>NC_085048.1:89759766-91106016 GCF_963662255.1 Cinclus cinclus
TCAGGCAGACAACATTACCATCTTAGGCCTCTTTGCTGTCAATATCAAATTTTGCCTTAGATTTTTCACAGGTTTTGAGGTTTTTTGTCTAAATAAAGAAAACTTCTCAGGAAAAGTACTGGAAGTTGCTGGTAAGCAATTATTTAGATCTGCCTTTCTCTTTTTCTCATTCTAAGTCAAATAGGTTTTATCCTAACTTTTATAATTCCTGCCACTCCTGCCACACTTTTGTGTCTGCCCATTCAGCTCACCTGCTTAGTGCTGTGGTGTCCTTCTCTAGCCACAGTCTTGAACTGGTGATGATAAAATACAGCAGTAGCAAGGATAACCATTGATTCCAACTGATTACAGTATCTGCTCCATGTCAGTCAGCCCTACCTGGCATTTTCCCCAGTCTGCTTTCTCACATCCCAAAAGTCCACCTCATTAACTTCTGTGTAGGTGGCTGGAACAGACATGGCACTGACAGACAGCATACATGGCATTGTGGTTGACCCAAAAGCACTTGTTGCATCCCTGTGTTTCCATGGCATCCTGTGGGATGTGTTCCTATACTCCAATGAGCAATTCAAAGTTTCTCTAAAAATATCTATGTTGAGCTATGGGTACACATCAAACACACATGGGAATACTGAAAATGTAAACTCCTATGGTTCATACAGGTTGTCCACTGTTACTCAGTGCTGTGGCTTGTTTGGGTGGGATAGCAGGCAAGCTCTGCTCATGTTGGCAGGAGAAGATGATGCACGTTTCTCTGCCTCCCAGGGTAAGTGTTCAGATGCAGTTACAAATTATGAACAGTTGGCTTTACCCCTGGAAGGGTGACTTTGAGGATGGTTCTTATTATCCTTGCAATGGATTGATTTAGGTTGTTTACAACCTCCTTGTCATCTTTGTTTTCTCCTCTGGTGACATATTATGTTTGTAGGCTGTCATTATGCAATGTTTCATATCTATAGATGGCATCCCTATTTTCATACATGGCTACAAAAGTATAATGGGAAATATAATAAGCAATTTCCTCCTGTGGTGCAGTCAAGTACTAGTATATATATGACTCAAGTGTCAGGGGAGGACAGGACAGGATTTGGAACTAGATTCTGGGGCAGCACTACTTGATTTTGTTTAGTGTTTTGTATTTTTTCCACTGGTTGCTTTTTATGCCATGCAGACAGTCTTGATAGTCTCTAGCTTAGCTATCTTCAGCAAAACAATGTAGTGTGTCCTTGAAACCTTATTGTTACACTCACAGAATGCGCCGTCCTTTTTTTCACCTTTTGTTGCTGAGACCCCTTCTTCCTGGATAGAGTGCCACAGTGTGATGATGTTGTACATGGAATGGTACAGCTGATATTGAGTACTGAATTATTTTCACTGCCATGGGCCAGCCACTAACATTCTGTATACTTCTACCCTATTCAGTACTAATCATGTTCAGATTTTGGGCCCTGTGGGGCTGAGAGACCCAAAATATTTCATTGTGAAGATGTGGGAGGCCAACCAGGGTCAGCAACCCTAATCCTCAAAGATAATGAATCTTTTTGCATGCAGGTTGAAGATTGATCTTTCCAGGAGTTTAATTCATTTGGTAATAAAATCACAACCTTGGTAGTGAGCACCTACCCAAACTAAGGGCCATGGCATCACCTTTTTGTCCATGCATTTTGGAAAATTTATGTAGTCTCCCTTTGTGCCATACTGCTGTGCTGTATTGCACACACATTTTCCCTCTCCGGTGAGTGAGTAAGCTGCAGAGTATGGTGGATTCTGTTTTGGGTTTTTGTGGGTTTGTTCATAGATACTCTGTTTTTCAAAGACACAACCAGAGTGCGTTCAGATATGTAGCAATGGGTCTGGGATAAGAGCTTTTGTAGAATAAATGACAATGTTTGAACAAGCACAAACTGTTTCAAATAAAATGCAGAACACTTACCAGTGCTTGAAATTGACTTTGGAACAGAGGTCTTTTGAGTATTGTGTTGAATAGATACAGTATCCTGAATCACACATGACTTACAGAGAAGAAACTATGTTAAGATGAAATTCAGTGTAACTTGTGTGACAGGAGAAAAATCTGCATTTTAACCATGACAGTTATGACAAATCTTGTTTAATTTGGTATCTGACGTAATATGGCTTTCCATGTATCTATTTCATGCATCAGTGTATGTAAAGCTTTACTGAACCATATTAGATCAGATTGTGTATTTGAAAGGTATTTTCCTGTGCATTTTAAGACTGATTGCAATGTGGTAATTTATCTGCCTTGAAAGTAATTTTCCAAAATATGCAGAAGAAAATATATATTTAGAAAAGTCTAGAAATTTGTTAGAAAAAAATCTTTAGCATGAGACATATCAGTGGAAAAGTCATAGATTAGCTGGAGGGTCTAAAGAACTACTAGCTATGTTCTTCCTATATGTTCTTTTGCCCCCGGAGAGATATGTGTTCATACATTGATAATAATGACACTTTGGACTTAAATCACTTTCTAATTTCCAGGTGCTGCACCGATTTTAATTAGTGTCTCACCTTGTTTCCAGTCAGCTCATTCTCACTGAGTCAGAACACATTATTCCTCAGTATGCAATGTTTCAGCATAATCAACTTTCAGGTTGCTGTCTAAAATCTGTTCTTTCTACTGTACAAGCAGTTCTTAAGAGTTATACATGGCAAGGTCAGTTGCATTTGAATAATTATGGTATAATTTGAAAACATAATTACTATATGGGTTGTAAATCCATTTCCATCATTATCGGTCAAATGTCAAATTTCTAGGATACACTTAATTTCTGTCTCTCATTCCTTCTTCACTCTGCTTTAATTTTAATAAATTGAGTCTTGTATTTTAGTTGTATAGGAAGAAAATGATGCTGAAAAGAAACAAAGAAGTATGCTGGGTTATGTGCTTCTGCAGTTCCATCTCCACATTGGATTCTTTTCACAGTCTTTTCCCTACTTCTGCAAACCTGCTGATGAGCAGAAGTAGGGTCCTTGCAAATGGTGCCAACACAGTTAGATGGATCCTTATCTGTGTTTGCTTTGAAGTGTGAGTTCAAT
This sequence comes from Cinclus cinclus, assembly GCF_963662255.1. Taxonomy (NCBI): domain Eukaryota; kingdom Metazoa; phylum Chordata; class Aves; order Passeriformes; family Cinclidae; genus Cinclus; species Cinclus cinclus. Next base: position 89,762,827 of record NC_085048.1, read on the forward strand.
CACTTAGCTGTTAGATGAAGCTGATGTTAAAACTTTGGGTCTGTATGAAGTGGTTTGGGGAGTGTGTTTAGTCATGTTATTTCTGTTGTTAATGTCAGAATCATGATAAATTTTGAAAGCCTAGGATTTGAATGTGGACATGTCAAGCAATTATTTTTGTATTATAATAGATGTCAATAGAGACTGTTTGACAACTTGAATTTTTTACATATTTGATCAACTCTTACCAGCAGCAAATGCAAATGAGAGGAAGTGCTTCATGCCTACTTCTGAACTAGTCAAGTGCTGTCAGTAAAACATTCTCTTATGTCCTGGTTTGGGACAAATTTGGAAGGGAACTTCCCAAAGGGATGTTTCCCTAAAGGGCAGAATTCAGCAGCCCATCCCCCCAGCTGGTTCAGGAGATAATCTCCTTAGAGAAAAGTGGAGAAAACTGTTTATTTAACAATCATGAAAAAGTGAATAATATGAAACACTGAAACCTCTTGTTGTTCTGAAGAGATGGTAAACTCAGAAAGTCCTTCTGTGGTTCAGAGAAAGTGAGTCCTTTTGTGGGGTATGGGTTGGCTTGTTCAGTCTCTTTCAGTCCCTCTGGGGCTTGGACCCAGTGTCCAGCTGCAGAGCAGCTTTAGGTGGGACCCCCCGCCTGGGCCACTGTCCTGGTGTTCTGGACTGGAGAGAAGCCAAACAGTTCCAGAAAAAAAAAAGTAGCCCTGGAAAAACCTTTCTTGATATAGCTAATGAGTAAAACTAGCAAAAAAATGAGGAAAAACTCCCCGTTTCTCTGTGGTGAACTTGGAGATCACTGCCTTGAGTTCAGAGAAAGCAGAACTCTTACCTCTATGTTTTGAATGCAGTGTGAAAAAAAACACTCTCCTTTCTCTCTCTCCCTCTGTGCCTAGCTTAAAGCTACAATACCCATTTCTGAACAAAAAGACAGACAATGGGGATACCAGCATCATAAAGTCATCCCAGGACATTTTCTTTCATTTTCTCTCTCACATGTACATGGAGAAATTCACATGGAGTTAGTGGATAGCTGGTGAGATACAGGCCTTGCTGTGCTCCTTAGAGCTCTGATAAACCCAGTACAGCGTGACCTGGCAGAGACATACTAAGACTTGCTCAGAAATGAAACTAAGGTGGCTTTGTAAAACCCTGCCCGGGCCTAACTGGTTTCCTGCTAAAGTGTGAGACACACCGAATGTTGAGTCAGGGACATTGGATATTGTCTTGAGGATGGTAGAACTGCACTATGCAAGTCACGATGCTGTCCTGGTTTGTGACCTTTTCCAGAGGCAGGGATGGGATAGTTGAATACTTCGCACTAAGTGCTGGATCAGTCTGTGTGCTTTAGATTTGGTGAGTGGTAGTCCTAAAGGGGTTTGGTTTCTGAGAGTTGTCCAGGCATGGCAAATGAGAGAAACTTGCAACAGTGAGTGTGTTTGGAAAAAGTACTGTCTGTGCAGTCCAGGAGCCTGTGAGAAACAGAAAAAAGTGCTGTCAGTTACTACTTGTTTGAAAAAAGGGTGAATACATGAATGGAAAGCACCTTGGATCACATGAAAAGGGTTGAGATCTACATGTTATGTAAGTACATGTGTCTGTTGTTAAGCATGTAAATGCTGTCCAATTCAGCAAGACAGGGCTGTGCCTAGCATGGCATCTGTAGAGTTTAAATACACCATTGGTTTGTACTCACATGACTTGTCTTGTTCCTTCACAAAGTGGCTTTCAGAGCCAGTAATGGCATAACAGGTTTTGTACTGTAATGATTTTGTCTGAACTAACAAAATGTTAAACCTAAATACCATTATCAACTAGAAAATTTTGAAACGTGGACAGAAGAGGCTTGTCTCACATGTCAAGCACTCTGTACAGGCTGCTGCCTGATTTTGGATACTATCTATAGGCTGTGTGGTATTGTTAATCCTTGCAGGATTATGTACAGAGAAGATAAAATGCTTGGATTAAACAAAAGGTTCTTTGCTGCTTTATTTCTTTCTATAAGGAATGCGGAAAGAGAATGCTTTTTAAATTACTGAATCTTAATGACTAGACTAGAAGTGACACTGAAATAATGCTGGGATGTTAATTTTCAATATTACACTTCAGTTTTAAATAAAACAGGACAGAAATGAATTAGTTAGATAGATTACACAGTAAACAATTGATGCAGTCCATTTCTTCATCTTGTTTGCACCCAGTGCAAAAAAACCCAAGAGGGAGGAATCAAGTGTGCAGCACACAAAACCTATTTTCCACGTGTTTGGTGCACAAAACCAAAGATTCATCATAAATATGTTTTCTTGATGATTTCAACTTTCAAGAATTCTGAGTTAAAATGTGTGGTGGTTTTTCATGTTTCTGTTTTCTGTTAGAACATGAAAAAGGATAGCAAAGGCAGCTGAAGGTAGAAGATGGAGAAGAATACCCTTGCTATTGATTTAAACTCTACCTACTCAGCAAAACAAGAGTCACAGGAATCACAGCTAGTACCAGCACAGAATGTTCTCAGATTTAATATTGAACCTTAAAAAAGTTATTGAACTTTAAAAAAAGGTTAAAAAATGCTGTAGGATAATTATGAGCAGGTTTTCTTTCTCAGATACAGCTAGCTAGATAATATCTGTCCTGGTCAAAGATCCTATTGAACACAGGTGTTATTGTTGTGGAGAAATGTGTAGTACACAACCAGAATTAGGTGTAAAACTCAACTTATAATTTATATGTTGCCTGCATTCGCTTTTGTTCATTCTTTGTGGTTCTTAAGCACTAGCAGCTAAAAAGCACTGGAGCTAAAAATCACCTCCAGTTCTGAATGGCAGCCACCCGCTGGAAATCCTCAACCTTCTGCCAGCAGTGGATGCTTTAGAGGTTGTAACACTGACTGTTACTGGCTTTATGCTGTGCCCTATAGCTTTAAAGGGATTTTGGAGCTTGCTTAAATGAGTCCTTGTTCACGTCCTTTGATTTCCAGTCTTTCTCATTATACCAAGCAGGAGTAGAAAAGCCATTGCCTAATGAGATCTCAGGTGTAGCCCCAGCAGCTTGTGCATTCCAGCTCAGAGGAGAGGTGGTGAGGGAGCGAGGGGACAATGGCTGTCCAAGAGGAATTAGCTCAGGAGGCTGTGTCATATGCTCAGCCTTTTTGTCTGAGATACAGAGAACAGTGTTTGCATGTTTGTTCTTCAAGGAAAATTGGAGCTTAATACTCATACCTCACAGCTTAGCTGAAATGTTAGTACCATGCATGCGCTCAGAAGACGATTTAACTGGCAGCCTTAATGTTGAGGACTGTAGTTTGCGCTGTATTTTCTTGATGGTTTCTCTATCCTATGGAGATAATTACTTCTCAATGAATATGCAAGTAAAAAAGTCAATAGATTGTGGAAGCATAGTAAGAGTAAACATGCAGGAAGGCTTAGAAGATGAAACCTCTTCAGCTAGGTCACAATTATGTACGGTTATTCTGCCCAGTGTATGAGATGAGAAAATCATTGTATCTTGCATGTGGTATTATGTTTTTATAGTGAAGAGTTTTTAATGTAGGAAACATTGGTTTTAACTGTAAAATGGAAATCCTTTAATGCATGTGTTCTGGAAATTGAACTAGCGTTCAAATGGAAAGAAATATCTGTCAAGTTCACTCTGCTAAATCCAATCTCCAGACTAAGTTAGTGGCAAATTAATTTTTTTTTTTATCCTGCTGCTTTGCTATATGTCTGGCCTTCTCGATGAACCCTTCTCCTGCACCCACGAACCTCACAAAACATGCAAGGGTCCAGGCAAAGCATTTGTGTGAATACATATAGAAAAAGAAGTATAAGCGCACAATTATTCAATGCTTTTTTCTCTCGAAATAGCAGTTAATTGTAACGTGATGTCTGTAACTATGAAAGGTCAAGAAATCTTTCTGATTCTTCAATCCTCACATTTTGAAGATATTTAGTTTGGCTAATTTTAGGGGTAGAGCAGAAGATGCTTGTTGCAAAAGGTATGTGGAAGTTAAAACAAGTACATAATCCATATCTTTATCCATCTGAAACTGATAGAAAAAAAGTCTTGCTGACAATAAAAGAAAATATAGTCTGGCTTTTTCTTTTTGGAGCAAATAAACTCATCTCAGTTCTCACTGTAGAGGATATAATGGACACTGAGAAAATCATAAAATTGCCACAAGAAGAGGTTGGACTGGGCTGCTGTTGTGGGACTAGAGGATATTTAGTTTATAGAAAAAGGTGAGAAACAAGTAAACAGAGCTTAGCATTGCTAATGGGCAAATGTGTGAGTAAATAAAAGTGAGGAAGTATTGTTATATGCCCTCTCAACTTCACATTAATTCTCTCTGAACATTAATAAACAGTACTGTAGTAGACAGATCATCATTATCAATCCCTGCAGTGGTGCAGTCAAACAAAACATTTGCATTGTAAGCAGAAAATGTTCCAGGATGTTGTCAACATGCTTGACCCCACATAATTACATTTGCCTTTTTGGTATTCATGGATTCTATGCGTATGACTCTGCCACTCTATTAGCTCATAACTGAGAATTGTGAGGTTTGGGTAAGAGGTAGAATGGGAGGCTACTTCTTAAACTGGCTGAGCATGTCTAGTCTGCTTCAGGGCAAAGAGTCAAATCACTGGTGAGGCTACACCTGAAATTCAGGTACCTTTTCATTGCTTCTTAGCTTTTGGTCTCAGCCAGGGGATGATGGATGCTGTACTCCCACATGCTTCCTTCTGAAGTAACCTGTCATGGAAAGGGAAGGTGCTCATGGAGGCAGAGATCTGCTGCAGTGTGAAGGCAGAAAGTGTTGGGTAGTACTCTGCTTGCAGCTCTCCAAGTTCAGTGATACCCTTGTGAGTGATGACTCGAGACTGGGAAAAGCCATTTTCCAGTGAAAGACCACTCTCTGCAAGATGGTGGAAAATCAATAGCAGAGAGCAGTGGTTGCCTACTGCCTTCTAGTTGAGGCTGGAGTCAAGGACAAATGTTCCACCTCCATCCAGCATCACCCATGGTTTGGGGTGCAGAACCTTGTGTTTCCTTTTAGTGTGGTGGGACATTGTCTAGTTGTGCATGCACTTTTTTTGTCATCTTCGCTGCCTCATAGCAAAACTGTAGCAGGATGGAGAGATTTTGAACTCTGATTCTCTCCCAGGTGTGAAGATTTCAGCCCAGGAAGGTACTTGCATCCTGTTGCTGAGGGATAGCAGTTATTGAATACTGAAGCAGTTTAAATGTTTTGTTCAATATTTGGTGAATAATTCAAACAATTTAAAAGCTAATCCATAGCTCTCTTACCATGACATTCTTTAGATATCTAGTTAGATTTTAGCTTACAGGTTTGCTTTTTTTTTTCTTGAGGTTTCTCAGGGAAAATAAGCCAGTTTGGTGTTGATGATTCTATTTAACTATTTGAAGCTACATTACCTCTTTGAATGCTATTTCTTAGCCGGTTAGCCCTCAGTCCTAAGGATGAGGTGAGCACAAGTACCACCAGAAATTTGCTGAGCAGTTCCCAAGCTGGATGAAATTTTCTTATTCTTGTTGGTAACCCCCACTTTGGAAGAAATAAAAGTTTGTTTGCTTTTTACAGCCTGTTGAAATCTCAAGAAGTGAAAAACATGAAAAACAAGGATTGGTGACCCAATGTGTAAACCAGACTCTTCCTTGAATACCTTTCAGAGAATTTCATCAAGGCACACTGGCTAGAATGCTGCTGATCTCCTTAAAGGTCTTCAACCTGTTTTCTGTCTTTTCTGGCCTGCATTTGTACTTAGCAATTAAAACTAGTTTTGTTGATTTACCCTCTTGGGGATTTTTGTGAGGATCAATGCAAAATCATAATTTCATCAACCGTTACTTGTTTTGTCTTTCTAAGAAAAAGACTGACTTTAGACAACTGAAGAGATGAACAGCTTTGTATTGTAGCAGGATAAGAAGATTTATGGTACATTTTCTACTTAACTTTCCATGACACCTTAACTGATGATTTTTCCCTGGGATTTTTACCATTCCCTTTCCCTTGAATATGCACCTGGTTTTTGTCCCATTTTTTTTCCTGTGTTTTCCCCATCCTTACATATATATTTAAATTTCTGGCTGTAACTAAATTTCTTTCTCAAGTTCTACCTTTGCATTGGAATAATTTCTTGCTGTATGTTTAAAACTTACTGGTTTGTTTAGCTCTAGCCCCTGTTGCTACTGACTCCACAGGAACTGTCATTTTCCACATAAGTTTTCATCTGGAGCGAACCCTATTCGTGGTTGTTACAGGAATATGTCTGTTCTTTCTTTACAAGTGAGAAAAAAGGAGATAATCATTATTTAGGCATGCTCCTTCAACAGAAGTAAACATTTTGATTCACTTTGCTTAATTAAATGTATGTTCATTCTCACTTATATAACAATTAGGCAACATTGATTTGGGCTGATAAATATGTATTGTACTCTACATCAGAAATGATGTAACTCTGCTGGTGTTTGAAGGGTTTTTGACAAAGGCTGAAGAGTGTAGAGGTTATTTTTCGTGGAAGGTGCTGTATAATCTGAAGTGATCCCAGCTTTACCTAGACATCTCAATGCCTTGGCTGTACTTTATAAATAGTCATTTCCCAGAACTGCAAAGTGCTTTTTCTAAGAAATGTGAGCTCAAGAGAGGTGAGTGACTTAGTCAGTTTGGAATAATGTCAAAAATCTAACTCTTCAAACTTTGTGCACATGCAGTTTGGAGGAATATATAGTGCTGTGCTTTCCTTAAGAAGATACTTTGATATTTGTCAAGTTTCCTGCTGTATTTATGCAATGTCTCCTCCGTATTTCTGCTTTTCATTAATTACATGCCTTTATTTTAGAGATCCATTGAAATACATTTTGTTGAATCTGGTTTATAATTTGAAGATTGTAATACTTACTGAGTCTTCACTGACTTTGAGACTTTGAACATTATTCTGGTCATGCACAAATTTGTATTTCTGATGTACCCAAGTGAAAGTCTTCTGACATCTTGACATCTGTTTGTCTACAGAACTATACAGCCAAGTGAAGCCAAGGTATTTCACAGTTTGGTAAAACTTTTGTGTGGTCTGTGGATACTGACAATGCCCTTTGACATGCATGTGTACAGAGGGATATAAAAATGCAAAAGAATCATCAAGCTCTCCACAAAGGAGTCTGGAAAGATTAAACAGTCTTTCTGTTACCTAGCAAATTTTAGAGGGCTATTCAACTTTATCACCTTGTTTCCAAGCAAAAATGGTTTAATAAGGAAAATAAATAGGTTCTGTTGTAGTGACTGCATTTCGTGCACTCCTTTTACAGAGACATTCTGGAAAAGATACCTGTTAAGTGCATGGTGATGAGTGTATTTTAAACATCTGAATTCACACACTCGGATGAATCCACATATTTTCTGATGTACCTGGCATACTAAGATTAGTAGAATGGCTAAATAGCTTGTGCTTACACCTATGGAATTTAAATCAGCTTTCTGAGAGAAGGGAGGAAACACAGTACTTCATTCTTGGCATGGTCAAAGCAACAAATGACACATATTTAACAGTTTTTCACTAACTGTACCACAAACAGTTTGGTATGTGCAGTCACATACAGAGGAAGAGCTGTTACCTGTTGCTTCAGCTGTAGTTGAAAACTACTGTAAAATGTGCTGTTGTGAATGTACTCTTATGAAGACAGGGGAGATGGCAAGGAAAGAGATTTGTTGCAAAGGGTTTATTTGTGTGAGAAAATTATGCCTATGCAGCCTCCAGCTGAGGTATGCAGAGTTCTGAATTTTGAGCGGGGCCCTCTGACACAGAAATAGTCCAGATTATAAACTTCCTAACACAATTTGAAGTATTAGAAAACAGGCATTCTTTATTACAGAACTGGACACATTGGAGGATTTTTCCTCTGATCAAATGTGTGTTGTGAAACTTTAAAACAGTATTTAATCCATTGTGATCATACACATTCATTACAATGTATTTCCTAGCTCATACATAAACAACCCTTTTTCTAGAACTTACTTACATGCCTCTGCCTCTTACTGGAAGTCCTTTTATGGTCCTAAAGGGTCATCTAAAGGGGTCTAGAGTGGTCATATTTACTAAGAGCCCCCAGTTTTCTAAATTACCTCGCCTTGAACTTTTCTTAGGGCATGCACTGTTATTTCTTGTTATATAACTTTGCCACAAAAGCCACTTAGGTTCCTCATTATCTGTTTATCCACTGCTTCCAGCTGCCTTTAACATCCTGTGTGTCTATTTTTAGATTCTTCAATCTAATTTTATAGCCTTTAGTTTTAGTCTAGTTTTCTAGCCTTTCTAGTCTTTAAGCTCTGTTTTGCAACTTCAAGGGAACTGGAAGTTTCTATTCTCTGTGTTATCTGTCAAGTCCCCCCTTTTCTTTAGACTGTCTCTTTCAGGCAAGTCTCAGTGCTTCATTTTCCAGCACAAACTGTTGCATCTCTAACACTGAATCATAATACAAGCAAGTGCATGTACTACAGTGATTACAATGACTGCCATGAGTGCATTTCTTAGCAGTCTCCAGTTTGGTAGTCATGAAGCCAATCTCACCAAGAAGAATGTTCCTCTTTCTGCTAGTCTTCTACTGCTCTTTCTATTGGGATGATTCCTGTCTGTTGGGCTTCAAACCCATTGCTGATGTAAGTGCAACACTCCTGTCGAAAATAGCACACATTCCTCCCTGGCAGATAATCTAAGGCTATGCATTTCTGTACAGCCACGATTCATGTTCGTTGGAGCTCATAGGATGTGCTATTTGATATTTTAATAGTATTGTTCACCACTTCTAATAATCTATTTAGTTTGTGAATATAAATTCCATAGTGCAAGGCAGCACACATGGGGCATAGAGTGAATGTGCAGTGTTTTACCTAGAGATATGAGGTAGTTACTGAGGTCTTGCCCCACCTTTAACATGCACATCTCTTGGGATGTGAGGAGTTTGATAGGGCTGACCATAGAGCAGCTCATAGGGGCTTAGTTTTTCTGTGCCTTTAGGTTGGATCTTAATTCTCAACAAAGCAATTGGGAGCATTTGTACCCAAGTCAATGAGGTTTCTTGACAGATTTTTCTGAGTTGCAGCTTAATAGTGTAATTCATCCTTTCTGCTTTTTGGCTAGCTTGTGGTCAGTAGGGAGTATGTAATTCCCACTGAATTCCCAGGGACTTGCTAACTTGCTCCACTATTTTTGCTGTAAAATAAGACCCTCTGTCTGATGGCATTCTTAAAAGAACTCCAAAGTGTGGAGTTATTTGATTTTACAACATTTTTACTTCTTTTGCCATGTTGGTGTAACAGGGAACCACTTCCAGTCACCCAGAAAAGGTATCCAGTAAGACTAAAAGATATTTATAGCTCTCTTCATGTGTGGAAGTTCTGTAAAGTCAATTTGCCAATAATTTCCTGGGGAGTGACCAGATTTGATAGTCCTTATTACCACTTTGTTTTCAGTATTTGGATTATTTGTTTTGCACGTGCCACGCTGTTGAGTCTTTGAATATACAATTCCAGTCATCTTGGAGCTAATCACTGTCTTTCTTAAGTGTTTTAAAGACTTTTCTGCACTCCAGTGTGTAAACTGATGTTCTCTGCCTACTATTTCTCTCATAATTGTTTTGAGAACTCTTACTTGTCCATGAGGGGTGACTGCCCATCTACCAGGGCAAAATCAAGCTTCTAATGCTACAATTATCTGACAATCTTGTGCACTATATTCTGGCTTAATATCTGGTAGAGTAATCTCTTGTTGCAGAACCGAAATGCAGATGCCTTTTTCTGCAGCCTCTTTAGCTGCCCTGTTGGCCAAATAATTTCCACACTTTGGCCCATTTCCACATTTTATTTGTCTGGTGAGTTCTATAGTGCCTAGTTGCAACTTCAGCTGTTTTTTGTACTGCTTCCAATAAGTATAATGTTTGATTTATGTACCTTGTGCTGATAACAAACATTTCTTCCAAATTGTCCAGTGAGCATGCACTACCACCGAAAGCATACTTAGAATCCATCCAGATGTTTTCTTCTAATGCCTGTGTTAAAGTAACCAGCCTTCTGTGCTGAAACATCTGACTTTAGAGCCTTAGATTCAATTACCTTGCTCAGGGTAGTTACCATGTATTCTGACTTGTGTTTTCTGTTGCAAACAAAGCTACTTCCATCCCAGTATAGTTCTCAATCCTATATTGGGTCCTATATTGGGATATCCTTTAAATCTAGTCATGTGGAATAAACTTCAGTCTTTTGTAGGCAATCATCTTCTGAAGTATTATCCACTTCAGTGGCTGACAGAAACATAGCAGGATTAACAACAGAGGTGCATTGGAGGGTAATGATACCTTCTTTTATTCTAATTTGCTGACTAGTCTTTAAGCTCTATTTTGCAACTTGAAGAGAACTGAAAATTTCTCTCTGTTGTCTGTCACATCCAGTGTAAGAGCTGGGAGAAGTAAAGAGAATAAGTGGGGAAAAAATAATTATTTTGTTCATGGTGTTGCTTATACATTTTGTCTGATATTTTTTTAGGGCACAATGAGCAATTCCTGGTGCAGAAAGCTGGACTGGAATATCTGCATCTCTCTGAGTAATGCCCTAGCCACAGACTTGTTTTTTCTTGCATATTCACTCTTTGAATCTCATTTTCTTTTCTGCCTGGTGGCAGACAGCTGGAACACTCCTTTGAGAGGCAAGATATGTTGGTCTCCCTGGCAAAGAGCCTGACCTCTACCATTTTATAAGCAGAGAGTGACAGTGCTATTAATAAATCCCTTTTCTAGCTGCATTTTTCAAAGGAGTATATAGCCTGCTTGTTGTGCTGCTGAGCCTAGATATCATCAGCACATGGTAGGTGTATTGTGAATATCAGGAGTGAATTGGGCCCCTGAGGGGAGTTAGGTTCAGAACAATTTCAAGTAGCTCTGTAGGTTCCTTATGGGAGAAGGCAGGAGTGCTTCCTTCCCAGCTCCATCTGTTAGCTGGGGACACAGCCCTGACCCACCTAGAAGCTGAGCTGTGGGCACTTAACTCTAGGTTGTTTTTGCAATAATGTCTAGGCTTCTACTGTCATCAAAATATTTGGGGTGCTGGTTTGAACTTAATGCTATAACCAGTCTTTTGGCTCTTTGGTCATCTGGAAGCTCTCCCATTTCCATTCCGATCAAAGGCAGCTCTGGTACTTTTGCATTTGAATGCAAACAGGTGGTGGTAGGCAGGGTTTCTTTCTTTCCTAGATACAGCTGGAAGAAAACTAAACACAGCAGTCCATCAGCAATGAAACTTTTTCCATTAGAATGAAATATTATGATTTAGATTAAAATTTCATTTGAAATAAATGAATCTCTGAAAACATGAGCTTCCTTGGAACAGTGAATTAAAAATTATTTATTCAGTATTCTGCAGTTACCTGCCCTTTGACATATGGACTTGACTCGTAACATTTTTTGTGTTGAATGCAAGGGAAGAAAAGTACTTTAAACACTCCTCTGTTTTTTAGTAGGAAACTTCACACTCAGTCTTTGCTGGGAAACATGCTAACAATTGTGAAGTGAATGAGAATTCAGGTCATATTTGTAAAGCTGAGTGTTCTTGCATATGAATATTCTCATTAATGCTTTGTAAACCAAATGGACTTAATTTCTCATTAAACATTTTTGTGGCAATGCAACAAGACTTGCCTGCAGCCAACATCAGCTTAAATATTTTAAAGGGTCTGCATTTATCAAGGTCTCTAAACATCAGGTTAAGCTGGTGAGGTGAGAGAGTCTTACAGAGCTTAAACAGCTTTGCCAACAGGCAGCAAAATTGTTAGACTAGGAGAAATGGAGTTTCACAGAACCAGGCTTAGTCTCCTAATGGAAACTCTGCAAAATGGCATTCCAAATATCTCTGGTTATTTCTTTATTTCAGGTGCAAATATGAGCAGCTTAGCCTTCAAAGTCATGTTTATGGGGGATGTTTCTGTGATTTAAAACAGATTTATTCCTGTAGGACTCAGTCTTGCAAAGACTTACAAGTGTGCTTTATTTAGGCACTCTGCATAGCTCCATTCAAGTCAGTGACAGCTTGAAGTGACAAAACAGGAATCGTGAGAACTCACCCAGAACTAAGGATTTGCAGAACTGCACCTGACATATTTTTATTATGCAGCAGAAAAAAAAAAAAAGGCAATGGTTTAAGGCCATGAAGAGGGTGTTGAAAAATATACAAATTAAGGAAGCCCAGCACCTGCATAATGCTTCCTGGCCAAGATTTTTTTACTCATGAACACTCACTGTACAGAGCCTCAAGAGATTTCTGTTGTCAGGATGCAGAATGGAAGAATGTATTATTGCTTTTTAAACTTTTGCTGTGTTGTCTCTGTAATTGCCCAATTCAAAACAGTATGATAGTCACACAGTTAACCCTTGAATGCTTTGAAACTTACAGATATGTTGGAATTTTGAGCATCAAATGTTCCCTGAAATAAAACACAAAATCCTCATATATTAGTTGTATTTACTTTGCCATTACAAGAAAATTAACTTTTCCTATTTGTTTTACATTTCACCTCGTTCTGGATTAGACATTCCAAGACCAATGTCTAGGAGAGGGGAAAAAGTCATGGACAGCATGCATCTTGCTGTGTGACCTTACTTCAAGGAAGAAATTCAGGCACATGTTGAAAAAAGGTCCTGGACAGAGCAGCAGTTAAACAGGTGCTTTACATGCACTTACTTCAAGATTTAAGTATGGTTAAAATTACATGCATGTGCAAGTAAGAACAGTATGTGGAGGTCTGAGAGCAATAGCCCTCCTGAATGATTCTTAACTGATTAAGAATGCTCCTCTTAGAGGTTTTCTGAAGTAACCAGAATAAAAACTTTGCAATGTAGAGTCATTAGAAGAAAAGAAACTGTGTGTTTTTCAGGGGAATGGTTGTCAGATCTCTTATGATTGTTCTGGAGATTACTACTTCAAGAAAGCTAACAAAATGGTTATTGGATTTAAAAGGTATTCTCTGTAAGTAAATGTCACTTTTAAATACTTCAGCTATTATGTTTGTGTTTGCATTACTGTAGGGATTTAAATGGTACCATTTCCATATATTTTTCAATTCTCTAATGTTCACTTAGTGAGTTAAAATTAAGATAAGTTGTGTAAATGAAGCAGCTTGGTGGGTGTAGATAAGGTCATTTAAACTGCTGTACCTGGACTAAAAGTAATGCACTTGGGGGAAGACATATACACACTAGGCTTTGTTTGTGAAAGTAGCATGTTTAATCACATGTGAGTTTTAATTTGAAATGAAAACAGAACTAGAAGGATAGAAAAACCAGAAATATGTGAAAGATTGAGATCTTTGCCTTGGGGGAAGAAGGTGAAGAATGTATGTTTAGTCATGTCAGGTGTGGGGGTGTGCATGCAAATAATTTTTACTATGTAACATTCTCTCAATATTTGTATTTATGTGCTTCAAACACACCCCAGATGTTTTGAGGTTTTAATGACATGGAGTTGTCTTCCCCCTTCTCTCCATGCTATGTGTATAACATCTTCTGACAACATGAAATACTTTTCCTTGTTGTCCTTAAGGGAGATCTGGCAAGCCCCAGCCCAGGAATGGTTGGCAAAGCCTAGCCTGTGACAGTCACATGTTCCTCTGTGATAGTCTGCCTAGAAATCTCTGTTCTTTCACTTTCAGATTTCTCCTTTGAAGTTTTGGCAGTGATTGACTTTTGGCCCCCAAAGTTAATGTTTTATTTTTAAATACTCTCCTAGCCCTCATTTTTTGAAACTAAGCATTTTCCATAGGTCTAATCTTGTCTGTAATTTTCTGGAGGGACATGACCAATTACTACCCTCAAATCTACTTAACTCGACATCTTTTTCTTTTTGCAAAATACTTTGCTTCTTTCCTTTATTAGTCCATCTTTGGCTCATTGACCACCGAGTAACTGCTGAGTTTTCTTTTTCTGTAAGTGAGTTAAGATAAATTTGTTGTATATTGGTGCCATATTTTTCAGCTTTTCTGCCTTCCTTAAATGTGGAATAAATGTTTCATCTGTTTAAGAGTTTTTAAGAAACTCTACTACAAGGGTGTTCCTTTGAGTTATGTTAGGCTGCTGTGAGTACCCATGGTTACTTTTATGTGCTAATAGATCCCGAACTGGGGATTTTGAACTTTTGTGTGGATTTTATGTGATTAGAAATGGGAATCATCTTAAAAGCTGCATGGAAGCTTAAAATGAGGTATTTATGTAATGCTGTTCTACTTATGGTACAGCAGATCAGCATGTTCTACAGCAACCTCTCAATTTGTGTAAACCGTGAGTACAGTAAAGGGTTTACAGACCAAAGGGATTGCAGGGATAGATTGCAGGTAGATGGAAGTATTGGTAAGAAGAAGAAAAGTTAGGAAGCATGTTATATAAAGACATAAATATATAAAAGACATCAATTTGTTGTAGCCAAAACTCTTTCCCGGCCTCCTTCCTTCCCTCCTCACAGATTTTCTTAGCAAACTGAAGGACAGCACAACTTTCTGAAAGCACTGTAAGAAGTTCCTTTTCTTCCCCATCCCATGGGGAAGGGTGAACAAGGGGCTGTGTGGAGTGTAGCTGCTGGACAAGGTTAAACCACAGCCATTTATTTGTTACAAAGTAGGTGTTGTAGATAGTAATGGAGAACTAATATATTTCTTCTATCATCTGGCTTAATAATGCTTTTTATGGGGTTATTTTCCATCACACTTAAGTGTTTGTGTAGCTTTTTGTAATCAAATAATTACTGTGTAAATACATAGAGGAAGTATAGAGAAATTAGATTCTAAACTACCAGGTTGCTCTAAAATAAGCAAAATGTGTCTTTGCAGCAATGAGAGATCTGGCATGGTTCTTTTGCAAGACAGTTTGGTTATCAGAGTATTTTGGTAATCTGAGAGCACAAAGTGTCTGGTCTTGAGGCAGGCTCTGCCCCTGGCTGCACACTGAGCTGCCTATTGCTTGTATGCAGGCCTGGCAGTGCAGCAGTGTATGCACATGTACATCACATGGATATGATGTGCATGGAGGATAAGGTAGCAAATCTGCTTTTTCCCTGATGTGTTCTGTAATGTAGTAATGACTTTCTCATGAGATTTTTCTGTGTAAAAAATACAGGAACTTACAGAATTGCTCTTCACACTGTTCAAGAGAAATTACTTGCAGCATTTATCAGTCCTTTATGACCACTTTAAAATTGCCACTGGGTATGTCCTGACAGAGAAAGGCAAGACCACACGATCTGAGAGTGCGTGCTTACTGCCCTTGTGGCAAGGAATGGCAGCCAGCTGCCTGTCCATTTCCTTATGGCACTAGAAGGAAGGAGAGGCATTGTTTTCTGCTTTCCATTTCTACTCTGGGCAGGGAGGCAGACTCTCCACAGTACTGGAGGGGAAGGTCAAAGTGAAAATTTTGTTATTCCTTTTGGCTTCTGTCCTTCAAACAGGTCCCCACAGAGTTGATTTTCAGTTGCACATTTGCCATCAGCCTCACTAGGAGCTAAAACTTCACTAATCTTTAACATTAATCAGAATTATGAGTTGCTGCTCAGTTATTTAGCTGCTGTTGTTAAACACTAAAAATCAGAAAATAGTCTGTTTTTCTCTGCACACTAGGCTGAAAGCCCTTCAGGCCAACCTAAATTGAGCTGCAATTGGAAACAAATGAGTTGATGCTGCTGAGCTCTTCCTGGCAATGCCATTGCCAGTGGAGGCTTCCTGTGCTGACAACATAGCTGGAGCCTACACAGCAGTATCAATGCAGGGGAGGGAACTGTACAGAAACCTGAACATATCTCTGCAGTAAAAGCTGCCTTTTGTGCCATGGATTTAAGCCAGAGCCGTATGGGGTCAGCAGGAAGGTTTCTTTGGGAATTGAAGTTGGATCTCTGTCACAGAGATGTGCCTTTTTGATAGTTCCTGGGTTACTTTGAAATGCTGTGTTTCAGAGATGAGCTCCATTGGCTGGAGCATGGTGCTAACAGGGCCGAGGTGGTGGGTTTGATCCCCTACAGGCCATTCACTAAAGAATTGGATTTGATGGCTGTTGTGGGTCCCAGACGATTCTGTGAATTTACAGACATGAATCAGGTGGCAGTTAAATCCCTAAACGTACAACAGAGAGCTTCGCTGAGCACGGCAGGGCTGGCAGCATCCTGCTTTGGGCTCCTCTTAGTGCAGCTCTGTGAAACAAAGCACTGCCATGCCTTAGAGGGGAGCTGGTGATGGAATGGGACCTGCTTAAAAAAGAAACCAATCAGCCTTTAAAAAGGTATTGGGAAAGTCTGTCCTAAGAGTACTGAGCTGCTTAGTCTCTCATCTCTAATCCTTTGTGTAGAAGGAATTTGCTGAAGCAGCAGAGCCTGTGACTCTGCTCTCTTTACCCTCTGTGTCATAGCCCTGCAGGTAATTCACTGCTTGCAGACTGCTAAGATAAACCTCTCTGCCATTAGACTAATTGATTGCAACTGCAAGTGTCTGTTACTGCCACTCTGTTCAAACATAGGAAGGGGAGAGGGAAGAAAAGCACAACATAAATAGAAACTATTGATCTTAATTTCTATTTATTTTCATATGCTTAGTGAAAAATCACACCTATACTGATAAACATGTAATCAGATGTTCCCTGTAGCACATTGAAATAAAAAGGTATATTGATGTTGTGCTAAGAAATAATTTGGAGCATTTGACACTTGTTTTTTTTAATGACTTTTTTGTTTACCCTTTAATTATGTTCATCACTGTGCTTTACCCCATTATTTACTTTCTTACTTCCTAAGATTAGGAATAAAGCAGTATGTTAATTTCCCATTTAAATTTTAAAAATCATATTTATCTCCGAATATGAAAACTGATAACCAGAGATAAAAATTTCACTGGAAAAAAAAATTCCTTGAATTATTTTAGCAAGTAGGAATAGCCTCAAATATGAATACAGAGCGTCATGCCAAAGGGCTGACAGCTGAGGAGAGCTGTCACTGGTGGTTCTCAGATACTACATCTCCTTGCTGGTACCCATGAGCTGCGTGGTGACTCCCCTGCCTGATGGGCTTCTTCAAAGAATTGACAGAAATAAGCAACTCTTTCAGACAACGTCACAGAAATTATGTGAGTGTGTGTAGCTCTTCAGACAGGAAGTAAAATGACACACAAAATAGGGTCAGCTTTTAGAATCCCATTGCTTCTGGTATTTTTTCTGAAGGAGCACTGCTTTCTGGACACTTATGAGCATCAATTAATGACTAAGGTTATGACTCCTGGATTCATTTTAAATGCAGAATATAATTGCATGCAGCATGCTTCATATGGGTTTCCAGGCTTTTTTGTCTTCAGGCTGACATGATCCTGAGAGTATAATAGAAGAACCAGATAAGAAATATTTACAGTTCACATAATTTTTAATGTAATATTTAAAAAGGAAGACATTGCAACCTTTTAGTAATAAAGTATGTTTGCATGCATCTACATTTCTGACATAAGGAAAACTGTCTATGGGTTGTGACTGTATATGAGTTTATATAATGTTTTAAATTTTTTTGTTAAGAATCTTATGATTTAAATTCACATGAACATTACAGGTAATTTCTGTAGTTGACTTAGATCTATTCAAGTTTAAAAAATCTGAATATTTGCTATTTGCAGTTTTTAAAATATAGTTTGTGCTATATATTTGCCTAATGAAGAGTTCCCAAGACCACAAAATTGTCCTTTTGCCAAGTGGTACATGTTTATGTAATATTTAATGAAGTGGTCTACAGCTTTGCAGAAAATAGGGCAAGCTCTGTAAATAGAGCACGTCAGGTAGATTTTAGGCTACAAATTGACATATTTGTTCTGTGATGGATATTTTTTCTGAGATTTCTGTGAAATCTCTAACAGCATTGCTTATTTGTCATTTCACCTACAGGTACATTTATGTTCCAGTGGGAGGATCTCAGTCCAGCTTGCTTGGAACAGTATTATCTACAGCCCTCACTTTTGCCTTTGTAAGCTACTGGCATGGAGGACAGAGTTATTTGTGGTACTGGGGCGCACTTAATTGGCTTGGAGTAATTGTGGAAAATGGTACCAAGAGGATACTTTCAATTTCACTTATTCAAGATTTAATTGTAAGTTGAATCTCTCTCCCTTTCATATTCTTGCTTCCTCGCTCCATGCTCATCTGAAGTTTCTGGTTACTAGTTTGTTTAACCAAGATTAAAAGTCATGGATAACAGATAGGGTTAGCATTCCCTTGCCCACCCTCCAGTATCTGAGGTAATAACTAGTTCATATCACCAGAATTCTGCAAAGTAGCAGCAAAGCAGATGGTGAAATATGCATGGTCTTAAAAGCTTCCTCTGCAGTCCTAGAGTAAGCAAATGCTTGTCACGTTGTATATGGATGAACAGAAGCCAGTTTTAACATTTGTATTCTGATTTCACTCAGGATGGCCTTAAAATATTCATCTTCACTAAAATTAGGAGTGTATATTTCTAACCATGTGTTTCCTGGACAAATGTGTGTGTAGCAGCTGCTTGCATCTGGGAACAAGCTTACACTGGGAAAACTTATGCCACTAAAGAGCCAAGTAAAGAAAACATTATTTTGCCTTGAAATCTTCTTATGTTTTAATTTTACTTATACTTTTGACCTTCATGCTGTAATTTCCAGAAGACAAAATTGACTTTGACGTGCAATTAGATGCAAAAACCACTATTTTAATTTTGATGGTAATTTTAATCGGCAGGTTTACTCACTGCTAAATTCCAAATCTTCTAATAACTGTTTGTAAGAATAAATCAAAAGTCTTGCTTCCTTGCTAGTGATAATTGCGCAGAATTCATACTCCTATATACTGTTGTTTTGGTGGAGACTCACTCTGCAGCCTGATGAAGTCCTGATGCTCAGAGAATGATGCTTGTTACTCATCCTACCCATTTCATTTATCACTGTTGTGGCATCCTGTGCATGGCAATTGACACAGCTCAGTAATTTAGTACCCAGTGATACCTTATATCACCCTATTGTCCATCCTTGCAATTTCAGTGATGGTCCAGAAGCAGATTTTTGCCTTCCTAGAGAATGAATTTATCAGATCCGTTAATCTTTCCTCTAGGGTGGATCTGAGCTTCACCATCTGACCAGCTGCATGTTTGTCTCTGGACTGGAAGACAGCACAGTTTTTTAGGCATCCAGCTGTAGGAGGAAATAAAACTATAGGGGCTTGCTTTTTGTATCTGATGTCACTGAATTAGATATTTTAATAAAACTTCTAGGGAATTAAGTTCTTAAATATCATAGAAATTATAATTATGATATTATAAAGGTGGGGTTATATATGTTGGATTAATTTCTAACATGTATTTCTAATTATAGTTAACTGATGCCAGCAGTAAGGTTATTTTTTGTATAAATTTAATCCCTAGGCAAGTGCATTTTGCCCCTTTTCTCCACCTTATTTTCATCTTATCCAGTGTCTTCCAGGTTTCCTTTTGTTTCTCATTTCTATTTGGAAATATAGTTGTAGACTTTCTTTAGAAGACCCTTTCATATCTTTTCCTAAAATAATTCTGAAGTCAGAATTTTTAAATGCATAGTTTTGGCATCTACATTAGTGCATGAGGCAGTCCTCCCTGCATCTATGGCTGAGTCATGATTTGTCTTGTGCCTTGAAGATTTCTCTACAAGAACATGAGCTACAAACCACTCGTTATTGCTCTCTCCTCACTCTTCTAACTCCCATTTTCTTCTTGAATGCTGATACTGGGGAGCAGATGAGTAATTGGACTTTGCGTTTTCCTCCTCAAGGGGTGGAGTGATAGGACATTCTCTGAGATGCACCACATTTAAAAGAAACAGAAAATCTCCCAGTGCCCTGTATAAATTTCCTCTTCCCCCTTTTAATCTGATTTTTGGAAACATTCCTGTATTTCTGTCTCAGTGAGGCGTATGCTTCAAGTCTAATCACTGTGGTGTTGAAGACCCTCTCCTGGGGGATGGGTTTTTCACTTACATATCATCTGTTGACAAGCTGAAATCCTTGCATTCTTGTGCTTCACTCAGTTGCTGTGTTGGCTCTTGAGGGCTATTTTTGAAAAGGAAAGTCTATTTTTGTCTTCAGAATAGCAGATGAGTTTCTGAAAAAATACAGAGCACAGGTTTATGCTTTTTTAAACCCATTCTGTTCACCAAACCTCCTCATATATTATTCTTAAAGTTGAGATGCATAATTCAGTTGAGCAGGAGGTGTTTAATTGGTAAAAAAAATCTAGGGGTACAAGTTAAATTTTAATTCTACTCTGTTTCTAAGATTGAGTTGATCACTAAGAGTAACAGGAATGGTATCAAAACTGCCTCCTTTTTTTTCTCACACTATATCAACTCAATTCTCTTGCAAAGGAAAGATTAAAAATCAAAATAGAGCAAAGTCAGGTCTCATCTTTCTCTGAATCCTTGTGCTGACTAAATATATATATGTATATATCACCTATATTTATGCAGATTTTATGGTCATTTCAGTCCCGATGCTTGAAACCAGCTCAGTATGGGCCAATAACACTTTTGTAGCAGTCTGACAGGTTTTAAATATTATCTCAGGCATATTGAGCTAGAATGAACAAAGCAGCACCTTCGTTATTTATGAGAAGTAATATCAGCATATAAACAAATATATACTGAAAACAGTAAATTCTCTGACCCAAAAAATTGGTTCTGGAACTTTTAATTTGAACTGGTTTCAAACCAGTGGCTGGTTTCCTGCATTCAGCTCTAGAAGAGCTGATGCTGTTACATCCTTTTCAGTTTACTCTTCTGAAATTTAGTGTCTCAATAAGTTGTGTGAGGAGAAGTTATCTCCATGTCTTTTTTTCCTCCTGTTGATAGCTTATTAGTTCTCAGTAAATTAGAGCTGAATTAATTAATATTGTCTTTTCAGCAGGACATTAAGTATAAAACAACAATAAATGCTGGGCTTCCTAAGATATGGCAGATCTGGGGACTTTATATTAAATGGGAGTAGCTTCATTGTGTTTTTGTCTGGCGGTTTTTTTTTTCTTACTTTTTCAGGTCAAATTTAGATTTGTACTGAGCAAAGTAGTGCCTTACTTCACTGTTTCTATGCTAATTTCTTACAGATTAGCAGACTTGAGTAGTAACTCATTTAAAATCAATGACAGAAATGGTATTGACTTTTAATAAATAATATGTCTGATTTATGAAAGAAAATGAAAATGGATAACATTCTCCCAGTGATTTAAAGTTTTTCCTTCTCTTTCCTTAAGGAAAATGATCTATAGAAAAACAGATCTACAAAAAAATTAGATCTTGGTATAAAAATAGATTTAAAATTAGTTAAACTTTAGAGTAGCTGGCAGCACCTTTAAGTTAATGGATTTTTGAAAAAGAAATATTTGGAAATCATCCAAAAGGAAGATGTAGCAAAGGGAGTGAAGCTGGCAGATTGATAAAATTAATGTTTTAATCTGAATTGAAATAGCAACATTTATCTTTTTAGTTCTTTAGTTAAGAGAAAACATGTCATTCAGTCTAGTAAGTATTTTTAAATTCAGACATAAAGATCTCTCTTCTCAAAATCATACTATGATGAATTTATAGTTTAAGATCTTATTTTTAGATTTATTTGGTAAGAAACTAAATGCACCATAAACAATTCATCTTGGGAAACCAACTAATTTCATCTATGGTGTATTTTAAATTTTGACTATCCTCATAAGTGTTTTGTTTTTTTTTTTGAAGTATAGAATACTTTTATTTCTACATTTTCATTTATGGCTGCAATGAGGTGCCCTAATTAAGTTCATTTCAATATGCTTTCGTTTCCTACCCAGCCCCACTTTGCAAAAGGGGAAGTAACTTATATGATGTCCATGTTTTTCTTAGTGGTTTAGATTAGACTTTGTTAGATTATTGTTTTCTGTGTTAGATTAGTCTATTCCCCAGGGGAATGAACTCCATACATTTGTCTCTATAGTTAAAAGATCACCCATTATTTTGTGCACCAAAGATGGGGTCAATGACAACTGGTATTCTCAGCAATCCAGACAGTGGAATTTTAGATTATATTCATAGTTTGGGTGGGGTGAGGCATTTTGTGTCTGTTTTTTTTCCCCTCTGCCTAATTTTGTTTGCCCTATCTGTTCTGCTAGATGCATTAAAATTTCTAGTTATTCATAATAAGTTATGCATTGTACAGTGATCCTGCAGACAGCTGGTGTGGAGCATGGAAAGGTTCTGAGTGGTTAGCCTGACCTCTGGGCTGTTTCCACAGGGAATTAAACTGAACTAAAAGCTCATTACTGTTGAAAGGGGAAAGGTTTAATTTCTCTTTCCTCCCTTCCTTGCACTCTCACCACTTCCTCCTCCTCATGCCTTTCTGCTGGAACCTTTGTTCAGCTGATCTAGCTCTTTATCCCAGCAGAGAACTCTACTTCCTTGGGTATTTTTATTGCTAGATGCTTTGACTCACCGAGAGGAATCTGAAAAGCACCCAAAGCAATACAGTGTAAGAGATAAAAGCCAAAGAAAGGAAATGAAAGAGGGGGAACTCGACTACTTGGAACCTCTCGCTTGTAAATGTACATAAACAGTGTGGGGTAGCAGACTGAACCTCTGTATTTAAGAGCAGTGAGACAAAGAAGCTTATTGGATTCTGCTGCATTAATTACTACTATGCTAGGGCACACATTCAGCCTAACCAATGTATATGTCCCATATATATTGAAAAATGAGTAATTATTTCCTTTAAATGTCAGAATTTCTTTTTGCAATTATAACTCACTTTAAACTACTATGAGACAAGTAAAGTTTCCTTCTTCAGTAAAGACAAGATCTGACTAAACATTGTGAAGTCATTCAAGGGAGGTATGTTTGTTGACCACCTTGCAAGATTAAATCTTTAATAAGATCTCTGCAATAAATAAAGACCCTAACAGCTGTTCTTCAGGATGCACTGGGCTTTGATCTTCCTCTTACTTCATTCAGTGGGAAAAGTATTTGTATCACTTGTTTACTATTGTCAAGTCAGTCTGGCCTTTTCTTTTTTTCAATAGTTTTTTATAATTCTTGTGTATCTCTATTGCAGCTTGTTGATTCGATTAAGTGAAGCGTTGCCAATGGTACTCGCTTCATAACATCTTTATGTACTTAGTGTAGAATTGTGTTGAGTTTGTTGCTTCACTTTCTAAGAATGAACAAATTCCCTTAATCAGACTCTTATTCTCTAAAGCAGAGCTGGTTTTTGAGACTAGGTACCAACCATAATGTCAAAACCCAGACTATGGGAAAGGGCTTGCCACCTGCTTCCTACTCCCCACCCTGGCCTTGAGTTCAGCCATATCATTGCTTTACCCAGAAATCTTTACTATCCAAAGTAGACATACTGTTGTTCTTCTAGATGTGACCATTAGTCAGGGCAGATTTGTGACTACTGATCTTTGGTACTTAGAAGCAGCAAGCTGAGTCAAGGTGCTGTTTTGTCCTGAGATGCTTAATGACCTTCAAAGGTAAATATGGGTTGCCTGATGCATCATAGTGATTTCTAGTTCTAGTTTTGCTGACAGTAGTTCTGAGTCAAGCAATTCTCGCCATGTTTCTGCTTTTGCTTGATTTTATTTTCTTGTCTTTCTCCACTGTCCTGTGGTAAAGTTTCATTTCTCTTAATGGCAGTAAATCCCTAAACATCTTGAGTGCCCTGCTAAAAAGCACTCACACTGTCACGTACTTACATTGTGGCACTGGTGTTCGTTGCTGAGGGAACTTCTCATCTCAAACTCAGTAACAAAACCTGAAAATGTAGTAGAGAAACAAGCATATGCAATATGATACATACTTCTGTGTGGTGAGTGACAAAAATGACTGCAGAAATATTTCAGAGATAAAATTCTACTGTTTTCTACCTTTTGAGACTTTTTTTTTCCCTAATCTTTGCAAGAAATATTATTTTTGATGCCAGAAGTAGAGAAACGGTTGTGATTTTTCTGAGAAGATGACTGCTCTGCTCCAGATAACAATGTCAGATGGGAAGCCCCTGGCATAACTGCTTGGTTGTCATTAAAAAACCCATTTCTTCCACCTACCAGTATTATTTACTTCCTCTTCCATTTTGGAGACATTGGGCAGTTTGCTGGTGCTTGGTCAGTAAAGATGTTTGAAAAGCAAGTAAATCATGCTACAGTGTGAAAACAAGGCAGAATGATGCTGCTTATGTGCTTCTTTGTTACTGTCACATGAATACAGCCTCCCTCTGTGGTTTGCCTCAAAAATTAGTCCAGGTGATAGATGTCAGCAATTTCAGAAATATGAGTTAAAGTCCTGAGGAGTGGTTGCACTCTGGTCTTCCTGCTCTGCCATGAGCTACAGAACCTTACTGCAGGGAAAGCATGGTCTCTATTTGCTGAGAGTGTTTATCAAATGTCTCTACAGGGATTATTGCTGTGTATTATTTATTTGGTAGCAGTCATAAGAGGCAACATCAAAATTCAGCACTAATAATTGGTGAAGTTAGATCCCTTCTCAACCGGATTACTATTGAAAAGGTAAAAATGTTAAAATGTGCATGAGGGTACTGAGAGAATCAGCATGGGCAGAATGAGAACCCAAAGAACAAACACAGGGATGTCAAGGATCTAGACACAGAGAAGAGTGCGCAAATCTCTAGACCAGTGAGAGCTGAGACTCATTTACAGGAGAATGTACACTGCTATTACTTGGCTAAATTCCCTGCTTTAAACATAAAACAGAAAAGAGGATGGTGCATTTCAGTGCTGTTAATTGTGTACTTTTTACAAGCTGCCACTTAAAAGAGAATAAATGGACAGGATCTTTGAGAGTGAAGAGTTAAATGTAGAAGTACAGAAATTTACTTTTGTGTATGTGAAACTTTCGCACATGCATCTGTAAGTGTAGTGGATACATAAGAGCTGGTAGGAGGCTTTCTTCAAACAGAAGGGGGAGTTGGCTGTTTGCTGAGAGATGCTATAAATGTAGATCTTTTGGAAAATCTAAAAATGAAATGGTGCTAGTGCAAGACAGCATTCTGTTGAGTGAATGTTTAGTAAGATATCAATAGGGAAGATGAGTATCATCTCAAATACTATATATAGAATTTATTCCTAAATTCAGAATCAAGTTCTATTTGTGAAAATAGATCTTAACTGACAGCTGCTTGATTTTAATTGTGTGGTCCTCTTTTTATAGGAGTTATGCAGGGAATTACAGGTTATTTGCATCATGCTGTCTCTTGGAAAAATGCTGTCAGTTCCTACTTTCATGTGTGAACCTTCCAGGAGCTAATTTTTGCCTTTGCTTTGGAAGGAAAGTATATACCTTGAAAAGAAATGGGATATGACCTCAAGCCACAGTTCAGGTTGGGTAGAAGGGAGGGGAAAACTGCAAGCAAAATGAAACGCCAGAAAAATGAATCAAACTGAAGTAAAGGGGATGTTTCCGGGTTAGAGTTAGGTGAAAAACAGAACAAACAGGAATTATTGCAGTGATTACTGAAGGGTGCAGTGTACTTTGATGAGGAAGTAGATTTGTTCTTCTGTTTAGTGTGGAAGTTATTGATGGATAAGATCTGGTAGCACATCTTGTTCACTTTCCTCTTGCAGGTCTGTTTTTATCTTGGTACATTGCAGCCCTAGGGATTCCATATTTCCTTTTAGATTATTTCATAAATTAATATTTTGTACATGCATTCAACCATAATTCTTTATATCTGTTGCTCTTCTGTGCTGCAGTCTCTACTCTTACTCTGTTGAACATCTGTCCCTCAGCTTTGGAGTGCAGGAATGTGTACCATATTGAGATGTCAGCCTCTCATGAGCTGCCTTTCCCTAGCTCCTGTTGATCTTCAGTCATAACTTCCACTATCATTAATGAGCATGTAGAGTCCCTCCCTTCATTTCTGCAGTCTGCCAAACACACTTTTGTCACTATGACCCATTGCCCGCTCACAATGTGTATTAACAAACATAAGATGCTCCATTGCTTGGACCCAACTCATCTTTATTTCTATTGCTCACTTTAAAAATTAAATAAATTGACATTCTGTTTGGCAGAGCTTTGTCACAATTTTCAGCCTTTCCTCCGTCCCATCTGCTCCCCCAGCTGCTCAGTCACACCCTGCCCTCCATTTTCAGTGTGCCAAACTGCAGATAGATAAAATAGCTGGTAACTGTTAGTCAGGATGTGTCGCCTCCCTTCCCACTGCCCCATCTGCTCCTCGCTCTCTTTCAGCTTTTCACCCATGCTCCTGTTTTTCTGCTGTCCCATTATTTTTGGCAAATGGCTGCATTGCGGATGACCCAGATTCAGGATATGTATTGGGGTGTTCGCTCTTGCGGTGATGTGGCGATTCCTGGGCTTCAGGGGCATTGAAGAGTTGGGTTCTCATTTACTTGAGCACATTTTCTAAATGAAAGTACTTGAGGAGGGCTAGCACCTTAAGATTGACTGGGTGGTATCCCTTCCATAGAAAAGTATGGAAGTTGTGAGAGGGACCTATCCTTTAGTTGGAGTACAGTGGCAGGTGAAAAGTGAAGCTCAGAAAATTGCACTAGTAAAATGAACTTTGAGACTTTTTCTAAGCTCTTTGCTGATATGTGTAAGAACACCACCTGTACCCCTCCTGTACTGGGCAGCTTTCTCACAAATATTTTACCCATCCATCCCCTCCCCACAAAAGTCCTTGTAAACCCTAAAGAGCAGACTATTGCAAAGAAGGATTAATTTAGTTTTTGTGATGTAAAGATGAGTCAACATTGAATCAGATTTTAAGCATTGTTTGTCTAATAAAAACATTGAGGAAATTGAAAGGTTGGAATTGTAGGAAGCACACTTAATCTCTTCTCATACACTAGGAGAGGCAATGAAAGATAATGCAGGACTAGGTGTTATTTTCATGATAGTTAATTTGCTCTATTTCTTCAACACAAAAAATAGTGGAGTCTCTATATCTTATTTGGCTGATAGGTTTGAGTGGGAAAGAATGAAGTCTGTAGCACAGCTAGTAATAAAATATTGTATGCTCTTAAAAAATGAATTATCTTCTGAAGTAGTTCTAGATTATCTTGATCCTTAAAAAACAAAGGCAGATGAAAATAGAATAAAGTAATCTCTAGTTTTGCAGTTTGTAGTATCAGGTATATTTCAGGTCACTGTGGTCATAGTATCTGACAGTCTTCTTCCACAGTGCATATGTTCACATAAGAAATAATTCAGCTGCTTCTCCAAATTTTACCATACGCTCTTGTTTTGCCATGTGCTTGGATTATCAATTCCCTGGATGGGTAGTTCAGAAAGATATAAATGTTGGGAATCTCTATTTTACTGCACAAAGATAGACTCTTGCTTAAATTGCAGGAAATTTGATTCCTTTACATGGGAGTTGTTAAAGTATTTTTAGTATAAGCAAGCTCAATAACGTCACTGACTTTATGGAGAAGTTTTCTTTAATCTGTCCCAGAGCAGCTCTATAAATGAGATGTTTTGCAAATGCAGCACATGTAGATGTTTTTCGTCTTATAAGTGTTTGCCAAGAAGTTACCGGCTAATGTCTGTCAGGGGAGACTTCCTGCCACTTCTCACTCTGTCATCAAGCTGGGTTTGCAGCATGGTAGAAAACACGTGCTCCTGTTCCTGAGCCCTCCCTAATCCAGCATGATGCTTGGGATCTCCTCCCAGAAAAAGCCACTGCAGTTGGATTTGGTTGGCCTCTCAATAACAAGCCTTTGGGATATGCCAAATCATCATGATTAGCACATCACCAATCAGTATCACTAATCATATCACCAATACCATCATTGGCATGTCACCATTTTTTGCTATAAAAAGTTTAAGAGCAGTTGATGCAGGAAAATGTAGAATTGCTTCATTGATAAAATACTGAGGGATCTATTTCTGTAAAAAACTTCCTTGTGATATTGTGTATAGGACTGCCTAGTTTTGCCTGCTGTACAGAATTCAGCCTTAGGTGTCTCCTCAACTTCATAGAATTGTAGAATAGTTTGTGTTGGAAGGGACCTTAAAGATCATCCAGTTCCAGCCCCCTGCCATGGGCAGGGACACTTTCTCAAAGATCGGGTTGCTCAGAGCTTCATCCACCCTGGATTTGAACACTTCCAGGATTGGGGCATCCACAGCTTCTCTGAGCAACCATTGCCTCATCACCCTTACAGTGAAGAATGTTTTTCTGTTACCTAATCTAAAGCTACACTCTTTCTGTTTGAAGCCACTCTTTCTTGTCCTGTCAGTACATGTGATTTGTCCCGTCACTACCAGCTTCCATCTGGAAGGATGGGATTACTTATTCTGGTCAGTTTTACCCACAGCATTTTCTCTATTGTTGGCTAGCTCAGATAACTAAATGCATTTGCCTGGACCCTCAATTTAACCTTTCCATGCCATTCAGCGAACAGTTCTGCAAAAATGCAAATTCACTGTTGGTAGCTCTAACTGACCCTAGAGAGAAGTTCCTTTAAATGCTGCTTTGCTGCCTGGAGCCACTTCTCCTGTCATGTTTGTGTATTTTATGCTCACAGTGGTGTAATTAACTTGCATAGCAAATTAAATAAGTATTTTCTCTCTAACTTAAATTTACACCATGTCCTTTACCTTAACTCTCAATTCTCACCTAAATGATCTATTCTGGTGTGTATTGTCCTTCATCAGCTTTCTCAAGAGACAACCATTATACAAGCTTTCCATTTCTGGCTTGGTTTCCTCTTAGAGGCTAAATATGACATGAATGTGTAAGTGGAAATGGATTTAGGAATGGAAATGTTTGGACCGTGCAATTTCTTTTCATGGCTGTCTTCCTCCTCCACTCTAAAACACATAATATTTGCTTGTCAAGGTGCCCCACTATATGATAGTACCATTCCTTCTTGTAAGATGGCTGCAAAGGCTTACAAAGCTGGGAGAGCTCTGATGGCAGCCAATTTTGCTAGACCAAACAATGTGCAGAGGGAAGTTTTTCCCCAGTATGTAGCAAAAATGTCAGAGTCTGATCTTCACATACAGCAGGAATGGGCTTGGAATAATAACCTGAACTCCATTCAGTTCCAGGAAAGGTTGCCTGAACCAGTGTTTTAAAAGTCACATTCTGTGTCATGCTGCATGCATTTGGGCTGAGTATCATGACAGTATGTCTATTTTTTTGTGTAGTTTAAGTGCTACAGTCCATTTGTTTCACCATGTGTGGGGGAAGTGGGAATGCTGGTGATTACTAAAAGTAAAGTATGGTAAAGTATTGATGTGAGATTATAAGATGGAGCTCTGAGGAGGGTTACAAATCAGGGTTTCAGCTAGGCAGCCATGGTTTCATTGTCATTTTAACACAAGATTGCCACTCTGTCTTCTGGCTGTATTTCCAACAAGAAAGAGGAGAGAGAAAGAGACAGCAGTAAAATCTAGAGAAACACCACCAATCCATAGCAGTTGTTTATATTGCTTGAATGGAGCATATTTTTAAAAGTATTAAATGGCATAATGAAGAGTTGTGGGTGTGGAAGGTTTTTTAGATTTTGCTTTGATTTAAACAACTTGCTGTACATTCACAAAATTTACAAGCTTGTAGGTATTTAAATAAAATTGTTATTATGGGTTATCTAGACCAACCTAATTTCTTTTTCATTGCTAAATAATGCTTTCAGTATATTAATTTGAGCACACTACCTGCCTTGGTACTTTCCCAGTTAGCTTATTCTAGATGGCTTGAGATGTTTGATGAAAGTTTTCTCTTTTACTTTCATAGCAGATGAGTAAAATCTGCATTGACATCAAAGACCATCAGGGAAATGTGTACTGCTTTTTGGATCAATGCCTAGCAAAGCTAATGGAAATTAGCTACAGCAAAACCTAGTGAAGATTCAGTGATGGCGTAAACTGTGTCTGTCATAAACTGCTCCTTTATACCTCATAAATGGCTAAGGGCTTTTATGGTCTATACTACATTTAACTTGCCTTTTTTAATGTGCAGCACTTCTGTAAAAGGTGATGTACTATATGTGACAGTTAAATTATTTTTTTTAGTAACTGTATTAATTAAAAAAAAAGGTAGCTGAGCATTTTTAGCTATTTATGTTGTTTTAATTGTACTACTTTGGCTTGTAAAACAGGCAAACTTTAGCAACTTACCAAGTCTGATCAGTACCTTGATGGAAAATGCAGTTAAACACCAGCTGTCTGATGGCTTGTCCATCTCCAACTCTTTCTACTGCTTTAGCAGAGGATTTTTTCCCTTTCTTAATTAAAACTGTTTTTTCTTTAGAGTTGACAAATAAGCTTGATAGACAAAAGGAGAGTGAAAGGTAGATCAGATGACAGAAAATGCCGTATTTGAGCTGCAGGTTAATTCAAACCAGCATGATCATAACTTGTCCTTATTTAAACTTTGCTGTTAACATAGAATTCATAGCAAGATTTCAAATGTTTTCTCTGTGTGCCCACACTTACACATTCTGAAAAGGCATACATTTTTCATGTGTGGGACCATACATTCAAACTATGTCTTTAAGGAAGAGATAAACTTAAGCTGTCCTCTACGTGTGTGTGAACAGGAGTATGTATTGGAAATCCTTGGTTAGCTTTGATGTGAAGTACTACAAAGGGAAAAAATTCACTAACTCAGTTGTCTGTGTCTGTGAATATTTATATAATTGTTATATTCTCTACCTCTCTCCTGTCATGCCCTGGTTTTCATCCAGAATTTTCAGAGAAAAATCTCAGTCTCTCTTTTCATACATGACTATTTTTCATAGCTTTGTGTGGAAGACTGGCTATTGCTCTGATGTACATACTGACTGATATGGAGCACTTAGCCTTAAACCTTATCTGTCTTCATTTTTGTGCTGACTCAGACTGACTCATATACTAGATATAGTTCTGACCAAGGCTAATGTTCAATTTTCCAGAGATTACTTTGCAGTAATAAGTAGAAATTGTGTTTCTATGCCTGTAAGTGTCATTTACTTGAAGATTTGTCTCTTTTTAATCTAGTAGTTGAAACATTTGTTTTGATGCTTACAGAAGGAGCAATTTAATTGTCTAGAAATGTATTTTAGGTGTGCTTTGAACATGTGTTTATGTTGTTTCAGGTATGTGAGCATGAATTCTGATCTGCCTGTAGCTATTAAAGATTAATTACCCTTTTTTTAGTTGTTGTTTTTTTTGTTTGTTTTGTTTGGTTTTTGTTTTTTTTTGTTGGTTTTTGTTTGTTTGTTTGTTTGTTTTTGGTTTTGGTTTTTTGATGCT
This sequence comes from Cinclus cinclus, assembly GCF_963662255.1. NCBI lineage: Eukaryota > Metazoa > Chordata > Aves > Passeriformes > Cinclidae > Cinclus > Cinclus cinclus. The sequence continues at coordinate 89,794,128 of NC_085048.1, forward strand.
GCAGTCACAGGACTTTGTTTTTGCAATGTCACCATTTATGACATGAAGGCTGAGCAGCCCCTGATACTTCCCTTTTTTTCCATACCCTGGAAAATGCTCATCACTTCACACAAAGCATTCAGTCTTTTGTAAATTCAAGCACTAAGTACAGAGGCTTTCAGCCTGGGGCCACAATGTGCAGGACATTTTTCCTCGTGTAGTAATGAGACCATATTTCTTGGTGAAGTGCTGTAATGTCCTTTAAATATTCCTCTATCAACTGAATAATGGAGGAAGCTAAAACTTCCTCATCCTTCTTTTACCATCTTCTTGCAGTCTCTATGCTGCACTCACACCTCAGGTGATAATGCAAAATCAGATTCAGAAAAATGTAAACTAGTATATGGTGGAGAGACCTACTTTATTGGTATCATTAGGACCAGTTACCAACAGTACCAGAATCTGGATAATTATGCTTCTTGAACATGAGCAGTAACATTTGCACTGAAAAGAAGATTTGAGGTTGCATGTATATATGAACCTTTTTTTTAGAGGTATCTATTTGTTCAGTCATTGCTATAACCAGATCTAATCTGATTCTAGAATCTTTCAGTGATTCAGTCTTATAACCAAAGGTTTAATGACTTCTGAAGCTGTTTGATGCTGTTTGCTGTGTACTGAAGTGCTTTACTCTATATTGGATCCTACTGGAAGTATCACCCACCCTAGAAGAATGTTGCTACTATTCACATCTGTCATCAAAAATTCATCAAGGAGCATATTTTGTAAAATAAGAATGAATTCACTGAACGTATAGAACTGTGTTCCATTCTGGGCTCCCCACAACAGGGACGTGGACATGTTGGAGTGAGTCCAGCCAAGGAACTGATAGTAAAGGGACTGAAACTTCTACCGTAAGAGGAGGAGCTGAGTGAGCTGGGACTGTTCACCCTGGAGGAGAGAAGGCTCAGAGGAATCTTATCCTTGTGTATAAATACCCAACTGCAGGCTTTTCTAAGCGGTATTCAGTGACAGGACAAAAGGCAGGGGGCACAGACTGAAGTCCAATTTAAATATAAAAAAAACATTAAAACACAAAAAAAATCTCTTTTATTGTGAGGGATTGCCCAGCAAGGTTGGGCAGTCTTTATCACTGGGGATATTCAAAACCTAAACAGATACAGACAGCCCTGAGCAGCCTTCTCTAGCTGACCCTGCTTTCATTTTTCTAAGTAACCTCCAGAAGTTACTTTCAGCCATAACTATGATTCAACACTGCTTTTAATCAGGAAGTCTTACTCCAACTTGAATGGCATTGGTGAGAGGTTTTGTTAGATATTTGAAAATCTTTGGGATCTGTTCCATAAGGATTTGAACTTCTGTATGAAAGTTGTTTGTTGTAATGGCAATGTCTTTTTCTAATGCTGCTTTAAAATTTGCAGGGATTGTTAACTTCATCTGCACCTTTTGTTTTGCCCCTCAGGAACGTTTCTTCTCGCCAAGATTTCGTCGTCGACTTCATGCTGTCCTAGCATCTGTTAGCACTTCAATGCTGATTTTATCAAATCTAATATTTCTTGGAGGAAATCAAGTTGGAAAAATCTACTGGAACAGGATTTTTATGGAAGGCAAGTTTACTTTTATGTGCCTTCTAGATAACAGAATGTTTCAAATGTTACCTTGGGTGGGCTGAGCCAGGTTTTTCTCTCAGTGCACTAACTTGGAGTTAATTTTTTTCTGGTCAAAACTATCAAAAATCTGAGAAAATTTAAATAACTCTGTAGGCTGCATGACTACATAGTTACCTTCTTCCCATTCAAGACTAGAAGGAGGGCTGTCAGGCTTCTCTGTCAAGTGAAATCACTGAAGATTTAAATAATAAATGTATGACAAGTTACCCAGCTGAATTTTTTCCCCACTCTGCATTTCACACAAATCAGTAAGAATAGGCCTACTCCATGGCCAGCTCCATAGATTCTGTGGACAGTTAATGGGTAAGATCTGCATAATGCATCATAATTGAGCAATTAATGGCTTTTTTTTTTTTTTTTTTTTTTTGAGGACAAGTGTGGGGACAAGGGAACTTGGATGACAGTATCAGCCTGTGGTGCTGGTGAATAAGCAATATGGGATGTTGTGAGACATATGCAATATGTTCTGAGCTGACCCAGGAAAGAAGTCAAGCTTTAATTTTTTTTGCCAGAGGTCAGTGTATGTAGGACCAGTTTTCTTTTTAGGTTCTTACTGCTGCCAGTCAAATGAAGATCTTATAGAGGAGTATTACTTCCTCATGAGGGAAGTACTAATAGGCTTCTGTGCCTAGAAGTGCTCTCTTAAAAAGACCAACACTGTCTATTGCAGTGTTTTCTCCTCTTGTTCCTTTCAGTAGTTTAGAAATGAGCTCTGGAGTTCCAAGATCCTACTTAAGCATCCCAAAATAGTGAAACTCTCAAAGAGTAAATTATGTACATGAGTGGAAGTTTATCTTCTGAACTAAAGGGAAAAAAAGCATTCAAAGAGCTTGAAGAAAGGAACATTTTTAGCATGAAACATACTGAAGCTTTCTATTAATACTGGGCAGAAAAGAGGGAGTACTAGTTTTTGCTCTTTAAAGCAATAAATACTTGTTTTCTGTTTTTTTGAAAGGCTTTTTTTCTCTTAAATTGTTTCCTTTCAGTTACTTGGCTAATAGTAGAAAATAAGCTGAGAGAAATGGTTGAAAGCAAATTCAGACATCTCTCCTTATTTATTAAAAGAAAAAAAAAGGACTAGTGAAGTTGTCTATCTCAGGCTGATAGCTCCATCCAAATGATTTCCATAATGCAATCTGTATATTAAATGAGAATGTATATCAAGAAAGTAGGCCTTCCTTGTTAGAAAGGCTAGCACTTGTGCTGGGGTTTGCAACTGATGAGGGACAATGCTTTATCAAGTATAACAGTATTTAATTGAACCAGAATCAATTATTGACTGTTTTTCTAGGTTTGTTTTCTTTCTTTGGCGAGGGGTAGTTCTTTGATTGAAGTCCTCCTGCACTTGAATACATAGAGTTACTTAAGTATTAGTAATTAGTATTAGGTACCAGTCATCTAAGACAGGAATAGGAAATTAGTTTAGTCATTTGCATCTTTGTTTCCATGATGTTTTAATCAAATTAACTTTATTTTTAGAACATGAAAGCTTTTGCTTAGTGCAGCTCATACTCCACTTGTAGAAATCTCAGTGTTTAGCTTTGTGAGCTTTAGAGGCCTCTATTATTTGATCACTGAGATGACTGTGAGTGTATTAACTGCATTGTTGTTCTGACAACACCTATATACAAACTGAAACATCCACTAAAATTTTATTGCATCTACACACCTGATCCACTGTTTTTTTCTTAATGTGGAACAAATGGGGTGAACTCTGGTGTCAATCCAGGCTAGGGGATGAACAGATCAAGAGCAACTCAGCAGTGAGAGACTTGGGGGTGCTGGTGGATGAAGAGCTGGACACGACCCAGCCATGTGCACTGGCAGCCCAGAAAGCCAAACCTGTCCTGGGCTGCATCAAAAGGGCAGTTGGCCAAGGAAAGGGATTCTGCCTCTCTGCTCCCCTCTGGTGAGACCCCAGCTCTGGTGTGTCCAGCTCTGGGTTATTCAGCACAGGAATAACACAGGAAGGACACAGACCTGTTGAAGTGGGTCCACAAAAGTGAGCAGAAGGATGGAGCACCTCTCCTGTGAGGAAGGGCTGAGAGAGTTGGAATTGTTCAGCCTGGAGAAGAGAAGGCTTTGGGGTGACCTAACTGTGGCCTTCCAGTATCTGAAGGGAGGCTACAAGAATGATGGAGAGGGACTTTTAAAAGGAGTCTGTAGTGACAGGACAAGGGGGAGTGGCTTCAAACAGAAAAAGGGTAAGTTTACATTAGATACTAGGAAGAAATTCTTCCCTGTAAGGGTGGGGATGAACTGGAACAGGTTGTCCAGAGAAGTTGTGGATGCCCCATCCCTGGAAGTGTCCAAAGTCAGGCTGGATGGGGCTCTGAGCAACCTGGTCTAGTGGAAGGCGCCCCTGCCCATGGCAGAGGGCTGGAACTGGATATTCTCTAAGGTCCCTTCCAACCCAAGCCATTCAATGATTCTATGATTGAAGGCCAGTCAAATCCAGAAGGACTATTCAAAACTTGGTCTACAGTTTCAGCTAAATGTAAGTGCTGGTCTGTAAGAGAGATGACAAAAATCTACATTTGGAGTATGCAATGCTTAAAGGTAAAGTTAAATAAATTTGTTTGTAGTCTGCACTGTTCTGGTGAATCCAATTCAATATTTACAGACCAAACTAAACATTACAAATACGTAATCTGATGATTATTTTGTCAGCCCAAGAACAGATGAGATGATCTAGCTGCTTGGCTTGAACTTAAGCTTTTGTCTTCACCTTTATAAAAAATTCAGTGGGGATATTCTTGACTTGTTAGAACTAAGGGTGGTGATGGTTGATGGGTGTTCTGTGAGGCAGGAGGGCATTTGTTTGGGTTTTTATCTTTGTACTTAATTTTTGGTATGATGCAAGCAACAAAAAATTCCCAAGAATGAAAATTTTCTTTTGAGCCTTATGATTCTGGAGAGCTTTGGTTAGAACAGATGTTGGCATTCTGTCATTGTCTTGTGGAGAATAGTCTAGATATCTCTCAAAGGATCCCCCAGAGCTCTTTTGTACGTAATACCCAAATCTGTGTCCTTTCACTTGGTAGACAAAGCAATGTTACAATGTCCAGTATGCTAGTGAGATCTGCTAAATGTGTATCTAGTTGGTTTGAGTCAATAATTGTTAGCTTTGAGTCAAGAAGAAAAGAGATATTCTGTGAATTTCAGGTTAAAATATTAGAAATAATTTTTGCCATTTAAAAGCTTTTTGTTCTCTTTGAAATTTGCCTTGATTTAGGCAACCTAAATAGGGTTTTGCTCTAAAACCAGAGAGTAGACATTTGCATTGGAAGGACATCTCTACATTCTCATGAACCCACCAGCAGGACTTGAGATTGGTTGACTCGGGCGGCAGAAGGCTCTGCAGCACTCCCTCTGAGGTCAGAGATAGAGAGATGTGGAAACAAAACTGACCACCTGTGCACTAGCAGATGCAAAGAGTAGTTGTTCCTTTCCTTTGTTCAAATCCCACAGAATTATGTCTACAAAGATCTGTACATGTATGGGTAGGGAAAAAATAGGAGAACAGATGTGTGCTTCACAGTTTATAAATGTAATTGGCATTTATAGATCGCTAAAAAAATTAGTCAAGAACATACATGCTAAACTCCAGCAATAAAATGCATCTCAAGCAGAAATCTGTTCTGCAGGTTTAGGTGCAACATAAGGCTTTGCGTGTGGCATTTTTAGGTCTGGCGAGTCAATGAACCTCAGAATATCAGTCTTGTAAGGCTCTAAATACCCAGCCTACAGCACTTCATAGTCAGAAATTAGCAGTTCTATTGTATAATACCAAAAAACAGTGGTTGAAGAGCCACTTCCTGCTAGCATGTGTGTGACAGTGATGAAAATTTAAACTAGCAAGCTCTTAAATGAAAGATTTACTGAAGCTTAAAATGTAGAAATGCACTTTTAGTTTTGCTCTTTGGTCACTGAAGAGGATCTACCCTATTCTTTTGCAAAGATTGAGTGTTGTTAAAAATCTCTACAGTTTTCAGAGACTGGGGAAGAAAAGATATGGATATGAAATCACTTAAACCTCAGGGCCAGCACAGTCAGTTCAAGGAGAACCATGCAAGTGGGTTACCTTTGTTATCAAAGCTTTGTGGATTGCATTTTAGGAATAGGATTTAGAAGTTTCTTGCGATCCTTATTTGACTGACTGATACTTGAACTGTTTTGAAGTGCTTTCGCAGTGCTTTCTACAGTTCCCATACCAGAACCAAGGAGAGTTGATATCTAACCATGTATTTTTTAGTGTACATTTTCTTTCCTCTTGTGAAAAATAGATTAAATTTATCTAGCTTCAAACATAATTTTGTACATCATTAAAATCAGTGGTGTTAAAATTATGAGAGCAGAAGTCTGTGTGTCTTATGTATATGAGTATTTGCTCTTAATTCTTTCTGTTCTTTCTGTTCAGACCAGCCTTAGTGCTTGTTTCTAAAATGTAATTTGGCCCTGTTATTTGCAAAGAAAAAAGTTCCTATAGCAAGCATGTACTTTGATCTTTCTTTAGTAAAAATTTTCTTATGGGGGACAGTGTCACAAATGTGGGACAGTGTCACAAATGTCTAATAAGAAAGTAGGAGAAATATCTTCTATGTAACAAACCATTTTTAATCCTGTGTTCTCTGTAATTAATTAATGCTTCACTTCAAAATGAGATGTTCCAACAAGAAGGATTCTCTTTGGAAGGGCTCACTCCTGTAACCAGTACTGTGAAGTGCTTTTGGTTAAGAGACTGAAATATTTTATCAAGCATGGATGAAGGCATTAGGTTGGGAGGGGACATAAGTGTATTGGGTGATAAAAGTCTAAAATTCTTCCTGATCTTTTTCTGGTTTATAAGAACAGAATCCAGATCAATGAGGAAAGCACATGGTTCATTTCAGGTGTGTTTTACTTTGAACAGCTGTCTGAAAATTGGACAGTCATAATTTAACTTAACTGTAAGTTAAAGTACTGTAAACCAGTACTTTAGCTATCCAATCTACCTTGCCAGATTTTGAGGAATGCCTCTCTGGAGGGCAGTTCAGCCCACATACATCTGTCTTAGCATGGGATGAGATGCACTGTCACTTTTCACTGCATTCAGGGGCATTTTGTACAGCCTAGTTTAGATTAGACACCCAACCTTTGAGAAGCTACCTTTAATACACATCCAGCAAAGACGGAATTTCATCCTCAGTTAGGAATTATTTACTGCAGGGGTACAGAATGGCTGGCTGTGCAGAAGTCCTGCAATGAAGGATGTCTGACTGCTGTACCAGATTGTGAACTTTGTGCATCAACAGTGTCGTGCCACCTGCAGCAAAAATAGAGTTTGTGCAAAGATGCATTGACAGCAGTGCAAAATGTGTAAGTTAATCTCTTCTCCTATGTGATGTTCTGAAGGCTAAAGTTGAAATACATGCACTTTTGATTACTGCGGTTTAAAAAAGCAGTAAGCTGACAATTAGGGAGAAGGAAATATAACAGTATAATTTGAAGTCTAGAGCTATGATCTTGAATAAATGATATTGTTGTGTATTGAGGGAAGAAATGGATACGTAAAAGCTTCTGCAAATTAAATTTTACCAAGATCAGTGGGGTCAGGAGAAGGGGAAAAACCCTGTAAAATGTAGCAGGGACTTGCATTTCAGTGGTCCTTGTGGGTCCCTTCCATTTCCACCTCTGGATAGTCTGTGATTCTATGATATTACCTAGGTCAACTGTTGGATTGCCAACTTCTGAAGATAGTCTCCAGCTAGACAAAAATCTGTCAAGCAATGTAGAAAATACTGTCTTCATCATGATGTAGGAGTAATCTCTAAATGGCCTCCAGACCCATTCCAACCCCTGTTTTCATTAGCTAGTTAATCAGCAGTTAGAGATGTTTAAAGTGAAACTAAAATTTATTTCTCCATGTCTAGTACTGTTCAATAATTGAAGATAGTGATGCCTTTATTTTGCCTCAAGTTTTCCCTTTTGGCTTGCTTTGAAGCAAAATCAGGTCCTATGCAAATCAGAATCAGATGATTGGTTAATTTATAGGGAAAAGAAAATATGTTCTCATTAGCACCTTACCTACTTTATAGAGGCAGAAAGCCTTTGGACTTCTTCCCAGCTGTGCAGCCCAGCAATCTCAGATTGTGTTTCACAGGGCATCTTAGGCACTGATTTGCAAGTGGGAATTTCAACAATCATGATGTACAAGATTCAGAGGTTTGAGTAAAACAAAGAGTTTGGTTTAACACATTTGATGTAACATGCCTAAATGTGGGGGGTTTTTTGCTTACTTTGACAGAAACATTAGACCGTTATCTTATGATATTAAAATAAAATAATGCCAGTTCACTGTATCACAAGACTGAAGATTACTCTAACAATCTATTTGTTTCATTTTATGTAAATCACTTAGTGCATGAGTTGAGAATTGTAGTGGTATCAGCATCTTTCAAGGCATTGTGCTGAGTTATTGTTGCCTTTAGAAGTTTTGTCTTGGTTGTGAAGACAGTGAAATTAGGTTGTTGCTCTACAAAAACTCATGTGTGTATTAGAAGTATAGATGCCTTTCTAAGTGCAACAACTAAATAATTTTAAAACTTTGAGTTACTTACTGTGCAGCTCCACTGCTGTGAGATGTCAATAACAAAAACAGATGAGAGATTCCTGTTTTGGTTGTTGTATGTTCTAGTCTGGCTCATGCAAGGTCATGTCTTCCCATCAGATAAGTTGTTGACTGCATGCCTCATGTGCTGCAATAAGGAGGGTGGGTAGAAGGCGTCAGAATAATCACTTCATACGACCTCATCCTTCAGAAACTGGGTACTGCTAATTGGATTAGGTCATAGATTTAGCACTTTTTAAGGGCTGAGGGAACAGGTGGAGCAAAGTAGTTAGAACTCGTTATTCAGCAGCGGTTAGTTGGACCTTTTAGCTCTGAGGTCTTGCCAGATAATGTACAATAGTGTCTTAGGAGCCGTATTGCACATAGCAACTTCTGAAATGGGTTGCAATAATACGTGTAATTATATAGCTATGAAGGAATTTGAAGGTGCAGGAGGAATGAAATCATGCAGCAAAGAAACTCAAAGGAATCCACAAAACCTGTGCGCTGGGGCATCCCTGTGAGTGTGTGATACTTTGCTGTCTATTCTATGCATCTATGCAAGGTCTTTGCTCAAATTTCTTTGCAGTTGAAAGAAAAAGGAGGGCTGCTTCCATGATGAGCAGTTCAGAGTTTCAGATGGCCTTGTTTTGGCTTGGAAAATTCTGTTGTAGAGTAGCTAAAACAGTAAAGTAGCTAGTATGGTCTTCCAGCATTCTTGTTCCTCCAGATTTTCACTTTCACTGAGAAATCCCACTTGCTGCTGTTATGCAGAAACTTACTTCGGGTCATTTTTTCCAAAAATACATTTATGAGCATTATATTGATGAATTGCATTATTTGGAGAAATATTGCATAGTGGCAGAAGTATTACTGAAGATGTCATATTTTTCTAAGTGATTCATTCTTCTTCATGCACAAAGGAAACCTGTTTCCACAATAATTTATGTGACCTTGCTTAGTGGGTGCAGTTAATTGGGATGTGAAATGGCAAAATACCAAGAAAAATTAATTTTGATCTGCAGCAATAAGGGGGCAGTATTTGGGGTTTTTTTACCCTGCGCCTCCCCAAAGGATGATGGCTCTAGGAAAGCAAATATTCACTTGTTTTTGCAGGGCATTTTCTTCAGAGTTTAAACATTAAAGTGTGTTCTGTCATTTTCTGTTCAATCATGTTGATTTGAGCCTCTGTTCTATGTGAAAATTGTTGGACCATTGCTATGTTTAAATTCAACTCTTGCTGTTTAATCTCAATAGTTTGCCATTTGTATTTAATTTGTCTTTAGATTCTTAGGACCTGATCCTGCAACCAAATCCATGCAGAAAATTCTTTCTATCTAGAAAGTTCCAGAACATGTACAGACATCTGCTGGGATCAATATGATTCCAAGGCCAGAATGAGTCACAAAGAACCTATATTTCATATATCTTCTTAAAGCCTTTATTTTACATAGTGCATGTACAAGTGAAATAAAATGCAGGGCAGTCCACACTGTGACATGTAGAGTTCACTGTTGTCTGTTGTGCTGCATCTGACTTACAGAACTAACTAAACTACTCTGCACACTGAAAATGGGGAGCTGTTCCTATGCTGTGCAGCCTTCTTGTCCATTTGCTGCTCTTTCATAAATCTACAAGTTTGCTACTTCATGAGCTTTGCTGATCACAGGCAAAATGCCTCCAGATTGTCAATTACTTTGGCAAGGTTCACACAACCTTTCTTAAATTGTTGTGATGTTGCTAGTGAAATACAGTATAGTATGATGAGCAATTGTTGAAGTAGGTTGGCCCAGTCCATCTTACAGATGTAACCTTGCTGGTAGCAACAACATGCTTTGTGTGGAAGCTGGAATGAATGGTGCCACCAAACACACTTGTTCTGCTGCTGTGGCAGGTCAGCATGTGCTGTTTTAGCATAGTCTTTCAGAGGCTGAAGCAGTTTAAATGTGTGGGCTCCTTCTGCCTTAAACATAGCACAGACATAAAAAGTACAAAATTTTTATGTCAAAAAGCTTGAAATTGTCATGACCTCATGACTGCTCATCAGTGGGTAATTCAGCTTTGCCTACTGTTCCCCTGTTTTTTTGCCATAAACAGCAAAAGCTTCACCGTGGCCCAAAGTATCATAGCCAGGTATAAAATATTGGAAGTGCTGTTTTATTGGTCACTGTGCTTATTGGGGAATTTATACATGAATGAACTCATGGTTGTGGTCGCAGGTACATATCTGATTAGTAAGATACATCATTTCAGCTAACGTGCAGTAATCAAGAAAAGTTTTCTGAGGAATTATGTAATCTTTTTGTTTTCCTGTATTCAGAAATTTCTGGGAGTCTTGTAGGTGCTACTTCTTTCTTGTCATTGAATCCTGTTTCTTTCGTCTGTCAGCCCCTTTCATTTGTCTTCAGGTTTGAACTAGTCCTGACTGGCACTTTTATTTTTTTTTTCCGAATGCTTTTTGAGAGACTGGTTCCCGTGCACAGAAAGTAACCTTCTCTCAGCAGGAACTGGAACACCAGCTGTATTTAGCTTTGCAATCATTGAGACTTTCATGACAACTTTGGAAGTTGTTTATTTCCTGAAAAGTAATGTTAAAACAGCATTGTGGTATCCCACAATTACTGCCACTTGGAGCCTGCTAGATCAAATTTTCTCAACTTGCAGCAAAAAAACACACTTTTTTTTTTTTTTTGCCCCAAATGCCAGCCCTGCATATCATCTTGAGATTGAGAATTCTAGCAGTGTTCATTCTGGCTCTTGCACCTCTACTAGCAAAATCAGAGGTGATAACAGTCCTCTTGTAAAGATGCATGGGCCACAGAGGAGGCTGAGCTTTTTTCTAAAACTAATGTTCCCTGTGCACAGGCATGAAAAGCAGTTAAGAGCTTTTTTTTTCTCACTGAGGAAGATTTGAGAGGAATTTTACTACACTATAGCACAGTTCTGCTGGATTTTTACACTAATGCTTTTTTACCTATAATTTCATTCTAGGTCCACAAGCAAAAATGGTTGTCTCAGACTACTTAAGCATGTTTTCTTTTTAATTTCTGAATGAATTTATTCAAACCATCTTTCAATAGCTGCTGCTTTAAAGAAAAGAGACTAAAAGTGCAAGAACCCAGAAAAAAGTGAGTTGTTTTGGCTTTGTCTTGACTGTTGGGTTTTGGGAGAGGATTTGTTTAGTGTTTGTTTGGGTTTGTTTAAGAGGGAGAGAGCAAAGCCTTGTATAGATGTTTAATCAGATTTATATACTTACACCCTTATAAGTGCTGACAGTCCTGTAAAATGACTTCTACCTCATGTCATTCCATTTATTACTAAATTGCATGCTGGGACATGTTTTCTTAAGGCACTTTGCACCAGCCAACAAAGACCTGAAACTCTGCAGAGCTGGGACTTAAGTTCACGCTGAACTTGGAATGTAGCAAACTTTATGTGGACATTATCAAACTCTATGAGAAACAGCACCATATGCTGGAACAAGCAGCTCTGATGTCCCTAAGGAAGCACTATGAGGCAGAAGTGTGTCTCCTCCCTAAACAGCTGCATTTTTTTCCTCAGTGCTACACCAGTTGCTGATAATCTTGCTGTTTAGTGTGGTACCTGTAAAGGATGGATAAGCAGGGAAACATGTGGCTCTACTCTTTCTAATCTCTTTGGACACTGTCTTCCCCTGAGAAAATAGAGAAATATCTGTTGTCTCCTAAAACCTTGGTTCTGTCTCCTGCTGAGGCAGCACCCCTGGGACCCCCTGCTCTTCAGTGCTGTCATGGGGGTGATTTGTGATGGCCACTTGAATACAAGAAGTGCGTGGTTTGGGTCTACCTAAGCTCTGTGAGATCAGATAGAATTAGAGTACTAAATGGGACGGTTCCCAGAATTGACTTAATAATCCTAGAAATATTACAATTTACTGTTAATGCATGTACACCCATCTTTGAGTAACATAATGTACCTGAGATATTAGGCTAAATAAATGCAAGAAATATTAACGCCTTAAAGCCAGTCGTAAAGTCAGAGATCATCACAAGTATTCCCAGTTATTGTTACAAATTACATCTGATGCTTGCAGTTCATTCTGTAGTGAAATAATTATAGTTTTCAGAGCAGAGAAATTCCTCAAGAATATTTCTTCCAAGAAAGTAATAGATTTCAAATACTAGGGTAGTTTTTATTTAATACACTGTCTTCCATTTTATCTTTCTAATTTCTCACTTATTGCTTCTAAATTTCCTGATCTAAGGCGAGCATGTACTGAAGCTCAGTAGTGACCTGTTGGCTTGTGGCTGACTTCGTAGGTTTTGAATTTTCACTGTTGGTAGGTTAGCTTAAAAGCCTGTTACAAATGTCTTGGCTGTCCATGTTTTAACAAGATCCATTTTATTTCTGACAGTTGTTGAGTTACCCAACAGAGATTTTCCACAAATCTCTGTCAAGCTGCCAAACCTGTGCATTCCTGTCCATTCTGCAGGTGAGCAATAAATGGTGTGAGTCACTTGAAGCTACAGAGCAGCACGCCTGTGTTTAGGCATCTGAAGCTGAAAATATGCTCTGTTGTTAATAATTGATTCATAATTGATTTTTCTTTTGAAGCTACTTCCTTATTTTTGCAGCTTGCATCAAAAAACAGTAAATAATATGGTAAGTTTTTGTGTTGTTAATATCCATCCTGCTAGCCATGTAAGAACATTGGACTATTGATTTTTATCCCTTCTGGCCTCTTTCATGTGGTTTTTATTAGACCCACAGCTAAGCCTTCTATCAAATATAATAATCCATCTATAAATTCTAACTTAGGCTTTAGAACACTCCTTGGAGAAAAGTGACTTCTGTATTATACTAAAGTATCCATAAAAATTCTCCCAGTGGTAGGACTTTTATGTCTGAATAAAGATTCATCTTGCATCTAGATTGAACAAAATCTTAAATCCTTGTACTTGTGTGGAGTGTTCTTGTTGAAGAGGGGTGTTTTTTTGGTCTTCAAAAAAGTAATAAAGTGTTAACTGAAGTAGTTGCATTGTTCAGAAGAAAATCATCTTCTTTAGTAGTCCTTAACACGAAAGAACATTGTAGGTACACTGTTCCATTTCCTGTGGGTTAATATGTATCCTGCAGTGAGGAATAGTTTGCAAATAATTGAAAATGTTTTTAACTTGAGTCTTCTGACTATAATGCTCTGCTAGTCCCTATGTCTATTATTTATAGTGAAGGTATCTTCTGTTTAACAAGTAGTTTGCATGTGAATAGTTGAAAACCAGCTTATCAGAGAATCTTAATGTTGTCCCAGTTGCTATTACCTTTGTTTTAAAATGGTTAAAATAGTGATCTTTTTTCTAGCATGTCTGTTGCACACAGCTTACAATGTTACATACCTACACACACATATCTATATATCCCTTCACTGCTGTGTATAGAAACTACTTCAGTTGCATTTTTACTGCAGCAAAAAAAGAAATCATATATTTGCAACAAGATAATCTTTAAGACAGGGGCACTATTCATCACAGCTGAAGTCCAGCTTGTGGATATCTTATTTTTCACCTGGCATTGAGACAGGTGATAATTTGCACATTTCTGGCCAAATGGCATGTTTAAATATTTTAAGAACTGTTGACCTGTACCAATGTGGAAAATGAAATGCTGAAAAACTCTAGAGAATTTCTAATAGTATGTACAGACTTTGACCTTAGCTTCAGTTCATATTTTTCCAGGTCAGGAGCACCTGACAGTTTGTACCACCTGACAGTTTTTTCTGTGCCTGATACACAACTGGAAGAAGGGACTGGAGAAAGTTGCTGTTGTTAACAAGAACTCAGCAATATCATGGTCGGTCTGCAGAATTCTCTAAGAGTGGAATAAGCTTGGAGACTGGACTCCTGCTCTTGATAATAGTTTGACCACTGGAGACCACAGCAGCTTTCATAAAAGCTATGAAAAATGTCCATCACGCCCATCTGGATGTGCCAGGAGGAGAATTTGCATGGGGGTTTCAATATTAATTAGACTAGCAAAAACAGTGTCACTCTAGCTTATTGTAGTCCAGCCCTTACTAAATATATCCTAGCAGAATGAGATTCCATTTTCCATCATTTTCTTACCCAGAGTGCTACTGTTTCATCAGAAATAACAGGAGATCTGCATGACTAGTACAGGAAAGAGCTCTGTAAGCCAGCGCATGGAGCCAAAACCAGGATCACCAAGACCCTCAGGGTAAAACCATTACTAGAGCCCTGATGGAAAACCATCAGTATCCCCCAGAAAGCCTCTGAACATTATTTGACTCAAAATTTTGTGAGAGAAGACTGCTGTATTTAGTACTTTTTTGGTGTCCACATGACTAAAGCCCTCATAGTGTTCACTGAGGTGTTTAAACACTATTCTGACCAGTTTAATACAATCTTCACAATGTGATTTGGCCACTGTTGCATATTAAATTAGTGACACAAGTAGATGGAGAAATCAGGAGTCCTGGTTCCTATTTATTAAATCCTCCTTCCATGAAGACTTAATGGGCATAATTTGAGCTGTGTAATTAATATTTTGCAGCAGACCAGCTATGTGATACACTGATAGTGGCTAACCTTTCCAGTCAAGAGGAGGCATTTCATGCTAAACATGGAGGGTCTGTGTTAATTTTCCTTGGATGAGCATTCAGAAAAACAGAGAAAGTAGTATTTGTTTGTTAGATGGGACTCATTCAAGTTTAACGAGGAAGCTGTTGCTAAAGACGCTCAATAGTCTTTTTAAAACTGCAAATATTCTTTCACCGTTGTGTCAGACCAAGTTTTAGTACACTGTCACGCTTGAAGGTCAATATTCTGGTGGTACCAGGTATCATGGTAGCTTCCAGAACCAGATGCTCAAGGCAGAAATGTGTAGGGAACCGTCCAGTTCCTGGAGAGTTCAGGACAGCAAAAGCTTTCATTACAGTGAGAGCTATTGCAAATGAGATTCAGTGAATGTGCTGCTGACAGTGACTGCAGTGAATGCTCTCATGCATAGGGCAGGACATAAAGCTGGGCAGTACTTGGTGGTGCATGTCACACCTCCCTGAAACAGCAGGATTTAATTTCCTGTGTGGAACTGAGAAAGAAGTCATTATTTCTTTATCTTACAAATATGTGTTAGGTCTCTGCACTCTTCTGCTGTTGACAAAGGTCACAAATATTTTGGCTTAACTACAACTAAAATGTGAGAACAACAAAAGACAAGCACTAATTAGTATTATTTTGACTATTGTTCTGAAAGAATGGAGCTGTATTCTCAGCTTCTTCTTAAGATCCAATGGAGATTAAAAGAAGGCAATGACTATGAGGGAGGACCTAAAAAAGAGAAATGGAAACAAGGCAGATCCACCCATTTTCTCCACAATGCGAATTTATCCAAAATAAACCTTGAAGAGAGACCTGCATTGAACCTACTCCATCTTTGTAGATTTCCTCCATGGTTTTTGCATAGTTTCTCACTCTTTGCTTGGAGAAAAGCTGTTATCCAGTTTCTCTTACTGGTCTGGTTTGTGGAGCAGAAAGTCCTATTGCAAAGTAGCGCAAGAAATACGGATGGTATATTGTGCAGTTCAAGATACCAGTGGGATTAGCAACTGGCTGCAAGAGCACATTGTGTTGAATTAGTAAGTTATACCTACTTAAAAATGTAATGCAGACCAACATTTTTAATTTGTAAAAGCAGAGTTGAGATTCACATCTGTCTGTGGCTGCATTAGCTTGTGTGGCTGGCACTGACACAACTGCTGAGGATAACCCCAGCAAGGTGCCTGATCTTGGCACTGGAGTGAAGCGCACACAAACTGTGGAATTACTGGCTTTTTTCTTGGGGTTTTTGTTAAAGGGACTTGGCAATCAAAGCTGACATGCCCATTACAGCTGGATGCAGAGTTTTTTTTGTCCAGGTTGTTTCTCTTAAAAGAAGTTGGATTGACAGGAGAAAAACAGCTTTTTGGACTGTCCAGTAATGAAGGCAACTTTTTTCTTGGTGATAGAGGTTAGAACAGCTGTAAAACTTTTTCATTTTGTGCTGAAATTTGGTACAAATTACAGCAGCTGTCAGTATGCTGAAGACTGCAGAATGCAATAGATGCTACCATAATTTAATGAAATCCAGCTAAGGCCTAGGAAAGATGTAAAGTCCATTTACTCTGGCTCTGCTACCTCTGACCATTTGTTCTTCAACTTCATTTCTAAACCAAAAAATACTTACTTATCATGTGTAGGATGACTTTTTTTCTGACAGTCTGCCATTTTGAAGAGGAACATCAGAAAGTATAGCACCTTTTAAAATAATTTTTCGTTCATTTACCTTAAAAAATACAAAACCCTTAGAAGAAATCAAAATAGTGCCATCTGGAATAAAATCTATACCATATTCAGTCATCTCAGATTTTTACAAACATATACTGTCCTTGACGATGTTCCTTCCTGTATGTTCTTTCCTTAATTCCCTGAGCAAATAAACCAATCAACCAACCAACTAGTGGGTTGAGACTTTATTATCATTATTGTTAGCAAAACTGACACAAGAAAAACATACATGAGTTTGACTTCATCAACATCTACATTTTACTGAAATACCTCAATACATTAGTGAAGCTTTGTTTTTATTAGGCACTCTATTTGCAAGGCATGAAAGAGGCACATTGCCCTTATTTTGTTGTTTTGGTCATATTTTAATCCTTTGAAATCCTTTTTCTAAGTCATTCCCAGGGAAGAATTAAAGGCTTGACTACTTTGTGACTACTTATGTTTTTGTAAATTTTTCCATGGATCACCCCTTCTGACAGTTCTGGATTTTACTTGTGTTTGTTGAAAGGCATCAGGATTCACTCTGGGCTGGAGGATTTATGATGGGTGGTCCATCACTCTTGGCTGTCTGGCAGACTGACAGTAATATTATTCTGCTGTAGCTGTCACAGATCTGTTAAGGATATCTGACTTCTGTGTGTCAGCCCCTCCCAGTCCCAATATCACCCTAAATATCTCCTTGATACAGAAGAATCAGAATAGTTTGAGGACATTAAAGAGCAAACTGCCTGAAGAGACTGAGTAGCATACAAATTATTAACATAATTACTTATTTGGCACTACTGGCATTATTTTTTAGATAATGTATTCAGGAGGAAGTAAATCAGCACTGGGATTTAAGAAGCGCAAAAGGAGATTTCAGTATAATGAATTACATTCACAGTGGTGATACCAAATATCGATAGATATTACAGAGAGGATTTTTGTGTGAAGAACAAATAGCATACTCAGATTTTTAACTCTGTTGAGCACTGTATTGGTGCAGTATCTGTTGAAGATGGCATTTGTGCTTTGCATTACTTTCATCATTCACTCTGTTTCTGTTGGGAAGTTTCCCTACTGTGTAAAAATAAGAGGACTTCATTAGTCCTTTGATGGCTGCTTGCAGAAGCTGATAATGTTATAGCACCTGAAATTATAAATCTCATTCCTCACTGAATTTCCAGATTGCTTTATTGAAGCAAACCGCACCAATGTAAAATCTTCAAACTAGTATACCCACATTTTCAGTGGTGCTGCGGAATGTGCTGTTTATATTTCACTGAAAACCCTGTGATGTGATTCGGCTCCAGTTGCAGTGAGGTTATTTCAAAGTTTCAATTCTTTAAATTGAAATATCTACCCATGCAGAATTAATTTGAATACAGCTGTCATCCCATTGACTAATGGAGGAAGGGAAGATGCTTGCCTGGTATCATTTTACCACAGGCTGATTTCAGGTGAAGAAGACAAAGCAGATTTACTTTATGAGAGTAGTCCAGTGCTTGGTTTTGAAGAAGCTCTTGTGACAGTCCCAGAGCTTTTGTAAAGAGAGGCTGATTGAACATTTTGGCTTAAGCTGAACAGTTTAGGAACAGGTTTGGTTATGTCATTGTTGGCATCAGTTTTACTGAGCTAGAGTAGGAGTACTTACATGGTCATTACTGCTTTTGATTAATTAAAGGAACTGAAAACATAACTTTTCATTAGACCAATATTAATCTACAGTTTTGTTCAGGAAAAGGAACATTAATAGGCATTGAATATTAGCACTGATGTAACCATGATCCAAATAGATGCATATGTTTATAAACACACAAAACCTTGAACTGAAATGGCTCTGCCATTTTTCCTTTTACTTACCATAAAAGGAGGGAAAACTCATGAGGTAGCTACCACACACTAATTAAGTACACAGGAGCTGTACAGGGTTGATCAAGTGTCAGGTGTGTGCTTGAGTCAGGTAGAAGTTTACCTTGAATATTGTCTGACAAATTTCTTAATGCTCAAGTTTTCAAACAGAGGAGTGTTAAAAAGCTAAAAGTGTTTTATAAGATGCCCTTGGGAAACCTTCTTACACATAATTTTGCTTGAGTTTGATATGCTGGAGTTGCTTTTTAAATTTTGTTGGTTTTGTGTTTGGTTCAATTCTGGTAGCTGTAACCTCCTGCCTTAGCCGTGCCCTCTGTGTCTCATGGGGAGTAGTGGCCAAAGGTGAGTTCACTGGGCATATTGCTTTTTCCTGATAACTTATCTGAAATGTTATGGACGTACTCCAGTATTTAATCTTTTTTCCTTTATCACAGTGATTAGTTTTCTGGATTTATCTCTTAATTTGTCATGCTACCAATTTCTGTTTCTTAAAATAATCATACTGTTGCAATGCTGCTAATTTCAGTGATTATTACGGCTCATCTGTGTAGAAAAGTAGTGGCAAAATTCCAGACTAAGGAGTCTTCAATTTAAAGTGCCAGAGTTAGTACAGCATAGCATATTCCTGGTCAGTGTTACTGAGCAGAAAGCCTCTCCATTTTGGCCTCCAGATCATAAATGTGCACTGCTCGTCTGGCAAACGAGCTGTGGTTTCTCTCAATCTAGTTCTAATAGCATGGCATTTTTTCCTTAAAAAGGGAGGAGAAAGCGGCTTGCTGGAGACATGGCATAGAGCTTTTTATCCCAACAGAGAGTGTTTACCCTGAAACAGCAAAGGACACTCGGAACTGTTACATTGTAGGTAGCCTGGATGCTTCATCGAGTGAAAAAGTAGACAATGTTAAATGTGAGTGAGGGGTGGGTGAGTTATGATTTCTGGGGGCTCTTGAGCAAGTTCTACTAAAACCCCTGTATTTAACAATATATTTCATTAGAAATAGTCATCTTTGTCACTTAGAGGGCAAGTATATTTTTCTTGCGAAACAACATTCTGACTTTTGGTGAAATATTGAAGAAGCCCTGTAGCTACACAAATCAATGCCCATGGTAATATAATAGGTTGGTTTGGACTTTGTTTCTTCCCCCCCCCTCCCCCCCCCAGATTAAACAGTGTTAAAAACCTGTAAAAATCTGGGTTTTTTCCCCTTGACAACTCAAATTAAAATGCATAGATGAAACTGAATTGAAGCTGAAGTAGAACTTGTGTTGAAGGACAAGATTTGATTCTGTAACTTAAAAGAAGCCGCACAGAAGAATCAGCTGTACAGTTTTGCGTAACAATGTGATTATTACCACATTACCTTACTCCAGGACGCTGTATTAGCATCTGAATTTTGGAGTGCCTGTCATTTATTTCCTTCAGTTAATGGCAAAGTTTAAGAGGGAAAATTTGCTTTCCTGTTGCTCTTCCTACCATCCTGCTATTTGGGATAGTTTTGACCTGCAACAACTAATTATAGTTCTTTAAGGACATTTAGGAATTCTTCTTCCAAGTTTTTTTTGTTTGCATTTCCCCAGAATGTCAAGTATAACCTTGTGAGGATAGTTTGACATTTCTGCAGCTGCACTCCATCCCAGTATGTTTTGTTCATGACCAGATTTAGTAAATTTCCTATGTTCTTTATCCAGAAAGAGAATAGATTTATTAGACATAATTAGTTTGTTTTAAATCATGGCTGCTTATCACTCTTACCTTTGTCATCACAGAGGTTGTTTGTAGTTTTTGTTATCTAAATATTTGTGGCATTCCTTTACTAATTATACATGCCAGCATTTACAGCTGCTCTCCATTAAAATGAGCCTAACTGCTCTGCAGCTACTTTTTAATCATTTAAGAAAAATTGGCTTGTGATTTGGAAGGGGGCTTAACTCATTTGGCATCCTAGCAAGTGCATTGTGTCACTCCTTGGATACTCTGGAGTGTCAGTGGAGAAGCATTTGGTGTGTTAGCAAGGATATGTCTGTTGGATGACAGGCTGGATCAAGCAGTCAAAGGAGGGCTGCATTTCTACTGCTCCCTGTCCTGCTAATAGTGCACCTAAGAAATGTGGGATCTCATGGATGGTGGGATGTGCATTGCATAACTAAAACATAAAGTTGAGCTGATTCAGACTTTCTGACTTACAGGGGTTTTCTCCCCTGTATAGCTGTCTGCTAATTATCAGTACACAGTAAAGAATGCCCAGCAGATGCAGCCACTTCTGTGAATCTCAGCTTTATTGCAAAGGTAAATAAATCTGGGAGAGGTATTGTAAAGGATTAGGAGTGGAGTGTATTGCAGTTATAAATAGTCACCAGGGTTTGTGATTGTGAGCTGCATTTACACACTTTTCCTCCCAGTGACGGAAAGAATTTGAAAGGTGACAGGAAGGTCATGAATGGAGAATCGATGGATACAACTGTCCTCTCTTGGCTTCCATTAAAAGAGGGAAAGCACTCTTTTGTATTACTGTCATGCACAAAGCCAGTACCTTTCCTGAGGACCATGGAAAAGATGGTACAGAATTCAGCTTTGTATTTGCAGTTCTGGAGCTTGGGGGTCAGTCACTGCTTCATTAGTTTATGTGTAGGAGTGATAATTCAGGGCAGAAAGAAGATTAGCTTCTATTAATTACTGTAAATCCCTTACAGCATCTTCTGTGGTGGAATTAATAAGCAATTAATTGCTGCTGGAAGCTATTGAGATTTCGAATATATAAAAAAGTAATGATGAGTCAGAACTGTATCACATTAGCTTTGTATGAATGTTGAGGATGACCATGAAATTGTGACAGTGACAAAATCCCACCAGTCATCTAGACAACTGCCATTTCAGACCGGTGTTTGTAAGATCTGAGGTATTTTTAATTCTCCTTAATTCCTATTCAGGACCACTACTGAAGGGATGAGTTTGTATTCAAGGGCGTGTTTCTTGACTGTCTGCTGGAATGATTTTGCTGAATGACTTATTTGGGCTAATGTAATTAAGCTTCTATCCGAGCCAAGCCCATACCTGTGTAAGTGTGCTGCAGTGCTGCTGGGCACACTGTCCTTGCTCTCCGTGCACACAGATGGCAGGGCTGGGGCTGCATCCCCAAGCAGCTTTGTGCAGCACAAGTGGGGTTCTACAAGCAGCAGTTCAGACCCTACAAGCAGGGTCTACAAGCAGACTGAGGGTCTCTGATTACAAAATGCTGTTGACAAGAAAATTGAAAATGTTAATGTGGTGTAACACTCTGAAAGCAGATACTCTGTCTTAGGTGCACATTCAAAATTTCAGGCTTGAGGAGGGAAGGCTGAAGGGGATCTTTCTGCTTCCCCAGATATCGAAAGGGAAGGTATGGATAAGACAGGAACAAAGTCATCTTAAGGTTACATAATAACAGGACAAAAGGTAGAAGTCACAAGTTGCAAAAATGGGAATATGCAATTAAATTTGGTGGAAAAAAAGCTTCAGAACAGATTGGCCAGAGAGGCTGTGGAGCTCTGCTGACAAAGCCCTGAGCAATATAAACTGGTGGTGATGGCACTGGGAGAAGATGAGAGACCCTTCTGACATGAATTGTAGTTTATAGTCCTAGACTACCTTCACAAGTCATGGTGTGCTTCGTGAAGAGATTACTTCAGACTGGATTTAGTGGTCAGCATTGTAAGGTTTTAGTTTCAGCAGAGAGAAATCCACTGCAGGCAGATTGCATTGCTCTGTGATGCTGTAAGCAGAGGCAGGCAGAGGATTCACTTCCAAAGCATATATTTTAATTTTTAAAGGGACTTTTTTAAAAAAACACTCCCCTTTATGCATTTTGTCAGGTACATCCAGCATGAACTAGATAAGTAACTCTTACACAGGCTCAGATCTATTGTTTAAAATGAATCACGGGTGAAAAACTGTTGCTGCAGAACCACTCTGTGTAACAGTCTGGAGCAGATTGGAAAAGCTCCAACTTGATTCTCATATATTTTCATGGTCTCTGGTGCTGTGATAGATTTTTGGTTTCTGAGATTTGAGTTTAGCTTTTAGATTTACTTGAACCGCTGGAACAATGAAATGTGGTTGTGTGGTGAGGCTTGCAGCTGAGTATGGCAGATAAAAGGCTTATCTCTCTTCTGGTACATTGTTCAACATTTTTAAAAGTTGCTTCTAATTTAAAATTGAAACAATACAGAGAAGATTAGCTTTGTCTTAACAAATGAAACAAAACTGTGCAAACTATATGCAAAGGCATCTTGGCTGAAACTCTTACTTGTACCTCATAAGCTGCGTGCAGTGCATGGATATTGACACACAGTTCAATTTTCTTATTTATTCTGGCCCAAATATCTGCTTTTTAAGACTTTTAATTTCATCTTTGTCTTCTTTCCTGTTTTGCTTTGCACATACCATTTTCCTATACCCCATCCTCAGCTCTGTCCTTACCTGCCTATCCTGCAGGTTTTGCCTTCCTTCCCTTCCTTATATTTTTTGTCACCTTTTTTTTCTGATATCTTCTCTTCCATCCTCAGCACTGGTCATGCACAATTGCACTTTCATTTTTACCCTTAGTTACTGTTGTACAATTGTGCATTTTTTTCTTTATTCCATTTTCAAGCATGGAAGGACGTGATTTTGCTTTTGATCCTCAGCAGTTCACTGAAATGGCTCTTTGCCAACAGTAATGGTCACACAGACCTCAGGCCTCCCATCTCCAGGGTGACACTGAAACAGGAGGAAGCTCACAACTGGGTGTAAGTCCTGGGGAGTCTGTGGAGATCTAGGGATCTTTGGAGCAAACTGAGATATTTGTGTTGTTGGGCTTTTCTGAGAATGTCCCTGCCACTCAGCAAAGTGCTGTGCTGATGCCTCTGTAGGCTTTCTCATGTGCCTGTCAAGGGTGACCTGTTCCAGGGTCCTTTCCATAGCAGATTTCTCTTTCTTGTCATCTCCGATTAGTGTGATATGAAGGGATGTTACTTCAGTCTTCTGTCTGCCACTGAGTGATTGTGGTCAATTGCAGCTTCTTGAAACTTTCATTGCCCAGATTCATTTTTGCACATTGACTTAGTTCTGTAAATCACTACTTCCCCTGCCCCCCCCTCCTCCCCCCCAGTCCCAGTTTTCATTATCTGATACTTTTTGCTTGGGGCAGTTATCTACATGACAGCTCAGCAGTAGGCCTTAAGTGAGTTATGGCTTTGACTCCTGAAGCTGGTGCTTAGAAATATGGAAGCAGAGAGGCACAATGTGTTCAGCTTCTGGTTTTCTGGCTGGTGTTACAGCCATGGTGTGGGTTGAGTGAGTGTCAGGTCCGGAGCAAATAGAGTGATATTGAAAGGTGCTAGAATCCTATCATCAACAGTGCTTGTCATCCTCTTTGTGAGTTATATGGCTTTGTATGCTTGCAAACCTTCTAGATTTTGACTTGAATTTCACATATTAAAAGGAGAAATTGAAGAAATGTTTTATTTCCCAAGTTGCCTTTCTTTTTTTACAGTAAAATCAATGATGGAGTGAACACAATCTACCTGTCTTTTTCTTCTGCTGTCTGCCAGTGATGCATCAAGTTACA
This sequence comes from Cinclus cinclus, assembly GCF_963662255.1. Taxonomy (NCBI): domain Eukaryota; kingdom Metazoa; phylum Chordata; class Aves; order Passeriformes; family Cinclidae; genus Cinclus; species Cinclus cinclus. The sequence goes on from NC_085048.1 coordinate 89,818,141, forward strand.
GGGGATGAATTTAAGAGCAGCTCATGGTGGCATCCAGCCAACTCAGTGAGAGAGGCTGCCTTCAGAATTCTGTTGCTAATGAAATGGCCCATTTCATTGATAGGTATTGATCAGCATTGGTGTGTGTTTCGGGGGCTTATTGCACAGAAAGGGTCATAGGGAAGGAAACAAGCTGTACACTATGGTGGATCGACCTTGGCGTCCATCAAAGCCACTCTGTTGCTTCCCCTCCTCAGCTGACAGGTAAGAAAATGTAACAAAAGGCTCCTGGGTTGAGATAAGGCGCAGGAGAGGTCACTCAGCAATTACTGTCATGGACAAAACTGACTTGACGAGGGGAAAAAATAATTCAACTTATTACCAAACAAATCAGAGTAGGGTAATGAGAGATAAATTTTAAAAACACTTTCTCCCCATCTGTCTGTTCTTCACTCTTGATTTTTCTGCCTCCTCCCACCCAGCAGTGCAGGGGGACAGGGAATAGGGTATGGGGAATGTGGTCAGTTCCTTACATGTTGTCTCCACACTCCTTCCTTCTCAAGGGGAGGACTCCTCACATTCTTCCTCTGCTCCAGCATGGGGTCCCTCCCATGGGATACAGTTCTCCATGAACTTCTCTGATGTCAGTCCTTCCCATGGGCTACATTCCTTGTGAACTGCTCCAACTTGGGTCTCTCACAAAGGGGTGCAGTCCTTCCAGAACAGGCTGCTCCAGCCTGTGGATCCTGTGGGTTTCCCATGGTATCCCCTTGGTGTCACAAGTCATTTGCAGACTTGCTCCAGCATGGGCTGCTCTCTCCATCATGCCATAGATGCTTTCAGGAGTCTGTTCCAGCATGGTCTTCCCGTGGGGTCACAGCCTCCTTTGGGCATCCACTTGCTCTGGCATGGGATCTGCCACAGTTCTCTGTTCCCCCATGGACTTCCATGGGCTGCAAGGCCCTTCGCCATGGCCTGCAGGGGAAACTGCTTCAGTGTCTGGAGCACCTCCTGCCCCTCCTTCTGCACTGATCTTGTCTGTTGCTCTCCCTTATTCTCACTTCTCTTTGTCAGCTGCAGTTGTGCAGATTTCCCCCCCTTCTCAACTGTGTGATCCCAGAGGTGCAGCCACTGTCTTGGAGCTGGCTGGCATTGAGTCCACTAGACACTAGACACTTCTTCTCATGGAAGATACCCCTGAAGCCCATTGCTACCAAAACATGGCCATGCAAGCGCAATACACACATGCACACTCAGTACACCTGGGGCTTGCATCTTGGGCTTGTGCAGATTTTGCTGTAAGGACTGAAGCTGCCTAAGAAGTTGTGAGACAGGGAGGAGCTAAATGCAGATCTGTTATGATGGGCAGTGACAGTTCCTAATGTTCATGTCAAGTCTCTCCTTGAGGACAAGGAGAGAAATGATGGCAGAGAGGAAGGTGCAGGGCAAGCAAGTGTCCCTCGTGTCCTGTAAAGGAAGGAGCTGAGGGAAAGCAGTGACACCAAGTATCTCAATACTGTTATATCTGTATTGTTTTAACTGGCAGGAATGCTGTGTTTCTCTGCTTAGAATCAGTAGAATGGAAGCTCACTGTACTGCAGGATGGCAGTGCATGCCATCACCCTGGAAACATTTCTTTGAGAAGCCCTTTGTCCCTGTCTCAGTTGTGTCTTGCCCATAAGACGCAAGTGCAAGGTCATAAGGGTTGTTCCATAGTCCTGTGCCTGATGGAGGAGATGAGCCCTGTAGAAATTGTTCCTTCTTAGTAGAAAAGCAACTAAAAATATATTTACAGTGTGTATCCAGCACTTTGAGTCTCTTCCTAGATAAGGGAGTGAGCATCTTCATCCTCAGATGAGTCTCAAACTGCAGAAGCTACAGGTGAGTTCAAAGAGTTACTAATTTATTACAGAATTCAGCAAGTTATTGGGCAAAATAGATCAAAGCCACACTATATTCAGGATATTGAATCCACTTTATACAGCTAATAAAAAGCAAGGAAAATAGCACCGCACTGTAGCACCTAACTAATAAATCTGTTCTGAGAAAAAGAGCAGGAGCCACAGGAGTTTTGTTGCTGAGTGTCACTGGATTTTGTACATGTGGGATTCTGCTCACGCTGCTGTCGAGTGACAAAAATCTGTCTTTCATGTAGGTAAAATAAGGCCGTGCTTTGTAGTATTTCTGTGTAATGATGGGCTCCCTCCTTCTCTTTACTCTGCTGTATTTGAACTAGTTATAATTAGCAGTGGCACACATTTGGCAGGCAGTGGTGGGCAGGTGGCCATGCCACTTAGCAGAACTGGAGCTTGGGAAGCAGTGAGTGCTGGCCTAGCCCTTTTCTGCCAGCTCAGGTGTAGCAGCTGACCCTGCTGAAACCCTCACTCTCCCACATCTGTTTTTTGTGTGTGAATTGTTCTGGTGAGCCAGACTTCCTGTCTTTTTTTTTTTTCATAGTATTTTACAATGGCTTTCCAATAACATTCAGTGCATCTTTCTATTTGAGCAAAACCAGGCTTTGGGAAGAAAATAGCTGTGTCATGATGTACAGAGGAGTTTATCAGCTGGTCTAGTACTATTTTCATGATGTCCGTCATTAACTCCAGTACTTCTTGTTGCCATGCAGTTTTCTTAAAGGGCAGTAGAGAACATTATAGTTTATTAAATCCAGTACTAGTCAAATTTGAATAAACTTCAGTTAATTATAAATTCACTTGGAAACCTGATGTGATGTAAAACAGAATTACACATTTCCCCTTCCTCTGTTGTTGTTGTTGTTAAGTGTTTTTCCTACTAGTCTGGTTTTCCTGAAGAACAGCCTCTTGACTTTCTGTTGTTTTAGCTTTCCAGAGTAGCTCCCTTGTATTTTCAGAGTGGTGTTTCAAAATAAAGCCTAAAATATCAGGAATTATTTCAAATGTCTGAGGTAGTCCCTATCTATCTTCCCCCCTTCCTTGAGCAAGCACTAAATGTTAAATTATAATGTTAAAGGGCAAAAGATCAAAAAAGAACTAGTTTGGTCACAAATTAAGACATCTTATGTTACAGTGAGCTGCAAACTGGCGTGACTTGGATCTTCTCCTCAGCATTGCCAAATATAAATATCAAAATACCAAAAGTCTGATTGCACAGGGTGTGTTAATGTCTTGAAAATAATTTTAGAGCTTTGTTTCATTTGCATTTTCTGTCATAAGTTTGATTTCTTGGCCATTGGCTTTAGTCCAGTTGTGTTTCAAGTAGCTTTCAACAGATATGATGGCTGAATGCAAACTCTAGTTTCAGTGAAAATCTGGCTTTTTAAAGCAACTCCAGCACCTGGGACATTTTAAAAATTTAGTTTGCCTAAGATAGGAATTTTGATTTCTGTAACTTTAGCTAGAAGTTGTGCATCACACTTTCGTCTTCGTGTTTGAGCAGATTTTCAAGAAGGAAAGTAGAAAGTTGCAGGTGGAAATAATCTTATCAGGAGCACCTAAATGGACTTACAGAGGCCATAGGGGAAATGTAGTCCTTTCTATGTGCTATTGTTAAATTGTTAAGTTCTCACTTTCCTAAGTACTTTTTTTTTTTTTTAATTCTTAGTGCTATTTTGAGAGAAGTGGGGTATCTTTGTTTTGGATTTGGTTTTGGGCCTTTTTTCTAGGACAGTTATGATCTGTAAATTTTGCTTTTCCAAAAATGTTTTCATTTTTTAATCTGGTCATTTCATGATACAGTGAAATAGATAAATGACATTTATAACTCTTCCTTGACCACTGCCATAATCACTCCACCACAGAAGGTCACTAGGCTGATGAGGCAGGACTTGCCCTTGGTAAATCTGTGCTGGCTGTCTCAAATCACTCCCTGTCCTCCTTATGCTTTAGTAGAGCTTCTCAGAGGATCTGTTCCAGGATACTCCCAGGCACAGAGTTGCTAGTCCCCAGGTTCCTCCTTTCCATTAAATCTAGATATGGTGTTTCCCTTTTTCCAGTCACCTGGGACTTTACCTGATTGGTTGCATCAAAGAAAATGCCTTTTATGGTTATGGCACAAACCACAATAATTCTGAGGAAAATACTCTGGAAAGGCTCTATAGAAAAAGTCCCCACACAGATTCTCAAACATGCATAACAAAACTCACCTTCTGAACCTGTGCTTTTTATATCTTGTGATAGCTTTGCTCTTTTGTCAAAGTAGCCTGTGTACAGTGCAGCAAATGTGACCATGTGTTATATTGTTGGGTTCTAATAAGGTTCTCCTTGAGATGAAGTACTTTAAGCAGTAATAAGGAATGATGGGAAGCAAATGCACTAAATAAATAAATGGGGTTGTAACAAAATTGTCATTCCACATCCATATGTGTGTATCTATATGAATTCAAAAGAAAGAAATAAGTAAACATGACATCCTAGCATCCAAAGCTTGTGCCAGATGTCTGTTCTTGGAGTGAAGTCCTACATGAATCAAGAAAAGCTGTTGAGTTTAAATAAAAGTCGATTCTGGTCTACTTAGCTTGATCTCATGCTCAGTAGAGAGCTCATCAAGCCAAGACTATATCTGTGAAAGTAAGAAAACCTCTGTTGTGTTGTCTTCAGTGTGTGGTTCTCAGTATTTAATTCCCACTGCACTTAATGAAGTAGAGGAAAAGAATAGGCCCAGTTTTAGTTTTTTCCAATTCCTACTGGTATCCAAGGAATTCTCTGTGCTGCAGAATATAAATTCTCTAATCCCTAGAAATGAGAAGTTAGGAAGCCCTTGCTGGAGCAGCAAGGGAACTGTTGCATGCCTGATACCACATATTTAGCCTTTTTGAATAGAAAAGGAAATTTCAGGGATGATGTACAGACTGGTGTTGCAAATGGGGCAAATCAAAATGCTGATGTGCTACCATACAAATGAGAATGATGGTGAGGTCTGCTCTTCATGGTTCACATTATCAGTGTTTTCATCATTTCCATGCTTTCCTCTAGAGGGAGACTCTGAAAATTAGATTAGAGCTGTCAAAAGTGAATGGGAATATTGATAAATTTGGAAGTCTTCCAGGAAAAGCAATCTATATGGACCACAGCATAGATGGGATTTACTGTAGTTTGACATTCATCTCTTACCTTTCATTGAATCATAGAATGGTTTGAGTTGGAAGGGACAAAATATCCATCTGGTTCCAACCCCTCTGCCATGGGCAGGGACACTTTCCACTAGACTAGGTTGCTCAAAGCCCCATCAGTTCCACACTAAGGACGCAAAATTTCTAGCTGCTGCAGAAATAGTTACAATAGATAGTGAAATGGAAAATTCTTATCTTTATTGTCACAGAGGAGGAAACAATCAGTTATTGGAAGGTTTCTGTTCCTTGATCTCACTGCTGCAGAGATGAAAAGAAGACATGGATTGCATGTTCTGGTTTTCCTCTTTGAAGGACTCAAATTCTGCAGGGCAACTTTGAAGCAAAGCTGTGAGGGCAGCAGGTATTTGAGAGCAATTTAAAGTTGAGCAGGTGTAGTCTAGGTCAAAATACACAAGTATCTGATTCTGTTCTCAGATCAGATGGGTAGATACCCAGTTTGTGGTACCATGCTTAAAATTACAAGGTTGGGTAATGGGAATGAGAGAAATGTTCACTGTCTTTTCAGTGATGTCATGTAAAACAGTGGTCTCCAAAGTCGATAGGCAAATAATAAATTGGTTAAAAAATTTCAAGATCAATATTTCCACTATGAAATATAGCAATATCCACTGGACTTCAGTTCTCATTAAAAGGCAAAGTTACTTTTCTTTGATACTGGGGGTTCAGCTCTCAGAGATAGGGATTTACTTTGGGGAAGGCTGTACAGGTGTGGGAGGGTTTCTTTCAATTACCTAAAATGACCTCCTTTGACAGTCCTGCTTCCTATGGTGAAAGTGCCAGATTAAATATACCTAAATTAGATGCAGGGGTGTATTTCAAACAATGCTCATTCAGAAATCCTGCCTGGTTTGTTCAATGTGCCATTTGTTACAGCAAATGTGCAGGATGGCAGGAAACAGCTTGCTGTGTATTTCTTCCCTGCTTAAATGGCTTGTTGAGCTGATAATTAATAAGCAACAGGACATTAGGTTTGTTGTAACTTTGCTGGATGGATGGTTAATCACTGGAGGTAGAAATACATGAAATGTCTTATCTATTAAGGCTTTCCACATGTAGGAACTGCAGTCACTGATACATGGAGCAGTACACTCCCTAAGAACTGTGATATGTGCATGAATTATTGCTGTGTGAAAAATCCTACCTGGGGTTCTTAAGGAATTCTCATTTTCTTCAGCTGAACACCATGTACTATAGTTTAGCGTGGTCTTAAAATCACAAATACGAGAAATTTGGGCTAACTAGCAGTCATATGTGGTTTCTGTGGATGCATCTCCATTGACATTCACTTAAATGTAAACAGCAATTCAGGACTAGACAGAGATTAAAGTATTGCCTGCTAAATCCTTAAAAATGAAAAGCTTCTAAAATATCCTCAAAGTTTCCTTTACTAATTCTGTTCAAATCAGTTTCTGTTTAGACGTGACGCTCCAGGGAGGCTGTGTCTCCTGCACGTATGCCAAATGCACAGTATCGGCAGTAGTAGAAGGCAGGCTTGTGTTCAGCAGGACAGGAGGCTGACATGCATTGCATGTCCTGTGGGCTAGGTCCTGCCACCAACAGCTGGGTGCTGGGGAGGGCTGCTGAGCACGGTGCTGCTGTGTACGTGTCCTCCAGGAAGATGATGGGGAGCAGGTGCTGCTGACTTACAAGCTGATGAGAGTGCGGATGCTCATCATAAGCAGCTGGCTATGAGTAACACTGCTGCACAGGAAGCTTTGCTGTGCCTGTGGCTGTCTTTCTTAGCAGTTTGTGTTCTTGTTTTCTCTTAAGGTCAGCTCTTCTGTTAAGGTGATCAAAGTGCATCTTCAAGACAGGAATGAGAAAAGCTCGGGGCAATGAGCGCCTTGATTGCGCACGCGCCTGCTGCTTGCGGATGGCAGCGCTGGGCCTGTGCTTTAACAGTGGACTGCATCAGTGATTCCCTAATGTGCTAATGAACCCACCTGCTCAGCAGAGCTCACTTCAGTGTGCACAGAGGTGATTTGTCATACAGACAGTCTGTGCAGTGGGGCTGCCTTGTGTTCTGGAACTGAAGTAAAGTTCTGAAGTAAAGAGAGTTACTGAAGTAAAGGGAAAAAAAAATGCCCTGGGAGTCAGGGCATTGCCTTGTTCCTCTGTTTTTGTCACTGCACTGCCGCTTGTGGGAGCAAGTTCTAAGTGTTGTCCCCACTGAAAATACAGTCCTAGAGTCTAAAGGTGTGTAAATACAAAAGACTTAGTAAAGCTATAACACTCTATGCCCATTGTAAAATTTCTTTTTGCTGCTAGAGACATGTAGAAGAACTTGAAGGATTTTCAGTCCTATATGAACAATACTAACTCCCAAGCTTCTGCAAGGGCATGGAGTCGAAAGGGCACAGCTGCATATTGAAGGCCTTTCTCAGTTCATGCTTACTTAATGTGCAGCATTTTGAGCATCACTAAACAGTAATGAAATTTTTGCATTTGAACTGTCTAGTTCTTTGAAGAGGCACTTTTTAGTTCATCTTTAAAAGCTTGAGGACATTTCTTCATGGCAGCCTGCTAATGCAAGGACAGTGCTAACAGGTTGCTTCACGTTTATTTATCTACTTGATGGAAGTGAGCTCTGCAAAAGCTTCTCTACTAGGGCTGCAGTGTAGGAGGAGTCAGTAAGGAACAGCAGTGAAAGAACTGCATGATCAATCAGATAGGACAGCTACAACACTTCATTCTCTCTGCTTTGGTGAGCACCAACTGCTTGGCTTCTTGGAGGCACCTTCAGAGCAATGGCAGATGCTTTGGCCTGGATACAAAGAGCAAGGTTTGTAGCACGTAGGAGGTAACGAATTCCCTGGAATTCCCTACCTTCTGAGAGGCAGTGGGCACTCTTTCACTTCACATGGAAATTATTGGCCAGTGTCCTGTGCTGATCTTGTCCTAACCCAGCAAATTCTTTCTTGGAAACAAGAGCAGGACAGCAAGTGGTTTTCTTGTTCCAGGGAGGTATTGAATCTCCAAAAATGTTTCTATCATAATATGGGTTAAAAACCAGTCAAAAAACAGTTAGTTCTCCTGACCTGTCAGATAGGGGCCAGGGAGGTGTGTTTGCCTTGGACTTAAATTTCATTTATATTTTAAAATTTTTAATTGAAAATTGAAATCTTAGCTTGCATTTCAAAACAAACATTTGTGGACAGGGATTACCCTTTTATCCTGATGTAGGAAATGGTAAAAGGTTTTATTTCGTTGGGATTTTTCTTTTCATGAGAGGCCGCACACAGAAGGTTTGTATAAATTTGGCTTTCCCTGTCTAGAGTTGCAGCCTCAGTGTGAGAGTATATTTTGGGTGAAGAAAGTTCTCAGCTCATTACTAGTAACTAAATACCTTGTGTAGAAAACCAGGACATTTCAATGATCTCCTACTGCAACATATTTGGACATGTTAAGTTTGAATGTTTCATCCTGTCTGTTCAGCATCAGATTCTTCAAAGGGAGAGAAGAAGTTCAGTCAGGATTCCAAAGAATTAGAAGTGGATGGAGACAGTAGACTGCAAAACCAGGAGGTGACCTGCAGTTCTCCTCCAACTGCAATTGGAGGAAGCAATCTTTTCAGCAATCTTTGCCTTTTTAACCATTGGCAACCAATTCAGTGGTTTATTCCTGGTTATATTCAGCCTGTACCAAAATCTCCCAATTTCGAGTACCTCTGTAGAAGACATAAGATTACACTTTGGTCCAGTTATAGATATATAGTGTAATACAAATATATCTGTTTATAATTAGTTTCTTTCTATCTCATGTTTGGAAATTATGTGTGTGGCTGGTGAGTGTTTCCACTCTGCCTCCAGCTCTGACTCAAATAGCTGGATGAATTCTTACCTGCTTAAGGCATTAAACAATTATCTGAGGAGAAAGGATTTCAGCAGGGCTGAAGCTCACTGCACTTTCTCTGATTCTTACATCTTGTTATCCTCACTTTGCTAATTTTCTGGCAGACAGATGTGTTCTTCTCTTGCTGTCTGCATACAAATATTTAATTAAAACAGGAAGTGGTAATGCTTCTCAGAGGCAGTTGTTGTCCCCATCTCCAAATGCCGTGTCAGTTTAATAATAGCTTCAAAATGCCGAAAACCAAGTGATGACCTGGTCAGTAAGTCCATTCTGGCATCTGGTGCCTGTGCAAGGAAAGACCAGGAGCAGTGTCTGTCCATCAGTGCATTTGGCAGCGTGGCTGGCTGCAGCCTGCCTCAGGTCACACAGCAGCAGCCAGAGCTGTGCCTGCTGGAGAGCAGGATGCTCATGGAGGAGTCAGGCTGTCAGAGAAACAAAGAACTTGGGGATGCTGTGAAGCTGGCCAGACTTCTAAAAGCAGAGGAACTGGGATCACTCAGTAGTGAATATAGGGAACAAAATCAGTCTGATGGTTCTGCTACAGCCCTCAGCTGCCCTCCAGGCCTCTTTGATGAATCATCACACTCAACAGCATCATGGTGCTAACTGGCATCAAAGTGCAGTTTACCAGAAAGCAGCACACTGAAAACAAAACAAATTTTTTTTGGATGCAGCAGAAACACTTTTGGTGTGTGAGGGCAACAGCACTATGCTGACTGCTGGCTTTCTCATTAGAATGTTTTGGCAAAGGTTATTGAACAGCTTCCTTGGCTTGTTCATCCCACAAGCATGCATGAGGATATTCAGAAGTAGGATATTGAAAAAAAAAACATATGGTGTATTTTTTTAATAATGAGAACCATTTCTCTGAGTTATAATCAAAACTTGGTATATTTATATGTGAAAAAGTTTTGTATAATTATCACGGAAAAGACTGAAAACATAAAGATGCCGAGAGGAAAAGCCATGGGGGAAAAATTTCCTTCAGCTTTGTCTTCCTGCTTTGATCTTGGATTTTTTGATGTTAAGAAATGTCTCAGTTAAAAGCAGGAATTCTCTAGAAAATGTATATATACACTAATTTGTTAACTAGCTAGCAGGTGAACAAGAGCCATAGCTGGAGAATGAGTTGCTGGTTCACTGTATAGTCTGTTGCTTTTTCCTGTTGAGATTTAGAAGAACATCTCTGTTTGCAGGTGTGTGTGTGTGTGTGTGTACATGCACACACACTTGAGTGAAGCTGGTGTTATGACAGATTAGATGCAGCATCTGATTTGGAGTCCACTAATGAGAAAGCAGCTCTGTCTTATTCTTTCAGCTACATTTGTGCTGAGATCTCATTCCAGTAATACAGATTAATATAGATAGATTTTTCCTTTAAGAACTGGAGAGCATCCCTGGCTTATTCCCTACAGAAATAGCTGGTAGTTGGTAATGAGATTTTGTACAAGCTCCTGAGTAAAAAAGGAAGAAAAACTCTTGATCCAGCTGCTTCTTTTTCTTTCTGCTCCTTTATCTGATTGAAATTCACAATATAGTTTTGCCTAGAGAATGCACTTCTCTCACTTTTGCTCCCACCGTTTTTTTTCAGTAGTTCACTTCTAACTGTGTGTTAATGAAACTTGCAGTTTAAATAGATTAACTAAATTAATAAAAACCTTAACATTGGAAGTGCATAATAAGTAGTGATCAGTACAGTACCTTGCTCCTCAAACAAGACAGAAAATCTATTTTTCTATTTACACAATAGATTTTTAAGAAATCAGCTTCAAGACAAGTAACCCTTTGTTCTGATGCCTGGAAAAGAAAAAAATTCTAATACTGATTTTCTGTATTTGCTGCTGTACTTAACAATTTCCATTCTGTAAAAGCTCTACTCTTATACATGGCTCTAAAGTGTCTGTGAAAATTAAGCATGAGGACAACCCTGCCTCTAGCAAATATTTAATAAAAGTGCCTTAAGAGAATGAAATCAGCTGTGATATTTCATCCTTTATAATTCTTTCAAATCCATGTAAGTTCTTTTCAGTGAGGCAACTTAACTACCAGTGTTCTATGAAGTTTGACATTCCAGTCACAGAATTGACTGGTTGCAGTAATATTTATTGGTTGGTTCCATTTATTATAAACAGAATTCTCCAGATTTGCTCCAGACTTTCTGTCTGACATGGTAAATCACGATTTTGGAAATTAAATGCTAAGATTCAGAATTTTAGCTGAACTTTTCTTAAAAGGCAGTTTTCATGCAGAGACTGCATTAAATTATATGAGTGTGGTCAAAGAAACATATGCAGTAAGCATTCACTTCAGAGATCCACCCATTGTTGAAACAAATAGTTTTTATTAGGTTTAATTAAAAATATGTTGAAGCTGTGTTCTTAGAAGTTGTAGGTGTCTGAGCACTATGTTTCAGTTCTTGGGCTTGGGTTTAGTAAAAATACAATCATGGAGTTTAAATGTCCTGCTAAACAGGACATTTCTCTGCATAAGTGCAGATCATGTATCACCTCCTAGAAGATGGCTAGGATAAACTGGTTGCATTTTGTCATATTTTCACATCATCACTGAAAAAGAACTTCTCTGAAATAATTTTGTGAAAAAGCTTCAGCTGTTTTTGTAAGAAAAATTGAGCAATCACATACAAAAAAACCCAGGAGATGATGATCATGATTTTTTTGTTGTTGTTAAGTGTGACAGTAGATAGCTTAAGGGGATTTCCAGTAGCACAGAAGAGCTTGACAGTACCTCTGGATATTGAAAACTTTCAGAAACTATGTCCCATACTGAATCCTTTAACACTGAGCTCTTACAGCTCTGACAGTTTTCCTTTCAAAGAATCGTTGAAATGCTTGGGTTGGAAGGGACCTTTAAAAACCATGTAGTTTCAACCCTGTGCTATGGGTTCTCCCACTAGACCAGGCTGCTCAGAGCTCCATGAAGTCTGGCCTTGAATAGCTCCAGGGATGGGTCATCCACAGCTTCTCTGGGCAACCTGTTCCAGTGCCTCAACACCCTTAGAGGGAAGATTTTCTATCTACTATCTAATCTGCCCTCTTTCAGTTTGAAGCCGTTCCCCTTTATCCTGTCACTCTCTTTGTGCCCTTGTAAATAGTCTCCTTTCTTGTAGGTTCCCATCAGCTACTGGAAGGCCACAGTTAGGTCACCCCAAAGCCTTCTCTTCTTCAGACTGAACAACCAAAATTCTCCCAGACTCTCCTTGCATGAGATATGCTCTACTACATTGTAGTACCTACATTCTAGGTACTTTGTAAAGTGGTAGGAGGAAGATGAGGAACAGCAATTTTAGATTCACATTGTGTTTCTAACTTTTAGCTACTTTTAAAAAACATCTTCCTGCATATTTTCTGAGAAAATAGATCCGAATATTAGTTAGGACAACACTTCCTCATTTTCATTATCAAAATAAAAAATGCTTGCATTTCTTGATAGAAAAACACTTTGCACAGGGCATGAATTCACTTAGATACTTATATCACATTATTTACTGCATTATTATAGAACTTGAATTGACATCCACAGCTCCAGCTCATACTTATTCCATTCCTACATTTGTATAAAGTCATCAGCTTTTAACTTATTAAACTTTACCACATGATTCACTAATGCAGTATTTCTTATATAAATCAATTCAACAAATTACAAAGAAAAAATCAGCTATTCAATAAATTCACCAGTGGTTCTTACAAAATTTTAAACAAATTTTTTAAAAGGCAAAATATAATTTACATGGTAAAAATCAATTCAAAATTAATTCGTCTCCATGTAATCATAGATGCAGCTGTTAAAAGGAATAGTTCTTTGAATGTTGGACTGTATCTTTCCTCTGGCCAGCTGTGCCCCAGCTCTTGAGTCCAACCCTTCCTTGTGCTGCTGCATTTACTGGTGCTGCAAGTGCTGGTGTCCACTGGTTTTTGCTCCATTGGCATCTCCAGTTCTAAGTCTGAACTCTTCCCCCTCCGAGTCTCCTTCCACTGCTCTATATAAAAAGTCTTCTTCTCTATTACACCTTGTGCCTGCAACTTCTCTTTCTCCTTTCTAAGATCCTTCACATCTACCATAGAAACAAATTCCAGTAAGGTTCTCTGGCTGCTTCCTGCCAATGGATGTACATATTATAGATGTTCATTTTCCATTTGGATGCTCTTTCTATGTCCACATGATGCTTAGTTTTACACACAACAGTTTCTCAATTAGGTACAGAGTCTGAAAGATTTTTACAGGGATATTGGTGAGATAAGGAACAGGCCCTCAGGGAAACTGATGCAAGTCTCCTGACAGGGAGTACTTACACCAGAATTACTGACAGGTCATCCTGACAGAGGAACATTTTATAGTCCCCAAGTCTTTTATTGCAGCATATGTGGGGTCTGTAAAGTGCTTTGATGTTGGAGCTGTATTTAAGTGCTGGGCATTTATTGTCTCAAATCTTTTGGGTTAAGGGTTGTGGATGTGGGGAAGCTGGTTTTTGTTAAGCTTTTTGTTTTATCTTCTTCACACATGGTCTCCTGCTGCATGGACTTGGCTTAAAATTGTAAAATGTAGAAGTATTAAAGAGGATTTTGGAAAGGTCAATGGGTGACTGATGAACAATCTGGACTTACCGTGTAAAATCACATGGAGGAAAAAAATCCTCCTAATGTGAAATTGGAAGGACTCTTCTTCCTTGCTCTGCTCCGGCATGCCATGCTCCAGCCTGAGAACTCTGCCTCCTAAGATGGGGGCTGAACTAATGCATACCTGAATTCAAAAAACTAACAGAAAGACCTCTTTTTCTCAGAAACAGAAAATAACAGTTTCCATTTTGACTGTTACAATATTACTGTCATGTAAATTCGTGGGAAACAATCCTGGGTAGAAGTTGCTTTGTGTACAATTCATTATAATTCCTGAAAAGGCTCTTTACATTTGCTGTGAGCCATCTTTTAGTTCTGTGTTTCCATGGCTGTTTGTTTCATTGTATTTTGCTGTGTTCAGCAAAACCTCAAAAGCCTGGAGCTGCTCATTTAAGAGAGTCTGATGGTGATTGCTCCTGCCACCTCCAGAGATCTTTTAAAGTGGAAAGAAGATTGGAAAGATCAGAGGCTAAAAATTAGGTTTTAATGGCAATTCCAAGAGCACATTTGAGAAGCAGATCTGAGGCACTCTGTTGTTTTTAGCTGGACTGTGTGTTTTGCATACGGTATGAAGGGAAAGCTGGGTTCACAATACAGTGTGTGGTTAGTTTTTCAAGGCTGTACAGTCTTCTCCACTGCTATTTCCTAACCAGTGACTGATTCATGTGATAAAGAAAATTCCAAAGAGGCTACATATTTTGGTTATTGGAGAATTACTTTTGGTACTTTTTTCCAAATCAAAAGTACCTCAAGCACATAAAAAGTACCCTGTGCACAGGTGAGTTGTTGCATGAATGGCCAGGAAAGTCAAGGAGTGAGACTTTGAACACATCTCACTGAATCAGTGAGTCTTGCTTGGGCATCCTGGGACAGCTTTTCCTTGTGCCATACAAAGAAAAGTTACTAGACCTTTTAGAAATTTGGTGTCTTTCACATCTATTTTGGTGGGATGAGCTCAAGGAGAACAGTTTTCCCACCTACTAATTGAAGACACGTAGTGAATAAGAACTGAGAGGCAGAATAACTTTGAAAGAATATGTTTAACCTAAATGTTTCTATACATTTGAACCCTAAGCACTTACTCATGCTGAATACTCATACATACTCTTAGTTTTTTTCCAACAGTAATATTAGAAAACTGAAGAATAACACTAACATTTATGTATTATAATAATCCTTTAAAAATAAATTGATGTATTAGGATGGTTAGGAGCATTTCACATTTCTTGCTACAAGACCATTTATTGTTTATTTGCTTTGGGGTTGTTTTTTTTTGGTTTTTTTTTTTTTTTTTCTTTCCCTCAGGCCAATTCCGAGAAGAAACCACTCAGACAAAATACTTCAAGCATCTCTAAGTGTGGGGCTGAAGTACTACATGCAGCCAGGTTGGCAGGTTTCTTTGAAAGGCTCGACATTTAGTTGGAGATGAGGAAAAGAAGAAGGGAAGTATGGGGAGCACTTCTGATTTGTGCCCCAGAGGTGAAGAACAATTGCCTCTGTCAGCATTTGGCTTTTCATCATGTGGGAATTGACAACTCTTTTCTCACTCACAAATTCCTGCTGAAGTTAACAAGGACTGTTGTGCTCTTTTGATATGTAAATGTTATTTAATGTTATTTACGGAGTCTGAAACTGTGTCAGGGTGCAGGAAAAAGCCTTAATGCTGGTGTATGCTGTGATTTCTTTGCATCCTTCTATCTTTCTTATTAGTGCTTGCAGATCATGCACTGTGGTCTAGGCAGAGATACAGCCTGGAGCAGATACCACTGCACTTCCCTGACAGCTGAACTGGACTGTAAAGGTGATTCTGACTTTGTCCTGTTCTCCCTCTGGTTTTGGGGAAGAAGAAATCTCCACCTTGGAGGCATATATTACTGGTCTGCTCACATCCTGTGCTTAGTGGTCCACTTTGTTCATGAGAGTGAGAATTAATGGTAAAAGAGCATGCAGCAGAGCTTGACAGGTTTTGAAGAAGAGCAGGGGGGTGGTGAAAGGGTGAGATGATTTCCATTCACAGAATGATTCTGAAGATAGGTAAGTTTGTAGCTGAAAGGCAACCAAATGCTGCCGTGAGAAAGTCAAGTAGATGGAGAAATTACAGCAAAATTGGTTCAAGTGAAGTTTGCAGATTCAGAGTCACTTTTTGACACAAGTGTCACTTTTTGTTTTCTAAATGCTCTTCATGAAAGTTAGGAGAGCTAACACTTTCCAGAAGTCTGGAAGTTATTTGTTAAACAAATTCATTTGTCAGAAGTATTTTAATTTATGCAAAATTGCGTCTTCTTTTTTTCACCAAAGTAGACAAAAAGTTTTATTTTCCTGTCCTCTACTCCAACTGTTTTACTAGACAGATACATAATTTTAATACTCAAGCATTGCTATCTATTAAAATATTGAATATACTCCTCAGATGGAATGGTGTGGGGGATAATTTGCAGGGTGGGGCAGGGGAGTATTGTGAGAGAAGGTCCTGTCATGTATTCATAAATATGAAGTCCTGAAATAACTGTTGTAAACAAATAGTGTATTTTCAAGCTGAGGTAGGCATCAATATTTCCCCTACTTACAAATCAAGTCCCTCCAATTATTGAGTGCTCAGCTCCTAGCTGAGTTGCTGGGAGTGGTTGTCACTACAACAAAGAGCATCATACCCTGGCAACCCAGTCATATTTCCTTTAAAATTGCTAGCAAAATCCCCACTGTTTTGTCAGTACCAGTTTAAATGTCTGAATCTTCTTTTTTCAGGTAAACTCATTTTCCGCAAAGACCAAAGGATTTAAATCTGAGCCTTATTATGTCATATCAAAATTTTAGTGGGAGCTTATCCTAGATATGTTAAACCTTCCATTTACTGCAGTCAGCCTTGTTTCTTTCACAGACACTTTCATAGCCTTAAAAAAGCACTATCAAGGTGTTGTTTTTAAGAAACCTTCTCCAAGCTGTGAGGTTGTCTCACAAAAAGCTAATTTGGGTAAGCTGCATGCTGAATTTTTTACAACCTGCTTTCAATACACTTGCTGCTCTGTGCTGGCCTGAAGATCTGTTGCCTGACTCCAAAAATGAGTCCAAGTTTTGTCACATCAACTCTCTGCAGGAAGCAGCTGTTTGCAGATATTGAGCTGCTTCAACTTGTGTGGTAGCTGTTGTGTCTTTTATCCCATAAACAGTTCAATGCCAACCTTTTATTCTGGGTCATGCTGCAAAACAAAGCAAACAAAGAAAAAATCTAAAGGAGCCCAAAGTTATTTTTTACTTGATAGCAGCATGACTGTGCTTTCTGTGGGATGTTACTAATGGCTCCCCTTGGTGTAAGGGACAGAGGCTCTGGTTAGAGGGAGAGCTGTTGCATTTAATTATGTAAGTAATTTAACTCTGCTCCATGCATTTAGGAGAGGTTATCCCTGAGTGATGCAAGGTAACCTGAAGATACCAAATTTCTCAAGGACTAATGGCTTCCTAAAGAATGTCTGGAGTTGGTCTGGGATTTCTTTGGAGGACCACTTTTCAAAGAGGGTAAAACCAGGAAGGGATTTCTGCCAGCACCTAGCTGATGCTTGGTTCTGTGTTCTCACTTCGTATGGTTGGGGCCATACCTAGGCAGAGGGCACCTTTGCAAGTACAGGAATGCCCACAGGCTGTACCACCAGGACACCTCACATAAATCCATGCACTGTACCATTTCAGTAAAACTCTTCCTTGGGTTGAAGCTGCGTATAATGTCATGAATATACCTGTAACTAATGTAAAACAGGGATTGGACCTTTTTATACTCTTCTCTGTGTGCAGCTTAGTCATAAGGGACACAGAGTTTTGCTAGGGCATTTGATGCCATCTTTCTGCTTTAGGCAGAGCATAAATGCTGTCCCAGTCACAGCAGCCATAGTTAAAGCCCTTTCCTAGTAGCAGTAGGATGTTTCTGATGTTTCTCAGACATCCTTTCCAATGAGCCTGATGGTGACACTATCATGAAGCTCTGTGCACATCACTGTGTGAGCTAACCTGTTTAATGATGCATTAACCTGATAATGCAAATTTTACATCATGATGCTGTTTCTGAAAAATAAAAATCAAAAGCACCTGTCTTTATTTCAGTAAAACCTCTGTTGCACTTAGCAACATATTAGATAAAATTGCTCAAAATCCCCAAACACCTGTCCTTATAAACCTGGTTTGTCAAAAATTGTTACTCCTGAGGAGAGGGTAACTTCATTTGAATCTGCTTTGGTCTCTTTGAGGTTACAGTAGATTGCTAGGTTTCTGAGCAGCAAAATATGGCAATAGATGTGTGTATCCTCTTGTTATCCAGTATTGTATTTTTAGCCTACACATTTGAAGAATTTTGTGATTCCAGTTGCTTTACAAATAGCGAAGGGAAACAAAGGGATAGGAAGAAGTAATAAGTCAGTAGTGGAACAGGGAGTAGATTTTGACATTGTGCCTGATGTCAATCAGTCGTAATTCACATTCATTACTCCCTGTGATGTGCTTTTCCACATCCCCGCTGTGACACCAAATTATTTGGGGTTTGTGAATGGAGCTCAGTAAGCACAGAACGATGAGCAAGAAGTGGTCGCAAAGCAAAAACACAGTAGAGTTAGAAGATGCTTTCAGTGCACTGGTTTTTGTGCTTCTTGAGCTGCCACTAGTCTTCTGTGGCAACAGTACATGAAAAATCCACTGTATTGCATATTAAAGGGATTGCCATGAACTAGTCATGTCTCTATTTGTTTGATCTATGCTAGGTTTGGAAAGGTCAAGTCCTTGTTAAAAAAGTCCTGATCACTCAGTAATGCAAAGGTGTCTCCATTTCACTGGGATAAGCATTGCTGCTCTGTCTCTCACTGAAGCTGGCTCCTGCAGTGCAGTCAAACACACAAAATTTGTCTCATACTTCTTTTTTAAGTAACAGTATTGCTGATGAAAGGTTCTGAGATGAGGACAGGAGATGCTAGGAGACAGAGTCAGCATTTACTTGCTTTAACAGTCTAGAAGAATTGTCAAAATGTATCTTGTGAGATGAATTAGCTCTTTCAGTTCCATCACCGTTTTTTCTCTCCAGGATTGTCTGTCTTAGTGTGTTTGTTGTGCATAGGTTAGGGGTCCTTTATGATGCTCTTGTTTTATTTTTGTGTGGTTTTTTTTCTTCCTCTGAAAGTCTGCCCTCACCTTTACTGCCGAGTGCTCAGGTAACGTGAAATAGTGAGATATTCTTCCCATAGTCTGGGCTCTTGATGCCTCCTGGGGAATGCTAAAGACAATCTGGAGGCATCTGTAAGGATGTCGTTTCTGCCAGTTGTGGGCCATACTGGAAAGTCTGATTTACTTCAAGCATTTACTGGATAGAAACAAAATGTAGTCTGTGGAGAAGGGAGAGGACCTCTCTCTTCCATTTTGCCACAGGAGTGTGTGCAAGCTGTGAGGTTACAGAAAATGCTGGGGTGTTTTTGTAGTGACTCCAATTGAGCCATGGAGCAGCTTCCAAAGGAGGCAAAGAGCTGAGCCCAGCATTGGGGGCTGCTCCAGAGGGAGCCTCCAGCTGAAGCTTCCTGGGGGGAAGCATGTTTCCCTTTGAGAATCTGATCCAGTTTAAGTACTACCCCCATCAAAAGCAATATGTATTGTTACTACAACATGGTGTGCAGGAGCTACAATGAGCATGGCTACTAACAAAGTAAAAAAAATAAGGAAGGCCTACTACAGACCCAGGTGTTGCATCTTAGAATACTAAGTCTTCAGCATGATTCTGAAAAAATAAGGAGTGTTTTAGGATTTTTTGTTGTGCTTGCACTTTGCACTCTGTATCTTCCCACTGTCTGTGGTGTTACATAATGTATGATTTTATCTCAGTGCAGACACAGGGGTGTAACCAACTGCACAGATCTGCCTGCAGTAACCTTCCTGTACTTATGTTACAAGAGTAAGTGCTGACCCATCAGCTCTCTTGAAACTGAGACCATGGCAGTGCTGTGCTTCGCCAAGGACACACAGTTTATGAGAGTTTTAATCACTGAAGTTAATTACATTAAGACCTTGTATTACATGTAGTACTTTGACAAATTTGTACTGGGTTTGAAATGACACTAATTACTTTCATGATAGTTCATCGATTATTCCAGATGAATGTATAGTGTGATTAGATCTCCATTAATCAAAGACAGTGGTTATTTTGTTGAAAATGTTAACATTTACTTAAGACATTTTACAGAATTTTTCTACCATCATGTGGGTCTGCAGGAGTAATTTAATTATTAATTCAATTCAGCTTTATGTACTGCTGCCTTCATCAAAGAAGTTGGCTACTGACAGCACTTGTATTTAATGTTCTGTTAAGCCTGATTGAGATACAAGATTAAGTCCACTTACATCTCCAAGAGGAAGGCAATAAATTTTTTCTGCATTAATGAGATGACAGCTATAGTTAAGCTGCTGGTCAACCCGTGCCAAGCCTACAACTCCTCACTGTAGACTATCTTAAGTCTGCAGACTGAAACAAAACTGGCATCGTTAATTCTGAAAGAAAGCTCAGAAGACTGGACCTGTTTTTATCTGGTAAAAGCCACTCTAGTTAATCCTAACTTGATATTACATTGATCATTTTTGGGGGTCTCTTTTGCCACATGACCTTTGGTATCCATTGGTATCCATTCTGTACTTATGGGATGCATGTATGCACCAAAGGCACGAGGCAAGCTGAGCTGGTTGTTATCCATGCTGAGGCACACTCAAATGCTTGTGTTGACATACAAGCTTTCTTTACTTTTAGGACTAACAATAACCAATTCAGGTTTGAAAAAAATATATTGTTATGGAATCTTTCTTACAGTCTACTTTTCTAAAAAAAAAGTATTTATTTAACAAGGGTACTTGAATGTTTTAGTCTCTTATGTACTTAAGATCATTTGTCATCTAAGGTAGCATATAGTGCCCATTCTTTGCCCATATTCTAGGTGGACTGTTAGATCAGTATTGATGAGCTGAGGAAGCCTCTTATGTCCTCTTTTTTTTAGTGAAGAGGGAAGTTTATTTCAAATTTGTGAGTTTGATTCCTGCTTCCCATCTTTTCTGTTGCTGTTTCCCTTCAGTCCACCTGTGATGTCTCTTCCTTTTTACTGGAGATCTACTCAATCACTTAAACACTTTAATTTTGCATATTTTTTGTCTAGAGTGATGCCAGTGCATTTGAGTAACCCTTCTGCTCTTGTCCTTCTTTGTACTTCCATTTATTGTGTTTTAAGGCCTCCAGTAGCAGATCAAAATGGAGACACCAATGATGCCACAGCTTCTCAAGTATTCTACCCAACAATTATAACATCTGTTGTAGTTTGGGTTAGGTTTTAAAACAAATTCAGCTACCTCACTCTCTGCAGAATAAAAGAATATTCTATTATTATATTTATTATATAAACCATAGAAGATAAAGAGACTTCAGCAAAAGGGAAGGTAGAGATGTTAGTAAATAGGTTATGACCTTGGTCATAACCATCTGCCAGTGTAATTTTTCTGCCTTGGTAATTAAAATGTATTCAAATGTGATTGAAAGGTCATCAAGGATGCAAGTCAAAGACTTAAGCACAGTTTCTGATCAAAACATTTAGTATTGTCATCGACTTTTATGAATGGCTGTAGGACTCTGCCAAATGGTGAATTTCACTTACTTAATCAGGCTTCTTTGTTACAGCAAACTTTGACTGCAGCTGAGCTCTTCACTTGAGGCCAGTACTCACTGAAGGACAAACTAAGGTCCTTTATCCGTAGTTATCTTGCAGCTCTCCAGAAGAGTGAACACTGAGGCAAATCCCAATGCAAAGTAATTCTACAAAAGGGAAAAATGACTTAATGAGCAGTTTTGACACACATGATGAATACAGTGCGAGCAGATGTAAAGAGTGCTAAAAGTTGTGTTGGAAAATTAGATCCAAAACCCAAAACTTTCAAGATCTGCCCTGGATGGGCCAGTATCTGTTCAAAAGACTTTTTGAAAGGAATTAGTAAGGTGATATATGGTGGCTGGACAACCAGATTGTGCTTTAAGATTTTCAGATAGGGAAAAGAACCAGTAAAACAAATGGATACTTTTCCTTTTAAATGTCCATTTCCTGTGCAAAAATCAGCTCCATTCAGTGACCTTGCATAAAATTTGAGAAGCTCTTCCATTTCCTCCAGAGTATTTACTTCAGCATGAAGCATTGATTTTTACTAATAATTCATATAGAATCAGTAGAAGAGCCAACTGAAAATAAAGGAGAAGGGAAGAAAATTAATCCTCTGTCCTCTCTGTTATGTATGCTAATTATTACCAAAGAAATTGGCATTATTCTCCTTGTCAAGATCAGGAGTGATACTGCCTTCAGAAGAAAAACAGCCTGTTTCAGCAGGGTGAGTCATGTACCCTGTCCCCCTGCCCTCACCCTGGCACAAAAAAAAAAAAAAAGACAATCTTTTTGTTCTTCTCCAGCTAATTAGGGTAAATTATGGACACTCTGCACTCTTATCTTTCTTCAACACTGGCTTTGCCCATGCCCAGCCAGCCTTTGTAGCCACTGTGCTCTCCTGATTGGGCATCTTAGTATTTTAGTTTAAAAATGAGGATGGGGGAAGTGTTGTTTTGACATTTGTAGTGATTGTAAGCAAAGATATTTGATTGTGGTCTGGGCCTGCTTGAGTTGTAGCATTCATTAATTAGCCCAAATTTATCTGTAAAATGACTAATCCATGTAACCACACCATTGCACATGAACTGTGGTCTGAAATGAGATCAGATCTGTTCTATTGGATCCTCTGAGCTGATTTGGAGGTGCCTGGATTAATTAATTATTCTGGTTGTGAGGCTGATCCCGTAAAGGCACCACACACTCTGGGGAGAGATTTGCAGAGATGATTGTTTAGCAGAGACTGTACATATGGAAATTTGTTCTCATTTCTTCCTTTGTGCTATCCCATTTACAAATGAAAATGACTGCTTCATAGCCAGTTCTCATTATGTTTCTCTCCCAGGAGATGTGAAATTAGCACTAGGAGAAATCCCATGGTGGTTGGGAGTCAAGCCCAGTCTCTGATATCAAGGCTGGCCCAACAGGAGAGGGAGCAGGGAGTCAGTGAGGCTGGCAGGATCCTACCCTCTCCTACATGTCTTGGCCAGACTCAGAAGAAAAAGAGGAAACTAGTTGAACAGTACAGAGTTCATGTATACAAATGGATCCTTCCAGAGAGATGTACGTATGCGCCGGTTTTGAGCTAGATGTGTATATTGGCATTAATAACAGTCACGTTAAAGATTTTCAGCACTGCTTTTATTATACTGAATAGCAGAGCCCAGGTGGGACAGAGGGTGTAACAGCCGTGCATCAGATCCTCTTCCTTGCTAGTTTTAGTGGGCCAGAGAAGCACATAGGAAGATTATATCTCATTGCACTAATCTGCACTTTGTTAAATGAGGCAATTTAAACATAGGTAAAAACTTTCTGGCAAGGCATAGTAATTCTATAACTTTGTTACAGTTTTATGTAATGGAAAGGTTGTGAGGGGTTTCTTCCTTCTAGAAAATGGAATATGCTGGTAAAGATACAACAATTTAAAAAGATGGGGTTTTATGAAATTTTTTTGTTGCTGCAGACTTGTTTCCGTATATGCTTTGCTACGATGGTGCAGCCATCTTGTCTGAAAGGAACACTGTGAGTGATCCCCTTCAGCAGCTACTCAAGAAGCTTGCTTAAAACAGGGAAGCAAGGAGAACAGCTAGGCTGTTTCAAGATTTAAATTTTTCCATTTACATTCCTCTAAGCCAGCTACAAGGCAAAGAAGGGTTGTATCCCTCAGTGTCAGCTTAGGTTGATGGAATGGTTTTGATCTCCATTACCACACTGGTGGGTTACTCATTCAGATTTGTGCTGATCAGACTTCTTCCCCTTGGGTGGCTGCTTATTGGCCTAAGACCAGATTCCAGAAAAGCAGAGCAGGGCTTAGGAAATGAGATCCCTATCATTGGAAGTGCTGGCAGATTTTGCATGTTGATATAGCTGCCTGGGTATTTCTAATCTATGTTTTCTGACACAAGTGATAAATGGTTTGCCAACTTTTGCTTCAGATGACCCCTGTGCTTACACAGATCACCCAGGTAGGCCTGTATTTTCAGGTACTCTCTGGGCTCTGTGTTGCCCAGTTCACACAGAAAGCAGAGAATAAGTTATTCCCTCCCTAAACTCAGTAGATGAAAGCCAGAATGGTTTTCTGAGAATATACAAACAAATTGTCTACTTTTATCCTTGAAGTCAATTAAATATTGACATAACTCAAGGAAATTTAAATTAGTTTTTTTCTTTGTTTCAAGTGGTCTTGATGATGGACTAACACAGATTTGTTTTCCCCTCAAAATTAAAATGCCTTTACTCTTATCCACAAACTATCTGTAATTGAACTATTTTGCTAATAATTGTATTTAGTTGCTATGATTCTATGGGCTGCTGCAGGGCCAGGTCAGCTTGTGCAGGTAAGAAGTGAAACAATTGTTCTGTCAAAAAGTGGTCAACTGAGGCAATCCTGTATGTGCCTTTTGCTCTAGAAAACTTGTGTGCAACAATTCCATTTCATGGGATATGCCACCAGTGGGATGGAGATTGTTCTTAAGTTTTCTTTTGGCTCATGGCCACCTTCAGGAAGCACTGTATTTCCAGGGCTTCCTCTCAAAATCTGCATCATCCCTTTTCTTTGCCCTTTGATGACACTGTGAAAACAAGACACAAGCAGCAGGGGAGTAACTTCATACAGCCTGAGACCAGCAGTTCACAATGGCTTGGTCCTGCACTACAGCTCAGTAAAGGACTGCAAGATTGCCTGGTTACCTTATCTGTGCACTTCCATCCCTCAAGATATTTGTATTTCTGTTAAGTGAGAACTCAGCTCAATGACCTCACTTGTAGTGTTAGCTTTACAGTGATATAGCAATTATCAAAATGCAGTGTTCATGTGAATTAACACTGTGCTCTCAGTCTTTCCCTTACTGCATTAAGTTCTAGTAGTTAATACAATTTTTATCCATGGAGCATTTCAGCTGTGAGAGCTCTGCAACAAGGGGTTGTAGTTCGTTTGTTGCTAACATAGCTGGTTGTAAATACTTGTTAAATTTGTTACACTGTCTGCTTTTTTTCTAATTCTTAATGCTGTGAAGAGACAAGACAGCACCAAGGAATAGCTGCAATGGTCTTTGAATATGAGTGGTTTTGAGTATGACAAGGAAAAATGGCAGATTAAGAAATGGGTTGCAGGTAGGAAGGGGATTGTAAATAATTAAACCTTAAATAATTCTTCATATTTAAAAATTAATTATTTTACAGTCATTTAAGCATCTTATATTCATGACCATTTCAGGTTACCTTATCCAGAAATCACGCTGGGGAAATAAATTATAGCACTTCACCTTTTTAGCCAAATGTTTGCTTGCTGGTGATTGATGGCACATGTATGAATCCCTGGTTTTAAATCCTCTTCTTTCGTGAGTATATAGCCTTGATGTGTCAAGAGCTCCCTAGCACTAAAAGGCAAGAGAAGGAGCTTTATTTTGTGTGAAAAGCCTGACACACAAACCTAAATCCAAGAATCCCAGTTAGACTGGTACAGCACTCTTCTTGAAATTTGAAGCTGTAATAGAAGGGAAGTTACTTCACCTTTCTGCTCAGCATGTCTTTCACTGTATAACATGGGCATCTCTCTGCTCAGTGAGAGGCAGATGCTCACCTCAGGATCCTGCAGGCAACTAGCAACAACAACACTGCCAGCTTTGCATTTGGGATGTTCACGTTCTCCTGGGGAGTTAACTCTTCATTCTCCTGTTTCAGCTTAAAACTGTAACAGAAGGAGGCTCCTGGCTCTGATGGCTCTGATGTTTCCATTGGCATATATAACACTCAGCAGATAATTACAACTGAAAAATGCAAGTCTCATCTTTGTGTACTTCTTCACACCATATTTAAGGAAGTTCTGTTGGGAATACCTGAGTAGACGTTTAATGATAAATGTAGTGCTGTCTTAAGCCAGATATATGATTCTAAAATGTTCTCTTTGTAGAACACTTCATAGAGGTAGCTCTTTTGCCTTGCTTCTAGGTGAAGATAGATCTTTGTTTACGATAATGCTTTTAGAAGCTTTTGTCTCTGTTCTAAAAATAAATGAACATTAAGATTTCGTATTTTGCAGGCTTTGATTTCATATTAGCTTTGTGTAGCTCTCAATTTAAGACATGGGAGGAAAGGGAAGGTTGCTTCTGATTTACAGATTCACCCCTTCATAATCTGAAAACTAAAGCTGGTTGGTTGGAATTTTTCCTTTTGCATTAGCAATTTTGGCAGGAAGATTCCGACAGG
Source organism: Cinclus cinclus (assembly GCF_963662255.1). Classification (NCBI taxonomy): domain Eukaryota; kingdom Metazoa; phylum Chordata; class Aves; order Passeriformes; family Cinclidae; genus Cinclus; species Cinclus cinclus. The sequence continues at coordinate 89,844,072 of NC_085048.1, forward strand.
AAGTTTTCATCAGTCTTCCTTACTGTTAATTCAGATTCAGCAGTAGCATGAATATCGTTCTTTTGATTTTAGTTGAATTACTCCAGAGTCAACTTGATATGCATGAGACCACAATTAATGCCTAAAATATCAGGCTTTTTTCCACTGACTAGCTCTGCTGAGAAAACTAGTAGAGGGTAAAGATTTATTTTAAAACATGAAGCAGAAGGCATAACTCCTGTGAATTTTTTGGTTTAGAAGTAAAAATGTTTAAGGTAGGATAATACCACAAAAACACGTCAAGAAATAATGAGTGAAGTTATCCTGCTTATATTGGGTGATACACACTGGGAAAATAATCCTTCTAGTCTACATTGTGCAGCATCTGGAGAGCTGTTAGTGGTCATGGTAGTTAGCATTAAATGAGATTCTAGCTCCAAAGACAAAACAGAGAATACATGCAGGCAAGCATAGCCTGAATGGATAACCTGCAGCCAGAGAGCATTTACCAGCAAATAGCAGAGCATGGTGGTATCAGGTTTTTTGTTTTGTTTTTCTTTTTTACTTTCCTATGCATACTTAGTGCAATGAAAATAGTTTTGGCATCATCACTGAATTGCGCTGGGGGATGCTTTATAAAAGCTATAGGTTAGGCTAGTCTTTTGAGCTCTACCTATGAATTTGTTAATTTACAGCTTGTCTAAATAACAGGGAAAAGTGTGGTCAGCAGCCTTAGCCCTGACATAGGTTAAATTGATATTGTGGTGCTTAACAAAGTCTTTGTCAGCACACAGCTTTTTTAAGTGCCATCAAATATAGAAGTATTTTAGCTATAGTAAAGCTTGGTTCCAAGCACAGTAAGAACACAGGAAAACCACAGTTTTTGTGACCTCTGTCTACTAAATCCAACCTGTTTGCATTATGAAAACACCAAGACACTTTGACTTTTTGCTTTCAGTAATGCTGATCTGAATGATTTGTGGTCATCCTGTGTTGCAGCTGATGGTCTTGGACTGTTATCTCTCCCTTTTCAATTTTTCACAGCAGTGATAAGTACTCAGAAAGCCACAGATGTAAGCATTCTTCAGGATGGTGTGATTTAAAATTCACAGAAGTGGACTACTATGTTACACATTTGTTAGTGCCTTTCGCTGGAAACTGCTTCATGTCTACTGAAGAGGCAGCTTTTGTGGTTTCTGCCAGTGTACCTGGCTGAGGTTCAGGTCTAGACCTGGAAGCTTAGAATTTTGTCCTTCTCAGTCATGTTTCCAGATGCTGCACGGGACAGATCTGAGTTACCCTTACCCCTCCTTGGGTTTCCTTTGAAAACTATATATTGTACAATAATATTTTATATTAATATTTGGACCTTTTCCACACCCACCAGCTAAAATGTCTTCATTGCCTGGGAATCTATAGGAATAGGTCAGGTCAGCCTTACCTGATCTCCCATGCTGGTTCTCATTGGTTGAGCTACTCTGCTCCCAAGCTGCACAGTGGATGGAGGGGTAAATGTGGCAGCTCCTAGCCAGGGGGTCATAATGGGACAAGGTGGCATCTTGAATTTACAGATCCTGTGACTGTGTGCTGCTTTACATGGGGTGGGAGGATGGAGATGCCCAGCTGGCACTTGGAGGGCTGTGTGCTTGCTGGCAGAATTGATTGTCTGTCCTTTGACACATCTGCAGCATAAACACCTGCTCTGAATCAGGTTAAGGCTTTGCTACAACACAGCTGAGAGCAGGTAGAGGTTTCCAAGTATCTGAAGACTAATTGGGTATCAAACTGCACCATGTTTGTAACACATGCTGTGTGACATTTCCTGCTGTAATGGTCAGATAGGTCCACCTGGAAGTGACAAAAAGACATGAAATTAAAATTAAAAAATGCAGAGTTTATCTAGCCCAACATTTGGAGATGCTTCAAATGTTGGGCTAGATAATAGGTTTCTTTCAACAGATCTACTACAAACAGTAGTTCGGAATGTGTTATTTTTTTCTGAAAAGGTGATATTTTTACTGATGCTCTAGGTATGTTAGTAATTGTAGGTAAGAGATGTCTTGGCCTCAAATGCTGGTTTGGTTTGGCTTTTTATTATGCTTGACAGACTTGTGCCTCTTCTCCCTCCTTCCCACGATTGTGTCTCTTTAATTCCACTTTACAGAGGAATTGCTTCAGTGTCTTTGTCACATTTGAACTTTTGTTTAAGAATAAATTTTACTGAGTGCTAAGCCTTACAGCAACTTAGGTACTTCCAAATCAAAGTCAGAGTAGATGTATGGTCCTGCAGCCAAGCTTTTCAGGGAGATTAGTTTTTCTGACTTCAATTGATTTAATAACTACTCTGCACTTGAAGACTTCTGAGGACTGTACAGCCAAGGCGCATCTAAAAATAACATTGAGGTCCAAGAGCCACTAAGGCAGTTTTGGAAAATGCAAAACATAACTACAGCCCCTTTCTCTTACATCTCATGTGTTTGAAGGAACAATGGACTGTTTCCTAGTATTTTGATGATGATGTGAAACGCGGGTATGCCCAAAACATTGCTGGTGTGCTTCTTTTTCATTCTGTGGGTGATGAGGAAATTTGAATGAGCTTCCTTCTGGATATGTGATTAAATGTTTGTTCAAATTATTTGAACTGAGGTTATAAGGATATAACTGATCTTTTGAGAGCTGTGATCCAGACTGCTACTTCTCAGTTGAAAGCTTCATTTTACCCCACTCCTATCAAAATCCAAACTGTGCTAGGAACATGATTTTTTCTAGAAATTTGCAAAGTATCCAGAAATCCTTTGGAAAGAGAGGTAGGAAGCTGAAAGGAAAGAGTAAGTCCAAAAGCTCTTCCTGTTGCAGCAAGTTTATGTGAATTCTGCCTTATTTCTGTAAAGAGGACAAGACTCCTGCTCAGTAGGCTGAAAGCTGAGTACATAACATAGCAAAATGTGGTTTTAACCAGCAAGACTCCTGGTAAGTCCATGAGCTGTGCTGGCAGAGCACTGCCTCAGGCCTAGCTGGGAATTGTCTGGGAGGAGGTTGTGTGATAGATGGATCAAGTGCTGCTGCTACCTCTTTACAAAATTTACATTCCTCCTCACAAAGGAGCTTGGGTTTGATGTTTTGTGGAGCAGCATGCCTCACCATAAGCAGAGAATTTGGTTGTGATTCTCACCCAGGGTTCGCTTTGTTAAAAGTGATATCCAGCTGTCTTAAAAGAAATTTCTGCAGGTAAATCTCACAAATATTGCTGAATTTTCAAACAGCATGTGAATTACTCCTTGTATCTACAAATAGCATGTGTTAATGAATACAAATTCATCTTTCTGTGAAAAAAAATTATTAAAATCTGAGTGGTTCCATGAAGCTCGGCCTTCAAGACCAAAATCAAGAAATGGTAAGGTTTAAGGTGGTATGTGACATGGTTTTGAATAAACAGACTTAACTCAGTCATTTCCTAACAGTCTAGTGCTTGATATGAAACCAGTAATGTTTTGAAGAGTACATTCTATGTATGACTTTATAGAGAGATTCTGATCTAGAATGCAGCATGTGCCCTTCCAAGCAGAGTTTGGAGAGTAGTACAGCATAAATGCAGTGGTTTAGAGGGATAAGGTAAAGCTGAGGAGTCACCAAAAAGAAGAGCCCCCTGACTGGTGTCTGAGAGTAGAAGCAGAATGAGAGGCAGAAAAAGGCTTGAGAAAAATACCTTATTGAATGCTGGCCTAGGGTAAAAGGAGGAAATTTCCTTGGAACTGTGCATCCAAGGCCATCAGTACTGTTTGGTTGCTTGGAGAAACTGGATGCTAGAAAAGGCTCCTGTGACCTTACCTTGCAACAAAGCAGCTTGTGCTGCTGTTTAATTATGGAGGTCACCTACAAGGAAAACACATGCTGGGCAGAATTTGAAATTGCACCCTTGCTGGATTTGCATTACTCCATGTGTCCTTCCCTACATCATCACCTTCTGGAGACTAAGTTCTTCACATTTTTCAACAACTTTACTGTAATGGAAGAGATGAGTGAAAACAGTTTAAAGGTGCCCTGCTTGCTCCAGGATGTCCTTGTACTGCTTCTCAGGTGTGGATTCACCTGTGCAAATCTGCCTTGAGTGGGCTGGAGCTAATCTGGGATTGCCAAGGAGCAGAACACCATGCCTTTGCTTCACTCACATGCATTTCCTCACACACACCAGCACTGCACATGGTTCCAGCATGGCAAGAAAGGGCAAGGTCCCCTTACCCCTGCTTGGAGCTGCTCCTGCTTGTGCAGCAAGAAATGCTTTGGGATTTGTGCAGCACCTCCTAGAAGAACAGTAGCAAGATTAAATTTGTAGAAATTCTCTTTTCCTTTGCCCATGTTGGGGTCACTTTGTCTTCCCCATTCCTTCTCACCTTCATTAGATCAGGAGGAGATGATGTGCTGAGTGCTACCCCTGACACTGTACAGAACAGACTCCCTGCACTCCAGGGTGATTGCCACAAGCCTGATTATAGTGGCTAAAACCTGTGAACCCAAGTTCTGGGCACTGTGGAGGAATACTATCAGGAAACTAAGACATCTAGAAAAGATTTCCATAGCTGTGTATTCTGACAAGGTCTCTAATATGTTGGTTAGGGAAAGCAAGCAAGTCAGCTACTGTTGGCACATTTTCTGTGTGCCAGAGCTTCACAGTATCTGAAAATGCAAAACATGTAACTTGCAAATTTCCTAAGTGCCCCTAAAACAGAAGAACAATTCTAGACTCAGTCCTTTTTTAATTTTCTGGCTCTGTCTGTATAAAGCAGCCACCACAATATTGCTGCCAGAAGAGGTATGTTTTTATTACATCTATTGACATACTTTCACATGCAATTTTAGCAGAGACAAAGCACAGCTGGGCTTTAGCTTGCTATTGAAGGTGAAACCCAATCTGCAGTAGGCTAATTTCACTAAAATAAAAACAAGACTTTTATGGTTAAAAATCCCTTTGGAGATACCTCAGAAAATTTGTTTTGTGAAACACATAATTAAACAAAAGTAAAAATTTGCTTCAGGGTTTTGTGAAGACAAGAGATTAATATTTGTAAATGTCTCAGTGAAAAGCAGTCAGGTTACAGGACTGTATTTCACCACAGAGCAAAGCCAGAATGATACAGCTATTCATAGCAGGGGGATGCAACTTTTTCTGAACCTGTTCCATGATGACACTGCCCAGCACTTGGAGCACAGAGGAAGGGTCCCAGTACATGCCATCCTCAGAAGTGCTGTACTGACTCTGTGGCTGTGAGTTCTGCTGAGGGCAGGGAATTGAGCTAAGGGTCAGCTGGATGTGAGCACAATTAAACTGACCCCCTGTCTGGAATTAGCTTGGAGCCTGGACAAAACCAGCTTGCAAAGCACCTTGTAAATGTACCTTCAGAAAGAGCTCTTCCGGGAGCATCATGTGCAGAGGTTACAGCTTCTCTCCGTCTCTTCTTCCAGGCCAAGGGGTATCTCAGTAGGTTCCTTTAGACCAGAGTTTTCCCCAAGAGGGGCAGCTTTTCTTTCAGAAGCAGGTGTTGGTTGTTCAAGGACAACATACAGAGAACCATTCATGCACATGACCAAAATTTTTATGTCAACAATGGCAACAAAAAAAGCCATTTAAAAAATCCTTCAAACATCTTCTTCTCTCTCCCCTTTCCTCAGACAACACACTCTAAAAAACATCAGGGCCTACCACTGATGATTTCAACCTGTAAGGTCTAAATTTCATAAATTCTAAACAACCTTAATTAGAGGTTACCCCAGACTTATTTTGCAGAACAGGTAGTTGGACTTGTTCGGATTTTTAATAATCTTCATTGTGGCTAGCATCCATTTGTGCCTTGGAAGCACCATAGCCAGCTTAAAGCATTCACAAGGTTTACTAGGGGCATCTGCTTGATAGACAAACCCACTACAAAGGAGGGGATTGAAACAGACCTTTGTAATTCGACAGGAATAAATCTGGTCCAATACACTGAAAACAAGAAAGACGAGGACTACCAGGGGGTCAGGCAACCCTGAAGTTGAGACAATGTTACTTTTCAAGTTTTGTGGGTTGATTCTACTTATGAGACTGAATTGCTAATAAAAATGATGAGAAGCATCATACATTGGTCATCCCAAGAGTATTTCTAGTTGAAGCAGTCATTAATTATTCTAACTAGGATTGTCTGTCTTTTCTATTTATAGGCTGGCCATGGGCAACACTGACTGTTCTCGGATTCCTGTACTGCTATTCTCATGTTGGAATTGAATGGGAGCAGAAGTACGCTGCACATTAGGAATGATGCAAACAATTATTCTTAAGGCAGGTTGATTTTTTTTCTACACTGGATATTCTATCTGCACAAGGGTGAGCCAGACCAAGTCTTCAGTCCATGTATTAAAACCAAAAGCTCATTTAATTGATTCTGGATTGCAGATGCAGGAATTGAACTGCAGAAACATTGATGGGCTGCAGCCAGGAGAAATTACGAAGCCTTTTGATTTATGTTATTTTTGTGAAACAGCATCTTTGTGACTCTGTGTACATTAGAATCTCAGAACAGGTGCATCTTAGAACAGGTATTTTATATATGTTGATGGTTGTTTTCATGTTTTGCTGCCTATTTTAACATATTGGGAAAAAAAATTCCTATCTTGGAGAATTCAAAAAGCCCAATCTCTCACAGATAGTGTCCAGAGCATGCAGGGTTGTGCCCTGTACCTACATTACTCCATGAAGGGCACAATGCTCATCAGTTCTTCTTGATTGCATTACGATATAAGCTAGAACATTTTGTATTCTCACTGACTGGAGTAGTTCTGCCTTAAGCTACTTTTCCCCCTACTGTTGCAAAGCCTGCTTTTTCTTTTTAATGCCTCCATTTAAAAAATTGCCTTTAAAAATAACACCTTTTTGGTAACCTTAGAAATGGTTTTGTTTCTTTTGAAAGAGTGTCTAGGGAGGAAGGCCTTTTCTTAAGCAACAGCTTACCTTTTTAATCAAATGTGCCCTTAAAGCTCCTTGGGCTTTAAGTTGGTCTCTGCCTTGTCTTAGAGCTAAAGCATTAAATACTACCTTTATTCTGGGGCTAATTCCACCCTCAGACTGTTCACTCTGCCTCTTGTATTGTTCTGTTACAAAAGGACATATCTCCAGTCTGGGTGAATGGTAAATTTGTCTGCTTCATTCTCTGCTGTCCATTCAATCAGCTCCTGTAATGTATTGCAAACACCCTGGGAAGAACTTTTAAAGACCTTTAGTAAAAAACAGAGCTCTAGCTAATTAGGTGCCACTGTATTGAACCATTCTATGTTCTTTGGCCAGAGCCAGAGCTGTTACAGCAGTGTCTTTTCCCAAAGACTGTTTTGTCCAGAGCTGGGAAGGTCACACCTGCAGGTGTAAAGGTTGCAGGAGTGCTTTGGCACATGGTCTTTTCTAAAGGGAGACCCTTCCCCTGTCTGTTACTATGGGTGTCTCCTACAATATTCTGTTTTAAACTGATACTGAAGAGCAGCCAGAAGACCTTTAGTCTTTCTAAAGTTAGACATTCCCCCTAGGCATGGTCAAAAGGCCACAAGTCCTGGAGTAGACTTCTTCCAAAAGTAGCTTCCTCCACCCAATGCATGTCAAAACTTGTTCCATGCCCCTGGCAGACATTTCAGCCTGTTGGGAATTAGTATCCTACTGTCCATCACTGCTGTAGCTTCAGCCAAGTCTGATATAACTTATCCCTTCAACAAGAAATTCAGTTCCTGAGACAGGCTTCTGCTTATTGTGTGTGTTTCTGATGTCTCTGCTGCTCACAACTATGGCAGCCTTCTTGTTACCTTCCATTTATTCCTGGAGAAAGAAGGGCAGAGGCTTCAGCTCTCTATCCATCTGGAGAAAAGCCCATCTCTTGCTGTTTCAAAGCAGAAGCTTCAACCTTTTATGTTAAGAGTCCCCCAGCTCCCTTGCCATGAGAATGCCATGCTTTTCCCTGGAAGCCATTTCTAGGAGACGCCATGGCCTGCTGAAAATAACTTACCTTGAATGCTGCCTGGACAAAGACATGTGTCCCTGACTGACTGGATGATGATTGCAGGGATTCTCTCAGCCACAGAGTATATGGCTCTAAGCCTCTGAATTTACTAAAAGGATCTGAGGTTGGCCTCCATTTTGGGGCAGCACTGAGCTAAGGGGAAGAACTTTCTCAGACTTTGCTCAAACTTTGTAATTAACTGGAATTAGCATTAGAGCAAAAAAGTCATGAATCTGTTCTTCAGTTTAATCGATTACCATTGTTACATGAACCAAGGTGCTACTGAGTGACTGGATTCCAATTTGTATGCATGCAGAATTTCTGGCTCCAATATAGAAATGACCCTGAAGGACATATAGAGCATGCTTATTTCTGAACTATAGTAGTTTTCTATTTTTTTTTCAGTGCTTTATGTATCTTTCATAGTTTTGTATCTTTTTCTGTTTCTACAAATAAAGCTGAAATGGACTGTTGGCTTGTGAGCTGTGTCTTGGAAAAATATGGCCTTGTGTAAGAAAAATAAGTGCTCCACTGTTGTGGAGAAACACTGCTATGCTCTGGAATCCTGCAGGATGGGTGCAATGCAGAGTGGTCACTTTTATCCCTGCTGTGCACTGCATGGAACATGCCTTCCCTAATGGTGTGAGTTTAAAAAACAAGTAAGACTTTTGTAGCTGGGTTAAGGAAAGACTTCAGCATGGGAAGTTTCTGAGAAGAGCAGTATGCACATAAAATGATGCTTCCCACTCACAAAGTTCCTTCTCAGTCCTGCTTATACAGCAGCTGTCAGCATGGGGCACGTTCACTCAGACAACACACAGCTCTATGCCTGAAGCACTTCAGACTTGCTGTTCAGTTACCCCTTCAGCTTGGAGACACATTCCTCAGCATGGGCTGAGAAGTGACTCTTCATGTGGCACCTGGTCCAAGCAAGGCCTGTGTGACAGTCCTAGAGGCGGGACAGTTTGCAGGGACCTGGAAGAGACTGGAGTAGGCATGCCACTTGCCAAAGGAAAAAAATAGCTGAGGGGTGTGTGAGAGACCTCCAAACATTGAAAAAAAAGCTAGATAAGGAGTTCAGGGAACAGGTGACAAGGACACACATGGCCATAGTAAGACACTGGCCATTTTGCACCAAAGGGGAGCCCTTCTAGCCAGGTGAGGGGAACAGCAGACACCAACTACTACTGCTGTGAGACCCTGAAAGTCACGAAAGTGTAATGAGCAAAAAAACCCTCAAAGGTGGTGGCTCTGAAAACGAGCTGGACAGCTACACATGGCTACTGACAACAAGAGTTCACAAGTGATTTTGAAAAGCTAAGTGACTAGCAAGCACAATGTATAGTGATATATGGCTTTAATGGTTACCACAGAGCTGTAGTAAAGTCTCTTGCACACCCCCACACCCCCACCCTTACTTTAGCCCCTCCTTAGTTAACAGAGCCTTCGTCATTACTGGGTAAGATTATACTAAGTGGTTCTTTAATTCTGCTTTGATTAGAGGGTGAGCAAGGCTTTGCTCACCTATCTCTTTCACATCTGAAAGCTAAAAGCAGCTTAGTTGGAATAGCCAGCTTACAACAGGTCAGAAGAAAAACAGCTTAACTGTGAAAACCAGCAGCAATTTTGTAATTAGTCATAGCACTAACGCAGAGCCTGTCCTTTCTCTTGCACACCCACCTCATTTCCTTTGTCACTACTAACCCTTGAGCTGGTCACAGTTTGCACTTGCTGAGGGGGGAGGCTCTCCTTCTCGTTCCTCTGGCATGGTGGCAGGATTGTCCTCAAGGAGCTGTGAAAAACGAGGAGATTGCTATTCATGGCCTGTCACAACTTCTCCTCGAGGTTCTTTATAGTTTTTTCCCCCTTCTACGAGTAGTGCAGCTCATTATTGCTTTCCAGAATAACTCCCAGATCACAGCCGCTTGTTAGTCAAGGCATATATTTTAATCCAGCAGGGATAGCCGAAATACTGCTACATGCAAAGCCTGTGTGAAGAATGCTGTGCCTGTTACGCCTTTGAGGAAGAGAGGAAATCTGCATTACAATAGATAATTTCTTGTATTATGGGACCTCTGAGAGCAACCCTCCCTGGTGGATCCCCATGGATGCCTAGGGGTGTTCTGTGCATATGCACTGAATTCAACAGTCCAACCAGGAGCTTCTTGTGGAGCGGTTCCTCTGTTAGTTGCATGTAAAAGGAAGAAAAAAAAATGAAGACAACTTGGGTGGTTTTTAATTTTCTGCTTCATGCAAATGCAATCACATCCAACACCAGAGCACCTGCCAGAGCACCTGAGAATGAGTCCCAGCTGCCTGTGGCACTGGCACCAGTCACCTACACCCAACCTATGGATGGACAATGGCTCAGACATCCCCAGCCTAGGGGACACACACCGGCAGCTCCAAGCGTGAGAGGCTTCACAGGTGCCACCAATGCCCAGGAGGACAGGCAAAGGAAAATTCTAATGGATACAATACACTTTAGACACTGCAGAAGAGATGAAGCTGAAGGGTGTCAGCACCACTCCCTTCAGCTTTAGCAACATAAATGAACTGCTCCAAGAGGAAAAAGGTGTGTGCACTCTGTATCCAGTAGAGATAATGCCAGGATTAAAACTATGCTCAAAAATCTCCTCATTCCTTATGCTGAGAATCACAAAGATCTAGGTGAGAACAAATTAAGCTAGCATCAGGATCTAACAGGAAAATTTCGACCACAAATTAGGCTGCCTGACTTTTCTTAATATCCAGGGGCAGCTCAATGTGTCAATAGCCTTAGGTAGCTGCATATCAGCACCTTTCAGGAACAGAACTAATTAAACGGGCTACCTGTGGCCTGTGCCTTCCCCAGCAATGGTCAGCCTGCAGGTAACAGAAATGCATTATATCCACAGGGATTTAAGGAAAGTTTTATAGATGGTTGGGGAGCTGAAGTGAATCATTGCAGACAGCTGCATCAGCCAGCCACTGAAAAATTAAAGTTTACTGAAGAAGTAGCACAGAAATACCACTTCAGTTATGACCTGTGGCATTTAAATTGTATTGGCACTCCCTCTAGAGCTGATCGTTCTTGACAAAATTAATTAATTTTTATGGACCATAGCATTTTCATCCTTGTACTAGCACGAGTTTCCAAAATTAGGTGGCAAAAATAGAAGAACTGGAAATGATACTAGAAGACCAGAAACAGCTACACTGTTCATAAATTAATCAAAAAGGCAAGTCAGGGAAAAAAATAGGTCCAAGTGATTTTTTAGACTACTGCCAGAAGGGTTAAGGTTGCTTTAGGGGCTCAGGTATGTGGGAGGCTTACTGTATAGTAAGCCATAATTCAGAGATAAAAATGAGCATTTGTAAGACAGTTCTCGAAGTGATGGTATTGTTAATTTATAGTTATGTGTTTCTTTGCTTTTGTGGTAATAGTTTTGTGCTGAGGTGGTAATTCATGATGAAATAACAGGTTAATAACTTGCATTTGGTTGTATATTTACTCCAGGCCACTTCAGTGACCGCTCCACTGCCTTTCCCCAGCTCTTGGCATCCTGTCTCAAGGCTACCCTTGGATCCACCTCTGTTGACCCACACTTCACACACCACTGCTGGTGCCATCTGCCCAACATTCACTCAGGTTATTATTCTCAAAGTTTGGTATTGTATTCTCCACAGTTTGATCAAGTCCTGCCAAACATCACTTGGTAAAAATAAGAGATGTACAAAGGGTCTGAAGATGTCCTGCTTGTCTTGAACAGTTATGCCAATAACCACTGATACCATGAACAACTGCAGGTTGGGTATGAGGCCTGACATAGGTGTAAGGCTTTAAAAAGCATGACAGCCATCCAAAATAAAATAGCAAGACTGCTTTTGAAGTACCTGGGGGCTCTGAAACTGGGGGCTCTTAGTTCATGCTGGTTGAAGAAACTTCTATATTAAGAAAAATGACATTTTAATACACGTAAGTTTTTCAAACTAAATCTTTAAAACTTTAGGGCTGCTGGCAGTAACACAAGGGCACTCTCTGACACTGGCAGAGACAACTGAGGCAGGGTAAAGTATCTCACAGCTCCTTCCAACAGGCAAATGGTGACTCAGAGGGCCCTTCAGAACCTCCAGCCAAAGAAGCCTCCTGGACAGTAAGTCCCATTTGCCCTTGTACCAGTGTTGTGCTTCCTTTTCTTGCTCCCTCCCTAATGTCTGCCCCCTCGGTGAGTGTAACCTATAAACCCATTCTCTCACACTTCATTTTCCAGGGTTTTCCTCAGATGCTTATGAGACACAGACAGGTTTCCTCTGTAACAGATTTTCCTGGGTAAAAGAAATGAAGCAGATTCAAGCTACAAAGACAAGTATCCAGGGCTGTACTTTGGCTACGTTATATGCTGCTTCCATTTGCTACCTTGGCCTTAGACACTTCTCCCTGGTCTACACTTGGGTCAGAGCAACCAGCCTACAGCCTTTCAGCACACCTGGCCATAGCTGCTCTATTTGCTGCTCACAAATGGGAGGTGCCCAGCCCCATTTTACAGAGCTATTTATGATTTGTGTTGGCAGAATTGTAATTTCATGCAGTATTTCATGCACACTTTCCTTACACCTTCCTAAAAGGTGTTTTTTTTCCAATTTAGCTTTCAGATGAATGGCTTTACTTTATATTTTTGTCTGTCCACTTCCACTAGCCAGATTGCATGTGCAGTGTTATCATTGCAAAGGAAAACAAAAATAAATGCTTGATTTTGACTTGGGGCTCCATATGGATTATCTTAGCTTTCTTTCCAGTTCTCACTCTGAGTGTTCAATGTGTTTTCCTGTTATCATTAGTTCTTCTAAAATACCTTCTGCTTAACTGTAAAACTCACCAAAAAAGATTGCTAGAGAGCTTTGAAAGCAATCCATTTCTCTTCTCTAAACCCTGCTTGCAGGGAGCCATTTCTTGTTGAGCTGTCTTGGTCCCATTGCTGAGCACACAGTAGCTCCCAGGCTTAATAGTTCATTCCCTGTGCTGCTGCTGCTGCTTAGCATTTCCCCCCAGTGGCAGCCCCTGAAGAAGAAGAGGCCATAATCTTCCTCATATAGAGAATCCACATGTGTAATAGATACTCCAGCACTCTTTCTGTCCCCAGTTTTGTAGGCTGGAAGATTTGGATTGTGGAAGGAAATTCCTGTGGACAGCCCCCTCAGATCTGCACACAGAGACTGCAGTGACATTTACAGGGTCCCCCCCAGGTAGGAATTAAGAGCAAAGCTCATACTTTCCCCTCATCCTTCATCCACCTGAACAGAAATATCCTCAAGAAAATCTCTACAAGTGAGCAAAACTTTAAAAGAACCAAAACCTCTTCAAGGTTTCTCAGACACTTCTGCCTTCATAAGTACTTAAAGTGGGGCTGCAGGGAGAAAGTTTCAGAACTGGTAATGATGGATGGAGCTGCCAAAGTTAAACTTGTTTTAAACCTACACCTGTGTCGTGGAGCAGCTTAAATTTCAATTTGGCTGTGCTACATAAGGACTTGAACTTAATTAGGAAAGGGAAAGCAGGAATGGAAAAGGAAAAAGAAAAAAAAAATCAAAAAGGCAAGGCTTGAGCACGTATATTTTACAGATACAGCTGTGCATGAGCATCTTGGTAACTACTTCTGACAGACTTCAGGAGTTCACTTTCCCGAATGCCTTTTTTGGATTTCTCACAGGTTTTTACTCATCCTGTCTTTCAAGAACAGGACAGGTTAGTTCCCCCAGCTGCTACATACCAACACAGAAGTTGCCGTGAATTAAAACGAAAGAAGCACAGACTCAGTCTTCTAGGTGAAAAATTCTTGTATTGGCTGAGATTCTTTATATGTGTGTTGCAATTAAACCCCTGACACCACTGGCAGCAATAAATACCATAGCAACACGGCATCCTTCCCAGCATTTTCTGGTTGGATACACAGCCTTACTAGCCAGCCTAACTCCTGGAGCAGAAAGCAAGCACAGAGAGTTGCTAATCAGACAAGGTCTCCCCAGCCTCAGCGTTGGGGTGCAGCAGACACTTCCCTGGGTGAGAGGGGCTCAGTGCTCTCCCCAAGCTTTGATGGGGTCTCCTGAGCATTGCTCTGCACCAGGCACACACACTGCTGGGACACACTGAACAGGAATAGTTTTAATGTTTCCTTAGTGCTCTGGGAGAAAATAAAATCCATTGCTATATTGAACACGCGTGAGGAGGAGGGATTTGCTACAGTTCAGTCCCACTGGCTCTCACAGCACAGAAGAGCTGGTTTATGCTGGTTGTCTTTACTCCATTGCAAAAAGCACCAGAGCGCTTCTGACTTTAGCACAGATACTAAAATGCACCACAGAGCAACTGAAGAACCTCCATTACCGAATGCAGAACTTAAAACCGTGTAGGCAGCACTCACCTCTCCACAAGCCGATGCACTGCTGACTGCCCCCAGGAGTTCCTGCTGTTGCCCCAGGGCCACACACCCAGCTGGGTAAAGCCTGGCAGGGTCCCTCCCCAACAGCTGCACACTAATTCATCACCAAACAGAATAACAATACTTGCGGCTATTTCTGAAAAAAACTCAGAAGCCACAGCACTCTGCGTTCCTTTAGAAACCTTCTGTCCCTGCTGTGAATGTGCTCTCAGGTGGAGGGGATGAGGAGCAGGAGCTGGTGCAGGTGGTCCCGAGGCTGCTCACAGCTGCTGGGGCTGCTGCTGCCCAGCTGAGCACAAGGGCTGACGGGCAGCATGCAGAACAGGAGCCTTTGCAGTCTGCCACGCAAACCTGGGCAAAAAGCACTGTAGTTAATTTCCTTAGGTTTGAAATGTGTGGGGCTGCTGAGGGGAGAGAAACTCTGATGGGGAATATTGTGTGGCCGGTGCTACCCCTCCTGTGCTCACTGAAGCTTGGAACGCTTCCAGGGAGGCTACAAAGAATGCAGGAGCAAAGAAAATAATAAAGAATTCAGAAAATGAGCACAACAGCCTCTAGAGACCTAAAAAAAACCAAACTAAACAAAACACCAAGCCAAAGTACATGCCTTCACTATGGTAATTTCCCTTTTCTAGTAAGTGTAAGGGCACTGTATAACATCATGCAAAAGAAGGAAGGATTTTCATGCTGGCCAGAGAAAAAAATGTGAGTGAGGAGAGATCCTGTCACACCACATGCGACAGTGGATGCAGAAATGGTGTTAAAAATAGCTCCTCATTGTGCTCCTTGGCTGCTCTCTGTACTGTTCCACCCCAGCTCAGCAGTCTGAAAGCTTGTGCTTTATTGCTGTTCTTTTAGAGATGAGATTGACAATCCCATGGAGTGTCTTAATATAGGTGACAGCCACATTCACCAGACCTTTGGTTGAGATGGAAATGAACCACAAAAACGGCTTCAAAACTCACAGAGCCCAGGCTGATATACCGAAGACTAAAACTTTGTATAAACTTCCCATGTGGCTTCTGGCTTGCAGGAATCACTGCTTACTGTGATCCTGCTGTGTGTCCATCCTGATCTGAAAGGATCTCCCATTCCCATGACCTTTGGTTATTGATTCCTTTGCTGAGGTAGCTAACAAAATAATATTCACTGCTGCCTCTTGCAGCAGTGTCACTGCCAAGGGCTTCCTCTGTGGGGTTCACCTTTGTGTAAGTCCATGGTGAGGTCACTTTCTTCTGCAGCAGATGACAGGAAAGCAAAAGGTTATTTGATCTCTGGTTTCCACAAGTTTTGTAAAAGTTCCCAGATACTGCAGTAGTAAAAACAGTCTAAAACACAAACCAACTACAGACATGTACCTTCAGGACATGGGATGATCATTTCAGATAGGTCACATCCAGTCCTCTGGTGATCTCTTTGCTCAGCAGATACCTGGGTTAGACTGAGGTCCACAGCACAGGACACTGCCTGGGGTGTCAGGATATTCACTTTAAAAGCACCTAAGTTTAATTTACAGTGAGCCTGGAAATGTGAATCTGTCTGCACTGATACACAGCAGAAAGAAATCTGAAAATACAACCTGAATAATTTACAACCAAAGCAATAATAACCCACTGCTCCACTAATAACACTTGAGATACAAACCAATAGCAACAAAACTGCTAGCCAGAAGAAGAGAGTAATTTAAAACCACCTTGTTGATCTTATGAGCACATATTCGACACAGAGAAAAGCACACCAAAGCAACTGTAATGTATAAAATAGTTTATTACTATAATAAATAAAATTAAACTTCTTTTTTTACAAATATTATTTGTGCTTGTTTAAAAATGTTGACTAGGGATATTATTAATGGAGGTGGCTGCATTTGAATCTGAAACATTCCCAGACAGTGCGTATACATACATACACACACTGTCTATCTACTGGCAGCTGCTTTGCTGACCACAAAAATAGTATCTACTCATTCTCTGTTTCTAGTCATGCTTCATTGAACAAAGTGACAAATGCAAAGGAAAAGAACTGAGAGTATTTGGTGGATTTCTGAATTGATAAAAACAAGTGAAGTACATTGAAAAAGCGCCAAAGCAACTGCATTAACTGTATATCAATCAAGTGTCCATGCAGTGGTGGCTAAATATTGAAACGCAGACAGGTCTCCAACAGATGTACAAATATTGATTGTATGTAGGTACAATAATATAACACATTCATTGGAAAACTTGGTATTTCTTTATATAGCAGTTCATCCTGGTACAAGATTATTGATCTTTCATCTACAGCTAAAATGATTCTTTTTTTATGTTAGTGGTCACAGATTTAGCGGGAAGAAGAAAAAAACCCATGAGCCTTTCAGAACAGTTAGTGAAAACCCCGAACTGTTTTGTTAATATTAGGCATTTGGATCCAGTTACAGAAATGTCCTGGGATTATACATCAAATATGTTTACACAACACTCAACAATCAGCTTGAAACAAATTACAGTTGCAGGTAAATTCACATTAACTTTGTTGATCTGTTAAAAACAGTCTCTGAAACAAACACTTTTGCAATGTGATGGGTTGGCTCCCTGATATACAAAAGTGTTTAGACAATAGCTATCTCTCTTTGTTTTATGAGGGGAGAGGGCAATTGGAGTAATTAATTATCCTAATAAGAAGGCAATAAGTGGAGAAAGAAATGTGATTACCAGCAAGTGATTTCCATTAGATTTAGAAAGCTAATCAAAGTGCTTCATCTTTAGGCAACACTGTAAATACTACAGAACATTAAGAAGGAAGAAGAATGGAATCACAGTTTGAATTATATCACTTATGAAAGGGTCTTAAGGCTAAATGCTGGATATATCTTATTGCAAAAAAAGCTTTATTTTTATTTAATTGAATTAATGCTTCCCACAACAACATGGTCAAAATGATGTCAGATTGGAGGATACAGTATCCCACTGTGCCTCACCTCAAATTTCTGGAGCTTCCCCTGCATGGGACTCTCTCTAAAAGGTTTGTCTTGATGTATCACAAGTGCAGCTAAAACACAGACTTTGTTATTGCCAATATGCCCACAGGAGACTATGTGGAAATGAAAAATTCAGTAGAAGATGTTTTTTACCACCCAACAATGGGACAAGAAAGCAGAGGTGCAGCAACCATGTGTTATGCTGCCCATGAGAAGAAGGATAGGCTCAGCACCTTTGAGACAGCCCCTGGTACCAGAAAAAAATAAATCCATCTATTCCACCATCTCTCTTGCAGGAAAAGCCATGAGAAATGCTACCAGGGCAGCTTGGTTTCAGAGATACTGTGAGTAACAAACACCAGCTTATGAACCTCATCCCCACCAACTAGGATACAGCATTTTTCCAGTTTCACATGGATTTCTCTTTTCTGACTGTCATGACCCTCACCAGATCTTCTCTCAGTCACACTATTTACCAGACTCACAGTATGAAGTTGAGGCCAGCTAGAAAAATCAAAAATGATGGCCTTAAAAGTTCAACAGTTAACAAACAAGACACTAACAGGACACTCAGTGGATGTCTACTGGGAAGATTTAAGCTCCCTTCTTGGACTGGAATCAATGAGGAATGTGCTTTCACTTAACAGAAATGCAATCCATAGACTTATCTATACATAGATATTATATATATATGTGTGTATGTACACGCATCTGCACAAGCGTAATCATACACATTGTTGTTTATATAGTAAAGACAAATTATGTAGTATTTTTTTTCACAGATTGGTTAAGAGTGATTGAAAATATATCACCAGATAGTCACAGTAAGTATCTTGTTCAGTTCATTAAAGGGAAGTACTGTAGAAACAGAACATCGCCTTCGAAGCCGTTAAACGGGGTGTTCTCTGGGATTCAGGGCAGAACTGTGGAAGAGATTTAAAGGAAGAATGGTGTTTTCAAAAGTATACTTGTAATACCAGACAGAAGTAAATGTATCTGAACAAGGTAGGGGTGAGGGCTGAGGATTTGCTTTTTTAATCCTTTTTCATGTGCTGCATATTTGTATTCTTTGTAAGCATTTAAGCATGAACTTTCAGAAGTTCCCATTTGACCAAATCATAACACAGGCTCCTTCTCTGAACTACCTTCCTTTGGCTGAAATTTAATTAGACCATATCATCAAAATGGAACACATAGTCTCGTTTAGAATTGTGAAGGTCATTTAGCAGGTTGTTAAATGGCAGAAGCACTATGCCAGAACACAGTTAAAACTGAGGCCTTGTTTTTTGTTTGGGTTTTTTCTTTATACTATCTACAAGCATTTACTTGTGAAGGGGCAGAGTCTTATTTTGAGATCCTTCAGTTCTAAGCTGGAAAATTTTTTAAGTGAAAAGGCTTAACCAACATATAGAGAGGAACAAGAAAAAAGGAAAAGCTGACAAATAAAATCAAAGAACTAATAACAATTATGATGGGTGCACATGCCATCCAGCCATAGGCATCTGTCTGAGTGTAAGGCTTAGTGGAAAAAGATGGATTTTGTAACACAGGTGCTTTTAGCCACCTTTAAAGGGAAAGTGCTGAATCAGCAGAGCCTGAGCACCATAGCAGAGGTTTAGGTTAGTCGGGGGTTGAAAGTGGGCATGGATTTGTTCATTTTATAAGCTCCCAGTAGTCCAGGAAATCCAAACACCAAGGCTCATTCTAGATAGTATTTTTTTTTCAAATTCTCTTACAATAAATACAGGTTGCTGAGGGATGATGCACTCTCCTACAATCAGTTTTAGTGCCTGACAGTTCATAAAAATGGGTCTAATCTCAGTTACAGGTCTGACTGACAATGACTGCTGTCAGGCTCACCTGGAGCAGACACCCTGAAGGTGTCACTGTAACGAGCAAGCTGAGTTTCTCTGCTATTTCATGACCGTAACAAAATTAAATTTGGCCATCATCTTCAAAGACATTAAGTTTTAAGTGAAATTCAGGAGTGTGCTACAATCTTTGAAGGCTTTTAAAATAATAAATGTCTTTATAGGCCATTGAAAGAGCCTGAAAAAAGCCTTAGAAAAGGACTGGGTGCACCCACCCACTGTTATATGGGATGGGGAGGAGTTTGGTATCATTCTGAGTATCAGGCTACACAAGGAGCAGCCCCAGAAAATGGGGATTTGTCTGCCTTTATTCACGGGCCTGGGTAATTATTACAATTAGGGGGCTTCTGGGGCTGGTCCTGCTGGCATTCCAGGCTGGGCAATCAGCAACAGCAGACTCACCTTTAACATATCCCTGAGGGCACACAAAAATATCACTGAGAAACATCAATTCAGTATCAGCAACAAAGGGGCAGGAAACCTGCAACTGCATGTTTAATTTTAGGTCTGCACTGCAATTCTGGAGATACTAGGCACATACTTGGGAGGTTGTAAACATTTCCTCCCTTGTCCACCTGGAATAAGCTCATGTCCATGTTTATCCAACTGCAGGTAAATGGGTGACACTTTCACAAAGGACTTGCTAAGACTTTCAGCCTTTCAAAAATTTTATGAAGAAAAGTGTCACGGATATCATGCTGGTGAGGAATTTGCCTGGATCAGGAAACTGCATCCAAGGCAGTCTCTAAAAACTTGCTGAAACTTTCAGAAATCAATGACAAATCCTTGTGTATCAGTACACCTGGGGTTTACTTAGGTGGTAGTTACTGTCTAAGAAGACTAGAAGGAAAAAAAAAAATCATGACAAAGTTTCTCACAGAAACTGTGGATGGATGGGTTTCTGTGGCAGCTATGCCATTGCTGTTGCAGGTAACGGCTGCCACTTACAGCAATTAAAGCACCAAAAACAAACAGCTCAGAGAGCGCCTTCCTCAGCACTACAGGTCTGCAGTGAGCAGCTGTAAAAGACACCAGGTGCCACTGGAAAAACCTAAACATGGAACCAGAAATAAGGAAGTAGCTTTTTGGTTTCAGAGCAACTCACCTCCCTGCTTGCCTTTTCCTGGGGGAGGAAAGAAGGTAACCTACAGATTTGAACCTGAGACTTGTTTCTCAGGAGTATTTCAGTCCTTGGGTGTGAATTCACAATCTGTGGGCACCTCCATACCAAACCAAGGAGTAAGACAATGAAAGCCAATCCTAAACCACCTGCCTCTGAAATGGTGGTGCTGAGCTTGGAATAATTGTTACCTTTGAGAGCAAGGGCAGTTACTGCAGCAACAAGTACAAAACAACACTGACAGCAGGACCTGAGCTGGGAGCTTTGCACAGCACAGCCTCACCACTGTGCCAGTCATCAGTGGACATCCCAACTCCCCAGGGATGTCTGACACAGTTCTGCATTGCACTGTGCAAGCATCAGGCCAGCAGAAATCATTAAAATTGATCGTGTTCCTTGCCTCTTCTGTACTTAACATGAACGAAAATCTTCCCCAAGAAAATCCTGTGTTTCTTTGTAAATGACTTAGTACCAAGGAAAAAGAATGAGACTTAACACACAAAGTGTTAAGACCTATTGCCATTAAAAATGAAAACCCCTTAAAATGTGGTATGGTACCATCCTTCTGAGAACTAAGCTACTGTTAAGCAGTGAATATACCAGATCAGTGGAGTGAATATATTGTGAATATACACCTGTATCCCCAGGTGAGAACACAAGTCATGATACCATCTATGCTACCCTATACAAATAATGAAGAACAGTTTTGGTAAAGTGCTTCAATCTTCCTCTGGAAAAAAAAGATTATGAAAATATAAGTTTTGGAAACATCTCCTTCTTTAAGAAGCAGATCTCTCTGTTTCCTTGCTACAATAGCACTTGCATACAGTAAGCACTGTATTTCTACCTCTACTATCCATTTGCTTCCAAGCTAGATTGGATCAGGAACAATACATCTGGATGTAGAGGAAAATGCCACCATTCTAAATTGTTAAAAATTCTGAGAAAGCCTTTGGCTACAGCGAACATTATCAAAACAGAAACTTCTGAATAATAATTTAACAAGAATTAAAAGAGCAGATTCATAGCAGAACAGGACATAAATGCCACAGTATATTTTCATTGGGAGGCACATCTGCAGGACCTGTTAGTGATGTTTCAAATATGTCGCACTGTGGGCTGCTCTCAGGTACACTGCAAACCCAACCCTCCAGCAGCTGGAGCTGAAAGCAAGAGTATCAAATGTTGAAAGACATGCAAACAGAAGATAAGTTTTTTCAAAACATAAAAAGTTTTGAAAAAAGCATATCCTTGATTCAGTGAATGACAGTGTGGAAGATCCCATTTATTAACAGATCTGAAATACTGTGGCTATTTTTGAAGATGTTGCCACATGTAATTTTTTAGCAATATGTCAGTTTGAAATAAAAAGTACCAATTTTTTTTTTCATTTTATTAGCCCTTCCTTGACTACCCAAAAGAAATTTCAGCACACAATGAAATACATGTCTCCTACTGCTCTTTGCATTATTACAGATATATGAAAATATACTGTGACATCCAACATGCTGTAGAGGTGACTAAGACAGTGACAGCAGCAACAAAACAAACAACCCACCAAACACTGAAAATATAAGCACCCTGGCAAGTGCTTATTCATATAGGCATAACCCGAGCTAAGGACATAAGGCATGCTTCAAAAACCTCAGAGATCACCTGGGGCTCACAGGGATAGCTGCTGCCAGAATTCTTATTCCAACATCCCCAGGGAGGGACGGGGGTTGGGGAGAAATGAGGACAAAGGGAGAAAAGAAAGACTTTAGAAACTGTACCCTTGCTGTCAAAAAGGCTTCAAAGTCAGCTGCCATCTTGACATGAGGTTGCAATTCCTGTTACCATACCTTTTTAGACAGAGGGAACATGCTTTGTGAACGGATCCCTCACTTATTTTCAAGAAGGATTAAATGCAAAGTGTTAGGGGGCTATTTCTCTGTTTGTTGGTTTGTTTGTTTTAAAAAAGAAACACCTCAGCTAGCTCCAAACACGTCTTTTTCTGATTCTGGAGACTGGGGCCTTGATATTTCAAACAGCTCCTGTGGCGACTGAGAGCTTCTTCTTGAGGTTAATATCCTAAGTATCTCAGCTAGCTGATTTTCTATATTGGTCATTTTTGTGTTTAAAGCCTTGATGTCCTCTTTCAACTCATGTTTCACTTCTAGCATGGTGGCCTGAAGAGTCTGTTCTGGGATGGGATAAAAGGAATGCTTGACCTCGGTGAGGACAGGGCTGTGGTCCTGCGGGCTTCTCGTCTCCCCGGCGTTATCCAAGCGCAAGTCACTTTTTGTAATGCCACTGTCACAAGAGTCTGTCTTCTTCAGGGTAGCTTCTCCCGAAGCTTTAGTTCTCTCAGGTAAAGTCTCCATGGACTCTGCTTTAGAGACCTTGTTCCAGTCTTCACCTTTCCCACAGGCTTCCTTGAACTTGGCCCAGCCTTTCCGCCGGGGGTAGTCCCCTGACGCCTTACACGCCGCGTGCTCCGACGGCGGAGCCTGCAGCTTGGCCTGGTCTGAGGTCCCGGAGGTGGAGGCAGGCTGGAAGGACACGGGGGTGGCCGGGCTCTCCCGAACAGTCACAATGCTGGCCTTGACCACGGCGCGAGCAGAGGATTGCTCCGCAACAGCATTGCCCTTTTCCACGTCCAGGTCGTCTGGATCTCGGCCCCTCTCCGCTGCAAGCCGCGCTTCCTTCTGCTGCCTGAACCTCTGGAACAACCGCCGGACCGGGTGGTCCGGGGGTAAAATCAGAGGTGCTTCGTTCTTCCTCTTCATCCTCTCTTCTTCTTCCCGCTTGACGTCGCTGATTTTCCGGAACACAATCTAGGGGGGAAAGAGATTTCACTCCGTGATTAACTGCACTTTTGTCAAGGGAGAAAAGTTGGAGAAAGAATTATTTGAAAGAATCTATTTTAACTGAGAAGTGCACAACCTCTGCACATTTATAGCAACATTTTCAAATGTCTTATGTTGTGTGGAACATAGTTTATTTCATTATTTAAGAGCAGACACCATCTGTCTTGTAACACCAGAAAGAAAAAAAAAAAAGAAAAAGAAAAATACTTCTCCAGGTCTGACAGGTCAGCAAGGCAGAGCCATTGTAAATATAATGATCCCAGGAAGATACTTGTTCTATCTTGTGTTAAAAAGTGACTTCTTGTATTTGTTTTCCTGACTCTATGGTTTAGCACCAAGCTTCCAATATTACAGAGCCATTCCCATAAGTCTCATCTCAGAGCTCACTATCTGCAAATGATCTGATACTATTTTAGTGCAGCGTGGCCACTCGTGATGCCAGTACAGCAGAGACTACTCTGGACTCTGCGACAGTAGTTTGCAATGTGCTCCTTGCCCTCTCTTCCTCCCACATATTCCTCTAGAAGCAATGTGCAGTTTAAGGATGCGAAGCTTGAGTCAGTCCCAAAGCCAGGGGCACAATGGGAGATGGGCTTGGCAAGACATGGGGAAGCTGCTCATGGCTTCATTACCTCAGAAGCTTGTAGAGCTTCATGGCTTGATTTATCTCTCTAAGAGAACACTTTTGCACAAAGAAGCATTAATTTTCCATCTACCCTCCTAATTATATCTTACTGAGCCTCTAGGCTAAGTGATCTCTATAGGAGCAGCCCAAGGATCCCACAGTACTGATAAAAGCCTCACAGTGTCCCAACCTGTAGCCAAGCCAGGTTTCTTTCTTGTATGTGAGGGAAACACATTCTCCTCAAAAACTCTGTGCATTTTACATTAGTATTAGTATTTTTCAAGCAAACCCAAAAACTCCACTCTGGCACTAACAAAGAACCAGTAAGTAGTCTTGTTTGAAAATGAGAGGTCCCCAAAGCTGAAGTTTGCAATACAGAGGGTAAAAGATGCAGCCCCCAGCTTCTACTGAACATTGATACTTAATCCCTTTAGCTGCTTTTGGGAAAATCTACTGAAAGACCTTACACTTCAGTGCAGAAATAACTTTGAGATTCAAATCATTATTAGGAAATGTGTAAATAAACCCATCCCTCTGTTGTAGACAAATTCAAATTAAACTAAAGTAATAAGCACTTCTTCACTGGCACACACAAAATGAATGTTTCTCCAGACTGCAATGCTTCTTGACAGTTTTGTCATTGTGGAACAGGGAAAAAAACATCTTAACAGTGCATCTTTGGAAGGAAGAAGTCAGACTTGGCAGCATTTCCTAAATACAAAAGAATAAAATTAGCAGGAAGGATATTTTATTTCCAAGCTGTAATTAGGAAACTAAATATGAGATAAGAATAAGAAAACAGGGTACTTGACAGTCTTTTTTTTTTTTTCTTCCCTCCAAGAAACTCACTCTGCAACGAACTCAGTGGAAAGTGGACAAAGCAGTGGAATCCTTGAAAGTGAAAGAAAATAGCACTCACAGGGAAGGGAATTCAATGCAATCCTGCAGGCTAATATGGCTTCCCACACACTGGCAGTTTCCCACTTTACCTGAGGGATGAGTGTCAGCCCAGTGTTAGGGCAACTACCCTGCTCACTCTGCCAAGCAGGGTCTCAGGGGGTCACTCCAGCAACATCCTGAGGCTGCCTCTGGGGACACAAAGCCCCAGCAAACCAAGGCAGCTACCTGACCAAGCCAGGTCAATTTGTCCCTGCAAAATTCTGTGTCCCCAAGCCTTCCCTCTCCTGGACTTTGTATGTTAGGTATGGACATCCACATCTGTGCCACATGTAGCTAACAGGGCTCACTTTGTACATGAGCACATTGTCTTGGTCTGACCTGTGGATCAGGACTTGTCTTAAATGCTCAGAAGGGACTTGTCTTAAATGCTCAGAAGGGATGTATGACTGGCTGGTGCAGTGGCCACACTCACAGGGATCATCAGGGAAGGATTTTCAAACCCAGAGGCCAGGATGCTTTGCAGAGTCAGTGTCTGGGCCAACCCCTGCTCCACACAGCCCAATCAGCACTTGTCTGGAAAGCACTGGAGCACCCCTCACTATTTAATGACTGATTTTTGCAACATAAATGGGTAAGTTATGTGACAGAAGCTGTCTCTGCTACAGAACCATGCAGGAGAGACAGCAATGAGCAAGTCTGAAGCAATCAATGCCGTATTAACAGCCTGACCCAATCCATATTAGCCCTAACCACTGCAGCTCAAGCAGTTAGTAGCATGGTCTCCATGGTGGAGGACACAATAAATCTACCAGCAAATACAGGAAGGTGAGCACTGATGGACAAGCTTGGAAGCACTTACCCACCCAGAGCACCCACTGCTCTCTGTGACACTGCCTAGGTGAGCCCTCCCCATGGATGCCAGAGCTTCCATTGGCCTTCCCACTGTGTGGTGGTCAGCCTGAGAGCCCTGAACACACCTTCACTGCTTTGCCTTCAAGAGAGCCAACTGCAGCAGGAACAGGAATGATGTTGAAGGAGATGTATAAACATGCCCTTGCCTGGGTACTGCTACATGATAACAAGACACCTAATTTCCATTTTCCACAAGGCCTTACACCAGCTCCAAGGGAAGTACACCACTGCATGAATGCAGAAATGCAACCCTTGGGTCTCCCACCCTGCTTGACATCTTCTACAGATACGAATTTATCTGTGACAAGCTGTGCTCATGTGGTACAAGTCGAACATTCACCCATTTGCCAGGGGACATCCCTCCAACTCTTGGGTTGACTCCTTTTAATTGGCTCCCAAGACATTGGAGAAACAGCTGTCAGAGAGCAACTTCTCTTTGGGAAGCTCAGGCAAAGCTGTCACTTGTCTCCTTTTTTGCAAGTTCCCCAATGCCATATTTTCTCTAGACAGCTCCATATTTATGTAGTAAGCAAAAATATTATAGCTATGCAAAACTCAGCAGTAATTGAAAATACTTTAATTAACTCCATTTTGGATTTCTTTTCTGCCTTTTTTAAGATTAAATGCAAGTCCTTATAAATAAAAATACACATAACTTTAAAATGGACTCTTTTATTACAAATACTAAGGAAAACACAGTTTTTAAGTGGTTTATCTTCAGCAGCAGCCAAGTTATTCAGAAAATCTGGTTGGTTTGCCAGCAAATGTGCACCTGCTCCCACAAGCAGTAAGAGCACAAAGGAAAAGAAAATAGATTTCATTTGTTATAAGGAAGAGAAGCCTGGACCTACTCAGAAATTTTCATGTGGAATTTGATAGCACTGATGTCTGTCTGGGAAGGGACAGATCTTTATACCCTCAGATTCTCCTAGCCCACGTGTGATATACACTGCTCAAACACAAGTTATGCAGTTTTCCATAACATTGCATTCTTCAAGACCAAGCACACAGGTCCCATGGAAAAAACCTAGTGAGAGCATTTTAACAATATGTCAAAACCAAAAGATGCACAAAAACCTGAACTGAGATGAAATAACATGAAATTTAAACACCAGGCCTAAAGCTACATATTTTGCATCTCCAATCTCAAATCTCATTTCATAATTCTGCTTTTATTAAAAAGGTGCTGAATCTTGTACCTCCACAGGGATACTGCCCAAGCTGTAAGAAGTTGGAGCATTGCAGAGGTATCAGCCTAGATTTGCCAAAACCTTGAAAAATAGCCCTATTAGGCACGGATTCTTGCAATCATATAAATTTTTTACCAAGGCATGCAGTGATGATGATTTGGTAACAATTTTATTTTTTGGAAAATGCACTCAGAGACAAGTGGAGAAATGCACTGACCTGTTCTGGTGCACTCCTGCTCCCCTGTGTTCCCCACAGACCTATGACAAAATGCTCTCTGTGACCATATTCCTGCCCGTGCATGAGTCCTGTCCAAGAAAGATGGGGTTACACCAAACACTTCTCCCTTTCCTCAGTACTACCTAGTTGTGAAGATGAAGTCTTAAGTGACTTTGGGTAAAAACTGCCTCTTTTGAATTATCATAGAATTTTGAAGTTGTGTTTCTAGAATCAATGTTTTTACAGATTTAGGTCAAAGTATTAAAAAAAATGAGGTAGACATAAGTGAATATTTGGTTGTCAAATGTGGAGTGCCCAGCAACTGTTACAAGGATTTTACTGTGCTCAGCATTGAAACCCATGCATCAGTTAAATAACAGAGCATGGGAATTATTTGTGAATATGACTTTCATAGTGTCTTTATGAAAAGACCAGGAGAACAGATGGCAATGTGACCCCCAGGCATAAGGCAGGCCATAGGGTTGCTCAGAAGGGGCATTCCCTGGGAGAAATCTTATTACCACTAGATTGCATCTTTTAGAAAAACACCCAGCTTGATGGCAGTAAAGAATCCATCATGACATCTTGATGAAACATTGCTTCAATTTTTGATTCAAGACTAAGTTTCACAGAATAACAGAACCATAGAATGGTTTGGGTTGGAAGTGACCTTTAAGATCTTCCAGTTCAAACCTCTCTGCCATATCCAGAGTCACCTTCCACCAGGCCAGGTTGCTCAGAGCTCCATCCAACCTGGCCTTGAAAGCTTCCAGGGATGGGGCATCCACAACTTCTCTGACAACCCTCACAGTTAATTTTTTTTTTTCCTATTATCTAATCTAAGTCAACTCTCAGTTTGAATCCATTCTCCTTGTCCTGTCACTACAGGCTCTTGTAAGAAGTCCCTCTCCAGCATTCTTGTAGGCTCCCTTCAGGTACTGGAAGGCCACAATTAGGTTACCCCAAATCTTTTCTTCTCCAGGCTGAACAACCCCACTTCTCCAAGCCTCTCCCCATGGGAGAGGTGCTCTGCTATGTTGTCCACTGTCTGTAGTTGTTCTTGCCATGAACAGCCCACTGCTGGCTGTTCACAAACCTCACCAGAACGGTGCTGCCTGCCAAGTCATGGCAAGTCATGTTCTTTGTCTCTCCTCACACTGCCAGAAAGGGAATCAACAGAAGGGCAAGGCAGGAATGATGTATTAACAACCAGATTTTGGACTTGCATGCCAACACTGCATGAGACAGACTTAAAGATCAGGGGATGCTTTATTTAGACATATTGTGAATATATTGAAAACCTTTCCCTGACAAATGCTGAAAGAGACCTGCCTGCATCTGCAATGAAAGGATCTTTTCGTCTTGTGCAAAAGCATCCAAGTTTTTTTGTTTTCAACTCTGGTTGGAGTAAGGTCAGTAAGGACTGACCCAAGACCCACAGGAATAGATAGAAGTATGGATTTCATCATATTTTGAATTAGACTGTCATCATGGAGTTACAATTATGAGGCCTCCAGCCACAAAGCTTCTGCTATTATTAGCTCTGCAAGCTTCCCTTCTTTCCACCTCTATAGCCTGCACAAATACTGCAAGATTTGGCAAGTCTTCCTCAGCATAACAGCAAGTAGCATGGCATTTTTCTCTGGTGCTTAATAATTCTCTTTTACAGATACAGAAACAGATTCCCAGAGTCTGGAAGTGCCAAATATCATAAACAATTAAAAGCTTAAAATTACTTCATACAGTGCTCACAGAAAATGAACTTAAGCATGAGGAAAACAATCATGAAAAGGCATTCATTATTACACAGTCAATCTAGGATCTGCCAAGAACTGATGAAAATATCTTCAGGCTGATATTAGTCTGATGAAAATTGGATCCAATCTTTCTTCCTCTTTTATTTATGTGTTGTTTTTTTTTTAAGAAGCAAAAAGGGAGGAAAAATGGAAAGAGACAGAGGCTCAACTATAAAAATGCTTTTGATGCTGATGTTAAAGAAACCAAAACTGCATCAATGTAGAGTGTGATGATGATGAATCCCTATAGCAGGGTATTAGTGGGTGTCAGGGCAAAAGGAGTGTCTTATGCAATTTTATGGGATGGCTTGTCACAAAGGAGGGAATCACTAGTCCTACCTTCTCATTAAATATGGGATCAGGAGAATGGGCAGTAATGTTGTCATTAAGTTCTCTCTAGTTTTACTGTCTATAACAGCAGAATTTTGTTTCTGCTTTTGAAGAAGAACGAGTTTCTCTCCAGTTAAGGCCACATGGGCACTCCCAAATATTTCTAGTTTTGATTAATTATCTGGAAATTCAAAGCGAACTAAGATTCGGAAGGTCCCGGCAGTGGGGCTCAAAAGGAGTGCTGGTACCAGGAGTGCTGGTGTCAGCAAACCTCAGGGATCCCTGGGAGACACAAAGCCCAAGA
This sequence comes from Cinclus cinclus, assembly GCF_963662255.1. Classification (NCBI taxonomy): domain Eukaryota; kingdom Metazoa; phylum Chordata; class Aves; order Passeriformes; family Cinclidae; genus Cinclus; species Cinclus cinclus. Next base: position 89,873,552 of record NC_085048.1, read on the forward strand.
GCCAGCATGGATGGGGCACAGCCCTTTGTGCTGTGGGGTGTCATCACTCTGCCCTTCAGACACAGCAGTACCCACTTACTTTCCAAAACCAGAGTTCTGTGCACTTCATCAACAGACAAGTGCTTGGAAGAGACACACTTGATGAGCACTTCATGAGCATCCAGGCTACCCCGATGAAGAGAGGAAACAAGGGTTGCAGTCTCTGCAGAACAACATCTGGGCTAAATGTTACTGTCATGAGCACTATTGGCTTCAACAGTGCTGAAGTTCTTCTCTGTGACAGCCTGCTTTGTAGCCTGATTACAAATTCTAGAAATACCAACTCAAATATTAGTGTTTAATCGTGTCACTATTACTTATTTAGAAATTCTGCTCAACTCAAGGCTCTACTCCTCTATGTCAAACGCCTCATTCTAATTTGTCTTTACAGGCTGTGCTAGTGTTGAGTGAAAAGGGAAAAGGTTTTACAAAAATACTACTGAAAAGAAGACAGAATTATGCCTAAATCTGTTAATGGAAATAATAAAAAACCCCTGCCTGATCTGCAACAGACTCCGTGGCAGGTTTTGAAGCCTTAAGGGATGTCTCTTCCCCCAAACAGACCCTAAAACACTGTCGACTGTAAACTAAGACAACTGCACAACCAAAAACTGAAAACCACACTGGTTTGGATAGTCACAATTACAGCACATTATAGCTCATTTAGCAACCTCCCTCACAAAGATAGAAAGAATGCAAGAGAAACAGGGAAAAAGAAACCATTGAAATATATATATCGCTAAATATCTACCAGAACTTCATTAGTCTGAAAAGTAGCTGTCACAAGCAAATAACTAATGTGCAAACAAGAGCTTTAGGGAAATTATACCAGATCTGAGTGGTGGAATGTTATACCCCCTGAGAACTACTATGTCCATCAAAATGTGAAATGCTCTGTAGGACTTTCTTATTTCTAGTAAATGAGGAAAAAAGGAATGTTTATGGGTTTTGACAGCCAAGTGTCAGCAGTTTCCAGCAGCAACTCCTATAAAATACTACTTTCATGTTTGGTTGTGGGGGCAGGGGGAGAGTTTGTACTGTTTAGGGGTTTTTAGTTTTCTTTCGTAGCACATGGGGTGCTCTTCTAGCTGTGGGGAGATATCAGACACACTAACAGTTCATGTAGTGTCATCTTTTATTCCAGATCAACAGGCTACCTGCGTTCTTGGGCAGACAACACTGCCTCAAAAGCTGCTTTAAGGAGAGCCCAAGGCACAGCAGGAACTTACCTCTCTGTCACCTAAATTACAATTATACAAAATGTCATATAATCCATACAACGTGCCTTCTCAGGACTCAGAGTCTGTTTCTCTAAGCTCCCTGTGGCTTGCTACCATTTACTAAGTGTTTCCTGGAAGAAACAGGCAATTTTGTGAGAGTCAAAGATTTGGGATGTTTTTTCCCCACCTCTAACTCTGAGACAATTTCACTTGAGATGTGAAATGGATTCAGAGGTTGTAGAGCTGAGAAAAGCAATGATGTGTTGAGGGAATATTTAAATTGTATAGTTTGCTTTCTGTGATTACATTTTTGGATAGCAGCTCACCATTAAGATAATTTCCTCTTAGCTAGTGTCTGCATTCACTTGTTTTTGCTTCTGCTTTCACTCATCTGCTTTCTGTCATTAGGCTTACAGTGACTGACAGGTATTTCACTTTTCAAGAGAGGAATCAAATGTATTTTCAAATGTATTCAAATTAATCAGAGCTTACCAAGAGCTTACGAGTCATTCAGATACTTTTGAATGCCCACTCACAAACCCATCCATGCAAATACAATGCTCCATGTTCCCAATGCATAAGGGTTGTGGAGCTCTTGAAATTATAAACTGAGAATTACACTCAGATGAAAGTTGTCTGCATAAATTACCTAAGAGAACATGAACTCTCTTTTATGTGTCTCTCTCTGAGTTAACAGGCCTAAAGTTCAGCTTTAATACTGAAGAAAATAAAATAACCTTCAGCCCTGCAGTGAAAGAGAATAAATCTACCCAAGTAGGTGGCCCAGTATGGCTGCACAGTCATGCACAGTCAAGCACCCAGTGCCACCCAAATGGTCTGTTCTTTCCCTGTTCAAGAGCTTGGATAACATTCTGTGAGAAGGAAACAATCTACTTATAACTGAATGAGGTCAGCAACAGAAAAAGTGCATTGCTTACCATTTTCCAAAGCAGCTGTCAAACCCTTTCAGCCCTAACTAACAGCCAGGAGCTTAAAACCTTGAAGGGAAGACAAGAATTGACTGTAGTGAGGTGTTTCAGACCTTTTCATTACAAGAGCTCCTCTAAGCTCCCAGTACCTAGAAAAAAATCTCTGCCAGTTTCCCATGGTCCAGTTGCAGCTGGTGATGGTGACTTCCTTATCAGTTGTCAAAACTGATGGTGTCTCCCATCTGCTAAATCCACAGGTGAGCTAATTAATGTAGCCAAGGACTGACTGATCCCTCCAGGTAACTTCACAGAGAATCCTTTAGAGCTGAATTTCTTGATTTTGTCTCAGGTATTTTAGTTCTGTGAAAGCAGACACATCCCATGCTGAATGTAGATTCCAATACTGGCAGAGGTAGGTGATTTCTATCTTATATTTCATTCACACATTTCCAAGAGCTTTACAGCAATTTCTCCTTCCAATATGACCAATGCCATTGTTTTTATTACTTACGTGGCACCACTGTTTAGGGTTCTACTGGGCTTTCAATTTATACACACAGAGAGCAAAATCCCATTATTCAGTGAGGTAAAATGACCTGTTTCATGGGAAGACATCACGGGCCCAGCACACATTGCAGTGTCTCATGTCAGCCACACAAGTTTACTTGTGCAAGACATCCCTTTCCGATAGAATTGGTGAGAGTTCACCCTTACAATTTTCAGATAAGAGGTCTTCAATACAATTTGTCAAGTGATTTCAGACATGCTGAACTGAAACAATCATTAATTTCTCCTGAAGAAAACACCTGCTCTAGAAGAGGAAAACCAGGATAATTCAGCAGGAGAGCATTGTTTCTTCACAAGCAGACTGAAACCCTCACTTTTAAAATATTTACCATTGTCTGTGTTTACAGAATGACGAAGTTAGATTTGAATGTTGCAAACCTCTAGACCTTTTACCAGGAGCAGTAAGAACCACAAACTCCAGACTTCCTGAGACCATTAAATACAAGTCTAAAAGGCTTTGACCCAGCTTTTGTTTGTATCACACCTCTCCCTCTTGTACAGATAAGGGCAGATACACAGTGGTTCATTCATCCCCAAATGCCTTTCAATCATTATTCAGGCTTCATTTACAACCAGTTTTGCTAAGAGATTTTGTTTAGAAAAAGTGTGTGCTTTCATCTGACTCTTGGACACCACGGTCATGATCTTGTCTACCCCCTTTTTCCATGAGTTCTCATAGACAGCAGAAAGCAAATTCCCTTTTCCCCTCTGCCAAAAGGATCTGAATGCCCCTTTAAGGAGCACAGTGCTTGTCACCACATTATGGGGACAAAACCCCAGTTCAAACTCCAATGTGCGCAGAGATGGGGACAAAAACTCAGTTCCAACTCCGATGTGCAGAGATGCCATGAGGGAAGCTCTCCTTCCCCTTCCCTCCCTTGCCAGAACTTTGCCCTGTGACAAGGTGACTGTGATGAGATGCCCGCCCACTGCAAACCAGACACAGGCCAGGATGGCTGAGGTTGCCTCAGGGAAAGTTGTTCCAAGTCTCCCCTGTGTTTCATTTTGGAAACACACACTACAGGACATCCTGCCTCCCCACACATGCTACAGTGACATTCAGAGCCAGTGTTTCCAATGAGACAGGCTGAAGGAAGTTCTGGTTTTAAAAGTGCGAGTTGGAACGGAGGTCCCCCAGCTTCCCTCAGGCAGGTGATGGGACTGGTGCTCCAGCGTGGAGACACAGATCCTCACCAGGAGGTGGGATCCTCACATTCCGTCTCCTGCTTCAGCAAATGCCCTCACCACTGATCCAAAAATGGAAAAATATTAGCTGGGGAGACAATGACACCTAATCCCAGAACTCCTCCTGGACAGCAGTTTTACCATTCTCTTCATCTTCTCAAATCAGTGAGAAAAATTAACTTCCTGGACCTGAAAACTATCCCAGTTTTATCGAATAGTGCCCTCCTGCTCTGCAACTCTAACCCTTCATTTCCCCGAACTAAAATGTTTCATTTCATCTTACAGACAGCTTTTCATTTAAGCTTTCTCATCTTCTCCTGTTTTTCCACTTCACTGAGACAATGCAAAACATTTCATTTTCATTTGAGAGGCAGGCAGGTTTGAAGAGTACGGCTTCAGTAGCTTAAGTGAGGCAGAGCACAGAGTGTTCGCTGACATGATTTTAAGTGATCAATAAAATACTGATTGTTTAACTATCGTGCTTTGCCATCTCTACCTCTTCCATGTTCTAACGTCACATTGGGCTAAACTTAAACACTTCAGGTGACATCTCCTTCCTTCCAAGGAGCATTGTAAAATCAGTTTTCTCCTTGATCCCCTGTTCTGAGGTAAGAGAGAGATGTGACACAGAGCTTACCCTTGAGCAAACTGCTTCTCTTCCACTAGAAATACTGGGACATTAAGCCTTAACCTCTAAGCATCACTGAAATGTGATCTATTTTAGTTTCAGAGTTGTACTAGTATCCAGGAGAAGCCACCACCAATGCCATATCTCAGATTAGGAGTGCAGCGAAGCTTTGTAATCTCAATTTAACTCCTCCTCACACTTCATCGCAAGCTCTTTAGTTCCCTATGTGAATTTATAATTTATATTTACATATCATAATCTTATTTTTAAAAGAAGAGACGCATCTTTCAAGGAGCTTGTCATATTATGTTTTCTTACCCACTTTCTGGTCTCATCTTTCACATGAACTGATTCTTATCCCAAGTGTAGGAATGTCAAACACCATCATCATGAACAGAAATAAGATCTGTGAGCAGCCTGCCATACTCTCACTTTCCTGCAAACGGGAAGAACTGCAGCCATGGAGAGGTTGAAGAAGCTGCTGGAATTCAGGTGGGTTTCATGTTGCCACAGACCCAGGGCAGGTGCTGCAGCATTCTGCTTTGTCACCATCACGTTGTGAAGTTGTGCTTGAGGAGAGGAAGTGAAGGTTTTCCACGTCCCTCAAACAGCTTGGGGGACACAACCAAGGCCTCAGGCACTTCAGATCCAGCTGGGAACAGTTCCCAGTGCAAAGCATTACCTAAGAGTAGACATTTCAATAGCACTCTAAAGTTTTTCTGTTATGACAATGACTGTACTTAACTACAGTGTACAAATTTGTTTGATTGCACAGAATTAAGCAAACAAAGGCAAAAATCCCTCTCTTCCTGTCTCCATGAGAGCTCTTCTCTCCTTTCTGCTTTCTCTTATGCCTTAGTAAGACATCCAGTCTGCAAGAATTAGTCCCAAAATTCACTTAAATTTGTCGTGGTGAAAAGATGGATGATCCTACCCCACAGACATAGGCTGAGACATTAAAATAATTTATCCAAGAAAGGAAACTATTTCCTTAGCAACTGAAGAGTGCAACAGACACATCAGCAGTTAAGCACATGTAGAAATAATACCAGAATCCACACAGAGAGTGTTTCAATATAGTGGAAACAATTTAATGGAAAATGCTATTTTAAGATAAAAAAAAAAAAGACAGCGTTATCCAAAATAATGTTAGACATGGATCTAAACTCAAGACAACAGCAGATATTGCCAGTGCATCCCCCTGAATCTGAGTAAACAGTGCTTAGATCAATCAGTTATGTGTGCACACCTGACAAAGACACAGCTGGACAATCTAACAGAGAGCTCAGAGAATATAAAAGTGTTTGCACAAACAGCAAACCCTGCCGAAGAATCTCCTCCTGACATTGTTTTCTACTAAGAGGTTACAATCCTCAGAAACACAGAGCAGTCATCTTTATATAACCAGCACCAGCAACTGAAAGCTGGATTTTGGCAACAGCTTCATCATCCCACAGAAATGAAAAGTGCTCTTAATTTTTCACATAATGACATCCTAATCAAATTAACTGCTTCTAAGACCATCTCCCTCACTGCATAATAACCCATTTCTCATGGGAACTCATTCACCAGTTTGAATTTGCCACCTAGCTTCTGTGCACCCACTTCCCTGCTGCAAGCCCAACTCAAGAGCAGGTGGACCCAAGCCATCCTTGTGCCATTCTAATCACAGACTATCCAGGGGCTGGGAAAGGACTAACAGATTTTAGAGGACTCAGAGGTTGTCAAAGATGCATCTCATCCTCCACCCATGCTGTGCTCTCAAATGCCCCTGAACTCTCCCCACATGTATCTTTATCACCAGTCTGCCCACAGCATAGATTTATATCAGGCTTTATCTGGCTCTGTGCTACTGATCACACAGGGCCTCACTGCAGAGATTTTGGCATCAGATTCACAAAAAGAAGCTACAGTGCTTTCAGATTTTCAGCAGGTTTTTCAAAAGTCCACAGGACAAAACATTTTATCTCGAGATGAAGCAGTACAATTCCTACAACTCCTGGCATGGGGACTCCACTTGTTTCCTGCTGAAACAAGCCTATGGCACATGCACACACCTGGGCTACCCTGCACAAAGCAGGCTTGCATGCTTTTATTTTATCCATTTCCCTATTATACACCAAATAAAATCTAGAGAAACTTTAAAGATGTGACTTCTCACCCTCCCTTCATGATTTTTACCTAATGCTGCACTTTCTAGTAAATACTTGACTGCAAAGGCACAGAAGGGGCAAAGAGATGGTGCAGTCATTACACCAGCACGCTGGAAAATTTGCTTCATATTCAGATGGAAGCCATTTGGCCAGAAGCATCATTGCATAGTAAATCAGCTGTAATTTCCATTATTCTCATTGTGCTATAGGGGCATCCAGCCCAAAACGCCTGTTTGGCTGAAGTGGATGGAACCACCAGGCAACTGCTGGATCCAGCTTTTGTTCTTCAGTGACAGAAGGCTCTAGAAAATGCTGTCAAGGAGGGCAGGCAATGCTGGCAGAGATCATTTGATCTCCCTAGACTCCAAAACCTGCTCACTTATAACTTGGATCTGATGCCAGCTCTCAGGACAAGAGTCCTCCTGGCAGGACGGCAGTACTGCAGCATCTCTTGATGTGCCGCATGCTTTCACTAAGCTGCCCTCCAGCTCAGTGGTGGGTACTGAGCTTCCCCCCACTGTGCTCCTGGCCTGGGTGCCTGTCCCCATCCTCAGAGTAGAGCCCTCACGACCACCAGCTCCACAAGCAGAGGGTGACACATCAGCATGTAGGGTAAGTGTGGTGTCCTCGCCGCAGGGCAGCATGGAGAGGGGGAGGCAGCATGCTCAAGGGCTCTCCCTGCCTCCAAAAAGTGCCTGAGAACAGTAAAAACACTGCCTGCCTTTGCCCTCTCAAAGCCAGGGCTTGCACCAAAGGAGGTCAAGAATTAAAATACTTGCCAATAGCCCTCTTCTCTCTCTCCCTCTGCTGCCCAAAGTCAGAACAGGCAGGGCACAAAAATCTTTTCCCAGCACACAAAGTTGAACGCAGTTGAGACCCCTCTCTCATGCACAGTAGGGAGTGCTGGAGATCACCAATTTCACCTGCAGCCCATTCATCTCTACCACACTGCCAGGCCTGAAACTTCTTAGGAGAGTTTGGGGAGGGGGGGAAAGAGTTTTGAAAAATAAAAAGAAAATAAAATAAAGATATTTGACCTCTCAAATCCTAGAAGGCCCTTGGGAAGATCTGTTAGAAATGTTCTGTGCTGTTGAGCAGGGGCACCGGGAGGAGCAGGAGCTGTCTGCATGGGTGTGATGAGCAGGGTGGTGGGAGGTCTGCAGGCAGAGGTGCAGACCTTGGCAGCACACGAGCTCAGCTGCTAACAGGCATTCCCGTGCACGCAGATGCAATAACTTCCCCAGCAGCCCAGACTATAAAGTATGGGTCAGTCATGATGTTGGACTAAATGAAAACACCCTTTGAACAAGTGGTGCTCAGGAATGTTTTCAATTTTAGTTGCAAATTCAATTCTCCCCCCACCAATACTCTGTTTTACCCAGTTAGAAAAATCCCAATCCAGCTGCTATTAGATATTTTTCTAACAGGAGAGTTTGCCAGATCTGGCATTTGAAACAGATTTTGTCTTTAATATTCCTTTTACTTAGCATTTGCTGTTTCATACATGACTTCTTAGGAAATGTGGTTTATTAATAAAGAGGATTATTTCTAGAATATTAGTTTGCATTAAACCAGCTAAAATTCTAACTGCTGCTCTTCAAAATCACCATCCTCTGAATACTGTAAGTTGAAAATCTGTTGCTTCAGTAAGTTATGCAATTTTTTAGCATGTATCTTAAATATGACTATGTCTCATTACCTGTTCTGGAACCCAGCTGCCCCCAGCACACTGTCTGGAACTCAGTTTGCTAAAAATAAGTCTCAACAGCATCTTCTGGTTTTTCTTGCTTTGCCTTTCTTTTTTTTTTTTTTTTCCTTAAATACATTTTTTAGCATCTGCATCCAACTTTCCAATCTTGCTCAGGTGCAGGGGTGATTAAAAGAAGATCCTTTAAACTTTGTTATTAGAATTTCTCCCATGTGAGAGGCCCAGGTTTGCTGCTAAAAGGTGCAGAGCTGCCTGTGAACAGCTGGCTGCCTGCTGCAGCTCTAATGTGCAGACCCAGAAGGACCCGGCAGCAGCACAGAATGCTGCCATCACTCCCTGTTAGCCGATTCAAATTACTTCACAGGGCATATTGTGACTAATCAGCACACAAAACTCATCTTTGCCCAGCTCAAGAGAAGAGGATTCCCCAGAGGGAAGGCAGAAGTTTTTCTGTCTTAATAGATGTTTGGCATATCATATTGCATTTGATTATCTTCTTAAATACATCATTTGATGGATACATCTACCATATCAGAGCTTTGAAGAAGCAGTCATCAGTCAGATGAGACAATTCAGATAAAGAGGAAAATACTTTTAGCCTGTACCTTGGGGACAGGGAGAATCTAGGCTCATCTCTGCATCACATCCAGCTCTGAAAACACTTGGTCCTTGTGTCTGCATTGGTTATTGAAACTACCTCTTGCCAAATGATCTCCAGCACTGGTGCTAAAGCTGTGAGTCACTCTTGATTGCCTGAGATTTTCCAAGGCATTTACACGCTCCAATACAACACTCTGTTCTTGTTCTCAGAAAGGCTTCTTCACATTCAAACCTGTTCAAGGACAAACCTACTGCTAGCAACGACTGACAGCAAAGCAGTGCTGAGACACCCCAAAATCTGTTGTTGCTGTTTGCTTTGTAGTTGGTTCTATTTTCCACAGTGTCAGAAGCTGAGCGCTACCCTGTTAGTGCCGTATCCAGGGCTGGGCTGGGCTCACAACCCTGAATGGGAGGCAGGGCAAGGGAGCAGTGCAGGGGCTCTGCTGCCAGGTTCATGCAGCAATTCACTGACCAAACACCACATCTCAGATGTGAACCTCTGCTCAACCCCAATGAAGTGGAGTGTGATAGCAAGGCTGCTCAGCATGATGGCAAGGGTACCTCAGGAGACACAAAGAAGCCTCCTGAACTGCATGAAAACATTTTGATGGCAGTGGTGACACCTGCCAAAGAGATGAAACCGAACTCCAAACAGACCACATTATCCTTTCTCTACACACAGACCATTAATTCTCCAAGCTGTGTTTTGGCATGATGATGCCATATCTATTTTTTTGAAAGGGAACAAAAAACAGAAGAAAATGAATTATTTCTTAAAGACTGCCAGAGACATCTTTCTGCAGATCAGAGATGTAGATCAGTATTCCCAAGTCTCACATTAACACACTACAAAAAGGTTGTTCTTTCTCCTGTAGGCTTGGACTAAGTGATCAGAAGCTTTTTATGATACCAAGCACTTATTGATACCAGGCACTGCAGGACCTAAGTGCAGCATAGTCTCGGTCTTACAGACTGAGGCACTGACAGCCCTGATCCAGCTACGCCTCGCTGGGTTTGTAGATAGCCACACACACAGGAGGCAAACTCAGAAAGTTTCTGGCTAACCAAAATGCCTCCAAACACAGCCACAATTCACAGACCAAACACCCAAGTGGAATACTGACTGGCCTATGTTCTCACTTTGACTGCAGGAACAAATCAGGCAACAAATTTGAAAATGCATCAGATGCTGCATTGAGATGTGTTTTGCATTTAAAGGAACAGGGGCTGGGATACTTCAGATCCCCTGCAGCTGATGGCAGCATCTCATCTTTCTGGTTTTTGTTAATGTGCCCTGACCAAAGGGATGAGGGTCAGGAGTCAGGACAGAGCTGAGCTTCCTAGTGGGAAGGTCAAGCACTCCCAGGCAGTGCAGGATGCAATGGGAAAATTCATCACCTCTGATGAGGCCATTGCTCCAATGAGGTCTTTTAAACTCTGACGGTTATAAAATGAGATCTAAATGCCTGAACAGGTGAGAGTGACTGTTCTACTTTCTCCTTTATGTTCTCAAAGCTGAGATAGGGTCTGCACTCTGCTGCATGTCCTCCCTCTTCCCACACTTCGCTGCCAGATTGAGCCCTAAATTTTGTGTCTAACTATAGCTGATGGCACCCTCTTAGCACTGTCAGTTTTAGGCAACAAGCAGATGTCACTATGCCTCTAAAACACTGGTGGACATAGCTTTAAAGCATCATGACTTTGTTGAAAACATCACCAGTTTGTATTACTATTACAAAACCAAACAAGTAGAATAAAGACAAAGCTCAAAGTGTTTAACAGATAACAAATTCAGCTTCACAACACCCAGGACATATGTGTCACAAACAAAAGGTTCAGAAAATCAAAGCCTGGCCTCAGCTGAGGAACCACCCATACCATTTCATTTCCTGGCCATTTTTCTATCAATTTTGTAAATATCAAAATGTGTCCTGCACTCTGTTATATAAAGGATATGGTCAACAGAAAAATAACTGTCAGAAGGGAACAAAAAACAAAACCCAACAAATAATTCAACTACAGTAAGTGTTCAATTTTTACAGGAGCTTTCATACTGAGATGAATCATTAAACTTAAATCCCTCCACAGGACAGTTACAGCATATCTCTTAACTTTTTAGGTATTTTCTCCCTATCTAAAAAGATCCTTCTGTAAGATTAGATCTAGATTTAAGTCCAGCTATAGTGTCTAGGTCACTGAACACGTTTGGGTATGCTCCAGGAGCTCCAGCAGCCACTGTCCTCCTCACTTGGAGAATACTCCAAGGCAGGAACATTCAGAAGTTCCCACTGATGTAATGACAGTGAGGAGGAAGACAGAAGGTCTATGTGAAGTCCTTCATTCCAACTGGAAAAATAAGCACTGTCAAACAAGCAATCTTCCTGCACACATTAGAATCAGTAAAAACATCCCAGTGAAATACAAGCTTTAGGACTTGATCTAAAATTATAAGGAACAGCAGTGAATTTCACCTTTTTTGCAGGTTTTCTTTTGTTTTTGGGGGGGTTTTACTACCGTTCTGGGCTGTAGAATAAGCCTTAGTCTCTCAAACCCGTTTTGCCGGGGAAACTTCAGCAGATGAAACTTTGTAACAGCTTCTGGGGCAAGGAAAACATTTTGCCGCCTGACTGAAGAGTAAAGAGAGTGAATAATCAGCATAGCCTTTAAACTAGATGTCTGCAGTAGAAAGAAAAGCAATCCTTGTTTTCCCAGCAACACAGGATGTTCATTGTAAGAATAAATGTTCAAAGGAGTCACATATGCTTGCAGAACAGTTACAGATAGTGCATTGAATTAACAGTGCTGTAAATAAATTACTTTGACTTGTGTAACACAACAGGAATAAGAGGTCCCTACTTTTAGTTCAGTGTGATGGGCTGCTTCCAGGCAAAAAGAAAGACATGATGGTAAAGCATCAAACTACTACAATCACAATAGAAAAGTTAGTTTATCCAAGGGCATTTATTTGACAGTGTGCTGCTAGACCTATCTACAGATAAAATAATTCACTTCAGGTAAAGGCAAATGGATTTCAATCCCACTATGGTGTGCAGGTCCCATGAATTTCCATTATTGTAAAGAAGCTCATATTGTGAGGTTAAATTTCTCAAATAGAAAATACAGCATCTACAGAGGATGCCATTTCAGAGATCATGGAATGGTTTGGTTTGGAAGGGGCCTTTAAAGGTCATCTAGTTCTGAAGCCCTTTACCATGGGAGAGAACACCTTCCACCAGACCAGCTTACCCAGAGTCCCATACAACCTGACCTTGAAAATTCTTGGGTAGGTCCTGCCCCAGTGCCTCACCACCCCCACAGTGAAGAATTTTTTCCTAATATCTATCTAAACCTACAACCTTGCAGTTTGAAGCCATTGCCCATTGTCCTACAACTACCTGCCCTTTTTGTAAGTCTCTTTCCAGCTACTGGAAGGTGCTCAAAGGTTTCTCCAGAGCCTTCTCCAGGCTGAACAATCCCATCTCCCTCAGCCCATCTGCACAGGAGAGGTGCTCCAGCACTCTGATTATCTTCATGGCCTCTCTAGACTGATTCCAACAGGTCCAAGTCCTTCCCATGCTGGAGGTCCCAGAGCTGCCAGCATTATTTTTAAATCACCAGAAAATGATACTTCAGTTTCTGAGTGCTGGGGCATCCCAGCAATTTCAAAATCAAAACCAGTTTAATTTAAGAGCTTAAACAGTTAATTCTCAATGGAGATGAACAACCTCAACCTCCCCGTTGCTCAGTGGCTACACAGCGTGCTCATCACTGACCTTAAGCAGTTTCTCAGCCTCTAAAACCCCCCCAGGCATCCCTCCCTCACACACACACACACACACATGGAGACAGGCTCAGAAACTGCACTGGGGCGAGGCTCAGGCAGACCTGCAGCATCAAGAAACCTCAAACTCTGGTTGCCTCTGACAACCCTCCTGTCTGCCTGACATTTCTTATGAAAGCCCTGCCCTCTAGCCCAGTGCTCCTGTGTTGATGAGCAGTGCTGAGTTCACCAGGTGCTGTTTTTTAAAGGCCTTTGCATGACCTATCAGCCAGCAGCATCCAAACCCTGCACAGCAAACAGAGCCATTTCCTCACCAACTTTGGGTGCTGCAGTAGCTTTATCCTTTCCAAAGATTAATGAATTCCCCTTTGCAGTGCCCTCTGACATTTTACTCCCCATTTACCCATAGAAGAAGGATTGTATGTCTGCTCCTAGTACATACCCATGCTTTATAATTAAGCCAGATTGTTTCTGTAATATCGATACATGCAGTTCATCCTTTAACTTAAATCAGTACGGATCAAATCAGGTTATGACTTCTATGCAAAAAAAAAGAAAAGGTTTGAGACAGTCAGTGAACAGCTGCATGGATTTTATTGAGCCTGAAGGATGGCTTTGTTGAAAGCATGGAAAGTTGCACATTTTCAAGCAGTCGGAAAAGGATGGAAATGTCACCAGCTAGTGTCAGTGCAAGTGCACCTCTCAGGAACACCAGAAACTGGGTAGGATTGGGGAAATGATTAAAGCATACTGCAATGCAACAATCACACAGACACCCCAACCCATACATAGTTTTATATATATATATGTGTGTATGTGTGTGTGTGTGTGTGTGTGTGTGTGTGTGTGCGTGTGTGTGTGTAAGAATTTAGGGAGAAACCATTGAACTATACCATGATCTGTCTTCTTGTAAGACAGATGTTTGTCTTTTTTCTAGGCAGCTCTCTAGGAAGAGACAGATAAGAGGAAGAAACAGCAGTTGGAAGCAAGGGATTTCCTAAGAATAAAACTCTATTTTCAAGGAATCTTAAAAACATCCAAAACAAATAAAACTGTAAGGACATTGATTTTTTTTTTTTTTAATGAGAACCAGCCCTTGAAAATAAAATAATTTTAAAAACATTCTCCAAAAGCCTTTGCATGTTAGGCCAGTAGAAATTTTCCTTAAGTCTAAGGAAAACTGAGACAGAACATAGCTATTACTCAAGAAAATGTGGCTTCTGAAATGCCTGGTTTACTAGTTTGATACATTTACATTGAAGAATGTTAAAAGCCCTGTGCAAAGGAACAGAAACATAAGAAGTATGAGTCAGCAATAGGACAGGATCATCTTTCTTTTGATTTAAAAGAACTTGAAGAAACTCTGAAACATAGAAACATTCACATGTAAGTAATTTGAGGAAGACTGTAATTTTTTCAATCTATACAGTGGGGACTGACCAGACAGAATTAATGGGTGTTTTGCAAAAGCCCTGCAGTCATAAAAAGATGATTCATGCTACATTGTTCTTATATAGCATATGTGTATGGAAATCTGTATGTCATATTTAAATGCTGCAATATATTCACATTGTATGCAAGATTTCATGGGATCAGAGCAAGAAAGCTTTTCCACACTGAAAAAACATAATTTGTGTTTTATTTCAACACAACTAATACCAAGCAAAGAACAGTCTGACATCCCCATACTGTGTAAAGCCACCCTCACCCTGAAAAGAAGGAATTGTCAGCTTTCCAACAGGTACCTGCTCTAACTCTGCACTGTGGAGATGAGACATCTAATGGGGATTTCATTCCATTAGTCTAATGGGGATTTCATTCAAAACAGGCAGTGAGACACCACTGAGCCCCAGTAAGGAACTACTGCTACTGCTGATGACAGGATAATGGAAGAATATCCTGGACAGGATATTTTTTTGAGATAATTTTTAACAGATAATTTTTTGAGAAAAAACTTCCAGTTTTTTGGGGTTTTTTTAAATCACATAATGTGGAAAAACTGTACTTAGCTCATTTCAGATGTTACAAAAAGGCCAGATTTCTGAGACTGGCCACACAGAACTTCAGGCTTCCTCAGTCCCCAGACTTGTTCCACCAGCAGTGGCATTCATAAAATCATACAATCATAGAATAGTTTGGGTTGGAAGTGGCCTTTAAAGGTCACCTAATCTGACCCTCCTGCAGTGAGCAGGGAAATCTTCAACTAGATCAGGGTGCTTAGAGACCTATCCAATCTGACCTTGAATTTTTCCAGGGATGGGATGTCTGCCATTCCTCTGGGAAACTCGTGCTAGTGCCTCACCACCCACGTGGTCAAAAATTTCTTCCTTACATCTAGTCAGAATCTACCTTCCTTTAGTTTAAAACTATTAACACATGTCCTGTTGCTACAGGCCCTACTAAAAAGTCTGTCCCCATTTTATAAACCCCTCCTATTCTCCTATTCTTATTTTCAGGAAAACGTAGTGGGAACATCTCTGTGAAGCACCACAACATGACTGTGACGCTCCAAAAAAATAAATGTGTAAGGTGGGCATGGAACAGAAGCCAAGCTTCTTAAGACAGTGAAATTAAATGTCTGACAAAATGGCTGAAGCAAGGTACCTAGTACTCAACATATCAAGATGGCAACTTGATTGTTTGGTGAATTAGCATTGCATTTTCAGAAGCCTGTTTAATCCTTTACAGATGTCATTGCTTTGTTTTCTTTTTCCTGCCAGACTGAAATCAGTTATCTCATACATTTTTAATTATTTTGTCCAAAACAGAACTTATTCTCCATTGGTTCAATTATCCTTTACAATGAAAATTTTAGAGGAGACTATTTTGCCCTGGATTCACTTCTCTTATTCTGTGGGAAGGATGAGGATGCTGAAAAGGGGCTTATAAACCTGCTGTCAGCAGAGCAGGTGACAGTGCTGTGACAGAAGCTACAGGCTCCCTTCCTGCATGGCCACCTGCACGGGGAAAACTACTCTGGACACAAAACTGTGAAGGACACAATGCTGCTGCAGCTGGTATGAGGCCTGGGAGGTTGCCATGACACAGATAGGACAGTAGGTTTGCTAAACTTCACTATGGGCTCTCCTGTCCTTGAAATGGCCAATTTAGGAGGGGCCAAGCCCCTAGTCACATCCTTCAGAGGTGGAAGTTCAGCACAGCTTCACTGATGTTCCTGGAATTGTCTAAAGAGGAAAGCAGTTACTCAGTAACTGAAAACCCTGCCTTCAGTAGTAAGAATAAAACTATATAAAAATATATCAATGAAAAAAAACAAAGTAAGTCTAATTTTGGAAGATATTCAACCCTTATCTCACTTCACAGCTTAGCACCATCATACTTCTCTTACCAATTTCTGTAAAAGAAGTCTCACAATATTTTTTGTGATCACAAAAAAAAACAAAACAAAAAAAACTTGTAAGCTTTTAAGCTTTAGTTAAAATAAAGCTTGAGTTGAAGTAAGTTCCACAGCAAGCTGGAATTGAGAGGCCAGGTGCTGAAAGCAGCTGTAGTTAGAGCCATGCTGGAGTTCTTAGGACACCTGAGACACAGCACTTACAGGATTAAGCTCTCTACAAGTCACCAGCACGTCTGTTGAAGTGCTACATACCTTTCTAGCTTTTAAAGAAAAAAAAAAAAAAAAGGTTTTGTGACAAATTAAAAGATTAAAAATTTCAAGTATCTGACAGCAATGTTCAAAAGTTGCCTCCATGCAGTTATTATTCTGCCTTTATTCACTGACCCACATCACTTCCTTACTGTGCTGGATTTTAGAACCAATGACAGCACAGCCTTTTCACATTTGCATTTTGCTCAGTCTGAATCTTTAAATGTCCTTATTTTACTATTCAAGATAAGTTAAAAAGTCCAAATGAATAGCAGTGCACAAATGAGTAATTCTACTGCCTATTGGATTAATCTTTAATTTACCTTCCTGTCCTGGCTTAGGGCAAATTTGGGAGGAAACCTCTGAATGGGGTCCCTCTTGAAACAGATTCAAGCAGTCCCTCCCCCAGCTGGTTTGGGGAAAAATATTTCCTCGAAGAGAAATGGAAAAAACCCTGTTTATTTAACAGGCAAAGCACTTCCCAGCACAAGAATGAACAATACTAAACAGCAAAACCTCTCTCTGCTCTGAAGAGATGGCAAATTCAGCAGAGTCCCTTCTGTGTGTTTCAGCCCGGCTCACTCAGGCTGTTCTCAGTCCCTCCAGAGCTGGGAAATGTCACAGCCCAGGCCACATGTCACACACATGTCACACACAGGCCAGGCCTGGTGAGACACAGGTGTGAGCTCCTGGTGTTTTAGTTCAGAGCAGGTTCAAACAATTCCAAGAAAAAGTAGAAAATCCACAGTCCAGGGAGCTTCTTTGTCTCAGCTAGGCAGAAAAAGCTAACCAAGAGCAAAGGAGAGCTCTCTCCTGCTGCCCACTGCAGACAGCACAGTCTGTGTGAAGGATACAGGGGAGCAAGTGCAGTCTCTGATAACAAACTGTGCACCTCTTCTCTCCTCCTTCACTGCTGGAACCAGCCTTAGAGCTGCAGAACTCAATATTCAACACCAACAGAACAGACAACTGGGGATAAAAGCATCATAAAGTCACCCCAAGACACTTCCCCATCTGAGGGATGCTTTAAAGCATCAGTTTAGGCTCAGACCTGCAATGCCAACCTTCTACAAATTCAATACACTACAGTTCAGTACAAGTGTGCAGCCTGAGCCTGCATTTTTGAGAGATGCAACTCTAGGGAGTGAGAAGTAGTCAGGAACTCACCTAACCCATTACTATTCTGTCCTGCCTTTAAAATCCTATCAAAGATGGTGAGGAAGGCAAGTGTGTGCACATGAGTGCTGTTCTGGGTCTTTCTTCCCATTTTAGAAATGGGCTCTTTTGAGGTTTGCTGGTCCAAAGTGTAGATGCAGATGTTCAAAATTGGATGTGTTTCCTTGGAGTTTTAAAAAGTGCAGACATGGAGAGGTTTGGTTTGGTTTGGTTTGGTTTTGGGGTTTTTTATCTCTGGAAATCAGCTCCAAAAGCAAAATACAGCACTAGAGAGGCATATGGATTTAGTATGGGCTTACAGGTTCAGAATCCAAAAGACCATATTAAAACACTTCTCACAGAGACACATTGGATTTCCTATGAGGTAAAGTCTTATTCCATTACTGTTCTGGTGATTCATGACAATACAATGCCAATTTTCTTCATTTCAGTGCTTTGGCATTTAAGCAGGTAAAAGGTACTGCTCAGGCTCAATAAACTGGGAAATACAGGCCTTACTGCTCATCCTTATGAGATGAGCAGAAATGGTACAGCTTTTTAACTTCTTTTATAACTGCATTTGTTCAATTGCTGCTGAAAAATCCCTCCCATGCTTAAACTAGCAGATGTTTTTTGCATTGTTTGTCCTCAATTTACACATAAGATACAAGAAATGCCATTGCAAAAAAAAAAAAAGAAAAGAAAAAAAAAACAAACAAAAAAAACCCAACAAAACAAAAACAGCTAGGACAGAGCAAAGTGAGAGGACATCACAACTGAAACAATATTATGTACCTTGTGTGCATGACCCTTGTGTAAAAATACTTCATTTGCTTCTGCACGATGCTACCCCATAAAAAGGTCAGATCTACTGTATTACCAACCTATAAATAATTCAGGGTTATAAAGCTTCTTATCTGATGTTGAAAATGCAGAGGGCACACAAGAGAGCTTTTTGAAGCAAGTCTTCATAAACCTTGCAGATCAGAGAACATTAACCTGCGCTGCCTTTACCCCAAAGAGCAATGCACTGCTCCCTTCTCCTACAAAGGGCAGGTCCCTGGCATGGCTGGCACGAGGTGCCAGGCAGGATCCACTGCAAAGCAGCTCAGCCAGCCCAGCAGCTCCCAGGCTGAGTGCACAGCCTAGGCTGGGCTCAAGAGACAGAAACAAACCTTGGATTTGCACGGGGGCTTTTTTGTGCCAACACAAAAGAAGAGCCAGTGCTTTCCACAACGAGTTTTTGTCCAAGTGGTCAGGAGAGGAAGATTCACTCTCTACCATCACAGTGAAGACAAAGGTGATTACCAGAAATCAGGCTAATATTAACTCCATATGTCCATACTCTAAACCCATACACTGCTGCACCTGGAACATGAATCCATTCTGCTGACAGCTCTGATGCATTGCAATTATCATGTAATGTTGCCACTTGCTTTCACTAGTTCCCTTCGCAGAGAAATTTTAAAGAGTAGCATCAGAACTTCTGTTTTCACAACTACTCCAAATATTTCAGCAAATGGCTTTTCATTTTGTTGAAGTAGACCTGATGTGAAACATCAAAAGGCTAGCCATTTTATTTGTCATCTTCTGAAAACTGCTAACAAGAATTAAATCCTCTTTCTTTTTTTCCTTACTTGTGACTTAGAAAATTCATTCTGATTCTGTCTAAATCAGGGAATTAATGAGATGGCTTTGCAAATGACTGGACTTTATTAGCTAAATCAAAATTAACTGCTTTTCTTTCTCGATGATGCTATAAAATATTTGCAATAAAGCAAAAATACACCCTGTTTGTAAAAACAATCTGTGAACCATTTTTCCTCTTTATATATTTTCCCACTGTTTTTATGGATTAAAAAAATGCATCAAGATGAAACATCTGTTTGACCTTAAAGCATACAATCTGTCCATTGTGTCCTCTGGAAAACAGAAATTATATTGATTTTCCAGGGTTTTTTTTTTCCTTCTCTGAGATGAAAATTAGAAAATTACTTCAGCATGCTTAGACCTTAACCTAGACAAAGAGGGCCCAGCTGGCAGTTCTGTAGGACACATTGATTCTTTGGGATTTTTTTCTACCTGTGCAACCATCTTTTCCAGATATCTTTTCCCAGAAGAGATAGGGAACAGCTGCAGAGGATGACTGCTCAGCACTGACAGGTGACTGTGTCTGCTCCTACACCCCACACTACAGCCACACATCCCCTTTGGTGACAGGAGTGGGGTTATGATGCACCTGAGATACAGCACGGCACCAAGGAACACAGCAGTGGGAATATGGGAGGCATGGAGAGGGAGCACGATCCATCTCTAACAACTCATGGGGATGGGTCTGCAATACTTCTGCCTGAATAAGCCACTATCATGGCTGACTGTTTAAATAGCTGCTGTGTGCTCTACAGGTGTGCAAAAAGAAAAATCCTTGGTTTAAAAGGAGGTGTGTTGTCCTGTGCTACACAGCTACCTCACAGAGACAGCCTGAACTGAATTGCCTCCACACATCTTTGAGCACATGTGCAGAGAAATGAGCTACCTTCCTACCTGACCAGGGGCAAAACATGAGGGAGCCAGTCCCTGCCTCCTACTGTGATGAACCATCCACCCAACACAACGGGGAAAAACTCCACTAGTCAGGCCAAGTAACAAACGCAATGCTCCTCCTGGAGGCTGCAAATTACAATTTTCTTGGAACAAAGTGGAGAAGTGGTAATTTTTTTTTCAATGGCAAATCCTTTCTAAGGTGCTGTGAGGAGCAGCACAGCTACATACTGCAATTTATAGAAAGATGATGAACTGTGACCAAAGCCCATACTCCCCAGGTTAAATCACTGCTTCTACAGGACTGAACTCTACCAGAGACCTACCACAATCAATCCCATTCTCATAGAATTACAACCCCAGAACATACAGCAGCAGAGCAGCGTCTGAAATGGGAAGAGGAAAAGGAAGAAAGCCTACAAAGAGCAATTGTCACGATTTTCATTTTCTCAGTATTATGCTTCCTTTTCACTTGTTTATCTCGTTCCAAAATTCTTATTTCTCATACAAAACAGGAAAGTGAGTCCCAAATGCATTATATAAGTGCCTCAATAATACAGTCTTAAAAATGTGGGTGCTTACAATGTTGTTTTCATATTATTTTGGTGAGAGAAATAATTAATATTAATGCAGGGAACACAGTATCATTTTACATTCATTTTGTTAGCTGTTAAATTGCTGCACATTCCCCACTCAATCTTATTACTCATCGCTGTTTTCCTGCTCCCGTGGTAGCTGTAGGAGTGAACTCTTGGCTGCTGTCTGTCCACAACACCTCAGTCAGCTTCAGAGTCTTAGCAGTCATGCTCTGGTAACTCTGCCACGGTAGGAACAGGATTTGGACTTAGGTTATTTTAGCAGGACCAGAACTAAACCTTGAATCCTTGCATGTGTTGCATAAACACACACACACACACACACACACACACACACACACAGAGAGAGAGAAAGGAAAATAGCTTCAGTGTTCCAGAGCCCTGCAACACCTCAGCTTTGCACCACTTGTTATAAAGACTGTTAGGCAATTCCCTGCAGAGGAGTCCTGTGTTGTGTGAGCCACAGAGCAGGGATGGGCACGGAGCTCAGACAAGTGGGACAAAGGAGTCCCGTGGCACCACAGCACAGCCAGGGACAGCGTGTCTGCCCAGGGAAGGCACAGCAAGGGATGCTGAGCACAAGGCATCCTGCCAACAGCCTGACCTGTCTCCTGGGCTGCTGCCACACACCAGAGACTGGCTACAGCAAAGGTGATTGCAATGCCCAGCAAACAGCTAAAAAGAACTGGCCCTGTGAAGAGTTGTGCGGGGGGCAGCTGTGGTGACAGCACACACTGGGTCCTGGGCTGCAGGAAGACCTGAGGCTTTCCAGGTGGCTTTCTCCTCCCAGTCCCTGTGCTGCTCTGGCAGCCCTGGCCAAGCCTCCTTCCAGGTGCATGGGAGAAGAGCACAAAGAGACACATCCTGCATCAAAACCCTTGTGTGGATATATCCTTAACCCATGATCTGGGGAACAGGAGAGCTTCGTATGCTCACCCACACGTTAATTAGTTTTGCCTTAGAGAGCCAATAATCCCACTTACCCAGCTGCAAAGACATGGCCCCTTCCACACGTTATAAAAATGGTATGAGAGCAAACAGTATGTTCTTGAGATTCCACAGCACAGGACAAAATTTGTCTTGAGGACTTCTATTCAATTTTCCTGTCATCAGTCTCCAAAGACAACTGTGACCCCAAATTAGGGCAGAACTGCAATTACAACATGAAGTCACAAATAACTGGCTGCACCTACAAGTATATTTTACTCCACGAAAGAGTTATATGGAGTTAAATTATCACACATAATTTATCACAGATAATTTATTTATGGAGATAAATTTCACATGGAAAAGCCTATTTTGTGCAAAACCACACAGCAACAGGAGGTGGCAATGGGCGCATCTACTGCTTTGCTAATTTTTTGACATATTAAAGTACTTCAGAAGACAAAGGTAAATCCTCTGCCACCTCTAATCAGATGCAGATGCAACAACAGAATGAGAAATGACACCAGTGAATATAAAATCTAGAGCAGTTAACTACTTAGCTGAGTGCACAGTCCACGTGAACATTTGGGAATCATACTCTTTTTTCAAACCTAGCTGGTAACTGGCACATTGGCACACAGCAAGATAATGGAGAAAGACTTCTCTTAGCCTGAAATGTCTGGCTCAGACTCAGTTAATAATAATTCTGCCTATACTCAGTTAATAATAACTCTGCAGTGACTTGTGAAACTTAAGATATCTGAACAGTTAAACTTTGCTGCAACATTACAGTACTGGGAATTTACTGTTTCCTCACAATGAGGAAAAATATTAATAATGCATTTTCTAAATAAAAACGGAATAAGCAGATGGAAGTAGTCACTGCAACCACTACTTAACATTTTGCTTTAATTTGTCTTGGTCTTAAACCCCTCATTTATGGGAAAAGAGATAATGCTCTTAGATGGCACACCACAGGCACACAGCTGGCCTGGGGACACATGCTCTCCCATAGGCAGTGCCTAACCTCTGTTTTCTCTATTAAACCCTAAAACTGCCATACAACTATACCAGATATAAGCAGTAAATGCCTAATGATCCACTTGCAGTTACACTTTAAAGGAATGATTAAAGAAAAATAAACAGTTGGAAAGGGGCAGTTTTAGAGTAGGGCAAATGAAACTTTAAAGGTTTACCTTCCCCCCCAAAGAACCTATTTCTGGCTTTGCTTTAAAACTGGCTGAGAGATGTCAGACATGCAAATTCCCTCCCCCAGCATCAGCTCCAAGAGGAGCAGAGCTGCAGCAGAAAGAGGAGCAGAGACCAAAGCTGAGCATCTGCTGCGTGAAGTGGGAGCTCTGCAGCCTCCACAGCTCTCCCAGCTCCTTCCAACCCCCTCTGCCCTGCACCACCCACCTCTCCTGGGAGCCACTGCTGTCAAACATGGGCTCTCATCCTTTATTTCTCCTTCCAGTCCTGCAGCAGCTTTCTTGGAGCAGAGTCGACTCCTCTGCTGCAAGCTGTACTGCCCTTCCGAATTAGGAGCACCCATCTCCCCACATGGTTGTCAGACAAAGCCAGAAATATTCCTGTATTCTTCTCAGTGAGAAAACACTGAGCAGTTGGCTATCACTGCTACAACAGAAACTGCTACTGCTTTGGGGAACCATTCTGGGAAACCTCCAAGGGTCAGCAGAAAAAGGGCAAGCAGAAAAGAGAAGCTCAGCTCAATCTCACTTGTAAAGCCCTGGGCTGAGTATTGCTGTGTTTGTGTTCTTTTGGGACCTGTGCCTGTGAAAGGAAAAGTCTGTGACATATAGGTACTTATTTCCAGCACCTTTCCAGGGAAAATGCTCACTGAGCTCCAAGTTAAGAAACTGTGACTTCCATCACTGTTCCAAACAGCATTCATTAAAATGTTGGTGAGGTCTGTCACATCAGCCACCAGCTGAACATCCCCTCCCACCTTTTCAGAAAACAGGAAAGCCTCATTCCGGTTCTGAGGAAAGCAGCATCAATATTTGAATTCAACAACAGCAAACAATCCTCATTCCTGCAGCAAGGCAGAGGCAAATCTCACGGGCCACCTGTGTAATCATGCAACATCCATCTAACCATGAGGCAGCACATCTCCTTCAGTGTGTCCCCTCAAAAAACCTGAAATATGTCCCTGCTTTCCAGAAAACCATTCTGCAGGCTCTGGTGAGATGCTTCCCAGCCTTGCCACAGAACACACAAACTTTTTTTTCAGCTCAGTGGCAGGGTTTTAGAGCATGAAAAGACTTTAGACACTGCATTTGTACAACAGACAGGACCATCAGTGTCCATCTCCACATGGTGGCTTCTCCAATATATGCTTCAGAGATGTTCTCAACAATTAGGACTGATGTATTTAGCTTCAAAAAAGGAATGAAAAATTCTGATTAAAATCTCTTCCTGCTTCTCACAGGAGGCATTTTCAGAGCCATTGCACTAGCATGGCACAGCTGCCCACAGTGAGCTTGCAACAGAAGGGCAAAACAACAGGAAAGAGGATGTTATATAAACACAGTAGATAACTTTCCACAATAGGCAATATCCATGTGTACGAGAAATGGTAGCTATCCCTTTAGTGCAGACCTCAAGGAAGACAAGAACTGGCTGGAGAAAATTGAGTACCTCTATCTGCAAGGTCTAGAGGAAACATCCACTGACACACACCTCAGCACAGAGGCAGTACCTGCCACTGAGATTTCATTCAAATAATTTGATAAATAACTGTATATACATCACTTCTGTTGCATTAGTCAAGCTGACAGCTCTTGCTTATAAAATATAAATAGGATAGATAACAACAGGATTAGTTCAGTTTCATCTAACTCGGCACTGTTAATATCTTTTCATAAAAATGCACTCAGGAGTCTGCCTTGCAATCATCCAGGCATAACTTTGTTATCATGAACTAATTATTATAGACAGTTTGCAATGGCTACACATTTCTGTCTCTAGTAAACAGATTAAATCACTGAAATACGTCTACAGCAATAATAATGCAAGACTGTTATGGTGAAAACTCCATTTGCTAATCATTTTCCTTAATGCTCTGAATATCACAAGCAACTGATTCAGTGGAGAGGCTGCCTGTAGGACTACCAGAGAATGCTCTAGGAATGTCATAGTGGAAAATGCTGACATCTTTCATGGAAGAATGGGAAAAATATAGCCTCAATTTTGCAATTTTTACCTCACCATGATAAAACACTATCTCAGTGTTACAAGACACACCAAGTTAAAGAAAGGTCATCATCTACCACTACACACATGATCAGAACCCACAAACAGGAGATGACGTACAGGACAAAAGAGAGTGGACAGCCCACAGTTATGCAGCAACAGCACTGCCTGTGACTTTTCTACCAATGTGATATAAATGAAAAACCCCATCTCACTGATGGTTGATTTTCTACCTGGGCCTCACTGCTCTCCTATAAATTCTTTCCTGGAATTTACTGGAGTTGATAACCACCCAAGAGGCAGAATGGAGGCACACCACCCATACAAACCTTTTCCAAAGCAAATTCTTTGCTTCTGGTGTTTTGGCAGCTCCAACTGAGGGACAATAAATCACAGCTGTTGGCTGAGTCAAATGTTGCTTTAAATGCCATTTTCTGTAAAAACTCATACCAATTTACTGGTGCTATGCTCTGATGAATGGAAGACAGCAGTGTTGAAATCCATTTTAGAGTGACACCTTTACTGTCAGTATTTTGTAAACAATGTAGAGGCTGATCTGGGTATCAAAGAGGAGCATGTAAATATTTTGTTACAGCATTTGTTGATGGCATTTTATAGATAAATAAGTAAATTATATGAACGTATATACATAAAAATTGCAATTAAAAGTCTAAGTTGATTCTGTTCAATCCCTTTGTTCTTTGAAGTAAAATTCAGTCGTGCAGAAACCTCACAATATTGTCAGCATTTAATTGGAAATGGTTATTTTCCACCATTTAGCTTTGATTATCTCCCACAGAACCTTTCTTTTTCTCCTGGTGACAAAATAAACTTGGTGCAAAGTTCCAGACATTAGTGACACACATCTGCAGAGCCTGAATTACAGATTTTTCCAATATTCAAAAAGAAAAAAGCAGGAGTGGGTTGTGTACACAATGAATGGCTTTTTACCTTGGTATTAACCTGAGGCTTGAAACCAGACTGGCTCGATAATCCCAGAGTTTCCTAGAGCAACTTTTATGAAGAGCACAAAAAAATGAACACAACCAAGTATAATGGAACTTGGTTTTATCACTCAGTTGTCTAGAAATTACCAGGTACGTTCACACTACTGTTGGAAAACCATTATCATTAACAACCATATCGATTCCCACTTACAAAGAAGTCTTTGAAAAAGATAATTGCCCAGTCTGACTAGACAATTCCCTTTCAACAACACAGAGAAATGTGCAGCATTGCAAACCCCCTACACAACAGCGTGCTCTCTACCTTTGCTGTGAGTGAAGATGCAGTAAAGAAGCACCCTGTCCTTTTGTGATCCATGGTATAATTCATGTCATGGCACTGCTTTCTCCTTTACTGCCCTCCCAGTGGCACTTAACACAGACTTAGAAGAACTGCATGTGGCATTTCTGTCTGCTCAAGCTTTGTGTCAACGAACTGCATCCATCGGGTGTCTCTATCTTAAACCGACAACCAACTCACGGCTCTTGCTTTGGGACATACACTTCCCCTAAAAAAAGGGCTGTTGGTATCGTTCCACAGGTCCTTTAAAAGAGGAGTCTGTGATCCCTGAGGTGCTTGGCTGAAGGGAACACTTTTTGTCCCATAGGAGTCCTGCTCAGATTTCATCAAAAGCATGGAATAAATGGCACAGCTCTGCCAAGAGTCTGCTTGAGTGGTGGAGCAGACATCCCGGGAGGAGTGGAGCTGGTCACGGGGGCTGAGCACCCACACAAAAAGACAGGATCTGTTGCTAATTTTGATCGTGTTGCTGGTCTTTTGCCTAACTGCCTTTTCCTCAGATCAGTCTGTTCTGAACCACTGGAGGGAGGAAGAACAGCTATCAGGCCAACACTTGACCCCGCCTACATGAAATCACCAGGCAGTGTATGTTCTTCCCAAAGCAAGCTCCAAAGAAATTACAGATCTCCCTGTGACTATCTCTTCCCTGGAAATAAAACTTCTGAGCTATAAATGTAGAAGTATAGACCAGTAACAGTGTCAGCATCTTCAACAAGGATAATTTACCAGCAAATCCTAGACTCTAATTTGAGAAGGAAATAAATTATTTAAATGACACTGCAGGTTCAACAGTTCAAAACAGATTTCTCTCAATTTCTGTGAGAAAAAGCTTTTCTCTTAGTTATTTTATAATGCTTATTCGCCTTTTAACTAGTTTTTCTGCAGGCATATACTATAAAGCCACAAAAGTGCATTTTTATACTGCCATATCTTAAAAGTGGTGTGTCTGCAGCTACCTTAATGTTATTCTATATTGGAGTCAGCACCATCAAATTTATCCTTTCATCATTTGTAACCCTCATATGGCTGATACAACTGCATGAAGATCTAAACACATTTATTTCCAATGCATCTACATTTAAACCATTTATTTTGCTTGACTGTTGACAGTTCTACACAGTAATAGAGAACATTTTTCATTAGCTGAAATAAAGCACCCTTCTAGCAAATGAAGTCTTGATGAGAGTGTCATTTTCTATCATTGACTGAATTTGTTGAAGTTCTCAATATTTGAAGTTGTTTAGACTGGTGGTTCATTTGGGTTGAAATTCTATTTTTTTTTACCTATTTGTACTACAGTTTATAAATTACTTTGATCCTGAATGGAACATCTAGAATGAGGTAACAGAAATACTTCAGTTGTAGATTCAAAGCTTTACAGTGTCTGCTTCTGTGTGCAGGATGGAACCAGAAAGATCTTACCCATTAGAGTTTCTGGGATTACATTTTTTTATTATTTTAAACCAAGATCTTGGCTTCTGCTCCTCCTCTGTATAACATTTTCTACTCATTCATTAGAACCACTCAAAAGTTATAGTTACTGCCCACACCATCACCTGTGTTGATCCTCTCTGGTGATGTGACACAAACCAAATATTCTTCCTTTTTTCTCCAGGTTAAACATCTCCAGCTCACTCAGGTGCTCCTCACAGGACTTACTCTCCAGGCCCTTCATCAGCTTTCCTAAAAACTACACAGGGAATCAATAAAAATCTAAATAATGGATTGCCTAAATAATTCTATAAAGGTTCCTTTTCTGTTCAAAAAGGCAATTTCAGCTAAAATACACCCCACATGTGTTGGGCCTTACCCTTTTATAACAACTCAGCACTGAGATCTGCATTGTCATCAGCCTGTGCTGCATCCTTTACGATACTTCCTTACTGTGCACTGGAACAGACTGTCCAGAGAGGTTGTGGAGTCTCCCTCACAGGGGGCACTCAGGAATCTTCTGGATGTATTTCCAAGTAATGTGCTCTAGGGTGACCCTGCTTGTGACCCTGCAAGTCGATTGGAACAGGAATGCACTTCTCCCCTTCTCTCAGAGGAAAAGGAACAAACATTTCAAACACAAAGCAGCAGAGAACTTCCAAAATCCCCCTGAAAAACTCATGGCCTCTCCCTAGTTCTGTTCATCTTTTATACTCTCCTTGGCAAATACCATCAGTGTGTCCAAAGAAGAGGGATCACATGCTTGGTGGGCTGCTGATGCTGGTCCTCAGCGAGGTTCCTTGGCAGTGGCCCACCTTAGGGAACAGTGGGAGGAGAGATGTCATTTGTGATCACGGTGCATTTCAGTTTCCCTTGACATTTAATTATCCACAGTCATCTTTACTCAATCCTGAATGCTATTCCAAACATCAGCTCCATGTTGCATTACATGCCTCTGCATTCCCAGCACTAGCAAGCTCCTCTGCACTGAAAGTACAGGCTCTATAAACTGAATGGAAGCAAAGAGCAGATTTGGTGTGCAGGGATGGACGAGGGAAGAGGAAGAGGTGTTCCCTAGCAAGCAGTTCTGTGCTTTTCTATCTATAACATGACAGCCACACTTCGAGGAGCACTAACAAGATCACTGCTAAAAATGGATTAGGAACAACATCACTCTTCTTTGCTGGGTCACGCTTTAAATATCCTAAATAAAAGTCAATTCATTTTGTAAACAATGGAGAGTTAAATGACAAAATATCTTTTCATCATCTCTTCATCAGGAATGCTCCCGCAAAACAAAACACCAAAGCATACACTCAAAGTTAGCAAACAAAACCCACCACTTTTAATGAATGTTGTGCTAAGACTGATTTTTAGCAGGGCATAATCATCATGATAAAGACACAGTTACTGGAAGCTACAGTATAAAGCTGAAATTCCTTTAACATTGACTTTTCCAGTAATGGATATGTGACAAAGAATCATCTAGACTTTTACATGTTGGCTTTCTTAAAATGTGAACTGTGGTAATTTTGTTCTCTGGAACATATTTGAATCCTAATGCAATAAAGCCACATTAAAAATCAGCTCGCAACACAACTTTTCCATAGAATCATAAAATCACAGAAGGGTTTGGGTTGGAAGGAACCTTTAATATCATCCAGTTCCAAGCCCCCTGCCATGGACAGGGACACCTTCCACTATCCCAGGTTGCTCAGAGCCCCATCCAGCCTGGCCTTGAACACTTCCAGGGATGGGGCATCCACAGCTTCTCTGGGCAACCTGTTCCAGTGCCTCACCACCCTCACAACAAAGATTTTTTTTTCTTAGTATCTAGTCCAAACCTATTAACTCTTACTTCTCAAGAGGAGATAGAACAAATTCCCACTTTGCAGTACTACAGCCTTAGCAACAAAGCTAATTTTTACTAAGCTGTTATTTTTACTGTTTGAAGTCCACTAATACCACCATTTTAAAACAAGATACCCTATTTTTGCATTCCAATATGCTGCTTTAAAGAATTTATTAGGCTATGATCAAACAAGAATCTAGCTCAGGCTACAAATAGACTTGAAAAGCAAAATGGCACAGACTCAAAACATAGTAGTTTAACTTTCTATTCTGTAAGAGAAAGATTTCACTTATTTAATTGCCTTAAAGGAAAACACACCAAAAAAAAAATCCCTTAGCTTATTCTCTTGTGGTAAGGAATCACATTAGAGGTAGATACAGTGTTCCTCTCTCACTCTATTTTCAATGTCCAGGCCAGACAGTCCATTGGCAAGAGGCAGATTTAGCACAGGGGGTGATTCCAGTGACTCACAGACACCTCACTATTGTATAATCATGCAGAAAAAGATGCAGAGGCTTCTGCACAAATTGCTCATTTGTGACAGCAATTTCAACTAAGAGCAGAATAAGAAAGTTAGTGGATACATTTATGCCATAATTCAGGGGTGATGGATGCAAAAACACAGGCAGGACATTTGCTGCATGAATCACTTTGACTCAGTGCCTCAAGACTGACAAGAGCAAGGAATGAGACATAAACAGAAGGAAGCAAGTATGGAATAAACGCTAAAAGTGGAGAGACTGTAGACATCTCAAGCCAAAGACTGTTGCACAAATGTGTGTGTAAACATTTGTACACTCAGACCTGTCTGGGTAATAACAGCAAGATTTTAGAGGGCAAAGGAAAGGGGAGTGAAGAAGGGAAATGCCAGACATAGTTTTTGGTCCCTTCTGGCTCTGCCAGTGCCTCTGGCTGGGAAATACTGTGAAACACAGAACTGACTCAGCAGGTTTCAGAGTTTGCACCTCAAGCATAAATACCCTCATGCAGGCACGATCCTAAGTGCCCATGTGATTCCTCCAGTAACACGGAATAAACAGAGCTATAAAACAATTCTTGCCAGCAGGACAGGGAACACAGGCTTGGAAGGCAATGACACCTCCTGCAAGTCCAACCGTGTGCTGTCACAGACAACTGCAACCTCTTCACTGGCTCCACAAGTTCTGTCTTTGACCTAATTTGACTTTTACTCATATTTAAAAGCCAGTTTCATCTCATCCTTTCCATAATAAGAAACCTGATTTTGAATTCCATCTAAATTTATCCATGATCAATGTAGATCTATTTGGCCTCACTCTTTTTTTAGTAGGTAGTGGTCATTAAGTCCCATTTTATTTTCTCTTGGAATTCACCACTATAATACTGTATATCAAAAGTAAGACTATGCCATTCTCTGCTTTCAAACTAAAGAAAACAGATTGTCAGAAAACCATTTGACCACTAAAAGAGTTGGAAGAACAGTATGTCTTAAAAGTCCAGCACATGAAAAACAATGATTAATGACGGATGCCATATTGGCCTTGTTGCTTCCTATGGAGCATTCGCTGTGGCCAGGAAAATGTTTTGAAAAAGCCAAATTTGGCACCAAAGGCAGCCTTCCAGCTGGCTGGGAGGTTGCTGTGTACCTGTTAAGAAACAGTACCCTGTTTCCTAATTTTGGAAATTGTTGGGAATTTTCCATAGTTTCTCCAGGTAGCTTCCAGGTAGCTTGTGGTGGTTTTTTTTTTTCCTTTTGTACTATTCTTACTTATTAATTATAAAAGAAGGATCATATTTCTAAAAACCAGCTTGTCACAATATGTTTGCTTGTTATTTAAGTATATACAGTAGGTGGAATTTAAAAAAAAAAAAAGGTTTAGAGCCTTTTACTGAATATTAATATATCAGTAAGCAGAGCTGGGGAATATTTATTTAGTGCTGCAATCAGACACCTACAAAAGTTAATTGCACATGCACATATATATAATATATATATACACACATGTGCATAAAATATATAAAACATACTTCTTCTGTATAAGTGTATGCCTACCTCTTTAGAACACAACTACAAAATACATTTCTGTGCAAGCCTTCTCATAGCCAAAATCTTCAATGAAAGTCCTATGTCTTGTGACTACATTCTTTTTCCTGTCCTTTATTTTATAATGAAGTAGCTATTTTATAAATATTAAAGGAAACAAATATATTTTTTCACCATTATTTTAGTGTTTTTAAATTAAAACCTAATTTAAATAAAAATAAAATTCATGATTTAAAATATATTGGCTACATACAAAACAGAGGATCAATATAAGACCTTGAAAAGTAATGTTAAGATGGGTATAAAATAACCTTGCTGCTTTTTTCCTCTTCAAAACAGGGAGGAGACTGTATTATCAACACTAGTATTGCTTGTCATGCAAATGGGTTTGGAATTCACAAGATTAGGAACCAAAAATACCCTGCTTTTTAGGTTTTGTATTGCACATTTCCAAGTATTTATAACGTGGGACTCCTAAATGTATGAGTTGTGTTCCTTGCATAGATGCTTGTATCCAGGAATTGTGCCATCAGGGGAAAAACACCAAATGGAACCTTTTCATGAAATTACAGGAGCTGGCAAGCGCTACGACTCTTGCTATTTTATTGTGAATCTTAAAATATAAAGTGGGGGGTTTTGTAATAGCCAAGTTCTCAGAACCAAACGGTGTCTGCAAATGAAAATACTTTCAGTAAGCAAAAAGAATGAACTTGCTGTTGGTCTGTAACAGGGGGTAGGCTGGCACTCTGAAGTGTTACTTTAAATATGTGGTAAAAAAATTATTCACCATTGTGTGAAATGAGATTTCTGGCACATCCTGACCCCCTTCATCTTAAACCATCTGCTCTACCTCTCCTCTCTTCTGAAGGCAGCTTTATCTCCACCATCACCCTCAGTAAGGCAGAAGAGGTTTGTGCTGCTGAACACTGGGCCAGTGCACTTTTTTCTTCTCCAACTCTTCCAGCATCAACATGACTTGTTTTCCTAACGCTATAGTGAAGGAAACAAACCAGTCAAATACAAACCATTAATCATCTGGACAGAAAGAGTGATGGAAAATTAAGGTGGGGGGAAGGGGGGGAAGAATACATGGGGTTCTTTGACAGAGGAAAAAAATAAAAGTCCATCAGAAAACAGGAAAAACATTCAGAATTTCCACAGCTTCAAAATCTGAAAAATTCAAAGCAACCAAAGCACAAAAAGGAAATAGCATGTAGAGTATGTAGATTCATTATATCTCATTTAACCTATTAATGCAGCCTCAGGTACATTAGGAAAGGGAAGTGCACCTCGGAGTTAAAGGCTGTTCAGAGCAAAATGCAGTTCTGCATTAGGATTAGATTCCATACAGCATTCCCATCTCAGCAGAATCTGGAGGCAAACCAGTGGCAGGCAACAGAAGCAAATGGAGAAGGTAGAGCAATAAATGAGGAAGAGTTTATGCCATGTTGATGGAGTGCTGCTATCAGTCTCTGCCTCACCATTCATTTGGCAGATCCCAACTCAGCACAGACTTTTCTAGAATTCCAAGTATGTTTTACCTTTCCTTCAAATTAAAATTTTAAAGCCCATGCCAGAAAGCAAACAATTTATATTGTAATATTTTCATTTCATTCTCTCTACTTTGGGAGGTTCTCAGTACCGAGGCTTTGAAAGCAATATCAGAGACATTACAACGATATAAGGAAAATAATAGGCTTGACTGTAGAAAAATGAAGTCAATTTAGCATCTGAAAAATTACCTGAATGCTGAGATATTGAACTGCAAAATTAATGGAACCAGAGTAAAAAGCAGGTTGCTTTGGAATACCATGATGAAGTACATTTGGAAAATCAACAAATTAAAGCCATTTCTATTAATATCAATGTCTTCCTTTCAGATGAATTACTCAGACCAGCTGCTTACCTTATCCCCATTCCCTAAGACTAATCAGTATCTAACTTATCTAGAGGGCACCATAGAGAATCTTATTTAGAAGACAGATGTGCAAGGAGGGAAGAGGGGCTGCAAATGGAGGAACCAGTACTGGAATTGCTGTCATTGTGAGAGAAGGAGGCAGAGCAGAGTCAGGCCACAGTGAGCAATGAAAGGTCACCAGTCCTGGATCTGAAACCTGGAACATCAATCTGAAAAGGCATCAATCTGAATAAAGAGTGTATTCCAATGGTGCTGTGGGGGAAACGGTAAAGCACTATCCAGCCAAAGTCTTAGAACCAGCTCCCCTGTCACTTCTGGTCATACAGCGAAGTGTTAACAAGCCTGTACTCCACACAGCTCTCTGTGGCCTGGGACCTGACCATTTTCCATCACAAAAACTAATGTACTCAGACTATCCTCTGAAAAGGCTTGAAGCAGCTTGTTCCCTTCATCTCACCCCTTCCCTGTGCTCAGCAGCTCTCCAGAGCTCCTGGTTTAACAACAGCAAGAAATAGTCCAGGTCAATGCTCATTTTGTACCACTTCTCTCAGTACTGTTGGCAAAGTAACTCTGATGATAACATTACTGATTGCGACCAAATGCCATGAATTCACTACAGATTTCGTTTCATAAATAACTATTTTGCTCTTGCATTCTTAGATGCTTTCAGAAGTAATAAATCAATTAATAAACACAGCAAGTGTCTTCTTTTTCAGTGCTGACAAGGTACAAATTTTGTTAATTGTAAATGTCATAGTCTGTCATTAAACTAGTAGGCATACTCTGCATAATGAATACCAAACAATCACCCTTAATTCTAATTTAATTTCTGCACTATGACACTGCATTTACATTTGGAAGAAAAAAAGAAGTTTTAAATTATGCAAGCTGTGACTAGTTATCCTGAAAAAATGAGGGGAAAAAAAATCAACTTAGTATCAGATTGTTTAAATTTCATTATGCATGTTTTAATTATTCTACTTTTTCTGAACAAAACTTTGTTTCTCTCTGGAATGTTCTGATTGGAAATCATAAAACATACAAATTGATCACAAAATTGTAAGCAAACTAGAAACCATTGGTAAGAATAGCAACAAATAGGCAACGTATTAGAGTGCCCACATAACTGTGAAACAACTGTGTGCTTTATTCTGACTAGAAGTGTAGATTTGCAAACACTGGGGCAAGTAATATGGTTCTAGATGGACATTTGATTCTCATAGCAAAATGGCTATTCACATTGTAGCGACATAAAATATTTTTTTCTTTGGTATCAGAGGTAGAAAAACTGCAACCTAAGCACTAGAAACTGGAGGGGAAATAAGCAGATTTTGCCTTTTTAAATGTAAGCCCAGAAGACTTGAAAAAGGCCATGCTGGGAGGAAAGTGCAAAATGGCACCATCGTATTATACTGAAATATTCACATTGGAGTCCCTTGTTCCATGCATCTGTTTCCAGATATGTTTCAGAAAGTATTTTCATATTCTCAAAGGGCTGAGGTTGAACTTGGCTTTTAAACTTATTCCTCTATACCGAAGAAAACGTTTCTTTAACAAAAACTTTTAAAAATCACCTCAAAATATTTGAGACTCACCTGCAGCACATTTACCTTCCCAGCACAAAGTAATATGGGCAGAAATCTGATCTGATTCTTTTCTTTCTGAAACACTCAACGGCATAACTCAAATGCAACCTAGAGAAACTTGGGAAATCAATTTGTCCATCACGAATATTTTATGATCATCTGAATTTTGTGCCACTTTACAGGCTGTGCACTTTCCAGAACGGAACAAATTAAATATGTCAGATATGTTCAAAAACATTGTTAAAAATTTAATTAGTCCAGAATTAATTTGGGGTATTAAGGATTATTTTTTTTTTCATTTAGAAGTCATAATAAAGAGTATTTTTGGGAAAGAAAAACCCCTTAACTTCAAATGTTTTTGTAGTTTTGGAAGTTGTTCCCTATCAGTAACTTCCTTCAAAACTTCTGCCATGCTTCTCATAAGATTTGCAAAAGGAGTCTGTATTGGTAGGGTATTAGGACAAATGGAAGATTAACGTATATAGCACTGTACTCTTGCACCTCTAAATGCTAACTTTAGTAGTAAGATTTTTCTTATTAAGTTACTTTTCCAAATTGGCTTGTCCCGTAATTTTACTGACTGAAAATCTATGGAAAGTGGGGGAAGGACACTTCTTTTTCTCCCTTCCAAGTTATTTTTATGTCAGTGTTCCTTTTGTTTGTTTTCTATAACAAGAAAATTCTCCAAAGGAAACTTCTAAGGAGATAGCAACCTTTTAGGTCATTTGCAGTCTTGAATCTCTGAAGGAAATGCAAGATTACAACTACAGCTCAGACCACGTCTGATTTCTGATATCTGCTGATAAAGCACTGACTTCCCAGAAGAGACTGCTGCTTAGCACTACACCCTTGGTCATCTCACAGATTCTCAAAGTGCTGATTGAGCTTTGAATTTAATTAATGGTTACATTAAAGTCATAAATGGATTTTTTACTTCATACAGAGCATCTGTACACGTAAGTTCTTCGGTGTGTGCTCTTCAACATAAGCTGTTCAGAAACGATAATGCTGCACAAAGCAAAATGATGTGGAATCACAAATGAAGGTCACTGCAATGGCAGCTGAGCCCCTTGTATCTCCATCCTGGAGCAGTGCAGATCCACTGCAAGGAGGAGAGGTGGTTGACTCAGGTTCTGCCAGTGGGAAGCACATGGAATGACCTGGGGGAAGCGTTTTCCATTGTTACCACCATGGCTGAGCTGCCTCAAGGACACACAGCTCGTCTACATGCAGAAAGCAGAG
The DNA here is from genome assembly GCF_963662255.1 of Cinclus cinclus. Classification (NCBI taxonomy): domain Eukaryota; kingdom Metazoa; phylum Chordata; class Aves; order Passeriformes; family Cinclidae; genus Cinclus; species Cinclus cinclus. The sequence continues at coordinate 89,909,758 of NC_085048.1, forward strand.
TCAAATGGCTGCTAAACATGAACACTTTTGGCTGTACATTTGTGCAAGAAAGCCAAACTTTAAATACAGGTATCCACCAAGAATAAGATTAACAGCAGCATGGAAACAAATATTTTATGTACATTGACCATCTCACATGTTTTGTCACCATGCAATGGAAACTGAGGTTCACATCTTCAGTATAATTTCAATCCTCTGAAGCACTGCTCTGGTATAGAGCTGTGATATTCCCACTTCAGCCTTCACATATAGAAAATGAGCTGCATTGGCTGCCATCATGATGTTAAAAATGGAAAAGGGAGAGAACTGCTCCGCCACCTATTCTGCTTCTGAGCCAAGGAAACATTTTTGTTTGCTTAGTTTGGGTTTTTTTTTTTTTAAATAACATATATACCTCAATGATTTGCCAAGAATAGATGGGCAATGTGATTTACATTTCTTTTGTAATACTTTTTAATGAACTAATTAATTCTAGCTGTAATGACCTAGATAGTGGTTGAAATTATTCTTACTACAGGAAATAATTTGCATAAAATACTAAAACAAGATAATTTTTTTTCTTGTTGGACCTGTGCTGAAATACAGCCCACAGAAAATCTTATCATCTAGCATGTCGCAGAGGAACATCTATTCATCTAGGAAATAATTCAGACCCCACAAAGTAACAAGCACTTGCTTGTCCCTTGCCACTATTGCTATTTGTGAAAAAGCAAACAGGGAGAGACCCAACAGTTGCAATCTGCTGGCTTTGAACTACCCACTCATTGCTATTCACACAATTACCAGCCAATATGTGCATTTCTATTTCTCATTTCTTCTTGGAACTAATCTCTGAGCTGAATCATAACCACATGAAAGATGACTTTTCCAAAGCAGCAGCAATTCAAAATTTAGTGTGTACATCAAATATGGCTTGCTTGTTTTGATCACATTGCTTTTACTGGACACTCTGAATTACTGCGAAAAACACCCCACCCTCTGCTGCTCCTATAGTCAGTGGACTCTCTGCAAACCAGCTCATAATGAAAAAAAGTAGAAAGGTTTTGGTAAAAAGGTACTTTTTGGGAAGTCTGTCAGCCTTCCTCAGCCAGAACAAAACAGATCTGATTCCCTGCATTCTTTTCACAGGCAAAATGAACCACTTGGTCTCAATGATGTGAAGAAGAAGTCACTGGTTATGAAGGTTTCAGGCAACAGTGAAAATGCTCTTTAATTGGAAAATCAATCCCAGTGTTTTAAAAGAAATGAAATCTAAATGTTCCAGAAAGACAAGAACTGCAAAAAGTTCTTATGACATATAAAGGAGGGTCTCCTCTTTGACATACCTACACACACATCTCACCCGGACACTTCAATCTCTTACTGAGAGATAGGAAACCAGTGACTGAAGGTCAGTCAGGCATAATCCAAAACCAGATTACGATATCCCTCTGTGTTCCCACCCTTTTAAAGATGTCAGGCACTACTCTAGAGTATTATTAGGCCTACAGTTGTACTACCCATGTTTTGGGTTTAAAAACAAGAAGTAAATTAATACAAACATAAATCTGAAAACAACAGTGGGTTCCAAAATCATTCACTGTTATCCTGCTGGCACACAGAGTATTTGTTTTTAATTTCCACCCAGTGAGCTGAAAGCACTACGCTCTTCCAGAATTTCTTACATGCACATCCAGAATTCAGCAGCTCACTCCTCTGAGTGACTTTGCATTGCCATCTCTTGTTTTTCAAAATGCCTCTGCTGTGTGAAAAATAAATAGCTTTCCTCCTCCACAGCACTACTCACTTCACATCGTGGTGTTAAATAAATATTAATATAAGACTAGGCTCGCACTGTTTTATTACGAGTAAGTGGTACCTTACTCTGCAAATATTTCCACTCTCTTTAGCAGAGCAAGGTATTCCTCTGCAGCCGTAAAGGAGGCAGAGCCTGGCTCAGCCCAGCAGCACCGTGCACTCCTCTTCCCCCAGCTCAGCTTGGCCCACAGGTGCAAACACAGGGAGCTGCTGCCTGCGGGAGGGAGCCCTGCAGGACACCTCACCCAGCTCAGAGCCCCGTGGCATCCGAGCACATCAAGCCCTGTCACCACAGCACCGTGCAGAACCCTTCCGTGCCTTCCTCTTGGAGAAGGGCGTGTGAGCGAGGCCAGGGACAGCAGGCTGGGCCACGCACTCCCAAATTCAGCTGGCATCTAAGCACTTAGCACTCAGGCACAGAGCAGTGTGGCACAAATATGCATATTTACGCACTTGTACCTTTTTTCTCACTTGGGTTGCAAGAAAAGAAATCTAACTCTCCTACTCTTTGAGAAGGGGACAAAATACAGTGTGGAGTCATCCTGGCTTATGGCCACTTACCCACCCAACTAATTCACCCTGTGCACATTGTCCGTTCCTAAATTACTCCCCTTGTTTCAAAGACTCATCTACTCTCTCCAGTTTTACTCTGTGGTACTTAGAATAAAACACCAAACATTATACTATTCTGTGACATTTCTCCACAGTAAAAGAAAATTCAAAGCTGCAGCTTCTATCGCTCTTATTTTCTGCTGTTTGACTTTTGTTTTCTTTCTTAACTATCTGTAATTTAATGCATACTGTACTGAAAGACCATATTTTTTTAAAGAAACTGTTTAAAGGTATTTAATCATTTGCCACATTCTGAACTTCCTTCAGTTTGCCTTCCTACATTGATCTAGTAACAACAACATGCCGGCAACTAAAATTAATACTTAGGCTCATGCTATACACAAGTTACACTTTTTTTAAAAGCACATAATTAAGAGCAAGTTTGAAAACCACATAATTTTCATATCTGTATATCCCATTTATTTTCAGATTTTCTTCCCAGTTTTATTGCACTAACTTTCCTAAGGGTGGTGACCATATGATTTTCTTCTTTTAAACAGTGGTCTCTGACTTGCCACTTGAAGCTTTTTATATGCCTGTGCTGCTTTGGGCTGAGATAATTTTCTTCCCAGTAGGTAGTGTGGGGCTGTGTTTTGGATTTGTGCTTAATACAGTGTAGATAACATTTCCACAGTGATCTCTGCTTCAACCCTTTCAGTCACCTCATTGGAGACAGGCATAGATATGTTCCAGTTCACTGAAAACAAGGTCCAAAATATTCCAATCAGACAATCAAAGATTTTACCACCCAAAAATAAGAAGTATCAGGCCACAAGTGTTCAAGCAATCTTTACGAACACCTCTGCCTTAGTAGCTAGGAGCAAAATAATTTATTCAACTGCACAGTGTTTCAGATTTATTAAGAAAAGTCAGCTATCACAGTTAATTAACTCTGCAGAGTAATAGAAAAGGTTTTATGATTCTGCAGATTAGCTATAAACACAGATTAGGCTAAGCAAATACACTCAGAATTTCTGAAGTTGACAGTTTGGTTCCAAGATTAAAATTGCCTTATATCCATATTTGTCTGGAGTTTTGTACTATCAACAAAAAAAATAAACACGGAATAAAAGAAAATATTTAAGCAGAGGGCTCTTTGTGCTTTATTTTTAACTTCCTAGTAAGCAGACAGACTGAAACTTTCACAATTAAACTGATCATTAGATCCCAGCTGGATGTCAAAGCAGTGAGAAGAGCTATGACTACAAATCAGAAACAGCAAAACCAAAACCTCTTGTACCAATATCTGCATAATGGCTGCAGGGAGACCAACCCCTTCATATTGACACCTGGTTCTGTGCAGACCCTGTGCATCCTGGATTTTGGCTAGAAGATGGTGTCCCACAGCTGGGGTGGAGCCAGCCAGTGCTGCCAGCTTGACCTGGCTCTCACTGAGGAACAGGTGGAGGTCTGACAGCTTTTTGCAAGGCTGCAAGGCAGCACAAGGAGAGACAATTCACTTCTTCAAATGAGAAAAGAAAATCCCTCTTATCTGCTACACACACTCAAAAAATGCTAATTATCATGGAAGTAAGCTCCTGAAAACATCCTCAAAGTATGTACTTTGAGGCAAGAAAAATGCTTCATTTTCTTCTCAAGGTTTTTTTTCCCCCCTATATTCTATTGTTTTATGTTTAAATGTGGGGTTTTTTGTTTAATTTAACTATTATGAAATGAACAGCTGACTTTGAAAATGTGAAAACAATTTTACATCATGATTTTTTTCTCATCACTCTTTATTAGTCAAATTTAACATGAAGCTGTGAATGACAAGTAGTCTCACACCTACTTCAGGGATGGGGGAGAGGAAGAGAAGAGAGGGAAGAAGAAGGAAAACATGAAGGTGTCTATAGAGAGCTATAAAATCATTAGTGTCACATTAGAGGATGGGGGAATGCTGCTGACCCTCTCTTCTGATGACAAATTTAGTGGTATTGAATGGTATTAGCAGGGTCAAAAAAGAAAAAGCTGACTAACCTTTAGATCTCCCTGCCACAGACCTTATGAAGTTTTAAGTCTTAGTTTTAAGAGGACTCAAAAGGTACCAGAACAAAGTCACAGAAGAAAAATACACAAAGGATTACTAAACACAGACTGCTTCTCGTCCTCTCCGCTAATTGGTGGGGTGCCAGAAGATTATTCCAAACAGCACAGTGACATTTTCCTCCTGTACTTGTGCTGTCTCCTAGGCACTACTGCTGGACACTGTGTCACACCAGACACCCAGTTAGACAGACCTCTGAGAGGAAAAACCTCTCTGTATGCTTGCACCTATGCTCTTAAGCTGGTTGAGTAAACATTTATTTGAAGACATCAACGCAGCCTGAGCCCCAGACCTGTGTGTCACTATCCTGGACCACGCTTGTTTTCCCCTGTTTTACATAACTGAGAGAAAAGCGGAAATTCCACTGGCTTTGCAAAACTGCATTCCACCCAGATGAAGGTTTAGCAACCACAGCATGCAAATACATTCTCAAAAGATGTGCTGGCAAAAATGCAAGCACAAGCACTCTCATTTATCGGGACAAACTGAATGACTGCATGCACAGCTCTGGAGCAGGAATGCACCAAAGGCATGCATGGTAGTGCCTGAAGACAGAAAGGACTGTGGACTAACGCTGGAGTCACCTCCACAAACAAGTGTGGATTACAACACTGTACATCAGCTTCTCACCAGGCCAAGTTTATATCTCTTTAGAAGTTTTAGGGCAAACAGTTATTTGCACTTACTCGTGTAAGGCACCATTACTCTGCATAACTGACAACTGACAATATTCTTTGGATAGTAACAAAGTGTGCATATTTCCTAAGAACATGATGCAAGCTTTTACTAAGGTAGCTAACATAAATCCCACAGACATCAGTTTCAGCAACAATGTAAATTAAAAATTCCAAAAAAATCACAAAAAGGAGGAAAACAATTGTAATTCGGGGATTTATACTTAACAGACTTTATCTTGACGTGCAAAATGGCTTCTTTTATGTTGCTTTGTAATCTTGAAGTTCTTATACAACAACACAAATCCTAGACAAGACCTGGAAGTGGGCAGAACGCATCTCTTTGGACTTCACTCCAAACTTATTCCTTCTGCGCAGAAGCCAGAAAGAGAGGTAATTTATTTCCAACAGTTATCAGATCTATTAATTCTTGCTACGCAAACATGTTACTGAGAAGCTACATGCAGCCTGCTAACCTTTATCAAAATCCTACCTTACTTCAGTGCTTGTAGGCAGGGCGCTGCCATCACACAAAGATCTGAGAGAAAAGCAGAAAGATGCTTGCGAGAGGCACAAGATTTATAGGAGCGTTTATTTGCATTAAAAAGAGGCTCCACAAAACAATGACAGATTACAGGAGCATCCCATTGTGATTTCTGATAGAATAAGAAATACTTAGTATTCAATCAGACATCTTTACTGTAATGCAATAGAAGAATGGAACAAAGGCATAGAATCCTCCACTATTCAGGCTGATGCGCAAGGCTAGAAAGAAAATCAACATTTCTATTTTTGGTGTCTGTGATGCTGAGTAAATGAGGTGCATGTAAGCCTAACAACTAACATTTACTGATTGAAAACACTTAGCAGGCATGCTAACAAACTCTTCACTGTAGCTCTGCAGAGACAATGCCATGAAGGAGATTTAGCATGAGAAGGAAAAGCTGGAACTGAGAGAAGTATCACCAAGGTACAAGGGATGTTAGCACATTCCCATAGCCTGTATCTGAGCCTGTTATCATAGATGTAGCTGAGAAGGGTGGTGAGTAGAAGCTCAACATGGGGAAAACCCACCCAGCTCTTATTCTGCTCCTGAGGGGTCCTATGGAAGACAGATGGGCACAGCACCAACCAGACTGTCCTTGGAGGTTCACAGGTTTGGACGCTCCTCTTCTAGGCAATTGATTTTCAATGTCACAGCAAGAATTTAACAAAAAAAAACCCAAACAAACAAAAAAAATTTCCAATTTAATGGCTACACTGGAGACGGCAAAACTATCTCCAAAAGAAAGGGTAAGGAGCTCCTTACTAAAAGGAGGGCAAGGAGCCCTCTTAGGGTGACAGAGCTCTGCTTCACTGTCTGAGCTGTACCCAAAAGCTGGCAGGAGACTCTAGTTCCAGCTCACAGAGAAACCTCTAAAGGACACAGTGCCCCACTACATCTTGAGGCCAAAGTCAAACTGCCACAACAGCACAGAGCACAAGTGAAATTAAATTGCAGTCCCTCACTCTCTGAAACTTTACCGTCAGATAAATGACATCATCACAAATTAGTCATTGTGAATGTATATAATTAAATCAAGGTCAATTTGCCTCTACACTGGGTTGTCTAGCTAAGCACAGGATTGTGATTAAAGCAAGAGTCAGAGATTTCTATCATTCAGTATTTCAAATGGTAGTTTTTAGTGATGTGTCATTAAAAGACACACTAATAGTGTGCAAAAATGGCCACAAATGCAGGTCTACTTTTGTAGGTGTCCAGTTTAAGAGGCATTATGACTTTCCAGAACTGACACTTGACCTACAGTCTCTTTTTCAGGATCTAGCTTACAGAAGAGCCATCCCAGAAAGTGCCTAAGGACCTGGAATGGGAATCTGGCCATCTGGGTTTAGTACCTGAGTCTGTCAGAGATTTCCTGTGTGAACCGTGGCAGGTCATTTAATGACAAGGGACAAACTATAAGAAATATGTAGAGCAAAACTATTAATAAGGTTAAGTGACTTTTATGGGCAACTGGACCCTGACAGGCTTAGGAAATCCCACAAGGTACTGAACTCTTTTGCAACTTCCAGCTCTTCAGAGAGAGAGAGATTAATTCCCCATCACTGCAACAGGAATCATGCATCCTCTGCCTTAACCACTCTTGCTTCAGAGCAGTATCTTTGATATGCTGACTGCAACAGGCAAGTCTGAGGATCTCAATTTGCTAAGGACACTTTTCTGTTACCGACTTCAAATTTTGGAATACCACCATCACAACCACTGTCCTCAGCCCATGCATCACTGCCCAAACCCAACTTTTAAAAATGAAATCTGGAGTCAGAATAGTGTCAGACAAGTAAATCAGCCATCACTGGCATATTTTGTGGTCTAGGAAAGATCTCTTCAAGTTGAAAAACAAAGTTTTCCAAACAAAGTGGTGGTTGGCATAGCAAAGCCAATTTATCTGCTCAGGAGGAGTCTGTGAGCAACACTACTTCAACCATCTCAGCTGTCTGACAGATTCTGTCTTTTCCTCTTTGATGCTGAGCTCATTAACTCATCTCAATTCATTCTTAATTAGACTACAGACTGACACAATTTTTGATTATTGTAGACCACCAGTGCAAATCCTCAATACCATTATCTTTTTATGATGAAACCATATAAAATCTCAACTTCTCACCGAATTGTTAAGGAATGTAAAACCTTGCTCAGTTTCCCATTTTCTCCCCAGCTCCATAACTCCCAGGGGTATGTTAAAAGCATTTCAGCTCTAGAGGAAAACACAAAGTCAAGTCAACTCTCTTCCAAGGAAGAAGAGAGAGATGAGGCCTGTTGGGCACATTGCCAGATGGCCTAGACAGGAGGCAGATCCTGCACTAAAATCATATTGCAAGAAACTGTCCAGAACCTGAGACGAGACAGAGGAATGACCCACAGCTCACTGCAAGACTCCACAGAGCTGGCAGACAAGAGAGGGGAAAAAGGCAGCAAGAAACAACAAACCTTTTTTTTTTTCCTATAGGGAAAATTACTGCAACAGTTGAATCATCAGGTTGCTGCTGTCAGAAAGGGGGAAACCTCACTAACCTTTTTTCTACCCCAGCAGCTCTTTCACCCCTCATTCCCAGCCACCTCTTGTTCCTTGCTCATACCCTATGGTGCTCATCACACTGGAATTCCCATGACCCATCCTCTCTCTTTCTGCATGTCCGTGAACTAAATGTGGCTGCAGACACGGTCTGTAGAGTGTTGGAGTTGCCAGACACAAAAGAAGTGACAGAAGTATGCACCAAAAACAGGGAGGAGGAGACAGCAGGGATTCTTTGCTATCAGCCACTGACATCTACCAGATTGAATCAAGTTACCTCATGTGATTTTAAATTATTGGGAACTACTCAAGCTTTTAGAATATAAATTGTCTTTCAAAGACAGAACAACCTGAGAAGCCCTCTGTGTAACTTTCTGCATTGGTGGCATGTCCCAGAAGCACACAGAAGATAATGCATTTTTGGAAGATTACAGCACTGCTGGAGTGCAGAAAAACTATCCCTTTGAAAAAGAATACAGAAAATCTCCCTGTAATGAGTCCTGAAATGTAATCCATTTGTCATTGTTCAGTGGAGATGCAAAGCTGTTTTTATTGTGAATTACTTAGATCTTTATTTTTATACATACAGAAAAACTCCATTTTTCTCAATACTCACAAAAGCTCCTCAGGTATGAGATTTCACAGAAGGAATTGCACGAATGGCTCCTTAACTTTCCCAGAAAACTGGATGCCTAACAGGTCAATAAGAATGATAATAGGTCTCAAACAATGAAGAAATGATCACAGCTAATGAAGAAGAACTGTTCTGGGAGAGGAAGGCAATTCAGAGTAGGCTTCAAAGTGACTTCCTGCAGTTCCCAATACTATTAAGGGATGATAAAAAAGAAACTTGAGTAAAGATAAGACAGATGAAACAAAGAGGGTGAAGATTAAAGAGCTGCTAGGAATGGCAAGGACGGGAGCTATAAGCAAAAAGAAAAGTGATTTTCTAGCTTTCTTAATGCACAAAGTACCGGGACATGTATTAAAGGAGATGACATTTAAAAGAAGTCGTTCCAAGAGACACCACCACGGCTGTGCTTGTGCAAGAGCCCAACTCATTAAGGAGATGGAATTGGCATTAGGAAGAGGATGGAGGAAGCACCCCGAGGCTTTTCCCTGCCTGGCTCGGCCAGTAGATGTCACAGCAGTCAATGCTATCAGTGCACAGCAACTCCAGGCCACAGAGGTGGCGAGTTTGGAGAACGCTAAATTACTGTACTTAAAATAAATCGGCTTTAATTAATATTAAAGGAGAAAAAAAAGTCATTAGTCATTTCTATGACTTTCTATCAGATGTTTCAAGTATCCTTAAAAAGGGCTTGGAAAGAACGCAAACAGATTGCCAAACATGTCAGCAAATACGACACCTGCACTTAGGGCTTTAGTGAGGCATTAAACACTCCGAGCTGGCACAGGTTAAAAGAACAGAGATGCTTGCTGCCCCCTCCCCGGTTGTATTGGCCAGCCTAAGCAGCACACACGGCTCAGGTTTGTTCCCAGACATGCCTGTTCTGAGAAGTGCAGCTGGAAAACATGAGGCTGTCACAACACAAACATAAAGCCAGAGCAGTAAGAGTTGCGGAAGCAAGAGAATTTAAAATAATTTAAAATTTTTTCTACTCCAAAGGAAATCGAGAACAAACATATCTAGGAGGGCTCCTTGGGTCTAGCTTCTTTTTTTCCTGGTGCAAATGCTCCAGCAGCAAAACTTCAGACTGTTTTCCTACCCTTTCCCAGCACCAAGGGAAGCAGATGGGCTCTAATCATGCTCTGATATAGCACAGAGAAGAAAAGCATATGATGGCATTCCCCATCATGAGTCTGCCTTAATGCTTGCCAGTCAGCTGTGCACACATAAAGCAATCATGACTTTGTTTGGCATTTCCTCTGGAACATATGGTGATTTACTATGCAGTTTCCAGCATATATTGACACCGTTTTGAATCGCACTGAAATCCTGCCCTACTACACACAAAAACGTAAATACGTGTGGTTTATGTTTAGGGTCACATCTACCTGGTAGCAGAAGGGCCCCACCAACAGCTATAGAGCAGCTGCTGGCAGCCCCCTGTCCCCAGTGACCAGAGACACCACTGGGAGGATATGGCTTCGTTTTTGGGGGGAGACTATGACAACTTGCCACAAAGCAAGACAGCTTTAACCAGACCTCCTGTGCCCAGAGGACCCCCACTGCCTGGCTGAGCACACCAAGTGGTTTCTGTTTATCAGCATCCAGTCCTGCCCTATCCTTCCTGCCTAGTCCCACTGAGTGGTGGGTTGCATAATGATCCAAAAATAGATCACTAAAATATGAAAATTATTAGACATACTTAATAATAATCCCTGCAGCTAAATTTTTCACAGCAGGCAATTGGCTGGCAGGTTATACAATACAGCATCCAAGATGTGAGTCAGAGCAAAAAAGGGAGAAGCTGTAAGAACATCAGTTAAAAAAGCCCCGGAGATTTAGGCAGTGTTCTCAGTTCATTACCAAAATACATCAGCTCTGGCAACTGGACCTTCAAACCCTGTGCAACTTTGAAACAAGTAATAGCTTTCTTTTCTCACCAGTGGTTGAAGAGACCATCCAATAGTTAATAATCTTATGTGAGGAAACACACTTTTCTTCTTCAGTAGCACTGATATGAAGAACATAAGTTATATTTAACAGTCACTCAAATTTTGTAAAAACAAGAGAAATACCAAATAAAATGCCCTATCAAACACCAAGATTGAAATATTTTTTATTGTACGCTTTTCTTAAAATGAAAAAAAAAAAGGAAATCCATTGGACTGCCACAGTGTCTGCTGATTTTTACACAGTCATATTTGTAACACCCTTGAAACACTTAAGAGAGGAAATACAGTATTTTAAAAGACAGAAGTCATTCCAGTGAGCAACACTTTAGCCCTTCACTCCTAGGGAAAATAACCATACTGCCCACAAGATGCATCTCATCAAAAAAATGTAATTAGGTATAATTACTTCACGTTGCTTTTAAGAAGCTATTACCATTTGCTGTTCTTGGTGCACAGGCTCCATTTTCTTTGATACGCATGTACTAAATATCCTGACCAAAGTAATCCAGGATACTGAATATACATTTACTTCTCCAAGGAAAAGAGAAGAGAAAGAGTTAACTACCTAAGGCAGGTGTTCAGATGTTAGTTTGTGGGTCTGCTTTGTGTTTCACCTAAAGACACTGGGATAACACAGCGATAAAACCAGTGAGAGCCTTCACAAACCTGGACAGAACTACAAAAAGAAGGAGGGGGGGGGGGAAAAAGCAAATATTTTAGCGGTACAAGAATTTCAATTAATCAGGTGAAACCAGGTTATTTATAGCACTTTTAGAGTCTGAAAAAGCGTCATGCAAGCAAGAAACCTGCCTATAAAGGTTTAATCTTGGATTGCATTACGCAAGCCAGATAAGAAGCACTCATGATTGCTCAAGGCACTTGGGTGAGTGGCTAGCTCACCCAAAGCTCCCACCCATCTGCAAAAAGCTGCTGACTGCTGGCTTCCAGCTCTGGGAAGACTTAGTAAGGCCCAAGAATAACCTGAACAAGAGTGCCTCACAGTATCACTCAGTCATCAAAACCTTGGGCTCAACAATGGCCTTATCGAAGCGGGTTTATCAGTTAAAATAATGCTATTGCTGTTTTCCAAAGGCCCTGCTCCAGTCTCACCTAATGCTGCACGCATGCAGATCCCCACCTAAACGGGTAAGAAAATGCTTTGGTGCTCTGCATTTGGTTAGAGGCTTTAAATTACAAGCTTTGTAGAGCCCTGTAACTCAGTCCCTCACATGTAACTCATGTTAGGTTGCAGAGGGGAGATGTTCTCTGGAAAGCACAGGTTTCAAGGGAAATCAGATGGGAGCTCCTGTCTGGGTGGCAGCACTAGAATCATAATCAAGGAAATAAAAGGAGCTTGATGGCACCCTAACAAGCATGAGTCAATGTATTTCATGCTTGTCTGCCATCAGAAAAAGCAGAGATGCTTTACCAGTGCCCAATAAAAAGAGCAGTTTAATTTCCAATGTCTAGCAAGCAGCTTGTTCCAAATCTGTTGTTTGCTTCATTGGAGTATAAAGCAAAATCAAAATTAAATCATTTGTCTGTTTCGCCAAATCACTTAGGATGTCTAAAGGCAATTGAAGCTTTTTAATAGGAAACAAAGAATATTTATATCCCAAAACAATCTTAAACAATTAATATTATGCTATTAAAGTGTTACTTTTTTCCTGCATTTAATGCAAGTTGCCATATCAATAACCTAAACAAAAAATAAAATGGGAAGCTTCCTAATGCAATCATGATTAGCATGTCCCAAGATAAGCATGTGGGAACTAAAGAGTAATAGATCCAGCAATATCCATTCTGCAGTTAGTAATTATTTAGTTAGTAATGTTAATAAATATTTGTAACTACTATAAAATAATTACTAACATTAGCTTTCTTTACATTAAAAAGGTAATTTGTTTAGCTTATCATTATTGCTATCATTATTACTGTTGCATTTTCACACCCAGTGTGAGCCCTTTGGATAAAGTACTCCATATGTACACCTTAAAATATCCAGTAAAGAAATTCCAACGTGTAATAAAATTATTATTAATAAATATTATTAATGCTAATTTGCTAGGGGCATTATAATTCCACAAACCGTGCTTTGCTGAACACCTCTCTGAAGAGCATGATGGGGTTTGGAAAATCCTACTGATTGGAAAAATGTGGTGAAACAAGCAATATGCAATATTTAATGTGAGATTCTTGGAGAGCATAGCAAAAAAAACCAGCCCTAATATTTTTGAAGTTATGCCTTCACAACGCTAACAAATATGCTACGTATAAAAATAACAGAGCAACTGCAAATTTAGATAAGCTTTTATAAATTTTGGGAATTTATTACAAACCAGAAGCTACAAGTTTTCCAGACTCCCTTCATGGCTGCATCTGTGTTACAGAATGGTTTGGGTATGAATGCTGAAGGTCATTTTTATGAAGTATTTTGATTGTCAAACACAAATGACCATTTTCAAGGTTGCTGAAAAAGACCACTGTAATGCTTTTATGTTACAAGATATAACTGATCCCAAATGACATTCCAAATAAAAGGTTTTCATTATTTCTTCTTCCACTCACCCCATGAATTTGTCATTGGAGTAAATATGAATCTCCTCTTTCAGAAAGGGTACAGGATAATTACTGAGAACATGTAAACCACCAAAACTTTTACTCCTACAAGACTTGCTGCTTGAGCTATTTGAAAAGTGCAGGCAAGGAAAAGCAAATCAAAGGTTAATACTTCTAGACTACATCAAATTTCTAATGGCAAAGCCAATATTCATTTGTTAGAGCTAACATTATTTCCTTCCTCTTATTATTGCTTTGCATCTTAGCATGACCAAAGGTTACAGCATCCTCATATTTCCACTCTAGCCAACCATCTGATCAAGTATGTGATGGAAATCAACAGCAATTTTGTTTTCATTAATCAAGATAATAGCTGGCCATAAATAACATCTTTGCAGATACTGTGAAGCAACAGCAAAACCCTGAAAAACAACAAATTGCACGTCTCCCTACTTAGAGGAAGATTGCAACGTGCCTCACTTCTGCAGCACTACAAAGAATTCTGGGATTTACATGACATTTAAATTTCATACTAAATCCAGGCATCAACCTTGAAGATGGGAGACACAGATGTATCTATTCCACTCAACCTGGGTATAACATTAGTTCCTTTTATAGTATTTTGATTGGGTTTGGGTTTGGTTTTTGGTGGTTTTTTTTTTTTTTTTAAATCAAAGTAAAAAAGAAGGTTCCAAAAGAGGAACATAATTGTGTATTTTCACCCAAAGACAATGCTTACAAAAGTAAATAATTGAATGTATTACAAAATTATGTGGCGGAAATTTTCTTGGATTCTCTGATGTCAGCTGTGTAAATGAATAATGAAAAAAAATATTTTTGTAGTATATTTATTACAGAACATATGAGAGAAATTACAAACCCTGAAGTATGTCAGAATGGTGGAAGCACACCTTCTGAAATTTTAAGATGGAGGAACAATATGTTTAGATGAATTGCAAGGCAAAGCCAGGTTGGGGAATACTGGGGAAATGTTGTAGATGTGGTTTGCCAAGTCACAAAGACTGGGAACAGGGCATGTGTGGAGGGTTTGCTTTCTGTGTTTGGAAAAGACCCCAGGAGATGGCAACAAAAAGAACTACAAAGGTATATGGTAGTAAATGCACAAAGTATTAAAGTCCAAACACTTCTTTAATTGACCACTGGGTTTTCACATTCATAATGCTGTACTAATTAAAAATGGGATTAGCAGACTTAGCTCCTGATAAAATTCTGGTGAAAACATTATGCAGTCTCACAGCTGCATACAGAGACAATGGGTTTGCACCTGTGGTTAATTATGATCCCTTCATGTCCAGCTGCACAGTTGTTTGTGGATAGTGAAATTCCCATTCCAAACCCTATAAGGACAGCATTTTGGTACACTGAGTATACTCAGAGTAGCCTACTGCTGTATGCTCCTGCTTTAGTTGAGGGAAGTATTGCTGAACACACTGTATATATATATATATATTATATATGTGTGTGTGTGTCTTTATATTTTTATATATACACATATACAAACACACAAGATGCTGAAGTTCACGCCCCATTTTGTAATTCAAAAAGCAAAAGAGAAAATTAATGGGAACAACAACAACAAAAAGCCATTAAAAGAGGGAGAATATAAGCATTTTCAAGTGGAGCTAAGACCCCTCTGCAGTCTGCTAATTTAGAAAAAATTACGCAAAAAACCACTTAGTACATTCACTTGTATAGGGATTTTACATTCTACGTCAGTGCCAGGTATCACATTTCTGTTTGAAAACCTGAATTCAAGCAGGTGTTTGACACAGCACATAACAAAGTGCACTTCCTTTTGAGGAAGGAATCATACACAGTTTGAACAAAATCAATACCAAATGAGAGGGGATGATTTGTGATCCTACTCTCCATGCATTTCTCAAAGTAAGTTCTTACGCTGAGCCACAGCCCAACACACTCCTTAACACCAGATCTGAGCTGAAGGAATAGTTGGTAGCTGCAGTTAAAGCAGATGACTGGCAAGGTGCCCTATCAAGTTTTGCTTGCAATTGGTTCATTCCTGTGATGGCAAAGCGTACTGGATTTGAAATTCAGGAACTCTCACAAGGCCACACCTCGTTACTGCACTCCAGATGCAGCAACCAAACCCTCCGGTGTCACACTGGAACGGGCAGCAAGCAGCCTGCAGAGCAGGTTGACATCAGACACTCTGTTACCTGCCTGACTTCTCACAGCAGCCCGAGACTAAGGAATGTGGCACGCTCCTGGCTATTCTCCCTTGGCAAGATGCTCATTCAGAGGCAATTAAAAAGCTGATTCTCAAGGATGGACACAGGGAAAACATCAGCTGTCTACACACATAGGTTAGTTTTACCTCTCAGTGTTTACTTGAAGAGGATTATCTTTTCCCAGATCAAGCTGGGAAACGGCTTTGGTTCACACAAAATCTTAACAGGATTTGTTGCGTTTCAGGTGAACTACTTCTTTTATGCCCATCATGTGGGTATAATAGAGCTCTCAAAGGAACTATGGAGACCTGGCTGAGGCACACAGAGAGGGAAAGGACCTCCTTTGTCTCGCTGTCCAAGAGCTCATAGTCGTGATAAAAGTCTCAACATCCTCAGCAAGAAAACAGAGGATCTGGAGGAAGGGTTAGGTCTGGAGCCAGGATCACAAAGTGTCTACACAACTCTAGCTGCAACCTCCAGAACTTAAGTTTCTTCTACTTCCTTTTGTTTGTTTGTTTATTTTCCCATTGGGGGCAGTTATTTCAGCTTTCATTGCAGTGCCAAAACAGGATCATTTGGATCACTTAGATTATAAATCTTGATTGCTCAAGGATGAAGGCTGGCCAATATAACTCAGCTTTCATATTGCACAGCTATCTGCATTTTCTCTCCCTCATGGAGCACCTGAACAGGTTGTGTTTGGATCTGCAGTTGTATGAGTTCAGCCCTTTCTGACTCTAGAGAAGGCCAGAAGGTCAAAGCTGTTATGCCAGGAAATCATTTCCTTTTAATAAGTTTGTCCTGGACCCAGCTGCTTCCCAGACCAGAAAGAACATTTTTAGAAAAGAATATTACAAGAGGGTATCAAGTCTTTTGCTTGGTCAGTAGTGCTTCACAGCAAAGCACCAGCTTATACTAAAATATAAAACCACCAGGCCACAGAGGTTACCATGGCATTGGCATAATTAGTGCAATTATAATACACGACAGAATGTGGCACACATGCAAAAAAGCCTTGGTAGCAGCATGAATCTATTAGAAAGAGTGTGTGACACTGGAATTACTTGGAAGCTTCAGCAGTAAGTCAGTCACTGTACATACATACACACACATATAGACAGACAGAGATGGCAGGCACCAAAAAACCCCTGTACATTATTTTTTAAGTTAGAAATACAGAAATATTTTCAAACTCTGGCCACAGCCATGGTAAGCAGAAGACTGCTTTGGAGAAAGGGTAGGAATTCTTTGCATTCTCCTGGAATGTCCCCCTCTTGGCAAGCTTGGTGGAGGATTGGACTAAGGCACCTCTTTACACTTGACTGTGAGCAGGTGCTGGAGTGCCATGCACATACTGAACACACCACACAGACAGATTCCAAATATTACACTTCTATTTCTCTAAATCAACACATCAGTAAGAAAAATCATTACTTTAAAATTGGTATTAATCCTTGATACTGTAAAAATACTAGCAAGAATTTAGCTGTTTTCACAAGGAAGACTAGATTTCCAGACTGTGTAAGAGCAGCTACACTGTCTTTTGGATTGTTGTCTTCTGTCCCTGGTGGTGGGCCAACATTTAGAACTTCCTCAGCTCACAGGAAATGCATTTTCTGTTTTAAAAAGGCTTGGGGGAGCCATTCTGGGGAATCCTCATTCACTCTGAAAAACCTTTCTCTGTATTAAAACTACTTCTATGCTTTAGTCTACGTGGGTGGAGGAGGGTAAAAATCAAAGCAATGTATTTTCTTTTGTTGGGATAAACAAGTTGGTGTGGGTGGTTTTGCATGTTAAAATGAGACAAAACCTTTTTTTAATGTCAGCTTTCTATTACTCATCTGAAAATAGTTTCACAAAAGCCAAATGTGCCTTTTTTAAGGATTAAAGGAGTTAAATTAAAATTAAAATTTTATTTTAATTCGCCATCAACCTTGTTAAGTGCATTGTTCGTCTACTCAGAATGGCTTTCCCATATATTGAAAGACTTTATGAACATTCTACAGATCTCAAAAAATGCAGATTTTTTTTTCTTTTCTATTTAAGGCTGAGTATTTTATGGGTGGCTGAGGAAAAAACAACCCTTTCAAAAACAATTCAAGCAGGTCTCCTCAAAATGTGATAAAAACAAACAAAGCATCAATTTAGTTTCTGGACTGATGAATGAAGTGCTTAACCCCAATTTCTGGTTGGCCAGAACTCACTCTGTTTACTGCATTTTTCTTCCAAGTACTGACATAGAATTGGAATATCTTTATTGACAATGATATAATTTTCCATACTTAAAAAACATATTGCAAAATAGCCAAAATTCTGGGTTTGCAAATTTAGTCTGCATACATCTAATTCCTAATCCACTGATAAGAATGCAAATGATAGTTAAGAATTTAGTGACCAGCATGGGAAAAAACCATAAATCTACAATAGAATAGAAAATATTATCTTACTGAAGATACTTCAAAGCAGTTATGGTTTTAGTACCAGCTTCATAAAAGAATCATATTCTTCCATTTTAAGGTGAATTAGAATTTGAATTTCACCCATACGAGCTCTTCCATCAATTTTATTGGTGATTATTAATACCTATTGATGACTGCATTACTTTTAATGGAATTTGCTAGTGAATGGCCTATCAGAACTTCAACAACTTAATATTTTTATGAAGAAATACACAGCTTGCTTTGTATAGCATACTAAGTTACTTCTTCATAACAACTGTACAGACATTATACTACAGCACCTAAATATATGAAAATTGCTCATTATTCATAGTAGCAGAAGGCATCTCAAACATGTGATGAATTCATTAAATCAGTTTAGAAGGGATTAGTCATTTAAGAGCATTCTAAAGAAGCATTTTGCTACTTACCCACAGAGCTTTATCTAAGTCACAGCTAAAATTTACATGACAACATACCATGTAGTGAGTAACAGAAACAGAACAGTTTTGCTGTCTGTTTTGGGTTTATGTGGCAAGGCTTTGATAGCAGACAGGCTGCAGAGGTGGTTTCTGTGAGAAGGCACCAGGACCTGTCCCCGCGTAGGACAGAGCAAGCTGTGCTTTGCTCCAAGACAGACCAGACACAAGGGAGAGCTGAGCCCATCAGCAATGCCAGTAGCACCTCCGTGGTAACACATTCAGAGAAGAGTAAAAAAATCTTCACTACAGCAGCTGAGAGAGGGAAGTGAGAATATGTGGAAGAATCTCTGCAGGTAGCAGGGTCAGAGAAGGAGGAGGAGGTACTGCAGGGGCTGGAGCAGAGATTTTGCTGCAACACATGGTGATGGCCATGACGGAGACTGTGGAGCACCAGGTTATTGCTTCCAGTTCATGGAAGCCCATGGTGGAGCAGATATCCACCTGCAGCTCACTGAGGGGACCTGGGAAGGAGCAGGTCTTCTGGCCAGCATCTGTGGCTCCCCAAGGGAGTTGCTGCATGCTGGAGCAGTCTGTTCCAGGAGTGCCCCTCATGGAAAGGACCTGCACTGGGGCAGTTCCTGAAGAACTGCTGCCTGTGGGAAGGACAAACATTGGGCAAGTTTGTGAGGGACTGTCTCCCATGAGTGGGAGCAGGGGAAGAGTGTGAAGAGAAAGGAATGGCAGAAAACAAGTGTTGCGAACTGACCAGAGCCCCCATTCCCCACCTCCCTATACTGATCAGGGGAAGGAAATAGAAGACTTGGGAGTGAATTTGTGCCTGGGAAGAAGGGAAGGAATGGACAGAAAGTGTTTTTTAGATTTTTTTTTCCTTATCTGTTATTATGCCACTCTGATTAACTGGTAATAAATTAATTTCCTTCAGTCAACTCTGTTTTGCCCATAAAGGTGATTGGTAAGTAATCTCCTTGTCCTTAACTCACAAGCTTTTCATCTTATTTTTCTCTCCCTGTCCTGTTGAGAAGACGGAAGTCATAGAGAGGCTTGGTGGGCACCTGGTAACCAGCCAAGGTCAACCCACCACAGTGTTTTAAAACTTCCTAGTTAATTATGTTTTCTACTGTACACACACATCCTCATTATGTAAACTGTTTGTAGCCAGATTTTCCTCTCTACAGGGTTCCAGGCCATAAGCACTAAATAGAACAGAAATAAGTTTAGAGTTTGGAACTTTTGAAAAATAGATAATGGAGTAACTTTGGCTTGAAAACGATCACATATGTCAACAATCACTGTAGGTGTACGAATGTTAAAGGCTTGCAGTTCATCAAATCTTCTCTAAGGGTGGGTGTTAATGCTTTACCTGGAGGGGTCCAACAAACTCCAGAGGAGAAGAAGGAAGAAATCCAAAGAGCACAACCCCCCAAGAGCATGAGATTTCAACCCACTGACAGACACAGCACTAAAATCATCCACAGAAGATGTGCGAACTCCATGGCACAAAATGCCTCAGAGCACCCACAGTACAGAGTGTAAAGTCTACCTGACCAAAAAATCTGTGGGCTAGCTAAACAGTTCTCTGTTAGAGATGGATAGAAGTTAAGATGTCCAAGGCTAGAGGAAAGATGCAAAATTGCAAAATGGAATCTACCAATGATGAAACAGAATAAAATACGTTTTGTTTAGGTTGGCATAGAGAAAGTGTGAATACAAGAGCATCTGACTCCCTGAACAACTTTTACAAAGCAGCATGGGAAAGAACACAGTGCCTGTTTATTTACATTTGGACAGTTTTTTTGGAAATTGACAACTTTGCTTCCTTGGGAATTTGGCATAATTCCCAAGCCACAGGCCCTTCCAGACATCTCAGTCATGTCCAATGTCCTCAGTTTTCAGTGCTGTAAGATGCATGCCAGTCAAACATCCAAATCCTCTTCCCACAGGACTTGTGGGATTGTCAAACACAGGAGAAAGAAGCAGGCTGTCAGTTTGACCATTATGAAATCCATTATCAAATGGGACAATACTGTAAAATTAAAACCTTTCTCTTCTCAGTGCAAGAAAGCTTTATTGAAACTTTCCAGCAAGTCTGGCTTTTGTGTACCAGAAAGAATTCTGGGATACCATTTTGAACCTCTACCATGAAAAAGAATTTTAAAACCTGTCAAATGGAAAGACAGAATGTAAGGCCATGGACTGCCCCTCTGAGAACAAACTGCTGTCCATGCCCCCTGAGATTTAAAATCAGGGCTTGAGGTGCTCCAAGCTGAAATTAATGTTTTGAGAGAGGTTCTCTCTCGAGTTAGAGCTTACACTATCGAAAGAAGAAAGATTAAGCTAATGCTGAAGAGGAAAGCACAATTACATTTTAAAATTGCTTTCTGAAAGAGATGCTGGGAGTCCTGTCCACTGGCACAGTTGGAATACCATAGAATAAACACACCACTACAAGTACAAAAGCAAGTAATCTTGCATTGCCAAGGACAGAGACTATTCTATTACAATCACTGCTCTCTCAAGTATGCTCTGATTAGGAGCTTCGGCTCTAACTCACTCAGTCATGTTTGATTTGTAAAAATGCAGAACATTCTTTGCCACTTCTTTCACTCCAACAAAATCCTTGTAACATACCTAGATCCTACTGCCTTCCTTCTTTTATATCAGGATACAAATTTCAGCTTCTGGCAAAGCTACTTGTGCTTTCTATCATGACACTCCAAAGTAGTCAGAATTAGTAATTTAATCTCTATCCAGGCTAAAATGGCTTACTAGAGAAATCTCAGCTTAATAAATTATGTATAAGAATTCTCCCTTTTATGTAGTGCGAGCAGACATTTGAGCTATAACATCATTTATGGCTGCAGCAGAACAAAACGAGTGAATACAGGGTGGTACAACCCAGCAGAAGTTAATATTGGTCACAAAGCTCCTACAGATGAAAGAAGCAAGTGCCAAAGCCAGAACATCTACCAAAGGCCTTTCCCCTTCTTAAAGACAGCAAACTTGCACCCCATCACAAGCCAAAGACAACGACAGGTAGCTATGAAGCAAGCTTTTCTCTTCTTATGCTTCTACCAACCTGGAGCTATGATGCCCAATTTGGAAACCCACAAGTGTTTCAATATTTGGTGGGAAAAACCAGACCTGCTCCATCCAGCCTACAAGTCCTGCTGCCCTCCCCAGCTGCAGTATTTCTTTTGTCCAAAATACCCTTCATGAGGGTGAGTTTGTCACTTGACTATCCCACAGCACTCCCAGTGTCTACACTCTGGTTCCCCTCAAAGATTCCGAAAATGGAGAGAGACATCAAGTTAACCTGCTTTAATTTCAGAACATTGTTACAGCAAGTTTTGCTCTGAAAAACCTCTGTCAGCTTCCTTTCAGCTGCAAAGTCTTCAAGTCCAACACATAGCACCTGCAGGCACAGACTGCAGTTTCAGTTTCTTTGGATGGTGGAAAGAGAGATGCAGCAGATGATTATCCCCCTGTTCCCACTTAGATGAAAATTTCAGTGACTGGCAGCAGAAGGACTTGATTAAAGGTATGCTTTCTCTTTTCCTTTGGGAAAAATAAAAAGTTTTCTAAGTCTGAGCTCCACTCTGAGGTAACTAGACAGCTAATAACTTCAGGAGGGATTTTAGTCACTTGAGGGAACTGCTCAGGGAGTCACCTGACAGCAAGCTGACACTTTCAGAAAAGAGGATATTTCACTGGCATTTGTTGAGAAAGTGAGTGAAAGGAAACTGCTTTCACAGCACAGACAGGAACAACAATGACATGCCAGGCACAGAGCACTGGAAACTTTTCCCTTGGCCACGAAGTCTTTAAGTACCACAGGCAGTAACATTTTGTACCTGGGGAAGGCATAAAGGGGATGCAGGGACAGAAGTGTCCTGCCCTCCCAGCTCAGCTCCAACCACCTTCACGACAAGTAGCAAGAACAGCACAAGGGATGTTGCCTTTTACTTTGCCTAAACCCAGCTTTAGGTTTAGCTTAGGTCAAGACCAATTGACCACTCTGGGTACCTTCCAAGGTGCCTGCAAGCCTGCTTATTTCTGTCACAGTCATCAGCACTTGGATCCAGACCCAGCAGTGGAGGGAGCATCTCTTCACTGGCACCCATGGGCCTGGGGCAGGCAGCCCCATTTCCACCAGGGATTACTAGAGGAGATCCAGCACCCAAGGAATATGTGAATATGGTAAAAATATGAACCAGTGCTACAGAGAGCTCACTTAAACTGATTGAAACTTGGCTACAAAGCACCTAGCACTGCACAGTGGGACTTGGTGCCACAGCCAACTGAAGGCAGAGGTACCCTGAAGATGGAGATACCCCAGAGGAAAAACCAAGTCTAAAAATATGAGATCTTTCTGGGGAAAAACATAAAATATCCCCAAAGCTGCTTTTTCAAGTATTTGGAATCTGTATGAATATTTTTAGGAGGAATATACAGTATCTACATTTCAAACTAGTTGAACACTTTTGGAGACAGAGATGGAACTGCTCATTAAAATGAAAAGTGTATTCTGGTATTTGTACTCCAAAGGATATGCAATACATCACAAACGTAACTAGAAGAATGTACTAGTTCATCCTAATTCTACAAAATTCCATTTGCATAAATAGACCAGATAAGTGTTAGAAGTGTTAGGCTGGGGAGCTGTTTCTATTAAAAAAAAATCACAGATATTTAAACCAGAATAAATTCTAAGTTCTAAAAAGTTGCCTTTTAACGTGCATCACCTCAAATCTCTGAAGTATCATACCTTCCACGCATCTCCAAGAGCATATATTATTCACATTATTTAACATTTGCATTCTGATTGCAATCAGCCTTCTTTTAATAAAATAGTGTTACAGTCTGTTAACCTAGAACCATCAAGCTCTCGCTTCCATTATCAATCAATGCCACTTTTATGCTGACTGCAACTCAATTAAAATCCAATTATTTGAGTAACTGGATGGAAATTGCTATCATAAGATGTACATTTTTATTAGGAACATTTTGTGTAGAAAACTGACAGCACAGGAGTTGTGACACTACGGTTAGAAAATGTTTTGTAACCTGGGCTGGGAAAAGCAATGCCAATAAATATGGAGGGCCAGTGTCACTTCTGAAGTAGGTATTTGATTCTAAAGTTGGGCTTTTTGACTCAGAGCAGGTCCAAAATTACGTGAATTCTGCTAGCATTACTATGAGTTTTGAAAAAGTTGGTCATTCTAAGCCTCAAAGCTTGCTATTTCTACAGATTTTAGGAAAGAAAAAAAAAGTAGAGCATCTGAGAGCATCTTACCACATTACCCGTGGAGTTAATTATAAAATATGTCAATCAGTGATGCTGATTCTTGAGGTGCTAGCAATGTCAAATTCTTTTATTTATTTTATTTCTTATATTAACTAAGACCAGGTAAGGAGCTGTTTATTAACAGGACATCTCTCTTAATATGCTTGCAGCTGCATACCCTATAAAAAATGTCTTAGGAGGAAATCCCCAAGTATAAATTTGCTTCTTAGTTTTTAATCACATCAATTTTCTACCAGAGCTCTGATTTATTTCACCAAAGTGTGGATCACACATTCTTCTTTCATCTAATACTAAAAAGCTGAATTCTTTTATACTGACAACATATGCAGATAAAAAATATTATCCACTACTTCACTTTCAGTATGCCAACACTATATATTAAAAAAAAATCTTTACAAATGTCTAGTTGTAAAGTGTCATTTTACTAAAGAGAAATCTTTTAATCTTTTAAATCTATTTAGTAAAGTGTCATTCTACTAAATAGATTTAAAAGATTTCTCTTTTTCATGTCTAATTATCTAGGAGTCACTTGGCACCTGAAAAATACTATGGAGAATCATTTTTAGGAACAAAAAAGTCTCCATCTAACATATTTCTTTAGCTGATCTCAAATACCCTTATAAAACAAGTAAAGGTTCTCTAATATATTTCTTTTCAATGTGATATTGTTGTCTTCTACCTTACATCATAAAATCATGTAATCTGAATTATACCTACTACAGTTTTAATAAATTTCTGCAGAGGTTGTTCACTGAAGATTACTCAGAGGATTTAAACTGGGCTATTAGATTATGATTACTTACATTTGACAAAATAACTTGAAATGGCACACAACAAGGAATGAAAAGAGCCCAAAAAATCAAGTATAAGAAAATGGAAATACTATAGATAAGCAAAATAATTCCAAAATGTGATTTATAATAAAAGAAACAACTTTCAATGAATGTCATGTACATATTACTTTTCCATTGTGTTTACTCTACTTGACTTTTGTTCCATATATTAGATCCTATATCTTCCCTGTCATTTTCCTTGTGATTTCAAGCAACTCCCCTAAAATATTTCCAGCTGCTTTACAAATGGTGAAGTTGCATTAAGTAGTGAACACTGTTTATCATAAGTGCATGACAGTTTTCATATATCCTGGAACCTGCCTACTTCCTGGAAATGTATAATACTTTCACATACACACAGTCCAGCTCCCTCTGAAGATAATAATAAACATGCACTCATAGCCTTTTGACTCTACATGCCAGCAGGGTCTCTTAGGCAAACTCTGAAAAAGTCATCTTATAAAAGGGGTGCACAAAAAAATTCAAGAATCCAAGCCATCCAGTTTTTTTTTCATGCAGACAGCCCTTAAAAGTGAGAGAATTTACATGATGTATGCTAAAAATCACAGCTACTTACCCTTTTTCTCAGGTTGTAGGTCAAAATGAGATTTCTGGAGAAGGAGTGTGAAAAGGCTGTGTAGAACTCCAGCACTTTCTGCAAGGCATCCCTTTTAATCACATGAAGGTCACAGTAAGTCAAAGCCCTCACGTTAGCACAGGACTGGGCGAGAGTAGACTCCTTCCAGAACACATCACCAAAAACGTCTCCTTTGCCTACAGAAAATCAACAGCATTGCTTTCAATAACAGCACTATTTCCATCAAAAATATAAAAAGAACAGACATCTCATTCATGCAGTCAAGTTTCTTCTATTTTTGCACTCAGGAAAAAAAACTGCCTGAAAAAAAACCCCAACTTTGAAACATTTAAGTGATAAATTTTTCCATTATCTTTTTCTTAATTACAACAGCCTAGAAAAACTTCCTAAGAAGAAATCATACTTAAAAAGTGTTCTATGTGACAAGTCTCCTTTAAATATCAATAAAGGTTTTTCTTTAAAAATCAAGAAAAGCAGTTCATTCTTGGTTCATGTTCTCTTCTGATCGCTTTCAAAGAAATCAATTAAAAGGAAATGTTTTTTCCCTTCCTCCTTTTAACTGTCACACAAAAGACCTGTTTCTTACATCTGTGTTGTTGATTTTTCTTAATCGGGCTAACATTTACTCACTTGTGTCAATAAAATCATCCTGTATCACACATCAGTGCAGTTACAGGCTGCAGCCAAACAGAGTCCAAACCAAGAAGAGTACAATGAGTTAACATAACAATGACAAGGCGTGAAAATTTAGCTGTTGCACACTGGAAGGAAGAAAACAACCTCACACCCTTCTCATGTGCATGTTTCTATAAGCTCGGGGCAGCCAGTGAAACCCCTGCTGTGGAATACTGCAAGGATGGCATTTGCACCACCCTGGGCACCAAAATCTAGCTGAGGAGCATCCCCTAGTCAGGATTTCCCCCCAGCTCAGGCTGGGCACGCAAGGGAGTGTCTAGGAGAAAGTTACAAGTTCATTTACAAGAGAATGGTCTTTTTCCCCCCTCTGTTTTCCAATACATAATGCTAACCGAAAAAAAAGGAATATTCACTTGTTACCTTAATAATGAAAAGCTACACTGTTCTTGTTTTGAAATGTGTTTTCCTCCCAAACTTCTGCTGTGCTGTATCATCACTGCCCATCTCTCAAGACCAATGACATGGAAATACATCCATTATCTATCAAGTTGTGGTAGGAATGGTTCCTTGTTTTTTAAGTAATACCTTGCCTGCAGTAATTATTAAATTAAAAACATCAAAATATATATTAGTTTACTGACTTTACCCAGATTTTTTTTAGATTTCCTTCCCTAAACAGCCATTTTTGAAAGCCTATATAAAGTCAAGAGAACTATTATAAGTAAAGAGCTCAAGAAAACATTTAAATCAAACTCAGAATTCCCATCTCAGCCCTTCAGCTGTACTTCCACCCTTACCTCATCCCTTCCATTAGATGATAAGCATTTTTTTTTTTTTTTTGAGAAAAAGCGATCAGCTTGATGGTAAACTACCCTGAATGGCAATAAGCTGTCATTAACTCTAATGTGTTTAGGTCTTCCAAAGAAGACCTAAACCATCCACCTCACATAGATCAGTTTAGATCCTGACCAGTTAGGACTTTATTTTAATTTTAAATGTGCATATACACTGAAACCACCTGCTCTGTTAGCATAAAATTCGGCCAAGACACCATAAAGATAAACTTCCACCTCTAGTCTCTTGCACAGCACAATGCCAACATCTGGAAATAGTACAAAAGCTTGGTGGTAGTCCCACAGCCCAGTACAGTAAACACCTTTTCCTTTCAATAGCAATGACTTTTCAGATTTTCAATTATTTGTATGGTTTTTGTTAACAGATACATTAAAAATGTGTAAAGAAGAAAAGCTTCCATGCACTTGAAACAGACCATGTACAAGGCTTTTAGAAAAATACACAATATATTCAAAATTGAAATGAAACAATTTTTATGCACCATAAAAACTGATATGCTTCACTGAGTAAAAATGGATTGTTTGCCTTTGGAATAAATATGCTTTTATTCACAATCTTCCAGGCAATTAGCTAAACAACTGTTTTAATTAACACTCTGGAATCTATCAAGCATTGAATTGTGCCATCACTGATGAGCAACAGTTAGAGCTGGTAGTCCAAGCACAAGGGAGAAGAATTCTAACTCATTTCCTAATGTATTGCTTAACATCACTGGACAAGCTTCCCTACCTTAAAATGACAACCATTATGTTACTGCCCCACAGTAACATGATCAATAATTAGTACAATCCATGCACAAACAGCATGGTGCTGCTGTGCCTACCTCAGAAGTGAGGTACAACAGAAGTTAGTTATATCTTACTCTTTTTGAAATTTAACTCTGCTTTTCCCATAGCACAGAAAGACACAACTTTGTCCTTCACTTGTGGCAGCAACCAGTTTCCCTACACTATTTGAAACTCTTCTCTCTGAAAAAAATCTCCCGCCTGCAGTGTCCTGCCACCTCCCATTAGTGGCAAGAACAGCACAGGAAGGAGCTGGGACTGCTGGGTGCCTGCTGAGCCAAACCAGGGAAAAGCAACACAAGAGAACCAAACTCAGATCACAGAAGTCCCTGGTTTTAAGAAGCAAGCTAAAAAAACCCAAAGAGGTTGTACACTTTCATTAAAAACTTTTCTTGAAGTTAACAGCCAGTGATCCAGCTGAAAATGAATTCTACGCTGTATTTCAGTTTCCAAGGCAAGGCACATGCAAGCACCTGATTGCTTTATTTCTGTCAAGTCCATTTTCTATGTGTACAGAAAGTATTAAATTTGATTGTCAGATTCTAAAAAAACCCACCTGATTGACATTTATAGAAAAATGAGGGGGGGAAGGAGCAGTAGAAATCTATACAGCAAGAAGAAATTAAAATTCCACTCAGGATTACCTGCACGGCTTTAGAATAATTGGCCTCTTATGCATAATAAGGAATTGCATACCATCTCCCTTTGTCTATATGTTCTCCACAAAGCATGATCAATCACTGTGGAAAAAGGAAAAAAAAAAAAGGGGGGGGGGCAGGGAGATTAAGCGGGTGTTTTATCAAAACCACCTGTAGCTGGAAAGCAAGAAGGGTATGGTGATACTTCTGAGTCAGAAGGTGGTTGGCAAAGCCCATTAGGGAACCTAAGCCAAAAGCCTCTTTTTATATATAACTCCAGACTTTATATATTTCACCTTACCTCTGAAGAAAGATTAAAAAGCTAGAGAAATGCAGATGGCCGTTTGTTTGTCAGTACTTTGCATTTCTCATTCCCAGCTTGCTGAATTCCAGATGTTTGCCAGGAACATTATCTGTCAATCAAACTTAAAGTGGATGATCTAAGCTTTTACCATCAATCATTTATATTCCCTGCTGGATCTGTGGGCTGAGGACCTTTTCCACCATCAGCTCAGCATGCACTGGAAAGCCAAGTAGTTTTCTGCCTTTTATGTTTACTTGTTTGTTTAAATTATAATAACAAGTTCCCAAACCCTGATATATTTAAACTGTGAAGAAATATTTTATAAAACTGTTTCCACATTTGTTCTTTCCCTGTTTCTTCTCCACATCAAATTTGCTGTTTATCTTATAAGTGAAAAGATGATTTCTCTGTTACCACTGCCAATTCAGCCTGAGTCAGGCATAAGGTCAAACCATATCCATTCTGTCTCCTGAAAGCCGCACCAGTGACGAAGATTTGATTATTGCAGCTTAGTCAAGTGTTCTGATTCTGAGGAATGAACCACACTCTCACATTACAACTGTACTGCCTTGATAACACAACAACCCTTGGCCTTTTCACTCCTAGAAGAGGAAAGATTGAAGAGCTCTTCTCTCAGACAGAAGATATTCCACTCTACTCAAAAAACATATGACTCATGTGGAATAAGTGTTTGGCTGACAACCTACTCAGTCCACTTTTGGGTTCTGGGTGTCTGGAAATCCTGGTGCAGTTTTGGTGGGATAGCTGGGGGAGAAGATGAGGCTATGGATTCATGTGTTGCAGGTCTTCCAAGCCAGCATGGATTTTGAAGGCATTCACATGAATCCGTGGATTTTCAGTATATCAGAGAAAATATTCACGTTCAAATCGTTCCCAAAGCAATAGCAAAGGTTGTTACAGAAGCCAAGAGCAGAATCTAGGTCACATGCCCTCCCAAGTTGCCTTCATATATATGCTTGAACAATAGAATTAGGTCAGCAGATCCCAAGATCAAGTAAAATGGCCAAACATTGCTCATGGTTGAGCAATGAATGACCAGACATTGCTCCCCTCGGTGGCACTGCAGCACTAAGCATATCTTGGCAATCAGGTGTTCAGCAAATAGAGTTATCTGTGATGCTGATCCACAGTGGCTGCCACAATGACTTTCCCAGCACAGCTCCCTGGAGCTGCCACACTGGCCTGCACCCTCAGGATCTGCTCTCTACCTCCAAGCAGTGGGAGACACAAACTGCTATGAAAGCAAACACACAGATTTTCTAGGGTCAAACTCCAATAATCATCACGTGATTATTTGGCGTTAACTGAAAATCCTTCCCTTTTCCTCTCTTCCCTCATTTCCTCCAAATCTAAGGCATGCAATTTCAACTTTCCCACTTTACAGGGAGGAGAAAGATTTAAGGGATGTAAAGACACTAGAGCAAAAATAATTTTTCCTCTTGGTGCATTAATGCAACAAAACCTGTCAGCCAGAAAATAAACGGAGCTGTCATTTTTGGCATTGAGGTGGAGTGTTCAGTATCTGTCCTACAGGTAAATTGCACAACTTGACAGCCACTGAATTGCCTTAGTTTGGTTCTCCAACACACTACAGCCGGCAGGGGATGATGCATGGAAAGTGGTTTGCTCCTTTGGATTACCTTAAGATTTCTCAAGTGCAAACTGTGACATGTAGTGAAAAGTGAATGACCAACTGCACTGCAGAGAAATGCACTATTTTTCATTAACCAGAGATTTTAACTACTCTTTTCCTCTAATGGGACCTCCAAAAAGCCTGGGTATCTTTGACACAGAAACCAAAGTAAGTGTTACAGAGATAACAAACTGAAGTTTCAGTGATTTGCCTGGTGCACAAGTAGAAACTCAGTGTATCTGTTCATGCTGTAAACCACAGCCTGGCAATATTTTGCAGACAGTTTACTGCACAACTGCATCAGTTTTCTCTGTTGAAACACATTACCGTACAGGCAAAATAAAAACATTTATCTTAGAGACAAGTAGCAACAACATGATTGAGTTACAGCAAAAATTTCTGTTACTGTTGCTAAAATAATTATCTGTCTCTCAGAATACACCATGGATTATATTTTACTGCTCGATTTCACTGTTGATGTTTTAAAAATCAACTGGGCCCTACCAGGCTTATTCACAAAAAAAAAAAGCTTCATCAGAATGTGCATCATTGAGCCTTATTTGCATTTTAATCGTTACTAAAAAAATGTTATAAATGTGTGGCCAGTTTGTACAAACTCAGAGGATATGGCACAGGTAACTGGAGTAATAAATATATTTGAATGTATTGGTACTGGTTAAGTAATAGGAAAAGCAGAGTTCAATCTGTGTTGTCATTGCATGGGCAGTGCTAATTCTTTGACCAAAAAAAAAACCAAAAAACCTATATAAGAGGCTCAAATTGCATTATCCTCTGACTTACTTCCCTGATTACTTAGGGACAGGCTTTATATTCTAGATATTGCTTGAAATATATATTAAAACCCCAAAATTTTATTACTTTATTTTCGACAGAAAGGATTCACAAGAATTTAAATGGTAAGCTTTGTGTTCTGAAATATAGAAAGTAAGTATTTTGAAGATCTCATTAAATTTGCACCTATCTTGTATTTAATTTTATTTAGTATTTCTAGTAATCTCTCAGTATAAATGTAACAATGTTACAGGAACATAACTGAAAAAAAGTATTCATTTGAAGTTTGGAGAAATCAAAGAAAAACTAGTGTTTCATGAAAATTTTTTCAATTACTTTTTGACCTGTCTCTTCAGTGAAAAAATAATTATTCTTCCTCCTCCAAAATTGTAAAACAGAAAAAACCCTATCCCCCACCAAAAAAAAAAAAAGAAAAAATGCTGTTGGACTATTTAAGAGCACATAATGCAAAGGTATACATTCATGGGAATAAAACATGAAATGTGCCCAAATGTTCCCTACTGAGGCCTCTGTTCACAGGGAACACTCCTCCTCCTCCTCAGTTACTCCAGCAAGTCATCAAATGTGTTAAAAATCTATTTTTCCAACACCCTGTGCAGTCTGAAACCATCTACAAACAGCAGTGGACAGAAGCTTTGGCAATTCATGCTTTTAATATCTGTCAGAAATTAGATATAGAACAAATAAAAAGTCTCAGAAATGGCAAGTCCTGATATCAACCCAGATGTCTGGAGGACAGGAATACGGAACACTCTCTGTCCCAAAGCACCACCTGGCATAAACCTGTATTTCTCAATAAGAGTTTTAGCGCTGCTCCTGCAACCACCATGAAATTAAAATTTTACATTAATGTAGACCTCTTTATGCCATGGCCTTTTAAAAAGTTTAGCTGGATCTCCACCTTTAAATGCTTTTGCTAAGTGTGCCTGGACACTCATTGAGCAAATCAGACTCTGAAAATTGTTCCTTCAGTTGATGTTTATTGAATCACTTCACAGGAACATGCAACTTGTCCAACCTGACTACATAAATCAATCTAAGAAAATCCACCTTTCAACTATAAATAGAAAAAACACAATAGAACTACTGAGGATAAAGGTAGATTTTAATTTCAATCATTCCTTTGTCAAAGCACTGCTGGTCATGTTTCAGTCTTATTCAATACCACAAACAATGCTGTGATGTTTGACACTGTCAGAAAACTCTTAATGCCATTCTTAATCCTGCAACCATTTCTTAAGCCTGACAGCTCAGGAGCTTGGGATTTTTACACAGGGAGGTATACCTAAATTTAAAATTCAGGTGAAAAATGAAGCAGAAGAGTAAGGGACTTCTTCAAAAGGCTCTAAAAAACAGAACTAAGTTTTGAAAACAGGGTAGTACACAGAGCAGTTTAGTTCAGGGAAATCTGAGTTAGCTCAGGTACTAGGGACAGCCTAAAGATAGCAGTCTGGGCTCAGTTAATTTATCTGCCATGTTCAAGCCTGCTGAGAAGCAGTTTTCACGTGACTCTGTGGAAGTTGCAATGTTTTCCATGGAGAGGGTCTAACACAGACAATACTTCTGCACTGCTAATGTCCCTCTTCCAAAACAGACCATCCCTGTGGTACAGTTGCCCTTGCAGTTGGCACTGTCCTATCTGGATGCAAATCTGTCCCACCAAAATCTGAATCAATCCTCTGGTGTCTACATCTGAATGAAATGCTTACGGCTAAATGAGTAAGCTAAAGCAATTGTAAAGAAAACAAACAATTATTCTTATAACATTTCTTTAAGACTGCAATTAGATCAAATTAAATCAGCAGGAATTTCTCCACACAAAGCAAATGGAGCATTTAATAACCTGCTGAAACAAAACATGGCACACCAAGGTCTCCTACAACATCATGTTGAAACCACAGTCTCCAATCCTGTCAACTTTGTAGCTTTGTAAATAACAATAAAATATCTGTATTTCAGGGTCATGCCAATTTCACTTCCTCAGCTCCTGTGTGATCTTTAATGAAAACCTATGTGCATCCTTTGCACAATCCCTGCCCCTCTCCCAAGAAATCCCATTCTTGACATTGTGTTGCTTGCATACCTACATAATACCTCCATGCTGTTATTGCCTTTCACCTTTGATAGCAGCAAAAGGAACAGCAACAGCAAACTGACCTGCTGGAGAGCAATTGTATTCCTTACTCACAATAAATTCCTGCCTTGACTTCCCTTCCTGTCTCATTCACTTTACTTGCCCTTTATGGAGCCAGGAGCTGGACTCAACAATTCTCACACATCCCTTCCAACTCAGGATATTCTGTGATGCTAAACCAATAGTGAAGAAAAAGGTTTATTCTTCTGAAAGATTTTAGCTCAAATAAAGATAGCAAGAATATAAATGCAGAGCAGCTGGAATGTAACACTTGGGACAAACTGTTTGCTGGG
Source organism: Cinclus cinclus (assembly GCF_963662255.1). Classification (NCBI taxonomy): domain Eukaryota; kingdom Metazoa; phylum Chordata; class Aves; order Passeriformes; family Cinclidae; genus Cinclus; species Cinclus cinclus. The sequence continues at coordinate 89,943,040 of NC_085048.1, forward strand.
AGAGTGTTGTTTTTTCCTTTAAACTGAATCTTCTAGTTAATGCTATTTTTCTCATCCAGTGCTCAGCTCTGAAGACCACAGTGGCATTCAGGCCTTTGGATTTTAGTCGTTAAATAAAAGCTTAAAGCTCCCTGTCTCTAATCAAGTCCACAAAACTAACCAACAGTCTTACCTTCCATACACACATGGCCCCTTTGCAGGAAGCATCAAGAACATTTCAGCAGCCTTAAACATCTCATATAAGTAAAGATCTGCTGCTCAGTCAGGCCCTCTAGGAGTCATTAATTGACAAATTTTGCAGCAGTCTGAAAATTGAAGTACAAGACACTGCTTTCCCCACTGCTATCTAGAAAAAAAAAATTTGTCACCCTAGGTTTCAAGGGTCTTCTCATTCCTCTCTCTAGTTTTTTACTGGAATGTTTTCCTAAATGTCAAAAAATTACCCCAATTTCAGGCAGAAAGACTTTGAACCAACTTGGATACTAACAAGGCCTCCTACCCAGCCCTTCCATGTATTCCCAGAAAATATCTACAAAATGGTTTCTTTGCTGCCATGACATTCTTTTCTGTAATTTTCATGAAATTATCTAAGCACACACATTTGGAGACATAGCACAGGAATTAGCATTTTTTCAAGCACTGGTGAGGAGAGATTGAAAAGGTTCAGACTAAATGGCTGGAGAGCAGTGAAGTGCCTTTTCCCCTGCATATTCCAAAGAAAGCTCCAGTCAGACCTTATGGTCTGTGCCTGGAACACAGTTAACTCAAGAGGAATAATTTTAAGAAGTTATTTGATAAATTAAAATGTAGCCAATCTCCTGAGCACAAGTAGGTCCTAACTTTTCAAAGACCTGCAGTAAAGTCAGGTTTTCAGGTAGTCAGTGTTTCAGCCTGAAAGATCTGCTCCCAAACAGAGAAACTAGAGCTGCCAAATGAAGTGCACATAAACACTTGATTGTTTTTAACAGAAGAAACAAATCCTGACACTTTTTTCTAACCACATCGAAATAAGTGGCTAAGTCTTTAGGTAAGAGGAGTTCAAAGAGATACTGCCAGTCTCAGGTGGATAAAGCAGCACCAGGTGGAATGGCTTGACCAAGTAGGAGGGCTCAGGAAAGTTAAAAGCAAAGCCAAGTTGAAAACATTCTCTTAATAGAAGTCCTGCATGACCTGTGCTTCACTCAGTTCTCTTCAGGGCAGGGACTGTGTGATTTGTCTCAGCCTTCCTCAAAGAGCTGAGTGTACGTCAGCACTTCATCCTACGCAGCAACAGCAGAGTCAGTGGAAGAACAGCAAACTACCAGAAACAGAATTGTGTCTCATCCAGGCAGCTTCCCACCAGATAAACTTCCCTTCTACATAACCCCACCCTCGTACTTACACATTAACATAGAAAACGGAGTAATAGAGTGGCTTTTCTTGCCAAGTCTTCTTTTTCTGACTCATTTGTATTGGAATGAATCACAAATAAATCAATCGCCTGGCTCAGAGGTCATTTTCTACACTTTTGTTTCTGTTTCTTTGATGCACCAAATTCAAAGATCGTGTAGCATGAGTATCAGTAATTTCTGTATTTTAGCATATATTTTGGATAGAATTCAAAACATGTATCTTTCATCCCAACAAATCAAACTTCATATGAAGTGCACCAACTTCTTTAAATTTTTACTAAGATGTGCAAAGGTTTGGGGTTGGTTTCTTTTGAAATTTGCATATTTTTGTGTTTGCGTCGTAATTTAAATTAATGGAAAAGGCAATCTTAGGGGACACACAAAAATAAAAAGTATTTTTTTCACTGCTGGCCTATGTGGAATTTCTTCCAGCTCATATTAATCCAAGTCAATCAAAGTCAGTGTTTTGTTCTAAGAACATAAGCCTGAACTGAGAATATACCTGTCTCCAGGGTATTACATGGAACCGATTTGGAAGGATATTATGCAAGTGTACACAGCACACTCCAGGTCTACATAATACACTCGTATAGGCCAATCTGCAAGGTTAAATGATTTCAGAACTTGAAAATGTTTCCTATGAATTGCATCCTTTAAGGATTAAGTGCAGTCTGCCTTTGGTTTATGTAATGCTGTACAACAGTCCCACAAACTGATTCAGAGTTGAAATTCATTTCTCCATTGCAAGGAAGATACAGCCTACATTGCAAGCTGCAAAGGTTGCTTTATTACATGACAGCCAGAGCTGAGCAAATAATTCACCTTGAATAATTTGTGCACGTATTTTTTCATTTTCAATTCCAGAATGCCTGAAAAAAGATTACAGTCTCTGTAACATATCTGTTAACTAAAATTACCCTATGGAATTCCTCATATGCTTTGCTGTTACATTCCTGATCTTCACAGCTATGCCTGGTTGGGACTGGTAAACAAAATTAATGGCATAGGTTGTTCTGGCTGAGTGATCAGCAAAAATCATATTTCTTGTACAATCCACTTTTTCCCCCCCTTGTAGTACCTGGTTTTCTCTGGTATACATCCATCAAGAGCTTGGCAAGTTTAGCTAACTATAAATTAAAAAAAAAACCAAAAAAACAAGAACAACCAAAAGCCCCACCCCAAAACACTGTTTTCTACAGATAAGAAAACAAAAGAATACAAAGAAGTTAGAGAAGAAACCCTGACCCATCTCCTGGGGAATCCCTCAGTAGTGTGGCGATTAAATTACACAATGCTGAAGGAAGAAGAAGTTCAACTGATTTAGAATGGTGAAAAACCTCTTTAAATACATAATTCCTTTTCAGGATTGAAAAATCTTCAGCAGAAGTCCTCACAGCCTGGGGGAGGAAGGTACACAGGTGTGGAAGAAAAGGGATTCCTTAATCCAGAAACTGAAACACAAAAATTGATGCACACCCGAAATGAAATCTCATCCTAAACAGATCCCATTTCATTTTACTTTCCTCTCCACTTACAATATTCACAAAAAAAGTGAATAAAACTCACCAACTTTAGTGAAAGCCAGGGAACTGACTCTGAATTTAAAAAAGAAAAAGAAGAAAATAAAAAATTGTGGAGGGAGGAAGATCAATAGTTACATCCCAGGAGAAGAGCAGCAACAAAATACTTCTATTCATCCAGATACCAAGGGAACAGCCTCATTTACCCGTGGCTATCACTCTGCAGCAGCAGAGAGTAGGAATTAGGTTTCCTTAACACTGATTCCTCAGGCAATCTTGGCTGAGGGTTTTCTAAAGTGAGTGTTAAGATAAAAAGCTGGAGTTACCAGTAAAGATGAGGAGAAAATTGGCATCTTTAAAGAACCTTTTAAAGAAATTTACCTCAGTGCTTTTTTATTTATACTCATATAGAGCAGCAAGATGGTTTGGGGTTTTCTTCCCATGCTGAACCCAGGTGGTGGCATAAAGGCACACAGACTGAGTGGGGTCTTAATTTGTGTTCTACATTTGTCACATTAATTCATGAGAGTTCAACATGGCAAGAGGTAGCAAGTTCTTGATGCGCAGCATAGACAAGCAGAAGTTACAAATGCCATATAGCACTGAGCAGCACAGGTGATTCCAGAAAAAAAGAGAATTATTTATACTCCAGCCTCTCACCTTTCTAGCTTCTAGCATGGCACAACGTACCATCAACTTGATTCCTCACAACTCTAAATTTACCCTATGCTATATATGCAGTCCTGTTCAAAAGTAGAGGAAAATGGACCTCAGCATATTTATTAGCCCCCTCATTTTACAGCAGACATTCATCTTAGGAGAGATGAGTGTATGTGTTCAGAAGAAAAGTAAGATTACCAAGATGTTTTATTCTCTTTTTCCAGGCCTCTATGAGTGACAGTTACAGGATTAAGCCACCATGAGAATTTACCTTATCACAAAAGGGCTTGGCAGAATCAAATGGCAAGTATCACCTCCTCAATGCTCCAGCCACCCCATGATTCATCTATATCTATTGGATTATCCCCCTCTTTTCTGTTAGCTTTCCCTCAGAATCCTGTTCACATCCCCATCAGTTTCTTTTCAAAGCCTCCAACCCAAAGCTGCCATTCCAAGTTAACACAAATAGGCTTTAAATGTTTTTAATTACTTCAACTTTAAAACAGATAAATATTATTTCAACACGACATCTTAAATAAATCTATCTGGAAAAATTCCAGCAACAGTGGATTATTATTGGAAGGTGGGAGTGAGCCAGGAGGAGTGGGAGTGAGCAGGAAAATTAGTTTTCTGAAGTTCTAAATGGTATTTCTAATTAAAAGGGTTGTGTCAAGACAGGGAAAACCCCAAGAATGACCAGGACCCCATGCTAAAGTAAAGTTTCCACTGATCAGATGAAACAGGGTTGAAGCAATCTGTATATTAAATGGTTGCCCTTTAAACCTCTCCAGGCTGTGGTAAAACACTCTTAACTGAAGCTTTTTAAAGAATGAGTAGAAGAGGCTATAAATTGCTGCACATATTTGTATTTACGCAAATGCCTACTGCCAGCTCTGAAACTCACCTAATATAGCAACGACTTCATCATCCTGGATGACCTCCAAAGAGCCCGAGACCACGAAGCAGAGGCTATCCACGCTCTCCCCAGCGTGGTAGATCAGGTCTCCTGGAGCACAGTGCACGGTCTGGAATTCCATGGCCAGCGCCCGAAGGCACCCGTCACTCGCCAGCCTGAAGGCAGGGTGCTCCTTGAAAACCTTGCGGTTCAGGTGCACACAGATATCTGCTCTCATGTCCTTTGGGCAAATCTGCAAAACCTGAGAGGGAAATCAGGCAATCAGTTCCTGTGCGTGGGTTCTACGTGCCTGCTGTGGCTGGTTTACCATGCAAGGCTTAAGAGCGACGTTCCTGCTTCTTATAAAGTTTCTAATCTCAGGCTATAGTTTGTTGGGTTTTTTTTAATATTATTTATCCACATAAGCCACAATACTAACTTTATAACATCTACTTTATAACATCTGAAAGAAAACACTGTTTTCATCTCAGCAACATGCTCTGCTGGATATTGAATTACCAGAAGGCCTAAGGTATTTAAGACAATAAAACTTAGAGCACAGCAGCACAGAAAGCATTGAAGAAAAGCTTCCTGAAGAATTGTTTCTAGAGGGTAGGCATTTTTTTTGATAGGCAGATTCCATGAAAGGCCGGCACAGGTTATATGCTTTAACAACTAAAACAAATTATTTAAAATTTAATTAACTTGTAACACTTAGAATTGCAGATATCCGAATTTACCCCTCCATGGCACTAACAAGTTTTTTGTTTATGCAGGGAAGGGACTTTAAGGTATGATGCTGTTTTGGGCAGTTTTTGATGTTCCAAATGTGATGCTCCTCACAGCAATCCATGCTGTGTGCTCCTAAGAGAACACGAGCTGATGCTCAGCACAGCGGGTACCAGCCAGGGCCATTTCTGAAGGGTTTTAATATAACACGGACAGCAGAGTGGAAAGAATACAAAATCACTGCTGCGTGTACAGACTTAAAGTGGAAGGAAGTTACATGAACAGGGTTTGGGGACAATAAAATCCTTGGGGGATGCTCTATGATGAAGCACATCTAGGACACATTATTTGAGAAAAACACTGAGTAGTCTCCGTCCATCTGCCCTTTTTTTTTCTTTTTTTTTTTTTTTTTAACTGCAAATACTCCTGAAAAAAACATAAAGGTAACACAGGAAGTACTATGGCTTTGCCTACACTTTGAAATGGGGTTCTCTACAAGATCTGAGCAGAGAACCAAGCTCTTAATTCTGTGCATGGCACTGGTTCCAGATATCATGCCTGGTACTCCAAAGGCAAGCAACTCCACCACCAATATCATCATTTTTGGCCCACCTCCAGAGCAACGTTTTATTACAGGTATTATTTCTAAAAAGAGATGTATTTCTATAGTGCTTAGGTGTAGGGCACTCATGGATCATTTTTCTTGGCTATCCTGTAAAGAAGAGCTGCCAAATGTGCCAGTTCTCAGTTTTCCAGGTTCACAGAAATGGGCTGGGGCAGCAAGACCAGCATTTAACATGGAACACAGGCAGCAGCCATATCTGTCTTTTCCATTATCTCATTTCCTCTGGCAACAAAAATATTCTCTAGTGACATATTCTTGCCAAATTTTACTACTGGAATTACACACACATGCAGTTACCTGAATATCTCTCACAAAATGGGTTGTTGTAATAGAAATAGTAGCAAAAAGCCCTGAATCTAGAAGAGAATATTTAAAATTATCCAAAAACTTTTTGGTATAGCAGTCTTAGAGCAAGTTAACTAATTTTCCATTCTCCATTTTAAAAAGTTGTCTCCAGACTTCATGAAAAATGAAAGGGATTAAAGACATTTGAGAGTTACAGATAAATGGGAGGTTAGAAATATATGTTGTATATATTTGTATGGGAGGTAAGAAATACATATTCATGCATCAATTTTAGAATCTTTCAGTAGCTCTTGGTTAAATTTTGCTGTACTGGCATTTTCTAGACCAATAATTTAGCATGTCTGCAGTGAACACAGACAAATCTGTGGCCTACGAAATAGTGATAGCACCAGTTCTGTGCTCAGCTCATATTTAAGTCTATGCCTCATCTGTAGGAAGCTGTGCTGTGTTGCAGAGGAGCACTACTACCACTGCTCTGTCTCATGAGCAATACATGTTTTATTCATGACAAGACATCCCAGAAGTTATACACAGGCATCAAAACAACAGAGCTCAGACCTGGGAGTTAATGGATTGGCACAGCCAGCCATAGCTTTTGCTGTGCAGATGATAGCAGAGTTCTTGGCTTAGCAGTCATGGCCAGCAGCAGTTCAGCTATGAACACACCAGTTACTGAAAACAGCACTGTATTAAGCTCTCTGGTGTCCTGACAATTGGAGACTTTTTTCCTGTTTATTAAGATAATTCTCAAAGGCTACACTGGATATTGTTGTGCTTGGCTTGGTTATTCTGCTGTCTCCAAATGCATCCTCAGAGCATTTCTCTCCTTATCAAAGGAAGCCAAGAATTAACTTTGAATATAAGCTAAAAAAATCCCCAAACTGTATTTTACATAGCAAATTTTTCTTGGTTTTTTTGTTAAAATGATGACAGGAGTTTGTAATGGGGGCTGAATGAAAGCACCAGCACTCATTACACTACGTATCCTCAGATGTCTCTCCACCTTCCCCAAATGCACCTACCTCAAATCACAACCCCACACAAAGACAGATTGTGAGAAAACATGCAGAACAGCTTCTAACCAGCACCATCCAGTACCAAAATACCATTTCTTTCTGAAAGCTAGTGTGGCAGACAGTGCTTTCAGAATCATGTCTGGGATCTAAAAATGGCAGATATGCTGAAGACCATTTAGGAAAGCAAACAGTGCCCTGTGTGCCCTTCAGTCTCCAGGCAGCTCAGTGCAAGGCCACATCTGTTCTACTGGTTCATAACGATGCTTCAACAGCTGTACAGAAATGACACTGTTTGCTCTTTAACTGCATCATCCACAGTTCAGAATACCAAATTAAGCTGCCAACCAGAAGGCTGGTGACCACAGCATTGCTATGATTTCCTGAATGATACACCCCACAAATCACATCTCTTTACAAGCAGAAATAAAACTGTCTCTCTCTACAAAAGCTGGCAACTAATATGGAAGTGACAAGGAGTTACTTTTGTACATTTGTTCTGGTGAAAGGCCATCTGTTATTTTAAAAGGCATAACGAGAATATATTTGTAAATTCAGTGGATCAGAATGATAACATTTGCCTTACATAAGGTAGATTTCAAGCAATACATTATTAAATACTTCCAGTTTTCATTAATATCTTCAACCTGCACACAGAATATTGCGTTCAAATTCTCCAGTGACAAAAATTACTTTGTTTTCAGACCCTCAGAGCTGCAAGCAACCTCACAAGAAATATTGCAAAAAAAATCTCATTTGGAAAAACTGTGAGGTTGTGTTACAATACAGAACCTGTTATTTACTTATTGCCTTTATTTATTGTAAACTGAGCTTTTTCCTTTATCGTTGTTGTACTATTTCACACCATTTCACTAGCAAAACATACATACTTTTACCACTATCGTATGTCAGTATGATAGAATAGCTGAAATACTGTATTTGAAATTTTAAAATTAAGGGAAGCTGCTGCTTAGAACTATTTAAAGTATATTTGTCTCCTTTACTAAGGCAGTACCTCCTGTTTATTTTAATGGACTACTTTCAGGATGTGACTGCTTTCCTTGCAGTTTAATTTACTTACCTTTTCAGTATCTATTCCTCTGGACATTGACCAGGTGGAAACGATGTAATCCATCACACGTTCACTCAGACCTTTAGGGACCTGGTAGAGCTTTAAAAAGTCCCGGACACTGTTCAGCATTTCATGGTATCTGTTTGTGTTAGCATACATTTGCTGAAATATGGTTGTCACATTACCAAAAATGGTGGCATACAGAAGGGCTGTGAAAAAGAAGAAAAACCACAGAGAAAATACATGGTAAGATGTGGTGATCAGTCTGTGTTTCACTGGGCTTTAAGACTGGAAATGCTAGGTCATGAAAATGCATGCAAATATCGATGCTTTATTAGGAAGACCTGATGAGCACAAGCATTTTACAGGTCACCTTCAGCACTACAAATTGAGGATCAGCACCTACTTTTGTGAGAGCATGTCCTGCGTCACAGAGCTCCTAATACACTGGACTGTTTGTCCATCAAACAATTCAGTAGTACCCAAAACCTTACAGAACCACAACAGAAGACAGAAGAATTTTAGGAGAAATAGCTTGACTATATAAATACTTTAATTTTTCATCTCAGGTTTATAGCACCTGTGTTGAAATACCATCAGTGACAGATTTCAGGCTTTAAGTGCATTATCACAGTAGTGAGCTGAGTCATCATTACCCACCTCGGTGTGACAACAACAGTGCATCAAAGCAGAAGATGGAATGTGTAATAAACAGCTACCATGGGTCAGTAATTTATAAACATAAGTTTAATAATACATAAAAACCCGCATTACAATTTACATTCTTCGGGCAAAAGAACAGCAAGGCCTGAGGCAAGAGCTAGAGCCCTCAGAGGCAGACCTTTGCACAGCCCTCCTGACTTCACACAACACAGTCATGAAGCCAGCTGGTACATCAAGATGGCTTTAAGAATAAACACAAGGAAGAAAAAGAAAGGCAGTGTTTCCAAGCAAAGAGAAGGAGATGAAAACACACAGGACTTGAGAAGATCCATCTGCTGAAGCCCACGACAGAACAGCAGGCTGGTGGCAGCCAGGTTTGATAGCTTGCAGAGGCTGGGGCTGAGGCTCTCCCAGCCAATCCAGCCCTCAGTGAAATGGAGAGACAGGAAGCCTCAAGGGGAGCTTTCCTATGCTGTGAATCAGGTCAGTGATATGTGACAGGTTGGCTGTAGAGGGAGAGGAACAGTCAGACTGCAGATGTGATGACAACCACCCATAAGTGCTCTGGCTTGCTGAGTAAGTTCTTCCTCTTCATCATTTCCTGTCCCCCAAAACAAGCGCGAAATTGTATCATATCTCTTCCACTCGAGATAAAAATAAATCAATCAGAAGCCATATTTATAAAAAATATATTTTGCCTTACTGAAGAACCCCCTTTTTGCTGTTCATTTACTCTCTCATCAGCTATTAAAAAAAATCTTCATCTCATTCCTTCCTTTGAGAATGCAGCTATTTATTCAGGTGAGTGTTATAGGCAGATATCCTTAAGCCAACAAAGATGCTCTAGGGTTCTATGACCAACAAAAACCTTTGATACTGTGCAAAACAAATTTATGGAACTGTCTTTGCCCTGATCATCAAGAGATGTAATTTAAGTTTAGGTTTGCTCAAGGCCTTTACACTGCTGATTTTCTGCTGAATTCCTTCTTGATGCTGCATGACTTCTTTTCCTTTTATGAGTTTCTGTAGAGAACAGCTCTTATTTTTTCCATCTACTTCTCTGTACAAACAGGTATAAAAATGTACAGAGAAACATGCACACTCAGTTGAAAGAAAAGTGGAGATCATTAATACAGTGACCAGAAACACATTTTCCCTGTTTAACCTTAACCTGCACCTGAACAAAACCATACCAGGCAGCCCAATGAGTAGTGAAGAATGATAAAATGCTTTACAAAACAGATTTACCCTAACAGCTTCTTAATCCATGAGTATTTTTTATTAGAACAGCATTACCTGTCCCTAAGAAAGTCCTGGTTTGCTTTCTGTTATGCAGATGTAAACATGACCCTACAGGAGACTGCAGCAGCACAAGGCAGCCAGCACAGCACTGAAATAGGTGACAAATTAGAGAGAGGATGGCAACCAGATTTTTATCTGAAGATTTCTTGACAACACCACTTGTGTCCATACAATTCTCTTGGCTCTCTGGCAAAGTGAGACCTGGGAGTTCAGTACCCTGGTATGTACATGCCAGCAAAGGTAAAATGGAGTCCCCACTCTGTCCCATTAATGTCCAGATACATGAAGCTTAAAAAAACCCAGAAGTGTGATCAGACGTTTTGATTATTATGAAGCAAGCAATTTCCACTACAAATTGCAGCTCCAGTATGACAATTATCTCGGCAGGAAAGCTTATTCCTGCCCAGATTATTTTTTTTTAATTCTCAAACTTGCAATACTTAATTTATCATTAGCCAACCATTTTATTACTATTAAAGACACATTAAAGCCAAAGATTTTTGCGGCCTAATATTGGGTAGATACATTAGCATATTAAACCTTGAACTCTTCTGCTCAGAAGGAGCTGGCTGTGTGCCTTTCCTTCCTTTCAAAGGAATAATGAAATGAACCCACTGCAGTAGACTGCAGCCCGAGAATGATTTCAGAAACACACACTCTACTAAAGGAAGAAAGTTGGGCTGTTAATGACAGAGCAAAATCTCCAGCACTTCCTCTCCAGAAATGCCAAGAACCCTCAGAAATTATATAGACCTCACCCCCTGACATGAATATTGTTTTCTGACAATAAAGAAAAACATGTTGTCCCCAACAATATGGGTGGTCATTTACACTGCATTCTGTGATACTCCATTTAAACCAGTGTTTAAATAGCATCACAGATAGGACCATAGTAATTGCAAGTAGCAAATTACCCACAAGTGAATCATGAAGGTCAGACAGAGGTCGCAAAATCATCTGCTATTTTTAGTGATGTAACAAGTAAGAATAGAGAAATAAATACAAGCCCGTGTAGGTCTCAGCTACCACAGCAAAAGATCTGGGGTCTGATTATAGAACGATAACAGGAAGAATTTCTATCTGTAAGAATGAGAGGTTTACAGTTACCCCAATTACAGACCTAAGTGCTGCATTTGGCTTCTGAGATGAATCAAGAGACTGATGATGATTTGTCCAAAATGCAATCATCCAATGGCCTGGCACACAAAATGTGTGCAGAACTACACAGCAACAAGTGAGACCAGCAACAACTGGTGAGCAATCTCTTATATCCTGCCCCCAAGACTTGCAGTGCTTTCTGAAAATGAACTGCCTTCATTTTTGTTGTCTGGGAAGCTGATCGAGAAAGTCTGTCTGCCTGCATGTAAATTCCACTTAACAATTAAAAAATCAAAATAAAAGCCTTTTACCTACTGCACTAACCAAAGTACTATTGAAAGAGCAAGCACCTGCATTTGCAAATAGTAGATTATTTAAATGTGTAATTACACTTTTGTTTCACCAACAAGTTCCCAGTATACAACAAATTATTCAGTTCATAGACAGCTGAAAGCACAGCCTTGAAAATCTGTTGCACTGTGTCACTTCTTACTGAATATGAAACACAACCATAAATTAACCAGAAAAACTGCATGTCTCAAAGGCATTTTTCAGATAACATGTTGTGAGGTCACACAAAATTAACACTGATCAGATAAAAAGAAAGGCAGAAATTAATTGTATGGATCATCTCATAATTATATGAGAAAATGACATTACTTTCAAATGTGCAATTAAAACAATGTAAGATCGTATAATTGCTTGAGATTAGGGGTCTTGATTAGTGGTAATTATGCCTACTTATGGGTAGAGAGCATGCAGTTAAAAGAAAAACACTGAACTGTTAAATACAATATGCAAGCAAATACCAAACTGAACAGGTATCGCAGAGCATTGTTTACAGAACTAGTTTTGATAGAATTGTTATTTGTAGTCTTGCAATCTGATATCAAAGCTTCCAAAGTGAGATGTACTTACCAGGTACCTACACAACCTTCTAGAACAGTACAGACAGACCCAGAGCTGCTTAATTTGCTACTTCTTAGGCAGCTTTGTGTATTATAAAGTTTCCTGTTTGTAATCTTTTATCTACCTTTTGGTTTTTTACTAACACAATGTATAAAGATATAATTCCATTTAGCCAGTAAAGAATAAATGTAAACAGCTTAGCCAAAATCTAATAGGCCAATTAATTTTTTGCACTTCTCAACTTTTCACAGTATATATCCAGAACATTTTCACCTGCTATAAAACAAATTACAATTGCTAGTCTTAACATGTACATCACTTCCTGAATTTCACAACCTGGGGAAAAGCCATTTTTTTAAGGGAAAGCCAATTCCCAGAGGAGCTCTCCCCCCATGCTGTCCCAGTAACTGTTAAATCCTGCTCTTTCCACAGCTCTTTGTTCTCCTGGACTGAAACAATACACTGCTCCACCTCCCTCTTTCATGCCACCAGCTTCTAATTTGCACCTCCGAAGCAAGGCAGTAGCAATGGCAAAGATCAGAGAACTGGCACACTACTGAGCAAGTCTGAAAATCAATTTAATTGCAAAAGGCAAAGCAGAAAGCCTGAATAGGCCATGAGGGACATGCACATCAAACCATGTGGCGCAGACACTTGACTTCTAGGATGAAAGATGAGAGACCACAGGCAAATTTTATTAAACTCTTCATTGAATCCTACTGCAAATCTTCCCACTCTCATCATCACATTTGGTGAAATCACCCTGCTGGCAGTAAAATTGGGACAGAGAAGGACAACAGTGGGTTTCAGCTACAATGGAAATGTCTCCCCTGCAGAAGGGTAGGACACCAGTGAGGACACAACTGATAAAGGCTGAACAACAAAGCATCAGCACATGGGGTTTTTTCATCTTCCCATCACCAAAAAAACCCAAGAACTGCAGTGAAATGAACGTCAGAGACATAAACAAGGGAACAGCTGCTCGAAGAAGCCACTTAAGCAACTACCAAGGACTAGAGTAGTAGAAACATCTGTGTACCCTAAAATAGGCTGTCTGTAGTGCGTAAGGGCAGAAAGGGAAGTTAAGAACAGATATGCAACAAACACCATAAGCAGCTCCTGCTGCTTCTCTCCTCACACTTTCCCTTTCCTAACTCTACAACACAAAAGCAGCCTGCTACTACAGCAGCACAGCCATATAACCTCCTGTCATCTCATTGATTTGCAGTGACTTGTATTTTGCCAGTTTAAGACCCAATATGGAAGAATAGAAGCAAGTGTTGGTAAACTACCAAACCTTCTAAAGATGCTGAACTCCAGCATCCCTTAGAATGCTTCAAAGCTTTTTTTAATTTCTTTCTTTTTCTTTTTTTTTTTATCTTGAAGCAGCTGATAGCAGCAATCACAAGTGTTCTGGTTGTGAGCATCATGCACAGCACAGCTCTCTAACAGGTTTTGCTTTTGCCTTCAGCACGTTTGGGTTAAGATAAACAACATGGAAAAACACACAGAGCAAAACTGATCAGAGGAGTGATTGGAGCCAGAGTGAGTACAGCCCAATAGAACAAACTTCAGTATCAGCCCTGTAAGAAAGCTCTTCAACATGAACAGCTCTCTCCACACTGACAGTGAAGGGCCAACACCATCCTGCCGTCTATGAAAGGCTGTATCTTGGATCCAAGAGCCTGCTTATGAAAAGAGAGGATGAAGATTCCTGCCAATCCATACAAAGGAAGAGTGATGGCTATTACCTCCCTGGCCAAGGCTCCTACTTCTGCACAGCAGCACCTGACTAAATTAACACAGTCCCACTAATTAACACTGTAAAATCTGGATTTTGACAAATTGAAAAGTGTCCAAACAAGTAAAATGGCAAGAATCCTGATTCACAAAACTCATCACTCATTTGTTTTGACAGCTACAGTTTAGTATTGTATTTACCCTGGAAGGTGCCAACAGTCACCGGAGGGGAATTTAATGGCAGCCACAGACTCCACTGCAGCCAATATGCTTGCAGAAAAGCAGATTACTAAAGTAATCAGATGCACAACAAGTCAGAAGTAGCCTGTGAGGACTTAGATGTGTTCTTGGTTGTGAAATTAAGGAGTAAGAATCTGGTCATATACTACATTTCTACTGTAAAGGGACACCAATAGACAACAACAGAAGCATAATGCTGAAAGGAATTAAAGAGAACAGCATCCTGGATACAGTGAGACTTCGAGCTGATGGACTTTGAAATCCCTAACCATGAGCATCTCTCACTTTCAGGGAAACAGGTTTGCACACTCTAATTCGATAAACAAACAGCACTTGCAGACCAATGATTTCACCTGACTCTTCCTACTTAAATTACCTGAAGGCAGTTTACCTTACCTAAATTACCTCTGCAAGGCCCAGCGCTTCCACTGACTGGTGATTCCCAATGGGGGTAGCAGTGTTTTACATCCAAAAGTGCATCATAAACCAGACAGGAATGTGTATGTTCTGCCTCAACTTACAAGTAAATTCTTAAACATGAGAGAAACCTATGACTAACTCCAAACACAGTAATACTTAGTCATTAATTGAAATTAGGACCTTAACCCTTGATAGCAAAAAGATTTTACAGGAACCAGTACCGTTTAATCAACACGTCCACAGAAAACTTGCGGAATCAATTTATTTCAGTCAAAATACAACAATATGGGACAGCAAGATCAACAGGCAAGATCTGAAATGGGAAACGCCAGCATGATAAATCAAAGGAAACACTGGAGAAAAAGGAAGATTCTACAGAAAATGGCGCTTCCCAGTCACCTCTCCAAATTTTATCCCCCACAAGATCGGTTTATCTCCGATAAGGTAAAACAGAATGGCAAGAAAATGTACCAATTTTCACAACTAGTTACAGCAACTACAATTCCTGTAAAGAGCAGCATATTTATCACAACATCTTCAGGAATGTCATGAGGGATTAGTCTAGAGCAACACTGAAGTACACATACTCAAAACATGGAGCATCATCAAGATCTTGCTCGATGTGCCAATTTGATTACCAAGAGGAAACTAAGCGTACAAACAGATAACAGCTGCAAAAACTATCTCTGTTCCAAACACACCAGAGCAGCATCCCCTGTGGGACACTTTTACCAACACAGGATGAACTCAACTCAGTGTATTCACTTGCAGATTTTACCATGATGAGAATTAATAAAATGCCAAACCTGATTAAATCCTCTGCAATTTGTGAGAAAGGACACTCTTTTACTGTTTTGTAGAATTTTATGGACAATAAAATTTAAATTGTCTAGAAATTGAAATGGATTTCCATTTCATTTCCCAGCACTAATGAACAGATCACCATTTAAATGACGACAGAGCCATTTAAGAGCATCATTTTTCTTCTACAGTTTATATAGGGTAATGCATGGCCATTTTCAATTACTTGGTTAAAATTAAATCTACAGATCCTGCTTCTAGATTTTTACTCATTTGCACCAATACGAAAGCTTTTGGTTTCAAAAGTAGTTTTATCTGCCCTCAACTTAGCTCAAGTGATTTCCCCCAGTTAAACACAAACTATCCTCATTTTAAAATCTATTATAGAGATAAAACTATGCAAACAAAAGAACACAAACAAAAAACCAAAAGCCACAATTAGGAAAAGTTCTCTTCATGTGAAACTGCTTGCCTATGTAGTTGCTAGCATTCCTCTGCTCATGCTATTTCCTCTGTGACTTGTATGATCCTTTCTACACTATCTACATCTATCCTTCTTGTAGGAGGGAAATCTAGGGACATCAAGGACATCATCTGTTATCCGAACTTTCTGGTCCTTTCCCAACGTCGCTGCCACGCGTTCTGCTGGGCTTTGCACTGCTGGGTCAGGCCTGTTCCCGTTGGCAACTATCTGGACTCATTTTGCAATAACCTATCCGTGGCCTTTGAGACTCCATGACTGGATCTGCATTTTGCACAACAAAACCAGCACCCAGCACTTACACAGACAGACTTCTGGACAAAACTTGCCCCCATCACTGATGCAACACGAGTTTAATGGCTAAAGTTACTTGCAAAATTCAAGCAAAATTCTCCTGTCTGATTCCTTTTGGTCATTGCTTCAATCTCATTTAATTAAGATATCTTGAGTACAGTATTTAGAGTAATTGTTTGTTCCGAATGATAACTGGATTCAGGTGGCTTCTGTCTACTCCCACCAGAGCACCCATGTGGGAAGTTCATAGCTGCCTGAATTCCTTGCTGGTCATATTCAGATCTGAAACCACCAGTGAGACCACAAGGAGGAAGGACCCAAGGCTTGCCCTGAAACTGCAGTGATCTCACTTCTCATTAGGCTTAAAACCTCTACTCAGCTGTGCTTTAAACCCTACTGCAAGGTGTGGGCATGTCTGCCTGTGATGAAAGTTCAGGATACAGTTCAGAGAAGTACCAAGACAATGCATTTCTCTTCGACCACTAACTTTCATCCAATGACTTGCAAAAGCTTCTGCTGTCTATGTAGCAGTACAGCACAGTCTTTTTTTAGACTTTTTCTTCTCTGAGAACAAAAGAAAAGGTAAAATTTTAATGCCTATAAATTACCCCAACATAAAAGCAGAGTGGGATGCAGGTACTGTGGTTTCATTGTGAAGAGAACCAGGGGTGGGTGGTAGAGTGCTGGCCTCAACCAGACAGCTGCTGGGAAAATCACATATCCCCTGTCTCACAGGCTCCAGAGAGAAGACACTTTGGATTAACTGTATTGCCCCCAAAACTAAAACTAGTTAAACAAAACCCTGACAACAAGTGAAAGCGTGTAACTGGAAGCCTGTGTCTTCTGTAGCTCACCTGGTTTACCTTCAGCAGACCCTTCAAGCTGACTTTGCTCTAAGCAGTCACATTGTGAAACCAGCAGTGACCTCTGCACTGACCAGACACCAGAGAGGCTGTGCTAATCACCCAGGAGCTGCCAGGTCTGTTCAGGTGACAGACCAGCCAGCAAGAGCTAAGGGCATGGCTGCACCTGACAGGATTAATGGATACTGGACATAAGGACAACAATTAATTCTCAGTTCAGATCTCCTCTACTGTGAAATTAAGCCCCTAAAGCTACTGCACTTAACTGGACTATGCTGCACCCGTATGCTTTGCCTCTCTGCAGCTCACTCTGAAGTTTTTGATACAACAAAACTTTGGTAAGCCACCCTGGGGTGTTATTACTTCAATAATCACAGCCAGACTGCAAGGTGCTCATCACTGACCTGCCAATCCCTTCTTGCACATGCTCAGCTTTTACTTCTGAGTGCAACAAGTACAAACAAGTTACGTGACTATATTCTACACAGGGCTTTCAAACATTTCCCAAACAAAAAGACAAAGTGGTCCAAAACCTTCCCTTTTCTGGTATCACTAAATAGCAACAAAGATTTAATACTGTTCCTAACACAAATGACAATAAGGAAGTTTGGAATTTTGTTGACTAAACCAGTGAGGTCAGAGACAAAGATGGCATTTACCAAAGAAGACTAATTTGGGGTGGTTAAAGAGTAATTGTCACTGGAATTACAGGTCTGAGTCATGCTCCACCCACACACTAACCACAGGTGTGCCTGCAGACCAAAATCAAGAGGTGCACACAGTATTTACAGGAATGTGACATGGGAATAACTCATAGACAGTGGCTTCTCAAGGGGGCCTTGCATTGCTGATGAGTGAAATGACAGGCTAGCGAAGACGCAGAGGGTTTATCACAAAATAACTGGAACCACTGTTGTGTTTTTAATGACAAACCATGGATGACTGCATGTGAGAGGTATACTTGCCTCTGGAGTGGTGAAGAAGGTTACAGCCCAACTTTCCAAAGCAGGTATTCATTTCTGTTCCAACAGCTCCAGTCTTAAAAATACTTGTCTTCCAGGCTGAGTCTGCTATTTTATTAGAACTCAGCAGGAGTAAAAGCAGCAGTGTAAACATGCATACAGCTGTGAGTTCCATGCCACACTTCCAAAAAGGATTGTATTTATCATGATATTCAGGGGTAGAGGCTATTGCATAAGAGATACTGCCTAAATTCTTTTTAAAGTAAACATTACATGGAAATCATCTGACATCTGAAAGATGTCAGACAGTTGCATTCTGTGCTTTGGTGAGTTTGTTAAGAGGTCACCTCAAAATGCAAATATATTTTCACATAAACAAACATATACAGTCAGAAATAAGGATGTATTAAGGTCCCACTGCGACCTTTTTAGAGAACTATTCTGCTTGTGCAGTGGCTGGCAGGCACACAGGAATGGCATTTGCAGATGCTAATAGGCTGAAGCTGTCCAACAGAAAGTACAGAGGACTCTCAAAGGTAATGAAATATCTCTGTCAGTAATTTGCAGCTACAAACCTCATCCAGTAGTCAGGCACACAAAGCTTTTCCTTGCTTAGGGAAGAACGATTGGGAAGATTATACTTCGAGTATAATCCCCTGCAGTCACTGAACATCTGGGATACAACAGGGCTGTGTTTCAAGTATCATGCAAGACCAGAGACCTGAACTCAGATCTTCCATTTTTCTGAAGAGTTCCTCCACCTAAAGGTGACTGAGTATTTTGAATCAAAGAGAAAGGAAAGGAAAAGAGTTTTTACTAGTAGAACTGTTCCAATCTCCATAAATACAACAGGGGTGTGTTCCCAAGATTTCCATATCCTTGGAGTCTTTCAACTATGAAGTAATGGATTAGAATGAAAGAGGCAGATATGTTTGCACATAAACACAGACTTCTCTGCTCTCACCTCTCCACAGAGTAATGTGTGTTCTGGCAGGCTTGCTCAGAGAAGTTTTACTTGACCAGCCACAGCAGGTTGAGAACATCTACTATCCTAGCATTCCCACAAGATCCCAGGAAAAGTAATTTCTAAGATTCATTTAAGTGACGTCACAAAGTGAACATGAACAAAGTCTTAGGAATCACAAGGAAATAAGGTAGTTGTACTGCTGAAAGTAACCAAAATCTCAGCATAAGTAAACCCCAGCACACCCTCAGGAGTAAAACCTCAGAGTAAAGTTTTCATCACTGTGACATGGAGTACACAACATAAGAACAATGGCTCCTCCTGAACTTAAATCCTCATCTTTTTTAATTCCAAAAGGAAAAGTCCCCCCAGCTGCCCACTGTCTGCTGACAACACTGGATGTAGCTTAACCCCATAGCAGTCCCACAGCAGTCACTAAGGTCACATTCCCTGAGAATTCTTACAGATCAGGGATAACTTTCACAACATCAGAGTACTTCCAGAAGAGTTTTTGCAGTTGTCACAAGTCTTTTCCTTGTTTAAACACTAAAGAACTTGCCTTCTGTAATTCAATTCTCTGCCAGGTACAGGATCACCTAAGTAGCATCTTACATCTTCCAGATCTTAAATTCTTCCTTGCCACTGATGGAGGCAACAAGAAAATGTTACTGCTCATTGAAGATGAACAGTAAGATTTGGGCAAACAATTGTGGTAAATATATTCCATGTCATTTACAGGTATTGAAGTTGTCAAAGCATAAAGAAGTAAAAAAACAGGGAACTTATTTTTGCACCTAAACTGTAGTAATAACCTGCATGCTCATTTTTTGAAAGCTATGTGAAGTGAAAAACTGTTTGTAAGCTGTGTGTGCTACCATGAATATTCATTTACTGGTCTTCAGCACAAGGCAAGGATAGAATGCTTTTCAACAGCCTGAATTTTTGATATTGCATAGCTACTACTGGCTGACAGATATTAATGATTCTTGACAGAATGCTTATCTTTGAGCTGTTGCTGTAATCAATCAGTGCAAGAGCAGCAGGCTATTAAAATATTTTTCTGTCAAGCTCTCTTGACATGCTTTGAATGGTGCACAGCCTCGATGTTTGGTTTGGATTTTTTTAGGTGCTTTGTTTGTTGCAGTTGTGTTTTGTTTGTTGGGGTTGGTTTCTTTTTTTTTCCTGTTGTTTTTTGGCAGGTATTGTTGTTGCTGTTCTGTATTGTTTTTTTTAAAAAGAGAATCTACCTGAAACCACATAGCAGGACTTTCTTGATCAGCATCTCTTGAAGTTGTCCCTAAATACCAGTCCTGATGCTGAGCATTCAGAATCCAGTCACCACAGTTTCAGCTCCTTCTGACAAATGTCCCTCTCTCTTCTTTCTATCCTGCCTTTCTTCATCTACACATGCACACACACTTTTCTTCAAAACTATTTCTTCCTGTCAGACTCTTGTCATCTACCTGGTCCATAATTACTCTTCATGCTTCCAGAAATTCTACCCTCCTGTTTTTCTCTCACTTCTTTCAGTTTTCTATTCAATACCCTGTCTTCCTCCAGCCTTTCAGAAACCTGTCATGGGAGCAGTGATTTAACAGTCTCTCTGCATCACAAAGTCTGTAAAATTTAAATCAACAGCTTAGCAAACCCATCAAAGAGGCTGCCAGATCTTCTTGGCCTCAATAGAGAAGCCTAATGACTAGGAGGGAATCAAAGTTAAATTAGATGGTCAGGAGAATTGGGACTCTTCACAGATGGGAGGAGGGGAAGGAGGGAAAGAACAGGGATACAAACCTAAATATGTAAGCAGGAGTGAAAGAGCAGAAAAGGAATACAGGTGAGGTTAGGAACACAAAGAAGCAGCTGACAACTGAACTTATGAAAAAAGCACAGAGAGAGTTTAAATGTCCAGTTTTCTGCACAGGTTTGGCTTTAGTGATATCAGGACCATCCAAGATTAAAAGACACTTCAGTGGCACTGCATAGGGAGGGAATAGATACATGCATGGTGTGTGCAGAGCACAGTGAAAGCCACTCTGCACTAGTAAGATGTGAAGAATTAAGAGTGGCAAAACAGACAAAGCAAAGACCAGGAGCAGATTGTCTATGGCCACAACACACAGGAGGAACCGGGAACTCAGCCCAAACCTGCCAGCTCAGGGCCTCCCCCCTATCCACCAGCCCCACACTGTCAGCACTGAAGAGACAAGCAACAGGGTTTTTTCACCTTTTGCTTTGCTCTTTGCCTATCAACTTATTTCCTTTGCAGGTCATAACACCTGTTCAGTGTATCCAGAACCTTCTGCAAATTCAAGAGGGCAACAAGCAGAAATCTCTCTGAATGTTTGGTAATCAAACTCCAGAAGAAAACCAATGTCTCTTGCTGAATCTCCATTACCCCATAAAAAGAAAATGTACCAAAAGCCTGCTTAATGAAGAAACAGTTTGAGTTAGGACCACGTTCACCAAGATCAGTAAGTGAAATGCAGCAGTAGAAGGCTGAGCAATGGCTTACATGTGACCCTAAAAACTTTGTTTGAAGAGCATGTCAACATCATGACTTCAAGATGCAAGATACTTTATACTGAGCAAGTCAGACAAAAAGAACACAGTGCCAGTGATAACAAATACTCCAGTGATAATGTTGTGTTTGCCAGAGGCTAATGAATATAAATTCATCCATCTTTCTATCTTAAAGCAAATGCTCTGTGATTTTTATTTGCATTTCTCCATTATTTCAATGATGAAAGCTCAAGAAATAAGCCAGAAAGATAAAACATAAACACTTTAGAAGAAGTTAAGGAACACTGGACAACAAAACCAGAGATGTTATTGCAAAGGACACGAAAGAGGACAAAAACATTGGGTCCTAACAATATCCTTTGTACAAAGCCAAAGTAAACAAGTTGTCACAAGCAAGGTGTGAAAGAGAGGGAAGAAGTCCTCTGTGTTAATCTGCAGTGACAGAAATGAGCTTCGAGAGCTTCTGCATGGCCACAAATCTCTTCAGAGTATTCTCACTCATCATCAGTGTGCCATCAGAACCAGCATCCATCCCATCCATACAGAGACCACTGCTCTGCAGCTGGGAGCAGAGGAGACGCTGGTACCTCTGAGCATGCTGCCAACATTTTCCATGCTGAACCACTTTTCCCAGCTCTGTGGATCTATCCCTTTTGCCAATAGTGGCAAGCTAGAGGTGTTAAAACCTGAACACTTCAGAAAGCTATCACATTCCATACATATTAGTGTGGCTTGAGAAGGGCACAGAAAAGAGGCAAGTTGCTCAGAAAACCATTTTCTAATGGAATCACTATGAGGATACCCAAAACAGAATAGACTGTGTTTTCATGCTCCTAATCCAAATGCAGGAGGGATAAAACACACCTATGTATCACACAAAAGGCAGAAGAGTCTGAAGGGAAACCTTTTTTACTTCATCTCACACATTAACAATATGTTTTCCCTTCCAGGTGATGACCACTGGGATCTGAAAATTTCAGCATTTAATGGCCAGTCCTGACTCCCTCTGCTGGTACTTTATACAGTCTCCTCTTCCTCAGCCCTAGAATAAGAGCAATGTCCTTTTAGCAGTTCCAACAGTAGTGCAAAGTGGGAAAGTCTTGCCACAGCAGTTTCATTCAAATGTATAAATATTTTGTAAAGTCTTAAAAAATATTTTGGAATCTTTGAGGGTTCATTATCACAGTTTTTATCTTTCCTGTATTATTCTGCCCTCGTACTTACTGTCTAGTACATTTAGACTTCCAGTTAGACTAAAGTCAGAAGAGAATTAAGTAGTAATAAACATAAAACCTTTCCTTCCCTTAATGCATGGTTTCACACTTCATGCAAAAAAGACAACTGCTAAAAAAAAGTCTTAAACACAATTTAGCAACAGTGCAATAAGAGCGAAGCACAAAGAAAACTTTAAATACTAGAAGTTGCAAACTGGCAGTGTGGGAGCTCATTGAAAAAGCACTGCACAAGAATGCTCAAGGCAAATGCCAGTCAAACTTTTTCAGCTCTGAAGTTATTTAATCATCACAGCAATCACAAGGGATAAGGCATTGTTTAAAGGAACTGGCTTCTGTAGGCTTGGTGCTGTTCAGTCTTCTGGAAAGGTATTCAGTGTAACTGTGCCATCAATTTAAAATGTTCCTCAGGTTTGTAAAGCAATCTTTCTGACCTGAGGCTTGATACTTCAAGTTGCAGAGCACCCTCAGCTGAAACAATCCAAATAACATGGAGCTTCTGAATGCCCCAAAAGACCACAACCACAAAACAGGGGCAAGCTGAAATATTCTGCAAGTAGAAATACTAGTTTTACACACATACAAAGCTAAATTCATCCTGCTGTGTGTGTTTGTCACCAATTTCAGTAAATCAGCATTCAGGCAACATAATTTCTGTATTAGTACTTTGTACATATTCCCTGAGCATTAAAAGCTGCAGTACCAGGGCAGTGTCAGGAAAACCTTTCCATAGAGTATACATTTGCATGGAACTGCCCAGTTTCCCTTTTCATTGCATTTGCAGTCTCTTACACTGTTCTGACTGGATGAAAGCATGCTAAAAAAGCAGGATGGAAATTATTACAATTGCTACAAAGCTGTGGACAAGCCATTCTGAGGTGTCTGCTTACTTAAATTTTAAAGATCTGAGTTATTCTGGAAAAGGTGTAGCAGCATCAGTGCTGCCACACAACTCTCTCCACCACAAGTACAATCTTTTCTTGCCAAAGTATTCATTTCTACACTGTTTTCTGTCAGCTAACAATCCATACAGAAGACCCACTCCTTGCTTTCAGGAAAACCACAATCTGGCCCAGTCTTCCCAGCTGTATGTTTAGTGAACTGCTGTGTTTTGGTCTCATGTTCTGTGTATCCAGCACAGAATCCATAAGCATCCCACAAAGTGCATACAAGCACCAAAAGGCAAATTAGCATACACAGGTGCCATAGGCTCTCTCCATCACCTTGGAGAGCAGTTACATTTGGAAGAACTTTCAGAGAACCCCACTATAGAAGTTGATCAATGACATTCAAAATGTTACCATAGGGTTTTAACCAGAGGAAATTTAAAATTACAGGAAAAAAAACTGAGTACAGTGTTGGTGCTGACACTTGTGTTGGTATCACACACACAGTACTTAACTCTGCCAGCTCAAACCAGCAGGTTTCAGAAAGACCCCAGCTGAGGGAGAGCTTGAAGACAAATGATTTAACAGCTGCTATCTGGGACAAGAGTTTAATTAACATAATCAAAGCCATTATTAGGCTAATCACCAATTAGCATCACCAATTAACTCACTTATGGCCAGTCCCGAATATCTAAAAATCAGTGCCTGAAATGAAGAACACACAGCACTCTGTGGTATCACACTGGACTAGAGAGAAACACAGCAGAAGAGAATTTACTCCCCAAAAGAAGACAAAAAAAGGAGGATGCTTTTAAGGATCTCAGAAAACAAAACAAAACAAGACAAACCCAACCAAACAATATAAAAAAATAAAAAGCCACAACTTCTTTAATTAAAAAGTCTCACTTGGCTGAAAACCAGACATGCTAAAAAGCACCTGTGCACAGCAGCACAGCTTGGGCAAGGTCAAGCACTGAACCCCCTCCCCCCCCCCCCCATGCAGAAAACCACAGCTGCACTGTTTGAGTCAAACTTACCAAGGCACAGCTACCAAAAACCAGCCTAGGTAATGCAGCAGGTACATATTATCCACTGACTAAAAGTTCCATCTGTCCACCACCTTTCCCCAGGTGCTCCTAAGCTTCCCACATGCCCTAGGCTCCAGCAGCACCATGCTACTGCTGCCACAGCTGGGGACCAGCCCATGGTGCTTCCCCTCAGCACGTGGCTGTGGGCACTGGCAGCTAAAAGGTGCCTACACATCCTAGCTTGTCCTCAGAGCAGTGACTTTCAGGACTTACACATGCCCCTCTTTCTCCGTGATTCATTCTCTTGGTTTTCATCCAGGGAAGGCAATACATGTAATTTTCATGTCTATTCAGCACTTCCACTGACATTAAACTATGTATATGGCTATCTCAATAACTGCATAATTTTGTGTGTCTTTCAAGTTCAGCTCTTTCCAATAGGTCATTATTAAGTGTCCTTACATTGTTGGTATCTTTCTTGCAAGAAGACTTGGTTTTTTTCTGAAAATCCTCTGCAAGTATTCTCTTGCTGCCAAATTTCAATATCCAGTCCTGCTGTCCTTATATACCTGCTCTGAAGATCAAAATATCAATTTTTAAAAATGGATGAACGCCACCCTTGCTCTCAGAAATGGCTGGCTCTGATTATCTCAACTTGAAAATTGAAAGATTTAGAAAGTTACAAACATGAGTCAAATGGAAAATAGAAAGAAAATGTGCAGACAACCCTAATTATAGATGCTGCTACGTTTTGTTCTAACGCTATGATGATGACAGCAGACAGATAATAGCAGTAAAATCATAAATAGTAGGAAGGATTCAGAACATAAGGAATAACACAAAGCACATCATCAGCCTGTGGAATGAACAAAGCCATCAGCAAAAAAGCCCTTTGTTTTTGGGTTGTGTTTGTTTTCCCATTCTAATGAGAAGACATGGGTTCAATCAAGCTGTTTTGAACGTGATCATAAATCGTTGAGATTCGGAAAGACCTAAATAACATCAACTGCCACCCATGAACTGCTATGTTCTCCTCTAAACCATTCCCCAAGTGCCACATCTACATCTTTTAAATACCTCCAGCATAGTGACTCCACCACTTCCCCGAGCACTCCATTCCCATGCCTTTCCATGAATCAATTTTTACTAATATACCATCTAAACCTTCCCTGGTGCAACTTCCTCTCATCCTGGCACTTGTTACCTGAGAGAAGAGAATGATCCCCACCTGGCTACACCCTCATTTCAGGAGTCGTAGAGAGTGACAAGGTCTCCCCTGAACTTCCTTTTCTCCAGGATAAACACCCCCAGCTCCCTCAGCTGCTCCTCATCAGACTTGGCCTCCAGACCCTCCACCAGATCTGCTGCCCTTCTCTGGACTCACTCCAGCCCCTCAGTGTCTTTCTTGTAGTGAGAGGGACAGAACTGAACATGGGATTTGAGGTGCAGCCTCAGCAGTGCCGAGTATTGGGAGATGAACATTTCCCTGGTCCTGCTGGCCATACAATTTCTGATAAGTAGTTGTTATCATAGCTGTTATGCTCTGTTTGCTTACCTGAGTGCAATTTTTAAAGTCCACGGTTTGAACTACAGCATACCCAGAGCACTCACTACACAGAAAGAGCACAGAGATCCCACACAAGGCATACAGAAGCACAGTATGGTTTTGCTGTTGCACAGATATCAGCACTAACCTTATCTGTTGCTACTGGCAGAGAGTGCATATCTGCAAGGTGCAGCTCCTACCTGACAGGACCAGAAATATTAGTGCCAGCACTGAAAGTGCAGCTGTTTCCACAAATAACTAGGGGGTTTAAGATGGTAGAATTCGCCTGTGCTAACTACTATTTTAGTTTTTAATTCTCACTTTAACTTTTACAGTTCATCTACATTTTCTCTATTAAACATTCTGCTTAAGTGCCATTTACATACAGGTATGTACATCCCTAAATTGAAAAATCATATACTCTTATGCCTCTCTTGTCTCCTGTTTTCTAAGGTCAGAGTTTTCCAGTGGGTCACCAACACATATAGTAATAATTCTTAAGCCAGTTCATTGTTGTTTATAAGTATGATAATAATAAAGGTAATAAATTATAAATCTATTCTGTCTCCTGAGGCATAGCATCATAAAGTCAGATTTGCAGTGTACCAAATGGGGAAAATCTGAGGCTAAACCACAAATAATCAAGCACCCATGAAAAACACTGGTCAAAAAAGACAATGTGACAGCACACAAAATAGTTTCCAATTCCTCCAATAGGCAATTTCTTGCTTGAACATTGAAAATTGCCATAATTTAAAATCTACCCCAATATGAGGAAGAGTTAAGTGCATTTGCAAGCAGTTATTTTGAGTCAAATTCAGAACCAATCCAACCCCTTAATGAAAGATGTTTTACCTTTCTTTTCTGCAAAAGCTCTTGGAACACTGGCAGTTCTCATAGGGACAAGTCTTCGTAACTCTTCCCAGAACACTTCAGGTAAGGCATGGCTGGAGTCAGGAGAGGAGGAATTGATGCAAAAGTAAAATCTCATGCTTAGGCTAAACAGGCTTCGTGGGCTGTGTGTAACTGTCTTCAGCTGGAACATTTCTATGCTGCCCTCCCTCTCCTGGGGGACCTGACCATTCAGAACTGGGACACCAAGGTGCAGCTTGCTTGCCCTACCCTCCCTGGACATGGGCTCAGAAGAAACTGGGAGGAAACTTACTGTTTCTCAGCTGTAACTACAGTAAGTGCTCTTTTTTTTCACTTTAGATGGATCTACAGCCTGTTGAACCGTGAGAAGCAAGAAATCCTGAGACTTTTAAAATGACCAACAGCCAGTGGGCATTTTAAAGAGCAGGTTGTTTGGGAAAGCAGCCCTGCTTTACAAGAGTGCTCTTGATTCACCAGGCAACTGATGGCAAAGTCCTCCAAAACTGCTAAAACAGAAGTACTGCTGTGTAGCTACTGAAGGACAAACTTTCCCATTAGTAACCAGCAGGAAATCTGGCTGTGTGGCCTCAGGCAAATATTACTGTGTATCAACCACTTTGTGCATCACTGCATAGAAAATGGTACAAAACCAGATTCTCTTCTCTTAAACATATAAAGCAGTATTCTCTGGCAAGTTAAGGTTAGAGACAGCAACTGAAGGAGGAAAAAGCAATGCTAACAGCACGCGCACACAGCAAACAAACATAGCAGTCTGAGATTTAAGTTCTTTATTTTCTTCAATCCATATTGGCTTCTTCTGGGAAGCAGCTTGTTTCGCTTCCCATTTACCCAAAATTAATCAAACTCTTCAGCCATCTCCAGTGTTACCTTAAAGCGTGGGCCTACAGATCCTGCCCCAAACTCCTGACAATAACCAACATCAAAAGCTGACAGAATATATTTCTCATTCACATGCAGCTGCTTTCCCAGAATTATTTCTCACAGAATTATTCCCACACTGGAGAGTGAGTTCAGCCATGATGTTGCTTACAGAACACCTGTAGGAGGGAAAACTTGTAATTACTGCCACAAGGGCAGCACTTGTGTCACCAACACTGATTCAGCATTCACACCTGTTTGTGCAGAGTGTTCAAGGCTAGAAAGTTCTGTTCCTCACCAGCTCTACCACAGCTAGTGCCCAAAGCAAGAGGAGAAGACAAGCTTCACAGCAGACTGTTGTCCTTCCCAGCTGAAGGTAAACAGCTTGAGAAATGTGGTTGCCCTCCGGCTGTTACCTTCCTCAGCTTTTATACGTCTTATCTACCCCAGCATTTCACTGTTGAACTGCCCATTTCACTGTGCCTTGGACCCTTGCAGTTGTACCAGAACTCCATGTACTGAACCGTTCTTACCTTTTTGGATATAGTTGCCTGCTGTCTCATATTTTCCATTTCAACCCAAACTGCCAATGACTCAGAGCATTTTCTTCTGTCTGGCTGCCCAATGATACAACACAATGGTCCCATAAAAACAGTAGTCTTCCCTCTAGTGTTCTGTATTATTGAAGGCTGCATATGAATAAAAAATAACTCCATTCTGGACTTGAACTGCATCCTCACGAAGGGAGATATCTTCTATGTTGGCATAATCACAATCTGAATCTCAGGCACTTTGTACAGTACAATATCCAACTTAATAAAATCAGCACAGCCAACTGGCCATATTTACCTCATGCCCCAGCATGCACTTTATTCTCACATAAATAACTCTCTCAAATTCCCTTTTCAAGTTCTTGCCTGCTTTAATGCATCATCACACTTCAAACCATACTCTTTCAGCTACAAGGGCTGAAAAATACTGCCCATCTTTTGAACTACATGTCTGGAACCAGCATGAGGAAACAACCATCTTAAACACCCACCATGTTAGTTTCTGCTTATTTTGGGAAGCAGTCAAAAAATAAGTTTGAAAAGGAAAAGGAGAAACCTTAGTTTCAACTTCAAGCTCTATTTCTCTCTCTCAACACCTGCCCTCCTTTTTGCTCACACACACACACACCTCATCGCAACAGCAAAAGACACCAGGGGATCACAGTAACCCACATTCTTCCATCTCACACCTGTCAGTGCACTTAGGAACTGACCAGCAGAAGCCCAAAAAAGCAGACAGACAGCTGTACTGGCCTGAAAGGACCTTTGGATGCCATCACTGGAAAACAGGAGCATCCATCTACTCGGCAGCTTCGAGTCATACCCCAGAAGGTGCTTGGCAATGTCATACAGATCTCTGCCTCCCTGCTCTTCTCATACTTCTAAACATAGATGGAGAAGTTTGGATTTGACTCTTGTAGTTCTCACAACAAGCATGCTGTCTTCTCTTATATCAGTGAGGGGAAGAAATTGTGACTCACCTGCCTCTCCCCTTTTCCTTTTTTTTCCAGAGAGCTGCCCTCTTGGTCAGATGTCATATTGCAGTGCCATGCCAGCCTCTACTGGTCAGTGTTCTTGGAAACACCTAGACCAAGGCATGCAGCATGAGCAGCAAGCAGGAGGATCTGGAATGTGAGGCAGGTCCGTCCCTAGTTCCCTGAACAGTCTAAACACGTAAGAATGGTGAGGAAGGGAGAACAGGTCATGGAAGGTAACACCACAGCTTAATACCTCACCTCGATATGGACCTCAGCTCCCTGTGTCACACTACAGGGCACCAGCAACTGGATTGCATCTGGGACAGCCTCCAGTCACGTCAGTTTACCATAGAGATGAAGGTTCAGAGCACTGTTAGACATTATTTTCACTGCATGAGTAGATCAGAGCAGCGTTAGGAGCCAAAGGTGGCACACTGACAGGTCACCTTCTCCTTCCCCATGCCCACAGTCTGTGCAGCACCTTCACGACACAGTGGTTTGCTCGAAGAAATTCCTCTGTTTGGTAATTCCTCTATGATTTTCACAGGAGGTTGCTAACTTTATGTAGAATAAGGCTCCTTTCCAGAAAAATGCCCATTTTCCCCCTCACACATTCTGTAGCTGTCATCTCATTACTAACCTGCAGACAACTTATTTGCAAGGAGTGTGATGAAGACAGTTCCTAAAATCTTTAGTTTTGGCATACTTAGTTCCTGATAAAATTGATTTTATAATTTTCTAGGTCATGCAAAGAAAAGCTTTTATGAAGAAAAAATAAGTAGAATCAAAAACATTCAAAACAGAAGTGAATCAAGCAATCAAAACTTAGTCCCTGCAATATAGGAAATCACCTTAATTTCCCCTCCCATCCCTTCCAGTTTAAATGCAGAAAACTCAACAAGAATTTTAAAGTTCAGCAAATGGTTAAGGAATGAGAAGCTCCAGGAATTACAATTTATAACAACTTCTCTCTCAAAAACCAAAGGGGCAGAACAAGACAAATTGAATATGTCTTCTGGTTCCTTGTTTCTTATTAAATTTTCTCTGTGAGGAAAAAAAAAATTAAACCAGCATGATGGTGTTAGTGTGGGATGGCAAAGCTCAGAGTGGTGACAAGCCCAGAAATGAAGGTTTATAGAGGGAAGTGAGAAAAAAATGGTGGCCCATTTTAGGAAAGACAACTGGAAATAAGCCACATGAGATTTAGGGTGCAGTTCTGTGAACTATTCCCAGTGGATTATTCTCAGTTATTTCTAAGACCAAATCATTGCCAGATCTATGTGTTTGATGCAAAAGGATGCACGCTGTCCAGGACCATACACACAAGGTGCCACAGCAGGCTTGACCATCAGGAGATGAAAATCCACTCAGCTGCTTTCTGAATATGAAAGAGGGGAAAGAATTTGGAAAGGAGCATTAGAATAGTGTTGGTTCAAAATTGAAGCAAGTGTTCTACTTCATATTTTGCAAAACTTGTACTAAAAGTACAAACTGTCAGTAAATCATGCAACTGCAATAAATAAGTTTATGATTTTCAGAATTCACTTGATGAAGTTTCTAGAAGCCCTTAGACTGCTTAAGGCCTTTGTGAACCAGGATGACCCAAAAACTCCATTATTTTTCATGCTTTCCTAGTAAATCTTAATTTTATCAGAAAATAACTTGCAAAAAAATTCCTCATTCAAGTTCAAAGAGAGAAATTAATTATCATAAGCCCAATTCTGTCTCACTCCATTTGGCCTCATTACACTTAGAAGATATTATCCATCTCCAGTCCCCTCTTACTTTGTAGTGAAAATCTTGCAGGATCTTCGCAATAAATGAAGTACCACCAAACCACAGCCCTGAATCATCCCACTCACCTGCACTCATCAACCAACACATATTTGCTTTTGGGATTGTGACGGGGAAGGCAAGGTTTGCCTATCATCTCACTAAAAAAAATTAATTCCACACCACGTGATACAGTTACTGGTTTGATTTCAAAGAAGGAAAAAAGCAGTCCTAATTCATGTTGAGGTGAGTCAGAAAAGTCAGGGCTTAATGCCTCAACTGTTTCATTTTTTACTGTAAGGCACTTGAGATTTTAGAACCTACTGATTGCCAAAACTCTTCGGTTAGAAGAATACATTTTCTACATTTTTTCCAGGCAATAGGACCTATTAATATGTTACTTGTCTCCTTCCACATTTTTCCCACCAGTAGCAGCAAGAGTTGCTGTACAGCAGATAAAAGATACTGATATTTTTACATATATTCCATATTTTCTCAGTAGATCAGAACTTCTTCCAACAGGCAGCTGCTTATGATAGGATATGTCTTCAGATAATAACTCAAGTTAGATCTAGTGTATTTCAGAGCTTTCAACTCCAAGAAGTAGACTGCATATGACCCACAGCAGCATTTGCCTCCTCTAAATCATTCCCTATCACTTTTATAAACAGCCAAATCTTTCTTTAAAATATAAAAGCAGCCAAATGCACTAAAACTCACTGCTCTGGTAAGCCCAACTAAGCCTTATTCATTCTCAAGATGTCATGAGATCGCTTATCCAAGTGGTGAAGGCCATATCATGAGCTATAAACCACTTACCCATTCCAGCTAGGCAAGCTATTTCTACCCCAAAACTTTTTAACCTACAGCAGGCCTGTTTAAGTCCAGAAGAAATGAGATATTAAAATAACTACACAATTTTTTGAAGCTGAAGCAGAAGTGAAAAGTGCTTACAAGGTGCTTCAGAACTTCCATCGTGTTCCACATATTAGATGACAAGTGGCACCATGTGTCGTATGGGTGGATGTGCTATTTTACTATTTCTCCCCCCGTGCCTATCTAATTGCATTTTTCTTAGTCTGAAATGGACTTGTGTAAGACCAAATCCTTGTCCAGGATTGCCATCCTTCAGCAATACAGTTGGCTGCTTAAGGAAAGGCCTCCCAGCAATGCAGAGACAATGAAAAATTCGTCATGCCTTCGGTATGTTCCACATATTTAGCCAATTCCACAAGTGGGAATACATAATATAGTTCTGACAGACAAACCATGCTCTTCTAGATTGCACCTGTGTAATTCAGCAATTTGAGAATAATTTTGTAAACTGAACCCCAAGGTTTGCCATCCTGCATAGCAAAGCACTGTGTCTCTTGCAGATTTTTCATTTTATTGTAGGGAACAAAATATTTATCTTGCATATTATCCCCTGGCTCCTGCCTGAAATATTCTTTCTTCTTTTTATATTCCTCTGCTCTCTCAGTCCGTGTCCTGGATCCATCATGCTCTTCTCTGACAAATTAACTTGGATGAATCATGTTCCTTTAGATTTTAAAATAAGTTGGTTGCACACTCTGATTGAAGTTTGATATAGCCAGCACATTTTAGTGCTTTAAATCTACTTAGAAGAAGCAATGTTAGAAATGCCTAAAGAAAGCAAAATCCTGCATGTGATATGAAAGACATCAGGTGAAAAAGAAAGATATCCACAGCTGGGACACCTTATCTTTCTCCTTCCTATTAAAGAGTTAAAAGACAAAATTTAGAAATGCTGTGTGAAAGAAAGGGAAAAGGCAACTACCTATTGTGAGCTCTCCCCAAATCCTGGAAAAACTAAACAATTAACACTTCATAACTTTCATCTTCTGTCAAACAGAACTATTTTTTTTCTGCATTTGCATTCACAGTTCTTTCAAAAGTTGTCCAATGTCTTGGGGAGCAATGTTAAGCTCTGCGGGAGAGAAATGGATTGCAAAAACCTTGAGAATAAGAAATTTTTAGAAAAATCTCATATCAAAAATTGTCCTGATTGGATTTGCAGAGTACTGATAGAGATACGGACTATATCCTGGGACTATTCTAGCAATTAAATTCTAGTATATCCTAAGGTAGGGTGATTCTCTAAGTCTATTAGACTGAAGTACAGCCTGAAATTTCTTGTCATTATGGCAAGATAACATACCATGGGACAGTTCATAGAGCATAGGTATGAGATGTAGCTCTGGAATATTTACATTCTTTTTCTCTACAACCAAAAGTACATGGGCAATTTACCCTTGCCCTTTCCAAATTATATTTTCCAAAAGTTTAACAGCTAGATTAATTTAATCTAGCTTTACTCTGGTCATATATGCTTTAAATAACAAGAAAAGAAATACTGGTTACTCATTTTTGAATTCTAAGAAATAACATCTCACAGAGAATTAATTTAAGCTTCCCCAACCCAGGCTGGGAAACTTTCTTTCCTTTCTTTCTTTCTTTCTTTCCTTTCTTTCTTTCTTTCCTTTCTTTCTTTCTTCTTGCTTTGAAGTGTGTTGGGTTGAGGAAGGGACATAACCATATGTTCATGGTCATTAGCTAAGACAGATTTATTACAGCATTAGCACTTGTGTTGTGAACCTGAAAAACAACCAAGCCCATCTTCTCCTGGAGATGATTTTTTGTATGAATTCACTATTTAGATAGGTGTCACCTAAAGGCTTTTCTCTGGCTTTAACACCACTGTTTTATCATAGAACCACAGAATCATTCAAATTGGAAAAGACCTTTAAGATCATTGAGTCCAACCTTAAACCAGCACTGACAAGTCCATCACTAAACCATGTCCCCAAGTGCCACATCTACTTGTCTTTTAAGTACCTCCAGGATGGTGACCACCACTTCCCTGGGCACTCTATTCCCATGCCTGAACAACCTTACTATGAATAAATTTTTACTAATATCCAATCTAAATCTTCCCAGGTGCCACTTGAGGCTATTCCCTCTCATCCTGGCACTTGTTACCTGGGAGAAGAGACCAATCCCTGGCTACACCCTCATTTCAGGGAGCTGTAGAGAGTGACAAGGTCTCCCCTGAACCTCCTTTTCTCCAGGATAAACACCCCCAGCTCCCTCAGCTGCTCCTCATCAGACTTGGCCTCCAGACCCTTCCCCAGCTCTGTTGCCCGTCTCTGGACTCACCCCAGCCCCACAGTGTCTTTCTTCTAGTGAGAGGGACAGAACTGAACACAGGATTTGATGTGTGCCCTGGGGAACAGGTTTGTGCTTCAGTACAAGCAATCCTGAAAAAACCATGTAGGTCCTGGACATCCTTACCCAAAGAGAAGGCATCTTTTAAGAGCTAGATTCTGACTTTGGAGCTTACTGTGTTGTGAAGCCTGTCAGCACTGATTGCATCTCTCCTCCATGGCCTGTGTGCACTGAATGTCAGTGATGTAACTCTGTGCAGGTCAGAAGCTCTGGCTCATCAGTGGGGCTGAAAATGCCACCACAACCTGGTGCACCCCACGTTTACTGATGAGAAATACCGACATGCTCCGCTGAAAACTGTATCCCTCAGGACTCAGATGTCTGAAGGATTGTTTATATTTCCAAAAACAACGTTGTCTATCCATTTTATTTCAATTTATCACGATGACTTTGAGGTTTTGGTAGGTTTCGTTGCTGTTTTTTTGGAGTTGGCTTTTTGTTGCTTTTTGGGGGTCTTTTTTTTTGGTTGGTTTTTACTCATTCTTTACTCCTGCCAAGAAAAATTTCACCTTCAGAGATAACCAGACCAAATTCTGCCCCAAGAGTTAACCCCTCTTCTAACCTACAGGGAAACTACCCACTTTTCTGCCAGCCCTATC
The DNA here is from genome assembly GCF_963662255.1 of Cinclus cinclus. Classification (NCBI taxonomy): domain Eukaryota; kingdom Metazoa; phylum Chordata; class Aves; order Passeriformes; family Cinclidae; genus Cinclus; species Cinclus cinclus. The sequence continues at coordinate 89,978,102 of NC_085048.1, forward strand.
ACTTTGCTGAAACTTCCTGTAGCACAGAAATACATCCACAACACTTCTGACAGTTCATTCTAGTGGAGAAAGTATCCAAGCAAAATAACATTCAGAAATCCCAAGCAGTTTCTTAACAACTACAGCAATAGCACACCATCTCTTCAAATATCATGACTAGCACCAAATAAAAAGTTCAGCACAGAGAGGTGAAGGAACAAAACCGCAAAGACTGGCCATACTTATTAAGAAGAAAATTATTAAAAATAAATAAAAATCCAGACCTTTAAAGTAGGAATTACTGGCTAGAGTAGTGTTGCTGTTGGCAAAGATAAATGAGAATGAAATTTGAGGCAAAACTATCAGCTCTATAAAAAGTGTCTGCAACTTCAGGAGCTTGCAAGAGGTCCATGGCATCTGAGAGATTTTTGTCATCTTGCTAGGGATGTGACAAAGACCAGGAATTCAAGAGACAGCTTTTGCAAGACAAGGCTTCTTTTTCCTTTCCCAGCATGTCCTCAAACCCTAAACACTGCACTGGCAATACCCACGAACACAGAGAAAGTTGCTTTGGGTGTTTCTCTTAGGCCTTTGTGCTGCACCCATTAACAATACCCTCAGCAAACCTAACTAACACTTGGCACATGGCTGGCCCTTAGTTTCAGGCCACACACTTCCAGGAAAAATAATTTCAACACATTCCCCCACCACCTAGAAGGTGTTCTAAGGGTAAATGCATTTCTCTTGTCATTTAGATACATGTTTAATAAATGGCAACGTCCATTTGCTTTTCAACTGATGACCTGGTTTATGAGGGGGAAATCATGCCTCAGATAGATCATCAAACATGATGCTGCAATGCCTCCATACCTTGTCCAGGTGTTTTGGTATCAACAGTTTAGTTTTTTATTAGTTCCTCACTACCCTTGTTCACAAGAGCCACTAAACACTTCCCACCCTGCTGGAGGTCACCAAAGCACACCAGTGCTCTGTGAGGCTGTGAAGGAGCAACACTGACTTGTGCAGATACCTGCTGACAAGATTTTCTTAAAGCTCACAGAGATGGTCACGCTACTGTTCCTTTCAGCAAGAGTGCTGTAAACAGAAGTGCCTATGTTTTCACATTTACCTAATGTTATCCTCATTCCTAAATTCGTTTAGTTTGTTTTAGGTGGTTCTTTTTGTCTAATGAGAAAGAAACTATTCACAGACAAAGCTGATCAAAGCTGAGACAGCTACTCCATTCTCCTGGGATCTGTGTCTGCCTTAATCAGAGAAACAGCTGAAGTGCTGCAGGACTGCATGATGCTTGCATTGCACACCATCAGTGGGGTGGAGTGGCTCGGGTTTCTGGACTGTTTTGATTAATGAACTCAGTGGCTGACAATTCATCACAGTATGCAAGCATACACGTTCATTAATTTGACCTTTTAACTCCTACTTTTGTCTTTTTCCATGATCCCTCTCACTCTCTGGTCTAAGTACAGTGATCACAGGGAAATTCATTATTTCATTTAGCCTTCAAACATGTGCCTTTTCCTCCATATTTTGGATGAGTCAAGCCCTGTAGTTCCAGTAAGTTCCTACCAAACAAAGGAGAATTTAGCATAAACAAGCACCAAAAGCTTGGGATCTTTCAGTGCAACTGAGAACACCAACAAAAAGCTCCCAAAAATGATGGATTTTGCTCCACTGCTCAAAATCCAAGTAGGCAAGCATCCATCAGTATTCTTTTCTGTCAAAAGTCAAGAATGCCAAGCATTTTTAGAACTGTTCATCCCTACTCCACTTGCACAGCAAGGGGATTGCTGACACAGTACCAGATACAAAATCTGCAAATGAAAGTCCTCAGATTTCTGCTAGTGCAAAGGAAAAACAAACAATACCCAACTAACCTGACAGAATCACTGAGAAAAATATATAAAGACTGTAATTTCAAGGCATGTATCTCCACAGGGAAGAAACCAAAAATTGAAACAGCTTTCTTTTTTTTTCTCAAGTATTAAAAATGGAAAATATATGTCTTTCTGCAGACCCAGACAGTGGTTTTAAGCCTGGCTTTATGTAACGTCAGCCTCACTGAAAGATCTGTCTGTAGACATATTCCCTATTAATTAGCAATTTAATGGCCATCTGTGGAAAGGGATAAGCAAATATGTTTTTCATTTAAAATGAAGCTGAGGAGTTAATTGCTTTTTACTTCCCGTAGTAACACTCATCCTTCTCTCTCTATATACATACACATACACTCAGTAAAGAAATTAAGGCAAAACCATGCAGGTCAGTTCACAGATGTGAAGATATTTTGCTTTGCAAAACTATAATTCACCATATGTTCAGGAAAAGCAGCTACACAGTAACATGAAACACAAGCTTCCACAGAACAGGAATCATTAAAAGCAGCCACTGGGTACTTCATCTCTATTTTAAAATAACTCGATCTTCCCAAACAGATGTGCACTATTTGAGGTCAAGAATCAAGAGCAATTTTCACTTACCCCCTCCAGTGGAGCTGACAAAACATCCCTGGGGTTACAAGTATGCCACAGCCCCCCACAAACATAATTAGGGACTTCACCTTCCCACATCAAAATCACCAACAGCAAAACACTTTCTCTCTGAAAACTGCAGCCACAACAAGGTCAGTAGGACAGTATGTGCATCATTGCATTTGAGAGCACAAGAACACCTGCCTGCAGAAGGAGGCCTTGAAACAGGGACCTGGGTTGCTGAGACAAAGCCATGCTTTCTTAAACTTTGTCCCAAGTGTAAACCAAATCAAGGAAGTCAGCCCCACGGGCTCAATACCCACACATGACTTATTCACCTCAATCACGCCTTCCCAGTGTCTGTGCACAGCTAATATGATGTACCTACTCCTCCTACAAGCTACATACATTAAACTTTTTACTGGGTCAACATTTGCACTCAACTCGGCCAAAATTCCCACTGGTCCAGAACAGCTTCACTAAAGTATTTCTAAATTTTTAATTAAAAGTTACCTGGATTTATTATTTACCATAATGAAGGCTTGAATAAAATTGAAGTGGTCTTACCTACCTTTTTAAGCAGCTGTCCTGTATCACAGCAAAGTACTATTACTAAGTGGTCAGTGTGTCTACAAAGAGTTAATGCAACACAAATGAAATTCTGCCACGGGATCAGCTTTACAGAGAGAGTAAACAGGGAGCAGAAGGGGACATATCCTTGGCTGAGCAGCAGGGCAAACCAAATTTTGTCTTATGGAAGATGGAATTACAGTGTTAACTCCATCTCTCTGGGCATAAGCACACTAAAGATACATGGAAGGATGCTAGTTAAGAATTATTTAGGCTTTCAAATACCTCTAATATTCTGAGCCTTTCTAAAACAAACACTTCATTTGGATGTCACTACAGGCCTGTGTTGACTGCAGCACAAATCTTTCAGTCAGTTTGCCAGTGGAAGACAGCAATGCACATCTTAAAAACACTTGTTTACACAGCAACTCCTCTTCAGAAACAGAGGCTCAACAGACAACAATCCAAGATCAAAGAAAAAAGTATCACTGCTGTTCACACCTTTCTTCAGAAACAATTCAAGACACTGAGCCCCTAAACCAAAACAGAACTAGAACCCAAGCTGCTAGAAAAAAAGGACTTGAAAGCCTTGCAAAGCCACCACACCACCTGGCAATGTATCCACACCATGACCAGCCTTTCCCAGAGGTACAAGAACCTTGCACAGTCAAATCCATTGTATTAAAAATAATTCCGAGCAGGAAGAACTCACAGTTCTAAAAGCAAACTCTTAATTTCCCTCTACTTGATGCCCTCTAACATCTGCACTCCAGGGAAGCAGCTCTTGAGTGCCCCTACCAAACCATGGAGGCACAGCTCACAGAGCAAACTGAAGCCAAGACCATCGATACCAACAATCAGAGGGAGGGTGCAAAGGCAGTGTTGTGACTCTGAAGGGACCCAGGACCCACAGAGCTGCAGCTTCTTGGACAGCCACCAGCAGGAGGGAAAGTCTCTGCCACGCACTGCACCCTGACTTTCTGCAGGGCAGCCTCACATACAGCCCGTGCAAGAAAGGTGGGGCTTGAAGACATTTTCACACATGCTCACCTTCTCCATCACCATTTCCAGAAAAGTTTGATTCTTTGAGGAATAAAGACAAGATACACATTTCAAATGTGATCTAGCTAATGAAATTGTCACTGTAAGCTTAGCTGGCCACAGCATTGTTTAAGCCATTAGGCTTTTGATACAGCACTTATTGCTATTCAAATGAGCAGTAGAGAAAACACACACAAAAAAAAGGTGATCATTTTCCTTCTGCTCATCTAAATCAACAAAAGTTATGCACAAATTCCGTTTCTTTCTGCCACATTGTCATATGAAGAGTTTGGAACAGGTACAAGTTCAAAATAACCCCACGTGCACTCACGACTTTTTGAAGGTTATGCTTAATCATTATTCATAGTACTAAATAATAATAATGATTAATACTAGCTGTTCTTGTTCTAGCTAGTATCATGGCCACAACAATAAGCCAAAGATCTAGATATTTCCTATCAAACTGGCACCTGCATCAGGAAATATATTTGGAAGCCTGTTTTGTTCTATACCACTGCATTGTCTAATGCACCTTCTCATGAGAAAGCTGCAACATTTTATCCGTGTTTTATAAAAATTTCCCTTCTCCTACAGGGTGTCTTCTTAGGATGATGAGACTCTTAGCAGTGGAAAAAGCTAGAAGAACAAAATTAACAATTTTTATAGCTAAAATAACCCAATTCCTATGCGATCGACAAAGCTTGTCTTGATAGTTTTTCTCACTAACCTTCGGCAGGTTTAACACTGCACACATAATCTCAGTGTGGGACTTCACTGCTGCTGTAAAAGGACACATTAGAATCAAAGGTTCACACTTCTATCATAGGCACTCTGCTGCTAATTGAGTTTCATTATGTATTTGGTTTAAATTTTCTGCTTAGCAAGGATTGACTTTCTCCTACTCTGGATGCAATATTACCATACAGAAGCTTCCATCTTTCTCCATATAATGACATGTGGACAAAGCAGCCTCCTTTTTTTTCCTTATTTTGGTTCAAACTCCACCCTCATCTAGAAAACCACGAACTAGTTTAACAGCTGCCACCATATGGTTCTCAACTCCAAGTAGCTCTCAAGGCACTTTGAATGCGTATCCTGCATTGAAATGACAACGCGGCCAACAGCTGGACAACTTGGCAACATGTATCCGTTCCAACAAGGAGGTCTGAGCCAGAGGTGCCCAAGCACAGCATCACCCCCCCCTTGCTTTAGGATATGTCTGTATGCTCAGCCCACAGCAGAGTTCATGGTTTCTAAAGAGTCCCAGTTCTCTCTCCCTCAGAAGATGATGCTCCCAGACCTCCTCCCACACTCTGAGCCACTTATCAAATGCATACAGCTCTCAGACATGAAAAGAGTTTGCTACATACTAAAATGGTGGAGGCAAAAAGGTGCATTAATTCTTAACAGTTCCAGCTTTAAGCATTTTATGGTTGACATACAAGAGCATATTGAAAGGATATGGACAGAATATTCCTTCTGAAATGACTGAATTTTTGCTAGTCACAACAATACTCCTATTTGTCATTTAAACCTAACCAATAAGGAAGTCTGTAATACTTATACTGCCACCAAGACTATTTTTAGCTGCATCACATTTACCAGGGTTCCAGATGTTGTTATGAGATCAGCATTCATGACATGCAGCTACTTGGTGTTGCGTATGAAAAAAAGACAGAACCTCTAATACTTACAGCCAATCATCATCATAGCCACAGCAAAGATCTTCTCCCCATCTGTAGTCGGAGCGATGTTCCCAAACCCCACGCTGGTGAGGCTGGTCATGGTGAAGTACAGCGAGGAGATGTAGACGGAATCTTTGCTCGGCCCGCCTTCCCACTTCCCGAAGCCGGAGGCATTGAAGCGGTAGGGAGTTCCTATGGACTCCCCCAGCTGGTAGAGCCAGCTCTCGGTGCGGATGGTGTTCGTGTCCTCGTCGATGACCTCGTAGTCGCCGATGCTGTACCAGATGCAGGCCAGCCAGTGCGCGGCCAGCCCGAACACGCACACCAGCAGCACCAGCACGGCCGCCCCGTACTCGATGTAGTGGTCCAGCTTCCGAGCCACGCGGCCCAGCCGCAGCAGCCTGACCACTTTGAGGGAACTGAAGAGGCTGCTGATGCCCTGGAAGGATAAAGCACAGCGGCCATTAGAATTTCACGGGAAAGCAACAGCATTCGTTATTGTGGCTTCCCAAAAAAACAAGGTGATGCGTGACAGCCACCAGATAACGGAGAAACTGCGAAACACTAAAAGCTTAGTGACCCTTTCCAGGCAGGAATAGATGCACTGTTGCCTTCATCCACTACCATTTTGCGGGATGCTCTCTGAACTCTCTTTTCAGATTATTTGAATAGGTTTACAAACACCTTTGTAAAAACTTCAAACGTCTATTGCACACCCGGTTGTGAATTCTTATGCAACATGTCAGATGTAATGTCTCAGATGTTAAGACAAATTGCAATGTTTAGCTCAGACATATCAGAAAGATAAATAAAGAAGGCCAAAAAAAATACTGGAAATACCTGGCAATTTGTAATTTTCCTATTTCCTACAATGCATTTCCTATGACTCCACTTCCTTTTACAAATTCATTGTAAATCAGTCCTCTGACATTTCTCATATGAACTACACATAGCTCAGAGATTTCAAATATCTCACTAATCCCCAAACGATATACTTTTTATGACAGCTTTGATATCAACGCAGTATTTCTGGGCCAAAAATTATATGGTTCCCATAAAACAGGATTAAGCCAGCAAGCAGGATTTTGTTTTGTTAACTTTTATACAGATTTGCACAAGAAGTCAAATTAAAAAATTCAAACCCATTTGGGGCATGAGAAGATCAGAATAGCCTATCATAAAAATCCTTCATTTTGGGTTTTTTTTTTCTACTTCCTCTTACCAAGACTGTTTCATACATAGAAGTCTGATTAAAATTTAAGCAGACTGGTTTAATGAGTATTTCTGGAAATGCATAATTGCATACTTCTGGTCACCAGCTTTTACTGGAAGTTTGTTTATTCCTGCATAAATATGACTGCCTCAGTATCATAGGCTGCTTCAATGCACTAGAAAAGATGTTTTATTAAATAATTACATAAAGTATTATTGACTCATGTTCCCCAGGACTGCAGCAATATCTTTTCCCTTTATTTCATGAATTTGTCATGATTACATTGACTCATTTTCAGAGACAGATGTAATTTGTTACCTGGGAACACACTATCAATTTGTATTAAGTATCTGGACAAGATCTAACGGAAGCAGGGGGTGGGGAGTAAAAAAGAGAGGGAGAAAAAAAAAAAGATAAAAAAAGCAGCCTTCCTTTAAAACAGAGATATTTGCAGAAATCTAGAAGAGAGCAAGTGAACTATTCTTTTCATGAACATCTATGCCAAACTTTTCAAGTCACTGATACAAAAATTGCTACACGAAGTAAGTTAATTTCCATTTCCCATTCATTCCATACCCAGTTTCGTTTTGTAAACACTGGAGCAAAGCCTCAATGCCAATTCTGAGAACATGACACAAAAGGCCTTAATTTCCAGGGGAGGGAAAGAAGGTATTTCTGAACACTCAGTATGGAGAAAAAGTATGGTGAGAAGCGAAGTGGAAAATGCAAAAAATTATAACCACATTTTAGAATTGGATACATGCAAGTCCTGGACTGTCAAGCACATTTAGTCTCTGCATTCTAAATAATCTGACATTACAACACATCCTTCTGGCCTTTTCCCTCAGGACTAATGCCAATTTCTCCCTTTTCTCTTTACAAACCTTAGCAGCGAAACACCATTTTTTTTTACATTTTGAGAGGTCTCCAGAAATTGTGCTCTTTCAACTTTAGTCTCAAAACCAAGCCTTGTAATCACACAGTGCTTCAAAATCTCCACCCCAACATCCAAGAAAACAGTTTTATTTTTGTTCAAAACCTGTTCTTCAAATTAAACATATCCCTGAGATGGAAAAAAAAAGCCCCCCAAAAATGCTGCTTGTCAGCAAGAGTCCTACCAAAGCCAAAAAATAATAATGGTTTAGGAAGGACTTAATACCTTAGAATTTGGTTAATTCTTAATAAAACATTTAAAAGAGTCAAGGATTAGAAATACGTGGGGAGAGGAAAAGAATCACAGAAGAGGAGTTCAAGAAATTGGATATGAAAAATGGGAACACTAATTAAAATACATGAAATCAGATTTTAAAAGTCTAAGGCAAAATACTTTTTTCAAATGTTCTCTTAACATAATTTCCCTTGTGAAATTCACTAAAAGAAATTTTATTTTAAAAATTTAATTGGGATTGAACTACATCATTTGGGAGAACCTGATTCTACCAAATTCTGACCAGAAATAAAGAGAATTAGGCTTTTTGTACAAAAGGAACTTGACTATTTACAGAAAAATATATGCTTGATTTGGTTGCACTGAAAGGATACATTAAATATTCTAATCACTCCTAAAACTCACCTGACTGCATTGCCAATGAGATTCTAAAAGTTCAGAAAAAGCTCTTTAAAAAAAGAAAAATTTTTATTTCAGCATTAACAGTGTTCACTCTTTTATTTCCTCAAAGGAAAGGATTTGTCTATCCTAAATGGATTGATATCAAGAGCAAGAACTGCACAGGGAAATGATTATGCATATAATTCTTGAAAATTTGTGAGAGAAAGAATTTCAAATGGTTACAAACAACAGAAACTTAATAGACGGTTTCACAGATGATAAATTAGGGAAAAAAAATCAGATAGTCCTGCAGTACTTTAAATCAGTACTTTTTGGCACTAGATTTAGCAAGTTACATTTTAATGCTTACTGGAATAGATCTGCTGGATTGAAAAATTGACAATTTTAGATTACCACTTTCCTAAATAGAACAGTACTTTTAGATTATTGTCCATTTTAATGCTCTTATCAGTGCAGATTATTTTTATGCGTTTATCACACAGATGGCTCCACAATGTCACGCAAAGGAGCCTGAACTCAATTTACTTCTCTTGATGTATGTCCCACCCTCTTGGTCTGCTACTCCTGCCAGTTTTGAGAGGCAGATGAAGAGACATCCAGAGATCCTTCTGCCCAAAGGAAACAGGAAAACCCCAGCTATAAAGAGCTAGAAATGGCACTGCAGGTGCCAAGCAGGCACCCCCAGATGTTCTGCTCTAAAGGGTCACCATAAGGAATTATGTGTGTGGCAGCCAGGAAAAGGACAAGGCTAAGTGATATTCCATGGAGTTCTACCTGTGTCTGATTTACCCCAACACAGTTGCAACTACTGGTATTCTATCCAACAGAAAACATCCCTTGAGGCTATCCAGAAATGAAAAAAAAAAAAATCTGTTATATGGCCAGAACAGACACACAGTACATTTTTACTGTATTTTTTTACAGAGAGAACTTGGGTACAGTGTTCACTTCAATATGCAGCACTTGATCTAGTATGTCAGAAAATACTGAATCTCACATACACTTGTATTGTAACTGTTTTGAAGCAACTGAATGAGACTAAAAAAATTCTACCGCTGATGCCTGTATATAGATGCTGATAAATATTTCATAGGTTGGCAGGTTTACTTTCACTGCCAGTGATGGCTGCTGCATAAAAAAAGGAAGAAAATGTGGCCAGTCCCCTCCAAACCAAAGGGTAAACTCAAGGCACTGAGACACTGAAGAAATAATTCCACAACCACTGATAGAGCAGACTTGAATGTCAAAAGCCCATAAAATAATAAACAAAACCACTTCCCCTCCCTCTCCTTCTACACATTCTTTGCAAAGTAGAACTGTACCCCAAAACCAGAAAAACAGACCAGCCTCAGTCCCAAGGGATAGCAGTGCCCATATCTTATAGTAAAAGAAAATGCTTCATAAGTTTGTCCATTAAATACTGCCAAATGTAAATTTCCATGTATAATTTGTCATTAATTAGACCTCCTCACTATATACTGCGCACATTTACACATTTTCTCTACTTCCTTGCTTTCTGCAAGATCTAATCTATTGTGAGTGCCTCCCTTGCCTCACACTGGTACCTCAGCCATGTAAGTAGCCTTCTCACCAAACACAGGATCCAGGATATCCATGTTTTGGCTCTACCTCTCCATCAGACAACTTAAGATTTGTGCTGTTACTTCCACACCAAGAAAACGAGACAGAGACACTGTGAAAACACAAGGGCTGTAAGCAGGGTAATTATTGTTACTTGTGTAATTATGGTGCCCAAGAACAGTGACAGTGATAGCTGCTGTACAGATAAAAACTGTGGCTGTTGTTCATTTGCCATGCAAAATTAAATTCAACTCAATTCACTGAATAATAAAAGTCCACCTAGAAGAAATCAAAATACGAATTGTTTAATGGACAGCCATAAAAAGTAACTGAGGCCACCCCACCTGCCCCCCTCAAAAAAAATAGAAGTAATTCATTTTACATTCCAAACAACATGTAGCATGAACAACTGCAGAAAATAACTAAAATGCTACATTCACCCCACCTCTTATAGCTGCAGTAGCACAAGTACTTTAGTAATAGATTCAATCAACATGACAGTATTCACTTTTTAGGCCATTATTCACTTTCTACATGTACAGAAAGAAAATGCACTTAACCCAAGCATTAAGATTTTTTTCCCTAGGCTCAAAGGCAGGATAATTTACTTCCTACTTACTACCTATTTTTAAAAAGAGAAATATTCAGTATTGGCACAAATCTTTCCGAAGTTTTCCAGTATTTTTCTCTCATATGGAACTGCTAAAGTTCAGGCTTCATCTCAATTAAAGGGAGATTCAGGAGACTAAAAGCTAGCCATTAAAAGAAAGAGAATGAAACAGACCAAAAAAACTAAATTATTTACTCCAAAAGGGGAGGCAATGAACCAAATTTATCACTACTGTGAGGCAAGAGAGAGAAAGCACTGCCTCCTTTCTTGATACTTCATTTGAAGTCAGCCATGCCACAACCTGGCTCTGCCTACCTGCAGTAACCTGGCAGCCCTGTCAGGTCATCATTAGGACTACACACTTCCATCATTTGTCTCCTCTGATTTTCTTAATTAGGTCTGAGAACATGACCTTTCCTACAGTCTGCCATATTTAGCAACCAAGAGATGAGATAGCGTTATGTGCCCAGGTGAAAATCAATATCTAAGCCCTCTGGATACTGCTGTGGTTTTCAGCACTGAAGAAAACAGATCTCTAGACTCCTGAAGCTTATTTTAGTGAGACATCTGTGAGCTTGGTTAGAACTGGGGGAGAAACAGCAATAACTGATGTATAAGAGCACAGGGTGTGGGAAGAGATGGGAAGGCTGATTTTTCATTTGTAAAATTATGTCCATGCTTGTCTTACATGCTTACATGCACACTCAGAAAAAAAAAAAAAAAAAGAAAAAAACAAAAAACAGGAAACAAACTCTATTTTCCTTTTACTTTATGAGGAAGAACAAGAATAAAGATAACACGTAAGTAACCTGAAGAAATCCTACTTTCTGTGATAGCAAATAAAAAATTACCCCAATAGACAACAATCGGCTTTCCAATGCTTCTGATTCAAAGCAACAGCCAGTTTGAGAAGCTTTTTACTGATCTCAAAGAGGCAAAACACCAAAATAAGACTTAGTGTTACTTACTGGCATTTAATACCTCTCCATCTTTCCAATTCGAATTCTATCCCTAATATGAAATAGACTACACAGCTACCTCTTAGCTACTCAAACAAATACCCTTTGTCATCTCATCTGACTTACTGCCTCAGACCAATACAAGTGTGCTGAATGGGGGGAGAAGAGGAGAGTTAACTGGTCCCTGTCTCTGGAACATGCCTCCCTTTATATGCAGTGTAAGCTTCACTCTAACAGCAGCTTTTTGAAATAATTCAGAATCTAATATATTCAATTAGCTCTCCCTCTTGGACAAAGGCTATCACCATACATTATCACTCAAAATGTAATTCAGCATTGTAATTCTTTTAGCCTGATACAGATTGAATAGCTTATGTAGACTACTGTTCTCTTTTTAACAGAATGATAGATCATGTCTGGCCTTTCAAAGCTACGAAGAAGTAGCCCTGAAATCCAATAACACCCTTCCTTATCTGTGACTTAGCAGAAAGACTAATCTCAACACTGGGAATGCAGAAGAGGAGTCAATTGGCATCTTAACAGCCTCAGCAGAACCTGCAGAGAAGGTCAACACCAGGCAGGGACACAGCAACACATCCTGCTCTGGAATTTTCCTTTGGTAGAGGCTATCCTGCCAGAAGCAGATGTCTCTGAGCCACCAAGGTGTATGAGCTTGTGTAAGACCAGGGAAGGTAGCAGAATTAAAATAAAATCAACACCTGAAGCAGGCTTACAGCATAGGAGAGAATTTTACCTGAATGTCTTGCAAGGCACAAGAGCTCTGGAGCACCTATATACATCCACACCGTTTGGAAAACTGAGGATATGGGGGGAAAAGACAGCCTGCCCCTTCACAGGATAGCATAAAGTGGCATGTGATGGATAGCATGGAGGTTGGGTTTTTAAGGAATGAAGGCAGAAAAACTCGTATTTGACTGGAAAAAAACCTGGGGGGGATGATGTGAGGAGATGTGGAACAAAGCAGATGAAGAAGAGACACCCTCACTTGAATTCCCAAGAGACTCTGAACAGCAAGTGCTTCTTTTGCCTACCTGGTTTATATCCTGGCTGTGCACCTCACCCCAGGAATCTGCTTTACACCATTTGCATTTCCCCAAAATACTTCTACCTACCTGTCTGCTAAGGAATAATTCCTGCCTGGCACAGCCCCCTGGGACCATGCTGCAGAACAGAGCACTTACAGAAAGTCAGACGAGCAGCCCTCTTCCTCCTCCTCCACCACTGTTTTTCCTTTTGATTGCACTCCCCTTTTTCCACAGTTCAAGCCTGCCAAGCTCCTTCTGAAGCTCCAAATACCACCTAGGACCCACACCAAGGACCTTCCTAGCCATGCTGCAAGGGTTTCTGGCAGGTTACGGTCCCCAGCACACACCTCCCCTGGATTTGTCCTGTTTCTCAGAGGCTTCTCACACAGGGACACCCAATCAAGCAGACCTCCTTCATCATCACATCCCCAATCCAAGGCCCATGTTCCAGCCTTCCCCCTGCCCCACCTGGGCACAAAAACACAATTGCTTGATCCTTCCCCAGAAGCCCCAGCAGGTGTCACCCAGTTCACAGGGTCTCACTTATCCCTCATCTACTTTCATCTCATCCAAGAACCACGATTTGCCAACATTTCCTCTATGCCTGGATCACACCCTGTGATACACAGCTGGGGGGTTTTGTTAAAGACATCACATAAAAAGTAGGTTAGGACTACTTTAAAATTTCAATTAGCCATAGAAAATTATTCATTCATTACTAGATTTAGCAGTAGGCTCACAAGCAAAATACAGCACTGCCTCACTGGACAGATTCAAGTAAGAGTGGTGAACTACTGTTTCAAACAGATTTCATATTACTCAGCTGTTTACAGTTTAAAAATACTTTTAAAATTATGTTTTCCCGTTTGCAAAATTCATCTAACCCAAAATCTTTCTTTATAGGTCCCAGTTTACTCCATAAAACTGTAAATATGATAATTTATTCTCTTGCCCCTTATTGCATGCAGTGGTTAAAAAAAAAAAAAAAGAAAGAAGGGAAGTTGCATGCCTTCCAGTGTAGCCACTTCAGTAATTCCTAATTAGCTAATTTGTATTAGCATGAGAGATTATTCCATTAACAAGGTTTAAATTAATCTATTGCAAAAGTACTGCCTCAGAGAGTTGCCAACAATTTGACCAGCCACACATTCATTTTTTCCTCTCTCAACTCACTGTTTACTTTCCAGCTACACCACACTCACTTAGCACTAATTATCTTCATTTACTTCTATTATTCTGAATTGTATTTTTTCTGGGACTTTTTTTATCATCATCATAAATTCTGGCCTTTCAAAGCTGTAAATCTTCTTTGCCGACATGCTAGCTTCTCTCCTATTCATTCACTTAAGTGAGCACAAGATCATTTATATTGAATACATCTTTCCTGATGATCTTTTACTATGCATTTATTTCTCTTACGACCTCAACTAATAGAGTGATACATGGTTCTCAGTTTGGCATCAGCCAACAACTGATCACAGCACTCTGCTCAAACACATATAGCAAGTACTACTGCAAACTCCCTACTTCAGAGATTTATATGGTGGTGACATGACTGGATTCCACTCCTACCATGAGATTTCACAATAGCATCACATGCAATAAGTCAAATTTTTTCCAATATAAATTATATCTTATGGCATTATGGATGAAAACCACAGTATAAAATTGCTCAAGCTGGCACTGCAATAATATGCTTTGGAATTCAAAGTCTTAAATTGCACTGTTCTTGGCAAAAAATGTGGAATTTTCTTTAAGCCTGGTTTTTGTTAAATTTGCTGATTGATGTCTGAGCACAAAAAGATAACGTTATCCCCCAAAGTAGGTGGTATTTTCTTAAGTAAGGAATAATACTAATTACTGTAAAGAATTACTGACAAATGCTATTTTGATCATTCACATTTGAAAGAGACTAACACCACATGTTTCAAGGGCTGTTTAAATTTTAGACCAATATTTTCTTTTGCTACTCAGACTAAATTACAGCATATGTATTCTCTTAACAATAGAAAGTTCAAGCCTAGCATTAAGTTGATTCATCAATCAGTGGTATATTTTCTTCTGTTGAAATTCTGTCAGGTCAAGAAAATAATTAGTATTTAACTGCATCATTCATTTTCCATATATAAAAGCCAGGAGAAACATCCATAACTTTACTTTCATTTGGGTAACAACAGAAATTTCTGCACAGCTATTCATTTCTTCATTTGTTGAATTCTGCTCATGTCTGAATATAAAATGCTGCACTGTCTCTTTGAGCACAGCACTTGAAATCAGTCTCTTATATAATTATATGGCCTTGAACAAAGACAGTAATGTTTTTTCTTTCCTCTTCCATCTGTAGAATATGGCTATTCATACTTAAGTGCCTCTTGAATTAATTGTAGTTATTAATAGTTGTATTGATTAATAGCTAATGAATTCAAATTATTTTTATGGACAAAAATATTCTCAACCATGCGTAGAGGAAACTGGAATTTCAAGTATACAGAAAAATGTGAATTGAAAATATACTAATGTTCCAAACTGCAACAAACTCAAAGAATTTTGAAATTGTCTGAAAACCACAGAAATCGTACTCAATTTTGTTTCAAGAAAATATTTTCTGTTATATCTTATAATGTAATAATGAAGTAAATTTCAAAACAAAAAGCTACTTCGAAATAGAAAACAAAATCCAATACCAGAATTTTTCAGTTGAGTATCTGCTTGCCAAAAATATTGATCAATTCTAGTTTCACCTATTACAATTAGTGGATCATTTTAGAAATTACAAAAATGGTTTCACTATTAATCTAGAGATAAGTCATAGGACAGTCCCAAAACTGCCCAAAGGGGAAAAAAAAAAACCTCAAAACCCTATTACACAGTTTTTTACTAATTCAGTGCTGCAGGTCCTGTGTCCCTTGCAAATCAATTAGTCTCCATCACAGTAATTACAGCATTCCTAAGAACAAATTGGCTTGTCAACTTAGTTCCTCCATGACATTCTCAGAGTCTTCAGTGCCTTTTTTTTGTAAGAGAGAATGACAGAAGACAGCAAACTAAACAAGCTTCCACCTGGCCCAGTCCTCCTCCATTATAGGGACTGCAACAAAACCAGGATTCTATTTGCTCTTGTTTTCCATGCATGATTTTAAACATCAGATCAGGAAAATAGCAATTCATATTCTTCTTCTCATTTTATCACCACTGTCAACACTGGGTATCATTTCATCTCTGGCTATTTTTTTAAAGAATATTCTCATTAGGACTTCCGAAAAAAAAATTAAAATTCCTGCAGCAGCCATGGCCATCTACTGACTCCAGTGCCATGGTTCCAAGGGAATTCCCTCTAGCAAAATTAAAGTGATACTCAGATAACAGCTCAGTTTGGTTATTTGCATGTTGAGCAGGGCAGCCTTGCACCCGACTTAATTGAGCTGCAAAGTTTTATGGTGTATAACCCAGGGCAAGAGAGAGGTAAATTTAAACCAGCAAGAAAGTAAGGGAGCTGACCCACAAGGGAATGCTCTACAACCCAGAAAAAAAATAGATGAAAGGCAAAGATTTTCTGCTTCCACGATTTCTTGAATATGGCTTTTATTATTTTTCTTCTTTAATAAAAGGTTATCTTTCTCTCTACAGGCAGCTCTTGAAACACTGATCACCATGTACTGTCCCAAACCCCCTCCTGATATGCACTGTGTTATTCTGTTGGCGTTGCTGGCAAAACCCCTCAGGTCCCAAAACAGCCTACGAGCCCTCAGTGGAAGCACAGCAATTTACACCAGTGGAAACTCTGCTCTAATGATTCTACAATGATTTATACCAGCCAAATGTCAGAACCCACTATGGGAAATGCAGATGAATAGTCTTGAAAGGACACCACCAAGAAAAATCTTGACTTTTTTTTTTTCCTTGGGCACAAAGTAGAATAACTAAAACCAACACTGTTATACTGATCAAGGAGACTTTTGAAGAGCTGGGAGAAAATGAAGTACCAATCAGCTTCTCATTTCAACAAGGCAACACTGAGATGAAGAACCTGCAGAAATACAAACTCACACAAGAATTTCTCTGCAGAATTGCTACCATGAGTCCAAAATCATCTGTGCTCAGTTCGGTGGCTGTCACAGCCACTGATACAGACATTTTCCTCAAGGATGTTCTGTAGGTCACATCACTAGTCTAAAGTCAAAAAGTGTCCCTTCAGCAAAATCTTCACCAGGTTGCTTCTATCTGTTGTGGGTGAGAAAAACTTCCTTCCTGGTGTGTTGGTTTTTGGTTAGGTTGGGTTGCTTGTTTGTTTGGGTTTTTTTGTCTCTTGCTTCATTTATTTCTAAATTTTATTTATTATTTTTACTCTTTCTATCTAAATGTCAGAAACTGACATATGGCCACTCCTTCCATCATTGTATCAGTGTCACAGCAAAGTAATATGTGAAAGCCCTGAAGAATAATCTGCAGTCTGGGTCTTTCATATGACAAACAAATACTTAAAAACAGGTCTCACAAGGCTTTTGTATTTTACCTAATTTGTGTTATTTCAGTCTGTAGCTTGATACAAAATGGAAACTTCTCTAGGGAATTAAACATCAAATAATATCACATTTTTCCACTGTATTTAATATTTTGCCTACCTGCCCTCACATCATTGAGAAAACCACTTTAAATTTTATAAAAAATAGTGTAATTTTTAGAAAGTAATGGGGTTTGGTTTTGCCTATATTTCACTTGGCATAGTTTTCTTTTGATAGCTAGGCTGTCCTCTGTAACATGGACATACTTTAAAGGAAGTCATAAAATTTCAATTTTACAGGCTAAAATTTCAATACTAAGCTCTGATGAGGTAGGTATGTAAATCCCTCTCCATCTCTGGAGGTATTCAGATGCACCTGGATGCAATCCTGTGCATCCTGCTCTGAGGGAATCTGCTTTAGCAGCTGGGCTGGACTAGATGATCTCCAGAGATCCCTTCCAAGCCCAGCCACCCTGTGATTCTGTATCTTACAGCTTTAGCATGTGTCACAGATAAACTCACACACTTAACTAGTTGGTGATTTTATAATGTGTAACCAGAAAGCAGACTGCTGGAATCCTCGCCAAGATTTTATTAAAAATTCATTAACTCGCTGAACTCTTTAGGCACGGAACTTTAATGGATTTACCTTAGGAATATTTTCTTGGTGGACTGCTCAAAAAAAACAAGCAGTTAAAAAATACGAGTTTTCTGCATTTAAGAGTCTACATGTTAGGTCTTTTGCTGGATTGTGATCTATTCCCAGAGAAATGAAGAACTAAGGAAGAGTCTAGATTTCCAGATTTCTCCCCACCCTTTCATTTCATTATGAAATTACCAAACAAGCACCTTCAATTGCTTCACCTTCCTCTAAAAGGAATGCTGCACAGATCACCAGGTATCCACACAGTGCTTTCTGGTGCTCTAAGATGATTCAGTGAGTCACTGCCTGCCTCTTTGCCTGCCACCTGCTATAGTGTACTAGAAGAAGCTGAGAAACATGTACTTTACTTCCTAATTGTTCCTGTGAAGAATTGGCATTAGCAGAACTACCCTGATCAGTCATCAGTGAAAGCAAGAACAGCCTGCCCCGAGAAACTGTCCTGACACCCAGTTCAAACTAATCCTGGTAACTCAGATGGAGCAGTTTTCCTCAGTGCTGCACAAAGGTGCTGCTGTCTGCCTCTACCTGTCTTAAGCCCTGAGGATGCACAAAGAAGGAAAATAAACAAGGATTTTAACACCAAAAACAACAGCAGCAATTAAACAATGAGCCTTCTGGCTAGGACTCATAAGCAAACTTCTGTGCATGCTGTGGGTGGCTACCAGAGATATATGTACAGCAACTCAATAAATTTATAAACATAAATTTCTTTCCTCTGTCCTGCGCCTCCCCCCCAGTTACTGAGTAATAATTAATGGATGGAAGTGGAAGTGGTGCACTGACCTCATCAACATTCTCAAATGCATTGATGACATCATATGGCAGGCAGGAGAGCAGGTCGATCACAAACCAGGTCTTCAAGTAATTCATGCGAATCAGCTTGGGGTCAGAGATCACCTCTCCTGCCGGCCCCACAAAGGTGGTGTGGAAATTAAGCACAATGTCGACCAGAAAAATGACATCTACAATGCTGTCGACTACCAGCCATGCCACGTTGTTCTGTTTGGTTTTAAAGGAGACGTTGTAAGGGACCAAAATAGCAGTGTAGAAGGTCAAAATCAAGATGATCCAGTCCCAGGTAGTCTTGAATACACAATAATGCAAAATTATATGCGGTGGAGTCTTTGGTGCCTCTTGTTTGTACTGTGGGAGGATTTCAGAACCCAGCTGCAATACCTGTAGTCAGAGAGATTTGAGAGGAAAAAGAAGCATGTTCAAGTTTCTCATGGTATTTATCACACTGTAGATTCTCAAGCTTAGTACAACAGTTCATAAAAATTCATGTCCATTAGATCCTTTTATCAACCCCAAATGGTAAGCAAGCCAAGAAAAGTATTCTGTTACACAAATCAGCATCAAACTAAGAACAGTTGTTTCCTTTAATAACATTAATTATTTTTTGATATTAACATGTGGAGTGTCCAAGACAAAAAGAGAAGAGAGAGCCCCTTTAGCTATCTAGACAGACAAGATAGAAAAATGATGGGCAAGAACAGGCAGGAAGGCCAGTGTGAGTAGAAATTGATGGCAAAACCAGGAAAAAGACACAACTGAGTTCCAGTCCAGCAGCAGGACCACTGGACCACATTTGTTTTCCAAGACTGGTTATTTAACTCTTCACTACACCATGTCTCAAATAGTCTCATTCTACAATTTATCATAAATGCACAGGTCCTTCTTCCTCTCCTCTAGACTGTTCAGGTCCAAAGCCCACGGATATCTATCATCAGCCTCAATAAATTCATTTTGGATTTCACCTTTTCATTCAGAGAAGTTCAACATCTTAATTACCTGATGGTGTAGAATCATAGAAAAATAGAATCATTAAGGTTGGAAAAGACCCCTAAGATTGTTGAGTCCAACAATTAACCCAGTACCGTGTTCTCCAACAAACCATGTCCCTAAGTGCCACATCCACACACCTTTTGAACCCTTCCAGGTATGGTAATGCTACCATTCCCTGGGAAATCTGTTCCAATACTTGACAACCCTTTCAGTGAAGAAATTTTTCCTAATATCTAAACTAAATCTCCCCTGGTGCAACTTGAGGTCCTGTCATCTGTTGCCTGGAAGAAAAGCTGGATCTCTCCCTCACTACAACCTCCCTTCAGGCAGTTGTAGAGAGCCAATGGTCCCCCCCGAGCCTCTTTTTCTCCAGGTTAAACAATCCCAGCTCTCCCTCATCAAACTTCTTCTCTAAACCCTTCACTGACTTCACAGCCCTTCCTCAGACACACTCCAATGCCTCTGTGTCCCTCTTGCTGTAGGGGCCTCCAAGCTGAACACAGGATTTGAGAGGACCTGCCGAGGCACACTGTTGAGCTAGGTCTGAATTCAGAAAAGCACTACTGCAGAAGATGATCTGCCAGCATGAGTTTTAAACCCTGGGCCTCAAGACAAGCACATGCTGACACTGAGCACTGTTTTGCAGAACTGCAGGCTCAATCACTGCCGCCCATTTTATGTCTGTTCTCTCTCTAGTTCTGCCCACTGCTGCAAAAACAGTGTTATCATGTATGTAATTCTTGGGAACTCAAGTTTCTTTCACATACCTATGAATAAGACTGTGTTTGTTTGTATGTATGGATATATATGGAGGTGAAATCAACATCAAGAACCTGTGTCCAAATAAAGGTAAGTTAAATTTTAAAGCAAATTTTAACCTGGATGAGTTATGAATGAAAACTGAAAGGAACATGAAGGTTTGCTTGAGTGAAACATGTCTAGTAATGCCAAACTCACAGAACCTGTGAGAAGTATTCAGGAGCATGGTTCCTTTTTCACATTTATTTACACATAGTTCAGAGCAATAGGAAGCAGAGGAGGAAATTAAATGGTGGCTTTTCTCTGGGAAAAGATAAGACAACACAGCTAGAATAGAAGGATGTCTTCCTTTCATGCTCCTTATCTCAGCTTTTTTAATGTCAGTTATTTAGGCATGGATTTTATCTGCAGGCTTTTTTGAGTACCTTTTTTTCTTCTTTTTTTTTTTTTGGTGAACTGGTGAGATTTTTTTCCAACAGTTTCAGCCAAAGGGGACAAAAGAAAACAATCAGCTACAAAAGTTCTACTTGGACAAAACAGTCTCAGATGAAATTCCCTGCTGCTCTGAACCTCCCATAATCACTTACTCATGTACACAACAGGGGTCAGACACTGTCAGATCACAGCTCCTCACACATGTGTAAATGAGAATGGGAATTGCAAGCCTGCTGACTTTGAGCACAGTATGTTCTCTTGAAGAGAATTAAGATGACCTGCTCTGACAGACCTGCATGTTACCACAGAGGCATTAGGAGTTTGAAAAAAGTTTGACTTTAAAAAAAAAAAAAAAAAAAGAGGACTCGGTATTTTTGTTTCACTGAATTTCTAGAATGACAGCAAAGAGAAGAAAGGAACATTTCACCTGCAGACACAACTAGGACTCAGACATGTTCACTGCAGTATTATATAGTCTATTGATCCTGACCCTGATTCCTGTAGGTTCTCCCTACTACCAAAAAAAAAAAAAAAAAAAAAAAAAAGGAATTAAGCTGTTGAGAGGAGCTGGAAGCAGCACAAAGCACATGCAGTCTCTCTTCTCTGCAGGAGGCACTGGCTAGCCCAGGCAGTCCCCAAAAGTCACTGGTGTGATTGGAAGAGGCAGAGGTTGTGTATTGAGTCCGTGTGTTACTCAGAGCATCATTCCCTTCAAGGCTAGTTTGCAGTCCCAGTGACAGATGTTGTGATGTCTTTTCCCAACAAAAGCTCTAGCCCAAATCAATATTACAAATACCTCCTGCCTTTCCCGTTTGCACATTGCAGCTGTACCTGAATCACCTGGAAAGCAAGGAATTACTACTGGTCTTTATGAGGCTCTGCATGAGCAGCAGCTCTAACATAGGATCCTAAACCTGATATGCTTCACTGGGCAAGGAGAGTCCTCTGCAATACTCATTCACTGGAATAATTGATCAGTAAAACCAAGCATCTCCATCACACAGTAACATTTTTCATATAGCGGGATTTCAGTTCTAATGCTCAGATTTTACTGGTGTGGGGAGACAAGATCACCCTTCAGATGTAGCAGGTAAGCACAACTGCTTTTTCTGTAATCACAGGCCTACTACAGCTTATTTTTTTAGCCGCTGGTATTACAATAATAAGTCTGATATTTCAGTAACTATTCTAATCAGCACAGGAACTCAACCAAGACAGACTGAAAAAAAATTATTTGCTCTTGTCAGATGGTTCTTACCTATACATACATAAGTTCTAGACTGAGAATTGTGTAATTCACTCCATTTTGGTCACTGCTGCTCTCTTTGTACTCCAAGAATTTGTAACCAAATGTAACCAAGAATTTGTGGAAATTTTGCATTAACAAAACTCAATTTACTGGAAAATATACTAATGTATACCTACATACCCAAATAGGGGAAAAGGCAAGAACAATCTCTGGCAAAAAGAAGGGGCTAAATTATGGTGTCCATTATTTTGTTGTAAATAGAAAACAACATTAAAATAAAGCCAGTGGAACTGCAAAGATGTAAAACTGAACTGAAAGCAGAAAAAACAGACTTCTAGTTCCAACTCGTTATGATAATAAACTGCTGCTTCTGTGTTTTAAAATGTCATCGCCAAATACAAAGCACTCTCTCCTTGTTTGAGATTCAAAGGCTACAGCACAAGAAACTAAAAGGATTGATGATTGATTGATCTCCTTCCCTTTCTATTTAGAAAGTCAACATACTCTAAACTATCTGAATAGCTAGGGACCTTATTAATAAGTATTTTGAACTCCTGTAACCCCTCTGGAGACTCTGGTGAAGCCCTGCCAATGGTTATTTAAAGAGACCAGGGGCCATGGCTTTAGCTGGTCTCCAGCAGAAGGATGTGCACCAGCACTGTGGGCATCAATCCTGAATGGAGGGGCAGGAGACAGACATCTAGGAATGACACAGGGATTCTAACCACTCATCAGGTGGGGGAAGCCACCTGCAGCAAGCCTGAGGTGCCTCCAGTCCTCTTTTTGGGTAGGCTGGAGGTGACAAGTTCCAGCCTGGGCTCGCTCTCACTACATGACTAACACACAACTTTGTAAAACCACCCCATCTTGCTGGCACTGCCAGAGATGATTTCACAACCTGAGGTGAAAGAGGGGCAGTACCCCAGCTCACACTCTCTCTCCCAGCAAAGGCAACTTGCTTTGCACACTGGCAAATCCCACGGTGCCTGGCACTGCCAGCCAAGAGCTTTCAAAGGCACCAAATTCTTCATTTCACTGAAGGAAGAGAAACATGCCTACAACAAAGCTTTATAATCTCAGAGAACAAGCATGTGCCTTTATCATAAAGCACAACAAAAGAGCCCAGTACTGCACAGAAGCCATGGAAGGAGGTCCACAGAGCTTAGTGCTTAAAATCAAGGTTTTGTCAGGTCACTGCACTGGAAGTTACAAGAGCTCCTTTCTCCACTTTTCATGCCAAGGGCCACACCGAGTCTCCCCACACAGACCCACCATCCCTGGGTCATCTGGAGATCAAGAGCTACAAACCCCACTCTCTCTGCACCATCCAGCAAACCCAGGTCGATGCAAAGTACCCTCTGCCCTACTCCAAGGTGCTCCTGCTGCACCCCAGCCTCTAGGGAGAGCAGTGCCAGCCTGAGGCAGGTTTGTTGAAGCAGTCAGGTTACACCCACATGAACTAACCACATTCAAACTGCTTGTAAGGCAACTTCTCCTGGGGAGGCAAAAAAACAAACCCCAAGAGACTTATATAAAAGTAATCATCGAAGAAAATGTACACAACTATATAAACCAACATGCTGAGTTTCCATTCATGTGCATTGGACAATTTGATTGCTACGATTTTCTGAATAATTGAAACAACTCTAGTTTTGGAAGATTTTTCACTATACACAGTTTTATCATAGTAAAAGAAATATTTATTTCAGGAACTTAACTTATTAATGAAAATATTATTTCAGTCACTCATTAATCATCAGATAATACAGCTGTATTATCTGCATTTATTATTTGTGGTAATGATGCATGATGTTTTAATAGTTCTCCAATGCTGGGGAATTTTATTCCAAGAGCAGAAATGCCAGATTTCATCATGGGTTTTACAAGACTGTGGTCTTTTTTAAACACAGCAAATTTTTTTTAAAAATCCAATTTCTGTTACAAAGTGGTGAACATATCCCAAGTCAGGAATTATAAATTGCATCAAAAGTAGTTAAAACGATTTATTTATTTATTTTTAAGACTGTATGACTGGGGAGCAAAAAAAAGCTAACACATACACACTCACTCATTTCCAACTTAATCTCTCCTTTTCATGTTTTCAATTGCACCTATTTGCTTTCTCTCACTCTCCCTTGCTTTTGTTTTCCCAAGCACCCACACAAATTGCTCCCAAGCTAAGGGCTAGGAGCTAAGCCTCAATATTTTGATTGGCAGTTTTAATGGCAGTTATAAGTTCCTGGTAAACAATGTTAAAAAAAAAATGGCAGAGGTTCCATTCTTAAGCAGTGCTGCTAAGCACCATTATAATTTCTCTGCTTTTACTTCTCATAACTATCACACTTTTTAAAATCTTTACAACAGTCTTGTTTGTCCAGAACCACCTGGCAAAGGTGCAGAACATATCAGCTAAGACCACAGGTGCAGATGACACATATATTCATTCAGCAGTGACCAGGAAGAACCATCCCTACAATCAGCTCCTTGGCAATTAAGCAACAGAAATGCATCAGTTGCTTTACAAACTCCTATTGCAAAATGTTGTCTCACAGTTACCTAACACCCTTGCGTTAATTGTATAATTAATTTGAGGAGTTTTCATATGACTGCTATTAGAGAAGTCAGGCTAAAAAAACATCTGCGCCTACTGGGGAAAGTTGGAAACTGAAGCTTCACAGATACTGCTTGTGTTATCCATGGCCTGTTAGTCTGCCACTAACACCTTTCTTAAGCTGTTCCACAAACAATAAAAAATTGTAAGCTGTTGTGGCAGGCTCCAACGCCTTGCTCTACTCAAGTTCTAGGATCCAACAGCCTCCCGAGACATTCAAATATGTAAGTTACAAATAACTAAGAGCAACACAAATAACACTGCAATAAACATGGAGCCTTCTCACACAAAAAAGATTGATGTGAAATGTCATAGTGAGCAGCAAAAGAAAAAGGATTAATTTTAAAATTTCAGATAGGCTACTGCAGGGATGAAAAAAACCTATTTGAAAATACAACAGGGAACTGTTAGAGATCCCATATTTAATATTATCAAGAAACCTTTGCAGAATAAGAAGCCTGGCACCCTATCTATCTTCAAATAAAGAAAAGTGGTCTTGTCTGTATGATTATCTGCACTCTTCTTTTCTCTGGTGCAGTTCTATTGACTTAAATGGAATTACAGCAGAAAAAAAAGCTACCTAACATCACAGCTGGGGCTAATGTTCTTTGTAAAATGATGACCGCAATATTCAGTCAGCAATTAAAGAAACTAATTTCAGACATGTACACTATACACTTGCCCTTTATTATTTGTAATTAATCAATTGGCTGTGCCAGTAAGAATACTTGCAAAGGCTTGTTGAGCACACTGGCTTGCAAAACGTTTTGGTAATATGTAGTCACTGACACCCAGACTGTTGCCAAACAGAAAAACCTCAGACCCTTTGCCTTATGTTTTGCTACCTACCTTTTAGCATTAAATAAAATTCAAGGGTAGAGCTCTAAAGAGAAGAAAGGATTATTTGCTATGAAGCCTTGAGTAGGATTATGAGGAAAACTATTCAAAATTCTAGGACACTAAAGCAACCTCAGGGTGGACATGTGCTAATCACATGGCATCTAGGTGAATATCTGTCCCTCCCCTGTGCCAGCATGATCCATGTTACTTCTCTGTTTCCAACATAAATTGGCTTTCCCTACTTGAGTTTTTCTGTACTAAATACCGAGTAGGTAAGATCCTGCCTGCAGGAATTTTGCAAGAATTATACATGATAACAAGACAGGAGATTTTTAGTTTGCATAGAAACTAAGACATATACAACAGAACTAACAGAGTACAGCATAACTGAGTATATGGAGACCTCATGGCACCCATCAACACCTTACACCTCCAGCTACACAGGAATATCAAGAATTATTGCCAAGTCACAGCTGCTGCCATGGCATTCGCAGCAGGAAGTGACACAGGGCTGCCATGTAATGTTGGCTGTGCTGTCATTAACACCATATCAAACCTCTCCCCAAGCTGTTTTTACACCATGGAGACCCTGCTACTGGCCCAGGAGACAGCTACAGGAAACTTGGGACAGTCTCTCCCCATCTTGGCAAAAGCCCTCAAACCCTAAGTGCTTCAAGGGGCCTTCTCTGCCTGGAACTTATCTCAAAACTTTGAAAGGCTACTTAAGCCACAAGGTTTCATTTTCTTAACCTGTCTGCAGCGTTGCTTGTGGCATCTTACAACTGTTCTGTCCATAAAAGCAGTAACTTAAACATAGGTTTTAACCAGTTGGTAATGAAGGGTTGGGATCCCACTGAAAAGTAACTAGACATAAATTAATTCAGAGAATAACCATATCATGGATTCTTCAGGATTTCCTTGTGTACTAGACTGAGTTTTTCTCACCTCAGTTTTACAGAAATAGATAGTCCAAGATCCTTCACTTATTAAGATCCTCAGAAGAATGGAAACTAAGCAAGAAAGTATGATTTTAATAACACCTTTCTAAGACTTTGCTAAGCTAAGGCACACGACACTGCAATTAGGTTACGCGCAGTCATTCTGCTGCCACAGGACACATTTCACAGCACATGCACCAGATTCCCAGGGCAGGGAGGACTGACAGCTCTTGGCTCACGCAGAGACGACATACCCACAAAGGCTAAAAAATTTCTTTACAGCCTCCTGGGGAAAGAAAAAATTACCTCAGCAAGTCTTGAGTGCTTGTGAACGTTCTCTCCTTTCTGCACGCTGGGAGCAAGCTGCTGCAGCACTCCTCGGCTGCTTGTGAGGGCACGGGTCAAGCGGGCAAACTTCCCCCAACCTTGAGAAAACACGCCAGATTGGACACATTACCAAAAAAAAAGTTGCAAGTGCACATCATAAAACTTCTTACAACTAAAGGGAGAAAAGGATGTTAAAACAGAGCAATCTGCTTTAATACTGACCAGAAGGGAATATAATTGAATCAAGTAGCAGATAAAAGCAAGACAGAAAATAGGTGTCAGCGTGGTACAGTAATAAAACCTATGACTTCTGTGACTTTATATTCAATGACTCCACAGAAGTACTGCTACACGAACTGCATATTTTGCAAGGATAAATGTCCACTATACAATAATCTCATATTAAATCTAATGATCAGATTTGGATCTCACAGCACTGCAGAAGACACTCCAGACTAATCAAGATGTAAGGCTAGAGTCATGCACAATGAAAATTGCAGTTATCTGTAAGAGAAGTGAATCTGGCCTCAGATGCATCAAGCATAGATCTGTAATAAGCAGAGAAATATACATAAGATAATAAAAAGCAGAGCAGAAAAGCAAAACAAAATCATTAATTTTACTCTCTCTAAACAAAAAGGGGGAAATACTAATAGATTTTCTCAAGCTCAAATTAAACATTTAGCAGCTTCTGGCAGAGAAGTCATTTGCTGAATTTTAATTCAGAATATTTTTTACAGTGATTTCAAATATCTCTCAAAATAGAAGACCTTCAATGACAGTCAAAAGAGCTAGCTACAAATATAATCTTTATGAGCAGTACTTTGCCATAACCGAAAGGCAAAGTATACATCTGGATATTTTTGGTAGACTGAAAGGAAAGTATCAGTGCTTTTAGTCCCAATC
Organism: Cinclus cinclus; assembly: GCF_963662255.1. Taxonomy (NCBI): domain Eukaryota; kingdom Metazoa; phylum Chordata; class Aves; order Passeriformes; family Cinclidae; genus Cinclus; species Cinclus cinclus. The sequence goes on from NC_085048.1 coordinate 90,005,860, forward strand.
TTGAAAAATGCTAGCACCACCTGGGAGCTCTTGAGCTCCTACTCCTCACCTCCTACTCCAACTAAGGATGCCTAGCACTTTGAAGACAAAGTTTATATTGAGAACCTGGAAAACATTTCCTACACAGCTGTCTTGCAGACCCTTTTAAGGTACTGGAAGGTGCTACAAGGTGTCCTTGGAGTCGTCTCCTCTCTAGGCTGAGCTCCCACAGCTCTCCCAGCCTGTCTGCACAGCAGAGGTGCTCCAGCCCTCCGAGCATCTTTGTGACCCTCCTCTGAATTCGCTCAACAGGTCCTTCTTGCGCTCGGGACTCGGAGCTGAGCGCAGTACTCCAGGTGTGGCCACATAACATTGGAGCAGAGCGGGAGAATCATCTCCCTTGACCTGCTGGCCACGCCGCCTTTGATACATCCCAGGATACAGCCGGCTTTATGAGCTTCAGGTGCATCTCGCCCAGTCACGTCCAGCCTCTCAGCCGGCCCAGGTGCAGGACTAGGCAGGTGTCCGGCCCGAGGGGGACGCGCTCCAAGGGGACACAGGAGCCGGGAGGGAGCGGCTGCGGCGGCGCTGGCCGTGGTGCTGAAGCGGAACCAACGGGGCTCGCTCGCCAACGCCAGCCCCGGCGGGAAACAGAACAGAACACGGAGCTCCAGCTTCACCCGGGAACTCGAAACCTGCCTCCCCCTTAGCACACGCAAAATGTTTCTAATGACAGGTAACATAGACAGCTCCTTTAACTAAGTCAAACCGGAACGCTGGGCAGGGCATTCGCCTGGAAGATGAGAAATTTGATTCAAAACCTGAGGACAAACTTCCAGTGTGCATTTTCTTCCAAACATTGTTCTAAGATTTCGGCTATTCGGACACAGAGAGGATGAAAAAGAAGCACCTCGCTTGACCTTTCTTGCACAAAAGCACTGCCAGGCAACTCTGGGGAATGAATTGTGGCTATGAATGCTGACCACCTTCGGGTGCCCCCCGTTCATCGCAGGAGTCTTCTTCTTTTGAAAAATCCAGCTTAACCCATTCCTGTCTCTTCAGCATCCCCTGCAAGCATCTCCTCTGCCCTACATGTTGAACATCTCAGTTGTGGGTGCCTAAATGGCACACAAAAGAACTGTTTGCACAAACATTAGCTCTCGCCTTCGACTCCCAACTCTGATCTGAAGGCAATATAACTGGTTTGAGGCAAGAGATTGTGTCACGAAGCAGGGCTTTTCAGCTTGGCTTTTTAAAGCAGCGTGGACACAAATCGGGAGTACACACCTTATTTCTCTCCACACACAGGGAGCCCAGCTTGGAGATACACTCACCACTGTGCCATGGTATGCCTAAAACCAGGCACTGAATCAATGTGCAATGTGTAAGAATCTCATCTTCAGAATAGAACACTCTCCTCCTTGTATTGCCTTTTGGGGTTTTGGTTTTTGTGAAAGAAAAGGCGGCTAATCCAGAATGCAGTTAGACCTGCAGATTGTGGCACAGGAAAAAGAAAATAAAAAACAGAATGCCAGTACTAAACCTTTTGAATGATAACATCTCCAGTAATGCCTGAAAAGACAACAGTACCTGTTGAATTTATTGCAATGTTTCCTCCAGAACCCTAAGGGGAGACACAGTCAACAACAGGTCAGTTATCTATCCAACCAAGACAGGTCAAATAATGGACTTAAGCCATAGGACCAAACACAGACACTAAATTTTAAGGGTCGTGGAGCTTTCCAAGACAAAGAACTGAGCTTCAAAATGGTGTAAGTATATTTTGGTGTCAGTCCTGCTAAAATAGAGCGACCAGATGATATGGATTAGGAGTTCTCTTTCAACACAAGCAGTTGTCCTAGCCCTACATCCATTGTTCTCCTCTATAAACAGAGAAAACATAAATTCAATTTAAAATCTAATCATCCTAGGTGGTTCTAATATAGGCATATATATTCCTCAAACAAGATAAGCTCACACAGGAGAGAAGACAGCTTGAAATTCAGGAACCAAACATATAGCTGGATACCACCCCATAGCAGTGATTGCCTGTGCCCTGCCTTTGATTCTAACCCATTTTTACCATTGTTTGGTCTCTTTTTTCAGTTCTGCAGAAAATATCATGCTCAGACAAAGCAATGCAATGACATTAAAATATTTCCAGCTTCAAAAGCATGGAAAGCCTTCAAGATTAACAGCACTGATTTCAGCACTCCTGAATTCCACGATGCTCTTCCAGTTTTCCACCATTTCTTTCCAAAAAGGTGAATAGAAATTGCTTCTATAACACCCAAGACAAGATGATTACAAAAGCTGCCCCCTGAGATTTGTTTCATGTGGAAATATGGCATTGAAATATACTTTTGTGCTGTGGCATTTAACCCATCAAAACTTTTCTTCTTTAAAGCATGAAGTTTCATTTAACAATGGCCTTAAGTTGAAGAAGCCAATTTTCTGTATTTTTAAGTAAGTTGATACTCAAGCACAACAGCATTTATTATTTATGTGTAGGTAGCTGTTTGTTTCCTCCCACTCTTCTCAATTCATTCCTGCTAACTCAAGAATTCAAACATTGGGAACTGTGGCAGCTACAGAACTCTTGTTACCATGTTGCTGATCCATAACTTACACAACTCCCAGAGTCAGAACAAGAAGCTGTTGCCTGCTAGAGAACAAGCTTGTTTGTTCACGGGTCTGCTCTTCACACAACTGCGTAAATGTGAATAAGCCAACATTCCAGCAGTTCTTGTCCATGCTCAAGCCACCTTTGTATTCCCACACATGAAAGATACTTGCTTACACCCATCCAGCTTCTCTGCAGTGCTCCTTCTCTTTGAAACCTCATGACTAAAACAGTGTTATTTTTCCATCTGGACTGGGAAAGCATACCAAAGTATTTTTTTAATATACTCACTACTTCCCTTTCATTTGTTTCCTCTTTTTAAGAAAACATTTCATACAGATGAAAGCAGAATATATCTTAATCAAAATATTTCAAACACTGGCTCTGTTCATATAAATACATCTTTAAAAACAGAACCAAAAATCCTAAAAAAGAAAAAAAAAAAGAAACAAAAATGGGGGAGAAAGGAAACGTGAATTTTTCCCTGAATTAAGATGAAGGAGACAAAATATTTTTTGTGTCTGTACTTCTGCTTGTTATGCAAAGGATAGCTTAGCTGCAAAATGAAATAAAGCACCTTCTGCAGAGGAGCTGGCAACTGATGATTGCTACAAACCACAGAAGGCTATATCTTCATCTTGGAGGATAGCAACCATTCACTACTTGATTCAGTGATGTTGAATTTGACCACCTCTTTGTATAAAAATGAAATATCAAAAATAAAAATTAGGATCCAAAGGTTAGTTTTCAAACTCCTATGAAACAGCATAGATGCTTCTGGATATGTTCACCTTGTATTTATACATTCAAAACCTGTTCAGGCAAACTTCTTATAAGCTGCTCAGAGTGCAAGCAGAGTTTCTATTTGTCTGCACAAACAACTGTTTAGCATAAAGTGATGCATTCCACTTTATACACTATTCTCAAGCATCTCATAATTGGTGTGTTAGATCTCAAACCAGGAGAGACATATACAGACAAAATGCATTTATTCCAAATATAGTATATACTTTCAAATTCAGCTAAGAAGGTGACCTACTACTTGACAAGTCAAATTTAGCTATGCTATAGCTTGATTTTGCCTTCTTCTATTCAAGTAAACCTCATTTCCCTGATTTTTTTCCAAGGGGCAAGCAAACAGGGAAAAGTGGAAAGAGGTTGTTTTAAAATATTATCAACATCACTGACACACTATTTTTAAGTGGTTTTATTTAGAATGCGCTATTTTTAAAGCTGCTGCATTTAAAAGCAAGCTTACTTACCTGCCATGTAAGTCATAAAATAAACATATTCTAAATTATCTGAATCAATTAACAAAGGCTAAAATGAGAAGTCTACTTTTTATGTGACCTTCTTTTTTCATCTATTCTAATGCCTGACATTATTAATCAATGAAACAAAATTAAGCATGAAAAATGGTACTGGGACCTTCTATCCCTCTGAGTCACCTTCAGATGAAAGATGCCTATTCATCTTTGTGTAGTCAAACACCTGCCATTACGGCCCCACACTTTTCACTCAAGGAGCTGCATCATTTGCAGCTGAACAATCAGGCTTGAAATTGCCAGCAGGTGATAGAAAACCAAGACACACCACAGCTAAGCAGGCTTAGCCTGACAGATTAGTTGCTCTTTATGTAGTACAAGAACATGATCGATTTAATGTTTTTCTCTACATAGACATACAAGCATTGATTTTGAAAATCTTAAATACTTTAAACTACAACATTCTGCAGATGTGCAAACAGCACATTTCATTAACATATCGGCATCTACAGGCAAGCTATTACATATTATGTACTCATAAGCATAGGAAACTGATTACACATACAAACACAGTAAAATAAAAGTACTTGCTAAGCTGACTGAAGGTGAAAGAAGGAAAAAGAATTGATTTAGCAATCAGTTTTCAGTTCACAGTTCCAGTCTTTCAGACTGAGAGTTCATTTGGGTTGAGAATATAAGAAACATTCCTAAGAAAACTGCTCTCTTTCAAAAGCATGCTAAAAAGTTCCTGTGTAACATTGTACATAGCACAAAGAATATGCCCCCTTTTCAGAGCTTGTGTGTGCTAATGATTCTTAGAACAAGCTAGTACAATTTTACCTTTTATAGGTCTTCCAAAAACATTTTTCCACTCAGTGAATCTCAGAGCCTACTACAGATGATTATCTAACACCCCTTACCTGCCTTTTCTTCCCCCTCTCACAGTATACAATTGCACAATGAGATCTAACATTAGAGACATGGACACACATGCAAAATTCTGTTTGATGAATCGGCTCCTCCAAGAAATTGCTCATTTAGCCATCAGGTGCTGGCATCAAGTTTTGTTGTGTGATCTGATATCGCACAACAAAATTCTAAAGCCTAGCCTACAACAAGTAAATTATGGAAGAAAAAGGGATAAATTAAGGATGAAAACAGAAAGTGCAGTTCTATTTATATTATGCTTGATTTGTGTATGAAGTGAAAGAGAACTCTTTTACCAGCATGAAACTTCTGCAGCTTTATTAATTTTAGTAGATCCAGAAATAATATTTGGAAGACACTTAGGGCACAAGCTCTTCTGTACATGAAGACATGGCACTCAGGGAAGGAGTGCAGAGCTGTGAATCACTGGCCTCTAAATAATACATCAGTTCTGTTTGCAACCTCTGTTAGTCACTTTGCCAGTTTCCATGGGCCAGAGGGAGAAATTCTGCTTATCATCCACTCCTCTGCAAGTCCATGCACTTATGTAGGTTTAGCCTACACATATACACATCTACACATTACACTCTAGATGTGTAATTACCATGAGAATATATACGTAATATATATCATGAGAATTACCATGGTCACTGCAAGAGCAGCATAATTTCAAGAACCAAAGAAGATTTTAAAAGAAAAAACAAAACCAGCATTCCCTTTCTTCAACATACTTGTATTGAAAAAAAGAAGTTAAAGTGTTTCTTTGTATTGAAAGCGAAGGACAAACTGCCTCTCTCTACCACATTAGGGAACTCCTGTGAAAGCAAAAAGACAGAGCTACCACTGCTGACAGAAAGTCCTGCTTATCAACTGACTAAATGAAGCAAGGGCCTTCACTACCAGCAAATAAATGAGAGCCAGCTTTACTGCATCATGCTGATTTATCTGTGCTGTCACTCCTCATCAGGATACAGTGAGGACCACTAGGCAGGGAAAAAAATACTGTAGACTCAAACTTTCTGACAAGGTAAGTTTTTTTTTTTTTTTAGTTTTATTAAAGCAATAAGGAACCAAACAAATAGGATTAACAAGAGAAAAAAAAATTACCCACATAGACTGGAAGAGGGTATGTTTGTCAAGGTTGTACTTCCTTTTTCATGGTAACAGGTGTTTCCACTTTGAGAAACTATGTTTTTAAAGAATAACATTTTGAGAACAAATGTAAATCAGTTCATCTTCACAGCAAGTTTCCTGTTTAATTTAATACTACAAATATTATTAAATACTACAAAAATGCAAACAACAGGAGAACTTACATCCTTTTTTTACCCCAGAGAATGCAAGTCCCTATAATTCTCCACAGGGTAAAAAAGGTCTATTTCTGGTGGGATCTAAGCCTGAGGGAAAGTTTATGCTGCTGTCACAACCGAGTTTGCTTCCAAGTTTCCAGGCTGTAGCTCACCAAAGGGTTAAGAGCAGAACACTGCAGTGCTACTTCACTCACCAGGACAGCTTAAACCTGATTCCACTTAAGATAACTGGAGTCTCTTCACATAGGCTAAAGGAAACTAACGTAAGAAATCCCATAATAATGACAAGTAACATCACGTCAGGCAGAATTTAATTATTCCAATCTTTGCTAGACTCAGCCAGGGTCTAGCAGTTCTTAATTCCTCAGGTTTTGCATACAGTTTCACACACAATTTGTACAGGGCTGTTGAGCAACATTGTGAATCCTTGAAGGCTAGGCTGGAGAGCAGGTTAATAGTGTATTTTAAAGGAAGAACAGTACCTATTTACCATGTAAACTGGGCTTTCATTAGCAATGACCCTTTCCAGAGCAGGCCAGAGCAATTTCACTAAAGAAACCAGCAACCATTTCTTGTACAAATGCCATCCCCAGTGGCACAAGCTATTATAACATCATTTCTTTGGCTTGGGTATTTAAAAGACTTCAGCTCTTTCAAGACCAGGGCAAACAAACAAAAGCAGCATAAATATATAATTGTGAAAAAGACCAACCTTTACATGAATCATCCTCAATGGGCTGCTTGAAAGCCGTTATGTCATTGAAAGTGCAAAGAAATAAAACCACTTTATCCTGCTCATTTCGAATTGGAGCAATTTTCACAAAGAACCAGACAGGTGTTCCTGGAAACAAACACATCAAAGAGTTGGTCAATGGCAGGCAGAACACTAAATGTGCCAGTTTAGATGTTTACATCTCAAATCAGCCATCTGTAGAAGTTACTTTAATGTTGGCTGTTTTTACAAACACCTATTTGGAAAAATAACAAAGCAGCTAAAACGAGTCTGTTATTTAAGTTCTCTGCTCTGGCCCTGCTCATCTTTTTAATCTTCAGGAATCATCCTATTTCTGAACTTCGCCTGCAAAGTTAACGCTTGAACTTCAGAACCGCTTTGTGATCTGAAAGAAGAGAACTGAGAGATCTGAAATAAGACTGCACACAACAGTATCTTGCTGGTTCTTGCAGGATTTGAGAAGAGGCCAGCTGTGCCTAGGGCATGAGCGTAACACATAGTCTTAACTCAAGAATATGACCAGTTTGGTCGACTTTATAATTCCCTGCCAACAGAGGATGCCCTAAAAAAGATCATTCCCTAACTACTATAGTAACCTATGTCTAGATTCAGAGCTGGACTCTGGGAGCTCTGGCCCAGCCTGGAAAACCCCGCATGGAAGGGAAATCCTTCACAAGCTGCTTTCCAGCTTGCCTTGTCCTGAGCCTGCTCCCGGTCACTCCAGCATAAAGCAAGACTTCACTGAATTCAGGAGAGAGTAAGCTATTAGTACCAGAACACAGGCTGTGGATGGCATCGAGTTGTACTGCATAGAACTGCACCTTTCTAATTACTGCAGCAGATGAACTGCTAATTAAAACTGCTTGAGAGATGGAAGCCTGCACACCGCATAAAAACTTGGTCCCACAATAGAACCCTTCAGATGCTGCTGCTATTTCTCCTTGACCTCTATCCACACAGATCACCTCAAGGAGAAAATCTGTCAGTCAGCCTTTCCATATTTCTGGCAGTTCTATTGAGACTGCTAAGACCATAGTGATACCAATGACATCCCATGTAACAGGGCAGTGTCTACCACTCGTTTCACTGGACTCACCACACTGCTTTTAGTGATATTTGAGTATAAGCTGATTGGAGGGCTCAGAACAAAGCACTTGGCTCCTGTATGTGATAACATGACCTCCCTGAAGGCACCATTTCTAAGTCTGCAGTCTTAATTTTAGACATAAAAAGATGACTTATCCCACTCTGAGGTACATGGCAATAGAGAGACTCCAGACCTCAGCCTTCAGGGAGTTTGTACATGGGTTTTCACACTGTCCCTACACCCTCAGAGATGATGAAAACAACTCATCATTGCTTTTGCAAGCACAAGAAGTAAGAGACAGAGAGAATTGGGGCTTGCTTGCTGTGAGCAACTTTTTTTTTATGCGTCCCTTCTGAGTTTTGCTTGGAGAGAAGGGTCTACATACCAGGGGTAAAAATAAGATCAGGATCAGCAGGAGCCTGACCCTCTGGGAAAGCCAGAATAAAGAGCAACACACAATCTTTGTCACTCATGTAGAAAAGTCTATTTGAGAGATAGTGATCTTAGAAGACTATTCCTTTTCTTTCTCAGTCACAGGACCCTTCTCTATGCTAGTGATCAGATTGTCTTTCACCTGAATTGTTCAGTATTTTAACATGAGCACAACATGGTATATTTCATGCAATAGTTTTTAGCAACAAGGGCAACTTGTGTTTCCTGGCTGTCAAAAGGTCACAAGAAAACCTCAGGTATCTTACAGGGTACTGTTCAAAAAGGGAAGCAAAAGCAGCTTTTTTCCCAACTATGTTGATTTAAGAGAGGTTGTTGTTACCAGTGCCTCACCTGGCTGTTTCCCAGCCTCAGTGTTGAGCAATCTTTTCTGGCTAGAGAAAGGTAGGGCATCTCCAAAACCTATGGACAACTTCCATAAACCAAGTTCAATTCCTAAGGCTCCCACTGTGCCTGCACAACACACAAGCAGTTTCAAACTCTGGCGGAGATTCCATGCCATATGTACAGACACTTCTATAAACAGCAGGGTCTATGATGCATGGAGGCCTCTGCTCAAAAAGCAGAGAAATCCAGATGGAATCACTGGTGGCCATTTCTGAAATATGCCTGCATGGCAGAAAATATTCAAGGGTCAATATATATGTTTTTTTTTAAGAGTTAACATTCCTCAACAACCCCTTCCAAAAAAGTATGAACAAACAAATATGCTAAGTGTGAAAAAAGATTCTGCAAAAAAACCGTGCCAGTAAAATCATCACTAACTTGCTAATGAGCTTAGAAGACACTGCCACAAAGCAGCCAACAGCAATTTTCTAGACAGTAACACCCTTTACACCCTTTCTCAAGAGCTCCTAAAATTGCCTCTCTCAATTTTTTGTTGCCTACTTGTTTTTCCCAGCTTCATATGTGAACTGTTGTGAGGCTGATCAAATCCATACCCTGCTTTTACAGGGACCCCTTGGTGATGAACTGCTCTTCATTTTACCCACTTCAACACCCTTCACTAACACTGCAACTTTTTAATCAAACAAGATCTCCATCCACAGCCTTGCCTTTTGACATGCATTTTCTTTGATTAGGGGGTTTTTCCCCTCCCCAAGACTTTGTATTGTCTTATTGCTTCAAGCTACAGCCATTCTACTACGGGCTGCTCACAATATTAACCTTGACAGCATTGAGGCTGAATTACACACTCAGTTTCCTCTCTGTCTCTCATAGCTATAAAAACTTACTACTGTGCTTTTGAAGATGCTGTACTCAACACAGAAAGGATGCAATTCACCCTCCTATTCTGGCTATTTTTCAGATCCATGATGTCATCTTCCATTTATGGTTATGCTGTATTAAGTATGTTGTTGGAAGATTTTTCTAACATGTTCTGAATGCAGCAAGAGGACTTTTCCCAATAACCTCTCTAAGGCTGCTGCAGGGCAAGGAGCTTTTATCAGCAGGGTTTTGACTTTCTGACTCCCTTGACTCCCACTCATGTGTTGCATTATTTATAGGAAGAAGGAAGACAAAACATTTTTTTACCTAGAATCAAGTGCATAACTTAGTGATATGCCCCACATGTTAAAAGAAAGAGCCAGATGTTCTTGACAAGTAAAAGTAGGTGTGTTTGATGAAATGCACTATTTGGGTACCCTTGTAATTTTCAGAGTGCCACAAACAGAGCAAAATGCAAAATCAAGGCAGCACGCAGAAATTATCTTCCAGTTAGGGATTTACACAGTAACACTTCAGAGGCAGAAATAAGTAGATGGGAAATTCTGCCAGGCCATGTACCTGCCTCCACAACGTCGCATTTTCCCTTCAGTCCCTAACACCTTGTCAGTGTCCCTTGTGAATAGGAGACAACTGGATATAAAAATACAGTCATGAGGTGAGTGCTCACAGTGCTGGGTTACATGGACCTTCCACAGTGTTCTGCAACCAGGAGCTCATTCACAGCAGAACTGGGATCTGAAATATTGGAACATATCAAATGCCTCAGCCAAGAAGTAGCCATGCTCAGCTTTTGTCCTGCATACCGGTTTAATTAGCGGAAGAATTTTACTTCTTAAACAGTTTATTTAACTATTAAACAGGAAAGTCTGAAGTATAAACTACTTATAAATCAGGTCAGAAACTAGAATTTTGACGTCCTACAGGCAGCCCTCATGCTCTTGGTGTCAAATCCAACATCCCTGCTCAGCCAGACAACCATGACTAGCAAGAGGCACAAAAAAGGCCATTCTAATGAAAAATGTGATTTTCGGATTCAGCCTGTGGGTTATTCAGGCACTGAAACTGCAGCATGTTCCACAGTTCTCACAGCAAAACAAGAGTAACTTCCCAGTCTGCACTGATGCAGCCACACAGAAAGTGTTTACCAGTGTTTCCAACAATACATCTACTTCCATTTACATTTTGTTTTTAATCCTGGCAACCTCTCTCCCTGGTAAAGTTCAGTGATAATACAAGTGCACAAACAAAAAAGTAAACACTCATGAGCTACGTTGGCTTCTGTTAGATTTGGAATCAGCAGTGAAAGAATGCACCATTTGTCAGTGGCATAGCACCAATCATGCTAGAAAAGGGAATGCCCCTTCAAAGCTGCAGGACAACAGTGTGGACAACTGAGAAGAAATTATAATCTACAATGAATGCCCAACAGTAGACATAGGACCAGCCTGACTCATGGTACCAAAGTTACTTGCCAATCCAGAATTAACAGGTGCACCTCTTGAAAGGCTTTTACAGCCTAAGCACAGTCCTCATGGTGTTGCCTTAAAGCAAAGACACTTTTAAGGGTTGTGATTCAAGTCCCAAGTCTTCTCCAGACCAATACACTCTAAATGTCTGCAGACCTTTCAATTGCCCATCTGAAAGACAAATAGTACTGTCTCTTCCCTAATCCTTTTTTCCAGTCCTGTGTTTTTCAACAATATGTTCAGCCTCTTGCTGGGCAGGAGCACCAGCATTTCATATGCTATTTAATTTTGGTTTAAGTCTTCCAGAAATTCTTACATCATCAAAGTGAAAGAGATCTTAAAGGTCTATTCCAGCTTCTTCAATGGTATTCCAAGCATACCACTGAGCTCTCCTAAGTTTTCCCTCCTGCCAAACAAAAATAGGCTATATGAAAATCAAAACAACTGTTTAAATGTGCTCTTTGCCCATACCTTGAGCCATTTAACCCAAGAGGCCAATTGTTTTTCAAAACTATAAAAAGCACAGTTTAAATAAAACTGGAATACACATTTTTTCTTTCCACTAATTAAACCAAAATTAATTTTAAAATGCAATGAAAAAAAATCTTTTGACAATTCAGCTGACATGTACAGTGCCATTAATGAATGGGGCAAGTTTCCTCTAAGCAGCACAACCTCTGCATTACTTGATAATGTCTCAGTCAAACAGTCATCAGACACATATTGTCCTGAAGGGAAACAGTCGACCAGTATGCAAATAGAAACATGTGCCCTTTCTCCACCAATTCCTACATGCAGCAATGCAGACAGCAGGAGTTAAGTTATATAAACAGTGTGGCTGACCAATTACAGCCATGCCTTTTAGGGTTTCACTAATGCCCAGGTACTCAGTATGAGATTGTTTCTCTCTCCCACACAGACTGAACAGTTTTACAGCATCAAACTAGCAAACCAGCTGATGAGGTGTGATTCAGAGACAGTTTGGCAAGCCATTTTTCCCACACAGATTTTAACCAGGTGTTCAGAGAAGCCCATGAGATTTGACCATGCAAGACAAAGAGCAAAAGTCTTCCCATAGACTCTAGCTTTGAGCAGAGAGTGTGTGCCAAAGGAGACCAGACCAGCCTGCAGCTCACTCCTCTGTGCCAACAAGAGTAAACCTTTAAATACATTCCCAGCACTTTTAAAGCTGTTGCCTTCCTGTCTTCTCTATCTGGTGCTGGTATGCTGTGGCACCAAATGCTCCTAAAGGTCACATCTTAAAATGCTAAGTTAAGAAAAATCGATTTTAGTCCCCAAAGGTGGAATTGCTATTCACAAGGGTTATCCTATGTCACTGAAACAACACAGTAGAAAACATGGTTCAGCACACGCTCTTGTACTGTGGTAGCGCTGGCATGGTTCATCTGATTCTGAGTTCTCTGAAGAACAGCCTGAGTATAAGGAAGACACAGTAAAGTTTTGAGATCTTCTTTCCATTTACCCCAGGAAGAATAGTTAAGGATTACTACTAGGAATTCCGTACATATTTGTGGAGATGACAGCAGGTCTTGCTTACCAACATATTTGAAGTTAACAAGATCAATGGGAATTACCAGTTTTATGAGTTAGACTTATTTAATTTGACCTTGCTGAAGGTAACTGAACTCACACAGATGGACTTCACAGGAGATGCAGGTGTGCATACTGCTTGACAAATAACGAAGCTACACCTCAGTGAGAGGTTGAGGAGGATACATGAGGAGGACTCACTTGACTCCAACACCTTCATTCTTCCCTACTTCTGTTCCTATGCAATAATATGGGTTAGCAAAGGTTTCCATCAGGAGACACTACAGGCACAGAACACATAAATATTAATGGGTTTAGATGGTTTGAACCAGTAACAGTTATGAGAAAGTCTTTAGTGGTGGGCACTCACTGGTCTACCACACTGAAGTGAATTTTGCTGCCTATAATTAGGATGGGGTTGTTTGCTTTTGAACCTCTACAGAAAGCACACAGAGATAAATGCAAGTGGAATCTATCAAATCCCTATTTTAGTGAATGACTGACTTGCTATTCTCAGGTATCTGAAGGCTTTCTAATATACTGGGGGAAGAAGGGAGAAGGAAGGAGGGGAGATTGTGCACATGGTAAAATGAAAATTTTGAAAATCAAACAATCAAATAAAAAACCACACACACAGATATTCATGCTATTAAATGTGTTGAATGTTCAAGCACCAGAAAACAGGGAAGTGAACTCCAGCACAAACTGAAAGTGCATCCCAGCCTTTGGGACTCTCACCATAATATGTCTACTCAGCAAAGAGTTACTGCTTTACCAAACTGCTTTGCAGTGTGCAAAATAGTTACCTACAGCCAACCCAGCATTCTGGCAAGCATTCTGCTAGTCCTATCTGTAGAGAACTTCTGAGACAAAAAAAAAAAAAAACAAAAAAAACCAAAAAACACGTCTTAACACTCTCTCTGCAGCACAGCTGCAGACCATAAGCAATGGGAATGCCTCTGCTCAGACAGGGGACACTTGAAGACTCTTTCTAACTCTTGATGCACTTCACCTTTGAGGAGTTCACGCCACTTCAAATATTCTTCCACTGAAGTAGGTCAAGTACTGCATAGAAAAGGGGGTTAGATTTCAATTGGACACCACCTCTTCAGGGGCAGATAGAAGCAAGTGAATTTTGTATAATGAAAGCAAATGCATATAGAACAAGCCTGCTTTGGCACTGCTTGTATGCCAGACCTACACTGTAGAAGAAAAACAAGGCAAATAAAATCCAAGTTTAACTTACTTAGCCATTTTTAACTCATGAGGCTGACCATAAAATATAAAAACTTAACAAATGTCTGTCAACATCTCATAAGAAGTTAGATGTTTAAAACACATCAGTTCAGGTAAGGTAAGATATGACTAACGCTAGATACAAAATATTTTCTGATATATTAGCTGTACCTTTCCTTGGTATAAGTTCATTTATCTCCACTGACTTCTGATTTAGTAATGTTGTAATTTTCCCATATAAAAATAAACAGTACTTCCAGCATCACTGGATGCTCATATCTAATTAAACAATGGAACTGAAGCTCTCATGTGAAATTACTGTCAGTCTGTCTGTTGTCATTTTGCAGTCCTGATTAAAGACAGCTTTTACTTCGTCTCCTTCCAGGTATGACAATGAATCCCCACTGAATGCAACTGAAGGGCATCAAAGCAACAAAGTAAAAAATCTCATGGCTACACACCTGTTCGATCTAATTGCTTCCAATTATCCTGAAGAAGCTCTGTATTTCTGGGAAGCAATTTTTCTAGAAAATAACAATGGTTTTTACATCTCGGCCAAGTTACCTAGGGCCTAGCCCAAGGAATCATCAAATCTCTATCACAACTTAACTTCAAGCTCTGAAAACAGGGAGCATAGTCTCTTTTGGATGCGGGGAGGATGGGACAAAGAAAGGGAAGGCCAGGGTAGAGGCAGCATCCATAAATGCAAACATGATGAAGGCAGGAAATTGTATGTTGTTTCTAGAGTTAATACTGTGAACTGCAATGAAGTTTGTGGATATACTGTACCTATCACCAGCTGGATGGGATATTCTTATCAGACAACCAAATAAATACTAGCACTGGGTCACCACCATGGAGAGTGCCATGTCAGAAAAAAAAAATAGCCTATCAATTCTAGTAGCATCATTAAATGTCTCAATCTGCTTTGACATGTAAGACCAGGGAATAATTGTTACTCAGAGAAAGAAAGAAATGGCTGCTGCTCCTAAAAGTACAAGACTGACTTGCACTACAGACATCATTATTATTAACTCAAAACTCCTATTTTGATTTCCTTTGTTCCTCCAAAAGGATAGAGACTGTACTGTTAAAGCAGCCAGTATGACATTAAATGTGCAGGCTGTGGGAACCATACCAATTATCCAACAACTCAAAAATGGGACAAAAACTTGCTATTTATTGTGACTACTAGCTTATAAGGAGGGAGTAAACAGGTAAAGAACAAGAAAAATCTATTTCCCATGTATTTCACTGTCTAATTTGAAAAAGGAATATAGAATGAGGAACGAACAGAGAGACCACATAGAAGAAAAAAAGAGCAAGGAAAAAATGTCTAAAAAAAGTCAGGGTCATTTCCCAAGTTTTCAAACTAACAGCAGGTTAGAACCAATCATGTTCATTACCTAGTTGCAGGCAGAGGTAAAGTGACCACAAAGGAAAGGCCACTTAGCAGTCTAGGTAAATAGGAAAGTGTTTTCCCATGATGTGGCTTATATTGGGAAAAAGTTCCAGGATGTCCTCATTTTGATATTTTTCAGTTAAAACTCTCTAGTGTTATTAGCCAGTCTCCATAACAGTAGTTAATGTATCTCTCAAGCTGCAAATCTAACAAACCTTAGGCGCCCTGGGGTTTGTTAAACTTGACAGCAAGCTCTGTGCTTTCCTTTTTCCCATGCCTGTGACCCTCTGCATACGCAGCAGAGCCACCGCAGCTCCGTCTTTCGGCACGCCACACAACACAGCTACTGCACAGCTGGACTGTGTTCTGGGCCACCTCTCCTCAGAGGAGTGAGTGCACAGCAGGGCAGGAAATATTCCTCCCTCCACTGTTACCTTGCTCTAAATCCACATAAAAGGCAGAGAGGCCCCAGGCTCTACTACAGGCCATATGCTGCAGCATGACAGAAGAGTAGCTGCACAGTCTCTTGGTGCCAAATGACTGATAACTAAGAGAGAATTCCAGACTCTCCTAGATCCCAGGACTGCAGCTTATTTACTTGGCTTTGGATGCATAGATGTGAGCTGCATATGGTCCCCACGGCCACAAACTGAGCTAGGAACAGAAATCAGCTTTTAGGAAATAGGTAAACATCGGAGGCAGATAGCCCTAGGAGGAAAGCAGCACAAACCACAGCCATACAGACTGTGCATACAGGCAGTACCAGCTTCATTATTAGAAGGCAAAATTGTTAAGAGCAAAATAAGTTACAGAATGCAATTTTTTCAGCTTAACATCTGGCCAGGCTGAAGACCTCAGTATATTTACACTTCACATATTTACATTTTGACATAAAATAGATGAAAATAACTGAGCGTGAAATAGTCTACACTAGGTGAGACACCAAGTTTGGGGCAAGTAGTTCATCTGCTGAAATGTGCAGTTACAGACGGACAGAATTTCCTAGGAAAAACATCACGTGCCAATTAAGGATTTTTTTGTCTGAAACAAAAGACATTTCATCTGAAAACATCAGAAGTAGTTCAGTTTCTAAAACAAAAGATAGGTTCTTTTTATTCCAAAACTACTATACATCAGCTTTGCTATATCAAGTTTTTAAAAACTGAGAAAGTATGTTTCTCTGTAGTGGAAACTTGCCTAAACCTATCCTGTGTACTACCATTGTTGATGGAATCTTCAATGTTGTCTTAAAGCATCACACACAAATTACTCTAAATGTCAGAACAAATTAGAAAGCTTCCTCGGCCTCCCTGAGTGACTTTCATCTCACATGTTCTCATTTCTCCCTTTTAGACCAAGTGGCAGAACTGGGGCTTATTTAGCCCTAGATAAAGCACTGTCCTCCAGGGTGACAGAACTGCAGTTTACTACTAAGAAGAACTTTATGCACCTACATTAATGAACAAACCAATCGACTACTTACTGTTCTTCTTGTACATCAAGATTTCAAAGGAGTTCATCTCATAGTTCTCAAATGTTTGCCGGACCTTGTCAATTGTATCTTTGTCTGTCAGCTCTCCATACATAAAACTGCAAATAAACAGAGAAATTCAAGTCATGTACCAGACAAAGACACAAAGCCATTTGTTTAACGTGTAAAAAAGCATCCATTTAGAAATGGCTCTTCTTGGATTTTGTTTCACCTGGAAAGCATATTTGACAGATGTAGCCCCAAGTGATAAAAGATAAAACTGGAATAAACAGATTACTTTTCTCCTCGAGCAACAGGCACAACACTACAAGCTATTTAACAGAAAATAAATCTGTTCTCAAATACCTGCAGGTGCTGCTTTTTTGCATAACTTCTGCTCTGTGATATCCTGATAACTTGCAAAATCCATCATTGCTGTAGACAATGGGCCAATCCACGATCTGGGCATTACCCAAGACAAAATTAGTATCTGTTTGAAAAAACACATCAGTTAGACATTAGTCAAAGGTATGGTTCCATTAGAGGAAATATTCATTTCAGAACCCAATCCCAATTGCTTCAGTCCCTGCACAGGTTTCCTAGATATCATTCCCACTACAGCCAACAGGATTATTCCCAGTTTCAATTTTAACTAAATTCTTATTTTTAAAAAAGTTTTAATTACTCAATCACAGCATAAATAAAACACATGATGGTTAAGCAGGTAAAATTAATCTCTTGACTGAGGGCAGATCCACCAAACTGTTTCCCTCTGTGCCACATGCACTGATCCACCATGACACTCAGTTGGAATGAGAAGCCTCTCAGAAGTGGCCAAACCAACACATGAGCAATATTTCTCCTCCCTGAATGCAGACCCAGGGGCTCCTCTCAACACTGCCTTCACTGCTGGCCACACAAACTCAAATACTTGTGTACAGCACAGCACTCCAAACAGGATACCAAGAACTAGGGCCAGCAATTACACCAGTAGAAGGAACTCCTTGTTTGCAATACAAGCCAGGAGTTTCAATCAGTACAAAAGAAATAAACCACTAAGCAGGATTTCACACCTCCATTCTTGCTGGAGCTGTGCGTGCCACATTTTTTATGACTGCCAACTCAAACCTACACCCGTGCCAAGACTGACAGCAGTGCTGCTCCCTGCGCACTGGCAGGCAGCAGGAGATGGTGGCTCCTGTCACAGCTGCAAAGACCCTCTGGCTTTTGAAAGAAGGGCCAGGCAGCCACATGAGATCAACAGGCACTCATTTTTAAGGAGAGCCCTTACGGGAGTCCACCACACTGTCCACCTCTCAGTATCAACTCCCAGCTGCTCACACATCCATAGGTCTCATTAATGCTTCCTCCAACCAAATGACAGTTTACCCATTAATTGCAGAGAGTTTCATTTGTTTCAATTTCCCCTTTCAAAACCTTTCACCCCAAACTTCACGTGGGTTTAAATAAAGCAGTCCTGTAGCTAGCTGAATCCACTGCCCAATTCTAAAGCATGATTAAGTGTGGTTTTATACACTCTTTAGAGTGAAATACACCAGTAGTATAATTTCAGGATATTTTAGCTGCTTTGTGTCTCACAGCCTCTTTTAAATACCATGGGGCTTGCTCAGCTGAAGCACTTTGTCCCCAAAACAATACACCTCTTTTACCCATTCCTACTAATAAGTAAACCAAGTAATTTATCACTGCTTAAGCAAGTGCTTTTGAGTGTCTATTATAAACACTACATTAGACTGTGTTACGATATTTTTAATTTCATCAGGAAGTACAAAAAATGACAAAAAAAAAAAAAGGAAAATATAAATGTTAGGCCAGATTTATGCCCTGATCTGAATGGTGCTATTTCATGCATGAATTGCTTAAGAATTGGTTCTCACTGCCTTCCCTTCTCAAAATGTAACTTTCCCTTCTCTCTACTTCCTAAACAGTTCCTGTTAAGCATTTGCCTGCCTTTCACACTTGAACCTTATTGTCTTCAGATAAATAATCTCTTGTGTTTTTTCATTACAGGCTGTATAGGACACATTTCTGATAACCATCACTGTGATAATCCTACTTTTATCTAGCCTTGCAAGGCTTCTGTGAGTTACAACAATGCTCATGTCTCCTATTTATAGGTGAAAACAAAGCCCTAAATACATAAGGGAATTTAATCTCCAAAAGGTAAGACTGCAACAGTCTAGTCCCTAGATGCCCAGCTCTCAAAGATTTGGGAGCTGCAAGTTTTGTGAGCAGTACTGGAGAGGAGAACTGAAAAACTTTAGCACAGCAAATAGAAATCTGACCAAGTTAAACCACAGAAAACAGTGAAAAAGGGGGATGTTTTAAGATTGTTTTTTTCCCCTTTCCTATGTTTGTTACAATACCTAATATTTTAACATAAGCCCAAATCTCACAGATAATACTCAGTTCCTTGCCATTATTGCAGGAGCTGAAGAATCACGTTCCCACTTCTGCTTTGGCCCAGCAAAATCCAAATTTTTTGGACTGGCAGTTTCAAAGGATGCATAGAGAACATGCACACATTTCCCTCCCCCAACAGCAGTTTGGATGTTCTCCTAGAAGATGTAGGCTACCTTAGAGCAGTGGAAACTCAGCCATTATTACAGCTCTTGAATGACTGTTCTGATCATCAAGCTACCACAACGAATAGATGCCAACATCCTCACCGTGTGATTTCTAAGTCAGTATGACTCGGCTGTTGCATTTTATGCACCCCTATTAGACAAGACTGGGTGAGCCTCTGTAGCATGTAGAGGTACAATGTTTCATAAGAGTCCAGGTTGGGTTTAGTCTTGAGTTAGAAGCAAGCTGAGAGATGTTTATGTACCCATAAAGTTTTAAAGGAAAAAATTCGCACAACTATCGAACCAAAGAACAAGTCAGAGATTTTGATGATACCATTGTTTCGTAAGTGTCTCTCCCTTCTAGCTCGTTCCAACTTCATGCAGCTTGACCTTTCTTTGATCTGGTCTTTACATAGCTGACAAACACAACTCATTTCTCCAGAAGTGTCTCTGACAACAGTGCCTGTGCGAACACTGGCCAGACATAGCATAAAATAAGGGCTCCCACTTAAAACTTCACTGCTTGTTCCAACAGACAACCCAGAGGTAGAAGGGCTGTCCTCATTGCTATCATTTACATTCAATTGCACTGACATCCCTGACAATGTGCTGCTTGGGGACAGCTCATAATCTGTTAAAAATCTTTTCTAACATAAGAAAATATTGAATAACATCTAGTGAGGCAAATACTGCCACTCCATCTGCAGGGACACAGGGTCCCAGAGGCCAGGAAACAGCTGTGGCTTTGTTACACAACAAGCATGAAGGGATGCTCTAGTGAACTCTGAGTATCACAGAGCAAAGACCCTTGGGGACTCACAAGTGGGTCAGCAAGGCCAGGGAAGTAATGGGCAAGAGGAAGACCATGAAGAAATCCACTGCTAGATTCTCTTCAAAGACAGGGATGCAATGGACATGTAATAGCAACAGTATCAAATCTATTTAGTGACTTGAAGCGCCTCTTTGAAAGGTGAACTCCCCTACCTGAAAATCACTTTCTATCACAATGGCAACTATGTTAGCAGTATTGCCTGTCCCAAGAAGAAGCTGTAAGCATCAGAGGCTTTTCTTATGAGCTCCAAGAAAACCTGAGGAAGAACTGGAGAGGCCAGGCTCATATAAAAGACCTGGGCTTCTGGCTTGTGCCACATTTGGCACAGTTTGACCAAGACCATTGGGAGGCAAGGAAATATTCAGAGGTGCAGCACAGAGTACAACATGATGCAGAAACACAAGAACTGTAGCACCACAAAGGCAGCACAATTACTTGCATGAAGACAGGCTTCTGCAGCATGGATTACTTTGTGAAGTGCATCACTTCACATTTTCTAGCCTGCATTTTCCCCAGGTTAGTTCTGCTCACTGCAGTATACCCACGTCAGCATCTACACACTCAAATGTCAGATCCACTTTGGATTATCACTTTAAAGTAGACATGGCCACTTAAAAGCAACAAGAAAAACATTTTAACTCCTTCGAAAATGTAAGAACGGGTTTCACTCAGTCACTGAAACCAGTACTTTCTTCCACTCAAGAAACAGACCATCACAGAAGAATCAGAAAATGTCTTTCTAAATAACCTTGGTCCTTTTAACAGTAGCAATCACAAGTGTCTAGAGCACCCATCTTACCAAAACTACTCTATCTACTGAATCCTACTGTTACATCCAGTACTTTGCTTAACCAAAACTCCATCAGCTTCTAAACTTTCTGTAGATAAACTGCACTCACAGACATTTCTCTGGCCAGGACTAGCTGACTGAGGAGTAGAGGGAGAGAGAGAGGGAGAGGAGGAAATTGCCCTTCTCATTGCAGACCACAGCCTCCCTCATGCTGGGTGATGACAGCCCAGCATTATTGAGACCCGCAAGTCTTTTTTTATCCTGTCTCAAATGCCTCCCATGGATCTTCAGGGGAGCAAACCTAGTTCTTTAGCATTACCAAGCACAAACCACTTCCACAGCTAACGAAAAGAACTGCACCTCAGATGTGTCTCTTACCCTACCCATGGAACAGGGGTGGAGGATGCAGCTACTGCTGCCTGAGCTGGGCACGGAACAGCAGAGATGCTGCGTCACAGCCAGTGTAAGGAATGTGCACCAGGAAAAATATCATGTGCCACTGCCATAACAGTAAAGATTGTATCATACTGCTTAAGGACAAGGGACATATGATATTTACAAACTTGTGACTTTGCATAACAAACAGCATCTTTTGGATACTGGGTGGGGGGGAGGAGAGGTCGCTTCATTTCTGTCTAATTTCTTCCCAGAGACCTAGAAATCAAACATTGTATAAGCAGATCTGTCAAAATTGCTAACAAAGGATAGGTATGTATGAATTTTCACTCATGTTTAGTCTTAGCTTTGAAAAAAAGTAAACCAGAAGCACTTAGTCACACTGATTAGTTAATTTTTCAAATGTAACTTCTGAGATCCAAATATGGCCCTAAGTCAGTACAAAAGTCACACTGAATTTCAAGTACTTATTCAATCCTTTCTTTGCACACATGGGATTTGGGACTTGCACTTCAAGGACCAACCACATTTTCATCCTACCAGAAGCGGTGTACCTGTAGTCAAAGCAAGCACAGACCTGCTCAAATGACAGAAAGACTATTCATATGGTAGAATAAAACAAATAAGTAATAATTCTGCTCTTCCACCCACATCCTCCTGTGGAAGTCAATGGTGTTACATGAATTGTCCCATTCACTCAGTATCTCCTTGTATTCATTCCTACAGTGGAAGTGCTTCAGTGTTTAAATATCCCATTGAACAACTTGATCTCTCTATAGAATAATGATATACTGGCCTCAAAATTATCCATCCTTAATACTGAGGTCAAAGTTTTTAAGCTCACTGTAATGTAAAAAAACATAAACCCCTACAGATAGGTTCATTTGGGGTGCTTTACAAAAGTTTCATATAACTATTTATTTAATTTCCAAAATGGATTCAAAAGCTCCTTGGTTGCTACAGCATGAGCACAATTCCCTAAATACAGACATTTCATGTTTATTCAAACATGGCTTACACTGTCATGTGTATACCAGAGCAAAGTGCAAGTGCAAGTTGAAAAGAATTATTAAAAAATTTGTATCATCATTCTTTCCACAAATAACAAGAGAGATTCCAACTAAAGGAGCAACTTCAAGTGAGCCACTTTAAATCATTACAGAAAATTAATCCTAATTGCAGCCAGCATAATAGACAAAAACCTACCTTTTCCATCTCAACATTCTTACTTTGCATTGTTACAGAAAATATTTCACAGTAGGCATCTACCATGAGAAAAGTTTAAATTGAAAATTATGCATTGTTCTAACACTTGTAGCTATAAAATCTTCATAATTATCTATATTTTCAAAAATAAAACTAATTTACTATAACTGCATAACAGCAGAACAAGAACAGCTGAAAGGCACCAAAATTGCGCCAAAGGTGTCATATGTAATTTATGGATAACATGGTTTGTCACCTGTCCTTGAAGTACTGCCCATACGGAGAAACTAAAAAAAAATTTAAAAATCCAACACAACCACCCCCCCCCCAAAAAAAAAATAAACAAAATAAACACTAAAACACAAATCCTGCAACATTCACACACATGTGACATTAGAGTGAGATAATTAGATGATTTTCAGAAATGAGAAAGTTCATCAGTTGGTAAGAGTCAGACATTGCACCACGCTTAAGGACAAACCAGTGTTTAGCAGTGAGATGTCATCATTCAGCTGGTCAGGGGGGTTATTTTTCCCATCCCATATGATCTGAACACTAATCCAGAAAAAGGCATACTTTAGTTGCATCAATTATGAATCTTTCTTCAGTTTAAAGAAGCCATTTGATTTACTGATTATAGCCTTAAAAGTATTTGAGACAAGACCTAACTCCCCGCTCATTTTTGAGTTATGAAAATGCATTAACCAATTCTCCAAATGAGTTTCATTAAGATTTGTTTTACAATATTGTTCTAGGATTTAATGTAAAACTGGATTGATACACTGAATTATAACAGGAGAGTTTCTTGAGCCTTCAGAACGTTAATTTTAAAGCACATTACCTGTTATCTCTGTGCTGTACATTTTTTTCCTTACTATCTATAAAAGTAAATTTAACAAAATCAGGTTGTAAATTTCTAAATGCATAAAGGTACACATCCAAAACCAGACTTCTGACCTAGTAAAAGCCAGCAGAAAGAAAAAATAAAAAAGAAAATAAAAAAGAAAAAAAGAAGACTTTAGTCAATTCCAGTGATACTGAGAAGAAAATATAAATATTGTTAATAGCAAATAGGTATTTCAGTGTACTGGCCAACTGTATGAAAAGCATGGATGAAAACATATATGCCTCCACAGCTGTTAACATGGGAAAGAAGGAAGATCAGGAAGCAATAAAACCCTTTGTTTCATTAACTTCAGGAAAATGTCCTTAACACAGAACCTACAAGCTGTCCTCTTGCAGTTTCTGAAGGTCTGCTGCTTTAATTCCTCATTCTCCATGAAGCTTCCTTTGCATTTCCCTCTGACTGAACACAAAACCAGTCATTTCAGTTTCAGAAGTGTTTACAATAAAGTTAATTTCTCTCCTAGGTCTCAGATGATGGTATAAGGTTAGCATGCCCAGGATGCAAAATGTTTATTGCACTGGGACTTTATAGCGTGTAGTGAAAGCAATGCCATAAATCATGCAAATGTCAGTTATACTCAAGATCTATGTCTGAAGGTACTTTTTCTTTCCCTCTACAGGGAACTCTCTGCATTCTCCATCAAAAGATGCAGGTTTGCTTCCATAACTGATGTTTCCTTAGTGTGTTCCCAGGGGATTTTGTCAAAGGAAAATTAGATTCACACAAGCCTTATGCCTTCTAACTTACCTTTCTTCCAACATCCTTATTTTGTCCATAAATCAGAAAAGCACCTGTGACTTCCATTGAAATTCCAAAGCCATTTAAACACAGGATTTATACATTTTTTGGTATAAATCTTTTGCCATCCTTATACATGCACAATTATCGTGCACCTCAATGAGAATTTTGACCAAGGAAGCACTGAAAAATTCATCTGGTATTTACATAAATCGAAAACTATTTTTGTCTCCAGGTATTGATAAAGCATTGGAATATCACAGATAACCACTATCCTCTACAATAAAATGCACCAGTTGAATTGGGTGCCCTGGCCATGATCCAGGTTTATAACTGTTATTATTACAGTTATTATTACAGTGCTTGCATACTGTGGATGTATTACATTACCAAGAAAAACATTAATATCACATTAGCAGTAACCATCAGGGGCTAGTGATTCTTTATATACTGCACTGTGTTACAGCATGGGCTCATTTTCTGTCCCACTGGGTGTTCTGGTCTTTAAATATTTCAATGCTTCAAAGAAATTTTTGTCAACCAACCACTGCATGCAACATTTATTTTTCCAGCTCTGCATGGCTAGTATAGAAAAACAGATTTTAAACATTAAATACAAGATGATCAGAATTATGGTGTCCCTCATTTCAAAGAAGGACAAACCTTAAGCTCACACTTCATCCAGAAGGTCTTTGTTAGAAGAAATCACAGAGGACCAGACAAGGTCCACAGATTGTAGGAAGATGACACATTACATTTTCTTTCCTGTGTGTGCTATCCTAAGGTCATCCCATCCTCTCTTTACTCCAGTGTGTGGGAAGGAAATGCTTTGCAGCTCTAACTCTAGCACAGCTCTTTTGGCTGGCATTTAGTGCATAAGAACCTGTCTCAGATGATTTGCAGCCTGTGAAGAAGCTCTCATTCCTGAAAACTCTGAAGTAGACAATTCAGACCAAAGGAGTTGGAGGTGAGTCTTGCTGCAGAAGGTGTGCTATGAACATGAGCCAAATTTTAACCCTAATGGTAAAAAACCCCTGAACTTGCATGCCCACATACACTGCTACATCTAACATGAAAGGCTGTCCAAAGAATTCCTTGTTAAAACTACTGGTAAGATAATGGTGTGATTAGCACTGTCCTTAGAGCAAGGCCTACAAAAGAGGCTGCAGGCCCATTCCTTTGCTATCACCATACAGCTCCTTTCACTGAGTTAACACCTCCTGCCCCAAAACACACTTTCCTCAGTCCAGCCGTGGCTGATGATACAGGTCACGTACAACTTCCTTCACGTGGAGCACTTAGTACATTATTTCTATTCAATGACAAAATTCCTCTCTTCTCAAAGGGAATCCTCCCCAAATTAGGAACATTCCAATATCTGTATCAAGTCATTATCTGTTGGCACTACTCAACCTGCTTGCATGCGCCAGCAAATGCAAGCTTGACAACAAGCCCAAGGTTTATTTGGCAAATCCCAAATGGCACAGATAGTTTCATTGTGGGTCACATTACTACCCAATTGAACAAAACCAAGAAAGGGGAGCCAAACCTCAAGCTTTATGGGCCCATTTAAACACTCATCCTGTGGGCATCCCAAATCATCTCAATGGCCAAGTAGGCAGGACAAGATGAGACAGGCAACAAGGAGCTGGCATGTTTCCATACTGCCCCCGTGCTGGTCAGCGCAGCCCAGCACAAGAGGAGCCTATCTTGCCCCTTGAAACAGACAAGGGAAGGTTAGAAAAACTAATTCATCCAATATTGGTATGTGACAGCACCACATTCACAGCAAAGTTGGACTGGGTCCGGCAAAAACTTGAAGGCACATCACAGAAGAGATAGGCTTCTAAACCTGAGTCACTTCCCTAAGCTTATCCTAGTTTGTCTGAACTGTGCATCGTTTCCTACCAAGCTTAATCTAAAAACTTGTATTGATTCCAGTCCTCAGGACTTGCTGAGGATTTGAAAATGGAGTGCTGTCAGTCTACCTGTGCTGTCTAGCACCATGCTCTGTTATGACACCTTCTTAATAATGGGGAAAGAAAGGAAGAAACAGAGCACAGCTTCTGCTGCATGATTCCCCCCATCTGCAAGCCTCAATTGATTTATTGCATCGAGGCTTTGGCACTGAAAGCCAAAAGAGGAAATTGGTTTTTAATGAAGAAAATAATCTACAAAGTCGTGGCAGTTTTGAGAAAAACCTTCAATAACTGTTGCTGGAAGATTAGAGAAGCAGCCTGAATGTGATGACATGTAACATTCATTTTAAAAGACATTAAAAAAAAAAAAAAGACGGCAAGAGTCACTGTAAGACTGGAGAGTAATTTTTTCAGGAATGCAGCCTCCAGCCTCCTCCCTTCTACAAGAAAGTTGCAGAGAGAAATAACCTATAAAAAGAGCATAATTTTATGTGAAAATATGGTCTTATCAAAGGCTAGTTCTCCAATAATATTGCCTAATTAAAAAACTTGAAAATTATTCTTGGGATCATTTGAGTTTCTAGCTGCTTATTAGGAGGGTTAATTGTCTTTGCCTTATCAGAACAAACTGACTATATTTCTAATTAATTAACTCATCTTGTCTTCAAAAGGAGTTTTATCCTGCATATTCTCAACCATATTGCAAGTTCTCAATCCCTGAAGTAACCCCATTGAAGTCAGTAGAAGCATTAAAAATGGCACAACTTGGGCTCGGGGCTTTAAAAGAAATGCACATGCCTAGGTTAAACACATCCATGAACGCTTGCATGGTCGCCGGCTTATAGAGGAAGCAGCTTTTGGTAAGTCCCTAAGTGAAAGAATCTGGACAGCATTAATACATATTTGCATGCAATTGTGAAATTCGAGGCATTTTCCACTCCACGGTTTTCCAAGAGACAGACCTGGTTACAGAGCACTAGGAAGAAGATAAAAAAAAAAAAATATCTGCCTTCAGCCCTCAAAATGGCAAACTCTCTTCTCACTTGTGACAAACCTTCCCTTCCAACCCGGGCGGGCAGCCCCGGCCGATCCCCCGCACCGGGCTCTCCCTGCCCAGGGACCATCTTGAATCCCCGCACCTCCTCCCGGGCCGGAGCCGCCGCCGCCGCCCCCGCCGCTGGCCGGACGCCCCGAGCCCCCCGCCCGGCCCGGGCGCTGCCCCCGCTCGCTCGCCCCGGGAGCCCGGGAGCCCGCCGTGCCGGCGCACCTGCAGCCCGAGCCCCGCCGCCAGGGCCGGGGGCTCTGGGCAGCGCTTGGGCGGCGCAGCCGGCACCGGCTCCGGCACCTGGACGCCCCGCTTCGGCGGAGCCGCCCGGCAGCGGCCGGGGCTCGGCGCCCCCCGCCCGGCGCTGTCCCCGTCGAGGACGCGGCGGGCCGCTCGTGGCCGGCGAGCGCTCGCCCCCGGTGCGCCCTTACCGTTAGACCTTCGCACGATGTTCTCCAGGAACGTGTTCTGAGGCGCCACCAGCCCTCGCCTTCCCCCGGCCATAGTCGCTCTGCGGGAGCGGAGGCTCCGCTCAGGCCCGCGCCGACCCGCGCTCTGCCGCGCCGCCGCCCGCCCGCCCCGCGCGCCTCATCCTCCGCCGGGACCGGCACCAGCGGCTGTGCGGCACCGCCGCCGCCGCCTCCCGCGCACCGCAGCCCCGCGCCGCCGCCGCCGCCGCCGCTGCCGCCGGACCGCCCCGCAGCGACCCCCGCCGGCCGCCGCCGCGCCGCAACGCCGGGGCTGCAGCGCCATCGTCTGGGGCCGGCGCCGCGCCGCCAGCTGCGGGGCCCGGGAGCGCTCGGCCCGTCCGCGCCTTCCGCCGGCCTCTTCCCCCGCTCGGGGGCGGCTGCCGCCCTGCTCGACCCCTCGCCGGCGCGCCCCGGGCATGAGAAACGCGGAGGGCTCAAAGACCGCTCGCGAACTCCCGGCAGACGCTCTCTCGGCGGCGGGAGGCACCGCCACATCCCACCCCCGGTGGGACGCCGCGAAGCTCCGCAGCTTTTGCTCGCCGCCCTCATCCCGGGTCGCGCTTCACGCTTCCCTGCGATGATTTCTGTTCGAAGGCTACTTAGTGTTACGTTGTCAAACTGACTAACAGCTCCGTGGAAGCAGCGAGACATACACTTTAAATATAACTTTTGATAGGTCTTGAACTCTTTGAGGTACTTAACTGAGATCAAGTTTCCATTCAGAGATTAATCGACTTCGTTCTTCCCTCGCATCAGTCTATCGGTAAATGGAAAATACTCCGATCTTTTAAATTTAAAAGGCATAGTTTTTCTTGCTGGCACTGGCATTTTTACTTGCTGTGATGCCTCATTAAGTGCAGCACCTTCAGGCTCCGCAGCTCAAGGCATATTGGAGACATGAATGTTTCTGCACGTTCACGTGCTTGAGGAAAAGCCATTTCTCACAGCGCAAGCAAATAAAATATGGCAAACACGATGGCGTGTGTCACCCGTGATTTTTAACCGCTGCCACTGTTCCCACAGAATTCTGACACTGCCCAGCTTGCTCTGTCCTGGGTAAGGCTTGGACCAGGACCACAGCACAGCCAGGAATCGGACAGCTCCAGCACAGCCACGCACATGATCCGATTCAGCCACAAAGCTGTGGCCAAATGTTGACTGTGACACAACACTACCTGTGTTGTCAGGTAGTCGGCTCTCCCTGCCACCAGCCTCCTGCCCCCCACAGCATTTTTAAGTGAAGAGTGAGAGACTCCAGGGGTAAAGACAGGTGACAATTTCATTGCAGCAGGAGAGACAGATCGAGTCCCTGAGCATCCTGGAGCCAGCAGTCCCTCACACAGCCAGGCATCTGGGGAACTCCTAGAGCCCCCATGGGCCAGCCCAGCTGCCAGGCAGGAATTCTGTGCCACAGAAGCCTCTTTTAATCTGCATGCTGGACACCTGCATTTGCTGCCAAAGAGAGACAGGTTAGGAAAAAAAAAAAAGAAAATCAAGTGCTGGAAGCTGCAAGAAGGCCCATAACTCACTGAAAGGTTGGGGTTTAAAAGAGCCCATAGAAGCATTGATTTGCATCTTTACACATCTAAGCATCCCTAACAACCATCCATAAAAAGACCCCTGCTTATTTAGTTCCCTCTAGCTTCAGCAGCACAGGCCAAACCTGAAGAGATTCCAAACTCCCTGACAAAATTGTAAATGTAGCCTTTGACACCGAATTTACACAAGCGCTACCAACCAAGAGCGAGGTTTGGAGAACTGAGGTGCGGAGTAGTTTCATTATTCCTCAAAGCAACTGTGCCAGAGGAATAAGTGCACACTGAGCTTCTGCTGGTCTCTGCAAGAATATCTATGACTTAGGAGACACCTGGCAGCTGACGTACATTACAGGAATTTTGAGGCCTTTAAAGGAAAAGGGTTTTAAACTGAATCAGCAAGCACACAGAAGTGAGAACAAGGTCACATAAGAGTAAGAAACTGAAGACTTTTTTTCTGGAACTTCCATGAAGCGTGGGCTGGCTGCAGTTTGTGTTGCATTGTGTGGTCCAGTCTCCGATTACCTAATTTTTCAGTGTCATGCTTAGTCCTACAATTTTCACATCAAAGGTATGAATTTATCTACCTTAGGTTTGCATCTGTCCTATAACACTGCAAATTACTAAAATGCTACAGCAAATTGTGGTGGGTTGACCATGGCTGGATGCCATGTGCCCACCAAGTCGCTCTATCACTCCCCTCCTCAGCAAAATAAGATGGAAAAAAATCCTTGTAGGTCAAGAGAAGTCAGGTTACTAAAGCAAATGGAAAAAAAAAAAAAAACCCAAAACAAAAAAACAAGTGTGCACACAAGCAAAGGAAAAAACCAAAGATTTTATTATATACTTCCATCAGTGAGTGATGCCTTGCCACATCCCAGGACACAGGGCTTCAGCACACACAGCAGTTGCTCCGGACGATAAACACTGTAAATAACATCCCCCCTCCCTCCTCCTTCTCCTTAGCTTCTGTATCTCAGCAGGCACCACATGGTATGGAATATCCCTTGGTTAGTGGGTCAGCCGGCCTGGTTATATCCCCTCCCAAGATTTTGCCCACCCCCACCTTCCTGGTGAGGGGAAGATGATGGAGTGACAGTGCTGGTTCTGTGCCAGTGCTGCTCACAGCAGCCAAAACGCTGGTGTCTTTATGGGCACCTTGACAGCTGCCAATGCACAGCACAGCTCTGGGGGCTGCTGTGGGGAAAATGAACTCCATCTCTGATACACCCAATAACAAATGGGAGATTTCTCCTGTATCTTCTACCTCCTTTAGACTTTCTCCCCCCTGCAAAATATGATTCTTGCTGGCAGTACAAATTTCTCACCACTAGAGCAGAGGGACACTGATAATATTTTACTGTGATTATTTTGAATTCTATACTTATTTTCTCACCATCACTGGTAAATTTTGCAAATGATGCAGAGCTGGATGTAAAGCCCCACTTGGAGCAGAACACATATGCTGTCTGACTTCATTACTAGTGGGTTACCTCTCTCCAGCTATCATTTTTTTCAAAGTTGAAAACTGGAGTTGCTTAATTTGCATGTTTGCTAAAGCCTACCAGGCAGAACAAAATAACTAACACTTCCATTTAAAGTCAATATAAAAGGGGATAACTTGCTATAGAAGACTTTTAGCTGTCTTGCATTATGTTGCTCTTTCAGCCTGCTCTTTCCTGAATGAGGCCCTAGGTCAGGACAGGTAGCATCACTCACCCCAGTGACCATCCCTCAGCTGCAGAGCCTTAAGCTCCTGTTCCATGGTCACACTGAGCAGCTGCTGCTGCAAAAGGGACAGATTTGCCTTGTCTAAGCTGTGCATAATTGTCACCCCACTGAACTAAAAACCAGCCTGAAAAGGGCAGCTATGACACCTCCCTCTTTGGCAGCAGCCTTTGTTTACATCAACCCATTTACTAACATGACTGTCACCTTCCAGTGTTCATACACACAAACACCTTGAAAACATCAGTTCCAAGAATTAATTTATGGGAAAGTCACTTAACCCCACAGCATCTATGAAATAAAACCACTGGAACTGGACAGAGCTCACTTCTTTCACTTTGTCACATGGCTCACCCTAAAGGGATACTAAGGTAACTTTATAAACTTTGTCAGCCATTAGAGTCTCTTGGCAATCTGTTCCAACGTCTAACAAAACTTGTGAGAAAGCTTTTCCTAAAATGCCACTAAGTCATCTGGCCTTTGAAGACAGTAACAACTCTTCCTTCTACAGTCACAAAAATCACCAACCCTTTTGCAAGCTTTCAAATGCATGAAAAGTTGCTGTAATGCTCATCTGTCAGCTCTTGTTGCCTTGCAGTCTGGACAAACCCAGTTATTCCAAACTTGCACAAGGCTTCTGCTGTTAGACTCTGCCAGCACTTTGGGACTTGTCATTTCTCTGTCACAGCATCAACTGGATAAAGAAACATTAGGAGTAGTTAGGGACATCACATAGGCTAAGAATTTAACTAGCTTATATTTAAAATAACTGGTTTATTTAAGGTATTTTTTATTTATTCTCTGCTTTGTACGTTTCCTTTTGCTCTTTGCAAAAAATAAACTGTCAAAACCAAGAATCATAGCACAGTTACAAAGTACCACCACCTCTGAAAACAAAATACAATAATTGATAGAATAACAAAATACAGAAGGTAATACACGTTACACTGCCATACAGATACTAAACAAACAAAAAAAAAATCTGAATTCCAACTCGATGGAGAAAGAATTGGAACTTTATTTATTTATTTTTACATTCAAATCAATAAAGTGGTCATTATTGTACAAATTCTTACCCCAAAGGAATGCAGGCAAAGGCCTCCTGTTAAGTAAAAACATCCATGAATACTTGGTTGCTCATGAGTAACTTTGTTATTTGTAGGAAGAGCAATAAAAAACAGAAGTCCTTGAAACTAAAGCAAGCCAGTAGTTTAACAAGCACATGTCCATCAAAAGGAAAGAATTTGAGAAGATACCTGTGCATCTTACTGAAACTGTTCCATTTATTTCTACACTATCTCAAGACACTGGTAAAGTTCAGCCTTAGGTTCCTAAAGGTCCAATTATTTCTGGGGTCTAGAATAAACTCAAAGAAATATCCAGTTGCATAGCAGACTGTAGACCTAGGAACCGAGATATGTTAGCATTTCCAAGCAGCCATAACAAATTTGTCAAACAAATATTGACACTTTTCTAGTTTTGGAATGACTGAATTTCCTCCAGACTTTTTATGGGTAACAATTATGGAAAAAATAACTTAAAAAATCCAATGTTCTGAAAGGGAGGGGAAAAAAAACCTTGAAATAAAACTGATGAGGGAGTACACAGTCAGTTTTTATTTATATATCTAACATTTGGAGTGTGGGCTAACAGGGAGGAACTGTTCCTTCTTAAAGAACACCTCAAAAGGGCATAGACAATTTTTCCCCATTTGGACAGTATGTCCATCTCCCTTTATTTCAACAGGAGGAAGCATCCTGGATTTCCAGAATTAGGGAGGGCAAAAAAATAAAACTCCCAGAACACAACATAAAAAACATCCCCACACATCCTGTTTGGGACAACAGCTACTATGAGAGCAGAGGCAGCGACCCACTGGTGCTGTTACTCAGAGAAGAAATAGAAAATACCCACTGTTTCTTTGGTTCCAGACTTGGTGGGATTTTTTTTTTTATTAACAATTCTATTGTGTATTTTACTGGCCTCATATTTCGTGTGTCTCTCAATCAATATAAAACAAGGCAAAATTAAGTAGTTCAGATGGAGTTTGCTTGAATTCTAACACAATGCAGGGACCTGCTAAGTAATTGTAACCAATAATTTTATTTGCATGCCCTGTCCACATTAAGCCTAGGAACCCATAGCTTTGGGTGATTGTTTTTTGTAAAGTAGCAAGGAGCTCAGCAGGCTGAATTACTGTATTGTTACTAATTGCATCTTTATCTCTCAACTGTTGTCTAGTAGTCTCCAATACAACAATATTTTTTAAAGCCACGTTTCATTCTAGGTTTTCATTACATGCTGCCCAAAGAATAAAACTGAAAATTACATGGTTTAGGCCCAGATTCAGAAAAATAACTCCTAGTTAGGAATATGCTTGTGCTAGCTAGCAGGTCCTCTTTTTTTATTTGTATTCTACTATACAGCATTTTTCAAGAATGTAATAATACAGAGAATTCCCAAGTAACACTGAACCAGACTCCCCAGATTATAACATAGCCTAAACGCTTCAGTAAATTTTAAAAGCCCAACAGTCTTAGAATTGTTTCCTTTCTGGAGAGAAGCATCTACCTGTGAGGCTGAGTGTGGTAAAGACACTGCTAGTGCTTCTTTCCCAGCAGCCTCTCCAAGAAACACATCTTAAAGGGTACCCAACATAAAACTATCCTCAGCATAGTGAGTAAGTTTCTTGCACAGAGCTTATATTTTATAGGTTTTGCCTTACATTCACTCAGAATTCCTGCTCTGAAGTCACATATTCTATAATGTTTCTTACCTTAAGAATACCATACCAGCTCCTTGTACTTTTTCCAGTTATGGACGGTTTATCAACAGCCAGAAATCAACCTCTACTCCAAAACAAGCCCCTAGAATAGAGAAGGAAAAAGAACAGGTTAAGCTCTTCTCACTTTAATATTTTTCCTGAGTTTAGCATCTCATGACATATTTCCCACTTAGTAATGTCAACAGGCATCATTACTCACAGTATTTGCTTTCTACATAGACATAACTTTGTTGCATTCTTTGACAGTGGGAGGGAAAAGCAGAAATAGCCAAACAACTGTGGAGCATACATCTGGGAAGGAGAGAGGGGGGCAAAGGGGGGCAGATTTTGTAACTAGCTTAGTACCACCTTTTTTTTCTCTTTTTCATTTAAAATTTAAATAAAGTGATAACAAACTAACTTGCTCATTCTAACTATTGTCTTACTGCTATCTCCAGCAATTGCACTGAGGAAAAAATTACTAATTTTCTAAATTTCATCATATTTTAAAAGCAGTTTTTTCCACAGTCTTTATCAGAACTGGACTCACATTCATACCTAGTAACACTCATAAATACTTGCATACTTGCTGGGGGAGAAGCTTGCCTTTTTCAATTTTGGTTAATTTCTTTTACAATACAAGTAGAACAGCATTCTTCTTTTTTTTTTTTTTTTTTTTTTTTGCTTCCATCTATTATTGTGAAGGAAAGACAGCTACCAGTTAATTCAGTTAATTAATACAAAATCTTCTATGTGAAGTCACACAGTACAGAGAAGTATCAGAACATTATTTTAGAATATCCAGACCTATCTGCAGCTACCAAACTAAAATACAGCATGTGGCACATGGGAAGGTGAAATTAGGGAATGAGTGGATGGGGTGGGAACACACTAGTTAGAAGCGTATGTTTACACAATAAACATCAGCAGAACACCATACATCAAAAACGCCCTTGGCAGTTCTGCAGTATCTGTAGGGAGAGATCTGTGGCTGTGGGCTCAGTGTAACTCTGAAATCTGGGTTATCTTTTTGGTTTTTTAGAACAACATGTGTCTAACACAAATGGACCACATAACAGGCTACCAGACTATAACATATTTCAAGTTTTAATTAGCTTAATTTAACTGAGGATAAAAGCAACCTTCACTAAAAGGGATGCAATTTAAATGAAAGACAATGAACTATACAAGAGCAAGTAAAAACATCATCTCCAGCAATAAGAGAATTTAAAGCACTGTCTGAGAGTGAAGTTAAGTGGGTATTTTTCTAAAAACTGTGTGGAAACCAACAATAGCAAGGTCCTAGTGGTACCCAACATTTTCACCCTGAAGTTGTGTAGGCATGAGCTTTTGTTTTTCCTCAGTTTAACAAACACTTCAGCAGAAATTTTGTGAACAGCTCATTCTTTCTAAGGACAATTTTTCTACTGTAGATTGACTCTTTATGTACTGATCCATACCCTCAAATGCAAAATTGCAGATTTCAGTTTTATATTTATGTAGTCATATCTGCCTCAGACAGGAGAAGAGAGAACATAATTCCTGGAAACATTGTATAATACAACTTGAAGATCCAGATGCAGACACATCGATTTGTTTGCTGTCGAGCTGCTGGGCTTTTATAACAGGATACTTTTAAGAGAACCATTTGTACTCCTAGAAAATTCCAGTGAAACAGTATTATAACAACAATTTCCATGTGGAAAAATAAATCTTACTTTTATGAGAAAAAATTAATTAATGGTTATGTTTTTGTTGCTTGCAACTCCATCTTAGACATATTCTCAAAATGGAACCTCTTGCTGATCTTCCCTAAACTATGTATCTGAACTGTGGATCACTACATGAGCCAAACAGTAGTTACAGCAGGAAAAGATATGACACTTAAATAGCAGTAATGTTTTGATATGTACACAGTCCAGCAACACAGACCTTCAAAATCCAACACAGCTTCATAACACAGGGACTTCTAAGAAACGGTGTATATTTTTCTACAGAAACAAGAAAATAGAAAGCAGAAACACAAACTCTTGCAATACATCAGGGACCCTCTTTTGATCCTAGACAGCGTTATTTTCCACTTTACACCTGCCTCCTTCCCCCCACCCTTACACCACAAGAAGCCAGGTAGGAAAGGTATAGTGGACACAATTTAGCAGAAAGTGCCAATATGCTACAGCATGAAATATTCTGACAATCTAAGGCCCAAGACATACAGCAAAAAAAGCTGCCATTACTGGTTACTACACCACTCCTTACACCTTTTTTCCACATGTAAAAATACATCATCTTCCTCAAGTAAAGTTCTTAACATTTAATTCTTTCAGATCCCCCAAGATTACTCCTGCAATAACACTGTATCTTAAACATGGGCAGTAGAGGGTTACAGTAATTTTACATTACTTGTCCATGTTAACGTACTACTGACGTTTCCTTAATTCTCCCTTCATTTTCCTTTCCTAATTGGAAATTCAATTTCCAGTTACGTACACTGGCTGGATCCCAAACAAACTGTAAGCTGTTTGGGGCAAAGTTCTCTTTTTCAGGATTAAACACACAACAATGGTAACATAGCAGAGCTTTTTGGTTTTTTTATTATTATTATTCTAGTATGTTTTAAAGAGCATTTTTCTCAACAAAATGAGTGTTTGGTACTATTAACTGTAAGGAGAAAGTCTTGCACAGTGTGTTCCTTTTGTGACGTTGCTTCATAGACGGAAAAAGAGGAGAGATTCATAGGAGAGAGCATAAACATTATTAACTCACAGCAAACGATCACCTCTTCAAGTTAGCACAGTGACAGACAACCTGACAAGAAAGAGTAAAGCCTAAGTTTAGCACAGTTTCCCCAACTGCCTGGAATCAAAGCACATGCTTTGCTTTGCATTTAAAAAAACCAACAAAACCCCTCCCAAACCACAACAAACAAATGCACAAAAATGTAAACACCATGCAGGAGAACCAAACTACATTTCTTACATAAGTCCAACAGCTTTAAGTATCAATTAGCTGATCTTGGATATCGGTTGAACAGTCCTATGAAAAGTAGTTTAGGTAACTATGCACAAGTGAAACAGAACAAAGTAAAAGCACACCAGCTTACCAGAACAAATACAGTATATTTTTTCCCTTCTGTGGGAAAACAACTGGCCCTTAACCCAAATTATTTGTAAAGAGATGCTACCATTTCAGCCATGTATACAAGATATGCATCCACAGTCTGAGAATCTTCACTGACAATACTGAATGTCAATGCTCTGATTTGAAGACATACTGTCAGCTATTACCAAAATTTCTTTTAAGGAGGGTATGCAAAAATATAAGTGGTTGAATGATATCTGTAAACTGATTTTCTGAAATGACCTGTTGAACTGAGTTGCCTATGTAATTCAGTATTGTCAGCTACACTCAGGCTTTTCCCATAGTGTGTCATCATAATCAACCTGACAGAAAACCTCTTTTCTCTTTGCAAACAGTACAGCTCACCAGATATTTAGATTAATTGAAGAGAAATGAAACAATGATACTGAAAGGGCTGAGCAGGAACACCTTTCCCTCCAGTCAAGAAAAAGAGAAAATAATTTCTTCTTAAGCAAAAAAATATAATCATACAGTGTCAGTAAAATTCACCTGTAGAAAGTCACTAAAACAAGTCTACAAATATGTAAAGGTGGAACAGAAGTTCTCCTAACACATCCATAGGAATAAGAATTTATTTTTTTAAAGATAACAAGCTTTACACTTCAGAGTAAAAAAATCTTTAGAATACCAAGAATAGGCTTCTTGCCAACAGAAAATGGAGATTATGGCACCACCTCCAAATCAGTTCCTCTGTAGAACTCTCAGGATCAATGCAGTGGGAGCAAGATGGATGTCAGCACTGACCCATTATGCTCACTCATGAACAAGCCTTCCTACAGTGCAACAAATAATTTATCTCAAAATACTATTTTTAGCAGAGTGCCAAGTCCTAACATTGCCACTCCATGCAATGCATCTACCACTAACACTGTATAACACAGTCTGAGTCTCAAATTTTGGCAAAGGTTCCAGAGGGGCATGATATGATACCTGGTGACAGGCATTTTAATAGGAAAAAGCGTCTACAACTGCTGAAGTCCTTAGACTTCTCAAAGGAACTGCAACTTTTTCCATCTCCCAAGAATAAGTTACCAACTGTCCTGATGCAGAAGAATTCCATTCAGATCTGGAAAGCAGGTAACTCTTGAAACCCATGACTGGAAGGCAGCACTACAAAAAGAAAGAAAACAAAGGAAAAAATCTCAGTTGGGGGATATTGACAGTAGAAAGGCAGTTAGCAAATGCTTTTTGTTGCATTTTAATGGCCAGTTTTAGAACAATTTTTTTACTAATTTTTAACTTAGAGCATTAAGAATAGAATTCAAAAATAATAATAAGTGCCAGCCTGCAACTGAAGACCTGATTTTCTAGAGCTGTAGAAAATCTGCCATCTTCCATTGGTTCCACTAAAACATGAAGTCTTTGGAAAATTCAAGAATGCTGAATGAAACACAGCAACAACCATCAATATAAAAGAACTATTAAATCTCACCCTGTCTACCCTACACCTCCCACTTACCACCCAGCAGGCCTAGATGTGTTTAATATAAAAGAAACACAGTACTTGACAGATGACACCTATATATTTTCCAGCAGAGGTGTGAACAGTCCCCAAGCAGTGCAATTTATCTGAAATTACCTTGATCCCAGGCATGCTTTTCTTAATGTGTTTATGACGACAAAGAGCTTACTTTTCGTTATGGAACAATTACAATCCTTCACATTAAAGCACAAGTTTCCAGGCTGGATATTGCTAAAAGGTTGCCACGGTCATCCTATTTGCTTTGGGTTTCACACAACACACATCATCCATCTACAGTTTTTTCTGGAGAAGCATCACAAATCTGTTGACCTGTTTCTAAAAATATTTAAAGACAGAGATTTTAAATGTAAAGCAACATTCCCAAGACAGGAAATTGTCAAAGCGCTCCTTCCAAAAAAACTGAAAGCATGAAACTGTCACCGTAAGATAAAAAAGGCCAAACATGCGACCTGCAATGCTTTCCTTGACCTAAAATGCAATGAGTTCATAGGTGAGATGGGCATAGCATAAAAGAGGTGCTAAAGAGCAACCAAAGAGCAACAAAGCTGGTGAAGGGTCCGGAGCATTAATTTTATGAGAAGCAGCTGAATGGGCTGGGGTTGTTTACCCGGGGAAGGAAGCTGAGGGGAATATACATGGCTGTATACAACTGCCTGAAAGGAGGCTGCAGCAAGGGGCACTGGTCTCTTCTCACAGGTAATGATAGATAGGATGAGAGGAAACAGCCTCAGGTTGCACCAGGAGAGGTTTAGATTGGATATGTGGAAAACTTCCTTCACAGAAAAGAGACATCAAGCATTGCAACAGGCTGCCCAGGGAAGCAGTGGAGTCACCATCCCTGGCGGTATTTAAAAGAAGCATGGATGTGGCAAATAGGGGTGTGGTTTAGTGATGGACTCGGCAGTGCTAGGTTAATGGTTGGACTCAATTTTAGAGGCAATTTCCATCCTAAATGATTAAAACCTAGTTTTAAGAATTTAGTTTCTTCTGAATAAACAGTCTTTACTCTCCCCTAGCTCACCACTCAATAGTTTACACTGTCAATTAACCCCCACTGTAAGGTAATAATATGCAGGAGTCCAGTCTGAGTCTGGTTTTAAGCACTGAATTCCACACTAGCAAAAGAACCCACACTAACAAAAATTGCAAGAGGCCTCAACCCTATGTGGAGCATCCTCAGAAGACACGTAGGTCTTAAGCTGAGTTAATTAAAGGATAGGGAAAGCTGTTTCCTTTTGCACTTCTGTTTCTACTTTTCAGCAATTTCACTAAAAGGGAAGAAGCAACTGCTTCACCTTCCTTGTCTGCAACTTGTCCACTCCCTAATTTCCTTCCTCTCTGTTGCAGTCCACTTTGTACTCCAAGGATCCCTGCCCTCCCGCACAAACACACACTTTCCCCCTGAAACTATGACTTGGGAAATACGTTTTAAGGAGAAAGCATTATCTCCAAGAATGAAAAACTGATAGGCTCATCGAGAGAATTTTTAAACTGGCCCAATTTGCACCTCCTTAATGCACTGGTTACTTTGCTGCCCTCTAGGGATTATGTTCGGAAACAAAAATTACAAATAAGGATACAGAGAAGGAAGGACATACAGAAGAAAGGAGACAACATAAAGCAAGAAGAGATTGTGGATGCCCCATCCCTGGAAGCATCCAAGGCCAGGTGGATGGGGCTCTGAGAAACCTGATCTAGTGAGTGGCATCCTTGCCCTTGGCAAGGGTTTGGAACGAGATTATCTTTAAGGTCCCTTCCAACCCAACCCATGCTGTGATTCTATATGCTAATATTAATATAAGATAACTCTTCATGCATCGTTTCTATAACAAATGCAGGACCAGTATCACAAATAACTATCATGTCACATCTAATCCAGAATACGGAATTCCACAGAGGAACTGTGGAGAGAGGGATATAAAAAACAAACAAAAAAATTAAAACAGAAGACAAGAGAAGGATAAGACAAGAATCAAAGCGAAGAAATAGTCCAAAGTAAGCCAATTTCCAGACTACATGGGGGGACAAAAAAACATTACATGCATCTGCTAATATCTAAGTGCTCGACTAAGTGAGCTTATGCCCTTTTATTGCAACACCGAGACACAGTTTCACCAGCAGCTGTGCAAATAACAGAAACAGAAAAGGTCAAGCTCTTCAGACCATTCTCCTCCAAACTATGCTGCAAGGAATCTTTCCTCCTTTCTGGTGGTTACTTTCATGATACCTGTAAGAACTTAGCATTCATGAAAGCTGTAACAGCTTACTAAAACTTCCAGTGGCTTTTATCAATAGTTAAGAACTGTCAGACAAGTGCAGTCATGGTGACGCACTTATGCTCAAATTTCACACCCATGGAAAATAAAAAGTCTCAAGAGAACTAAAACAACAAATCCAAATTTCCTGCAAGTTTTCATAATGATTTTGGGCCTCAAAAGTACAAGCATTGGTTCAAGACTTTCCTGTGGCTCTGGCATTTCAGTGGGTTTCTTCTCATGAGTTCTTTTATGTACATTAAACTGTGAGACTGCAAATCCACAATTGTTGAGGCACCTGCAGGCAGTCAACCACTGTTGCTCCTACCTTCTCCTTGCTAGTCTTTCTCTCCAGCTCTTGCAAAACATCAAGCATAAAGGAGTCACAGCTTGTCTACTCACATTTTTGATAGCCATCTGCCAAAAGCTGTCACAAAAACCGTTCTTCAAAGACCAAAAAATTTCCAAAGCAGGAAGTCTTGACAATATTTTCCTGACATACCCTAGGAAGCATACATATGCCAAAGGTTTTTCAAAAATATAATTTGACCATAACGGGCTGCTTTCAAGGCAAGTATCGAGAAACAGCAAACAGGACTAACTACATCACACTACAACCCTACTATATGGCACTATGAACAATTAATAGCCCTAAGTTTGGACACAAGTAGTCATCTCTCCTTTATCTCAATATTCCTGTTAGTGCTCTTCCATCAATCAATCAACAAGCCAACTAGCTTGGGACAGACAGCCACCAGGGCAGAATTTGGGAAGAATTGCTGAGATGTGACAAAGGGTAATGGACTGTGTCAGACACTCTTAGCTGGAACATGAGACTTTGGTTCCATACATAGCAATTTAAGTTTATACTTTTTTTCCCCTACATCTAGAAATCAGACTGACAAGCTACCACAGCATCATTAAAAATACCTCTAACACATACTAAAACATAGCCACAAGAACATTAAATGTATTTGCACAGAAGAAACCAAACTAATAATGCATGTCCAGATTAAGCATCGAGACTGTTGTCACTCAGCCTCGATCTGGGGCCCGTCTCAGGCTGCTTTTTACCTCATAAAACGCGAGTATTTGAGATGAAGTGGACGGTAACACCGCAGCATTCGTAACACACCGGAACTGCACTAAACAGGTAAACAAATCGATCGTCTTCTGAATTTGAAGAAAGAAAAAACCAGCAGGGGTTCACACACCGCGTGTTTTCAGCGATGTGACAGCATCGGCTTGCCTGGCCCGGGCCCCCCGCCCGCTCCGCCGACCCCGCTCGGACCCCGCTGGGCCGCGGCTCCTCCCGCCCCTCTCCGCCGCGCCACCGCCGCCGCCACACCCGTCCGCCGGGATCCCTGCGCCGCCGCCGCCGGAAAATAGTCCCCTCTCTGCTCTGAACCCTCTGGCCGTGAGAGCCCCGCAGCGCAACGGTGCGGCCGCGGTCCGAGAGCGAGATCAATCCTTCCTTCCTTCCTTCGGCCGCGCCGCCGGCACTCCAGCGGCATCCCCGCCCCTCGGCGAGATCCGGCCGGGCCGGCGCGGAGGGATTCCCGACGCCGGGGGAGGAGGGGGGGGCGCGGCGGGCGGGGGGGAGGAGGTGCCCGGGGGGGGGCGGGGAGGGGGCAACATGGCGGCTCCGTATTAACTTCCCCCCCCTCGGCAGCCCGCGCTGCCGCCGCTCTCCCCCGGTCCCAGCCCTGGCATGCCGGGCATGATGGAGAAGGGCGCGGAGCTCTTGG
This sequence comes from Cinclus cinclus, assembly GCF_963662255.1. Taxonomy (NCBI): domain Eukaryota; kingdom Metazoa; phylum Chordata; class Aves; order Passeriformes; family Cinclidae; genus Cinclus; species Cinclus cinclus. The sequence continues at coordinate 90,048,135 of NC_085048.1, forward strand.
GGGGTAAGAGCCGGGCAGCCCCCAACGGCGCCAAGAGCAGCAGCCCCTCCAACGGGCACTACTCGGAGCCGGAGAGCGGCGGCGGCGACAGTGGCGACGAGCACGGTGCGAGCCTGGGGCCGCCCCACCGGCGGCGGCAGGGGGGTGGCGGAGGCGGCGGGAGGGGCGACGAGCCGAGCCTGAGCCGCCTCCCCCTTCCCGGTGCCGGGGCTCCGCCGCTCCGTCCGTGCTGCGGCCGAGCCGCGGCCGCGCGTGTGCGGGGCGGGGGGCGGGAGCGCGCGGCGCGGCCCCGCGGCTGCCCCCGCGGTACTTAACGATGGGGAGGGAGTGTCTCCCGGGAGCCGCCGCCGTCCCCATTGTTCCGCTGAAATAAACTCCCCCTTCCGCCTCCTCCTGCCCCCTCCTCGGCGGTCGTCGGGGCTTAATCCGCGGCGGCGGCGGGCGGGGGGGTGGCGGGGGGAGGAGGTGGCTTATTCCGCACGGCCGCGGCCGGGGCTCCGCCAGCCCGCCCGCCCGCCCGCCGCACGGCGGGAGCCTGGGACGGCACCCGGGGACGCTCCAGCCCTTAATTTCTCTTTCCCTCTTTGCCTTGCAGATGTAGGAATGAGGGTCGGAGCGGAATACCAGGCGCGCATTCCTGACTTCGAGCCCGGTAAATCGCTTTTCGGCTGTAACCTGACATCTCCTGAGGCGGGAGGGATGGGCTCGCCCGGCGCTCTCCGGCGGCCGCGAGGCTGTATTTACGGTGCTTCTGAGCCTTTGTGTCGGCGATCCGGTGCCCGCCGCGGGAGGTTTGGCCGGGGTAGCATCTGCGCTCCGGGGGCGGGGGGCGTCGCGGTGGGGGGTTCTCACTTCATTATCGGCCGCATTATGTGTATCCGGCGGGAGGCGGTGAAGCAGAAAAAAGCTTGTTTTTTTTTTGGTTCCCCCCCCCCCCTTGCCCGTCCTTAAACCTATAACCATAAAAAATATTTGACGAAGGGTGATGGATGTTGTCGGGCAAGGGTGGGAAGTGATGCGCCCTGCCGGAAGCGGAGCAGACCTGGCTGCGTGCTGGAGGCGCTGGGTGGAAGATGCGCTCGGTGGGAAACTCCTGCTCCTGGTTTTGTGTGCTGTAGTAGCCTCGCTGGCCCCGCTGTGGCAGGCTGAGCCGCTCTCCTCCGCCTTCCTCGCCCCCCCAGCCCCGCCCCGAGGAATATGGGTACGCTCGCAGAGCCCGGTACTCGGCTCTAGCAAGTTAATTGCTAGAATGCTGCCGTGCCTTACTACGCCGAGCAGGGAGAGCACACGAGCAGTTGAGCAGTTCTGTCGTGGTCAGATGAAGCATGTCTACTTTGCTGCTCTCTAGGCAGGCTCCATGGGTGCCAGATGATTTCTTACCGGAAGAGGATTGCTCTCACGGTGCCCTCCCAAGGCTGGAGCGAGCCCCTCTGGATAGGCGCAAATCCCCCCCGGCCTAAGGAAAGGCCGGGGGAATGAAAGAGCGAGGGTGGGGTTAAATGGATGCGTGGCCTTATCTTAAGGGAATGCCTTTCCCCTAGGAAGGAGCGCGCAGTCAAAGTCCCTTTGTTAATAAGGCTAACTGTTTGCACCCTTTATTTTTACATTGCCTATATAAAAATATACACAGATAGAAATGATGGTTTCTAAGCTGCAGCCCGGGTTTGCTTTTCCTGCAGGCCACTTAAATTAGAAAAACGCCTAGTGTTTGTTTTTCTTTTGATTAAAAGAACTCCTTAGCTCTTGTAGGACAGTTGAGGTTCTGTGGTTTCAGTTTTGTAAACTGTATATGTAATAGTACCATTACATTAGTAACTACAGAAATAATTTTATGCTTTCCTGTAACCACACTTTTTAGAGCTCCTAAGTGCTTCTGGGGATTGGTATTCAATTAATGCCTCTTTCCCCAATAATTTGGACCCATATATACTCGCCCTATCAGTTTCCTTAGTAATGGAAATGTTTCTTTAATAATTCCTGGGTTAGAGACACAATGTTTTATTATGAGGCATTATCCTTCTTGGTGTGTGTATTTTACTTATTAGGGCAAGAAGGTAGTAAGATTTTTTTGGGACACATAACTCTTACAAAATAAATTTAAAATTCCATCAAGTTTAAAAGTGCAGCACTTACCAAGCCAAACACATTGGTTGTCTGAGGAGATATCAGCAAGGTCTCATTCTTTCATCTCTTTGGTTTTTTGGATAAGGTTTTTTTCTGATGAGTTTTGAGGCGTAACTTCTTAGAGACAGAAGTAATGAGAGACCAAAATCTGTGTTCTTACAACTACATTTAGGTTACTTTTCTTGTAGCGAGTGAGGTAATCTCCCTTTTAGTTCCAGGTTTGCATTTATGGACATGGCACTATATTTGATTATCTTTAATTATGTTTCTTCTTGGAATTGTTCTAATGCTCTTTTTTTTGAGGGTTTGTCAGATACTTCAGAGTATGTGTTTATTTGCAGTACTCGAGTGCTGTTTTTTAAGCCCCCTGAAATAAATAGGTGGGAGAAGGGAATCAGTGATGGATAGAAGTAGACATAACTGTAAGACACAAAGTCAGCCCTGATAAACCCACAGAATACTAAAATGAGTGCAATAATACCAATCGTTGGGTTTCACTCAGCCTGTCTTGAAAAATAGCCATAAGCAATGCTCTACAACAATACACTGAGGAACAAAATATTCATGATTAATGTTGTGATGGCAGTAAACATTTTTTTAAGAACTTAGTTTATGTATAAAACAAGATAGTTTTTTAAAGTAAAAGTACAACTGTTTCTCAGTGTCTCATGGAAGAAGTGGATTGTGGTTGGAAGCAACAATTAGAAGTTAGTTTAAATATACTCTCTTACCCCTCTCCACACTGTATTCTTTTTACAAGCAAACTTTCAGATAGAGCTTAAGGGAAGTAGTGTTTTTAATTGTCACCAAGTATTACAGCAATGAGAGAGATTTTTGTCACAGCAAGAAAAAATTTTAATCAGCAAACTTGGTATTTTTACTTTATCTAATTTACTGAGTTAATATTTTTTGCACTTTAGAGTTTTGGCTCCTCCTCTTCCTCCTGGTTTTCCTGTAGTATTTTATATACTTGGTGAAAATGTTTCTGCTTGTACTTTTTAACCCACCTATAGATCCAGTAGGATGTTACAGAGCTGGGATCCTTATACTGTGGATTGTTTGCATTCTTTTGGAAATCATGGTAGAGAATGTACCACCCTGCTGTGTCATCCACAGATAACTGTTAGAAAAGTTCTATTCTACTCAGATTTAGACTTCACAATGGTTTTCGTTTGAGCTTTGCTTGCTTAATGCCAAAATACTTTATTTCCCATTTACCCTCTTTTCAGGGATGGGGTTGGGGCTGTCAAGAAGAATATTTTATGCCATTTAAGGTCACTTAGAAAGGCACTTTGCTGTATGTCTTCAAAACTTCTCTCTCTTTAGTCTTCTAATAGGAAAACAGGCTTCCTTAAATTGAAATTATTAAATGGTGTGAGGAAGGCTTTGTATTAAGCAGAAGGTATATTTTATGCTGGAAACCAAGATAATTTTAAATTGCCATGCTATCCCACAGTGCCCTCACTGTGTCTTGTATGCTCCTGGATGATCACTTTATTCTCAGTACCTGGAATCCTGTATAGAACCATGCATACCTAACTTCTAATGTGAAGCTGCAATTTAGAAAGGGTCAGTTTGCTGCTCTGATTTCCGTATTCTGCAAGTGGTACAGAGTGCCTGTCAGTCACCTTCATCTGGCTGCATTTTATGACTGGTACTGGCAGAGGGGTGCAGCAGCTGAAGTACAGAAGCCACTTCCTCAGTGCCTTAGAGGTGTGTTTTGGGAAGAGGGAGACTTGTTATTTTTCAGATGCGGCTCTTGGTCCTTCTCTTCCTTGCTGGCTTACAACTCTTCTAACACACTTTGGTTAACATATTGTAGGGTATTTCCAGCCCCCCTCCCTTGTAAAAAAGATCATGTTGCCCTTGAGGTGTAATACAGCCTCTTTGGGGGTTAGGGCTGCTTGCTTGAGTGCTTGGGGCACAAAGGACAGGCAGCAAGTTCTCAGGAAGGTAGATCATGGTCCTCTTTATGGAGATGGAGTGATCCCTGCCGTAAAGCTAGGGACATCCTGTGCTGAGGGCAGGGTACCTTCCTTCAAGCTACTTGTATGCATCTCATTATTCCTTTGTCATCCTGTCTTTTCTTTTGGCAGTGTGAAGGTGCCACCTGAATGGAAGCAGATGTCTGATTCCTGCTGGGGACACAGCACTGCTTTGAAAAGGGATGTTCTGGTGGTTGTTGCTTGTCATGTGAGGGTGGCACCTCAGTGGGGGTGTGTCACCACATACATTATCTCTTGCAGGCACAAGAACTCTGAAACTATTTTTTTTTCACTTTAGTACTTGAGTATTCAGTACCTGATAATATCCATGCTATCCAATTGTCAGCAGGTATCTTAAGTTTTAGACATTTTTTCCTCATAACCTGAGATTCTAATACATTCTCTGGTGGCCCTGCTTTCTCCCTGTCTTTAGTTAGAATGAAGTGCAGCGTAGTGGTCATTTACTTGTGATTAAAAACAGCATACAAGAGAAATGTTGTGCCTATGACACTCTTCTCTTGCTCTTCCTGAAGTATTGCATTCCTAATGACTGAAAATGTGCTTTTCTGTTCTAAAATGGAATGTTATATTAAGGAGTTCATTCTTGTGTACTGAAAACCTTTCAGAGTTTAGTAGTGCTTATGCCTTGAAACTAGTGCTTTATGAGTGTATGTACATTCTTAACCTGTTACGGAGTTTATGCTGCATTGAGGTTATCTGCCTTACACATCTCATTTTGGAAAGGTGCAGGAGTTCTTTTAGTTCTTCTAATTAACTGTTTTCAAGTTCACAGTTGTGATGGATCAAGATTGCAGAGATGATAGCAAATACAAAATGCTGCCAAACTGAAGGGGGAAGAGGAACAAAGCATAGTACATAAAGGGAAAGTGCTACACCGGTTTTTTTTTTCCAAAGCATTGGGTTTGGTTTTTTGTTTGCTTCAAACAAGATGTAGAGCCTAAATATAAAGCGTGCAAGCTTAAAATGGAGTGAAAAGTTGTGTGTTTCACTGAATAAAAAAAAATAGCTGTTCTTCTCCAAGAAGGATGGAGGGGGAAAGTTCCTTTGAGGGTGATTTCTCAAGGAATTCATACTGACATTAGATATAAATCCAATTGTTGAGCAACTTCTTAGCAAGATAAAATTTTGTAAATAAATAGATTGTATAGTTTGGGCTTTGTTTCAGACTACATTTGCGAAACAGTAATGGAAAGTGACTCTGAATTAATGCTTTTATAGTGCTGGGGAGTCTTCTTTTCCAGCATGTTTTCAAAAATCATATGCTCTGATTTAGTGCTTCGGTGTTTGCATCAGTGTTGCTCTGTCCTGATGGGTTAGGTAATTTAGACTGTTTCCCTATGTTGAGGTGAGGGTAAACAAACCAAAACCAAAAATTACTTTTACATGTAACTGATTCCTCCTACTGTGCAATTTTGTTGGCTCAAAATATTAAAATTATAGAATTAGAAAAATCAAAACTAGAGAGAGATGAACCAGAGTTGTTTCTGGCATAGTTGTTAGTGTAGTTTCTTGTTGAAAGGGACCAGGGTTGGTGGCTGAATTCTGTCTCTTAAGGAAGAGCTGGAAGGAAGTTTTAAGGGAGCCTAACTGACCACAGTAGGTCCTAATACTCCTGTGACAGTGGTAAACGTTAGAGTGCTAATGGACAATCAAACTTCAGAAGAACAAAGTTGCATCTTTCCCAACTTTATAGGGGGTGGATTTAGAGAAAGAAATTCCTCACAATGGGGTAGTGAGGCACTGGCACAGGTTGCCCAGAGAAGCTGTGGTTGCCCCATCCCTGGAAGCGTTCAAGGCCAAGCTGGATGGGGCTCAGAGCAACCTGCCCTAGTGGGAGGTGTCTCTACCCATGGGAAGGGGGTTGGAACTGGATAGGATTCCTTCCAACTTAAGCAATGCACTTTAGTGGCTTAATTGTGGTAACCAGGATACTGTCTAATATTTGGTTATACTTGAACATGCTAAGAGTAGTGTTTAGATTCAGCCATTTAATGTCTTAAGGAAATAATTTTGAATTCATTATTCCCTCTTTCTCCTTTCCTTAGTAGCTGGACTTCCTACTGTGGTTGTCTTTTGCTTACTGTCACATAGTTGCTCACTAGATCATAGTTATTAAATGAATACTGAGAGTTGCTTGTTTTCTTACAGGTGCCACAAAATACACTGATAAAGATAATGGAGGGATGCTTGTATGGTCTCCATATCATAATATTCCTGATGCCAAGTGTAAGTCCTTGCCTGCTTAGGAATTTGGGTGCTTAAGTAAACTAAATAATTGTTTCTGGTGTGCCTGTTTGCTCTTTATTTTACACACAGTGAAAATGCAAATAATTAAACACAAAGCTTTTCTTTCTTTATTTAGAGAATTCCAGGTAAAGGAAAGATGACCTTCTCTTATGTTAGTAAAGTCTTTGTTTCAAATTGTACTGCCTTCTTTGTATTATCATCCCACTGCCTGTTTTGTATTATCATCATCATTGTCTGTGAAACCTTTTGTTATTAATTAAAGAATAAAACAGCTGAACGTGAGGAACTTGGTGCTTTAAGTTTCTAGGAGAAGGAATTGCAGTGGATGAATTCAGAGTAGATTTATTGAGGCCCACTTCAAGGGGAGACTATTACTGCTGTCACAGAAGGAAAAACCAAACATGGTCTCCCTTTAGAAGAGACCTGAAATACAGGATTCATCTGACTAAATGTGATCAGTTATCTGTTTATTCTAGTTTAAACCTGTCTTCTGTGCTAGAATTTCCCATATATAATATAGGAGAGTAAACTTTGAGGATGCAGCTGTGAAAATCTCATCCTCAGGACAGTGTCGCTCTAATACCAGTAGTTAGAGATTTGTGTCCCTCTACATTCAAGAGAATGCACCTTCAACTACTGCAGAACAGTAGAAATAAAATACAACTGTGATTTTTTTAAAACACTTTTTTCATTCCTTTAAAGTATAACTCTGCTGCAACAGTGCACAGCAAGCATATCCCTTGAAGAAGGAGAATACAATTATTTCCTTTTCTTGATCATACTTCCTTTGAACTATTTAGTTGCCATTTAATTTTGAGCTCTAGCAGGTGAATGGAAAGAGGTTTTTTTGTTGAGAAATTAAAAAGTGGGACTTAATTTCAAAATTATGAAAAGTATTTTAACGCAAAGCTAGCTCTATTATTGCTAAATATGTTTCTTTTAAATGTTATTCCTTAATTTTGTTGTCTAATTATTGAATTTTTATACTTTCTAATGAAAACTGACTGTGCCATAGTTAAAATCCATATTGGTCAGTGAAAGCTACAGTAATCTTGAGGATATGCATAATCATTGCCAAGGTTTGGGAATACAAGCAGTAGAAGTAATTCAATTTAAAACTAACCCAGGAGGGGGTTCCAAAGAGGCATAGCCTTTCAATAACCAGTTAGTCTCTGCTTTAAATAAATAAATAAATTATGAGCTCTGTGGTTTTGTTGTAGTAAAAATGTTAAAGAAAGCAGAGTTAGCTCGTGTAAAAAGTTCATAAAATTAAATGCTCAATAATGGTCAGTGGGTTTATTTACTATTAATAAAGCTGTGAGTATATTTAACATTTTGGGGGACCTGGGCCTATGCGGTGTCTTAGAGCATGGGAAGACTCCTTTCCCATGTTAGATTCTGTCATAGAGCAGAGCTAAAAGTATTAAAGAATAATTCTGACATTGCTTTGTTACAGTGGATGAATATATAGCAATAGCAAAGGAAAAACATGGATACAATGTGGAACAGGTAAGTGCTGTGGAGTGAGAGTGCTCATTTAAAGGATTTTTTTTTTTTTAATATAAAACTATAACACAGCTCTTATTTTTCCCCTTGGTTACCATTAATTAACGCTGTTTCTCTTCAGGCACGGCAGCAAACACTGCAGTTAAATGGATCTGCATACAGTTGTGGTCTGGATTCTCTGCAAAAGATTGAGCTCTTTGTTTTCATGACATGCTCAGCTTGTAATGTGCACTTTTGAAAGGTTTGGTATGTTTCTTGATACACTGGGCATGTCATGCAATTGTGTGTGTATACTTAGCTAAAGAGTTTCTCAGGGAAGCAGCTTACAAATTTAAAGTTTAACATTCGAATGCAAATATGGTACAATTTTGAACCGTTAATTGATAGGGATGGCACTGAAAAGGTCTTTCATGTTTGAAAAAGAACACAAACCAACCTCAGTTGAGGATTTTTTCAGGGGCAGGAGAACAGACTCAAATATTGGCTCTGAAAGTAGCAAACAAGTTCACTTTTTATTTAACAACTATTGGTCACCGTTCCTTAAAAAGTAAGGATAAAACTTTGCTGGTCTGCTTGTAGTTCTATCACAAGTTTCTTCATAAATTAACCAATCTATGTAAAAGTGAGATTATTTATTGCAAAAAATATTTGCTGTACAATTCACAAAAGTTGTATGATCAAGTTTGGGAGGATGGAAGCTTGCTCATCAACTGCTGTCTGACCAAGAGGCTGCCAGTGTTACAATGTCCAGAATATACCTGTGGTTTGGTGTTGCTTCTTTTTGCCTTGACTTCTGTTAGGCAAGAGGAGGAACTGATGGATCTCAAGTCTCCAAGAGATGGATTTCCAAAATGACTTCTGGTACAAAACATTTGTAGACTCGTCACAGTGGAAAAGAAATTCTCTTTGCAAGAGGTGCTTGTCACTTGCCACTTTAACAAGAGCAGAGGTTTGCTGTGTCCAGGTTGTTGGGAGATGTGAAATCGGGGGTTGGAGAGACACCTGGCGATTGTGTCTGCGCTCTACGATTTGAACTGGGTGCCCAATTCCCATGCCCGAATCGTGGCATCAAATCTGCCAGTGATTCTCTGGCAGAAAGTCTAATGAACATAAAATTATTTTTAAAAAATATATATAGGAAAGTATATTTAAATTTCCATTCCTTATTAGGTGCACATGACAAAGTGGCCATGCTGTTATTTGTGGTCTGGAGAGCTGTAGCAAGATCACTCTCACTTTGAAGTTTCAGATTTGTATTTTGGATGATCCTCTGTCTATTGAAAAGTATTTTTATTTTCTTTTTTGAATGGGCCGGTAATAAAGGCCTATAAGGAACTGTGTGGGTGATAATATGCCTGCAAAGTAAGAAAGCAGGTCAGATTTGAGCCTCTCAGCCTAGTTCATGCTGCTCTAGAATTACTGCTGCCATGCCAACCTTAAATTGTTTGGCTTTCATACCATTAATAAAGTATAGATGTGCCCACTGTCTCCAAAGAGAATTTTGTAACCTATAGTAAATAGCCAGTAAAGTTGTAAATACATTTTGAGAAAGGATTCTGATAGTCAAATTTTATTTCAAATTAATAAATTGCCTGTTTGTATTTAACTTGTCTCAACGTTTTAGAAAATTGACTAAATCCAAAGAGGGACTATTTCTTTTCAAAGGCTCTCGGCATGTTGTTCTGGCACAAACACAATATTGAGAAGTCCCTTGCGGATCTCCCTAACTTCACTCCTTTCCCTGATGAATGGACAGTTGAAGATAAAGTCCTATTTGAGCAAGCATTTAGCTTCCATGGAAAGAGCTTTCACAGGATCCAGCAAATGGTAAAGTAATATTTTAATCAGAAGCATTAAACAGCTCAGATGCACAAAGAACAAAGGCTCCTTTTGGGCTAAAATTTCATGTTGATTTCTGTGAAAAAATTTCAGGAGGAACCTTGAATATAAAATTTCATTTAATTTCATCATGTCTCTTGGACATACAGCTTTTTCACTCTAATGAAAAGAAGCCTTCTCCCCTTTTTAAAAATGTATGTGAAATACATTCCTCCTTTCAATCTTATCAATCCATTTAAAATACTGTTTAAAATTGTAAATTTTTAAAGTTTTAATCTGTTGATGAATTCTTCTAGCTCCCAGACAAGACCATTGCAAGCCTTGTAAAATACTACTATTCTTGGAAAAAAACTCGCTCTAGGACAAGTTTGATGGATCGTCAGGCTCGTAAACTAGCTAATAGAAATAATCAAGGTGACAGGTGAGTTTTATGTTCTTAAGTAGCTAACCAGAGACTGAAATCTTCCTAAGCAGAGACAGGGAGTAATTCCTAGCCATTGTTTCAGTGTGAACCATGTGTTTCAGGTTTGAGCCCCTGTTGTGTTCTCTGATTTTAGCAAGGGGTTTGGTACCTGTGCTTTAAGAACTTTATCACTCCAGTCTGTATGAGTTATAATAAGAGATGGAAGTGTTTTAATGGATAACTGTAAAAGCAAGGATTTAAACCCTGAAGTCTGTTACTGTCTGTGCAGGGGAGTGTTTTTGTGGGTGGGAGGGAGGGTTGGTTGGGATCGGGTATTTTTGTTTTGTTTTTGTGGGTTTTTTGTTGGTTTTTTTTTTTTTTTTGCATTTTTGAACTAATATGGAACTAAAACTGAAAGTTCAACCACTATAAAGAGCTGGGCAGTTAGAATGTCTACACATGGTTTTATAACAAGGCTTTTTGTATAAAATCTTTTTTTAGGAGACTTAGAACTGCTATCAGTTGAGAGAATTAGAGCTCAGAGTAGTTTTGTTGCCTTGCATAGAAGGGAATGACATTTCTTACAGTTCCTATGAAATTAAAATTTTACTGTGCTCAGTATACTTAATTATTAACTTGAACTTTTTAAAATGTGATATGTGTTGCATGTATAAGTAACAATCTATCTTTATGTTGGAAGCTGTAGTTTTATAGCTGTAGAAAATTTGCTTAACTGGAGCAAAAGGAGTCTTTTTAATTATGTTATTTTCAATAACTTGTGAAATCTAAAGCTTATGTGCTTACTTAGTGATCCTCTTTCTGAAAAATTACAAACTAAAATCAGTTTGCTTTTAACATAGCAGTTTGGAGGGATTTGGTTTGTTTTTGCATTCATTTATTCAGAAATGTATATTGTCAGTGTGATTGGGTCTAAATTGACTGTTCTCTTCTTAACCTTTTTGCTTAAATTTAATTCAGTAGATTTCATTTCCCTCCCCTAAATTGCTGGATTTTAAGCACGTTGATGAAAAAGCAGTCCCATGTTTTCCATTCATGTGCCCTATGCTCCCCACAGACTTCAGCAAGGGTTTATTCACCTGGTGCAGTGGTTTGAAAATTGCTCTATTAAAACTAATGGAGCAAATGAAAGGTTATTTCTAGCCTTGGTATATAGTTGGCCATATAAGTGTTCACGCTGGCACAAGTGGTTGAATTGAAGAAAGGTGACACCAAAATTCTTGGCAGCAGTACCAGCACTGCTTAAAGTAACTTTGAAACTATGATTTAGGATTGCTTGTTTATCATAATAATTACTAGAATTTAATGCAGAAAATTATGCTTGTAACAGCTGTCTTTTGAAAACTGCAAATAATTTTGAGATGCCATACACTCAGAACAGATAAATTCAAGTAGATAACAGTCTTATCCTGGTGTATCCTTACATTTGGGTTTAAAAAGCAATGAAGTGACCAGCTTTTTTATAATTTGTCTTTAGTGATGATGATGTAGAAGAAGCTCATCCAATGGATGGAAATGATAGTGATTATGATCCCAAAAAAGAAGCCAAAAAGGAGGTAACAGATAACTTAATGGTGAATGTCAGCTTGTTTGTTTTTAGTGAATGTGTTACTGTGAAGAATGAGTTTAGGTTACAGAGGTTTAGATTTCAGCCTGCCAAACTCCCGGGGTCTTTAAGTAGTCAAGATCTTGATGACTTCTCGTTGAAATAAAGTGGGTTTGTATATTTTTGCCATTTTGTGGCTGTAAATGGGTCTCTCATTACTTCTACTGTGTTCTGAGAGATCTTTCAAGTTTTATAAGAGATGTATCCTCTCACAACCTGGTAAAACAGGTTGTATTTGCCCTCCTTCAGTCTTGTTAATATGTTTACAGTTTTACTGATGGTGAATTATTTGAATCAGAATGTTTTCTTTGAATTTTAAAATTAAATTACATTTTTCAAAGAACAGCTTTTGTTGTTTGTTCAAAAACCAGAGTGAAGTGATGCATTTCAACTAATACATGGTTTTACTGAGATGCTTTCTGCTGATAAATGTAGAGGAAAAACAGTTAGCTTTACAGATGACTGCTGTGTTCAGGGTCTGTTCAGGTTTTAGGGTTTTTTGAGTTAGTGTTGTAAACATTAAGCTATCTATGAACAAGACTAGAGAAACACATTGAAGTGTGTGTGCAGTTGTTTCTTTGATCAACTTGAAGCATTTGTGATCTTCCTAAATCAGCCAGTTCGTGCTTCTCAAGAGTGAGAAGAGAGGTTATGCAAAACTTCAGCACTCCCACGAAGTGGTATCTAAGACTATGAATAAAGCTTTGCACTTTTCACAAAAATAATATTGAGTAAGAGACTGATAAGTTTAGCTTCTGTTCTGAGCTTTGCAGTGACCTTCAATGTATTTCTATCTGCTGCCTTGAGGGAAAAAAGGACAATTATCTCTTTTAATGAAAGAGTTTGAGATTTACTTTTTTAACATGGGGATGTTTTATAGTGCTTGAAATGTCACATGGTCTGATAATGTACCTTTTTACTTTCATGTTGCTCTAACGATATCCCTGCAATCTAATGACTGGAGTTGCTGCCTTAGCCATGTCTAAATAAGGGCTATTTTGCTCAATTTGCTTGGTTATAGTTTGAATCATGACATGCAGTCCAGAATGCAAGTAGTGTGTTGATAGACTTCTAGGAACAGGACAAATAGGTTTGTAGTTTCTGATGAGCTATTTGGATCTGTACAGGATAATTTTGTTATTGCGTACTTTCACTTCCTAAGCAAAATATAAACTGAGTAGGCTGATTGAACACACAGAGCGTGAAAACTTTCTGTTACCAGATGAAACAAATATATCCTAAACTCTCTATCTTGGCAAGACAAAATTGTGAGAGAATATTTTCACTTTAAATCCAGATTGAGCACACAATAATTGCAATTTCATACTGAAAGAGCAATGCAGAACCGAAACGCAAATAAGTATAAACAGGGCAGAAGTGAACTTAACCTTTAAGTTTTTAGATGTCAAAAATGTAAGGCTTTACATCAATTTTCCAAGGAAGAGCACGTATCTTAAACTTTTTATACCTAAAAAAGTGCTTATAGTGTATAAGTCTGTGGACTGGATTAAGATGTTATATTACCTGGGGAAGAGAATGTGGCAGAAGGTCAAGTGTAGTAAAACAAGACTCTGTTTGCTGCTCTGAACTACTACTGCTACAGAAAATAATGATGATTATAATGATGATAATGGCTGCTGCACTTGGTTTTGCAGTCACTATGATCAGATGACCACCTCCTCTTAACATGCATGTATGCCAGCAGGGAGGAGCGGTAGGGAGCTGCTTCAAGTAGGGAAAAGTCTGAATTCTCTTTCTGTCCTGGTACTAAGCATTTCTTTGAATTAAAAAATCCTTGCAGAGAAAGTAATTTTTGTGTCTCTGCTCCTAGGCTGTAGGGAAGCTACTCATTTGCTCTGAGGAAGTCATATACATGCAGAGAAACTGTGCAGCAATCCCCATCGAAGGCAAAGCTGAGATGTTTAGGTGCCCAAATATATAAAAACAGACTTCATTTCCTCTTTGCCATTCCTTTCCTTTCCAAAGAAGCAAATAACAAAGGCTCATGTTTTCTAAATTACATGGATTTTTTTTTATGATGAGTGCAGGGGTATGTCCATACTCTCTCTTCCAAATCTCAAATCACCCCCTCCCTGTCCCCCCAAACTAAACAGTACAGTCTTTCTGTAGAGCTCTTAGAGCAGGGAGAAATGTCATTTTGCATTCTTGCCTGGCCTGGTTGACTTTGTCATTATTCTCCTTTAACCTTTGCCCAAATTCTTCATAACTGATCAGAAATAAATGTGTAAAGCCATTGATTATTTGATTTAAGAACAAGAAACATACTTGTATATTACTTACTTTTTTACCATACATAAGAGGTCTGTAATGCTTGCCCTCTGTCAACATATTCAGAGTGAGATTTCCATAACATTTACTGCATTTATGGCCATGTTAAAAAAAAAAAAAAGTTTTGAAAACTGACCTTTCTTAGACTAATGCAGTCTTATCCAGCAGATGACTGATATGCTCCATCAACTCATCTGCAAGACATACTTGGATACTACATGCAAAGGAGGATGTTAGCTTGAGTTTTATTTTTCATAAATATGACATTACAATGCTATCTGATACTTCATTCTTTTTCATAAAGTTGTATACGAGATACTGTTATTCTTTAATGATTTATTTCTTGTAAATTAAAGGGAAATAATGAGCAGCCTGTCCAGACCAGCAAAATAGGTCTGGGTAGAAGAGAGTATCAGAGCTTGCAGCATCGCCACCATTCCCAGCGTTCCAAATGCCGTCCACCAAAAGGCATGTACCTGACCCAGGAAGATGTGATAGCTGTTTCCTGTAGTCCCAATGCAGCCAACACAATTCTTAGACAGCTGGATATGGAACTAATCTCGTTAAAGCGACAGGTACCATGGGTTATTGGTCTTGGTTTTGTTTTTTTTTTTCATCTCAGATTGTTCTGATTGTAATGGTTTTGAAGATTATCTGAAGATTCTGAGACTTCTTTAATGTGAGTCTTCCTCGTTTTGTTTCACAGTTTTCACCACACATGCTGGACAGTAGCTGTTCTTCAGTTTTATTTTTTTCTGTTCATCTGCTCTTTTGGATAAAATGAAGCAAGATGACTTTTGCTTATTAAAAAGGGGTAGCATTAAAAGAGTGCTACGTATTTGGGGACAGGAAAAATCAAAAGTCATGTTTGATTTTAATTTGTTTTTATTCTTTGTTAGAATATTTGTTGGAAAAGTGAAAATGAGACCAATGGAGCAGAGGAAGTTACATTTGTTATGCTTTAAATTGTAGCTGTTTTTCTGGATGTCCTTTCCCACATACTATGAAAGTATGGGAGGCATGTGAAAATCATGGACCTAGTTATTTCTCTGTTTAAATTGATAAGTTTTCTACTTCTTATTAAACTTAGAAAAGCTTTTTAGTCTTCACCTTTAAGAGGAAAATTGCCTGCGTCCTTTGCATGAAGAAATTAAACTTTGGCATTTAAAGTTGAAACATGTAATTATTCAGCTTCTAAGGGTACAATAGTTATGTGCATGCTTGCTTTCTAGGACCGGTGGGGCTACACAGTCAAGGCTTGTCCTCTGGAATTTTTGCCTCCTTATAGAGCTGCCATGTTGCAAAATCGTGGAGTGACTAAAGGGTTTTTTTCCATGGGGTTTTTGCTCCCTTATGTTCTTTTACAGGACAGATAAGCTTCTTTCTGTCACAGCAGGACTCTGGGGCTAAATAGCTTAGGTGGGTTTCACTCTTTAGCCTAAGTGTAGGTGAGTTGCAGCCTTAAGGTTGTGTTTCTCTTCTTTTTTTTTTTTTTTTTTTTGTTTTTTTTTTTTTTTTGTTTTTTTTTCTTGCAGTGATCTCAGAGATGCAGCCTTTGGAATCTCCCACTGAGTTGTCTGCTTTTATGTCCATACTTAAGAACCCTTGTAATAGCTGTGCACCATAGTATGCAAAACTATTTTCTTACCTATGTTACCTTATGTGCATCAATTTCAGATTTAAGTGGTTCATAGATGTGTATATGTACAATTTGGAAGGTCTGTCCTTTTCATAAACTAAGAAATATTTAAAATCATTTCAAGAATCCCTTCTAAAGAAAATCAGAATGATCTCAGGTCAATAAAAAGCATCTGTCAGAAGGAACTAACTGGAAATATCTCTTTATTTTTTATTAGAAGGAAGAAGTTAATTTATTAATATATGCAATACATTTCACATTTCTAAGAATGAAATTTTGTGTCTAGAGTATTTTTAATTCTTCAAGAACATGTGCATTCTTATCAAAAATCACTTGTTATGAACAGCTTTTAATATTCTTGCAGACAAACTGTTCTTTTGAAAGACTAGCTTAATTTTTTTTCTCCATAGTAAACTGTGATGTGTTTTGTTTTGTTTTTTTAAGTTTTTTTTTGAAACAGTTAAAAATAGTGAAGCCTTAAACCATAATATTTCTCTTTCTAACTTAGGAGGTACACTTGTGGCAATCCTAGTGAAGATAAATGTGTAAAGTGACCAACTTTCTTTGTGGAGCTGATTAACTTTGTTGTTTTTGACCAAGGTTCAAAATGCTAAGCAAGTAAACAGTGCACTTAAACAGAAAATGGAAGGCGGGATTGAAGAATTCAAACCTCCTGAGGTAAATCACAATAAATACTGAAACTTGTGGCCTTGCACTTAAATTAGTGGGAAGCTGCATAAATGGGGTTTGCTATAGCCTATAGCAGCAGCTTAAACAGGATCCATTAAATTACATACGGGGAGAGTCTGGCTTCTTTACAAGAAATCAGTGGTAGGGTTTTTTTTGTGGCAACTGGCTGAGAAATGAAGCAGAAAAAACTGAAACGTCATGTCTACTCACAATAATAGGGAGCTGAAATTGAGCCCTGATACATGGGGGCTTTTTGGATTAAAAATAGGTAATGTAAATTGCCAGTGTGTGAAAATATGACTATATATACATTTTGGCATCTAAAATGAATAATCTGTTACTACTGAAGTTCTGTTTTTGCTTGTTTTAAAGGCTTGGATATGAAACATAACATGAATGCAAAATGCTCTAAACACCAAGTCCAAATAGTTTAGGTAAATGTTACAATAAATTCAAATTCTGTCTGCATAAAGATCATTAGCTTGTGCATAAGTTATTACATAGCTGATATTAAGAACTGCAATAAAACATAGGAAAAACTGCTGGCATAGTTTTAAGCTCAAATCCGTAAACACTACTTCCTCTGTGTGAAAAAAATCTTAAACTATAAATTTGTGGCTTATAAGGAGGAAGTTTTTGCCTATTTTGCAAAATGTAGTGCAAATAAAACACATTGATGCTCAGATATTTTACAGCTGTTGAAACAATTTAATGATCTTTGTGCCATTTTTCTAATTTTAATAGTCTAATCAGAAAATCAATGCCCGTTGGACCACAGAAGAGCAGCTTCTTGCAGTACAAGGTATGTTAATAGTAGCAGCAAGTTGAAATCTGATGCAAAGGATTTCAAGAGGTGCTTAGGCTTATATTTGTATTTCCTTCTAATGCAAATCTGAACTTTATCTGGTCACCAGGAAAGCAGCAAAACTCTTGAGAATATGTAGGGCATTTATTCAAGCAAACAACACTAGGCTTTCTGTTACCCATGTGAAATTTCAAAGAGAAAAGCTAAGCAAGATTTAACAACTGTGTTAGTACCAGAAAGTCCCCTCAGTCATCTTCTAAATCACTTTACATTAATTTCTCTAATGTGGAAGACTAAAGCAATAGTTAAAGTAATAAAATTTGAAGCATTTAAGGTGATATCTACAGTATCCTAAAGTAGGAAAAATCAGAAGTAAATCTGCTTTACCATTGCTTTTCTCTGTTCATGAGGGAATAATGGGCAGGTATGTACCCATTAGGCCTTTTAAGAGTCTGAAGCTGGATATGGATGCTTGACTAACAGTCTTACTGGGCTAAAACCCCAGTGTTTTCTGGTAGGCTATTCATACAGCTGATTTGCATTTTTTTTTTTCCTTTACATGAAGGAAAACTGACTCTTGCATTAGCATGTACTGTCAAATCAAGGAGCATGTAAGGGAAATATCTGGAGATGCTGTCTTGAAGGCATATATTGACTCACTTATGTGGATCATCTTTTATAAAGATAGTAGCTCAGTTATATGTACCTGTCTTATTCCTTTGTATTCTTCACCTTGAAAGTGAGAGACTCAATTTTAGTATAACATACTCAGTGGATCAGGTTATCAGTGTAAAATTGTCAGGTATGCCCTACCTGGTATTTACTTATTAGTCAGATGACTGAACCTAAAGTTAGGTTATTTTGAAGTGTGAATGGAAATGTAGAAAGACATGGTGTCTTAAATCATCCCTCTCAACTCTGCATGCCTTAGGCTTGGATTTGCATCTCCAAACAGTCCTCTGTCCTAAGTTCATTCTCTCTCTATTGCTGAATACTTAAGTATTTTGTTCCCAGATGCAACTGAAGGAGATGCCTATGTCTAGTATCATAGTCTAGTAAGTAGAAGGCTTGCTGGAAGAGTGGGTAAAATCCAGGGTCATTGTGCCTGCCTTAGAATGAAAGGATTCAAAGCATCTTGCTTTTCCATAGTTTAGTTACTGGAGTTCTCACTAAGCAACAGTTTGGGAAGTGATAAGAACACATTCAGTTCTCTTTTAGTTGTGCCTCTTTGTGACCAGCAAGACAAATAAACTAGAGCCTGGGCAAATGAGTGTGAGGATTGGTGATAACTCCTTGGAGAGGAGATGGAGCCTTCTGGTCTCTAGGGATGGTTCTGGGTTTTATAAATGTAATCAGCCTTAAGGGTGGGGTGAGAAATCAGACCTTCTGGGAAAAAAATCTGTTGTAATTGACATGTGCTTTTTATATGTTTTGTTTCCTCTGTGGTCCCCTTCCCTTATCACTACATAAAATGGAGTTGGGAGAGAAACCTAATGATAAGAAAAAAGTGTTCTAATTATCCCTCCCTTACTGCTTGCTCTCTCTCTCCTGGAATGAGAATGCTGTAGGTATTAACCTCCCATCCCTCAGGCTAAGGACCCCAATTTCGTGCTTCAAAGCAATTGCTTGAGGTAATAGACTTTAGGCGAGGGAGCCATGCTGTGTTTTTCTCTGGCTTTGTTTTTAGAAGGTAGCTACAGTTGCTCTACTGAAAGCTTCCATTATTTGCATTAGGCTTGGACTTGAAAGTTGACTCAAACATGGGGACCTTTAGTTTGTGTGCTTTAAAATATGTTTGTTTCATTAAATGTATTGGTATTTTTTAGCATGTGCTTTTAATAATTTTAGAGACATCATAAGCATTAAGCAGGTAGGTGGCTACATTGTTCACTTGGATTTGGACAATAAATCTAACCATGGAATTTGTAAATACAATCTGTAGTGATATAATTTTGGTACTGCTTTTTGTAAAGATGAAAAAACTCACTATCTGCATTCTAATCTCAAGGGGTTGCCAGTAACTAAGGAAGAGGTAATGAGAAAACCTATCTTAAATAGAGCTGTGTGTCGTCTTAAAAGCAGTGTGGGTGCCTGCAGTGGGATTGTGGACTCAAATTTATGATCTGAGCAAATATATTTGCAGTATAATTTATCAGGTAACAGTTCGGCTTTGAATAGCTGCTGAATGTAATGAGCTAGTTCATCAGCTAGTGTTCTTAAATTACAAACTTTTATGTAGAGAAATGTATAAGCATGGTCATATTTTCAAACTAAATCTTGGCAATGAAGATGCAATTGCAAGAATGTTTTAATTCTCATGCAAAATAATGAAAGTTGCATTGAAAAGCAGTGCATGACTTTCATGGTACTGCAGGGAAAAACAGTTGGGGATCAGGATCTAACTCTACATAAGATAGTTGCTAGGAGCACTGTAATACCATCCCAGTGGAACTGCAGCTACCATTAACTATTTCTGCCTTGTTGTGGTGCTGTTTCGTATTGCTTTGCACCCTGATTAATATTGTGTTTGCTGTGCTTCACAACATTAAGCAGTGTAAGCAGCATCAAACTTGGATTTATGAGATTCTCCAAGAGAGACACTCAAGATGAAATGCTGTAATCAAGGGCATGGCACGTGTTCCAGTGTACCTTTGCAGCTGGGTGAAGTTCTGAAGAGCTTGAAGGATTGCTGTGAGCTGGGCTTTCAAATGAGCTGGGAGAAAACCATTCATACATGTGGAGTGAGGCTGTGCAGTTGTCCTTTTTGAGCTTCACTTTAATCAGTCTAATAAAATTATTTTTACTGAACAATGGATTGAAAATGTGAGAAATAATTTGGGGTTATTAGCACTGAATTTGTATAAGGATGCATAAATTATGTGCACCACTTTGACAGGCATGATGGCTTGGTAACCACTCTTAGAGATATGCCATCACCTTATACATTAAAGTTTCATGAACACACAGTGAATTTTCTCTATTGCTTATGTGGCTTGAAAGGCTTTTAAATACGTCATCGTGGTAGAGCAGTAGTAATAACATTGAAAAGAATCCAAAATAAGTAGTGCTGTGTGTAGCTAAACTAAGGAAATTATTTTTATTTTTTTTTAGCGTTGGATTTCCAGTGAAGGCAAGAACACCTTGTTTTCAAGCTGTTTGCTTGGAAATAAGGTTTAAGACCTTATTTTTGACAACCTCAGTTGAAGATAACCAGTAGGCTCAGTTGTTTTTTGGATTAAAGGAGGGAAGAAGTGTAGCCAGCATAATAACAGCAAAGGCTGAAATCACTAAAAGTCTATATTAGTTTTCTGCCAGAAATGTGCTTTGTTCTGCTGGGCACTTGTTCACTTGATTAATGGTACAGGATGTTAGATATATTGCAGTGGACGTTTCATGTTCATTATAAATCAGTAAGGATGGTAATGATATGGCAGACAAAGAATAGTAAAATACTGGAGGCAATGTTCTGTGAGCACACACGGCTTCTAAGGAGTATAGCTGATACCTTGTGCAGCTGATAAAGCACAGAGCCAAATCTGTCTTTGCTTTGCCTGGATCCATGCCCCCCTCCCACATGGCTCTGAAATCTTTCCAAGGTTCCTGCAATCAGGATGGTTGCATTCTTTTGTATGCCCCAGAAAAAGATACTAAATAATGTAGCTGGGCTCTTGACAGCTGCAACATCAGCTTCTCAGCTACAGAATTTGTTACTGTCCTGGAGGTGAACTTTTCTTTTCAATTGCAGGAGATGTGCATTACCACATCAGAAGTGCCTAATAATGAGGTGAATAGAAAGGAGCAGAACAAACTGAAGGTCATGCTCTTCGCAATTATGTTGAAAAGGAACATAGCTTTCAGATTTGAAGCAACTCTCACTTTCTGAACACTTTGCTTCATTTTCTGAAGTGAGGCATGAAATCAGGCATAAATTTCTTTTCCTGTAATGAGAAAGAGTGTCTGTCCTCTAAGAACTGTAATATGTTCTGAATGAGTTTAACTATCAGGGGCTTCACAGGAGAAGTCAAATTGTAATTTGCTTATGCGTAACTGACAGCAAAAGAAAAAGAGTCCTGCTTATTCACTCCAGAACAAAATCGGTTTGTTTCTTCAAGTCTCCAAACTTTCTGACACTTGTAATTAAAAATATACTTTGTGCAGCTAAAAGGTGGGAGAGGTTAAGGTTATTTTTTTCTTAAACAGGAGAGGGGAAGAACTAGACACATGGCCTAAATATAACAAAATCTATATACTTTTTATTATAATTCAAATTTTAAGTTAAAAACCATGGAATGTTGCACTCAATAGTTTTTTCGCATCATATGCAAATGTAATTTTAGAAGTATTTCAAATATATGTTGGGATTTTCTTTTCAAGTGCTCATAAACAAAAGTGACTACTGCTGTCAGTACAAAAATTAATGAAAAGAACAATGCAAAGATCACCTGTCATGCTGCTTATCAATAGGGGATTTGATCCTGGAGGATTGTGCTGGGCCATCTTATAAGCAGATACCAGTAGCTTAAATGTATTCACATTTTCCAGGGTGATTGGCCCAAACTCCTAGACCCAGTCTGAATGGTGAATGAAAGCTTCAAACAGACTTTGTGAGGTGAACACTTGCCAATTGCTCTGTGTAGTCTGAGTAGAGCATGTCACAAGTGCAGGAATGAGGAGTATATTGTGATTACTGAACTGTGCCCCCGTGTTCTGCCACTCTACCACTCCTGCCCCGCTGGCTGTGGGAAAGAGCCATCTGCATGCAGCTGGTGTGGAGGCAGCCCCTAGGAGTTAACAGTATTTGTCACTTGATATTTCTAGCCTTTTATTCTGTTTAGAGCCATTCATATATGCTCAGTCACCCTTCCTCCCCTCTTGAGCTGGTCTTGGGCTTCTGCCCTTACTGTGAGCATGCTGAAAGATTCACTGCGTTTGTCAGAGGCCAGATTTCTGTTGTTTTAGGTTGAGAGGCTTGGTGAGCAAGCCAGGATCTTTCAAGAAGAATGGGTAATGACTTTATTAAAAAGTTTTGATTTGTATGTTGATAGCTGTGCTATTAAAAAGTGCTTTGTTTTAATGGAAACTGAGGCCTTCTCCTAATTGAGAAGTTCTCCTAATTAGCGAGTCCTCGGTTTGCAGGTCCCATAGGTTCTCTCTATAAATACATCACACGTAGCTGTGTCTGACTGATTCTTCACAGCTATGTTATTTACTTTGCCTTCCAGGTGTCCGAAAATATGGTAAAGATTTTCAAGCTATTGCAGATGTAATTGGCAACAAGACTGTTGGCCAAGTGAAGAACTTCTTTGTAAACTACAGGCGTCGGTTTAACTTAGAGGAGGTATTGCAGGAATGGGAAGCGGAACAAGGAACCCTGGCTTCTAATGGTGATGCTTCTGCTTTAGGGGAGGACACAAAAAATACTTCTAATGTGCCATCAGGAAAGAGCACTGATGAAGAAGATGAGGTGTGTTTTGTGTACCAGAAATAAGTAAGCATGGGTTGAGGAACAGCATTTTATTTAGTGATAAAATATAAGGTTAACTGGTGTGGAGTGGCAAACCGCATTCTAAAGAATGATGACGAGCTTGCATAGAACTTCAGCCAATGTCGTTAACCAGCTGGGAGCAGGACTGCACCTTTGATAGTGACGATCACGTTACTGTTTTACTGTTAAAATACACTTCTTGTTCTAGAAGAAGACTTGCCTCGTAAATATTTTTAGTTCTGCTGTCTATAATGTTTTGGTTGGTGATTTCTTTTCAGTAACTTCTCAGTTCTTTGGTTTTATTTTTTTTTAAATGCTGTTTCCTGTGTAGTGGCCAGTGGCAGCCCAACTGCATCACGTCCTGGCCGGGACGGCCGTTCACGCAGTCTTGTCTTTGTCCTTTGTGCAGGCACAAAGCACTCCGGCCGCTCAGTGTTTAGGCCCTTCACCTCCAGCGCAGGCGTCTGCTCCAGCACCTGCCGCTCCCACGGCAGCTTTAAATCAGCCGCCCCCGTTACTCCGTCCAGCGCTTCCCGCAGCTCCTGCTCTGCACCGCCAGCCTCCGCCGCTCCAGCAGCAGGCGCGCTTCATCCAGCCGCGGCCGACCCTAAACCAGCCTCCCCCGCCGCTCATCCGCCCAGCTAATTCCATGCCTCCCCGCCTCAACCCCCGGCCCGTGCTGACCGCCGGCAGCGGCCAGCAGCCGCCCTCGCTCATCGGCATCCAGACAGAGTCCCAGTCCACTCTGCACTGAAGAAATGAAAAGCAGAATTATGCTAACTCCCGCCTTGGAAAAATTGTATCAATGTACTTTTTTTTTTTTTCTTTTTTCTTTTTTTTCTTCCAAATAATGAAGGGGAGAAAAGAGCAAGCCTTCACAGATATGAGACCAGTTTTCCAGAGGAGCAAGCTAAGAACTAGAAACAGAACTACGTCAATGACCACCTGTATAAAAATATTTTTATGCCGAAGACTTGTACAGCAGAACAATGCCTACACTGCGGCCCTCCTCTGTATGAATAACTGTTGAAGGAAGCTAACTTCTTAAATGAATAAATGTTCGACGCACCAAGATCTTGTTTAACTGATTTTTACTCTATTTATTTTATTACAGTTCTTTATAGTCAAGCATCTAACTACAGGAAAATAGTCTGGCAAATCTAGAAATAGGTAATATTGTAGGAGACTTAAATGTAGTGTTGGGGTTTTTTGTGTGTGTGACTTTTTAAATTTTTTTTTACCTTTTAGTGAAAGAAAATAATGGCTTTAGGTTCAGAATGTTTGGTCCTGTTTAGATAACAGTAGAAGCATTTCACACACTTGTAAAATGTAGGTCTTCTCTTCATGTTTTTCCCAGAATATCTTAGCTTGTTTTGAAAGGTACTGGCTTATTAAATACTCCTCTTTCAGAATCTTCTGAAGACTCAGTTGTACCAAGTTTATTCAATCCCATGCTTGTTCTACTCATTGAATTTAACTGGAAGTAGGAGCCCAGTTTCTTGCTACAGTCTTGTCTTGTGGGCTGGGCAAAACAGAATGGCAGCAGCTTCCACCACCCAGAGGGATGATAAGAGAGGAACCATCTAGCAAGAAGTATTAATTTAAATTGTTATTCCACTAATAGTAGGTACAGTAAAGTTCCACTCCTCTGAGAATGACTCTGCTGTTCGTGTATGTTAGATCACTGGTACCTTGCTCGAGCAGTAATGAGGGAAGTGTAGAGGCTGCTGGTGCTGGTAGAATATCATGAGAGTAGTTACCTGCTGCCAACCCAGTCTTACTTTTAAGTGATTATCTCTTGACTCCTGCTATATTTCTGGCAAAGTTGATTACATGAGTATTAGGGGAAGGACAAGGGTGTTTGTTTATTTTATTGACTCAGTAAAACTTGCATTTAGGTATTCATATTGTTTCCAAATTACAGGAGTTTGAAAGAAACTCATTTCACTGCATTCTCATCTGAAACCCTGATTGATGCCTAGCAGTGTTTTGGGTGTGGGGTTTTTTGGTTTGGTTTTGTTTTGTAAAAGCAGATGCCTCTACCCTCCAAGTAAACCAGGTTCCAAATATCACTAGCACTGTTTGAAACTGTGTGATCTGAATTAAGCTATTGAGAAATAATGCATTCTTGATTATGTAATAATATTCATGTTAACTGTCATACTATCTCAAAATGGTTTTTTTGCTCATAGCTGAAATGGTGTCTGAAGTCTTTTTAACTCATTTTTGTTATTAACTAGATTTGCCCTTCACTAAAATGGGATTTTTTTTTTTAATGCAAATAGGATGTGCTCTCCCTAGGTTTTTTTCACAAATAAATTGAGTGGTCTAATGATCAGTTTAGCAGCTAAATAAGGTCTTTTTTTAATGTGCAAAGGGAAGTTTTTGTACTATCAGATTCTATTTCATTTGAAAATCTAGTATTAAATTTTGTTAGTTGTAAACCTGAGTTGCATTTAAAATGTTGACCTTTATTCATTATATTGTTATAATAACATTATAATATAATGTTTTAGTTCTTCATTTTAAAATATTCTCAGATCAAGCTTGAGAGATTTTTCTTTCTGAAGAACTTTCGCTGGTGTGCTGCGGTGTCGTACAAAAGGTCTGTCTTACAAATTTTCTTTTGTATCAGGTGCTTAACCACTATGTGAGCATCAGATGACCCCCTTTCTAAGTAAAGCAGAATTTTAAAACAAGCACCAAGGAATTCGTGATCATGGAAAAAACTTGTGTTCTGGGAGTCATGAGTCTTCAGTGTACCCTCACCAGCTACGCACAAATCTGGCTGCTCTCTGGTCTTTAAAACCAATACAAAACCAAGATGGTACATTTTTACAGTTTAGTTGTTAACAGTGGTGAGATTCACCTTCAGGATTATTTTTATTTTCCTTTTTTATTTTTTTTATTTTTTTTTTTACTTTTAAGCGTTGAGTCTCCCAGGTGTGTGTATTGTACATCTGCTGATTTTTGTCTTGTCTCTTGTTGATAGACTTCAGTATGCAGAATGTTGGGTGTTACAATACAGTTGGCCATCACCAACTGCTATGAAACTGTTCAGTACATTGTAATTCCGTTTAATCTTGTTTAAATATTCTATGACTGGGCAAAGGTGCTGTATTTGAAGGGGGGAGGGAGGGCCAGAGATAGGTAGGGTAGTATTTCTTATTTTACCTACACTGTAGCACACAGTAGGGAACTCCTAGCATTTGTAGTACTAAATAAGTATGTACATAGCAAAATGTCTTTATTGTGTGCTTTGCAGAATATGTGCATACAGTTTGCACGTCCTGTTTTGGGGGGTAGGGTTTGTTTTAAGCAGTGTTTGCCTGGAGAGTGATATGCTTGCTGCTTAATCAAAGGATTAAAGTTTCAAAGAAATCTGTGTCTTCTATTTTTATGTACCTTGTAATGGTCTAATATGTTAGGGCCCTTATACTGTGATTCTCTTCTAAATTCATTTATATTTTTTTAAGAATTAGAAATAAAATTATACAATGGTGTTGATTTCAGTGGGAAATTTCTTTTGCCATATCTAGTCTCCTGTTTTGTAATGTAGTAATGAACTCTGACTTCAAGGTTGGCTTAATTTTGTCACTTTAAAAAAATGTACAATGTTTGCACACTAACGTTTGGCAGAGAACGTGTATCCTACATTGTTCAAAGCTAATGTAACTCTACAGCTTTTTGTACAGTTTATTTTAATTAATAAAGCAAAACGGTACTAAAAATTAAATTTTACAAATGCAAGGCATAATTGGAACAACATGTATTCAAGAAACAGCACTTGAAAAATATGGATGTACAAGAACTATCACATTTAATTGTTGCACTTTAAATCAGAATGGGCACAGAAGTTGAGCAGGTATTTCTGCATTTAATAAAACAATCACTAAACATTGCACATTATAGTAAAGTAGTTTAATTTGTTGCTCCTGAGCAAAAGGAACCGAGGTACTTTTGTCCTTAGGGGTTTTTTTATCCATAGAGTATTGGGATTTTTCTTTACTCTGGAAACCTCGCAATGCATCAAGAACAGAACACAAACCAGTAGCTTACAGATACGGGATTTTATGTATGGATGGAGACGAATTGCAGAGTTTAGGGAATAGTTTGGGATGAAGGTCACTAGGACTGTGATGTGCCTCTTGATAGCAAAAGAAAGGAAGAGACTGAATTTACAGCTGAGGCAAGGCAGAAATGTGGTTGTCAGGCAAAAGCAAAGACAAAGATCATGAAATAGCGTGCTTGGAGATGTTTCATAATGCAAGGAAAGTTGTAGAGAAATCAGCAATGTTGCACTCTAAGCAGCACTGAACACAGCACAGTCAGCCTCCTGATGTGGTCAACCTCCAGCTTTTCCTGAGGCTGAGGTACCCAAACCTCAAGGGTTTGCCTTTCTCAGAGTGAGTTAAAACCAGCCATTGATGGGGTAGACATCTACTTTAAGATCCTAGGCAGTTGTATATGAGATATAAAGGCAAACATGACCTCTTTAGCATTGCTCATAGTCCATTGCTGATGAATCAGGCATCAAAAATGCACAGTCAGGTAGGGATGAGAAGCAGAATATGCAGGCAGCAGTGTCTGGACTATTTAATTGGCAGGTGCCCCCTTTTATAGAGCAGACATTCTCAAAATTAATTCTGAAGTACGACTTTGGTAAATACTTTCTTTTCACCACTAGTGAAGGCTGCTACTTTTTAGTTCTGTCAATTCTTTAATCTTAAAGCTCCTTTTCAATGCAGTTTTGTACGCTGAAAGAATTCTAGCAGTACAATAAATCCTCATTGCTGTTAACTGACTTGGCACTTTTCCCTTGGACTGGCTCAAAAGGAAGCACTGAGATTCAGGGATTGTGATCTCTCCTGCAGTTTCAAGGATGCAACTTCGTCCTTATGCAGACCAGGCCTCCTGTTATGCTCGCTGAGCCTTAAGTGAAGAGGGATTTTTAAACTAATGCCCGCCCCCTGATACCTCAAGATTTGTTGACGGATCTTCATCCCCACAAAGCCCTGTTCTGGGGAATTATCTTCTGCTGCACTGGGAGATAGTGCAGCCAATGACCAGCGTGGCAACCTGATCCCATCTCTAAACTATTCATTTACGTTTCTAAATATTTAGTTACAGAAACATAATGCCTGTTGTTCTGACGGATGTTCCTGTGAACTTCCCGGCAAGTAGTACGGAGACTAACCAGGATATTCCTAAAAGCTAATAAAAAAAAATTAAATAAAAATAAAATTTAAAAAAAAGACCTAATTTTTGCAAGGAGGAGTGTTTTTAAAAGTGTCTGTTGTAGTAATGTCTTTGCTGGGCTCTCAGAGTCAAAGCACTATGGACTGACTCCCACAGGAGTTGACAATTCTGAGTCATTGTAGCAAAAGAATCTTTCTAAAACCATTTTATTAGTATTGGTTTTAGAGCTCCTTTGAAGACAATCCAGATAACACGACCCGATTGTTTCTTTTTTTGTTAGCCTTAGTGCTTTTGTGCGTGCACTAGGACGGAATGTTCCTTGGAGACTGGTTTTCCCAGAAGTGGTTTAATGTGAAAGACAGAACAAAGTGCAGCAGCAGGTGATGTGGCACAGGCAGCAAAGCGCTCGCATCAGTGCTGTTGGCTGGAGGGGATCGGCGTTCCCTGCCTTTGTAAGGAACCTTTCGGCACGTCTCGGGTCATCAGCCAGTAGTGCCGGCATGTAATTGTAATATTGTAACAGCAAATTATAACTGGCATGTAGCACGTCCGTGTCCTTTGCCTATTTAGCATCGGCTTATTTTCGCTCTTTCAGTCCCGGAGGTGTAAACAATGAGAGAACAACTCCTGCCCTCCCTGCGGGCAGCGAGTGCTGTGTCCGAGCCCCGCCACCGCTCCTGGAAAACTCCCTGGCCTGCGGGGCCCCCGACAGCGCCGAGCCTCACCGGCCGATCGGGAGGCTGCAGGGCGGTGCGCGGAGCCCGGAGCCGCCGGCGGCTGAGGATGGGGCTGCCGGGGAGCCTCCCCCAGCCGCGGGTCCCGGAGGAGGCGGGGGAACGCCGCCGCTCCCTCCCCCAGCCCGGGAGCGCCGCCGGCGCCCGGAGCGGGGCGGTGCCGCCGCCGGGGTCTCCCCGCCCGGGGGTTGCCATGAAACCGAAAGCGGCTCCCACCCGCAGGGGTAGCGGCAGCGCCGGTAGCAGTAGCAATAGCAATAGCAGTAGCAATAGCGCGTCCTCGCCGCGCCCCCCGCCCGCCGGAGCCGCGCACGGAGCCGCGCCCGCGCAGCCGGCCCGACCCGGTAGCGCCCGCGCCCCACCGGCAGCGGCGGCCCCGGCCCGGCCAGGCAAGGAGCGCGGCGAGCGCCGGCACAGGTGCGGCGGGGCGGGCCGGGGCCGGGGCGAGGGTCCCGCCGGCGCCGGGACGCGGGCAGGGGTCGGGGCGTGCCGGGGAGCGGGGCCGGGCCCGCGGGCGGCAGCGGTGGGTGCCGGCCGGGCTGGCGGCGGCGACGCCTCCCTGAAGTGCCTCTGCCAGCCCCGCGGTGCGCAGGGAGGTCGGCGCGGGGCTGCTCTCCTCCGCTCAGAGAGGCGGCCCGGGTCGCAGAGCCGAAGTTGGCGCCCCGGGAGTTGTGCGAGGTGCGGCGGAGCGCTCGGCCCCGGAGCGGGGCTCCCTCCCTCTCCCCCGTGGAGCCGCTCTCAGCGCAGCCCTGCCCGGGATGCGCCGCGGCCGCCGCCCCCAGGGATGCCGGAGGGAAAGGTAGGCCCGGTGCCCGCCCCGGAGGCTGATGCGGGGCCGAAATTTTGGGGGCTGGGAAGGAGATAAAGCCGGGACTGGCTCGGATGAATGAAGAATGTCTTCGCAGCTTTGATCTTTACAGACTGCAGGGAACTGTAACGAGCATCCCCGCTGGTGTCAGCTGAATGCTGCTGGGGGGAGGGAATCTCCCCTCTGTGCTTGTGCAGGGAGTCTTCTGATTTCCCTTGATTAAGAGCACTCTGGGAGCATCTTGAGGCAGCAGGCTTTAACCAAACATTTTCAACACTCTTCATATTTAGAAGGAAAAATGAAGAGCTCCTATTGTTGGCACTTCTTGAATTGCTTTGCCTATTGTTAGCTTGGCCGCTCCTTCCCGGTACCAGCCAAGAACAACTTTCCTCATAACTTCCGTTTTATAAATACGGGATGGCTGAAAGGAGCGCAATGATGCGCTAAAAATAGCTGGGTATATTCAGGTCAGGCACATCTCCAGGCTGGCAGCTGAAACAGTTGTATTTTTAAACTCCCCTGCTGATTGCACACAGAGCATGGAGGTTTAGTGATGAAGGTAAAATTGGGGTGCACTGGAATGCCCTTGTGCATGAGCCTTGGTCTGGCTGTTTTTTCACTTCACCTTCTACTGTCTGGGGATTGTATTACATTACTGCTTTTCAGCTAAGCGTGAGGTGTGGTGCTGATGTGTTGCACTCAGCCTGAAAACACCCAGGACAACTTCCTTTGCTGTTAGCCTTGATTATCTTGTTTTATTTCTGTCGTGCAGAGAACTGTTTGCTGTGGTTGAGGACCTCTCTGTGTGAGCAGAAGGCAAAACCACAGCCCTTGGCTGAAGCGAGTTGATAGTTTCACATCAGGAGGGAGGGACGTGCCTGTGTGCGGGAGCAAGAGGAGGCAGTGCAACCCTCCGGATCACCCTGACAGTGAAAATCCAGTTGTTCCCAACTGCTTGGCAAAGGAGATATTGGAGAATAGATTTGAAATAGATCAGCCTGCTAGTATCTCTCAAAAAAAAAAAAAAATCTGCCCTCCCAGCACACTCTTGCTCAAATACATAACAAGGAGGCAGCGGAGCCTGTTATCGTTCCTTGGACAGAGAGGAAACCTTTATATAGCTGGAGGCAATGCAGGGGCAGGTGGAGGGAGACTAGAACAGGCTTTGAAAGTGAAGAGGTTTTGGTGCATTGGGAAGGTGGAGGGGTGGTGAGAGGTGATGTAGCTGTGGCTTAGAAGAATAATCCTTGTAGCAGCATGCAGGGTGGATAAATGAGTAATATTACATTTCAAGAAAAGTAAGGGTTTGGAAATGAGTGTTCTCCCCATTCCTGGAAGTGTTCAAGGCCAGGCTGAATGGGGTTTAGTGGAAGGTGACCCTGCCCATGGCCAGGTGGTTGGAATGAGATGATCTTTAAGGTCCTTTCCAACCCAAACGCTTGATTTGGTGAAAAGGAGAGGATGATAGTGATGGGTGACTGTTTTGTTTGTGTTAATAGACAAGAAATACTGTGTCATGCAAAGACATGAAACAGGAGAAGCTGGTGAGGTATTGTGAACATCTAAGGCCTGAGAGGGAGATGAAGGTTGTGGAGCTGAGTGGAATAAGGTCTGGTTGTGTCAGGCTGGGATGTGGGCTGTGCAGAAGAAGGGCTGTGGGGGAAGCTTGGGCTCATTGTGCTACCCCTGGGCTGGTCATCATCCACAGCATAGGAAGATGGTCTGTGGTGATAGGGCACATCTGTGAGTACCTGACAGGAATCTTTAGGGTTAGAAACTGAAGAGTTGTAAGCTGCTGAAGGATAAGATTCAGAGTAACACCATGAAGGAAGAAAGAAAATCTTGTGGCACTTACAGGGTATTTATGGAGTTTCAAGAGGGTAAGGAATCACAGCCAGGAGGGAACAAGATTTTAAAGCTAGAAAGCTGCTCTTGTAGACTTGGACAAAAGGAATTCAGGTAAGTGCAGAGGACAGAAACCAGACGGTTCTTTATTTCACCACACAGGCTCCCTAAGTCAGGAGCAGTTCTTGCACAGCTGTCAAAGCTGTGGGACAAGTCAGGAGCTCTTCATTCTGTGCCTCATATTGCTTGGGTCACTTTGCAAAATCCCTTTACTGGGCAGGTGCAGACCTGTAGGGCTCTTCATCTCCTGGACTCTATTTTTGCCCACCTTCAAGTTATCCTATAGCCCTCTGTCTTCTTCAGTTCTTTGTCTGACCCTTTGATTTTGCATAAATAGAAATAATTCATAATCAGGAATCATCTGGCTAGGGAGAGATATTCCTTTCTCTGGTTTTTCAGGGAGTCTGTGTGAGTGGTAATTTTCTTGGTCTCTGATCCTGTGGGGGCAGTTGGTGGTGGCTGCAGGGATTCAGGTAATTTCTCTTGTCTCCCAAATGTTCTGTTCTTGAGAGCATTCCCTGCCCAGAGCAGTGTGGCAGCCTGAGGGTGCTGCTGCAGGACCCAGCCAGCTGGCTGGGACACCTTACAGCCAGTGTGCCCTTGGGTCTGGGTCCTGAGGTGAGGATTTCAGAAGCTCTTCTTTTGCTTTCTGAGGCTTTTCTGTCCAAGTTTCTTGGCAATAACTGCGAAGGGTTAATGATCACACTGTTAGTCATCAATCCCTTATCAGTACCAGTTTGGGCTGCAAGTGTGCAGTTGTTCCACTATCTTCCCTCAGACCAGGAAAGAAGCTAACCTCTTTACCCTGGTGTGTGACTGGGCTCTGGAAAGAGAGGAAACTTGAGTCATGCCATATTGTTAATATAAAATGTTGCCAAAATTTCCAGTTTCCCCTGCTCGATATTGCAACAAATACACAAGTGTGTGAGAAACTCTCTGCACCTAAGCCACAGTGGTTTTGATATGGGATTGCCCAGGGTGCTCTGTAGTTAAGCATGTTTGTCTCTGGGAGTGGGACTGATAAGGCAAGTTTTTGTGTGTAGTATACTGATATTTGCATACAGGGATTCTTTATGGCTGAGTATGTTGCTGTGAACTTACTTTGCAGAAGATTGTATCAAAACATAAAAGTTATTTGCTATTATTATGCAAAGCCACCTTGTGACTAACCAAACCTCAAGGTTAAGAACCATCTGCAAAGCAGACTTTCCCAAAGTAGGTGCTGTGAGACATGAAATGGTCAGACCTGTGCTAAGTCATATGGTTCACAGTCTTGTCTGCTATTATATCCATGTGCTTGAAACTGGAATGTGGCTCTATGAAAGAAAAAAAAAATACTGTGGCTGTCTGGCTGTGGCAGCATGCTCAGGCAGAGCAGCGCAGCTTTCCACTGCCCACTGCATTTGGAGAAGGGGCCATGGGAAAGCACCACTCCTGGTTCTTACCTCTGTAGATCTCCAGGCTGTCCTCATGGGAGGGACTTTTCAAGAACACATCCTTTCTCCTGTTGTTTTTTTTTTCTTTTTAAGAAAAGAAAACTATGACAATCTTTGTTGTCACAGCCAAGTTCATGGGGTCCCCGATAGCATCTGGGTTTTTACATTAGCAGTTACATTTTCAGTGACACTTCTGACTAGAAAAATGAGTGTCTACATGTTGACATCTGTACATATTAAAAAAAAAAAAAAGTTAGCTCCTCCTTGTAATTCAGATGAATAACCATTGAGTTGATTCATAGACTTCTGTATAGATGCTGGTAAAGTTCTTCATTAAGACTAAGTCAATGTATCTGGGCATGGAAAATAAAACCAAGAATATATTGTGCCTTAAACAGATATTCACGGCCAAACCAACTGAATGGTCAGATCAGCTGAAGTCCTGAATAGTGTGTCCCTATAGAGCAGAGAAGGAGATGTGAATCTGAAAGCCCCTAAGACTTAGTTCTGCAAAATCTGTACTGGCCAATTATTTGTTAGGAAAAGTGAGCACTCACTTTGGCTTCAGTACATTAAAAGATAAAGCCTGTTAGTTGTCTTGCTTTATATCCCTTACTGGCTTTTTTTTCAGTAACTTTTGTTTCTTTGGTTTGTTTTTTTTCTCTTCTTTCATTCTGTTTCCTAAATGCTGTTGCTGTCTTTTCACTCAAGTTCGTCCCCTTGAGTTTGCTTGAAACTTGGTGAGTGTTTTAGCACTGTGCTTGACTCTGGAGGAGGTCAAGGGCTGCTCACAAACAATAACACTGGCCCACTGCTCTCTATTCATTTTCAGAGTCAAGCTGTTTAAAATTAAGATCCTGCTCCTACTCAACTTCTCCATTTGGGGTTTTCCCCAAAGCTTCCCAGAAGCAGATGGCAGTTCCTGGAGCAATGCCTGCAGAGCCCTACACTTTCTGCAGCGCTGCCTCCTTCCGAGGAATCCAGCTGGATGTGCCCTTCTCTCAGAGCTGCCAGGCTCAAGGAAAGCCCATGTACAAGCTGTTGTGCTGTTCTGGTGTCAGCCTGGTGGTGTGCAGTCCACAGCCTGACCAGGAAGCAGCCTGAGGACAGGTGCTGAAGGCAGGGATGAAAGGACACCTCTGGGTTAAAAAGCTTGACTGTAGAAGGGAGCTTAAGCTGTGCTGAGAAATGCAACTCAGATCAATTTAATTGATCCCATAAAGAAGCAGCATGCCTGCAAATTGGTGCCTTTCCCTTTGCCACTGACTTCATGATGCAATGGTTTGTCTGTTCCAGAGCTTCATGGAAGGTTCAGGAAAACGTGCTGTAGGTTGAGATGCTCCCTGCGAGGGAAGATGGAAATTGAAATAGGCTAGAAATGCTTTGAGAGAAAGCTCAGGTCAAGGGAAAAGGCAAAAGATAAAATGCAATTTTATGTTGCATTAAGTACAAAAGAGAATAGAAACTTTATTTGGAAAATGAGTATTTTAAATAACAAGAGACTTAAAAATTATTGCTTTCAGAGAAAATACAATAGGGTACTTTAGGAAAGAAAGAAAGAAAAGAAAAACCAAAAAAA
Organism: Cinclus cinclus; assembly: GCF_963662255.1. Classification (NCBI taxonomy): domain Eukaryota; kingdom Metazoa; phylum Chordata; class Aves; order Passeriformes; family Cinclidae; genus Cinclus; species Cinclus cinclus. The sequence continues at coordinate 90,082,453 of NC_085048.1, forward strand.
CAGGAGACCAGAAAGCAAAGGTAGAAAGCAAAGGAGGATAAAGAAAGAGTGGGGGTAGAGATGGAGCCTAAGGCACTGCCATGAGGGCAGCACATTTTGGACTGGGGAGGGAGGCTGATGCAGAAAGCGGGAGATGGAGGCTGCCAAGAGTCTTACGTGCACAATTAAATTCAGACTACAAAACCATTAGGCTTTATGGCCACTTAAGTTATTACAAAACCAAATAAAATGTCTATTTTCTTAAAATGGATTTTATTTCCGTTTGTCAGTTCTGTTTGAATGTGACCTGCCTGTGCAGCCTGTGACATGAGCTGATGTGACCGAGCCAATGCTGTTCCTCTGAGAGCTGCACTTCATTTCCTGCACTGGGTGGGTTCACCTTGGCTTTGCCGAGCTACTGTGGAGGGCTTCACAGGATTGAAGTTTCTTATGTGTTTCTTATGGCCCTGTGGGTTTCCTGCTGTCCTTGTAGTTTTTCTTTGATCATATCATTCACCAGTTTTGTGGAAGGTGAAATCTACTCTGTGTCTTGGATTCCAACTGTGAGAAACGACCTTGGTAACCTTGTGTCAGTCCAGATGGTAAAATCTGCAGTCCCTACATCATTGCAGTAAGGCAAAATACTTTTCAGTGGCTTGCTTTTTATCCTAACACTTCTAAAACATTTTTATACATGATCTTTTCAAAGCTACTCTGGGGGATTTCCACTCCCTTGCTGTTTTAAAATGCTCATAGTGCTGTGTTAACCACAAAGCTGATGCTTGTACACACACACTCTCTCTCTCTCTCTCTCTCTCTCTCTCTCTCTCTCTCTCATTTTCTCACCATTGAGGACCAGCTGCAGTTTCCAGGTATGGCTTTACCAAAACATGTCTTGTTAATGCTGGCAGGAGCTGAACTTGCCAGAATTATTATATCTCATTTCTGAAGGGCTATTCAGGGGCTTGGCACGGAGGGGTTGGGGGAAGGCTGCAGAGCCAAAAACATGTTGGGAAACAAGTTCACCCCCTGAACTGGCAAAGTGGTGCCACGATGTTGTCGGGGTGAGGGGCAGAGCCTTCTTACTGAGATATCTGTTGTTGCTTGGGAATGTGATAAAGCACTCAGGGATTGCCACAGAAGTGATGGCAACAAGGTTGTTTTCCGGCTGTGAATGAGGTTATTTTAAGGCATAACAATATTGTGTTGATTAGAAATAGATTTCTTGATAATGCAAAATTAATTAATTAATTATTTTTAGAACCTCCAGGGAAAACAGTAGATGTAGCAAATAAGTAAACTGGCTGTAAAATAAAAGCTGCTTTAGCACCAGACACACTTCATTAGTTTTAAGAGTGTATTTTTAATTTTTTTTAAACGCTGTGTTGTAACCTGTGTCTTAAAACCCTGATGAAGTCTAGTCTTATGGGAATTTATTGTAATGCTTGAGGGTACTTCTATGCAAAGGAAACACTGCTGTCTGACTCTGCATAGTGAAAATTTGCCTATGGAGATGAGCAAACTGATGCTTGCTTAGTAAGGTTTTACTGTGCCTTGAGGATGAGGTAATATTACAGTTGGAACTTCAATAGTCTAGTGGTGTCTGTATACAAAAGAAAATGTTTATTCTGCTGTCCTCTGCAGCAACATCCCCTGGGGTGGCTCAGGCACATATCCAGTAGGAAATTGTTGCTGTTAGGAACACTCTCTCCTGGGTACCAGCTGGTCACTGCCCTGCAGCTTTTAAGGGATCAGGACAACAGCAGAGCAGTTCCTGAGGTTCACTTGCTGCCAGGTGAAGTGGGAGTGAGCCCTGAGTGTTAGCAGTGGGTCTGTGTTGGTGCAACAGGGGACCCTTTCCCTCCTCAGCCTCTGTGCTCGACGAACACACACGATGCAGCCAGGGTCCTCCCACATGAGGACTCTGCAAGTGTGTTTGGTTGTCAGCAGTCAAAATGTTCTAACCCTTCCTGGGCTGGAAGGGACGAGGATGATGCCCCAGTGATGTCAGATGTCATAATCTCCTGTTTTCACATGACTGCATATAGCTTGCTATACCTTAAATATGTATCTCAAACTGTATAGATATTTCTAGTCATTCTTTAGCAAACTGTTATCTCTTCCACTCTGTGTTGAGCTGAGGCATATATTTCATGTCCCCAAAATAGTAGGGAGGGCCTTAGAGTAGTAAATCATACAACTTTGTTATTTTAATTCAAAAGTACTGGAGGCAGCTAATCTGTTTATAAATTTAATAGTTTATAAGACAGCTTGGAGAGGGTTGTTTTAGTGCAAGATGTGTTCCCCTCCATCCTGTTTCTGCCTGTTACCTCCCAATGAAGTGACTTGATCTTAGACCTCAAAATTTGACAAAACTTTTCCCACTGTGACTAAGACAGTTTTGATCTACCATAAAAGGTAGATAATTTTAGAGGGAGGGACAGGGCATCTTCTAAGATTTGTCCTTACCAATTGTCTTAGGACAAAGCAACAGAGCTGAGCTAGAGCTACAGAAAAGTAGGTGCATAACCTTTTTTCTGTGCCCTGTTGTATGACACAGAAGCTGGTAGGTGAGGAAGGTGCTTTTTACTGGGAATACCCCAGTCCTGGAGGGTGGCTGTGCAGCACCTTCCCCTCATGCAGTGAACCTGGCAGAGGTCAGGCTCTCAGACACATTTGCTGGGCAAATGGATCCTGCATGGATCCTGTCCATGTGTGATGATCAAATCCGTGATGATAACCTGGATATTTCCCCTTCTCAGTCTGAGACATGGTGGCACTCAGTGCCTGTGCCAGCTGTCCTGGAAGTTTTGGCTGCAATGGTGCACTCTCAGCTCGTGGAATAATGTACTAACCTTTCAGGAGGGCTTGGCTTCATATGAGAGAAAACAGGAAAAACATGGTCTCTTAAAAAAGCAGCCACATCATAAGGAATGTTTTTTCCTGTGTGCAGAAAGTATGTTTTTGTGGCTAGAGGAAGTTAATCTGTCCACAGTAATTCAGTGTGATATCAAGGTTCCACACAGCCTCTGTCATTCTGACTGCTGTTGCTGGAGATAGAGAGAAGCATTGCTGGAGGGGAGCTGTTTGAACATGGCTTTAAAATGTTGATGCAATTTTATATTCTAGTAAGTCATGCCCATGCTGATTTTTCTCCTTGTTATGTTCTGCTCAGTTTCGGAACAAGAAGCAATCCTAAGTGTGGAGCATTTTACTGGAAAATGTTTGGGCTCAGTTTTGTGTGGTGGTAGTTAAAACAGGATAGCTCTCAATTTATAAAGTTTATTTTTGTTATGAAAATTCTCCCACTTGGATTATTTCCAGTGAGGTTAAGGCATCTGCATAAAAGGAGTTGTTCCAGAAGCATTTTGCTTGTGCAGCTCATGGTGCAGGCAGGGCTGGGATGCTGAAGTGGTGGGAAGGTGCAGCTGGGAGCTCTTTGTACTGCACTGCCTTGGAACTCCCACTCATTGGTAGCCGTTTATAGGACTCGGGCTTAGCTTCTAGTGATTCATACCACTTTTTGATGTGTGGGCAGAATTAATTATATTTATTTCAGTATAGGGAAATCCTTTTTTTTTTTTTTAATGTGTGGGTTTTTCAGCCTCCATAGGTTAGGGCATTTTGTGTGTGTGCTGTTGCAATGGAGTTGGAGTGAAAATCTCTTTACAGAGTGCACTGTGTCTGCCACAAGAGCATCATTATGCAGCACGAGCCTGCCACTCTCTGCTATTTTAAACCAGCATTACAGTTCACACGTGTGCTGAAAAATTGCAGCATACACAAAGGCAGGACACCTTCCCCTTGCTGGAAGCTGTGAGCAAACAGAAGTGAAAGCTACCTCAGCCCCTACCTACATTGGTCAGGCATCAGCGTAAGCAGGAAATTGATTCAGATAACCCTGGGGTGCTCTCACTGTCACAAAACAGCACTTTTTCCTCTGACGGTTTCCCTTTGGTTTCAGTTCAGAGAGCCCATGCACTGGAAGCCAGAAGTGGGAGCAAAGCTGCTGCAACCTGCCCCGAGTCACTGGTGAGTGCTGGGGTGGGAATTACACGCTGCCTGGGCTGGTTTGGATCCCATCCCACCGAGTGCTGGCTGGCACAGGGCTGCTGGTTCTCAGCTCCTCCGAGTCTCCCCAGCTGATTCACACGGGCACCTCTCCAGCTTGGCCAAAGCACTGCCAACCTCAGGCTCTCTCCTGGGGCAGCCCATTTCTTCCAGCAGAACAGCTGCAAGCCCTGCAGCAAAGCTCAGCTCCTGCCAGCAAGGCTGGCAGCAGTGGTGAGCCCCCTCATCTTCTGGGAACGCAGAGGTTTCCGCTCTGCCCGCTGAGCAGGCAGCCTCCCCTTTCACCTGGGGTGCTCCTTCCCGTGCCCTGAGGTGCCCTCAGCTGTTCGATACTACCCTGGGCAAGGCTGAGGTGGAGGACGTGCCTTCATGGAGATGCCAAGAATCTCAGTTTTTAGGAGTGGGATCTGAGTGCAGTGAATTATGAAGGTATTTAAAGAGATACAGGCTCTCATTTCAGCAAGAGTTGGAAGGTGTTGTACCACAGCACAGTGCTCCTTGCAGAAACAAATAGGAGAGATTTTGCTTGATTTAATGAGCAGTGAGAGCTCTGGAGGAGTTTCTGGATGGAATTTTGGGCTGCTGACTGTTTCTTTTTAATGTGTCCTGTAACTTTTTTTGCCTAAAACATGTCACCTCAGCTGGGGTTTCTGGAGTTAAGGAAGATCCCTAAAGGCAAAATGGGTAAAACAGACGTTTTTTGTTGGTTGTGGTAGTTTTATTTTAGTGTCTTTTTACACAGTGTGGCATTAACTTGCTAAACCATACCATCAGATGAGGTAAATGCTGGGGCATAATAGGACTGGGGAAATTGGATGCCAAGTAAATGGGAGAGAGAGCAGTAATAAGAGAGAGAAAGAAAACTTGTTTCAGGGTTGTCACTGACCCATGGCAGAGTGAGTTCTTAGGCAGTTCATCCTGTGGGTGGTCCGTGCTCTGGAAATTAATGGTGACAGCTCTCCATCCGCCTTAGAAGCAGCAGGAGCACTCTGCTGCTGGCATCTGCTGCTGAGGCAGCCCAGACATGAGACTGGTAATCCCTCAGACTGCATCTTGTCATCTCTGGTTGACGTGAGGAAAATAGAATTGCTCCTTATTAGGTGTCAGGGAACCGGGAACCCCATTTTCAGAGGAGGAAAGATCAGCTGTTTAAAAATGAAAGAAGCAAATGGACAACCATGTCTGATTTGAAGCAGAAGGCTGTTCATTTGGAGGGACCAAACAGGGTAATTTGCAAACTCCTGTTGGAATAAGTCTTTAATGGCTGGAATATGATTATGGCTCATATTCCTGAGGGCTACTGACGTTGGATGATCAGTTGTGCTGGACTGTGTCAGACATTCAGCCTGCTGAAAGGCAGGGAGACGCTCACAAGCTGGAGAGGTGAATACTGTGTACAACCACTTACGAGGGTGCTGAGTTACAGGAGCACTTAAACGTTGGCTGTGGAATACATTTTAATTGGTTAAGTGCTTTGGTGTGTTTTTGAATCAGGCACATCATCTGTCCGCGGGATTTCCTTGCTGAGTATGGATTGTTAAAGTAGAAAGGAAAATGGATGTTGCTCTCTGAAGCCCAAGGTGTTCTGTGGCAGCTCACTAATTACTGTTTTCGTGGGCCAGGCCACTGCAGCAGGGAGGGAGGGAGCAGTGTTAGCACTGGGCACACTATTTCATGCCAGAAACAAGGTTGTTAGTGGTGATGTGTTGGCCCTGCTTCCCTCCAAAAGCAGCAAATGTCCCGGGTGACCTTACAGGAGATGAGTGAGAGCTCTCAGAGAGGTGCTGATGGCAGTAAGAGTGACTCCAGTGACTGACAGGGCGGGTGGTGCACACAGAGGAGAAATAGCATCCCACAGCACAGCTGTAAAACTGAGCACTTCCCTCGTGAAATGAGCATCTGAGAAGTCAGGTGTGTCATGCTTTTGTACAGTTCTGTAAGGAAAACATCCTCTGAGTGCAAAGCTGCAAGAAATGCCAAGCAGAGGGGCTCTAAAGCTTGAGCTACTCGCAAAAAAAGAAGAACAACTGCAAGGTTGAGGGACTGGTGGGAAATCTCAAGGTTTGTGACTTAAGGCTTGGAACAAATGTTGATGTTTTTTCCTGTTGGAAAATTAATGTTGCATTCCTGTGTTGTGTATGAGTTGCAGTAGATTGAAAGAAAAATTTACATTGCACTTCTGATTGCAACCCTGTTTTTCTTTCTTTTTTTTTCCCACCACTTCTTTCAGAGTTTATATAGCCAAAACCTTACACATAATTAAGTAAAGTAAGAGTTTACTGCTAGAAATGAATGATCAACAGGAAAAAGACAGATGTCAAGTTAAGAGGCTTCAACTCCTGTAACACTTAAACTGAAGGTAAAATCCCCCTGCTACTTTTTTTTTAATATGCTCCTTGCTGTGAGACCCAAAGCCATCTCCTGCTTGAACAGTGCAATGAACTTGTAGATTTATGTGGGTGGGCTCTACTTTAAGTAGAGACTTTGCTGGTGAACATTAAGGTCAAGACTTGGCCTCTGCTTTCCCCAGCTGAGACTCTTGTAGTTTTTTAAGACTAAGAACTGCTGCAAGAAAATGAAAAAAAAAATCAAAACCAAACCATAAAAATCTCAATTCTGCAGAATAATTTTCAGATCGTGAAGCCCTTTTCCAAAGAAGCGTGCTTTGATGCCTGTGGCATGATCTTTGTTTTGTGGTTCTGTGAGTGTTTTATTATTCTTCCATAGCTGGCACCACGTTTCCCTCTGAAACTTGTCCCCCCCCTGCAGATGAGAGCCCTCCTGCCAGCAGCAGCCTGCTGAGGCAGAGTGGCTGCCAGGGAGCATTTGAAGAGCTTCTCCCTGCATCTGCTTTGCTTCCAAGTGCAGCTCCCATGGCCTGTGACGAACCCGCTGCTCTCTCGGGCATCTTCACGCGCCAGAACTCCTCCAGCACCAGCTCTCTGGACTTCGAGCCTGACGCCGACTACAAGTTTGTGGAAAGGCTGGAGGAGCGCTACAAGTGTGCCTACTGCCACCTGGTCCTGCACAACCCGCACCAGACGGGATGCGGGCACCGCTTCTGCCAGCACTGCATTCTTGCTCTGAGGTGAGAGCAGACTCCTCCCGTGTCCGCAAGCTCCCCTTGTTCCCTTGCCTAAAAAAACAGCCCACATCATCTATAAATCAGCAGTGAGTGCCATAATAATATTACCGACCCGGTAAGAGGCTGAAGGAGTCAATGGAGTGGCCCTGTTGAACCCAGTGACTGCATGCTCAGTGTTTTAAAGGTGTCTCTAAAGACCTTGCCCGGTGCTGGTGAACCACAGGGAAGTCAGCCTAAAGAAATTGTTGATGCTGCTACTGCTGTGTGAGGTGCTGCTGTGGTCTGTCTGTCTGCCACTGTGCTCTTCAGAGGAATTTGTTGCATCGATGTCTCACAGTGTTGGTGCTGGTGGTTAGATTAGTCTGTGTTCATTGGCTTCTGTATAATTCCCCTGAATTTAGCGGAATTTTAAAACTGATGTTAATATTACCTGATGCTGCAGTCAGATCACAAGGCTGCTGGCATCCCTCTTCCTTGGTACAAATGAGTTTACCCTCAAGAGCTGTCTGGGAATGCACTATGGACTCTGCTGTACCTGAGGGCAGAATTTCACCTGGAAAGGCTGCAGATGAGCCTCTTCACGTGGATGTATGTCACTAATTATCCTTTGTGAATTTTAGATTCTTCATATTTGCTGCTTTGTCTCTGGATTGACTCCTTTTGCACTGCCTCTGTGACTGTTCTCCTGTGACCTATTACAGGATTTCTGGAAGCCTTTTAAGAAAGAAACCATTAGATCTCTTTTTACTGTCGTAGCAAGGAGGGCACTGCTTCTAGTAGGCAAAGGCTGGGTTTAAAGAACCCAATGAGATTTTCTGAGATATGACATTTGTGAGCTGCAGATGGCCAGAGAGGGACTAAGTCCTCTTAATTAAAAAACATCTTGTGGTTTTTACCATTGAACACTCTTAGGACAAATTCTGCTTTCTGCTTTCTGTTGTGTATTCACGATTGCTGCTTTATGCCCTTTTTGAGCTGTGGGCAGAATTTGGCCGTGTCGTTGCCAGATGAAAGTGTTCTTAAAGGACTTTCTTTTTTTTCTTTGTTTTTATGCTATCTACTGCTGACTTCTGTCAGAGTCAGATTATAGCATAGCCCAATTTAATAAAATAAATTGAATTTTCTGTGGGTTAACACAACTCTTCTTTTGCTCTAGAGAGTTAAATGCAGTACCCACGTGTCCTGTCGACAAAGAAACAATAAAAATGCATGAGGTAAGTGGCTATAGCTTTATTTCAGCAGTCAGCATTTACTTGGCAAAGGCAAGACAGCTGAGAACAAGGTGGCTTTTAGTCCTCAGGGCACAGCAGGGTTTTTGCCTCTGAAATAATGCTAAAGGAAGCAGTGTACTCCGTGATGCTCTCCGAGGAAGAAATTATGGCTGTCTAGCTAAAGCTTCATTTTATACCTCATGTTCTAAAGTTATTTCATTCTAGTCTTCTGTATTTCCAGTAAAGTGTTGAAGAATTTCACAAAGCTTTGAATCCTCCCAAGTCATCAAATGTCTGGTTTTTTATGGAGATTTTATTGACTCGCTTCTTACATGCTCTGTCTTGCTGGGATATCTTGTTTATCTGATTGTCTTCATTTTCACTTAGCTATAATTTGCTTTCTTGACTATCTCCATTAGATTTCATTAACCCTGAAGACCTAATTTACTTTGGGGTAACTTTTAGAGGAAAAGAGAAGTTCATCCTTTTTATTTTGCAAGCTATTGTTGGTTTTGGTTGTTTTGTTTTATAATGGATTAATTTGTCCTTATTTATATTCCAAGGCTTAAAACTGTACTGTATACTGGTCCTGCCAGAAATTTTCCAGGGAAATCAAATGTCTCCTTCCTCTCTCTCCTGCTCCTGATAGAAAATTATAATCAGACCATCCACAGGGCTTTTGTTTTCCATTTGCCATCTTCTACTTCTTGCAAATTTTGATGACAACAGTGCGGGAAGATCTCTAAATTTAAAGACTTAGAGTTTGCTCTGGGGGCTTCATTTGCTTCTGCATACACAGCTGAGAAGGGTGCTGCTTCTCAAAGGTGACAGAAACGATATCTCAGCATTGCCTCCATCCCAAAGGCACTGCTGGAACATAGTGGAGCATGCACAGAACTGGTTTAGCCTTCGGGGCCTGTTAGCTCCAGCTGCTTTCTTCTAAATACAGGCAAGCTCCGGCAGTGGTTATACAGCTCCTGTGCTACTAATCCTGCTGGTTGTGGGATGGATCAGTATTTGTGGAATAAATGCATGGGGGGAAAAAAATCCCTATGCTTACTAGAAATGTCATAAATGGTTTAATTTATAGCTTCAGTACAAATTTTCAATATTAATTATCAAGAGGCATACTCACAATTATGCCATCTACACTTGAACACCTTGAAGATCTGTAGTGATATTTTGTTCTTTTATATTATTTATAACATCCCATGTGACTGCATATTAAGGCTAGTTTGCTTCCTTTGCAGGTATTCAAAGACAACTGCTGTAAAAGAGAAGTACTCAATTTGCATGTATTCTGCAAAAACTTTCCTGACTGCAATTCAAAAGTAATTCTGGGGCGATATCAGGTTGGTTTGCTTGATCAAATTTTGAAGCCTTTGATTTTCATGACAGCTCTGTGTATTTATGATCAGCTAAGTTCCCGTGATTGTCTTCAGAGTTATTGTAACAATGTGGTTTACCTACAAAGATTATGACAGCTATACACTGTAAGTATCATATATTACAGCTTTTAGCTTGTTCCAGCTTTGCCTTAGGGTTTGTTTTTGTTGCTGTTTTTTTTTTTTAATAAGAGCCATTTGCTGTATGTAGCCTTTGTAAATTGCAGTGTCCATTCATATTCTGAATGCTTAGAATTGTTGATTTGAGGAAATGTGCCAGGTCACACTGGCCATTTAACATTTAATCTGCTGGTGTGTGTTGCAGGAGCATCTGCAGCAGTGTTTGTTTGAAAGCATGCAGTGCACTAATGATGGATGTCAGGATCAAATTTTTCGCAAAGACTTGAAAGAGCACTTGAGCCACCACTGTAAATTCCGAGAAGAGAGGTGCCAGTACTGTAATACATATGTGGTGTTAATTAATATAAAGGTAAGATTATAAACCATTCCCAGGAATCCATAGCACCTGTTTCCCCTTGATATCACTGAGTGAAAAGTTTCCACCATTGCAATAGCACTTAACCCCTGAAACAAAATTTGGCTGAGTAGCTGAAGGAGACAGTGTAATAAATGTGCTTTAAATCATACCAATTATTGATGCTCTCTTATGAACAACAAGGTGATAGGTGGCTTGCATTTGTATGCTTGGGATTATTTTTTGCATGGCTTCCTCTGTATACACTGCTTTACAAAAATGAAAGCCATTACTTTGTTCTGTTTCTTTTTCTTCAGAATCATGAGAAAAATGACTGTCCTGATTTTCCTGTGCCTTGTCTCCAAAACTGTTCACAAATAATTCTGAAAAAAGAGGTACTATTATTTTTTTTCCAGATACTGTGATTTAGCAGATCACATACATTGATGAAAACAGAAAGTTATGCTCCAGACCACATTGGCCCATGCCAATAAAATTTCATTGCTCTAAGTGTTTCCTTTGTTTGATCCTAAAAGGGATATATCTCCCATCTTCTAAGTGGATTCTGTCACTGCAAGCCATTGGTGTTTTGCAGCATGGAAAAATACCTGGCTTGCTTTTTGATTCTGAATACTCATTTTCCTCGTAAAGCAATTGGTGGTATCATGACAGTGGCCTTTATTCACCCTTTTTGCAGGCATTTAGACTTTATTAGTGCTTTGAATTACTAAGTATTTATTTAATGACAAACTGCTTCATTAACACATGCAGATTGAAAAGCACCACGCTGTGTGTCCCGAGGCAGAAGTGGACTGTCCGTATAAGCAGTATGGCTGTCATGTAAAGGTACTGTTTTATAGATCTTTGTCTCTACCAGGACTGGACTTTGTCTCCCAAACCAATCAGAATAATTAAAATAACCAATTTATGTCTTTTCACAACCATTTCTGCTGGCTAAGCTGAAATACTAGAGAATCAGGACTGCTCTTCCCTCTCTTTCAAGGCGTAAAAGAGACATTTTGAATGTTTACATCAATAAATTTTTTACCAACAGCTTCAAAAATCTGCTTATCTTATTATTTTATTCTTTCACTTCCCCCCTCTGCCTCACTAAGGTTAAAAGAGGGAAACTTGCTGAACATGAAAATAGTGCCCTGAGGGAACACATGCTGCAGATTTTAGACAAGAACTCCCGGCTGGAAGAACAGGTAAATCATAGTTAATAAGCACTGTTCACCAGCTCTTGACTGGTTAGAGGATGATACAAGATTCTACATTTGTTGCCTGGTTTAGCTCAGCTACATTTTAAAAGACCTTTTTTATGATCTTTTTACACCTCAAATGACAGAGTAAGCTCTTCTAGTAAAGTCAGTCAATTACAGGGAAACCTCTCTGTGCTCAGACATGTATATTCTCCACCAGGCACAGTGGGAGGCTCCTTGCTATTACTCACCTCATTTGCTTTACACTGGATATGAGGTTTAGAGATAAAATATTTTAAAGTTTCATTGACTAGCCAGGTTGCTCCAAAAAGCAGCCTGCAGCTGCCCAGGTCACCTGCTCTCTATGGAGGCAGCACAGAGGACAGCAGAGCCAGTTGTGAGCACCTTTCTGATCATGATTACTTCTTTGGCTCCCAGCAGGAGACACTGGGTGTATGCCCAGTCCTGCTAAACTGAATTTATCCAGTGATGGTGCACTTACTCTTTGCTTGTTTGTGCAAGAAATTAGAGACCCAAACTGCTATAACTTGGTTTTGAAGTGTGTATCCATCACTGACTCATCCCTTCTGCTGGTTAGAGCTCAGTAGAGGAAAATAATGCATATACATACACACAGAAACAAACATGCACGTGTGCATGTTAGTATGTATTAACCCACTACAGAGTTGAATGGATCATCATGATGGGAATGAGAGATAGGAGCCTCTTTGTACCTGGAGCCACACAGATCTGCTCAAAAGTCTGATAACCTTATGTGCAGTTCTTGCCTTCTGTGCTTATTCACAAATAGTGTATTAAGGAGTGCTCTATCTAGCTCACTTTGAGGATTTTGCATTGTAAACTTTTCCACTGTCTCTTATATAGTCAGATATGTTATAATTCCTTCATTGTATGTTTTGGTGCTCCTTAGCATTTACACTCTGATTTTTCCATCTGTAGATATCTGACCTGTATAAGAGCCTAGAATGTAAAGAGATTAAAATCCAGCAGCTAGCAGATGCCATTAAGAAGTGCGAGAAAGAATTCAGACAATATACACAACTGTTTGGTAACAATAGCAACTTGATGGTAAGCACTCAGGTGAGACATTGATTTTACTTATGTTACCAATTGCTTTCATGCATCCTGAAATATGTTTCTCCAGTAACAGCTGTCACTAATAGCACAGCAATAACAAATCTCCCCAATAACTTCTCACTTTTTTACAATATGGTCTTGTCTTTTCATTTTAATCGATACAGAATTTTGGATACGTGATCTGGGCAAAAAGCACTGTACAAATCCTCATGGTCAGATGCTCAGGGCAAATGTGCAGGTGTAAATTTGAATAATGAGTTGAATGAAGTGGTGCAGCATGAATGGGTTCTGAATGAGGGATGGCTTCTCAAGCTGTAAATGTGCTGAATTAATCATGAAGGAGCACTGGGATAGGTTTCTAAGCCAGCAGAGCACTTTGAATGCATCATATCATGCTGACATGCTAAAGACTTCACTATCTTAATTCAAAGCAAATAGCTGGTTTTATGGATGTCTTTTGTCTCTACTTCCCACCCTCTTCCAATGGCATGAACTGGGAAGGCTCTGGCCAGTCACCTGGATAAGTCTGCACGCCTGGAATCACAAGTGAAACAGCTAATACAGATGGCAAACCAGCAGCCAAGTAAATTAGACCTTCAGCCCCTGTTTGACACAATTGAAAACGTGAAGCAGAAGATTGCCCTGATGGAGACGTACGACCAGCGTTTGGGTACGTTGGCACTTTCCTGCACAGGTAGGGGGGGTTCGCTGATTTACTGGTGGCTAAGTAGAGGCTCTGGTGCTACACTCAGTTGGAGCTCTTCACTAGAAAAGGCTTTCTTCTTGCATTCTGAGATCAAACTGTGACAGTGTGTGTGGTGTTCCCCAGCCTTTCCCTACTGCACAATGTCTCCTGAGCTCCAGTGGCACTGCAGAGCCACAGAGATGGCCTTGGTTTGGCTTCTGCATTGTGATGAAGGCCGTGGTGCTATTCAGGAATTCATGATTTATAGTTGCCAGCTTATTCAACTACCAGCTGCAATTACAGTTTTAAGAAGTTAATAGCTGTAGTTTGTAGCTTGTACTCAGGCTTGGGTAGATCAGTTTTGCCAGCCTCAGTCTGGGTGCTCATTTTATCCAGGGCTCTGACAGTTTTCTTTTACCAAATCTCTCTCTCTTTTTTTTGCTATTTCTTTTTTTTCCCCTCTTCTCTCAGTTGTTTTGGAAGATCAGTCCAGCAAACATGATCTCCAGATCAATATTCACAAAGCACAGCTCAATAAAAACGAAGAACGATTTAAGCTTTTGGAAGGCACGTGCTACAATGGGAAATTAATCTGGAAAATCACAGACTACAAGATGAAGAAAAAAGAGGCAGTGGAAGGCCGTGTGCTGTCCATAGCCAGCCAGCCCTTCTACACCAGCCGCTGTGGATACAGGCTGTGTGCAAGAGCCTACCTGAACGGGGACGGCTCGGGAAAGGGAACGCACATCTCCCTCTACTTTGTGGTCATGAGGGGTGAGTTTGACTCGCTGCTGCTGTGGCCTTTCAAGCAGAAGGTTACACTTATGCTTTTGGACCAAAGTGGGAAAAAAAATCACATCGTAGAAGTCTTTAGAGCTGACCCCAACAGCAGCAGTTTCAAAAGGCCGGACGGAGAAATGAACATCGCCTCCGGCTGCCCGCGCTTCGTGCCGCACACCGTCCTGGAGAACACAAAGAACACCTACATCAGAGATGACACTCTCTTTTTGAAAGTGGTCGTGGATCTGACTGATCTGGAGGAATTGTGAAAAGCGTGCCCAACTGATGTGACTGCTGTAAGCACGAGGAACTGCTTTTGTAGTGAACACCAGCCATGCAATAGCAAATTGCCGCCAGTCAAGCTACTGAGAATGTTTCGTGGCTTTGGACTACAGGACAGATAATGAATTGCCAAAGCATCAGCCTTTCCTTTTCTACCCTTTTTTCCAAGACTGCATTTTTAAGGCAGCTAGAAGTCCAGGTTGGTGCAAATGTGCATTTGATCCAGATTGGTTCAGTCCAGGCTGGCGGGAATGCTTGGCTCCCATCACCAGACTGGTATTTGGAGATGAACCTTCTCCAGTAAATTCCCTGGAGCCCAGGCAGGCCTGTGGGCTCCTCTCCCTAACACAAAAGTGAAGCCATGCCCAAACATACAAGTGCATTTCATCTGTCTGCAATGGAACCATTTCAACATTAGCAAATTTGAATCAATGTATATTGATCCCTCCATCTCCTGGGATTTTGAAGCAGGGAGAATGGTTTCAATTAGGGAGGGAAAACATTTGCCAAGTATCTTGCATCTTTTTTATTTGTTTTAATTGTGTTTATCCAGAAGGCCCAGAGGAAGGAGCCAATGCCTCTTCATGTTTTTAGCCTGTTTTTTCAGCTGTATGGAGTACCCCCAGGTGACAACATCTTTCTTGTGTCCTTTCCATTCCTGCCTAGTGCCTTGGGACTGGTTTCCATTGGTGGTGAACATCCACAGTCCCCATCTGAAGCCAAAAGCTGCAGGTGCTTCTCACCTCTCAGGACACGGCCGGAGGCAGGGCACTCAGCCAGCCTGAGAGCTCCTGGCTGCGCTGCTGGAAGAGGTGCAAAACTCGTGTTCTTTTGCTTCCACATCTGTGCAAAAGAGGTATCTTCTGGCCTTACCAGCTCTACAAATGGCAGGAAGACCTTGGGGAATAGCTCACATAACATGCACTTTTCCTCTCTCCAGAAAGTCTGGGGAAGAAGAGGGGAAATGGATTAGGGAGTGAGGTTGCTGTAAAAATCCAGTTTTCACAACCAGTGCAGCTTTAGTGTCTGTTAAAGGATGTTAAAGCTGCTTACTGTGATGTCTGAAGATCTTATTTTTTATTCCAAGTTTCTTTCCATACTGCAAGGGAATGTGTGCATTGTACAGGGTTTATTGGAGACACACTCAGAGCACCAAAATCAGGCACTGAGGAACAAATGATTCAGAACAAATGTGCCTTTTTAAAGCCCTTTGGGTGCCTGTAAGAGGGATGTTATTTTGCATTCTCACTCATTTTGTTATTACAAGTGGCAAAATTTTGCGTCTCTCATCTCTTACAGGTCAGGTAGGGAAACACCACGGCATTATCTGTTGCTCCAAAGCTTCTCAAGAGACAGCAAGAAACTAAACTGGTTTTATAGTGAGAGTAAACTAGGCAGGATAAAAAAACAAAACAGGGCACAGACTGAAAGGGGTAAGATATAAAATTCAGGATGGCAAATGTGGCAAAATGAAAAATGCCCTTCCTGTGCAGGACATTGATAACAATCTACATAATTCAAGGATTGGTTCCAAGATGAAGGCAAAATACTTTATTTTGTACCTGCAGTCTTATTGCTAGACATTTACTTTCCCACGTGGTTTTCAGGACATAATTCAGACACATGTATTTTCTAACTCAGGGGTGGAGGGGAAGATACCTTAGTAATCTGTACCTCATGGTGGGTTAGCACCTGTGAAATCTTTGTTTTGATCTAGAAGTCCTTTTTGTTTTACAATGTCAAGATGTACTGAGTCACCATAGGGGCTTTCCACGTTCCTGGGGACAGACTGTGAGGAACAAATTTTATTCTTGTGTAACACCACCACTGACCTCGAGTCATTTCAGCTGCAAAACAGAATGAATTAGCCATAACACTTGGTTACAGAAAGAGCAGGCTTGTTTTAACAGTGGTGTGCCATTCTGTGACATCAGCCCTGAGCTTGGATTTCATGTCGATTATTACTTTAGTATTTGTCATGTAACTTTCAGAGTGACACAACTTGCATAATAACCACTAATAACTGATGGAAATGGACCATCCATGTGTCCTGGGGCTCTCCAGTACTTTGAGAGTTAAATACAGAAAGTGATAAAGAACTTGGACAAGCAAGGGAGGGAAGATGAAAGGAATGTGTGTGGTCTGTGTCCTGGCAAAATCCCAGCCCTCTCTGCCTCTACCACCCCAAATGTAAAATGGGGATAATAATATTTGCAGAAGGGTTAGGGCTATTTAAATATTTGTGAAGATGTTTGAGCATGAAAAGAGCTAAGTATTATTAAAACTTCATTTCTAATTGTTAGAATAGGTGATGGCATAGTGATGTGGTAAGTGTTTAGTGTTTTCCTAGACAGATTTTGGAAGCATGTTTGGTTTTAGGCAGTTCGTACTGCAATCTTTCCTCTACCTACTGGTTGGGTTTAGGTTTTTGCCATGAATATTCCTTTTAAAATTCTGAAGCACAAATTCATCCTGGGTGATGGAAACATCCCTTTTGAAATACTGCCTGTTTTATAAAGAATTAGTTGAGAAAATTAATTTTTTTAAAGACAGCCTTCTTTAAATTGGTTCTTTTTAGTACAGAAATTAAGAGATTTATGTTAAAATTTTCAGTGATTTTTTTACTACTTGTAAACAGCGTTTTAAATTTCATCCCATTCCTAATAAAGAAAAAAAAAATCGTACAGCATGAATTGTCAGGAAGAATTTTGATGTTGCATGAACAATACCAAAAAACTTTTCAATAATATTGTACTGGGTAAGTAACCAAGAGAGCGTAGGGTATTTCTACATGAGCATAACGTATGTTTCTAATGTATTTATTGATAGTTTGTAGTTGAGTATCTCTTACTACAACAGAGGCATTTTTTAAGCTGAATGTCTTTAATGTGTACATAAACTAATGTAAGAATAAATAATTTTATCATCCTTCTGGAGGGGCTGTGGTCTATATTCCTTTTGGCTGGATTGAAGCAGACTTTTAAGGATTTGGAGTACTGGCAATTTGGTTACACTAATTAAAAAAACAGAACAACACAACCAAACCAACACTGCTTAGGACTAGGAATCAATGTGCTTCATGGGTATTTTGGTTTGCACTTGTATACTGCAGAGCAGCTGCACATGCAGGTTTGGTAAATCCTAAACTAGATCAGATGAATATCCTCGAGGTCTGAGGATGCGCTGCGCTGGTGATCTGCGGTTGGGGCGGGTTTGGGCTAGGCAGGGGGTTGGATTTGTGTCGGTTCAGAGCAGGGAGAAGAACCGTCCCAGTATCCCCTGCCTACTGCGTGCTTGGGAACACGGTATTTTCCAGCGGGGAAGGGACGGTGGGCAGGACAGGGCAGGGCC
This sequence comes from Cinclus cinclus, assembly GCF_963662255.1. Lineage (NCBI taxonomy): Eukaryota > Metazoa > Chordata > Aves > Passeriformes > Cinclidae > Cinclus > Cinclus cinclus. The sequence continues at coordinate 90,100,057 of NC_085048.1, forward strand.
GGGCCCGGCCGGCGGTGCGGGGGCCGCGCTCCGTTCCCTGAGCCCGCGGCTGCCGTGAGGGAGGACCGGAAGTCGGCAGCGCGCGGCCCAGCCCTTCCGGGGCGAGGAGTGGCGGAGCCGGGGAGGCCGCGGCCGCAGCGTCGGTGGGTCCGGGGCCCTGGGGCGGCCGGGGAAGGGTGGGCCGGGGCTCGGGGTCATAGGCCGCATCCGTGATCCAGCCACAGCCCGACGCGTAGGTGTGGGTAAAACCCCCTTGGCGCCTCAGCTAGCGGCGCCCAAACGCTGGCCTGGCCTCCGGTCCCTGGGCTTGCTTCCCCGCGCAGTGTGGCGCGCTGTCACGGGAGGGAGATGTGAACCTGGGCCGTGTGCTCCGGGATGATCCTGCTGGAGCAGGGAGGCTGGACCAGGTGATCCCTGTGTGATCCCTTCCAATCTGTCCCAGCCTGCGGTTCCATGGCGCTGCCTTCAGGCGCGCTCCCTCGTGTGCTCCGTTTCTGAGCCAAACCCCCCGCTCCCAAGTCTTTTTAAAATTATATTATTGAATGCTCTTTTGCCTCTGACTAGATATGGAAAACAGGAAGGATGAAAAAAGTAGGACGCTGTGTGCAACCTCAGAAGAAGGGCTGAAGGCCCGAGGTAGGCGCCGTGATCTGTCGCTGTTGTGTGGTGTTTGTGTGTCACCCTCTGAGTCACTTACCGGGTTTACTGATGGCAACAGAACATGGCTCACTGGAAGAGCAGCGAAAAAGACACAACCAACCCCTTAAAACAGGGGTTTATTGTGTTTAAATTCTACTAAGAGTCATTTCTGTAGCCGCCAGTTACTAGCAGGCTCGTCACTGTTGCCTTGTGTCACCCTAAGGAAAAGAAAAAAGGAAACGGAAGCGCAGCAGAAGCAGATCCTCATCTGTTTCATCCACATCGTCTTCTGACAGTACATCCAGTTCTTCCTCCTCATCACGCTCATCATCAAGGTCATCTTCTTCCAGTAGTAGTAGAGGTAAGCTACCCCCATATGCACATGATGTTTCCCAGTTTTGATAGCACACCTGAGAACATTTAAAGCTTATTTTAAAAGTGGCAAAACCAGCACAGTGACAGTGCAGAATAGCAGAGCTGCCTGTTCAGGGTGTTTCTCTCATAAACCTTTCCTACTGTGTGTAAAGGTGCCACTTCACACAGAGTTTGCAATGGTCTTGTGTTAATTTGAATTCCTTCAAAAGAGAAGCTGCCTTTTGAATAAATGTTACTTGGTAACAATAATAATAACTGTTATAAATAACTATTTAAACCCTTAATTTTTTACATTTTCAAAACACAGATCTTTTTTTACTTCACCAGTCTTATCTAGACCAGAGGTGTGGGTTTGATTTAGTCCTGCTTTGGTCTTAACATTTGAAGCATTTAACTTTGAGGACTCAGGTGAAGCCAGCACATCTGCAGAATCAGTAAATCAGGTATTTTCAGTTTTCCTGTTAGTCCAGTAAGTGGCAGTAACTTAATGTGTTCTCTTTCTCAGAGTTAGTTCAACCTGTGTCAATATATATAGCTGAACTGAAGCATTTTCTTTGTATGTTTCACATTTTCTGTGTCTTTTCTGTAAAACAAATGCCTCTTACAGAATGCTGAACTTACAGGGTTTGGTTTTGTTGTTTATCTTTTCTTTAATTTTAGATTCTCCTAAGTCTAAGTCAAAGAAGAAGAAAAAAGAAAAACACAACAAAAAGGTGAACGTTTACAAAGAGAAATAAGTAGTTAACAGAGCAGTTCTTTCTATTTCAATAACCTTAAATGTCATGCAAGAGAATGCTTTTGTCTGTGGCTGTGTAAATCTAAATAATGGTTTTATGATTGGTACCACATTGGGTTGTGGTAGCTGAACTGATAAATGGGCACTTGGCTTTATACAAAAAGAGAAATAATTTAAAAGGTTACTTTTGCCAATCATTGCTTGTCCAGCTGGAGTTTAGAGTAGTCTCTGAAGAAAAGAGAAGTGTGGAATCTTGATTGAGAAGAAATTATTTATTGTCTGTGAGAGAAGCAAGTGGTAAATTCTTGCTGTTGTAATTTTTCTATTCCATTTTCAGTGATTTTATATATTGGGGTTGCTTTAAAAGAGAGAGAACAGGGCTTCAGTCCTTTTCTGTTCCTCAGAGTCCCAAGGGTTGCGAACTCTGTTGCATTACTTTCTACAACTTGTGCAGCAGTAGTAAGGACAAGTACTAGCAGCTGTCTTGACTTGAGTGGCCTTGAGAGATCCCTGTGGGTTTGGGGGTTTTTGCCCTTGTTCGTCTGTAAGCATAAGAATGTATGTCTTATTCTTGTAGAAAAGGAAAAAGGAGAACAAAATGAAGAAAAAGAAAGAGAAGAAGAAAAGGAAAGAGAAAACAGGACCTGTCCAGCTTTCCAAGGTATGCTGGTCTGAGTGTGAAGCCCTGTTTTATTTCTCACCTTCACATTTGATCCATCCTGTCACAAAAATGTTTATAAGATCTTTGGTCATCAACCAGTAGAAACCTCTCTCTGTTGTTGTGGACAGTTAGGAAGTATAAAAAATTATTGTCTGTAATTTTACATAAGATTTGTAATGTTACATAACAAAGCTTCTGTCTTGTTTAACATCTCATTTCAGTTCTTCAAAAACAAAAAGAAGAATGAAAACTACAGCATGATAACTGGAAAGAAAATTAAGATGAAAATAAAGAAGACTAAGGAAGATATAGAGGTAAGATTTAAGTAGTCTAAATGTCCCTAAGGAAAAAAAATACTCTACCTTTAAGTATTTTTCTAATAGTAGTTTTTGTAGCAGAGTGGGTCTTGCAGTTAGGAGTTGTGAGTGTAGCTTTTAGCGTGCCTGTGATGCCCTCTGAGAAATTTTAATCAATTCTTCTGGCAGGTTTTATGTCATGAAGAGGCTTGGAATACTGAGTCATGAGTAGATAAACCAAAGGATGCTTGTAGAGGTTTTTAGAATTTCAGCCTCTAATCATTAGCCAATTTGTAGCTTTCTCTTACACTGGTTTTAATTGTACTCATCTTTCAGTCTCTTGTGATCAACTTGTGGTAATTGCTACATTACTGTGTTTTTCTAACACATGTGAGACTAGCCTTTATTTAGAGTGGAATGTATATAAACCCAGTAGTGTTATTAGGACCACATGCTCCTGCATTTTCTCAGAGCAGTCAGATGTTTTTGCTGAGATACCCAGGGAAATAAATACCCTGAATAGTGTTGTGTGTTATTGCTATGGATGTTTTGACTCAGCTCTTAAACAATACCTTCACCCTTCAACAATTTCCACACCTTAGGGTGGCCTGCAGAGGGCTCTGGTGCTGGTCAGGAAGTGTTACTTCCTTGAGGTATCCAGCTTGGCAGATTGTCTCTGTTCAGCCCTAGCAGTTCATTCTACAGCTACCAAAGCAATCCTGAGCATTCTGAGTTAAATTTCACTGAAAACACATTATCTTCTCTCTGTGACTCTGTAAAGTGTGTATTAAATTATGCTGAATGTTTGCTAGTTCTGTTCCAATAACCTGCTTGTTAGGATATTTGATGTGAAATATGTGATGGTCCTTTTTTTGGTTTGGTGCCAGTGGTCTTCTTGCTAAATTGAACAACATCCATTCTTTACAGTATTTAAAGATTCCATGTTTTTTTTTTTATAAAATCTCTGGAATTGACTGGTTGGGCCATCTCTTACATGAAGAAAGAACCTAAATTCAGGGTTCTGTTATGCTGCATAAGCTGCTGTTCATGCATAGGGAAAAAAAGATACATCTCAAAGCACAGGACTTGCTGTGAGTACAGTGAAGGTTGCCTCAGCCACTAGAGAGGAGCGTCTGTTGTGCTTGTGAGTTCCCTCCTGGGTAGGCTGTGAGCTGCACAATACCAACCCAGTGGAGCCTCCTTAGGGAGTCACTTAGGAAATGTCTTATGGAATAGTGACAGCTCATCTCTCCGGTACCCATTGCCTGGCACTGCCCCTGGGCACACATGCCTCACTGGTAGCCAGTTAGACCCAGCTGTGTCAGTGGCACTTGCCTTGGGATGTGAAAGCCCCACAGAAAATAACAGATCTCTGGCCTTGCTCCTGAGGACAGGTCTGTTCAACCACTGCCTCTGCTTGTCTGCTCTACAGAGAGACCGGAACCGTGCACAGCTCCTGGAATTTCTGAACTCTGCCTTGTAATGGGAAGAGTGCTCACCAAGGACTGGTAGATATACCAAGCCAGCAACCATCATCCTAGCAGAACACTAAAGGGAACCTCAGGGAAAAGGACACCAAGTTGGACAAGACCAGACCCTCCTACTGAGAAGAAAATTGGGATGTCCTTTTTAAATGGCAAAACAAAAAGTAGCTAATAACTTTTTAATGGAGAGCCATGTCCTCCTTTTGAGATCCTAAGGTAATATCCAGGCTGTGGTGTTTTAGAAAAGCCCAAGTGTGTGTTGTTCACAATGATAAGAAATGACACACTGAAGTCCAGCAATGTAGTTTCTATTCTAACTGCATGCAGAATGCACTCTTGATTTCAAGTGTCTTATTTTTTCTAGTAGTTTAAGCAGAGTATTTATAAATGTCTATTTGAAAGATGTTTCTTTTATGTATATTTTTTTCTGGTAGTGGTTATGCTTATCTTAAAGAGTAAATTGACCTTTGTAAATAGAACATCCTTTTACATAAATGACTTTTTTTTTTTAAAGTTCATTCACTAGTACATTATTTTCTTTCAGAATTTGAGATGTGGTTTTTCTCCTGTTTTGTTTGTTTGTCTGAATCAGTTGTTCAGCTCATAATAGTTTACCCCCCACATCTGGAATTACAGTTCCTAGACTAAAAGCTCTGGAGTTGTGGCCTGCCTTTCTGATCCTGTGGGCCTTGTATCAAATATTTCTCTCTCTGAAGTGCAGCAAGAGGCATACCATTGACATAGCTTAGTCTGATGGAGAAAGAGCTGTGGAATGGTGTTGAGGCAGGCAGTGACAGTGGCTTCATGGGTTTGTTGACAGTCCACTGTGAGATGAGACAGGTTTGGACAGGCAGCAGGAGCCCAGCACAGCTTGTGGGTGTGCCAGCTGTGGTAATTTGCTCAGTGCCTGCACTCTTCCTTCCAAACCTTGGCTCTTGGTTACCCAGCAGGCCCCTCTGTACATAGCCCTGCTGTGGGACTTCCACTTGAACTGCTCGTGAAGCAGGTGCTCCTCAGGAGCTACGGCTTAGGAATGCCTGAAGGAAGGACTCAAGGGGAGTTGACTTTGACGTGAACATCAAGTGTACAGCAGTCAGAGTGGGGGGAGTTCATTAAAGAGCAAATGGAAAACTCTCTCTGTTTGCTACCGTGTTTTGAAATAAACCTGAAGGTTTGTACCATTGCTTAAGGGAAAATTTTATAAATGTTTTGATATGTGAAACCTTCTGAAGATGCTGGAAACCTCTCCTTTCCCTAGTTTTTTTTTTTTGTTATGAAGCATTTTGTAGTTGTTGCAGAGATGTAACTCTTTGGAGACTAAAACCCTCGTCCAGGAGAGCAACTCCTTGCATCCTTATGGATACAAAACTTGTAAAAACATAGGTAAGAAATGGAGTTTCCTTGACTTTTAATCCAATAATGGAAAGGGGTCTTTTTGAAAGCACTGTTCTGAGATGTCACTGGGGGGAACAAACCAACCAAACAAGGAAACCCCTTTTATTTATCATGGTGATTTTTATGCTTTGATTTATGCTACTTTGGTATTTTCTAGCTAGTGATGTCAAAGCGTCTTGCCTAGATAAGCAGCTTTTGTCTCTGGATTTTGCATAACAAGGTTAATCCCAAACACACCATTTTTAGAAGACAATGTCCTTCCCATTCCCTAGGTTATATTTATGTAAAGATAGTGTAATTTTGGAAAACTTGGGGTGGGGTAGGGAGTAGAAATTTGGAAGATGGAAAGAAAATAGGAATGGGAAACCCAGAGATCACAGTTGTAAAGAACTGCATTGGTTGGAAGGTTCATACGTAGTTTAGATGATTTGATTTTTTTTGCCGTGGTCAAGATCATAAAAACTCCTGCCCTGTTCCACATTAGTATGGAAAAGGCAAAGGGCCTTCAGTAATATGATGTGGATGACTTTTCCTTTAAGGTTTTGGTAGTTGTCTCTCATGGTACAAAGATGAGCTTCTTAAAAAACGAACTTTTTTTTGGTGTATGTTCAGGACAAAGAAATTTTCTGTTTAATTTTCTTGACATGCTCTGTATGCTTTGGTGATGCTTTAAAATATTTCTATGCCAGCATTTGCTTCTAAGCTATCATTTCTTCTAGAAAGCTGAGCTGCTTAAACTCTGAAGCAGTGATTCTACTTTATCCTCTCCTGCCCAGTCAGTTACAAATGCTCTCTGAAACTTGTCAGCAGTTACTGCTTTTATAGCCTTCCTTTTCTATCCTGCCCATCTCCATGTAGATTCTCAGGTTTCTGAAGAGGCTTTAATCATATTGCATCCTTCCATTCTCTGTCTTTCCCCACAAGCACCGAGACCCTGTGCATCTTCTTGGGACTGAGTATCTTTGAGGCTGTTGTTGTGAAAAGGCCCTTACAGCCAGAATAATTTTCCATGCTTTGTACCCTCAGGGAAGAAGTTCATTTCATTGACCTTTTCACTAGAGCATAGCTTCCTAATACTGCTTTAGATCCCTCTTGTGGCAGCTGCACCACAGACTGAACCAGATGTGAAGGTTGCAACAGTAAGAAGGTGGTGAAAGTCAGGTTGAGGAATTTGCATGAAGGAACTGTGAAGCAGCGTGGGATGTTAACCTGGTAACACACATGGCTGATAGAGAGACTTGCTGCCTGGTCTAACAAGAAGTGCATGTCGTGCGCAACAGTGAAGGCTGAAGCAATGGAACAGTGGAAAAGGTGTGAGGTAGGAGTGGAGGGAGACTTGCTGCCTACAGAAGTCATGGAGTGGGGTAGAGGTCAAGTGATGAGGCAGGGGCTGCCAAAGCTTACCTGGCTGGGCAAGTCGAGGTGCTTCCTAAAATTCTGAATCATTGAAGTCTTGTAGATGTGAAACCTGCCTTTTGTGTGAGTGTGTGTGTGACAGTCTTCCCTATTGCACCCACCTTGTGTTCTGCACCCATTTTCCATTCTGAGAAACATGCAGAACTCAACTGAATTTTTTTAGCAGCAGAATTTTCAGAAACAAAAGTCAGTGTCATGGGGAAGGAGAGGAAGGATACATTCTCTGAGCTGCTGCTGCCATGCCCATCTTCCTTGGCACTGTTTAAAGTATTCTATCCCAGTCTGTTCTTGTGGGCAGTACAATCTTCTGTTACTCATTTCCTTTAGAGTTTGCTTGAACTTCACTCTTTTGCCCACACAAAAGCATAGCAGAGGTGATGAGCTGCGGAAGTAGTGATAAATGACACTTTGACTTGGAAGTACCTGGCTCCATGGAACATGGAAGGTGTCTCCTCCTGCAGAGCTGAGCAGGGCCTGCCATTTTGGTGACACTTCCATATTCAGTATGGTTAAACTTGGGCAGGTTGTGCTGTTCGGGTGTACTTGGGGTTTCATGCTGCAGGAATGTATCATTCTCAGTCATCCTCTGCAGCAGGAAAAACTGAGTGAGCTCTACACGCAGGGGAAGATCAGAGGTCAGAGAGGCTGAAGTGACTTGCCTGGGGTCACCTGCTGAGTCTTTCCTGGTGTGGGCAAGGACCTTGATGGCTGGTGGAGCTCTGATGTCCTTTCATGTGTTAAACACACTCCTCGCAGTCTTTGCTGTGTGGGTCTTTGCTGTGTGTATTTAGAAATAAGTTTGCAAAGTTCTGATTCAACACTCACAGCTGGGACCCTCCACTATCATCTGAGGGCTCTGTGGAATGGCTGGATTTTATGTCATGCGGGTTTTCCTGAAGGAATGAGGTCCTGGGCACAACTGAGAATCCTCCAGTTTGCACTTGGTTATATTTAAAGCTGTAGAGTGATGAGTTTTTGAGGACCTGCTTCTTAAAATTATTGGCAAGCACCCATCTACCTAGTTCCATTTCTGGACAAAATTAATCATCAAACTACTGTCCAGAGTGCAGAGATTGTGATTTATTTGCCTGTTGAAAACAGGCGTTTTTTATTCCCTGCCTGTACAATTTCAGTCTTAAATTGTGCTTCAGGAGTACGACTCACGTAGTGTCATCTGAGGGACGAGCAGGACATGGTGCTGAGGTGTCCAAGGAAGCCTCTTGAAAGCCCCTTGAAAGCAGCATGAACAACATAATTTCTACCTGTATCTGGAATAAACTGGAATATCTGCCGGTAGGTGGCAATGCTGTCCAGCTGGAATGTCAGAGAATTTTTTTTTTTTTTTTGCCTTTGGACATTGGCTTTGCACTTTCTTATTCTGAAACCTTATAATTAGCCTGCAAATACTTAATTGTGGTTGTTTATAGGGAACTTGTGTTACTGCTGTCCTATGAATTTAGTCCAGTCTTTGTTCCTTTTTTTGCCCTTGGCTATGCTGAGGACAGACAATAGTCTCTTCTGTGTGCCAAAGGCAGAAGGAAGCCTTTAACTTCTCAGTAGCTCAGTTTAACAGGAGCAGGTTGCTGAAAGCCAGCAGGAGCCTGGAAGGTGCACCACTCTACCTGGGGCTGCTGAGTTCTTCAGAAACTGCACTCTGCTCTTCTCCATCTCCTAAATACCAGTGTCAGAATATAGAAAGAAGACTCCCTAACATAAGGAGTATTTCAGTGTCACTGCTTCATAACACATCTGGTTATTTAAGTAGTCTTCAGACCAAATTAAGTGCAATCTGATGCTTTAGGCAAGCTGACACTGGAAAAAAATCAGGTTGGAAAAGTACTGCAGATGGACTGTGACCTGTAGAGGCCTCTGAGGGTTACAGCATTGTGAACACTAAACAGATGTAATAGTAATTACATTCTGAGAGCAGATAACTCTGATGTCAAAAGCACAGAAGCTCTTTTCCTCACTTTGGTGTCTCTGCTCCTGGGTTAGATTACATTTATTTGGTAAAGGCAACATGTGTCTGTGGCTAAAATACAGAGGTAAAATGCTATAATCTGTGGGATAATTCTAGCCAGGACTCTTAACAATTTACAGTGTTGTGAAGTATCCAGTGACAGTGTATACAGTATGTCCCTGTAGGCCTCTTTCTCACCTTTCTGTTGTGTTTTCTAAAATCTCATCCTGCAAAGATTTTCCCTTAGTCTGAGATTATCTTTGTGCAGTAAATGCACAGAAAATACCTGGTAGTCATTGGGAGACCTGGGCCCAAGACCCAGCACTCGGGGCCAGCAGAGCATCTTCCTGATGTAAGCCAGCTTGAGATACAGCTTGTCTGACCATGCAAAGAGAACAAGAGGTCCCTTGTGCCAACAGCCCACACACAGATAGCAGTACCAGAGAAAGGCAGGCACTGAAATTATGATGTCTCTGTCTGGCACAGGTGGGTGGAACTGAGGGGGGCCTAATAGCCCTTCCTCTATTGCAGGGCACAACCAAGAAAGCTGTGACTGGTGCAGCCCAGTTCTTCTCAGAATGCTTTTTTGGGCAAAACTACAGTATCATGTCTTTTATTAGGGAAGTGTAGCAGAAGACAGGAATATCAGAGTGGCCATTCAGTCAAACTGTAGGAAAACTACAGGCCTATGGGAGAGGCCTATGGCAATGTCTGGGTGAAGTAGTGTAAGCAACAGCACGGCTTTGCTCGTCCACAGCTTCTGGCAAGGAGTAGCTTAAGCCCTGTGCTATAGGCTGTGTCTAGAGCACTGTGGTTTACTAACCCCCTGTACTCACATGGTCCCCTTTTGGAACCACTCGTCTGTCTGATGTGCAGAATGTGCTAAGCAATGCAATTCATGCTTCAGTAATACCTCATGGGGAAAAAAAAAGGGTCTCTTTTGTTAAAACGCATGCTTTCTATATATGATGCTTAGCACAGGGAGCTCTGAGCCATCTGGGGCAATCTGCTGATATGAAAGTGTTCCAGTACACAGGATCAGGTATGGAATCAACAGTGACTCAAAAGTATCTGGAGACAAAACACCCATTTTGTCTCTTGTATCATCTCATTTTGTCTCTTGTATCATCTCATTTTGTGGTAATACTGGTTGATGTAAGACGTGCTCAGACACACGTTGATGAAGACTTCAAGGTTGTATCTGCAGAGCATGTAGCTTCAGAGAACTTGAGACCTTTGCAATTGCTTAATGCTGGTTATCACCTTATATCTTGAGATCTGATTGTAGAGGTAGCAAGATAGAAGGTGGACAGTTGCATGTGTAGCCTGTAGAGAGAGGATGGAGGATTTTTGTTTAGATCAAGTGCCTTTACCATTCGTGCCTTCCTGCTTTGATACATACACAGTAGGGTGGTGGAACAGCTGTTGTGTTTGGCTAGATATAGACAGATTATATTTCAGGAGATCTTTAATTAAAGACAACAAGTACAAATAAATTGGTTTCTATTCCACAGCTTTGCTTTAATTCTCCAAGGTTCTGTGTTGAAATGTATAAACAATGCAGTGTCAGCAGACAGGTATTTCCCTCAGAGCTTACTCCAACCCCATGGCACGACAGCTGCCTGAACTCTGTGCTGATGTGGGTGAGGAACCTCAGCTCCTGCCTGCACATCCTTTCTGGCTGACACAACCTGGGGCCAGGCTCATCTCTAGAAGTCACAGAAGCAGGGCTGCACAGCTTCCCCCAGGAGAATAGTGGCTCGAAGGAGTGCAAGCCCTTGGAAGCTGAGCAGCGAGGTTGAGCTGCTGCCATTACTAATTAGAAGGTATAGCAAGTCTAGGACTGCTTTTTCCTGGGTGTGACAGTGTCCTTTGGACAGCACAACGCTGTCAGCAACAAGGCAATAGTGATGCTCTGAGCTGATACTAAAAGCCTTGCTCAGTTCTGAAAGAATGTTTGAGGATGAATGATTCTTGTTTGGTTCACTCCTGCTTGTTACTGATGATGTGCTGCTAGTTAATGTTTCATTCTCCTTAAAGAATTAAGATATATGATGAGCTCTCAGGAGGTACTAAAACCAGATCAAATAATCAAGATTTTTGTTTTGTTTTGTTTTTGTACAGTAGCAAGTAGTGAAGCCCAGGAGGAGCAGAGCTGTAGAGTCAGACATTTACCAATGAGGACCTGATCTTCACACTACACAAGTTTCATGAGAGTTTGAGACCACCGTTAGTCCAGATTTATGTTTTGTGAGCCACCTGCAACAGATCATTTGGGTTGGCTTTAGCCAGAAAAAACAATCAGGTTAGCCTGCTGTGTGTGCCCAGTGCCACGGACCGTAGCACAGTAGGTGGAGACAGTCAGGAGTTTCATGCTCCTCATTTGAACTGACACTAATTTAGCCACGCCAAATGTGGAATTAGGACAAGGCAAACATGAGTGCATAATTGTTGCTGCATGCTGAGACCAAAGGATCATTTAAGGTTCAGTCTGCAGCCTTTCTAAGAAAAATGAGCACCACAAGCAGTGCAGCAGTCAAGCACCCTGATCACCTTCAAGCTCTGCCTCAGTACCTGCTGCTGCATGCACAATGCAGGAGCTCATAGTCAGTCTCCAAGCAGCTGGCTGCACGCAAACATGGTACTGCTTCTACCCCTGTAAGAGTACTAGATAGCATGGAATAAGAATAGATCTCTCAGAGATGGGTATCTGAATCTCCCTCTATCATCAGATCCTGCTGTGAGCCCAGTGTAACTTCCCCAAGTGGTACAGAGAGAGTGATACTGTTAAAGAGTTTAGATTACATTTGATTGTGGAATTAGAAATTATAGGCAAATTGAGGCAAAACAGCTGTCACAAGCACTGCTACAACCTGGCTTCCATAGCATGCAGGGCTTTGACCAAAGGTCAGATCTGTCTCACAAGAGTGCTGTCTGCCAGCTGGAAGTTGTTAATGAAGGGCACAGCAGGATCACAAGGCTGCTGTGATAGTGTGAACACCCTCCAGTGATTTCCTTGGCTTAGCACATTGATGCAGGGAAGTTACTTACTGCTGATTCTCCTTAAGTGAGAGTGAGCATACTACTGACACTGTGCTGTAACAAAGAGCTTTGTGGCAGCGTGTCAGAATGTCCCGTGTCTCCCAGCAGTCCATCAAACATCACCTTGATACAGTCAATACTGAAGGTGTCAAACAGAACATAAGTGCAAATAAAATTAATACAGAGGTGCAGCAGGAAATTCATGAACTCATCTCAGTACCGTACATTGGCTTGCAAATATATTTTAAAAATATGGCTGGCTTTTTTCCAAACACAAAGTGTTTCTGCGAATTGTGGTGACCCCTTGCTAGAGATCCTACATCTTCTATACAGCTAAGGTGAAGCTAAGTATGTTAAGCCTTGATTTTTACTTCATATATGCAATCACATTGTTTCACAAGGCCATGTGGCTGAGAAACACTAAGCTGATTGTCAGAAGGCTTTAAACTCTCCATCACTGACCTAGAGCTGCAATAGCCTGTCCCAAACTGGATGCTGTATTTGGAAGCCCTGACTTTCTGATTAAAAGTGAGCTGCTTTCTGTCCCTAGGAAGGTTGCTGGCAGCAATGTTTACCAAGAGATAGAAACTGCAGCCTGGTGCTGGTAAGAAAGCCTTGTCTTCAATCTTACACAGCCCAGAGGGGAGAGAGGAAGAGTCAGAATCCCAGTCTCAGAGAGCTCTTAGGGGGTTGATCTTGATCTTTGTTTCATGCTGCCTTCTTCCATCTCTGGAAAAAAAACTGCACATTTCTAGTCCAGGATAGATTTCATGTACTGGAATTCTTCCCAGAGTTGGCACAGCTTCAAAGGGTTTTAATCTTGGCTGTAGAACCCACATGCTGTTGCAAAGATCCCCAGGGAAAAATAGCTGGAAACGGACAAAAGAACAACAAAGCCACAGGGTCCTCCAGGAGGCTATAGCCCACTGAGATGACTCCCCAAAAGCCACTCATACAAGCAAATCCCTCTCTTCATTCCCCATCTCACACTGGTCACCACAAAGCATCCTAGCCCTTGGGTTCTCTGCAGGACACTTGACTTTCACAGTGTGACCTACTGTTCCCTTTGCTGGTGAGAGCTCTCCTTACAGATGCTGAGTTAGGGCCTTAGCAGCTTTGCCTTAGTGGCATTTTCCTGTCTCTACAAGGTCTCAGAAGAACCTTCATCTGCCAGAGCACTTCAGTCACTCACAGCAGCAAAAGTTCAGATGATCTCAACAGTTGCCACTGTACAGAGAGCCCTGGAAATGAATGCTGAGTCTCTTCACCCTTCCTTTTACATGGATACTCTACTTCAGCCCTCTTTCAGGCTTGGCCAGAAACATTAATTTCAGCCCACTGATTTATTTCTGAGGTGTAGGGTGGAGCACAGAGCACTGAGGCCCCAGAACAGCACTTGACACAGCACTGAGGTATTCATCTGTGTATTTATCTACACAGCAGGTTGATAAATTTCTATCTGCTCTGCAGGTGCAAGGTTCAGGGGGTTCTGCCTGCACAGAAGAGAAAGTACCCAAGAAACTTGAACATGCATAAACTGGTGGTTGTGGAACATGATTGGTCTTTAATCTCAGAAGGCTTGGGTCTGTTTCTATTCAGGTTGGATTGTGAACTGTCAGCAAAAAGGGGGATCAAGAACAGTGTTGAGGTTACCTGTGAAGTTTGTTGTAGCACTGAGGAAGGCTATTAGCTGGAAAAGGAAGTTCAGTTCCAAATCAGATACTAGCTTTAACTCACAAGCCCGATCCTGCAAACCTCACTCATTTAAGTGGCTGTCTTGCTTTCAGCAAGATTGGTCCAGCCAGCAGCTCTCAGTAGCTTGAGCCAAAAGTTTTTATAGCTAACTACATCCAGGCTGGAGGGGAAAGGGAGAAGACAGACGTAGCAAAACTAATTCATTTTCCACAAGAAAGCAGTAATAAAAATGAGATAGTAAGTGAGCCTTGCCCTTCAGGTTACTGAATAGCTACTGAGTTAAAGGAAAGGCTACCATGTTTGGTAATAAATGGCGTCACAGACTGCAGGCATCAGCAGCGGTTACTACGGACACAGCTTCCAAGACAGAGACAGGTAGGAAAAGAGAGATGGAAAAAAGAAGAAACAGCAGAGTTAAAAAAGGGTTAAGTGGGATTTTGAAATATCAGTGTCTAAAAACCTTATTCAATGTAAAATCAGAAATCCTTGGTGTTCCGAAATTCTGGCATGCTCCAAACCCTCCTGTTGGGCTGGGTGCCCCGTTCCACATCCTCCGAGATGGTCTTGATGTCACTGATGAATGGGGAAATCCTGGACCGAGATTTAAATGTTGTTAAGGAGAGGCTGGTTCTGTTCTTTGTGTTCCATTGCCTTGCAAGCTTCTTGGCCTCTTCCTCCTCTTTGATCTTCTCAGCAGCTTCCTGCAGGACGGAGCGGAAGAGCCGGGATACTTCCTGCGCTTCTGGTTCGTACTCCGCAACGACTTGCCTGAACCTGGAAGCACAGTCAGGGCACAGCTTTGATTAAGAACATCAAATTATGGATTGCTGCCAAATCACTGTGCTAGGCTTGGAACTTGCACTTTCCTGCTAAATGGGACTCCCTGGACTGAAGGGAACAACAACAAGGAGGGGCCATGAAGATCTGCCCAAGGTCTCTAAAATCACAAGCAAGCCAGGGAATGTAAGGAAGCGATGAATCACTGATTCTTATAAGCACAAGAAATAATAGGGAGAACCAAACAAAGCTAGAAGGCAAGTTTGAAACAGAAGGAAGTGCTCTTTTCACACAACACTTATTAAACCAGAACTCAATGCTATCAATAGCTTAAGAAACAAAGTTATCGGACAAGTTTGTGGAAAATATCCCCATCACTGCAGATTAACCATGATTATCCAAATGCACGTCATTGCTCGAGGTAGTCCCTGAACTGCAGCTTACCAGAAGCTCCAGGCAGACCTGGGAAAGCCCCACTAGACTTCCCCTGTTTTCCATCCTTGCTCCCAATAGCATGACCCAATGGCCTCTGGACAAAGGAAAATCCAGTCACTTTGGTAGTCTTTCAATATTCAACCTTCAGTGAAGTGGGTTTTTTTCATCTTCCTGTGGATTTCTGTAACATAATGAACTGGCTCGGCTCAAAACATCTTGGTTGGCAGCAGGATGCTGTACCTAATTAGATAACTCTGAATTACTTCAGTGCCTTCTCAGCAAAGAGCTCAAAATGGAGTTTTTTGAAATTTATTAAGCTAGCTAAATAGCAAGGAAGTGAAGCATCACCACTGTTTATTTTGCAGGTGAGGAAGATAAAATGCAGGGCAGAATAGCTTTCTTGAAGCCACTGAGTGAGTCACTGGCTGGGCAATGAAGAGATCATGCCATTCCTTACACTTTGTTGGGTGAATTGTCCCCAGCCTGGAGAATACGGGATCCACTCCCAAGGCTCACACACTGATTGTTCTGTAACAGCAAGCATTTGTGACAGATGGTAATATGGCTATTCTTCTAATAAATAATCAGTTCTTAACGTAAAAATTAAACCTGCAAGCAGACATACAGCTAAACTAGTACCACTAAAATCCAGGTATTTGTACTTCAGGGAAGCTAAAATGTATCAGGCAAGTATTTTGATATTTTTTTCCAACAGAACTTAACAAGGACGGAAAACGGTAGGACTGTATTTAAATAAGCCCAATACAGCAGAAGCTGATAGAATAAGATATTGCCTCTTGGGTTTTTGAAAAGCCCCAGGAATGTAAGAAGGAGTTCAGCACATATGGAATTGCATTGTTTAATGGTGTGCCAAAGGATGCCCAGCATAATAAGGACAGAAAGCAAGCCAAAGAGAAGCCAGAAAGACTTTTTGTACATTTATATATTTTGACTCCAACTGTGGAGGCCTAAAATTGGACACACATCTTGGCACCCTACTGTATCCCAGGTATTTCTCTCCCAGCATGTACTGGCAGCTACAGGTACAGCTGTGGAGACAGCAGTGTTGCTTTCTGAAGGAACTCAGTGTCAGCAGAAGCACCCAAGCTAGAGCAGTTTTAACACAAAACCTTCCAAAGTCACCAAAATGTTCCTTAACTGTTTCAGCTGGATGAATTCTTAATCTCCTCTACCCCCTCACCAAAAATCTCTAAGCTTTGAATGTCTGGGTGCAAAAAGCCTTGGAGGTACTGTAGTTCATGCTGATATTTAAGTACTAACACACTGATGGCAAACTGAATTGTGCAGAGCCTGGAAAGGGCAAGAGACAATCTCTTGCTGAGGGTTAGCAGACAACAGCAGGAACTGGGAATCTATTGGACATTGCAAACTTCCTTTCTGCCTTCTGAGGAGGCAATTCAGTTGTGTTATCAAAGAGCCCAAAATACAGTTTTCACAATAAATACATTTTCCCCTCTATCCTCTTTGAAGCATAGACAGGTGAGTCCATAGAAACTCAAGTCTTCACAACATTCTTAATATTACACCAGAGAAAGCAGCTTCAAAGGATTACTACTGCAGAGGTGAACTAGAATGAGTCATTCCCTTATTTTATCTCAATGTGTGTTTTAAAGAGAGGTGCTGTCATATTATATATTTATATATATCATTACATCCTCCTCTTTTGTATTGGCAATTGTGCACCCAAAAGGCCTCCTCACTGCCACTTTCAGAGGCATGTGTCATGCTGCTGGATTGTGGCTCCAGAGCAGGAAGCAGCACATATCAAGCTATTACTGGGCCAGTGTCTGGCTCTGGGAACAATAGGGGAAATGGATGATATGACAGCAAATATACCTCCTGAGCAGAGAGCTCTAATGCTAATGCCCTGTGTTGTTGATAACACTCCCAACCAATCCAGCTAAAATCATTTTCTGAAATCAGGGTAACTTTCCACATGCACAGTTATCTGCCTGTTTGCACTCTTCTTAGCTTAGTTTTGTCAACTCTGCTGTTAAGATTTACCTCTGACTTTCAGGACCAAAATAAAAACTACTTTGTAAGGAGTTAAGCAGGCCTAAGAAACAAAGAGAAACCAATCCAAAAGACTATGCCAGACACACAATGAAAAGCCACTCTCATTCTGATGGAGAAGGGAAAGGGGATGCTTTTCTCTCCCCTAACAGGATGAACTTCACCTCTTTATTAATGCCCACCTAACTTCAGTACCAGCATGTTGGTGTAAGGGACAGCTCATGTAGGAAGTCCAAAAGGAGTATACACCACAAACATTTCTCAACAGAAAAGATGGACAGGTTATCAGGGCCAAGCTCCAGCTAAACCAGTCGGTGTATCAGGAAAAGATGATGCTTTTGCTGCAGGCACCTACACATAACCAAAGCCATCTTCCCCAGGCATCAGTGAACACCAGCTGATGTGCTGCACAATCCAGCTGCCCTCTGCACAGAACACCCAGTATATAAAAACAGAAAGCCACTGGAATCAAGGAATATGGCCTTGTGTCTTGGGAAAAAAACTCCACACAAAGCTGCTCAGTGGGGTTAAGAACACAAGATTGCACAAGGCTCACTTGTCTTCTAGCACAGGTTGACACCCTTATATTTTTGCATGGGACAGTTTCAAACTAGGCAACTGCTCAACCATGTCCAGAAACACCTCAACAGGGTTTCCTTACTCACCATAAAAGCAGACCTCTCTATCTTATTCGTGTCTCAAGTTATGGAACAGCTGGTAGCTATCCTGAAATACATCATGCAGGTCATGCAGTCTGAGACGTGACAAAAACTCACCCTGAACCAGCATGGATCTGGGGAGGATGTATAGGCATACACAGGGATGAGCACATTCCCCAGTCCAGGTAGTGTTTGAATCACAGTTCAAACAAAATTGTTCTTTAAACTGTGAGCCTTCCACTGCTTTGTAAGTCTGTCAGATTTCAAGAATCTGGCCGTGCCTGGTTCATACTGGCACTGCTTTTTAAAGCGCTGTCACCTGCCTGTGTTATTCTGTAGGTCCCCTGTACAGCAGGTTCCCTGAGCTGAGCCTGAACTTTAAAGACCTGTTAAATCCAATGGAAGTCCGTGGACTTAAACAATGAGCTTATAGTTCAGGGTATTCCTGAGTGCCCATCTGAACACAGAGCTCTAAGTAGATTTAGTCATTCAAAGAAAATATAGGTTTGCTTAGTGCTAATAATTAGCTGCTGACTCCTGAATCTATATTTTTTCTGTTTATAGGGTAAAGCTACAAACAGCTTTGCTAGAGAAGGCTCCCAAAGAATTACAGCATTTACACTAATTGCCACACTCATGTCACATCACCTCAAACTTAAGCTTGCAATTTCTGATTTTAGTTATTTGCCTTACATTCAAGCTTACTAGGAAGGTCACTTCAGCTATACACAATCCCTAGAAAATTACAGTCCTTAGCCTGCAATATTGATAGCAACTCAGATCACCAAGTTTACATTTCCATACTAGGGAGTTTTTTGTTGCCTTCTGGACACAGGAGAACAGAAACCAACTGTTTCACTTTTGCTGAAACAGATAGAAATTAAACAGGCTTTAACTAGCTCTGACTAGGGCTAAAGCTCTGAGTAAAGATGGGGAAAATCTAGCATTTTTTATTGGCAACATACTATTCTACTTGTTCAGTTTAGCCATGGCAGTTAGGCACTACAGGCCTCACCAAAATCAGTCATTTCCTTCAGATGACTCCAGGATTTAATTTTAAATAGGCAGCAATCTCTAACCCAATAACCTAAAGCTAAGTTATTCCTGAATGCAATGGCTTTGTTTGCATGGGGTGAATCAGGGTGTCCAGATATCTGATGCTATTTGCAGTGTATTTGAATCCTTCCAGAATTCCAAGAGACTCAAAGAGAAGTTTCTATTGACCCCAAATACAAAATAGGCATTCCGGATCTGAAAAAAACCCACTTTCATGTGTGAAGTGCTCCTTTCCAGCCTCCTCCACATCTAAAGAAACAAATTTGGAAAAACTTTGCCTCTCAGTAAATGAGGCCATACCCACAGAGAAGCACAATTTGGATAATCATTTAGACCTTTAGAGAATGAAGTGACATCTCTGACAACTCATATAAAAATGTTTTGTTCTGGCTTTGACTCTGAACTCAAGAGTCTCACAAAGAAGGAGACCTCGCATGACACAAATAAAACAAACTCTGCAGTCTTGCAAGACGCCTGCTACTTGTGTTATTTAAGAATTACGTGCTTGTCGAGTGCAAAAAGGACTTCAAAAAGGACCTCAGCTCTTCAAATGTCTAAAATGGAAGGGAAAGAATCAAACTTACTATTTCTGTCAGAACCAAGGACTTCAGTAGGGCAACACTCTGCATTTGAATTTCCCAATGCAAGCTCACAGACTTTTTTTTTGGTGGAAGATTTTTCTAAAAGCTGCTACATATTAGGAAGTCACACAGTACTCGAGAGAAAACATCACCAGTGCAATGATCTTGTTATTAAAGTACTTCACTGGAAATGTGGAGGTTTCATTGCATTCCTATTATACTCATCCTGTGGAATTTCAGGGAAGTTACTAAAATCTCTATCTTATCTCACTTTCTGAGAAGTTATCCAGTTCTGGCTGTCTTTAATTTAAATTGCAGGCTCTTCCTTTTTTTCTTTCTCTCTCCTGTACATTTTCACAAGTCACATTTTTTTCTTTGTTTCCTCATCAGCAATGAAAATTCCATGGAATGACAGAGCTCTCAGTTAGAAGGTAGAAAAGAAGAGGGGTCAACTCTCAGCATTTCCAACACAAGATAGAAGGACTGTTGAATAAAAATAGGAAACATTATCTTTATACAAGCAAAACACAGTTTTTTATAACACAGTTGTAGTTCAGGAGTGGAACTCTGCCACAGGGAGCCAAAATGTTAAAAAAAAATTAAAACAAAAATTAAATTTTACATGTGCTCAAACACATCAGCCAATTATGGACAGAAGGTCCATCTGTGGCTCCAAAAGTCTCCCAGTTCTCCCAGTTACAAGGCACAGTAAGTTGGATGCTCTATTTGAGGTGGTGTAATTGTCCCTAGTGTTGGATTTGCTTCCTTGTCCTTTGCTCTTTTCGTTACTGATGCCACTAGCTGCTCTGCCACATGCAGACTGCACATAGAGCTCAGCCAGACCTTTGACCCAATCCAATTCCACCATTTTTGTGACTGTGATAGTCCCTACTCAATCACAGAACTGAAACAACAAAGGTTATGAAATCCTCTTTGGTTTTTTTTTTTTCTTTTTTTAATGTGGCTCTGCTAACCATGCAAGCTCTGTAAAACATGCCACCTCTTGAATCATAATGTAGTACAATTTATGACAGCACCCTATTTGTAAGAGGAGTTTTAAGAGGATGGTTTTAGCCTTTTTCAATCATGCCCACACAGAGTCCACCAATGTTGTCGAGTACATTTATCTACTGCTATCAGTATGCTAAATCCTGAACAGCAGTGAACAACCATTACAAGCTGCACTGAAATCACACATCTTGCATGATCTGTCTCAATTAAATAATAATTTAAAAAAAAATAGCAGAGCAGCAAGTTGTATATGGCTCAGCTCAATTCTTTCCTGAAGAGGATGAACCTTGGGGCCTCCCCACTCCAGCAGCCAAATCCTGCTGTCATGGAAATAACCTGTTTGCCAGACAGACCCTGCTCAGTGGCCCTGGGGATGGTAAAGATAGCTCTGAATCCCAAGGGTTTGAAGTGGCTTGTTTACAGCAGAGCTCGGAGTTATACAAATACAAGGCAGGTGCTGTTCCCAGCAGATTTTCACTGGAGAGGTCTTGGTCACTGAATGATCCCAAATCTCTGCTTCTGCCATCACGGCAACCTTTGTAAGAGCCAAGGTTCTGTGTGCCAGGTTGCTTCCAAGGTTCAGCCCCAGGGAAGATGAGGGCTAGAGAGGTAATTTTGCCATTTTTACCTGGCTGCATGCACTGTAAGACAGAGGACCAGCTATTGCCAGCACTTTTACAGTTGCAATTCAGAGGCCGTAGATGCATTTGTTCAAGGGAAAACAGGAGCCAGCTTATGCAGTGAGGGACTGCAGGGTGCTGAGAGCCCTCTTGTGCATGTCCTGCAAGGACTGTGTTCACTCTGACCCCAGATGAAGAACTTGTTGGCACAGGGGAACTTGATCATAAAGGCCCATTTCACAACTTTGCTTTGGCTAAGGTGCCCTTCAGAGTCACCGTTCCTCGCTTTACCAAGTTTGACTCCACTGTGCCAAATGCAAGAGTTTATCTCGGAACAGCCACCCCAAAAGGAAAAGAGCCCTTCCCTTCCAGTCTGGAGGCTACAGCAGGCTTAGATCAATGTCTACAGGCATTTTCACAGGAGGTCACTCAGCTGGCAGGCAGCAATCCTAAGTCTAGCAGTGGAAAGGCTCAACAGCAAGCCCAAGAGGCTGTGTCTGCACCTGCACTGCAGAAGGCAGAAGCACCACTTGCCTGTTGAAACCAACTGCGTGCCCCACCTGCATCCCATGACTCCATGTCTAGGGTGAAGAGGGAGGGTAGGGAAGGGAGACATTCTCTGGGACTACCTGGCTGACAGGCTGAAAAAATAATAGAATCTTTTGGCTAGTTTGGGCACTGGGAACAAGTGCCTCAATAGACCTGCTGGACAGCTTAAATCAAGGAATGAAGGCTCCAGTGAGAGGGGGAAACACCAAGGGGGGTTGCTCAGAGGCTGCAGAACCTCTGCCCTCTGAGATATTCAACAATGGACAGGACAAGGCCCTAAGCAACCTGATCTAACTTTGAAGGTGGCCCTACTCCAAGTAGGAGGTGGAAGTACATCCCTCTAGAGGTCCCTTTAAACCTCAGTTTTGCTAAGATTCTAAAGTTCTGAAGAAAAAAAAAAAAAAAAAAAAAGCCATCACAATACTGAGGTAGTACCTGTTCATCAGGCAAGGTAAAGCTCCTCTGGCTACTTGGGAGCATAAAGTCCTCAAGCCAATGCCAGAGGGAAATGGCATTTTGCAACTTCTTGGAGGAAATGGTGTTGTGTTAACCTGACTTAAAACATTAGATTTCCCTTCTTTCACAAATACGCTATCCCAGCACAACTCACGATACGGGATGCCAAGTTTTGCTTCCGTTGATCCTAGCAACTCCCACTCTCTCATCACACACCAAGAAGAGCAAAGGGGGAAACGAAAGGTCTGTACCATGCCATCTTTTCCCGTACCTGAGTATGACGGGCCCACAGTAGGAAGGATGTATTTTGGTGCACATGTCCTCCAGCTGCAGCCGCTCCCCGGGGCTGATGTCATAGCTCTGCTTTGGGTAGCTGACCAGCCAGCCATAGTCCACCCCCGTCTTGATCTTGCGGTATTCGTTCTCCCGCTCTCGCTGCTGCTTCTCTGCCTGCTTCATCTGCCAGCTCAGCTCCATCATCAGCGTTTCCACCACCATCTCCGTGGGGTTCCTCTGGGAAATGCGGTTTGGGGGCTCGTTCCACCTGAACCAGGATGCCAATGACATACTGCTCTGTGTGTCTTTGCTGGGAGCAGGTTGGGGGTAGAGAGGGAGAGAAAAAGAATAGTGCCATCATCAACACACCTCAGCTGAGAATATTCTTCCCCCCACACCCCTCCAGTCTGTTAAAATTGCTGCTGGATAACTACTTGGAAATAATTGGTGCTGGGCACCTTGAGAAATCTCACTGGTAGCAGCCAGCTTGCTCAGAGGGTGAGGAGGC
Organism: Cinclus cinclus; assembly: GCF_963662255.1. Taxonomy (NCBI): domain Eukaryota; kingdom Metazoa; phylum Chordata; class Aves; order Passeriformes; family Cinclidae; genus Cinclus; species Cinclus cinclus. The sequence goes on from NC_085048.1 coordinate 90,122,718, forward strand.
ACCGTCTCCCTCAGCTTCCGCTCACCGTGTAATTAAAATGAGTCACAGTCCTTACAGCTTAAGTCAGGTTACAAGGATACCTTGCTCCCTCCAGGCTAAGCTGGGGAAGCATTCTCCTTCCCACACTTGGGGCTTGGGCTCACCTGGATGAACCCTCATGGGAGGGCACGACCTTGCAGCAGATCTACCTGTAAAAACTCAGTGTATGGAGTCAAAGGATTACTGGGAGCTACATTCTAGCCAGGAGATCCTTAGAGAGGAGGCAGGATTAAGTGGCCTGGTGGAGTGGGTGGGCTGATGCCCACCAAGTGCCCACCAAAGCTGCTCTATCACTCCCTTCCCCAGCTGGACAGAAGAGAGAAAATATATTGAAAGGCTCATGGTTCGAGATAAGGACAGAGAGACATCATTCAGCAATTACTGTCAGGTGTAAAACAGACTCAACTTGGGTATATTAGTTTCTTAGTAATAAATTCACAGTTAGATAATGAGAAATAAAACCAAATCTTAACCTGGGCTCTGCTTTACTCCCAAATCCTCTACCTCCTCCCACCCAGCAGTACAGGGGGATAGGGAATGGGGGTTGTGGTCAGTTCACTACATGTTGTTTCTACAGCTGCTTCCTCCTCTGGGGCAGGACTCCTCACATCCTCCCTCTGCTCCAGCATGGGGTCCCTCCCACAGGAGACAGTCCTCCATGAACTTTTCCAGTGTCAGTCCTTCCCATGGGCTACATTCCTTGTGAACTGCTCCAGTCTGGGTCTCTCACAGGGAGTGCAGTCCTTCAGGAACAGGCTGCTGCAGTGTGGGTGCCCCATGGTGTCACCAGTCCTGCCAGCAAGTCTGCTCCAGCATGGGCTCCTCTCTCCATGAAGTCCTGCCAGGTGCCTCTTCCATTGTGGTCTTCCCATGGGGTCGCAGCCTCTTTGGGGCATCCAGCTGCTCTGGCATGGGATCCTCCATGGGCTGCAGGGGGATCTCTGCTGCACTGTCTGAGGCACCTTCTGCAATGACCTTGGGGTATTTAGAGCTGTTGCTTAGTTCTGTCTCCCAGCAGCTACGGCTCTTTTGTTTTTTCCCCTTCTTAGACCTGTTATCCCAGAGGTGCTACCACCTGGACTGATGGGCTCAGCCTTGGCCAGCAGTGGGTGCTTGCTGGAGCCATCCAGCATTTGCTTTGTCAGACATGGGGGAAGCTTCTGGCAGTGTCTCACAGGAGCCACTGCTGTAGCCCCCATCACTACCAAAACCTTGCCACACAAACCAAATGCACCTGGGTAGGTTTGCCTGGGCAGCACTCACAGGAGCCTGAGCTCAAGGCCAGACAGAGCTTTAACCATTATTTAGCAAATGTATTGCTGTATGCAGCAGAGGATGCACCACCTTCTACAAGGTGAAGTCCAACTCTTTGCTTTTCTGCAGGAGCACTCCTTCAGCAGCACCCCCAGTGCTAAGGGAACTGAGGCTGCTCTGACAGGGATGCAGAAGCGTATCATGGTTTAAACTGTTATTACTTCTGAGTGAAAGGCTTCTACTGCTGGGGAGTTACCCAACACACAGAAGACAGAACAAATTGCATAAATCAGCTCAGAAAAAGATGGAATTAACTCCCCACCCAGCAAATCCCTTCATGTTGTCCCTTCAGGAGAACAATGCATGGAACAAAGTTATTACCTATTGTACTTGTATTTAAACACAATGGAATCCAAAACAGGCACTAGGGAGCTGAACAGGAGCAAAACAGCATCTGTTTCTTCACACAGTGCACTTACGTGCCTTGTTGCTGCCTTCCATTAGCCCCTGGGGAGAAGGGGTGGCACAAATAATGATTGCAGCTGGGATTACAGAAAGGCTACTCCTGGCAGCAGCCCAATCAGGACATGGCGTCAAAAGTTAACATGAGGGCAAAGGATTAAAGAGCCTGATTCTGCAGGGCCTGAGCAAATCCTCACTATTGGGACACAGACATGAAATGGAGAAAAATATGCTTTTCATTTAAGCTTCCACCTTGGGGGCTAGAGCCTTCAGTGACAATAAAAATCAGCAAAAGCTCATAACTACACAGTACTCCCACTAGAGCTGAGAGCCATGAGCTCCCAGACTCCCTGGATGAGAAATGATCAATAGGATTCTGCCATGACTGCAAGGGAAAGATGCTTCCATGCATCATTCACTTGTCAGAAAGCAGCCTGTTCTCTTTGAAAAACATTCATACTATGTAAATACATCATACCACAAAAGGAAAATGCTCCAAAAATCTCCATAGTCTGTACAGTGTCCCACATTTGAACTTACTTCAGGCTCTAATGCCTCGGCTTTTCTAGAATCAGGAAGTTTTCCAAACTGCATCAAAGGACTAGTTTCTCCAGTCCTATATCCTACCTCTCCCAGCAAGCAATACCAGTTTCTTCAGAAGGCAGACATAAAAAGGGCTGAAAGCTTCCACAGGTCACAGATGCAGCTACCTCAGAGTGTCAGGTGCAGGTCCTCTCCCCAGACTGCATCAACAGCAGCACCTGGGCTGGTTTCCAGTGCTCCTCCAGGAGAGATCCCTGCAGTGACTGCCTGTGCCCTGGAGCCCCAGCTGGGATTATCTTTGTGACAGCAGCCACAGCCAACAGCTGCTGCAAGTCTCCTGCTCCTGCCTCATCCCTGTGCTCTGGAGGAGGAGCAGCCAGTCCTTGCATTTGTGTCAATCGCCAGGGTGACTCCAGCTAACAGCTCCCACACCACCACAGAGCTCCGGCGTCTGCTCCTGCTTACTCGTCTGAGACTCAGGAACAAACTTAGGCTGGAACTGATGTGCTGACAGCTTCAAGTCTGTGATCCTGCCATTCCAGCTTGTGCCTGGATCTTGCTACATGGTGGCCTCCACTCACACATCATTAAGGATGAAGACTTTTTCCTTGGTCTGATCACCCCTTGTGTACCACTAACAAAAGTGAGGAGCATAACAGGCCACAGTCTGTTGTAAATGTTTGAAAGTCTCCTATTTCTTTTCAGCTTCTGTGATGACAGTAATTTTTGTAAGCTCTTAGAGGTACTATTATTATTTCCATTTGTGCCTTTATCAGATGAAGGTGAACATGCCCCTTCTGTATTTTAATTCTGGCTATGACCCGGTCTCACATCGGTTTAACTCTGCTGACTTCAGTGGCATTAGGGGTAAATCAGTATAAAGCGTTACAACTGTGAAGCTGAGGAATGTCCTTCCAGCCATTCCCAGCTCACCAGCTGTTTCATTAGAAGAGGAGCAAGAGGGAAATTTAGTGGGCAGACTGCAAAAGAGAACAAGGAGACTTGGATTTTGTGTGGTCCTGGGCTGTTCTTACTGCCTTTTTAGTTCCACCGGTCTCCCTCAAGGCATTCTGCATGAGGACCCTTTTACCTAGCACTAGTATTACAAAGAACAAGCAGAAAAATGTTTTGGATACTTTGCTGATACCAAGGCCTGCTGAACTTTGAGCTTTGCCCAGTCCCAGAGCTTTTAGAAAGCTCTGGTAAAAGGCAGAATTGGTTTTGGTATGGGAACATGGATACTTCTGACCCCAAATGGGGCTTTCACTTGTCTGCCATAAAAAAAATCTGCTTCCAGATGAGAAGAATGTAAAGGAAGGAGAGCACCTCACCTGCAGTTGAAATGGCCTGTTTTCAAATGAAGGAAAATCCCATGCAAGCATTTCAAGCACACTGGCAGCTTGAGCGGGCTGTTCCTAAGGGAGTCTTGTTTGTATGAGATTGTTTCCTTCCCCTTCTCTCATCCATCATCTCCTCTTTTTGAGAGCTGGCAACTGGCCATCTCTATTTAGCAGGCTCAACAAGCCACCACTCTTCCCACTACTGCTCTTAGCAGCCTGCAGAAGATACTGTGGGCTCCATTAATTGTGGCTGCTGGTTTTAATTTAAAGTTCACAGGCAGGCTAATCATTAACTGACTCAAAATGGCTTTCCCATGTGGAAAAACTCAAAGGACTGTTGGCAAGATGTGGACAACTAAAGAAAGGCAAAAGCTACAGCCTGACTTTCTTACTGGGAAAAAGGACAAATTTACACTTTGCAAACATTTACATTAAAATTATTTTTTAAAAGAGACATTGCCCCAGCTGAACACAGATCTCTCTGTTGCACAATTAATCCACTTTCTAATTCCTTCTAAGAGGCTATCCTGGGAGCTGACACAAGTTGATGAACTACTCTGGTGTTATTCAAGCAAAATTTCATAAGTTCCACTCTAGAACCATATCTGTGTTTTGAGACTTTGCTGTCATTGACCTCTGTCTAGAAGACAACAAGCCTTCCCCTCACACTGTTGGTTGCAAGTCTGGCCAACCACCTCACAGAGTTTTAAGCACACATGTACCTTAGCTATGCTAAAGTCTGGAGTACCTTTCTCTCTCTCTTTCTCGCAGTCTCTTGGGGGGTTGCTTCAAATTTTAGTAATTTTTAGTAAATGTTTGTGAAAGCTTTACATGTAAATGTTTCCTATTAGTTTTGCCTTTCTTCAAAACTCTTTTTTGCTCTCTATGCTGTCAGCAACTCCTTTTTCTCCTCATGTATTTTGCAGCTTCCTCCATTCTTTTCTCAGGGCATGCTCTGAAAAATTTTACCTCATTTTTCACATTTTTACCTTCTCCCGTGTTTCCCCATGTGATTTCCTCTTCTTGTTCCAAAGAACGCGCACAGAATCATCAGAAATATCAACATTCACAGCCTTATCTGTTTTTTCACCTTTACACAGGGTTTCAGCCCTTCCTAGCCCTTTTACCAGCAAAGGGACCACGTTTCCTTGGCCCCCACTCTGGCTGGCCTTTGGCCAGCTGGAGGCTGTTCATACAACCTGACAGACACCATCTCCTCCAGGACCCTGCAGGCTGGATCACCACTTGCTAAGACTTGTTAACAGCAGGGCTGCTTTCTGGTAAACCATGAGTCAATCAACTGGGCCGGTTTAGTGTATAGAAAATGAACTTCTGAGAATAAAAAATTCCCTTCCATTGATCCTTCTCCTGGTTCTCTGCTTGTAATGCCCTCCAGGATAGGAGTATGCAGAGGGTGGGAATTTTGCATTTTGAAAAAAAAATAAAAATTGAGAGTAGAATAGGACTGTCTATAAAGGTATGCCCTCTGTTTGACAAGTCTCCTGGGGTTTGCCTTTGCCTTCACAGTCCAAGAGTGCTGCTGACAATCCTGTTGCCTCTCAAGAGCCTTAGGTGTGTGGTGACTGTGTAGGAGCAGAAGGAGAATCCTTAAAGGGGTTAGGTGAGAGGAGCCTAATCCGTAATTCAGTGATGTCAGTAGACAGGTTGTCACTCAGCTGTAGACAGATTTCCAAGAAATCCATCATCATCCAGTCAAAGCATACCAACAAACTGGGCTGAGGAGCTGGGAAATGCCTTCCCTCCCTTCTTGTGGGTGGTAGCTCCTTACAGCTAGTCAGAGAGTAGAATGTGCTCTTGGAAGACTCCCACTTAACATTTTTCCACACATACCAGATCATAGGGTAACAAACAAGGAAATTTATTTCTAAAGCAGGTCAAATCTCCAAATTGTCCCCATAATTATACTTTTTAGAAGACACATAGTCACAGGGGAAAGAGACCATGTGAAACTGCAGAGCACATTAAAATTTGTTTAAAATTATTTATTTCTTTAGTAAAGTTTGGATTACCTTGTCCAGGAAAGTCCGGTGTCCTTCAGATACCAAAAGGTATCAAGTACCTGCTTGGGCTGCAACTCATAGGTAGATTAAAATTGGATTGGCTACACCCATCTTCTGTGCTAACTGCTGCAATGTTTAACCAGATGCTCAGGCAGAAATTGTGGTCATGGCTATACTGCTGGTTCTATCTGCATGAAGTAGCATTAAGTAGCAAAAAAGATGAACCTCAAAATCTACTTCTCTTGTGATGAGGATATTTTAATTTTGTTCCAAAGAATCTTAGCAACTTCTAATTAAGAAACTGCTGCCAACACCTTCTCAATTTTATTTATATAGTCCACCATAGCTTTGTAAAAGAATCCCTGTTCTCTGCTCTCCACCACTTTCTGGTTTGTTCAGCCTGAAGAAGAGGAAACTGAGGGGTGACCTCAGTGCAGCCTACATCCTTCTCACAAGGAGAAGCAGAGGGGCAGGCACTGACTTCTTCTCTGTGGTGCCCAGAGACAGGACCCAAGGGAATGGCCTGAAGCTGTCAGGGGAGATTTAGGTTGAATATCAGGAAAAGGTTCTTTCCCCAGAGGGTGTCTGGGCACTGGCACAGCCCCCCAGGGAAGTGATCACAGCACCAAGCCTGACAGAGTTGAAGGACCATTTGGACTGCTCTCTTGGGCACACAGTGTGACACTTCAGAATGTCCTGTGCAGGTACAGGAGCTAGACTTCAATAATCTTTGTGGTTCCCTTCCAACTCAGGATATTCTGGGTTTGGGTTTTGGTTTTTTTGTTTTGTTTTGTTTTTAATTGCCATTATTTACCATTTAATTGTCATTTACTTGCCATGATTCTCTCCATACAGACAGTTTTACCTTACCACAGCCCAAAAACTCTACTTTCTATCTGTCTGGAATCTCCTTTCTTGCTCAGTGACATGGAAAGCTAAGGTGTTTACAGCTACTTGCCATCTGATTGTAATCTCAGTGGAAATTATAACCTCATCTTGAGACGCTACGAGGCAACTAATGCTGAAAAAGCAGTAGGTAGAGCTTGTCAATCAAGAAATTTAAAAGCAATGCAAATATCATGATATCGACAATGCAGCATTCCTCATTCTGACCTGCAAAATTAAGAGAGAGAATTTTGAAGGACATTCAGGGGTCTGCTTATAGACCACAGCAGAAAACCTGTTTTGCTTTATAAGCACACTGATTCCCTGTTGTGACGGACACAAGCTGTTTCTGGACTGAAAAAAAAAAAAAAAATAAAATGAAAATCCCAGTGGTTAAAACGTTTCCAGGTACATGACCCTGGTACAAATGGCAAGGAGCTCTGAGTAACAGAAGTGTAGGGGATGAATCGAATGCTTTAAACGCAACCTTATTGTCAAGTTTTTGTGGTTGCAGGTGTTTAAGGACAGCCAAAAGCACCTCACAGCAGTGTCCAGGAGCGAGCCAGCTGGGACAGGGCACTGTGGCACCCAGCAGGCCCTTGCATGCCAGGCCATGCCTGTCTGTCCCCAGCAGGGCTGTGCCCCGGGCTGACAGCTCCTGCTGCTGCCCAGCTCTGCTCCCGAGTGACAAGCGCTCCCAAAGAAATGTGACAGCCGTGCTGCTTTCAGCATGCAGCCCCAGTTCTGTGTTTGCTTCTCTCCAGCAGGCTTGGCATCATCAGCATTATAGAAAGGGACTGGCTCTTGGTCTGCTGTCATTGCCACAGAGAGTCACAAGTGACTTAAGCCTTCAGTGAAGGTTGTGACTAAAAATCACTGCTAGGTAAACGTGACAGGAGGGCAGTCGCAGTGAACCAAAGGGGCTGCAGGACAAAAAAGAAACAAAAGTGGTACTATTTCTACCAAAGGAAAGGTTGAGTGGCCTTCTGGACATACCACAACTGCAAAGATATATGTGAATACATCACATTTTATACAGCTGGTAGCCCTCACAATATTTTTTTTTTTTTTTAATGAAAGCCTTTAAAATTGAGAACACACTAAAAGTACTGCTCTTATCTCCTCAGCACTTGTGTAGTTTGTTATACATTCTTAGAGCTTTAATCTTCTAGAAAACAAGTATATCTGATGCATTTTACATCTGCATTTTGATTGCAAGAGGGGTAAAGATACAAGAATTCAGTGCAAACTGAGCCCCAAGTTCAGCTACAAATGAGAAAGATGGTTTTCAGTCACTAACCAAAACAGGATGAGAAAAGGTAGCTGATAACAGGTGATCATGATCTACAGCAAAGCTGTACAAATGTAAAACAGATTTGCCTCACTGAAATAGATGAGAGTTCTGTTGATTAACTCCAGATGAAAATCCAGTCTTAAAGAAAAAGTTAAGGAAGGGCTCAATAGCTTGGAGCTCTCCTAGTGCCTGGCACTCTCTACAGAAGATAATCTTTGTGCTATCTGCAGAAGCAAAACAGTGGATTCTACTCAAATCTGCTCGTGAAGCAGAGCAGTATTCTGCAGTTTCTCTACCAAACAAAGCAGATGAGTTCCCTTTGTTGAAAACCAGGACTATTTTCATACCTGTTTCTCACTCATGCTTGAAACAATGTTTCTAGTAGCAACCATAAAAGCACTCTGTCATACGACTTACACTAAACTGCTACCTAAACCTCCAGAAAACAGAAAGTTAAAGCACAATGAATTGCTCTGTTTGATCGACTTGTTATTAAAACTCCTATATATTGCTCAGATCCTGCCATGGTGGATCAAACACACTTTCAGTTCTATATCTTGCTTTGATCTCTGCAAACTACAAAGCCAGGTTTCAAGTCATGACAGAGGGATGTAAAGTATTCTTCACCACTCATTCAGCTGTGTAAATGAGAGTTCAGAAAGTAACACAGACCCATAGCTTTTCTGTTATTAAAATCATTCAAACCACCAGAAAAAAATATTCTGCAATAAAGCTGTAACAGCATCTGATGGAAGGGTCCAATACAAAAGGCTTTCAGAATTAAAACTCTGAGAGATCCCCAGCTCATCTTTCTCTATTCTGCTACTAAGTACACAATGTTATTAAAGGGACAGTAATGTCACAGATTGGAGTTTCTGTCATCCACTGCAGATACTCATACATCGAATTATATAAAGAGATTGAAACTCTGACCCAAAAGCATATTCCTCCTGTCGTCAGGTCCTCTGAAGTTTTTTATTCACATATTGTGATGAAAACCAGATTAAGTGCTGTGAAAATGGGCAGGTGAGATGTGAATTCTCCATCCAGACTGAGGACTGATTCTTCTGAGAAAGCAGGAGTAACTCATTGATTCATAAGGTGGGAATGCAATTTAACAGACATCTGTACATTTCTGTTCAGGACTGAACCTTAGTTACAGTATCTACCAGAAAGAATATTGACCAAAGGTCCCCAAAGTCCCACTCTGCCTTGATTCACTGCAGAACCACTCCTAGAGTGAGAGTTTTCTCTACTGCAGAATACTAGGACCAGTGCTAAAGTTTGATCATTGTGACAGGAGCTACTTAAAAATATACATTGCTCTAAAATTAGCAACCAAAAGAAGAATGCTAAATTTACAGCCTGAAAACTTAAGCCTGTCATTACCGAGATCACCCACAGGATTGGCAGAGCTCTGGGAAAGCTCATGCTTTCTACCCTGCAATAGCTGCCTGTCCCACCTGCGGGCACAGAGAGAGCAGCCTCTCTGAGCAGCCAACAGCGCTCTCCTCACACAGGTTTTAATTAGGGTATCAGCACTAGGAGATGTACAGCGTGCTCTATCCTTAGTTACACTGCCATAACTCAGAAGTTGTCTGACTGACCTTCGTGGTACCTCGCTAGGGCTAACAAACGCTGGATTTCCACGCTGCAGACACGTAGTAGGGCAGGTGTCTAATCGGAGAGATTTTAAAAATGGCATAAGCATAAGGCAGCATAAACCATGCTGTCCTCCTCGATTGCCTGCCCTTACGTAACCAGTTACCCAGCGCTTATCCATGATCCAGGCAGCCGTGCCCGAGCCCAGCCTGGGAGAGCTGTCGGAGCGCCCCGGCTCCCTTCCCTTCCCTTCCCTTCCCTTCCCTTCCCTTCCCTTCCCTTCCCTTCCCTTCCCTTCCCTTCCCTTCCCTTCCCTTCCCGCCTCACCTTTGGCACCAGCGTTCCCGCTGCTTGTGCGGACAGACGGACCAGGGCGAGCGGAGAGGATACCAGGAGGAGGACGTGGCTTGAAGTCAAGCCCTCTGAATTGGCACAGCAGGCTTAAACCCACACTGGGGTATGGATTAGCCCTGGTGACGAGATATAACAGCTGGGCTTACGGCAGTGATTTTGAGCGATTAGGGCTTGGTCCAGCACCTCCACATACACAACCTCCCGGCAAAGAGCCGGCACCTCTCGGCTCAACCAGACTTCGGCACCTGTTTAAAAGTCCCCCCACAACACAAAAACTTTGTGGGATTTTTCTCACCTGCAGCCGAGCCGGCCCTTCGAAGAATGGAGGAACTCGAGGGCACTGGGACTTTCTGCAGGTGGCACGGCGGGGTTCGCTCCCGTCACCCCCCGGCCGTGCCCCCCCGGTCCGGGGCTGTCCCGGCGGAGGCGGCCGCACCCCGCGCCCCGGCCGGGAGCCGCTCGGGCCGGGCGATGATCGCCCCGGGGGAACGGGGGAACGGGGACACCCCAGCCCCGGGGTCCCCTCCGCCGGGCACCACCTCCGCCCCGCCGGGCACCCCGCCCACCGCCGCGGGAGATGTCCCCGGCTCCTCCTGCCCACCGCGGTGCCCGCTCCCGCCCGGGGGCAGCGCCTCTCGCCGCCGCCGCTCCGCCGAAGTTGAGCGGAGCCGCCGCACCGCAGCCGCCGCCGCCGCCCCCCGCGCCCCGCCCGCCGCCGTTCCCATAGAGACCGCGAGAAGCCCGTTCGGTCCAGGGCCGTGGGTTCCGCACGGGCATCCCACCGGCACCGGCACCGGCACGGCGACAGACCCCGCGGGGACTCACCGCTGTAGATTGAATTTGCACCGACAAATAACGGCGCGGAAACTGGATTTCTTCATTCATTTCTCGCCAAGTCCTTTGGGAGCAGAACAGAACAGTCCTCAGTCACAGAAGCCACTCCTAGGTTTGGAGGGATGAAGAAAGACTCCCGGCACGGGAGTTGGAAGGGCATGAGGGAGAAGAAGAGGAGGAAGGTTTTTACAATTAGGGTGGTGAAACACTGGCCCAGGTTGCCCATTGAAGAAGTGGATGTCCCATCCCTGGAAATATTCAAGGGCAGGTTGGACAGTGAGTGCTCTGAGCAGCCTTACCTACCTGAAGATGTCCCTGCTCATTGCAGGGGCTGAACTAGGCGGTCCCAGTCACACATGGCCAGAGTGTCCTCTCTGAGCCCGCAGTTCCTCACCCAGCCTCTTCCCACAGTGCAAAAGTGCACAAAACCATCCCCAGTATCACAGGCCAAACCCCCACCAAATTAAAGGAGAGCCAGGCTGTGTCAGAGGGTTGCAGAGCTGCAGCCTTGGTTGAGGAGAGCACGGGGACAGGTGACACCAGTCAGTGACACATACAACTTAAGCATGTGTGTAAAGTCAATCATGTCCCCACTGAAAAGCTTTTATAAATTATGGCCCAAATTCTGACATCCTGGTATTTATGCAGCACTTACACAGGAAGAGGGCAGAGGTGTTTCAGATCATGTATGTGTGTGTAGCACACACATAAAACAAAACAGCCCAGCTAAAAAAAATACAAATTACAAGATGCCCAGCTCAGTCTAAATTAAAATGCATGATGATGGTGGGGGGGGGTGGCATTAAGGTTTAGTTTATTATAGATCAAAAAACACAACTGGACTAACAAAGAGATTAGAAACATTTTTCTGTGCTAAGTATCTGTGGAGGATTACCTGTCTGTCCTGACCTTCAATGCCAGCCCAGTCTGTGGAGGTTTATAGCAGTCTGGGTATGCTCTGCTCTAAATGAGATTTTTAACTTAAAGTAAAAAGTCATTTTACACAAATAAAAAACATTGCATTTTCATACGTTAAAACCTACTTCAAAACTTATCAACTCTGACTAATGCAGTACAAAACCCCCTTTAAAATGCTTAATTTTCAGGTATATTTTCCAGGTTATATTTTCAATGCAGCCAATTCCTGGAAGTCCTTGTCATGAATCAGAGACACTGATGACTGGGGAATATCTTTGGGAACATTTCTTTGCAGATCCATAAGCCTCACAACTGAAAAATCATTCACCTCTCCCATACCTTATTTAGCAGTTGAAACCAAATACTCTTTTACTGCTGTACTGACAGGACTTACCAGATCTGTCAGCACTTGGATCATCAGCTGCTTGGTAGCAATGCTCTGGTAACATAGACTGAGGGAAGATTTATTCAGTGGTACATTTTCCAGGACATCCCATGACAATCAGGCTTCACCACACTGCAATTTGTACTGCATTTGAACAGTGTGGTGCACTTGGGCCTGCTATTTCTCACCATTTGTCAGATGCTGCCCTGACTCACCTGAGCACACTGCTAACACTGCAGATGTTGCCTGCAGAGCCTTCATATTTTGGTGTCAAAGTCATGAACCTCTGACAATGGCACTGAGGATGGACTTCTCCAACCAGTAATAACTGTATTGCTGCTATCTTCTGCCTGGGTCCAACCACAAGCAACTAATCTCACTCAATCACTGACAAAAAGCAAATTTAATATGGTAGGGTTGTATTTGCCCTGCTGGTTTTTGGCTGAGTTGCTGAAGCAAGCTAGTTAATATAATGGGGATCACAGAGGGAACACTGCTTTTTCATAGACTTACAATCTTGCTTAGAAAAGTGCCACTTTCAGAGCTATATACTCTTTTTTTTGTGCTTTTTTTTTCCCCTCAGCAAAACAGTTTTTCATTGACTGAAAAGATCTTCATGCTATTTACTTCAAATCCAGTTATGCCACCCACACAGAAGTGTACCATGAGCAGAACAAGAGAAAGTTCATTCAGTCTCCAGGCTTTGCAAGGCTGAGGCCCATTTAAGATTAACTGGTAATGTTGCCATGTCTTTTCTGGCACATATTTCTCTCTCTCCCCTCTACCTGTCTCCTTTCTCCCTCCATGTTATGGCTGGGTTGTTGGGTTGCTGGCTGTGCTCAAAGAAGGCTGAAACGCTTGGGTTTGATATCTGTGCTGCTGGAGGTGTGGTGTCAGGGACCACTGGGCCAGGAGGTTAAAACAATCAGCTCAGAAAGGAGTGTCCTGGGTCAGTAAAGGACAGGTGCTTAGATATGGTGCTCCAGAGCATAGCTGGATGATGGGCATGGTATACAGATCTTTCTCAGGAAAAGTTAGAACTATCTAGAGCGAGCTGTACTTTGTCCAGGACTCCTGGATAAACTTCCCATGGAGTTATTGCAGGGAGAGCTGTGACTAAAGTGAACAGCCTTTCTATTGTCACCTTCTACAAGCTCCTGAGTGACAGGAGCTTTGATACAGCTCCCTTTGCTGTATCTGAGTAGGCTCTGATGTTGGATTTTTGCTCTCCTTCCACTTTTTAGGAGAAGATAATAGCTATGGTTTATTAAAACTTAGAATCCTGAAGCCATAGAAAAGAGAATCACAGGGTGTTGCAATGCCAGGAGTGGGAAAAGATTGCTTAAAGTAAGTATTAACTAGAGAAAAGAGAGAAATTTAAGGACAGAAAATCAGGCATAAACAGTGACTTTAGAGAAAAGACTGGTATCATGGCCAAATATTTCTTGTGGATGAGCCCCTGAGGTAAACATTTCAAAAGCCTCTAGGAAAGCAACAGAAAATGTTTGCATCACTGTAGGAAGATGGAATTAGTTGCCTATGAGGAGCACGGAACACTATACCTCTAACCTCAGTAGCATTAGGAAATAAAAACCTACAAATGTTTCTTCTCTGCTGCTTGCACTGCCCACTCAGTGCAGTCAGTGTTCACTGCTGATTCCTCCTGACAGACTGCAGTCAGCAAAGGGAGGCTGGGTCTGCACTTCTGAGCATCCCTCACCCCCAGGCAGTGAGTGTGGTTAGCTGGGCACCTCAAAACCAGTTGCACTCACGGACACCACCCAGAGCACAATAAACAAACACCCTTCCTGACATGACACATGCCATTCTCTCTGAAGCTCCTCTAAGCCAGGCATCCAGAGTGAGCACCGGAGGAGATGGTAGAACCCCTGATGGTTTTAACTCTGTGCAGCACCAGAAAACCTGAGCTGCACTTTTCAAGCTGCTGTTGCTTCCTCCTTGCCTTTCTGTTCACCACTTAAGAGTCATTTAACAGTAGTGTAGTGGTCTGTTTAATTGCTGATTATCTTAACCAATAAACTTTACTGAGTAAATGCAAATTCTGTTCTTTCAGCTCTGAGTGAAAATGATGAAGTGTCATGAAATACTCAGCCAGAAAACAGATGTAGTAAGGCAAGCTGAGCAGCAAAAAATACAACACAGATGGTCATGATAAATTAATTGAAGACACAAGGGGGAGAGATGCAAAAAAAAATGCCATGGAGCCTACAAGTAGACAGATGTCAAAAATATCTGTGATTATGCACTTAATTGCACTCTCTGTGATTGCTTGACTCCTAATGTACACTTTTAACAAGCAATAATCTCCAAAGGGCATTGCCAAGGTTGTTGGCTTTTAAAATGACCAGGTTTCAAATAGTGACACAGTGCATGATGTCACCTTTGCACAGGTAATAATTTTTTAAACATTAATTTTCATTATGTGATGAAAATTTCTCTAGTACTAGACGTGTAATTACTTTCACACCATATTTGAAGGGGTTTTGTCTCTGTCTTACCAAAATATATGCTACTTTATCTTCCACTGATGCAAATCCAGCTGACAGCAATTGACAGATTTTCATTAGCCCCAAGAGGCTTCAAATTATTTATCCTCTATCATTCAAAAGTGAATTTTTCACTGTTCAAAATTCAGTACAACAGGAGTTTTGCCATTAAATTCAACAGGACCAAGACTGTCCATGCTCTCTTTGAGTTTGTTACACAGTCCACTGACATCAATGCAGGGGGAGGAGGGATTTAAGCTGATTTGGAAAAGAATTATAAACAAAAAGGGGGGGGGGGGGGGGGGGGGAAGAGTGTAATGGCAATGCCACTGTTTCCCTGAATACAAATATGGAGGGAATCAATTATTGCCCCATTCAGTGTGCAACCTCATTGTATCACTGAAACTTCATGGGATGTGTTCTGCAAGAAACACCGACTTTTACACATACATCCGCTTCAGGAGAGAGCAGTAGGAAGAGAAAAAGACAAGGACAGCTAAGCAACTGCTTTGGGGATTTGAAACTGAAGGACAAAACAGTAGTAAGATTCTCTGGAGGCAAGAACAGAAAACTCAACAAGTGCCAGTGGGGTCACACTGTTTGTGTAGAGGCTCCCAAAGAAAGCCAACTCCTCTCACTCCAAGACAGACAGAGCTCTGGACTGTGCCTGTATTCCTTCTCGGGTCTAATAGATGCTTCTTTCAAACACTTAGGAAAAGATGCAGGGTACAAAATCTCCCCGTCATTACACCCTAAAACCTTAAAGCCTACATTCTACAGTTTTAGGGAAGTAGCATCAGCCCTTCCACATTGCCAACAACTGCTTAAGAATGAAAGTTTCTGAAATGATGGTGTTTCAGAGAGAGGCACCCTTTAGGTATTTGAATTAAGCACATATTTTCTGAGATACCATTCGTATCCATGGACTCTTTCCAGGGTCACCCACACAGTACATGGGAAGCACTTACATCTAAGTAAGTTTCAACCCAGCATTTGGGGTACCCCTTGCACCGCTCCACTGACCTGCTGAGCACTCCTACACTGCCATAAACCTCAAATACATCTTGGCACAGCTGGGAGCAAAAGCTGGCATACTGCAACCCTTACACTGGCTTGGCCCTGGAGAGGATTGTCCCTTTGGTGAGGCTGTTTCCTACTTTCCATCTACTTTCACCTCTTGAGCCTGCACAGAGGGATCTGCTGCTGCAGAAGCTGCAAGAGACTCTGGCTCAGATGGGTTGGGAAAGCAGAGGGCAGGCACCACAATTTACCCTTTCCTGCACACAGTGTTTAGGACAGGCTGAGTGAGTGTGTTGCCTCTGCTGCCTTCTGACTTCATGTCTAAAGCCTGGAGAGCCTGAGTGTTGCAGGGACAAGGAGGCACTTTAGTTGCTCCTTGTGGGTCACAAACAAGCCATTAGAGAAAGCATCCCTAGGGGAAAGGTGGGGAAACCCCAGCATGAGTTTGTTTTTCCAGGTTTTATCAAACTTGTTCTCTTAAAAAAGTGAATTCTTAAGGTAAATCTTAAATGTCTTGAACATAATTCCTTCAGTTAAACACCCATTTTCCAAAAGATATGTGGCATTACCCACGCACAGGCATATTTCTTTCAGTGTGGGAGGTCAACATTTGAAACTCTAATCCCAAGAATGCTGAGACTTACTTTAACTCTAGGGCCTGTAATTTCTATCTGTTTAGTTAAATTGTTTAGATTTCATTTAAATCCAGCCAAACGAGTGTCCTTTCCTGAAGGCAGGTCCCAGGCCACCACACTCATTAATTCCCTAGCATTATGCCAGGACTCTCAGTAATTGAGGGCAGGCTGGGCAAGGTGTTCAATGCAGTGATCTAGCAAGAGCAGGGTTCAGACTCGTAAGCAGAAGGTGATGTACAGAAGCAGATGCATCTAGTAGATTGTAGTCAAAACACCTAGAGAGTCTGTTCAAGCAGTCCTGAGCCCCTCTGCCCACTAGTGAGTTGTAGAACCTCGCTGGAGCATGGTCCTGCACTCTACTGGAAGGTAAAATTCCATACCTGCAGCACAAGGCAGCAGATGCAGGAGATGGTGCAGAGGCTGTTCTTTGCATCAAGAGAGCTGTCCAGACTGAAATAACTCAAGCTCAGCCTAGATGAGATGTTCTGATACGATGCTTATCTGACACCCCACCCTTCTGTATGACAGGAATTGTTCTGGGCCTGCCAGTGGAATGTTCTACAACTTAACTCAAAATACTAATTACTCAACAGGCTAGTGCTCATTTTCCTATCATTGCAGCTGTCTGTTTTCTGCTGTGATTCTAAATGGTTAAGCAAGCTGTATTCTGGGAGGCATAATCTGCTGTAATACGCTGTGGTCTGATGCATGCACCTAGATTGGAGTGTTACTTAAGCCTTAATCCCCAAGAAATCAGCGATTACCCACAGGAGACAAATGAAGGGCTGTTTATAGCATAGTTGCTAGACAACAGTGCACCACTGAAAGGATATTTGTCCAAAGATTAACTGCATCTCAAAGGCTGATAACTTTTCCAACCACCTGTTTCTGAAAAGTGAAGTTTAAGATGCCTAGATTTTCAAAGGAAAGGAGAGCAACCCGATAATTGCTTGGCATTTTCAGGGACACGGGGAAATGATGAGTGCACTGCAGAATGTAGAGGAAGGGGCTTCTAAGTCTTGGTCTGCTGAGAAGTGAAGGAGCAGCATGATGAATACTCTGCACAGGTCCTTGCCACCCCTCTGCACACACAAGGTATGCATTTCCCCAGCTTTTATACACCAGTGCCACGCAGCTGCTTTAAAGCCTTTCATTCCCTGCCTCCCTCAGAGAGTAAAACCAAAAATAGCAAAGAAATTACAGAAAGTGTACCATTAAATCCATCTGGTTTTCTCCCGCTTCCTCTCCTGAGTGTTACAGCTACTACCTTTGTTCCTTTTGGAAAAGGGGGATATGTAAATGGAGCAGAGCTGGGCTGCACTTGCCAAGATCTATTTGACAATGCTCAAATGCAAATTGCATGGGTAATGTCCAGTTTAAATTGTATTTCCTTACTTACTGCAGTGCTGTCACACTTAGTTTTGCCTCTTTCAATAGTTTTGCCTCTTCTTATAGTTTGGGTTTTGGGATTTATTTTTTTTTTTTGTTTGGTTGGGGTTTTTTGTTTTCTTTTGGGAGTTTTTTGTTTGTTTTGTTTTGTTGGGTTGTTTTGGTTTGTTGTTGGTTTTTGTTTCAGTTTTTTGTTGGGTTTTTTTTTCTGTCTCTTTACCACACTGGAATATGTGGACAGGGAGGGGGTCCTTTGCATAGAAGAAGAGGAGGGACAAGAAATCCAACAGAGACTCAGAAAAGCAAGATTTTTCAAATACTGTTTTCATTTTTTAGGAATCAAATGTCTGGATTATATAGACTTTACAATATGTGGCCTCTGTGTTACTTGGCAACTTTTTAAATGAATCTGTTGTGGGGTTTTTTGTTTGTTTGTTTGTTTGTTGGTTGGTTGGTTTTGGTTTTTGTGTTTGTTTGTTTTCAGAGGGAGATCTATTAAAAATGTACATGAATTCTTAAAAATCGAATCCCCTTAAATTATTTTCTCACAGCAGCAGTGTGAGCAGTGCCACCACATCAGTGCTCCCCCTCCACAGGTCGGATCATTGGCTGGCCCAAACACGGGGAAAGGACTTTGCTGGAGAAGCTGCAAGGCAGATGTGGCTGATGCTGCAGGGGCTGGGAGGTCACCCCAGCCACCATCAGTGTTGGGACAGCATGAAGCACATGGCGGCCCTCCCCGACAGTTCTTCATCTAATCTGCTCCTGAATGCACAGTGGCAGGGATCCTGTGGCCTCCCTTGGCTACTAGCTACAAGTTTCATGGTAACACTTTTGTTCCCCTCTAACATAAGTTCTCCTTCACACAGATTAACCTGATTGCCTTCACTTTGTACCAAGCAGATGAGAACAACTGACACAGTAGAAAACCAGTGACTTGTATTTATCCCATGACCTGCTGTGACCCCTTGTTCTTGTTTAGCAGTACTTGTGCCACATGTGTAGTTGTACCTTCCTAAATACATACTTTCACCTTCATCGTCACTGAATTTCATTCTGGGCCATTTTCCCTGTTAGTCTAAATCATCTTTAATTCAGGTCCTCACTCTAGGTGAGTCCTTCAGTCCTTTCAGGCAAGGAGGTCATAGCAAAATTATATAAATACATTCTCCAGTTAGCAGCACTGGACATAATAGTAACAATACCCAGTAGAGAAAGACACATTCCTGTGAGACCTTATTTGAAATTACCTCTTACTGAGATAAAGCAACCAGAGAGAGCTCAGAGAGTGGTTTTTCAACAAACATTTCTTTGTTATAGTGCTTCATCTACACCACAGGGTCCCTAGTGCATCATTAACTTCTAAATTGTTGCACAGAAGTCTGTGCAGCTGAGAGCAGGATCTGGCCTGCACATTAGTAAGATTTGCTGTTCTGGTCTGTTTCAAAGCCATCAAGATGAAGACTCTTTATTGTTAGCTTCAGTAGTGGCATAAATGCACAGCACTGCAAGAAAAGCAGAGAAATATGTTCCCCTAAGCACTACCTTTTTGTGGGACAAAAGCAGTCAGGGCCAACCATAGCTCCCAGGACACCCATTTTAGACATATATACACAGACCCTCCAAAGTACTTGACACACATCCTCCCAGGCTGAAGCTAGAACTTGTTTGGAAATTCAGAGGAATATTTAAACCTGGGTTATCTGCATGAATTTGAAAGGACAAAAGACAAACTATATGGACTTCATTGAAGATGCTCTTCCAGTAGATATGCCAGGAAAATTGCATCTTGCACCACAGCATTTTGTTTCTTTTCTATGTATAGTGTCACAACATGAAAATTCAGAATGTGCAGGCTCAATTTTGTGAAGAATTTTGCTCTTTTTTTCCCTTACCTAGCAGAAAACCCAGAACATGACAAATTTCAGTACCTTATGCCTAGTGTGGAAAACACCAATTTAATAAATGGGATTGTTTGTCCAAATAAAGGAACTGAAGCTGCTGGAAAAGTGAGGACTGGGTGATCAGGCAGCTTTGTGAACAAGAGCAGAAGTGTAGAGAGAGAATGTAGAAGCAAGAAGCTCTTTTCTTATGCCAGAGCTGTCCACCCCCTTATGTCAAGAAACGACAAACCATTCCCTCATGGAAATGAGAAAAAAACCACTGAACACCTCTGCTCAACATTGCTTTCGATTAATTCTCCATAAAAAGACACTCTCTGTCCCATCACACTCACTTGGTGTCTCCATGGACTTAGGGAGGAAAAAGACTTGAAGTGCATCAAGTGAATACTCTTGCTGCTCAGGTCTCTGAGAGGATCCCTCTTGTCACCCCCCACTGCCAGTGATTGTAGTTTGGAGAGAAAAGCCACACATGGAGATGGGCAGGTGACTGAGCCACATTCCAGGGCTGGAGCTCAGTCCATCAGAGGGAATGGAGGTCCTTTGTGGCAGTGGGCACAGCTTCTCCCATGGCTCTGCCTGTTTGGAGGTGGATTCTACAGCTCTGCTTACACTAAGGGCTGACAGCCTGCACGTGGTGCTGATGCTATAACACACCAACTACCCCCTCAGCTCATGTCTGGAAGGGAACATGGAAAGGAATAGGTTAAAAATGGAAGCCTCCTTTCTTTCCTGAGCACTACTATTACTGTGAAATGGTCTCTGCTCAAAGCTTGCCTATGGGGAGGAAGAGACTGTCATTTGAGAGCACCTACTTGCAAGGATATTCTTATTCTGCTCTGAGACTGCTTTTTCCCAATTATCCCAAATAACATATTCCATAAGATTCAGTCTTATTTCTTTCATGCAGTCAAGCCTCAATTGCCAGCAGAAGGCAAAACAAAAACCTGATGGACAAGGCTACTCTCCAAAAGAGGGAAGGCTGAAGGCACTGCCCTCTCTGAGGACCTGTTTTAGCAGCAGGTAGCAGAACTAGACAGATTCCCCTGGAAAAATTACTGACAAAAAGTCAAGTGCAAAACAAATAACCTGTTCCGCTTTCATCTGCTTATTGCTACAGCAAAATCACTTGTCAGCAAGGGGGACATAAACACACAGTATGTTGTCATGGCCTGGCGGATTGCACCATCTTCATTTTGCAAGGACAGTCCAGCACAGATTCCTGCAGGCAGTGACCAGTTTTCTTTGACAGTCTGAGTGCTTCTGACAGGGCTCACACAGCTCTAATTCTGGTGGGAAATGTAACTTCTGGAGTGAGATACTAGTAGAAGAGAATCTGCGATGTTCAAAGCAGAGAGTCTGAATGCCATCTCATCTTTCCCTCCAGCCTCTGGATGTCTCTGGTTCCTCCTCAAAGCCAAGCCCTACACTCTCATATGAAATGTGGTGTAGAGAGGCTCTGGGACCAGACCCTGGTGCCCACCAGGAGTGTGGGTCCTGCACAACTGTGAAGCTGCTCCATTTCACAGAGGGCTGCACTGCCCTGGGCAGAAGGAGCAGGTGGAGAAAAAGCCCTCTTCACATCTTGTTGCTGGTCTGGTGACCGTGGAGGAGCAGACAGGCTAAAGCAAACAGTGCAGCAGCAGTTAGTGCTCTGTTGAGAAAGAGAGCCCATGCGTGTGCAAGGTAGAGTGAGTCCCACTCTAGAAGGCCAAACAGCAGACCTGGTGATCTAATGTTTCAGGTATTTCCCTTTTGATGAAGTACATTTCTGGTGGCTGCAGGTCAGTAGCTATTACTCTGAAGGACTGGATATTCAGTGTAAGATATACCACCAAGCTGTGCTGACCCCACTCTGTTCACATCAGCATGGAACTTCACCCTTGCATCCATCAGAGCAGAACCTGGCTCGGGATGCCTTCACCCTCTCTTTACTCTCATTTCATCGTTGCTCTGAGCAAATCATCTGTGCCTGTCACACACTCAAGCTTTAGACTGGAGCAGAGTTCAAAACAGAAGGTCAAATTTTAACACAGCACGGCCACAGGGAGTGGAGGTCTCTTTTCTGCTGCAAATATTTATCTCACACATTACTGATGCTTAGGGACATAATGATAGAAGATTAGAATGACTATGATCTCTGCAAAAAGTGGCTTGTCATGATTCATGATACACAGCTCAGCCAGAATGAACCTGGATGGCCCAGCAGCTGAAATGCAAGGAAGCCAAAGGAAAGAAATATTAATGTGTTTTCAGTGATAGGGCTACAACAGGATTAGCTCTGTGATGTCTGAGTCCAGTGTTCCAGAAACTGAACTGGCTTCTGCAGAATAATTCATTATCTCTACTGAAAGGCTTTGCTGAGGATTTGAAAAGGAACACACAGAGTGGCCAAAAAATCATGCTGGCTCCAGTGGCCTGATCTTTGGCATTGAACTGATGTTCATTGTATGCTAGCAAAAGAAGGCTGGAAGGCAGAGATAGGCACCATGGGCCCTATGACACTATAAAAAGTGGCAAGGACAGCTCAAAAATGACTGAGGCCATTTTTACAAGGGAAAGAAGAAAGACAGAATGAAAGAAAGATTGAGTTGCAGTAAATGTTCACTGAGCTTACACAACAGATCTTCCTTTTTTCCTCCCTCCATACCATACTGGTGCTTGACAAAGACAGATAAAGGTGGTTTTGAGTTATGGTATCAAGTGTAACAAAATTGTCACACCGTCAAGGAATGCTGTTTTCAGCAGAAGCAGATCAGTCAACTCTCACATGGGTTACAGAATCCTGATTCAGATGGCTTCGTGAGAGGATTTACCTGCACATTTATTCTTTACGGTATTTCATAGCTATTAGAGCTATTTTTCAGCTCAGTGGGTGGTTTATTTATTCTTTATGGGAGCTGTGAGTGTCCTGAGAAATGGCCTGCTTTCCAGTGATCGAACAGGTACCATACGGAGAGCTGCTCACCTGCCATCTGCTCCAGCCTGGTGGGAGGGACCAGCTGCGGAGGCAGCAATCATTCCATTTCCTCTGACACTTAGTCCTTGAGGTCTCTGCTGATTGCCCATAACAGTCCAGTAAGTCTTACGAGTGATGTGCACAGCTATCCAATAAGAAGTGGATTACGACCATCTGTCCATTACCGGCCCAGATTCCTCAATGGTCATTATGCCCTGTAAACGCAGGTAGCATCTCTGAGGTTAGCTCAACTCTAACAATTTCTGGCAGCCAAGGACCTGGCCACTTCTCTGAGCCTGCACTTACCATAGGCAGTGCTACAGTGCTCTGCTTGGCTGAGGGCTCTGGCACCCTTTACACGGCCAAATGTGTGGTGACTGCTGGGGCAGCGTTTTGGCAGAGGTCAATGCGTGATGCAAGGGATGACAGCCTGTGCACAGCTGGTGCCCAGCATGCTGCTCACCTCCTGCCTGAGACATACCAAGTCCTGGAATCTGTAATGAGTGATCCTTCTGTAATAGGGTGAACATGTGTGTGTGTGCACTCTTAGCATGTTTGGGCATGACTTAGTGATGGATGTGTCCCGGGAAGGTGGAAGATGCACAAATATTCAAGGCACTGCTGTTTTGGGAACTGATTACATACACTGAGCTGTCCTCTCAGGTTTTGGGCTGAAGAATAAGACCACGTGTCACTGGTTAAACTGTGTATCAGGCATGACAGGGGTGAGGAGCTGTGCTATAGGAACTGACTGACAGGAAGGCACAGAAAAGGGATTGGTCCTTCAGGTCAGCAAAAGAAGAAAGAAATTGAAATGACAAAGATAGAGTGTAGTCTCCGAGCTGCAGGTTGCACTGCATGGCTGTGGAGCACCTTGTTTTAGAGGTTTCTGAAAGTGGTAGAAAGAGCAGGAAATTGAGATCTCCTGCTGATCTCTATTAGAGCTCTCACTTCACTTGCCCACTGCCACACACAAACCTGCAGACACATACCTGGGTTTTTAAACACATGCTCAGCCACCAGCTTGAAGAGGACAAAATGTAAGAGTCACAGAAGTCTGTTCTTAATAACTGTGCAATGAGAAAATTTAAAAAGTGGAATCTACTGACTCTGAAGTAAAAGATGCTCAACTTATTGTAAGATGATCCAATTTCTTTAAAGTTGAAAATACTGGTGCGCCTGTAGTTTTACCATCAGGTTTCAGATTAGGCATCTGCTTAAGCATTGCCTCAAGTGGATGTGGGGGTCACTTCAGAAAAATGGTTGCAGAAAATCAAGCCCTTCTTCCATTCTGCATGAGGGCTGTAAGGAAACCACTGATGCCATGCACCAAGAGCATGACCAGCCAGAGCCTTTTGAGGCACTGGTAATGTTGTTTTCACTGAATAAATAACCTGTTATTCTCACTGGAGTGCCACGCTAAGCACATGGGCAGATTTGGAGGTGCAAGCAGCAGAATGGGGGTATGAGCCACTGCTCACCCGAAAGACTTGCGATGGGCAAGTCCCAGGAACAACAGCTCTGAGCACAGGTGAGCTGCAGTGGTGGAAAAGGCATGCTTGATTTCATTCATTCATTCATTCATTCATTCATTTATTCATTCATTCCGAACACTACTGCTTTGCTTCCTGAGACCCTAGCAGAAGTCTTAAGGCTCTCTGAGAAAATTAAAAACTCTCTTTGCAGGGAGGAGTGTTATTTTCAAACCCCATGCCTTTCAACTGCAGTCACTGCAGCCTTTGAAAGGAAAAGAGTCTATCAAAGAAGAGTCAAGCTCCTTGCACCCCAAGGGAGTTTGGGACCAAGTGTGG
This sequence comes from Cinclus cinclus, assembly GCF_963662255.1. NCBI lineage: Eukaryota > Metazoa > Chordata > Aves > Passeriformes > Cinclidae > Cinclus > Cinclus cinclus. The sequence goes on from NC_085048.1 coordinate 90,146,871, forward strand.
GCTGATCTCTGCAAGTAGAGGTGAACTGCCTGGAGCACAGAGATTTCCGGAGCAAACTTTCCTGATGCAGCATGGGTTAGAGGTGACAGCAACCAAACCAGTCCCAAATCTTGATGATCTCTGCTTACCAGTAGCATATGCCCTCCACATTTCTTAACATGATTGACAGTTTCTGCTGAAAAAAAAGGCCCACCAACTATTACAGGTCAAAAGTGAGCCCCTGCATAGAGCTGGAGGAAGGGTTTGGCCCTGGCCAGCACTCACTGTCAGCAGCACCAAAGCACACATCAGCTTTTAAAGGAACAGGAATAGACTGAATAGCTAGAAGCAAGGCAGTTTTACTGCAAGGTCATGTGCCCCCTGCACCATGGGAAGGCTTTTAGCTATTTGAAAATTATTACTGCTCAATGTGAATGTAGCATCTTTAAGGACTAAGTTGTCCCTTTTTCTCACAGCCTGGTTCCCTCCCTGGCAAAAGCCCTAGTTCACAGAGCCTGTAACTAGCTATTTAACTGCTAGAAACATCTCATGATTTCATCAACAGGCCCCACCCGTGCCTGAACATGTCCATACCAGGTTTTATCGTAATGTCCTCGAGCATTGCTCTGGCAGGTCCTGGTGTGGTGGCAAACACTGATCAGCTTTGCCTTAGGGCTGCCCTTAGGAATGGTCACTGCTGTTAGTCATGGATTATACCTGCTCCAGCCAAGCATGGAAATTTGCATACAAGGCCTGCACGGAGGCTGCACCGTGGCTTAAACTGGTTTCAGTTGGCACAAGTTTCTTGGCACTAGTGATGTGACATAGACATTTCAACCTGTGGAGGAAAAGCAAGGCCGAGCTTTGTCACAAACTACAGGCGAAATCCTAAAATTAGCATTAAGCAGAGTGACTGCCTGAAAAATCAGAGTGACAGCTTCTGGATTGAAGGCATAAAAACTGAAATCATAAGAGTTTCTATGGGGCAAAGTGCTTCAGGTGGCTTTGGGCATGGCTGTGTGCCAGCTGACACACAGGCAGGATCTTCCTAAGAACTAAAGAATTTGTTTCTAGCTAAAACCGGAAACAAATTCACCTCTAGACTCTCCTCAGGCTTCTAAAAAAATTCTCTGTTTGATCCCAACAACTCAAAGATAAAACTTAGAAGTTCTCAGGACTGAAGGAGCAGAATCTCAGAGGGAGTTTTAGCCAGTTTGCCTTGATTGATCAAAGACACTCCCTGTTCAAACAGATGGGAGCAGAGCAGGTCTCTTCACGATCCAGCAGAGAAAAATTTTCCTCCAGCACTAAAATAGCCCAAACAAACCTGAATGTGTATTACAACCTAAATAGCACTGCCTCCCATCTGTTAGATAAGGCATAATCAAAACCTACAATGTCCTGCAAAAACTGACAAGGACTCTGCCTGAGACAGAAATCGTGTTTTTGGAGGGACTCTCCAAAAGAGAGTATCATGTTTCTGCAGGGACTCTCAGTGGCATGGAAGGGGTAGTCCTGTGTTAGATCTGACCTGCACCCCTTGCTTTTTCCAGAGTAAGCTGGCTCCTTTCATGTGCTGAGAACACTGCCCCACGTCTCTCTCATTCTGGCCCTTTCATACACATGGCTAGGCTCTTGCCAGAGCTGCTCCTTGTGCCATTTGAGCCAAGCCCAGCTGAATTCCAGCACCAATGACTTACTGTGAAGGAGAGGAGATTGCTCTTGGTCACATCTGTACTTCTCCCTGACTCACTCCTGAGGCTCACAGCAGGTTCCCAGTGGTCTCACAAAACTCCCAGCAAAACCTACCTAGCAGCTCCCTGGCTTTCCCAACACCAGCAGAAAATGGGCAGCCCCACAGCCACCTCACTGCACAATGCTGGGGGGCTGTGCTGGGCAGGCAGCCAGCCCTGCTATTCCATGCAAGGACCATGGAGTAACCAAGAGCATCCCTGGCATAGCCAGGAAGGGCTGGACATCCCATGGGGCACAGTTTGGGCATGCAGGCTGTGAGTGTGTGGCTGTGCTCCCAACAGGATTTGCTGTAAGAAGGTCTTTTCAGGGAGGATTAGCAAAACTTGCCCCTGAATGAGCAGAACAGCCCTGGCCAGGCAGGGTGTGCTTGAAGGAGATGAGCACTGGACCAGTTTGGGGTTGATCATTGCTGCTGCTGCTAAAGCTCCAGGCACTTGCAGCGAGGTATTTTAATGGAAACTAAAAGCTTTGCAGAAGGACAGCTTGAATCACAAGTGAGCGACAGAAAATTGACAGGCTAATTCTGTGTTTCATTTTTAGTAGCATTATTCCGAAGTGTAGGATGGTGGTTAACTGATTTAACCAAGTTCTACTTCACATAAGAGAGGCAGAACAAAGAAAACCACTTTTTTTTTTTCTTTTTGCAGTTTTTCATTATAATCAAGCAGCAACATGCATATCTTTAGCTAGACTTCAATCTATAAATTGTTAATTGCTAATGAATGTGATTATAAGAATAATTTTGCTTCAAAACTATACATAACTGTGCACTTAGGTTTGTATAGTAATGATTTTACTTTTAAATTTCCTATGATTTCTGTCACCTTCAGACTGGCCAAGCATACTGGAGTGCAGTCCTTGGAGATGCTCAAAAATGTACCAAAAGACAAGCCAAGGACAGAGCAGCTCTCCCTGGCCAGACAGCCTCAAGGACAGTGCCCAGGGATGTATTCCCAAATCAGGCAGGCTGCCCAAGGGAGGGCGTGCAGGTTTGTGTCCATCAGCCACGATGAGTGCAAGAAGGGGGCCCCTCCCCAGATCCCAAGCCCATCCTCTCCACAGAGGGTGGCTGAGCTACTTCACCTCAGTCTCAGTGGGCTCCAGCTTCAGGGACAGAGGTGTGCTCCCAGCTTCTTTGGAACCATGCCCAGAAGGATCAGGTGCCAGCATCAGTTCCCAGTGGCACAAGAACTTGTGATTAAATGCACAAACAAAACTGCTGAGAGGGGCGTGTCTACATTAGGCTGAGGTGTAGGCTTAGGTTAACACCCAGCTTTGTACAGTGGATATCACAGTGTGATGTACACTGGGAACAGGAACCTTCCAGGTTAGCTGGTGATCCTTTGCCCTTAACCCAAATTATAGGAAAGATGTAGTGTTTGGCAGATGCTGGCAGGATGAAAATTCCCTCTTTCCTCTCCAGCTGCCTCTTGGTGGGGATAGGGTGGGGGTGGATGCGGGAGACAAGCCTCCATAGTCCTTTCAGCTGCTCCTTTCCTGGGAAAGCCCGAGACCTCCCACGGTTCTAGGATGTTCCTCTCCCATTATCTCTTTGTCCGATCCCATTAGTGGTCTCTGCAGAAATGCACGCACTCGTGGCACATCTTCGCTGCTGTAATTTCTCTTGGCAGGGCTCGCAGCTCGGCTCCCACTGTGCTCCTGCTTTGGCAGAAGGGGACCAGCATTTCACACCACCTCATGCTCCACCCCGACCCCAGCTGCGTGGCCAGCTGTGTTCCTCTGGCTCACAGCTGGCACTGGTGGCTTTCCACGCCTGCAGCCGGCACACACGAAGTGCTCATGGCTGCCAGATTCCCACCAAGGGGTCTAAGGTCAGAGATCTCAGAACAGATTGTGATGCCCTCCCTGAACCCTGCTGGAAGCTGTGTCCCTGCCTTCCCTGAGCCACCTGAGATATGTCAACAGCTTTCCTAATAACATTTCAGAGTTCTGATAATCAATAATGTTTATGGGGTTCACCAGTTCTGCTTTGTTTTCCTCACCTCCAAATGTTTGAACTCCCTCCTTACAAAGAATGTAATTTTTAGGATGCTGTTCAACAACCCTTACTCTTTCACAGCACTAAAATCCTTATTAGTGAGCCTATGAGCCATGATTATTACCTTGACTATCAAAGGGCTTTGTGTTTGCACTTATTTTCCTTGCTGATCACCCAGTCCCATGTGCTAATCCAAACAAGACCTTTATTAGCAACATGAGCAAACCAATATTGTGTAGGCTAAGCTGGGCAGGAATATCATCTGCTTAATTACATGAGATGGGAAGGGTCAGACTCTGACCCGAGCTATGATGGGTATAAGCTGTCTACACTCTAAATTCCCTCAGAGCTCATGGGAATCCAGAGTCTGACTCACTTCTCCAGAGGTAAGTTTTATGGTTCAGTCAGGTGACATGTTCCCTGGCCAGCCCTCTCTAGCTGCTGTCCTTCCTTCTTTTGTGTTTGGTCTGAGATACCTCCTCAGTGGCAAACACTCTTTTGTGCACCATTTTTGCCCCCAAAGAGCACTACTACTATTTCTGTAGCATAAGCAGTAATAGCACTCAAGAGGGGGAGAAGAAACCACCAGGGTGTCTCTACTTCTCAAACAACCTCCAAGAAGTTCCTTCCCTCTTTTTCCTGAGTCTTGCCTTCAAAGTTTTCCCTCAGGTCTGCAGAGGAGATTCTCCTGATGCTGTGAGATCCATATATCCCCCCATGGTGTAGTCCTCAGCTGCTGTGGCGCCTTGGTAGCTCTGGGGTTTGGTCAGTCTCACAAGGCAAAACTGACACAGAAATCCACACAGAGGAAAAGTGATCTTACAACAATGGCTGATTTTTAAAGTTATTTTTATGGTGTTTTTTTCAATAAGCTGAGCCTGCATTTGATCACCAAAAGCAGGTCATTTTGGGTAAAGGGCACTGACAGGGAACAGGCATTTACTGAGCTCTCTCATGGCAACAGACTGAAAACCCTCTCCCACTGCTGCTTTGCCTCGAAGGGTGTGGTGAATAGGAAACAAACCCATCCCTCCTCGATCCTCTGATCTCCAGTAATCCTGCCCGCTGGCCTCCTGCAGCAATTTTCTCCATAGCCCACTGCACAGAGTGTGCCCTCATTGCCCTGGGCCTGCTTAACCCGGCTCTACCTTCACTTGTGCTAGCAGCAGCCTTACATAAATTACTTACTCACTAATGATGCCTCTCTTAAGTAAGCAAATGGGATGACATCACCCACCAGCGACATAGCAGCTGCTCAGGGAGGGAAGGAAGGGCTGAGCCGTGTCCGCGTGGGTGTGCACACACAGACCGCTTGAGCCACGGCTGCATGGCAGAACCCAATCCTCCCAGGAATGGAGACAGGATCAGCAATAATTCAGGCCTGGAAGGCACCTCAGGGACCTCAACCCACCTTCCTGCTCACATTAGGGTCAGCAGTGAGGCCAGACCAAGTTGCTCAGTGCTTTATTCATCTGAGTCTTCAAAACTTCTGAGGATGCAGCAAACAGCTTCTCTGGGCAACCTGCTCCGGGGTTCAACTGTCCTCACAGGGAAACATCGCTTCCCTGTATCCAGTCTGACTTCTTTTTACAACTTAAGGCCACTTTGCCAATTGTAAAGGTGGTTTTAAATACCCCAAACACAAAAATATCATGCAGATGCATTCAAATCAACCCACATCTCTGCCCACATCTTTGTTCATAGCAGCCCAAGCCTTCCTCAGCCTTTAATAAATTTGTTATACAGTATTTGTTGTACACAGCATCATTTAATTTGTCTGTGGGACTGCAGATATTGGTTCATCTCCTAAATACCTCAAGCAAGCAGGACTATAGGCACTAAGGCAGTTAAAATGAGTGCATGACTAGGCTTTGTCCAGATGCTGCATTATTCCTTCATATTACAGAAACCTACTGTTCACTAATTTCTTACAGCCTCCCTCCAGGCAGGAGGATCCCTGCCAGGTGCTCATCTCCAGAAGGTGTCTTCCTGCCCATCTCAGCCTTCTTCATGAAATCAGATGATCCCATGTTTGCGGCAACCCTTCTCCAGCTCAAGCTGGCTGGTGACAGAGATCACACAAAGTCTCCTGTGTGCCGGGGCTCTGGCACTGGCCTCTGGCTGTGCTTTGGGAGGAAGATCTTCAAGTGCCCAAAACCATTGTCACTCCACAGGACTCTACCAAGCACCACCTCATTTTGCTCTACTCAAAAGAGTGGTCAGTAGGATCTGGTCAGTTCCTGCCATGGTCACAAAAGGAAATCACATCCACCTGCCACATTCAGAAGCCATCTAGCAAATGACAGCTGGTGAAGAGGAGGGAGTGAAGAGAGGCACTGGCAAGCACCAAAAGAAGTAGTGCTTGTTAATACCCCACCTTGGGAAAGGGAACTTTGCTTGAGATGATTTGGTGGCATCAGGCACAACCAGGACAGTGCCAACTTGCACCTCTGGGCCCAGCAGTCTCTAAAACTGAATCAGATTAGAACGATCCTGACAACCCCCATCTCCCACCATTATGCACAGACCAGTTCTGCATTAGAAACGTGGTAGAAGCAAATATTTTCAACTGCACTGAGACAGTTATTTCCAACACCAAAATCAAGAAATGTATCAAAATCCACTAATTCCCTATGCTTGCACTTAAAATGCGCTTTCAAAATTGCCAGGTTTAACATAAAACCAAGTTCAGGATATTTTAATTTCTCTTCTGATTTTGAGCCTCTTGGGTGTGCTCCAATTCTGTTGTGAGGCTTCTTTCTACAAAGATGAGTGCCAGAATTGATTTTTTTTAATACAAAAGCAAGGCTGTCATAGAATCCTGTAATTCTGTGAAGGCGCTCAGGGAGAACAAAAAACTATGAGACCTTGCACAGAAGCAATGATAGCAGTCTGTACCACTGCAGCTCATACCACTCACACTGAGACACCTGTACCTGGGGGGGAACCCTGTAAACTGAAGAATACCCCTAAAAAGCAAAAAAAGCAGTGAAGAATGTAGGAAGCTTAAGGAAGGGAAGAGGTTGGCTCCTCATGTGTTTTGCTACCTGGCCTGTCCGAGGCACTGCCACATCGCCACCCAACACAAACACCAGTAGCAGGTCCCCACCAGCCCCAGCCCCACTGGGTGTTAGAGCTTACAAAGTGCTTCAAACACATGCTAGAACAATTGTGCACAGACTTACACACAGCACAGGGGTGCTGGAGATTAAGTATGCCTAGGGAATAAGGGGTTTTTCCTTCCAAAACTACCCTGAGTGAGTTGTCTCGGAGGGCGGGTGCCTGCAGAGATGCTGTTGTTTGGTGTATAACCCACTGTGCAAAATTCTTGCCTGTCATCTGACATTAGATCTGGTAGCTTGTTCAGACTGGAGGATAAAATGGATTTCTGTAGTAAATTTCAGGCATCATAAAGAAACATATGAAATTTTAGGTTCTTTAATTATCAAAGCAAATTTGAAGCCAGAGGAAGCAGAGAAAGCTATTAAAATCTGCTCAAAAGGATAATTAAGTTAAGATTGCTTGAAAATGTAACATGGTTAAATGGCTGCCCTTTGTGCATTCTGAGAGCAAGGTTAGTAGCTCAGATATGTTTATTAGGAAGAAAGACTCATCTGCAGCAACCCCACTCTACAGGCTTCTGGCAAGAAGAAATTGGCTGTCTTTGGTGAGCGGGTTAATACCATGCTCACAGAGATTGCTAGGGGATTGAGAGACCTCCCTTCTCCCAATGGCTAGATTCCTGAAACAGAGCTTGCCAAATCTACAGCCTGCAGAACACTTCTTCCAAGTAAAATGGAGGGAAAATTGTGCTCAGCCTGGGGGCTGCAGAAATCAGCCTCTCCCTACCCAGAGAAGAGGATCCAGCATATGCCAAAAATAGCACTAAGTGCCCTGGAGACCTTCCTAGTAGTCTTCCTAGCAGAGGTCCCATCTGTAACCAGAAAGGTGTGATGTCCGGTGTCAATGATTACCAGCAGGCAACCCGAGGAACGCCAGATGTGTCTTCCTCAGGAACACAGCAAAGCCTGAGGTTTCCAGCTCCTCCCGCTCTGGAAAGGTGCAGCGGGTTGGCGAGGCGGCAGCATATGGAGAGCAGCCAGCTGGGAGCTGTTCCAAAGCCGGCGCCCAGACAGAGGTGAAAATCAATAACGCTGCTAATAAATCAAAGCGCACCCACTGGCACACAGCCCGGCTTTGCCCCGGCCTCGGGTTAGGCACTTCTGGCTGCTCTCTCCTGGGGCTGGGCCTGCCTCGCTGGCTCCTGCTGCCAGCGCCCGGGACAAGGGCTGCTCCTGGCTCCGCTCCATGTTCAGCTCTCCGGGGCGCCCCTTCCCGGGAGCTCTCTCGGATCACCCGCGGTACTTGCGGGGGTGCGGAGCGGGGGAGGGAAGGGGTCCGGCGGCTCACCCCGGGAAGGAAGGCAAGGGTCAGGCGGGTCACCCCGGGAAGGAAGGGAAGGGTCCGGCGGCTCCCCGGGCTCCGGCCGCAGCCCCGCAGTGACACCGCGCGGCGGGCACCGGCACCGGCCCCGGGGAGCGCCACGGCCGGGACACGGCGGGGGAGCGTCTGCTCCTCCGGGGACCGTGGTCTGGGCTGCTGGCACAGGGTTCTGCGTGCCTCCATCGTCCACTGGGAGATGAGCCTTCTCCTCCCTCTCCTTCTGGATATATATACACACAGGCACATACAGATAAATGTATATATATAGCTGCAGCCCACCTCCCTCCTCCTCGACTCAAAGCCTATAAAGCTGTCGTGTCTTGCCTCCACGCCCCGCATGTCCATTCCCACTAGCGGCGCGGCAGAGGTGCCAGCAAACCCTCCCGGCTCCGCGACACCTCCAGGAAGCGGCAGCCTTATCTGTAATCAAACTCACTCCGCTTTTTCCCAACCTTAGTCCCTTACACCATCCCCATTTGGCTCGCTCTCCCGGGATGTTTTAAATGAGATTCTGATTTCTTCAGGCCAGGGATGATCTTCTATCATGTCTGGCACAACCCTTCCCGCACTGGGGTGCAGGCAGCATGGGACCTCCAGGCATAATTACAGTCCAGATAATAAGTACCAGGAACGTTGTTTGTCTCCCCGCTCAGGCTGCCACGCTGTGCTGTAATCAAACTTGCTGATTGTTTTTAAAAGGCAGGTGTGTACTTTGGGCCTGATGCAAGGCTGTCCTACATTCTGCTCTGGGTCACGTCAGGATCTTTGGATTTGATACTCAAGGTCTGTAGTAACACACCAGGCTCCTGTGCTGCAGGGCTCTGTCTCCCTGCCTTCCCTGAGACCCTGCACTCAACACAGTGTGTTGGCACGATGCTCAGCCAGGGGACACACCTGCTTGTTTGTCTGCTGCGAAGGACAGGTGAGTCGGTGCTGTCTTCTCATTCCACTTTGTCAACCACACAGCACTTCCTGAAGGCTGCCAGCCCCGTGATGCCCAGCACAATGGACATGCCAGGTACATTACACCTAATTTTCCCATTAATAAGCATGTGGTGCTTAATAAGTGCTGGTGCCAGATGGTGCTGTGCTGCCAACACCACAGACTCCCATGAGGAAACATGGCAGGACAAGAAGACTCCTCCCTGCCTCTCACATTAGCATATGTCAAGTCAAGCTGGTCGCTCCAGCTGTGCAGACCAGTACAGAAGAGACATCAGCACATTCTGAGACGCCAATTTGCAGCTGCAGCTCCCTCTGTGTAGCCAGCCTGCCTCGTGGGAGCCACACACCAGGACTGCCAATGTCTCTGAGGAGCACACCGGTGCTTGCAGATGCTGCTGGCACATGATATTGCTGTGGAGCTGCACCACAGACACACACTTCTGCAGAAATCATGTCCCTGGTTTTATCCAAAGTGACCTGGTTAAAGGGAAAGTCTTTGGCTTTGGGGAGACAACCAGAATCGTCACTGCCAGATCTGTGATGTGGCAGGTCACTTACGTAAGGCTTGGGAATGCACTGGAGAATAGCCTTCCTTCCTCTGCTGTGCTGAGGCTGACAGGGCTGTGTGTCTCTGTGTCCAAGACCCCTTGGCACATGTTGCTCAGGACCCATGGGCATGTGTTACCTCAGTCCTGGAGGTGGCTCATCTCCACATATCCAGAATGAAAACTCAGGAACATGTCTCTTCTTTCTGCTCACCCTGTCCTTTGAATGCTAGCAATTTCTTCAGTGTCTTCAGGGGCCTCAGATATTAATTTTCAAGTCCCTCAAAAACATGGTTTGGAAAATGCAAAACACGGCTTGAAAAATGCAAAACACACCCACCCCTGGCATCGGGAAGATGCCCATCTGGATCTGGAGAATACTACAGAAGTCTGTTCTCTGAATATCACCAAGATCAGAGAGAACTGGGCCTCTCATCTGCTGAGCAAACAGTTGCATAAATGAAACTGCCTCAGGCTCGCTGGAGTAAACTTACACACCCAGTGTGTCCTGGAGTTCAAGCATTTTAGAGAAGAAAAGCATGGAAATATCACTGTCTGGTAGGGACAGTTCACTGCTCCACCTTTTTCAGCTCTCCTCTGGCAGGTTGTCATCACGCTTTGCCTGTCACACCACTCTCCTCTACCCTGCACTCTGGGCAGGTTTCCAGGCTCCAGCTGGGGAATACCAACTTGATTAGATTTGATTCACAAAGGCATTTCTCAACATTTGTTCACCTAAACAAAATAAAAGTCTTAGATCTAAGGATATTAATTAAGGGCAGGATATATCCTTTTTAAGCAAACTACTGGTAAGTCACCAAATTTTAAATAGTACACTTTCCTGCCAAAATCCCCTGCTTAGGGAAAGTTCATATAAGTTCAGCTGCTCAACCCATCACTTCCTGAAATAGGAGGTGACATGTTTCTGACTTTTGGATCCCTTAAAGACTCCTGTTCCAATTTTGTCAATTAACCACTCATCAGGTATGCAGAAGGTTTTAACCATTTTTTCAGGCCTCAGGCAAACAGGATGCCTCCAAGGATGAGGAAGACGTTGTGTCTCTTACTCCTTCACCTCTGGTTCTTTTTGCTTGGACTCCTAATTGATGTGTCCAGCATGCACACTAGAAACAAGAACAGAATCCATCACACCTGCAGCAATGTCCAGTTCCCAATAATTTCTGCTCAGGCTGACCTGGGAGGGAAGAATCCCCGGCCCAGTTCCATGCTGTGGTGTCTCTCATACTCAAAATCCACTTTTTGTCCCCTTGCTGATTTCTCAGTAGCTACACATAGATGTGAATGAGATGGTCCTTTCTGAAAACTAGCAGACTTTGATGACTACTGTTTGAGTTTAAAATGTGGTTTTAAATGTGGCCAACCCATGCTCTGTCACCACATTCAGTTCCACAGCACACTGCTCAGCTTGTCCATCTGTGAGGCTGTAGCTGCAACTGCTTAAAAAACAAACCACACTGCACAAGGAAAAAACCAATGGTGACATACCAACAGTCTTCCTGGCTGCTCAGGGAGAAGAGAGGAAGTTCCTCTTTGGAACCAGGACAGGGGAGCATCATTTGCTCACTGACAAGACACTGTTTCTCCTGGTGAAGGGGTCAGCCTCTCTGATCAGCTCAGCCACCAGCTCCTCTTGAAGCACTCACAGGTGCAGGGGCCAGGCTGGCTTTGGCTCCTGCCCTTCTGACAGTTTCATCCTGAAAGAAAACCATTATGGGGACACATTCAGTTTCCTCTCCATTAAACCATTCCAGAAAAATAATCTCTACCAAATGTACTTTCTTCAGAAGCAGCACAAAGCCTGCTCTGTGAATCCCAACAACAAATGTGCTCATTAAAAACTTGCTGTTATGCAGCAATGAAAGTGCTCTTGGGAAATGGATCTAGAAAAGGGGGTACAGTCAGGAGCAGAACAAGTAATTGACAGAGAAAGGAATTTACAGTCAGACACTCCTTCACTAGGATGGAGTTACTTTGTCTTACTGCAAAATGCCCTAAGGCAAAGTGAGAGCTGTTCCTGAGCAGAGGAAAACGTGCAGGCATATGTTACACTGGCCTATGGACACTGCTCACATGATGGAAAGGATATCTGAGGGCCACATGACATCTCTCAGGAGAAGGCCATGGTTGAGGTGGATGTCTGAGAAGAGCAGGAGACTGGCCTGAAGCTCAGCACTGTTCCCATCAGCTCCCAGCCTTGCTGAAGGTAGAGGGGTTTCACGCAGAGACAGATACAACACAGGATTGTGCAACTGCCCATGCTCAGGCACAATCCTGCACTTCCTCTGGGCAACCACAGCCCCCAGCTTGCCAGACAGGTCTGGTGCATCACACTGCAACATGGGACAAGAGAAAACACTTTTGGCCATATCAAAATGAGTCACTCTTCTAACTGGAGGTTTAAGCGAAGTGAAGTGCAAAATGTTTCCGTGTTGGTGAATCAGCTTCTTCCAAGGGGAAAAGCTGAGCCATTTGAAGAACACTGGCCTGTTATACAGCACTAGCCCTCCCCAAGAGACCTCGCAATTAAGTCTTGAGACAAGCCAGAGCAAGCAGGCAAAAATAAACCCTGAGTTCACAGGTATCAATTGAGCAAGGAGAGCAGAAATCTGAGTTTACCACTGGCCTGACCAATGCCGGAGGGGAACAGTGTGTTGGCCAATTTCAAAATTAGACTTAAAAGAAGAAGAACTGGTTAATATGAACCAATAAACCTCACTAGGCTGAAAAATGATGAAATAGCCCTCCGTGTGTTTCTGCCTTCCCCTTTTATGCATATGTCATGAATAATTAACTGTCTCTTTGTCTTAAGCCCTTGATGAATTCTGCACTGTAGTAACAGGAGTAGCTGATGGTATCTTGACTGTTCTCCCTTCAGACAATACTACACTCTTGCATGTAATCCTGTGATGGCACAAAGCAGGTTCTCCTCATCCTCCCAATCAGGTTTCTATCTTGTCTTCTTCCTGTGCATGTAATTATCTTCTGGAGTCACGTTCATAGAAGCAATAAGCACATACACCACTTAGCAGAACCGTTTGGACTGGCAGAGCTGCTAAGGCTGGACTATAATTACACAGTAGAAATCCTTCAGCAGCAGTCAACAGCCCTGGACAATAACAGCAAACAAGTAATATCTTGTAGGCCAGCTTACCCATTAGTTTTTTATTATTTTTGCGGTCATGAGTCATGTGGGAGTACCTAGCAGGTAACATGTCACATACAAGTGTTGGGCCTGGGGACCAATGGAGCAGACAATATTTTTTTCTTTGGCTGTAATCTGAGCCACCCTCAACAGACAAGGTGGGCTGTCACTGTCCTGGCAGTCATGCAGGTGGCTGAGCATACAGTGGTGTCCCACCATGAGCAGGAGTTAAGGAATTGCCAAAGCAAATTAAGCACAAGACAGAAGGTGCATGAATAAATCTGGTCTACCAGGACTGCAGGCAAACACAATTCATGCTGGGAACAAGCAACAGAGAATGTGATCCCATCCAAGGGTGGAATTGTCATATTCCACTTTCTAGAAAACCATTCAACAGTCCAAAACTTGTGAATTTCTGCAGGACACTTTGCACACATTCATGAACCTCGTGGGAGCACCATGAATAATGTAATAATACCACAGTCATCCTGGAAGCATGACAATATTGGAGGCTGAACTAAATCACAGCAGTATGTGCAGATGTCCACATTTCATTCGATGTGGTTAAAGAGGGGAAAGGCAGCCTGATGGAATCAGTGTGCACTTCTGGTGGACAGTCATCACAGGCTGGCACAGGGAAGGGAGCTTTCTGGGGAAGGAGACAGAGCATGGCTGGCACAGAGGGCATAAATGGGAGGGCTGGCCCTAGCCAGGGTGAGACAAGGAAGTTTACTTGAGATCTTGGGGGATGATTAAAAAATGAAACACCAAGGTAGGTCTGAAGAGTTGCACGAGCAGTCACAGTGAAGTGGCTCAAACAGGTACCACCAGTCTGCATCTCCCTCCCTCTCACCCACACCCCTCCTGCCCCAGCTGCTGGCTCCACACTGCCTTGAGTCTCCACAGTGCCCTTCTAGGAAAGGACAGCTCCCACCCTTTCTCTCTGTCTCCTTCCAGGCTGGTAGGGCTCTGCCTTTCTTACATACATCCTCCTGTGGCCTCAGGAGTCCTGTGGACTGTTCTTGGCTGGCACTGCAAAGGCACGAGGGGCACCCACACCCCTTGTGGCCCCTTCCTGCAGGAAGCATGTACAAAAGTGCAGTGGTGAATTTTACCCCTCTTTCCATCCTGTATTACAAGCCTCTTATGAAAGCAAATAATTAAAAAACAAATTAGTAAAATAAAATTAACTGAGACATGACCTCAGCCTGGCCGCTGGGAGTGAGAGGCGGTGTCTGAACCTGGTCAACTTTGCTACACTTATTTCACAGCATTTTATGGAGTACTCAGAGAAAAGGCAGGGTCAATGCTGCATGTTATAAATGTTTTTGGTGAAAGAAAAACACTACATCCCCAGTTTTCCAGCTTTTTTCTTATGGGAAATTACTGGGAAGTGCTTACCTAGCTACTGGAGCTGAGAGTGAAATTATCACATTGCAACAAATAAACTTCCCAGTTTTTTCCTTCAAAACAAATATAAACACAATGGGATCAAAATTCACTCTTTTCTTTGGTAGACACAATGCCTGACTTGTCCCAGCTAAACAAAACACTTTTCCCTCTGGTTTTGTCCTTCACTTTTCAGTGATGCTCTGAGCAAGCCTGGGATCCCAGAGCAACATGGAGACAATGCGAGGCTCTATCTGGGACACACACTCCTGTGCAGAGTGACAACAAGCACAAGGCAGGGGATTACTGCAGGCTAGGGAGTGTATCCACCTCAAAAATGCTGTTGACTGCAGATGTATGAGGAAACATGTCACCATTGTAGACAGATGTGTACATAGTGATGTCTGATTCAGATCACTGCTAATTACTCTGGCAGGGTATTTGAGGAGCCTTACAAAGCCAACACCCGCTGATGGAGGCGTGATCCTTCCTGGAGCCGTGTTCTACCACTGACTGCAACTCGGCTGTTTCAGCTTGTGCTTGTCTTTCCTCCTGAGAAGAGGCTTGCAACTCCTTCTGATGCTGAGCTTCCACCAGGAATGTGTTCACTGCTCTGTGATGAACTTCTGAATGACAGCGCTGAAAGCAAGTAAATTTATGACAGTTCAATACTCAGCTATACATAACTGCTCTCACAGTGTGGGTTTCCACCCACTATTGCTTGGCAGTAAATTCACTCAGGAACTGAAGGAAAAGCATGATGCAATCCATGCCCTAGAGGAGGAAGAGGAAAGATGCTAGCTCTGCCCCTCTGTCCATGCAGAGAGGATCCAAAAAAGACTAAAGCAAAAAAAAAAAAAAAAAGAAAAAGGCAAGAAGAAATTATAGATATGAAATGCAAGACAGAAATATAACTAAATATCAGAGGGATAAAAAAACATCTAGGAAGAAATGTGCACTTGAAGCACCTCTTCTCCATGGCCAGTGCTTCCATTCCCAACTGTGCCACCTCCAGCCCCACCATGGCTTCTCAGAGACATGAAGGCCATTGAGCCAAGGCTCACTCATTTGTTCCCAGGGCATAGTTCAGCCTACCCAGCCACCTCTGTATTCCAGCCACAGTGAATGAAGAGGTAAATGTCATCTCTCTTGGACCCTCCCAAGGTGACATTAAACCCATGTAGCACAAACACAGGTTCCTGCAGGAGAGGTAGTCTTCAAAAGAGCCAGTGCCCTGGGGAGTAAGTATTTACACATACCTGTAATTTGGTTTTAAAGATTGGAGAATACTAAGCAAAGAGTTGGGGAAAGTGGTGTGAAAAGACCACTGGTTTTCTAAATGGCATCCTCTTGGCATTGTAGCAATAGCAAGATAAGACATTCAACAAAAACGAGGTCAGTGGAACAAAACACATTATTACTGAAACTACCTTGCCTCTCAACATTAACTGTGCCATGAAAGACACTGACTCAAACCCGATAAGAGATGAAATATTAGAAGTTGCAGCACACATTACTCAAGAGCTCCTCCATTGATCCTGCTGCCCAGTTGACAATCAGCCTCTTTGACAACGTCCAGTTTCACCAGGAGGTATTTTCATTTTCCATCCTGCACTTGTTGGAGGCTCCCACATGGAAGCTTGTGCCATCCAGTGTTCACAGCAGTGCTGACTGCTCTGGCTTCTTCTGCACAGTACTTATACACCTATGGCAGAAGTCTATCCCACACAGAGGCTGTGCTATTCCATCACATTGCTCACTCACTAGTTTTATATGGGTTTTTTTTTTTTCCCCAAAAAGGAAAATGGAATTATTTTTTCAGGTTTTCTTTCTGTTTTGTTTTGTCTTGGTTTGATATTAAATCATCTTATTATTACTTGCAGGAAAAGGAATTGCATTTTGGACTGATGCAAGTGTCCATGGGTGAAAGGATACTCTTATTTAAATACTGTACTGAGGTCACACAGCACAAGGAAGTAAATTAAAATATTTTTGTCACTGTTATGGTAATGACTCTTGAACAAAAAACCCCAATAATTTGCAACCTTGCATCTCCTGACACATGAAGATGAATCTAAGTCCCAGCACTGGGAGTGAAGACCTTTGTTTCTTTGCTTATATGGAAAAAGAAAGTGTGAAAGCACATCAAAAGGGCACTACTGCTTCTCTAGGTGACCTCTGGGAAAATGGTGGGACTGTGCTCCAACAGAAACAATTGAGCAGATGCCGGCAGGTGGAGTTCAGACCAATGACAAAGTAAGGAAACCTACTATTAGAGAGAAAAAGAAAATAAAAGCCTTTGGCTGCAGCTGAAAAAAGTGATCTTGACATTTAACAAAGTTGACCCTCAAAGTTCCCCAAAAAATGAGGTAGACTCTGGCTGTTTCTCTAGAGAAAGCAATGCCAGAGCTATAGTGAAAACAGGAAAATAAAGGTTCATTAATGATAAATTATCATGACACTCTTCTTTGCAGAGATACCAGGAAGTTTCTCTTCTCAGGTGTACCAAGGTCTTCAGGAGGAAATGATTGCATACACAGTTGCTGAGTCTGTTACCGATAATTATATTCTGTGTTACCACTGAAGGAAACTCCCTTATTCTTTTGCAGTTCAACTCAGGTGATAGTTTTCAACACTTACATCATTATTATAAAAAGGAGTGTCCAAAGTCCTGCAGGGATTGGGAGGGGCAAGCAGCAGGCATCAGCTCTGCCTCCTGCAGAGGAACATCGACAGCACCTGGCAGGTGATATGCGGCATTCAGCCTGGGTAGGGGCAATATCCAAGCTGGCAAAATCAATAGGTCCTGAAGCAAAATAAATCTGCTGGGTTTTGAAATAGATTCCTACTTGAAAACGAAAAGCTAGCATGGAGGAGAAGCTCGGAGAATCAAAAGGGCTGCCAATGTGGGCTGCCCTTGCAGAGTGAAGAAGGAAACATCATCCTATCCCATGCCATCCCATCACTGCTGCCGTTTGGGAGAACCCAGGAACACTTATCCCTGGAGCAGATCCAAAGAAGAGCAGTGACTGGCCCAGGCACCACAAGGATTGAGGGATCCCCAGAAAGGAAGCGTGGGGAGCTTGCCCTGTTCCCCACACCCTCACACACAGCCCTCTGGGTCAGATCAGTACAAGTATTCAGCTGCCTACAAATGCAAATCAGGCACAACGTGGTGTTTCCCAAAGCATTTGCATCTCGGACACCCACATATTCCTAAAACTCTCCCCTTCCGCCTATGCACTCTGCATTAGTTTCTTCATTTCTAAAATGGATATGGTAATTACCCGCCTCTCTGGCAGCAGCAGGAGGAGAGGAGATACCTGCTCTGCTGCCAGTACCTCAACGGTGGCAGCACTACATCCCCTTCCCATTCCCCCTCTGCACCATGTGCCAGGCAATGCCGGCTACTCCATCAGCATCTGCAATTGCATCTGGAGACTTGGAGAGAGGAGAGAAATGCCAGCTCTGCATCTAGCCCTGTTTTAGGTGGTTTTCTGGGATGATGCTTCCTGACCATTACCTCAATATTTTTGGGCTTCTGCCTCAGGAAAACTTCAGGCTCCCCAGACTGGCAACACATCTGATCGTTGTGTTTCGCACATGCAGCTCCTGGCTGGCACGTGATGGGCACTTGCCAGAAAAACCTGGGATCATGAGTGTGCGCTGCAGGGAAATGAAATCTGTGTGGGTGCCTTTCAAGGATACCGCAAGTTTTTGGGCACACAGTTCTCAGCTCAGGAGAATCAGTCCCCTGTGTCAATTTTTTGCAGAGTATTTTTCCTGCATTGTCAACCTTTTGTGCTTCCCCTTCATAGTTAAGCCATGTCTCCATCTCTTCTTGGCTGTGCTCATTTCTCACAGTAAGAGAATATCATCAAAACCTAAGAATAACAAACAGAAGTGTATTCTTGCCAATCGGCATAAAGCAATCTCAAACTGACCTTCTGCACAGTGCTTTACATTCTACTTACTCAAACACAAAATCCTATTTTCCTTTATATAGGAAAGAGGGAAGTGTATAGACAAAGAGGTTTCACTTCAGGAATGGAGAATACCAAAGAGAGTTCACCAATTCAGTTTGCAGGCTGAACTCAGCAATTGAAACATCACAACACAAGTAGGAATCTATATGCTCAAACAAACACTCCAGCTGATCATTCACCTACTTCAGACAGGCAATCCATCAGGTCCGGCCACTCTCACACTTTTGAAACCTTATGCAAATAAATGCAGTATGCAGTGCAGCGAATTAGACCTTGAGGCAGGTGCACCAGCCATGGGCAGAGCAACATAACCTGACCTGAAAGCTCTCAGGCCAAAGAGGGAGCTGTCAAGACTGAGCTCAGACAGTAGCACCTATGGTGGGGTCATAGTGTTAAACTCCAGGTGTGCAGGTGCTTCTAAACCTCTCAGACACAAAAGGTACCACCAAAACAGCAATGTAGCAAGCAAGAGGATGCAGCTTCCCTTGGCTGCAGTAGATAAAACTCATTCTGTACAGGCTCTCAGGGAGGTGCTGAGTGCAGTACATTAAATTAGCAGGAATGCTGCAGCATGCTTATTAGCACATCCTCTGAGCTGCTGAACTCACAGAAACTCTACAGAGCATGGTGGAAACAGACTCCCCTCAGCTGCAGACCTGTTTGCTCAGCCATTCCAGCTCTTATTTTTCATCCATATCAGGCTCATCTTGTAATAGAGAGCACCATACAGTGACTGTGCAGTGGTTCTAAGATTTTTGCCACAAATGCAACAAAGAACAGCCCTGGAGTTTTAACTCAGCCCATGGTGCTGCCTCCTGGGTGTCTGCTACCAGTGTTTTCTTCTCATCTGAGCACTCAAAAAATTGTTTCGTTATCTAACCATGCCAAGATACAGAAAACCATGGGAAGATACTAACAGAGGAGAGCTGAGCTGTAGTGATTAATAAAGACACCAGATCCTTCAGACTTTCATTAGAAAATGCAGCAGAGACCTCAGTCACCAGCTACTCACAGCGTTTGCTACAGCAGTGGCACTCAGCAGCATCTTGCAACACCTCTGCTGGCTCAGCCACCTCACCTGCCTGGGAGTTTCACTACAGCCCATGAGAGTTATGCTCCAAATTGTGCTGGAGGATTGAAAAATTGCCCAAACCACTGTTTCTTGACTAGCAGGCTGGCTTGTGGAATATGTGCTTCAAATCTCATGCCATGTGGAAGAATGTCAGGGTACCCAGACCCAGGAGTCGCAAGAAGAAACCCTCAAGAGCCCTGGTCATTAAAAGGTCTCAGAGCTTAGCTGCTAGGCAACATCTTTATTCTACTTGCACAGTGTTTGAAGCATCCCATGCTCATAAGCTCGTAAATTGCTGTAGTTTTGTGACTAGGGACTGCCATCCTGACTCTGATAGGTCTTTCCTTCTGTAGCCTGTCTCCAAAAGGACTCAACAGTAGGTGCTGATGGAGAGTGAGCAGCAAGGTATGTACTGCCCAGCCGCTCTCTCAGCAGGTCCTCCTTTTCAGAAATTCTTCTTTTTCCTACAAGGTATGCAAGGCTAGACAGGCATTTGTGCTCACAGATAGCTTATCTCTCCAGTTCATCCTCAGTTCTGGGTCCCCAGCTGGTCAGCAGCAAACCTGCAGGTTCCCTTGGGCAAAACTCAAGGGGAAAAATAAAAGAACATCAGCCCTCAGGATGATCAGCCCATCAGGGGGACTCAGGCCAAAGGATCTACCAGCAGGCAGGCTGCCTGCTACCTGGCAACTCCCATTGCAAATACCCTTGCAGCAGAACCTGCTGTTCCTTAGCCAGCCACAGGAGCAGAGTTGGGCCAGAGAAGCAAGTGACAAAATTCCTGCTGATTTCAATGAGAAGCAGCAGGCCAAGCGCAAATGCTTCAGATATTCCCACCAGACACCAATACAGATTTATTTTTCCAGAGCTGGTTCCTGTTGTAGTAGAAGACACAAAGCATTTATCTGGATTCTTCTGGCAACCAGAGGACTCTCCTTAGAGAGAAAGGATAAGTAATTCAGTAGTTATTTTCGCAGTTTGGTCTTATGCTGCTCATTCCTCTCACAAATGACAAACCACAAGCGTGGTGGAGGTGGGCTAGGACAGAGGCAGAGCCCTGAGGTGGGTCTGGCTCAGCAAATGCTGCCTAAGACTTACCACGGTCCAGGGCTCAAACTTCTTCAACACCCACCCCTCCACAGTGTTAGCTCCTGCTTTGCTGACACTTGCAGCTGTGGAGAGCCTTTTGCTGATTCACAGGCTTTGCAAGGGTTATTATTAGTTTATTGAGATGAAATGGCTGTTGAATTGAAAAGATTTGGTACAAAACCAGAGCAGGGTGACCTGAAATTGGGAAGATTTCATTTTCTTGATGGCAAATATCAAGCCCATCATGCTTTACCTGTATGCACATACAAGCTGATGAGGATTAATGCACAAGTAGTGAACTATTGCCACTATTAAAACAGCAGCACCCTCCCCCTGAAGAAAAAAAGGAGGAAGGAGGGAAATCCTTTTACATGGATCCCATTCTCCTAATAAACAGGGAGCTAGGACCTGGGGGTGACAGTTCTGGGCCATAAGGGAGTGGGGCTGATGGTCACTGACCTGAGGTGTCCACCTGCTCTGGCTGGCTGTGTTTTATTATGCAATATTGTCTTCTAGCAAAAATGCCCAGTGTCTTTGCCCTCCATCTTCTACAGCCATCTTAATCCTTCAGAGCAAGAGCTCTTGTAGCAGTAGGTGGGAAATGGAGTCAGACATTTCCTGAACTGTCCTATAAAGTTTCTCTGCTAAAGGGTTCAAGCAGCACTGATGCTATGGGAGAAACACAGCAGGAGTGGCTACACAATCCTTTCACAACCTCAGCAAAACAGTATAGGAAACCAAAGAGAATAATATGTTCTGTAACCATTTATTTGCACAAATCAACCAGCTCCAGAAGCAAATCAGATCACTTCCTTGATGCCTAATTAAGCTGATTCGGTCTCCCTGGGCACACATGGGAATAGGATTGGTTGTTGTCACAGCCTTGACAGACTTTTCAGGGCTCCAAACAGGTTCCCACCTGGCTCCCTGTGTGGGTATCAGAAAGGAAGGATGGCTTTTAGTAGCAGGTGCTTGAAGAACACTCTTTGCCCAGCCACTGCACCAAGAGGTCAGAGCTGAAGTCCCTGCTGGTGTGGCACCCCAGGGACAGCATTTGGTGCTGTTCAGCCTGGGCTGCGCTTGACACACCAATCCAGCTCTGCAGCCTACTGCCAAGGGAAACAAGGGCGCTACAGTGCTCCAGGCAGGCTCATGCTCAGCTGCATGCATCTGCCTGATGGATTCAGCCTGCGGAGCTACTCACACAGCTCTCCTGAATTTCTGCTCATCTCAGTGAAAGAAGAGAGATCAGCAACTGAGCTGACAGCTGAAGCCAGACCTGTTCAGATCTGCTGCCACTGGTGAGCCTGGTTCAGGAATCTCTCTTTGAATTTCCATTTGGGCCCACAGAATTAGTTTGAGTACAAGAGGGCAGCAATAACACACCTAATTTGTTTCACCCTGGAATACATCATTGTTTAAAAGCCTGGAATATTTATCGTTGGCAAAGAGATATTGATTGCTTAGCCACAGGCAGAGTAAAAATCATTGAGGGGAAAAAAAGAACAAGCAACAAAACAAACCAGAAAAATTGCTCCAGTGGCTTCCTGCCACACCAGCGTGCAATGCACTTGCCTCAGTTTTCACTGCCT
The DNA here is from genome assembly GCF_963662255.1 of Cinclus cinclus. Lineage (NCBI taxonomy): Eukaryota > Metazoa > Chordata > Aves > Passeriformes > Cinclidae > Cinclus > Cinclus cinclus. Next base: position 90,168,828 of record NC_085048.1, read on the forward strand.
TCCAGCATCCCTCAGCCCTCACAAGCTTTCAAGGCACAAAAAATGGCCTTTCCCTTTGAATTTATTGGAGAATGGTTTCCAGCAGCTCCCAGGCACTTTATCACCTTCCTGCAGGGGAACATAAAACAGGGCCCTTGTCTCTGCCTGTGCCGTAGGAACAAATAAATAAGGGCAGCTCCCCGCGGCTCCGCCACCGGCTCATCCCCACGCAGGAGCTGCTGCATTGTACCGGGCGAGCTCAAGCTGCGGGCTTCAGAGCGAACTCAGCTCTCGACTCCCCACCGCCCCTGGATGTTTGGAGCCAGTTATTTCCCTCTTAGGGTTTGCCCAACCGGAAGGCTGTTCCCCATCTCTAAAACCTGGTTAAAAGCTAATGGTCCATTGTGGCTCTTGTAAAAGATGGATTTCCCTGCTAATGGGAGCTGCCTGCTTTCTTGTGGTGGCGGCGAGTCCAGCGCTGCTCGGACGCTGCCGTTGGGTGCGTGCGGCCAGAGCGGTTTCCTTAGAGCAAATTGCGTTTTAATAGCGTGAGGGCAATCGCTCTCCTCACTGGGGTGCTGCAGTGGCCCTGTGGCAAGCTTCGCTGTCGCTCCGTTTGCCACAAAACCTCTCGCGTTGGCTTCCTCTGTGGCCGGTGCTCAGGCATGGCGGTACCGGGCTCTGCTGGGGCAGCTGTGGGGCAGCTCCAGACAGGGACTCACCAGCTGGAGAAAGCGGGGCTGATCCTGCGGGAGGCGGCCTGGCCATTCACTAGCATGGGGGCTGGGATAAAACCTCCTGGGCGAGTGAGCAGCGGCGGAGGGCTCAGGGAATCGCCGTGAGGGCTGGCCAGGGCCTGCTGCAGTCCCAGCGCAGAGACGGCTGCGCTGCCTCAGGCCCCGGGGAGAGCTCTGCAGGGTGTGCCGGGCCGCTCCGTGAGGTAAGCGTGGGGCTGTCCCCCTGCACCGGCGGCCAGGCCTCGGTAATCTGTCCCCTGGCATCTATCCGTGGCCATCCCAGCACAGCTGAGCACGGGGATTGCAGCCAGGCATGCAGCCGTGCAAGGTGACTATGGCCATGCACGAGGACTGAGGCCAAGCGTGAGGATCGCAGTGCTGCAGCGGCCTGGGGTCCAAGGCCTGGCTGCCACCGACGTACCCGGATAGGGAGTTCCACGAGGAACGGTCTCTCCTGGCGTCTCAGGCAGGCTTCAGCCACAAGGTACCAATACGCAAGCAAGACCTGGAGTTCAGGCAATCATCTCTTATCGTGATTCCAGCTCAAAGTGATTTCAGCTTGGCTTGCAAGGTACCTTTGGCCAGCGCAGAGAAATGAGACCTGGAGCGCTGTGTAGAGGTTCCACAGGGTTCTTTATTGTCTTCTGCCATGGGGAGGCCAGGGACAGCCGCAATCCGCTGAACTGGTTAAAAGTAGGGGTTTTTATAGGGAAGGTATGGCTTGACAGAACGACCAATGGTTTGGGGCTAAGGAAATATGAACAATAGTGTTACAAGGGGTCCAAAGCGAAGATTAGGTCTCTTAGCCTAGTCACCCTGACCCAGAAATTTTTATCTAGGGGATATTTCTCCAAGGAGGCCTTGTGAGGGGCCTTGCTCCTTCCACAAGGCACTGCAGAGTGAGAGACTGAAATGTCAGCGAGGTGCTGGCATCCAAGGGACAGCAACACCCCGGCACAGCCGTGCTCCCCGACACAGAGAGCAGCCGGCCTCTGCTCTTCCCAGCACCCTCTTTGCTGGAGCGAAGAGGATGACAATCAGCACCTCCGTGGATTTTTGCCACCCGCCTCTGGAGATCAACTGCACATTCTTCAAGGTTTTGATTATTCTAATTTTTGCCCAGTTTTAAAGGGAAAAAAAATAACATAAGGTGCCACCCATAAAAAGAAGAAATGTGGACTAACCTCTCGGTTCATTCACAGGGAACAATTTGTTGTGTTCTCATCAAGACATACTATTATTTATTTTTTTTTTAAGTACTGTCTTTGCTCAGCCTAACCTTATTGATTATTCCTTCCCTTATTCCCATTAAAAACTTCAGATAATTATTTGGTTCAACATTTATCACTTACAGAGTAATTAATATGTTATTATGCATAATCCAACAGCACAGTTTATTTGCAAGATCTTAGCACTACCGTTGAACTGCGTTGTTGAGTTTAATTTCTCTTATTCTTTTATGATCTCTATTTAGCCCCATGCAAATAACAGACTTTCTAGATGTTAGCAGATCTGAAAGCCTTTAGCAAAAACTACTGGGGTCCAAATGTTTTGTTGTACTAAAAACACAGAGAGAACTTGAATGTGCAATTTCACTTACGAAAGTATTTCATAATGGAAAGTGGTTTGGAGTCAAGTTTTTTTAAATAACTATTTCAGGAAGTTAAAGCATTTTGCAAAACAAAAAGTCATTGTCCCTCAAGTCTGCCTTTGCAGTGAAACCACCACCAGCTACTGAAATATTTGTGCTGGTATTTTCAATATTTGGGAGGAGAGTATGGATTTCTCTTCTTCCCTTAGCATCACTAAAAGGAATAGAAATTGAAAGTACACAAAGTAAACCATCTGCTTGCTAAAGACCTGAGCACGGGTTTTGGGTGACCCAGTGCCCCAGATCATGTCTGGGCTTTCCAGTCATGCCACAGGAGATGGCATCTTTGCTGTAGACATTTTTTTCCCGAAAACAGAATAGTAGCATTTTCAAGACAATCTCAGTCCTGTCTAAAGCAAACAAACCTGCTATAACGGTCCTAAATTCTAGGCAAGATCGGTCACTTGTCTAAAGTACACAGAAGTTTGGAAGCACTTGGGAGTGCTACTGATGCCTCTGGGCATTTTAAGAAGCATCTGAGCAGCATAAGAACATGGTGGTTTGTCCTTATGTCCTGTGAGAAAATGAGATCCACGATACTTTTGTGATAATTCGACAGATTGACAGCAGATCCTGGAAGTGGCTGTGACATGGATATGGTGCTTCCTTGCCCTGAGAGAGCCCAATGAGGGAGGACAGCTGAGTGACCTGGGACAAGATAGATTTACTCTCTGCTGAGCTCTACAGCTCTTGCTTGCACCCAAAGCGTTACAGATTCCTCATGAGCACCAACCAATACAACTTCTTTATTTCAGCCCCTCTGCTTCTGCCTGTGTGAGAAGTTGTGAACCAGGGAAGCACTGTCTGCATGCAGATTGTGGAGGGCTCTCATTTCACCACCTGACACATAAAAGCAAAAAAAAAAAAAGAAAGTCAGAAACATTATCACCATGGAATTGTTCTGGATGAACTTTGTCTGAGATTAAAACCAAACCAGGAGCATTTTCAGCATGGTAGGCATTTTCCTTAGCTTCCAGAAAAGAAAAACATGAGTCAACAGGCTAAAGAAATCTCAGAAACAGGTGGTGAGAGACTCTGTATGGAGTTCAGTATTTGTGCAGTTGCTCTGGTTCTTACATAGGCCTGTTTTAAATGAACCAAAATACCACTCTGTGTTTGTGGTTGACATATATATACTGTCTTGCAAGCAATGGGTATCTACCATAGCTTTGCTGCAGTGATATTTATTCATTTAATAATACAGTCTCTTAAATCTCCTCTCTGTAGCCTTTAGGAAAATCAAAGTGTGGCCAAATTAATCTCCTCTCTACAACTTTTAAGAAAATCCAAGTGGCACCAAATTAAGAAAAAAACACAAAAACCCACCACATTCTTTTGGGCTTGGTTGTTTTGGGTTTTTTTGTTTGTTTTGGTTTGGTTTTTTTTGTTTGTTTGGTTGGTTTTTTCCAGATTCTTCTGGACATCAAAGAGAACAGTATTAGGAAAATCCTTGAGTCCAAGTGCTTCTGTATCCCTCCTAACTGACCTGCACAGGAGTCTGTCTCTATATCACTTTCAAGTTGCTTTAGCTAAATTGCTTCAGGATATAAGAGGTTAAAGCACCCTGCTGGGCAGAAATCTTTTACTTTATAGGTTTAACAGCCTTTCCCGTAATCTGCAGAGTGGAGCTGTGATCATACAACAGCTAAAGTCATGAGCTTGTTAATGCTAAAATGACAGATGTTATAACAACAGGATATTTATTAAGTTTCCCTTTACCCTGCTGGGTTGTCAGACCCTGATTTCTTTCTAAGACTTCTTTTTGGTTTTTAATAACCAAAAGTTAACCAAACTCTGTTTCCAGCCTTCTAACAAGAAGTCATATGAAAGGAAAAAAAAATAAAGGAATCTATAAACTCCATCTCAGTTTAACTTCTATTAAAGGAGGAAGCAGTACTTCTAATTCTGTCTTTCTACCTCCATGTTATGGTATAGATTTGTTTTAGAGTAAGATATAGTTTTAACCTTTTACCTAGACACTATACAGCATTGCATGAAAAGTCAGAGTCCATGTGATTCTGAAGTCCTGGAGACTTTAGTATCTGTTAATTATTTAGTGAAGCACTGCAAACTCTCTCATGGTGGGTATTTTTCCTCATTGCCAGATTAGAAAGCAGCCAGCAGCCCTGCCTGGAGGGTACCTACCTCCATGAGCAGTGCTATGCTGGGAGGCAGCAACCCCTGCCCAAGCAGGGAAGTTACTGTGGAAAAAGCAGACAGCTTAGAAAAGCCACGTGCACAAGGAAACAAGAAATAACCAGCTTTAAGCAGTTATTTCTATATCAAATGAGTTTCAAGACTCATTCACCAGTTCTAAACTCAGTAAGAGCATTAATCCCGGAACAACTGGGAGTGGCAGCCCAGTCTCGGAGTTGTTACACCCCTGGTGGTGCCATTTCCACCAGCCCATTGCTCCCTTTATGCCTATGCCACACATGCTCTGGATGTAGAGGCCTTTCCTACAGAGACAGGGGACGTTTCCAACATTGACAGGCAGTGCTGTGCATGCACCTGTTGGTACATGGGTGTTCTGGCCTGCACGTCCCAGCTCATGGCAGTCATGCCCTCACTTTTCCCCTGTGCTGTGGCCCCAAAATTGGTGCAGTGCAGCCAGGACCAGTCAGGAGCAATCCAGACCTCTCCAAGGGAGCTTGTTGGTTTTCCATCCCTCAGGTTGGGTCACTTTGCAGTCCAATCCAAGAGAGGATGGCTTCTTTCCTTAGCACAGCTGAAGTCCTGCTGGATGTTTCTTGAGATTTGTGCAAGCCAACCCCCACCTCTATTTGCAAGGTCATCTTCAAACTGAAACTGTAGCTTTTGGGGGAAATTGAAGTCCATATGGAGATAAACGAGACCCCTCAGAGAGCCACAGCTTCTACCATGGTCACATTTTGGAGTCTCAGCAAGTACTTTGTATTTCTTTAAGCACTATCTAGCAGAGTTTGAGGGATGAAAAACATGATAGAGATCAGAGCCCTGCATGTGTTATGAACAGAGAGCACTTTTCACCTGTTAGAGTTCCCAATACAAGGCAGGCTCTTATATTCATAATCTACTTATCAGAGATGAAAAGTGAGGTGGAAAACATCCTCTAAAGGGTCCTGTAACAATCATTACCATCCTATTCAATTTACTTAGTAAACATCTTGGACTTACCAAAAAGCCCCCCACGAAATTTCAATTAATATTAAGTTTTCCTCCTCTGCATATGAGTGGCTCTGGGGTTAGTCAAAGACGCAGAAAGTAAAAACAAACAAACAAACAAACAAAAAAGAAACCAAACCAAACCAAAAAAAAAATGCCAAACACACCCCCCCCCACCAGAACCCAAGAGCCCAACTTTTCCTAGCAAAGGCTTATAGTGTTGAGAATTAACAAAGCCTTATCTTCAGCACATTCTTCCACATTTCCAGGTCTTTAATATCCTCCATCCATCTTAGCTTGGTTCAGAGTCTCAGCATTCCTACAGTGGCACTGGTTCAACCAGCCAGCACCTGGCCCCTGGAGGCAACGTCATGTTGTCATTGTACCCTGAAGCCAACTCGGCTAAGACATCCCCCTTCAACAAGAATCAGAACAAAGTTCCTATTATAACAAAGTTGTTTGAAAAGTAGGATGGTCATATTTAGGTAAAATCCCCAACAAACTCTCAGATTATTTAAAAGAAGGATGGCATGTACTGGAAGGAGTAGCTGAGTGATGTACGGTCCAGAATTGCATCTATCATACTCTCCACTCCTCCCCTACCATACTTTAACTGGCTGGATAAATCAGTGCTTAGGACAGGATCTAATTTATGGTATTTATGGAATAAAGTCACCATCACATCACCAGTATCTTGAAGAGTTAGTTTTTCAGAATGCTATGAATAGTACATGCCAAAATGCAACTTAGGAACAGATGCATTTTCTTATGTATCACTAAAGCAGTTTCTTCGCAAAGTTCAAGCAAACATTTTTCCACTCTAATTTGTTGCTGTGGTCCCTGTTTCCACAGCACATTCTACAGCTACTCAGAGCTCTGCGAAGTGCTAAAGTACTTGTTAGTGGTGAGTGACCTGCTACCAAAATTGTGTGGTTAGCTCCACATTTTATGAACTGACACTTCCTATCTTTTTAGCTGATATTAAAGAAAAATAATATGTTAGCAAAAAATTGGACAGGTTTTTGAAAATAACATTTATTTCTATGTTATGTGGATTAGAAACAAGGATGCAGAATAAGTAAACAATTCATTAAATGTTTTATCAGAATAATTAATTATTTAATTTGAAAATATTCTTGGTAATATTAAAAAATACTTGCATTTGAACTTTAAAAGCATATAAATAGTTCTGTTACCTAGAGGAACTTTCAAACCTTCATCATCATCAAAATAAATAAGATCTATTAGGAGACAGCTGGTTTCAGCTGTTGCAGACACACTGCACTGCATTAACCTCAAATTTGCAGTGTAATGTTAAGGTTTAGAGATAAAGGGGAAGATGGCAGCAGTCCATCCAGTTTATCTTGCTTCATTTTTGTCCTAGCCCAGACCAATGACTTTTTCTCTCCAAACCACTGTTTCGAAAGGGGAACTCTCATGTGACATATTTAAGTCATTTGGAGAAACAGTGCTCTGTCAGGATTGTAGCCACAGCCAGCAACAAACCCTGCAAAGACATTATTTTTCCCAAACTGCAGTATCTTGCAGAGAGAGGTTCCTTCTCATATGCTCGGGTGTGAAACTAAACTGCTGTTACCTGATTTTCTCCATTTCTCTAGCAGCGAGTTAAGCTTGGTACTTCACACTAACCTTTCCTGATGGAACGGCTGAGGCTGTGCTGGCTACCTTCTGTCTCAGAAAGATTAAGTTCTCAGCTTCAGCTGTGATGTGTTTTAACATGTTTTTCCATGTCTTTCACTAACTTGGATTTCTGTGGACTCCAAGTGTAGGTCCCTCAGTAATTCAGTAAGCTGTTAAGCACTGCAGAGCTATAGAGGAAAACCAAAGAAAACCACCGTCCACATTAAAGCAGCTGCAGGAAGGGGATAATATAACCACTCCAAAATCAAAACCCATACAACAATCCATTGCTCATCTTTCTCCATCGATGCCATAATTTCATTTGCTTCCTACTAGCCAGAGTGACCACCATGGGAGAAATTACCTGCCTTTTTGATGCTATCAGAGATGAAAGAAGTTTGGGCAAAAATCTCGTAGATCAGTTTTTCTATTCTTAAAGAATAACTCTAAAGGACTCCAGTGTCTGCCCTACTGTTTTTCTATGCCACATTAATTATTGCTTGTACATGCAGTAATAGTAACTCAGATAACTCTCTGGAAAGAGGACAGAAAAGAAGAAAATCACAGAAAACTACTGCAGAAGCTGTAGACTTGAGTATCTCCCCAGCTTTCAGTAGAGAAATACTATTTTGACAATACCTTGATTTTGTAGATACTTTTAGAAAGGGCAAACCAAGTGCAGTGGCCTTCAAACTCTGGGTTCAATGGCACCTTTTTTTTTTCAGAGCAGCACACAGTGTTGCAAGGCAGTTGAGCTACACACTCAACCCTCAGCTGTGTGGCTAAACCTTTCAGTGTTAAGGGAATGGGAAAAGGGGAAAAAACCCCATGAACATTTTCAATAAATGTTACTGAGGTTTTCAGTAAGACATAGAGCTTGTGTGATGCTCTGGGCTTTTCACATAGGGCCTATGATGTCACGCTGCGGCTGTGACATCAGCACAGCTCTGACACAGGAGCTCTGCCCACACAGCTTGACTCAATATTTAGTTCTGCAGTTTTCCCACTCCTTCAGAAAAAGATAACTGGGACATTATGGTGCCAAGTGTCATTCCACTTCCAAGCTCAAGCATATGTACCAAACACCTCCTTTTTAGCAATAACTTGCCGACTAACTCATCAGTGTCTCTACTGTGCTGCTGCTGTGTGCAGGGAGGTTTTCAACAAACTGGAAAACACACTTACCAAGGCTCAGTAATAATTCTTGTGATAATCAAACACAGTTTGATTACACAAATTTCTTCCCCTTTTTCTTTTTGAACAGCAATGTGAAGAGAAAATCACTTCAAACTGGCATAACACAGAAGTCTAAGACCTCTGCCAGTATGGATATTTAGGACTAACTACTTGAGCCTTGATTTTACCTGATACTTAAGCCCAACCCCTCCTAATACTCAGCTGGCAGCATGCAGAATCAACCTCATCCATTTGGGTCAGAACCTTCTCACACACCCACAAAAATACAAGTGAAAATCATCACCCACATTTTGTTAATTCACATAATCCCTTTCTAAGTGAAAAACGAGCTTGTCTGCAGCTGACTGGGGGAGAGCCCCAGGCAGCACAGGATAAAACAATGCACTGAGTCTCCAGTCAGTGCTGCCTAATGAAAAAATCTTGAGGGTATATTAATATGTGCAGCATTTATCTGTGGGAGTGTAGTTCACTCCTGAACTAGGGTTTGAGCACCTAGCTCAGGTAAGCAGCAGTGACCCAGTTACCTGCAGACTCCCTGTGCTGTACTCACTGCACCCTCAGCTTCAGGGATCACATGGTAACATCAAACCAAGCAGTGATGCTTGAATCCAGGTCTGCAGCAGGCCAGCAGCATCCACTTACATGCAGCAGACACACTCTGAAGCACCAAAGACTGGCTGCAAGTAAATATCTCCCTTGGCTGAGGTCTTGCCTATACTGCAGAATGCTGTTGCCTATAGCATGGAATGCAACTTGGAACAAGTGTGGGCCAACCCACAGCAGACACAGTCCAAGAAATTAAATCTAACAAATTCACCCAGTGAGTCCAGGGGAAGATGAGGACAGGCTTCAGCCCAGGCCAGCAACGGGAGCACAAATGCAGGAAGCCCAGCAGGTTGCACATCCTGTTCCACAGCATCACCAGGGCTATTCTTAGCTGCAGGAGCTGGTGCAGGAGGGAAACTGTGCTGGGAAGCCAACCAATGCTGTAACTAGAAACAGAACTTGGGGGATGGGGATTGTCATTTGGTCTCAGTAATACAGGCTTTTGTTGATTGTCACAAAAAAAACCACAAAAAAAAAACCAAAAAAACACCAAACCACAAATATATATAAATGCTAGCCAAAGTTTCAGCGGCATGCCAGGTTTGGGTTGCTAGCACAGATTAGTCTGAGAAGGCACCTGCTGAAAGTGCTTGTCTGCCTGGACTCAGACACTCCCATCCCACCCTTCTCCTGTGGCATGAGCTCCTCCAATGAAAAAGTAGCAAGGAGTTGTTCTGGGAGCTGGATCTGGTCCTTGTGGTCAGGCAACCATCTGGGGTAGGAGGTCTAGGAATGACATGGGGGAAGGTATGTGTAGCAAAAGTACAGACCTGAAGCTTCCCTTCCTGCTAATTTAAAATTCCCATACCAGCTTTTCTCATAAGGGATGTTCATAGAAAGTTCCAAATCACATCTTTTCATGAAGGTGGAAGCCACTTTTGGAAAATGACAAAGCTCAAGCTCACACGCAGTGCTTACAGCACAACCAAACATACCCTCCTGCACATACAACGAATTATGTGGAATCACTTTTCCTTCTTGAAGCAGGAGAAAAAGGAACTGCTGAAGGGCTCCAAAATGAATTCATCACTACAAGTTTACATTAACAGCTCAAGGCAGGTATTGGTCACCATGCTGCCCAACTCAATACTAGTGCTGGCAGCTGCAGTTAGTCCTTTTCTCCCAAAAAACTGTGCAAACTGCAGTGTTTCTGAGTTGAAACAAATGAAGCCAAAAAGCACCAAAGCATCTTCTGCTCTAAAGTAGCTTTCTTCCAAAGACATTGAAAGAATAGTATAGAGTCCTATTAGGAACCCTACCTTGACCCTTATGTCAGATATTTAAGCATGGCCACTTAACAGGTCGAGATTTTAATATTTTCCAAAGCTGTTTTCCTTTGAGATAAAAAAAATGCCTTTTGCATAATTAACTCTTCATGATACTAGAACTGAGCAACTATTATTTTAATTTCACTTGGAACACAGACAGTTGGAGGCCAGGACTGTAAAACCCATTTACTAACCTCCACCTCCTCTATTTGTGCTATTTTCATCTTTCTACTTGATGTTCTAGGAGATGGTGATTTCTACTAGTTAGATTCCTTCCTGGGAGCTGATCTGAGAAAGAAAATCCAAATAAAAGTATTTGATAGTCAAGAGCTCCATTTATTTTCTCAGCACTTTAATACGTAAAAACAAAACAAAAAAGAGTAATAATTCTTTATTTTAAAAGAAGTCAAAAAGAAATTATCATCAATGAACAAGCTCTGCCAATTATATTTAAATATTATTTAGAAACAGGATCCAGGACATGAAAAAAAAAAAAGAAGCCAAATTAATCCCCTGTGCTTTTTGAAGACATACAGATGAAAGATATTTTTCAGCTTTGTGGTTTTGCTTTTCAAGTACTTAGACAACACGGTGAGTGCAAAAAATATAAATGTGAGCCTGCTAAAACATAGTGCTGTACCTCACAGGCAACTAACCACACAAAGCAAAGGTCACAAGGAATAATCAGACCTTCTGTTATCAGCAAAGCTATGTTTGATTTGGAAAATTGTCAACTCTGCCTTTGGCTCAGGCAAATGGAGCATCCACCTCTTTCTGTCTGGCAGAGAAAGGAAAAGCCAAAGATATTGTGGACCAGAACCACTTAAATGCATACCTATAAAGGGTGTAACTGATGCTATGCTATGGAACTAAAATAGTCAGAGCATATTTATATGTTTTTAAATATAGTTAGCAGTATCTCCCATTCCCTCCACGTGGAACTCAGAACATCTAGTTACAAAATTCACCCCCTCCATCCCCCCTGGTCTCCATAGCTGAAGAGATTAGAAAGCGCAGTCAAAGCAGGGGGCAGGGGAAGGAGAATGGCAAGAATCTTTATCCCTTCTCCCCAAACTCGACCAGGCAGTGTTCAATAAACTCAGAGGGCCTGATTTCAGAAGCTAACAGCAACATCAGTTTAGCTAAACTTGTTAACAAGTCTCAGGACACTCAGTGGGCTTTTTTCCCTTTCTTTCTGGAGAATGGGGAAAAGGAATAAATCCTGGGATTTGCCAAACTGACAGTATGTCTACAGCAAATTTAGAAATACCATAGCAGTCCTGATTTTAATACATCCATAAAATCTAGGTACTTTTTTCTTTAAAAGCCAGGCTACACTAGCAGAAGCTTTGGACTCCCTCCCACAAGTAATTCCTGGCGTGCAAGTAAGTACTCGTCAGCCCGATTAAACTATTTAAGAGTACAGAAATTTTCAGGACTGAGCCCTTGCCATGACTTTTGGGGAGTCACAAGTTGGGGCTGGTTCTTTTACATACCTCTGTGTATGTCCATACCGCATACTGAGATGTGGCAACTACAGATATTACCAAAGCCCACACTGGGTGTTGAAAGCAATTGAGCTACAATTATTAGGGGTTCCACAGAAACAATTTACTCTGCTAAAAAGGAAGAGTGATGGTACCGTGGCTAGCCCACTGTGTGTCTGAATTGGTTCTTCATTGCACCTTAGGTGCAGATATACCCTAGGAAGTGATTCCAAAATAGCATGTTCCTGGATGAGACATGTAGTAAGGGTAAAATATTTAATCCAGTGAAGTTTGGTACATCTCTGACACATTTAATGAGAAGCCTAAACAATCTAGACACTGAAGTACAAACTTAATTCTTCCTTAAAATCAGTGTTTCATAACTGTTTTTATTTTAAAAATTCAGGAATGTGATACACAATACAATTAGCTCCCCACCACTGCAGTGTTCATTTACATGAGGTTCACTAGCTTCATGCTTTGTGGGAAAAAAAAAAAAGACTGTGCAGTGCTTTTGAATGCTCTCAGTATTCTTAAACTATGATCTTCTGAACAAATCAAGTCTGTATAACCTCAGACATTTTTAAAAATTGAGCTATTTCACAAGCTAGCAGGCTACAGTAGGGTCTCCTACAGCCAGAATGGAGAAATTGTGTTCCTGCTGCTGCACAGCCACCACCTTGACCTTACTTTATGCTTTCAGGGAGTTTACCATCAAGGGCTAAGGAGACTAAAGGGCCCTGGTAACACCAGCTGGTGCTGCACCTGCAACAGGGCACGCGACAGAGAGGCCGCATAATTTCCCCTTTTCCCCCCATGATCATCACCATCATGATGTCATCTCTGCATCCTATCCTGATACTTAAAATAACAAGGGGGAGAGCTTTTTGTCTTTTTAGCTAGCCATTGCCTGCAATGGACACAGAAATAGAAAAATATGACTTCTGGCACGAAAAGAAAAAAAATTAAATAGTTTAAAATGGAATTAGTGACTACAACTCCCTCTATTCTATGCATTTACTGAGACATTAACCAATTATGGTAACTGTTATGACTTACTAGTTGCCCTCTTTTTATAAGAGCAACAGGAGAGAAGTCAGTCAGACTTCTCAGTGCTACCATGGTTTTATTTGTTGGCATTTTTAAAAATAAACTAATGAACAGTAGTTCTGTGGTGCACTAGTGATATACAGCAGAACCTCAACAACTCATACTACTGATTGAGGCAAATTTTAAACTAGTGATTAAAATAATTAGTGAAGGTTTACCATAGAAAGCAAGGATACACATTAAAAAAAATAGTACTTTGTTCATTTCAAAATTTACTTGGTTAATACTCTGTAGTATAGTAGCAGTGGTAGCATACTTTGCAAACGTAGTCTCATACAAGATCTCATTTAACAGTCAACTCTAGATCATATACAGGTAACAGAAAAAAAGAGTTCAGATAATTCAGAAAAAACCAAAAACATATATAAATACTATATTAACATATTTAAGTTAGTTTATGAGACTATACAACAAACATAAACACAGAAAAAGGTGAGCGATGCTGGTGGCTGCGAAGCACCAACATCCCAAGCCAGCACAAAGCCGAGCCCACCCATCCACAGCCCACAGCTTCCTGCAGATGCAACTGAGCAGCCAAGGGCCAAAACCCTCGGGCAGTGCTGTGCTGCACCCCAGCAATGTGGCCTGTGATGGGGCTCCCTGGAAGCAGAGCCAGCACCTCCACCTTTCCCATTCTTTGGCACCCAGCGCCTGGCCAGAGCATGGAGTGAGACGGGGGCTGGTCTTGGCTCTGCAGACTGCACACGTAATGCACAACACTGGTAATCCACCCGTGGATAATCGAGAGTTGACTGCAATGCTCTGCTGAGAGCTTGGTAAGACCACTGACATGACTTGGGCCAATCCAAGCAGCAGGACTATTTTTTATACTATTTAGGAGCAATTATAATGCAAGACACAAATTAGAAATGCAAACTAGGGAGGTGTTATGTATCTGGAGGCAAAGCTACATTCCCCTCACTAACAAAACATTCTTTTTTAAAAAATCTATATTTAAATACTGTTAAAAACCTGAAAACCACAGCATCAAAGAATTTCATAAGGCCAAAACTATCCTCAGTTCCCTCTGGTTGTGCCTACGTATTGCAATACATTTGTAGAAGTAGTAATGCATCTCATCCTCTTTCCAGTGCCTTCCAGTAACAGATCTCAGAGCTCTTCACACAATAGTTAGGCCTCACAACACCCCTGTGAGGTAGGTATTATCCCCATTTGAAGACAGGGAAACTGAGGCAAAGTGTTTATCGTGTCCAGAGTCATAGAGCAAAGAATGGAAGATCTGAGTTGTTTTCCAGTTCTGCACACAGGAGCAATCCATTAATCCCAAGACATTAGTTCCTGTACATAACATGAGAGTGGATCAAAAGGGCCAGGGTTTTAATTAGATTTCTTGTGTGTTTTATCTTTCAATTCTCCTCTTGTCTCTGCCAAACTCACAGATTCCACAGAGCAGTTTCTCTTTTCCTAAGGTGTAAGTTGGCGGCACACTGTAACAGCTTCTTTAGAGCCAGCTGTCAATTAACTGAGTCAAGGTTTTAAACCACAGATTCAGTTACTGAGTAAATGAAATTACGTGATACATAAACATCTCAAAGTGTGAAATACAGTGAATTAAATCTTACTCCCTGCACCACTTCCTCAAAAGCCAGTGGAGGGCTCCTGAGGACACAGTGGGGGACCAGGACTGAAGTCACTGCAAGTGTTTACAGACACACTCAGCTAGAAGCAAAATGCACCCTTACAGTACTTGTTGGGGAGCTGCTGTCTGCTTGAAAGCAGGAGTAATACTGTTGGTGCTTGGCAGACCTTCCCCAAGAAAGCACTTATTGACAGAACTAATTATTTTATCTTAGTAAACTCAGCATCAGCTAAGTATTTATTCATAGCACTGTTGAGTCAAGGGTTCTTTAAACCTCAAAGACTTTCATGACCAGACCAAACTTGGAAGTAAGGGGAAAAAACCAGAAAATCCATAAAATGTACAAGTCTTTGTACATTTATGTGTATGAAGTGTTACTCCATCAACCAGTCTCATGTCTTGATCACAGAGGAGTATACAGTAGCTTGAACTGACATTCTGACAAGAGAAAACCCTTTCACATCTGTTGTTTTCAATTACCTTGCTACCTTACCAGAAGAAGAGGGGACAATTTCTGACAATCACATGATGTTGTCTTTAAAATATGCTGTGCGATAAAGTCATTAGAAAAGCTTTCACATCTTTTATTATTATTACATAGCTTTAGGAAAAATATGTGAAACTGCAAAGTGGTTTCCAGTTTTTAGTATATATTTTTAAAAATGTTCTATGAACTTTGGTTTTCTTAGGGCTCCTAAATAAACAATATATTAAGATATCTACAAATCAAATATTAAATGATAAAGTAGGTCCGAGAAATCTGTAACACAAATTGAGTTCCTACACGCTTATCGCTCAAATACCTTTTCACTGGAAAAAGGTATCTTAGTTTGAAGCACAGCAAAAAAGTGTCTCTGCTGAAATGCTGAAACTGGTTTTCTGAAGTGTTACAGCATGGGTGCACTGTCTGTCTCAGTCAAACAAAGTCAACACAAACACATTGTATCATGACAGTGACATTATATTCTTTTAAAACAAGCATTCTATATTTAGCAATATGACAAGAACAAGGACTTCAGCAATACACTATTTGGCAAAATTGCATCTCAAATGTCTGTCTCTTCCTCTTGCAACACAGCTGTTGACAAAGTCTCCACAACTCAGGTAGCACCCTTCAGGGAGTTACAAAGATGACTCAAACTGCTCATTCTGATCCGTGTTGGCCTCCAGCTTCACTGAAGGGATGCTCTCCGACTTAGTCCTCCTAGTTTTCGGAAATTCAATGACAACTTCTGAACATGAAATACTAAGTGATGACGATTTTTCTGTCTTCTTTGCAGTACTATCTTCTCCTGCTCCGCAACACTGCTTCAAAGCACACTGAGTCCTGCAAGGCAACTCGCATTTCCCTCTCCCTAACTCAGAGCCAACGCTGGCAAACTCAGGCTGAATGGTAGTTGCATGAATCCCTTCGTCGTGAAAGATCTCTTTGATGCGCTTGGCCACCATCATGTACGTGGAAGGGTCAGGACACTTGATGTGAGCAGTGCCAATGATCCTACTGCCTGCTAGCTGCCAAATGTGTAATTCATGGATTGCTTCGACTCCTTCGAGGGTACGTAACTTCGAGTTCAAAGAATGGACATCTATTTGTTTGGGAACAGTCTGCAGAAGGATGAGGGCTGACTCCCTAAGTAACGGGTAAGTTGTGTAAAGGAGTATACAGACCATAATCAAACAGAGGACAGGATCTAAATATAACAACCAGCAAGGACCAGCCACCGTAATGCTCTCTTGCTCGGATTTGTTAGCTCTGCCAAGTGCTTGGGATAGAGTAGCATTTTCCATGCAATGATTATTGACACATGGATTGAAACAAGGCCCATCTTCAGGGCATGGATTCCACAAGCCATAAAAGAGCAAGGCATTCACTACCACAATTACTGAACCTAAGGCATCTCCAAAAACATGCAGAAAAACTCCACGCATGTTAAGTTGTGCACTAGAGTCTTCTTCAACTTCCTCTTCATCCAGAGGATAATGGCCAGCATTCCCATTCACTTGTACATCACTCATGTCACCTTTCATTTCACCTGACAAGAAAATAGTAAAACAATTAGGCATGAGCTACACATACTGTATAATAATACAACATGTTACTCTAACTCCTTATAAAATCGTATCCAATGGTAAGCGTGGCACACTGAGTACGAAACCAAAAAGCAACTCAACCCACACACTTAGCAACATCATCTCTGGCGAGGAAAATTCCATTTTCCCAACAAGTGATCTAAATAATCTAGAAGGCAACTGTTTCTACATGGAGATTAAAAATGGACAGTGGCAAAAAATGAAGATGACCACCTTTTAACTTATTCTACTGAAAAACTACTTTCACCTTTTCCAGCTGTTTAACCATTTGCCTATTCACTGCTTGTTTCTTAAACAAAATGCAGAACTACAGAGGATGGGTAAAAAAAGCTGGTTTAAGTAGCTCAATTAGTTACATTTGTTCCTTCTTTTGAAACACCAATAGACTGATCACATTGCTAAAATCCATCTTTAATCACAGAACTGCATGGCTATTTCGTATCAAAACTTGAAGCTAGAAGCTCAAAAGCTGGATGAATACAGCTGTGTAGTAGCTTCTTTACAGGCTTACCAATGCCTTTTCAAGAGGCTCCTGAATTCAAGGAAAAGGAAGCTCTTCCAAGATGGGCACATGGAGTTAGTGGGAGTGTGAGATACAATCAGCTGAAATTTTAGGTCTAAAATGCAGAATTTTCCAGCGGAATTGACTATAGGGCAGTGTAAGTTATCACTGAAACTCTCTGAAGATATGAACTACTGTTATTTATATTTCAGAATAAATAAATAAATAGTAAAATTATATTTTTTATGCAAGAGACATATAGCTGTTGAGTGACATATAGCCTGTGATGTCCAAAGTCATACGTCATGGACTGTGCAAAAGTTAACATTTTAGTGCCCTCCTTTTGTCACAACTGTCTGAAGTATTTACCACTCCAACACAGCTAAACAGCTACATGGGAATAAATACACACATTGTTACAAAGAAGAATCCCTTCTGAAAGAAAATCATCTTCCAATGTTCACAATGGAGAAAATTGCGTATGATTAACCTCCTGTTTTTATTCAGAAGTTCTTCTTTGCATACTTCCAGTGCTAAAGAAATGCAACAGGCGCTGGGCCCTGGCCCAACAAACTGAAACAAGGAGCTCTTGCTGCTTCTGAGATTATTGAGTTCAGAGCTTTGTAAACATTAACACGTTAATAAGATGTGCAGCTTCTGCTGTTCTGCCCTCGTGGCTCCAATTCTGCACAACTGCAGAGTGCACACAAGTCCTCTCCTCTCTGAAGGAGTGGGCTCCTACCAAGGCTGAGTTCCAAGCCCCAGCTCATTACCTCATCCAGTACGCTTCTGCCCTGAAGCTCCAGCTACATTTTCCACACTAACTCTAGGAGTTAGAGAACACGGGACCTGTAACTTTCCAGAGAAGTAAATACATTAGAGGGAAATATCTCAGGTTACAGAGTTCACATCTCAAGGTCCATGATGAGAGCAAGGAAAGAGGAACGATCTACTTTGTAACAAGCACTTGGAAGAATAGAGATCTGAAAAGTCAGTAGTTATCTCTACGAGTGGGTAACGGGAAACATAGTTCCAGAAAGCCCTTGAATAAAGGCAAGTGGTTAAAACATGTCCATTTGAAATATGTTCATTGAAATCTAACAATAAACTGATTATTTTATATAAAGTGCATCCATAGAAATGCCTGTGCAGGACTAGCCCCTAAGCTAATGCCTACTTTTCCACCTCAGGAAATCAGGACTACCACACTCTGCCATTTCCAATGAAGGCACAGGACCACCTTTGGCTTCATCTCTATGTCGTACATCTTCTCCCAAGCCTCAAATCACCTTTAACTGTAACTTTTCCATAGGCAAACTTTTAATAGCTCCATCCATTATATAATCATGACAGAGCACAGAAGGAAATACAAACTTATTTCTAAGTTTCACTGTGACCAAAATTATGCCCTATTACCACCTAAATACCCACAACAAATTATTTGTTATTGCCAGAAGCACATCCATGAGACATTCCAGACAAGTTAGCTCACAACAACATGCATTTTAATCCATGCTATAACCTTTTGCTCTAACTAGTCCAAAACTTGGCGAGAAGCAGAAGTTTTCACCATTAAAGAATAATTCCCAAGCCAAGATGTGTATGAGACCAAGGGTTAAGAGAATTTTACTTTGTTTGAAATTAATTATTGGGATACCTTTGTTGGAACTAAACCAACATTAAGAGCTGATTAGGTGATCAAGAAAATGGTGTAGTGTACTCAGAAGAACTTTACTATCCCCTTGAAAAACCTCTCTTTCCAAAGCCAACCGGGAGACAGAGAAACAGAAACTAAGTTTCTCAAATCTGTATTGCAACCCCTGACCACGAGAAACCTGAAACTGTAGCAAAATTCACTCAGCTCAAGTAAAGCTCCCTTTAAAAGCTAGAACAACGACAGATGCCACCCTGAAACTGAGAGAAATTGGTTCCGAAGCCTGAAGTCCATTCCTTCTGGTGACAAGAATGCCCTAGGAAAAGGGAAGTGGCAGTCACACACACCTTTCACTCTACTAGCATGCAATACTTGGCTTTGACCAAGCAGCTTCAAAATGAACTATCCAGGCTTCTGGATCCACTAGGAAAAAACCCAATAAATTCCTGCCCATGAAACAGTTTTAACCACAATCGGGAAGGGAAGATTTTAAACGCATGTCTGTGTGCAGGTGAGTGGGAAGGCGCATGCTTTGGAAAGCTGAAGAAAAATTCTTCCAAGACACCACACATGTGCCCTGACACCAGCATGGTCCACATCCCAGCTTCCACAGTTCTGACTGGCAATTTCAAGACTTCTTCCTATTAATACCTATACTATGAAGAAGCACAATATTATTGCAGTGGAAAAGACTTCAGTATGTTTGGTTTAGATGGAGAGTACCTTCCCAGGTAGCTGATAACTGACCCAATGGAGCAATGCAGCTGCCGGGACCGAGGCACTGAGCCGCGCTCCATTTGATGTGCAGCCACTTCTGATGGCATTAGGAGAGCATCTTGTGACAGCTCGTGTCGCTAGGCAAGACACGCTTGTCATGTGCCTTCCCTTGCAGCACCAACTTTTTTCCCAGGGCAAACTGCTTCATCCTAAGACTCTTTTACACTCTGACCTGTCTGCAAGACAAACATGCAGCTTAGAGCATCTGAAGGAAAGACGTGAAGAAGAGGTGCGACAGCCATGTGCCCCAAGAGCAGCTAAGAAAGTTTCTCGCCTCTTTCCCAGGAGTGGGGACAGACGGTCCCCACAGAGCCCTGACAGAGCCCGCACCAGGTGGGACCAGGATGGCCACCGCCCTACTCGGGGAAAGGACCCCTCCCGCTTTGCCACGCCTGGATGGGGCAGCGGCGCTACCCCCCGGGGCTTACCCAGCTTCTCCTGGCTGACTCCGTTGGAGCTGCTGCAGTTCTCCACCAAGGTGCTGGTCTCCTCGCGGTGCAGCGCAGCCTCCGCGTCCCCGGACGCCTGCTCGGGCTTGGGGCCGCCGCGGGGGTGCTGCTGCCGGCCGCCGTGCGAGTGCCCGTGGCCGTGGGCGTGCCCGTGGCCCCCGACGCCGTGGTGGTTGAAGAGGCAGAGCCCCAGCAGGTTGATGATGAGCCCCGCCACCCCCACGGCGATGACCACCAGGGGCTGCTGGATCTCGTGGGGCTCCGTGAAGCGCTCGATGGCCTCCAGTAGGATGGTGAAGCAGAGGGCGGTGAGGAACACGGCGTTGACGAGGGCGCCCATCACCTCGGCCCGCACCCACCCGAACGTGTTCTTCTTGGTGGCGCGGGTGCGCTGGGCGAAGCGCACGGCCACCAGCGCCACGACCAGGGCCATCACGTCGGAGAGCATGTGGAAGGAGTCGGAGAGCATGGCCAGCGACGACGTGACGCGGCTCACCGCCACCTCCACCACGAAGAACAGGAAGGTGAGCGCCAGCATGCACAGCAGCCGCGCCCGCCGGTTCTGCCAGCACCGCGGCCCGCCCGGACCCTGCGCCGCCATCCCCCCGCACATCGCGGCTGCCCCGGCGGAGGCGCGAGGAGCGCGGAGGGCGGTCGGAGCCCCGAGCGCTCGGGCGGCCGCTGCGCTCCGCTCCCCCCGCGCCGCCGCCGCCGCCGCTCCCTCCGCAGGCGCCGGGCGAGCAAACTTTGCACCCGAGCCCCCTCACTCTTTTCACACGGAACCCGAGCGCCGCCTCGGCCCCGCCCCCGCCCGCGCCCCATTGGCCAGCGCGCCCCGCCCGCCCGGCCGTGCCCTCCCGCCCCCGCGCCCGGCCCCGCTCGCCATTGGCCCGCGCGCCCTCGCGACAGCGGGGCCCCGCCCCCGCCCGGTAACGCCCAGCGAGCCGTGGCCGCCCCGCTCCGCCCGCCCGGGCCTGGAACGGGGAGTGGGCGGGGCCACGGGTGACGCGCCGGGGAACGACGGACTCCCATTGGCTCACCCCGCCGGCTTTCCCCTCCCGCCCCGCCCCCGCAGGCCCCGCCCGCGGCGAGCGGGACTCGTGCAAAAGGTGCGCTTCACACGGCCCCGGCCCCGCGCGCGCCCGGGGGCGGGGCCTGCGTGAGGGGCGCTGTGACGTCACGCGCCCCGAGCGGCGAGTTCGGGTGGGATTTGCGCTTTTTTCTGCGGATTTTAGCGGCGGGGTCTCGGTTTAATTCTTCTCCTGTTCGTGACACTGGGGGCAGTAAAATAAGTGCGGACGCGATCAGTGATGACTGATGAGCTGCTAAAAAAAATTGGAAGAGAAGAAGACATAAGTTTAGTCGGGAGTTTTAAAACCTGTATAATATAATAACATATTAATAAAATAATTGTCTAATAATGGCTATTATATTAAATAATAAGTGTTAAACTTTATAGTGATAATCGTTTCATAATAATGTAGCAAAAAACATGTAAAAGCTATGTAAAAATGCATATGAAAAATGTGTAAAAGGTCAGTCAGTCCCTGGACACTGTTTGTTTTGTTACGCTTGTTGTTAGGAAAGGGAAAGCAAGTGTTTTGAGACATCCAGAAAAATCACAGAAGCATACCCACACAATTAAAAGAAAAAAAAATAGCCGAAGTTACAAAAAGGCAGAGCTGACGTCACACTTTTCCCACTGTGTTCCAGGGAACCAACAAACATGGCAGCGAGAGAAAGAGTGTGAAAGGATATTCCATGAGCAGAAGATGGAGATGAGCCAGCAGCCCAAGCTCTCTGCAGCTATAGAGGTGCAGCTGTGTGTGTAGACCCATCGAGGCAGGAAGAGAAATGGTGCCCTGAGAAGGAAGACCTAGCCAGAATGCAAAATGTTGCTCCTGTTCTTGGGGATTTCAGGGGGGTTGTGATTCAGGGTCTGTGCGAAGGTTCCTGACTTCATTTCAGCAGTAAAATGACAGAAGATGCTCACATGTCCACAAGGAAAGTGTTATCACGGAGAAAAACTGAGAGCAGTGATTCAGGACAGGCTTCCCCTCTTCTTGGCAGCATCCCCACAAGCCCACACCTGGATACCACACTGCTATCCATGTGTGCCATCCCCTCACCTTTGCTTAACCTGCCTCACATGGCAAAGCTGGCTTGGACACCACAGGCACTGATGTGCTGACCTGTGACCCTGAACCATGTTTTCTGTGAGAGCATCCTTGTGTCAAAATCTGTGTGTGCCGTGCACTGGATGTAGCGGTAGCAGCCCACACAGAATTCTTTAATGACCATTGTAAAGAGAGTCAGCAATTAGATTGCTATAAACTTCTCCTTGCCTGCCTGGCTTCCCGTCTGCCCTAACGTCACTTGCTGAGATGTAAATAGCCAGGAAGCTGAACGGCAATTATATGGAAACAGAACATGTCCATATTGTGTCATCCTCACTCCCACACAAGGCCATTAGTTAACAAGGAAGAACTGCCCAAATTTAGGCTATATGGGTCAAAGAAACTGGTACAGCTCAAACCTCTTTGAATTCCTGCAGGTGAAGTGGGTCATCGTTTTGCAAGGATTGCTATTAATCCAATGGAATTTAGCTAGGAAGAAAGGGAGGACAACAAGCTTGGTGTCTCTCATTGGCTCGGCTTCAGGAATGAGTGAAACTGGGTTTTAATTGGTTGCCACTGGGGTATCATCAAGGTTTTCTCCATTAAAAGTTGTCAGTCCCCTCCTGAGAGAAATAAACAGGATATCAGCATCAGTAGAACCCTGATGAATAAAACTTCATTATAAACTGTGTCAAGAGCGTTGCCTGATTTAAGGAAGGGAGTTAGGGCTTTTGGGGCTTCTTTTCTTGGTATACAAACATTGTCCAGATTAATTTGTGATCCTTGTAGCGTCTCTTCACTGTGAGAGCTCCTGATCTGTTCAAGGGTACCCACACCACTGGTCAGTGTGCTGCAGCCTTTCCCTTACAGAATGACATCTTGCTGATCCTTAGTCATGTCCAGGGACAGCCTTTTGTCCTGCTATACCAGGCTGAATGCTTAATTCTACTTGTGGCCAAAAGCCACAAGGCATGGACCATATACCCCGGGAGAATGGGATGGCGTGGTTTCTTCACAGGCAGGGGAGAAAAATGGATCCTGAGGCCTTCCATTGCTCCCTGATGAATAGGGCTGGGCGTACGGTTTTGACCAAACCACTGTTGTCTCCATAGGCTTCAAACGCAGGGACTTTGATGAATGTTCCCCCATTCCTGCAGCCCAGTCCTGCTGCCAGACGTGCCAGGCATAGACCAGCAGCTGGTCTACACAGCAGTTCACACTGCTACCTCTTCCCCACACTCTTTCTTGTAAACCAGTGTGCTGTACGCTGCATTTTCCAGGCTTTCCTATTGTATTACACCAGCAGCCGAGAGGAACAGGGATAGTTCCCAAACTTAAGGCTGTCCATCTGGCAACATCATCAATTTTAAGATTAATGGGAAAGTGCCTGATACAGGTACCTAAAGAAACCATAAATGGTGTTTTACAGGAGACACAATGTTCTTGCTTATGCTTTTAGGGAGAATACTTTGTCTTCAGAATAGGGTGGACTCTGGATTTTTTGTTGTTTTTCAGGTTTCCAGGCATTGTTCATGACTCAAAGAATACTTTCTCAGCTCAGCTTCCGGTCCACAGATGTGGAAGGACCCATCTAAAATCTGTTTACTTACCATAAATGCTCTGTGTTTCAAGGGGAGAAGTAGCTGTGGGTGTCTGGCACACAGCTTCCTCCCCCTCTAGAGCCAGGGAGCCAGGTGACAGGCCTGAACAGAGAGCTGCTGCTTGTCACCTGTCCTGCAGTAAAACGTTTTGTACTCGGTCCTGCTGGGCTCTCCTGAGCCAGCTGAGCGCTGTGTGAAGAACAGGACTTTGGCTGGGAGTTTTGCTATTACTCAGCATGTTTGCTGAGTAAATAAAGTCACTGCTTTTTCCCTTTGAATTTCTGCGCAGGGTTGCAAGTGGAGAGATCTCCACCACAGAGGGCTCTTCATCACTCTGTGCCTTTCCACTTGGAAAAGGTGAAACCCTGCCTATAAACCACGAGTACAGTCACATATTACAGAGCACACTGCCTCCTTTTAACACCTAAGTCTTCCCCTTTCTGTGCAGTCATCAGACCTGTCAGCTTTTAATGAGGGGTTGTGGGACTGTGGAAAACATGTCTCCATCTGTCTGTTCCACTTCAAGGCTGTCAGTGTTCATTTTAGGCTGTGTTTCTCACAGGCAGTGTCTCTCTCACTCTCTCTCTCTCTCTCTCTCTCTCTGGTAGCTGTCCTTACAAGGTTTCTTCAAATCAGATGCAGTTGGCACCACCAAAGCCAACAGAAGACCTCACTGTTCAGCTCCCTATATCAAAAAAGGTTGTTCCTTGTAATGAAAAGCAACATAAATGAGAAGTGAGTAGTACTGTTCACATAGCTCTAGGTTGGATTCGCTGTAATACACTGATTCAGGAAAACAGCTTTATCAAGGAAAGAACTTAGTGTTTGCAGTTAATTAAAAGGCCTTCTTTGAACAGAGGGAAGTTAGGCATGTGCTTACATGCTTTTGTTTGTGACATGTAAAGAAAGAGTATAGCAGTAATTGACACTGAGATAGGAAATGAAGGACACCTTGCTCTATAAAGAGATTTCTTCTACCTGGTTACTGTGTCTGTGAAGTCTGGGCTCTTTGGAAGTCGGTGTCAGAACTCCAGGCAAGGGGATCAGTATATCATCTGCTATACTTCTTCTGAACCTTGCAAAGCAGATTAAAAATGCTTTTTTTTTTTTTTACCTTCAAAAACATTTTCTCCCTAATGAGAAAGCAGATGATTTTTAAAATATGTGTATCTTATGTCCAGTTTTGGTCTTTCCTTTATTTTGTATTTTTACTTTCAAGCTGTTCACTTGATTCAATGTCATTCAGTATCCTGTAACTGCTCCAGAACTTCGGGCACAATTAACTGTATGGTAAATCTGTAATTGCTTCTAATGAACAGGCATGCCCTTTTTGGTGGGCTAAAGAGCATTTCCTGGCTGCTTTGATTACCAATTTCTCTGCTTATGATACAAACAGTATTTTCCTAAAATCCACAAGTAAGAAGGCAAAATAGTTGCTCTAATCAGCTCTGAAATTACTATTGATCAGGTATTAGTTAGAGCTAATGCCTCATTCAGCCAGTGCCTGAGTGGATCCAACTAGAAAAATCACCACCATATTAATCATTATAGGAAAAAAGGCAGGAGAACTTGTGGTGTTACTCACTTTTGCCCACAGTGTGGCTTTCTGGTGGGAAGAGTAACAATGATTCAGCAGGCGTGGGAAAATTCTGTAAATATGGAATTCTGGAATGAAAAAAATGTATTTGCATCTGATTGGTTCATAACATTTTTAATTGTTACCGAAATAAATTATTGTCCTTTGTATGGCATTTTTAATAAATCATACTGTTAAGCTCTGCCTTTTCTTATCTTAAGAAAGAACATGAGAACCAGCCAATTCTCTTGGAGACATGGTAATGAGTATCAACGAATCAGTAGGTAATTGCTGAGGACAGACACTGAGAGAGATGTGTGCCAATCATCGTGGTGCCTGCTACACCTATTGACAGTATCAGGTCCTTTCAGAGTGCTCACAGTCCTTTCTGGTGCCTGAGCTGGTTAACTGGGGGCAGGGATTTCCTCTGTCACAGTAGGATGCTGGATTTCATTGGTGAAGGATCTCTAGATGGTCTCTTGTTGGAAGAAGATCAGGACTCGGGTCCTTTGAGGTAAGTCCCTACAGGGACAGTTAATACTGTAGGAACTCATAAACATGCATGTACTGGCATTGGAAAAGGCAGTTCAAAACTAGTTCAACAAGTGCAGCTCTGAGTCGTGGGAAGCTGCAGAGCACCTCCATGTAGCACTGCAAAGAAGCAATGCCCTTCGGTGGCACATTTTGCCCTGAGGAATGGAGCTATGCTGGTTTATCTCCGTGTCTCCTGGGAGCTCAGTGACATCAAGGGCACACTGTGCAAAGACCTCAGTCCCAGCAACTGAGCTACGCTATGTAAGAACATGGCACAGGAAGAGGAAGGTCCCCAGGCAGATTGGAAAGGAAGCCATCCCCCTGGCTGTGTACATGGAGAGTTTACAGATTGATTCATGGAGCAGCCATGAGCACAGGATACTGCACATCCTATCATGTCTTCTGTGGGAGGCAGGCCTGCCTGCAGCATGGCAAATAGCCTGGTGGCACAGGATGGGCAGGGCGTGCTCAGGCTCAGGCCCCTTTGCAGCACACCTTGACAGGCTCTGCTCTGACCTGGCGCCAGCAGGTCTGGTCTGGAGGGCAGCCTCAGGCTCACCTTCCCTGGCAGCCCAGGTACTCCTGTTGTTTCCAGCCAGCTCACCTACCCACACGCTGCTCCTGCTGCCAACACACACCAGGCAAGAGATGCAGCCTTCTGTCCTGACACAAAGTATGTAAAGTCATTCAAGTGGCTGAACAATAGCATACTCATCATTTTACCATTTATGTATTGGATATTCACTGTGTCAGGTGGATGGATTTGCCTTTATTACACAATACATACTGATGCTTTGACTTGGAATGTGCTGCAATCCCAGCTCTGAGATCTGCTGGACACTGCTGCTTTTCCCAGATACCATATGTGCCCTTCACATAAGGATGGAGACATGAAGGCTTCTTTTTAAGGATCAATTATATTTGATGTTTGTCAAATCATATCCCAAAGCAGTAAGCATAGACATGTTAAGTTTATGTTCTGTAACTGCATCTATTAATTTTCCAAACTGCCTTCTACAAAGGCCATTTTGTTCTCAACTTAAGCTGGTCCGACTAAAGGCTGGTGCCAAAAGGGGCTACTGCAAGTCCCTTTCAGAAATTATGTTCCTGCTCCCAACCAGGCCTCAGATCTAGCAATTAGGGCATGTGATGCCATGAGGGGCATCAGTTTTGCCTGCCATTGTAACCAAAACCAAATTATTTTTCATCTCAGTTGCTTTTCAGCCAGTTCAGCAAGTTAATCCTATTTACCTAGGGCAGCAGGCTTGCTAGAGCTGACACACAGGACCATGTGATTGGGGCAGGAAAAAGTGTGTGACCATATACTGGCATCCACTGATGCTGGTCATGAAACCACAGCCTTAACTGGACTATAAGGGAGGAATTCACGTTTGGGAATTGGTAGCTGATACACAAACATCTTGTGATCAGCAGTCTCCCTTTAGAGTCAGCAGAGATCTAATCAGCTTTGCCAGTGGGGTATGCAACATGGTTTATCTCCTCTTATAGTGCTATGTACTTGATTAGATGAATTCCATCCTTAGAGTGCGCATTTCTGCCCTGGATTCTAAAGAAAGCCTGGTGTGAATTGCTTGGAGATTAAGTCAGTGGTTAATGAAGTGACTCCTGCCCCCACAGTTAGTTTTGCTCACTGTAAAAAAAGGATTTTCCTTATTCTTACATTAAAGAGTATGAGCTAAGTGAGTTCTTTAATGACACAAACTGAGTAATGCCAGCAGGAAGAGTAGAATCCAGTGGCCTGTCCTGCCAATACCAATGATTATACCAATATGCTAGAAATGTGATGGTCACGGCTGTGTCTCCAAGTTAAAATTTACAGGCACAGCTGAGGTGTTTTGATTTAATCAGTCCCGGGCAGTTGACAGTTCCCTCAGAAGCAAACATAAGGGGTGGCTGCTTTTGGAAAGCAGGTCATTTATGTAGGTGATTAAACATGGAGGAACCTCACTTGGGCCATGCGTTTTCAAAACACCTTCAGCCAGATTTTCTGAGCTAATTCTATACAGTTCATTATCAATGGCTATTTGCATAGCAAAATAGTGACTGTGAGCATTGCTTCTTGCAAGTTTTATTTGTGTTAACCTGCTTTACATCTAGCCAAATGTTATTGCCTTAATGTTTGGTGAAGCAAGGGCTCAGATTGGCATGGGTGGATTAAATGATGTTCTACAGTAGCTGTTGAGCCAATGGAGGGAACACATTTCCATCACTGCTAAGATGACAGAGCAGTTATTAAATCCAGCAGTTACAGTGGCTGTCCCAGGAAGGACTTGTCAGTCAAGTTTCCAAGTAATCTGTTTGTGAAATATGTGTTCCGTCTCCCCTATTGACTAACAATGTATATTATCTGCTTAGTTAACTGTGGGGACAAAGGTCTTTTTTCCTGTCCTTTGTCAAGCTCTTGTGTAAAAAGCTGCAGTTAAACTGTGTATAACCTTAGGATCCTGAACAGTGCCAACTAATGTTCCAGGAATATGCTTATTCAGTTCTTTTATTAGCCACATAAAATAGACAAACTCTGTGCCTTTGCCAATGAAGTAAACCAAGACCTATCTCTTTCTTGGAAATTCTGCTACAGAAAAATATTGTCCTTGTAAAAAGGGAAATATATAAATATGCAAAATATGTATTTGAGGAGCAGTAGCATAGGATGCCAGTGTTGTTAAAGCTCCAGTGTATGCATTTTATAGCACTGTAGTGATATAAAATCACCATAGGCATTATCAAAACACTTACAGATAGGTACTAATTGTAAAAAAATAATTAATTAGGAGAACTTTTCCAAATTGGTCTTCAAAGCTTCTGTGTTGCTGATATTTACATCCAACACCTTTGTATCTAATCTCAAGTACGAAAAATGTTTCATGGAGAAAGATTCACGGAGGCTTGGTTGCAGCCTATGAGCACGCAGAAGGTCAGCCAGTAGTGTTTGTGTGTTCACATATCCCCAGGGAGTTGTAGCACAGTGCTCCATGGGAGACAACTATTCCAGTGGATTGCCCTCTAGGACACTGCGTGGGTGAGCAGGGATTTGGGTGTGCACATGTGGCCGCTCCTGAGATCTTCTGTATGGCAACATGCAGGCACTGTGTAGGCTGGGAAATGTTACAGGAGGGAGAGGAGGAGCTGCTTGATCTCTGTCATTATAATTCACCATCATCACACATGATGGATTCCTGGCATTGGCTCTGGCCTGACCCAGCAGTCGGGGCAGCAGGAGCCCAGCACTTCCCACCAGGGCGTGTGGCACCAGTGAGCCTTCCCTCTGCTGAGGTGATTCATCCTAAACCCACATACCACAGCGTCCTCCTGACCTTCTCAGTCCTCGTGGCCTCCTTAGTGTCTCTCTGACCTGCTGGAACTGTGTCACACAGCTGCTCGTGCTGGTCAGGATGGTGACACAGATCCCAGCATATGGACGTGGCAGGGAACAACCCGTTACAGGAGCCCAGTGCTGTACCCTCTGACTGGCAGTCCCCAGTGTAACCCCAAACTTGGAGGCAGCCCAGTTTTATGTTTCTGTCTTATCTGCTGCACCCAGCCAGGGAGCCCTCTGGGCCAGCAGGATAACTCGTGTGCCTGGGGACCCTCCCACCTGCAGCACTGCTGCCAGCTCCCCTTCCCCACTCCTGCACAGCTGTTTATCTGGGACAGCTGGAGCTTTTCAATGGGAATGGTCACCTCCAGCTCCTCCTTTCAAGACTGCCTGCACAGCCTTTGGGTGTGCCATGATCTGCAGGGTATCCACACAGCTTTTTGAAGCCACCAAGGTGCAAAACAGCTAATGATTAAACCTGCTTTCTCCGTTTTACTGCTGGAGAAATGCTTCTGTGGCAAACACCGAGGAGAGTACAATGCTCCTTCCACATCAAAAGAGTATGCAGACCCCCAAGGTAAATACTGGCCTGCATTGAGCACACTTATTTCTCTGCTGCTATCTATTTACCCTGATGGTTTCAGTGAACAGAGTTCCTCAGCCCTCTAAAGAGTTCTCAGCACAGTGGTCAAACAAACAACGTAATTTTCTGGGTTTTATTTGCTCCAGTAAAAAAAAAAAAAGCAACAACAGTGTGACTGAAAAATACAAAGGAAATGGAGCAGACAGTCAAGAAGGAACAAAGACACTAACAGGAAAAAGAAAATCAAAAGCAAGTAATTGGCAGGGTTAGAATTCGTTATTTCTGTTAATTCCAAAGTTCTTGCTTCCTTCTGCCAGCCTCATTTGATTTCTGGGCAACAGGGGCAGTTTCTATGGGTTTCCCTTTAGTTAAAATGATTTGTTTGTAAGACGTATTATTTGTAATCAACATAAGGGTATCACTTTGTAAAAACATTTTTCTTCAGGAAGTAATAAAACACTTGCTCAGTTTAAAGTGCGTCCTCAAGTGTTTTTTGCTGGATGGGTGTTATATCCATGTGGCTTTACTCCACTGAATCATCCCGAGAGAGAGTACGAATGAGGGATCGTGGAGAAAGAGATTTGGAAACAAATAAATACTCTAAATCAAAAGGACAGGACTTTATGCACAGCCCAGGCCACAATAGCATCAATGGCTCCCACAGGGCCAGAATTCCTCCTGCATTTACCATCCAAGGACAAAACCCAATAATCATGCCCTCACTTTTCCTACTGCAGCAGTTTTCCTTGGTAGTTTGCAAACCTCAGTTCATCAGTGTCTGAGACGTGGCAGATGTCTCCCAGAGCCGTGGAGCCCCCACACTGTCATTATTCTGGTGTCACTCATGCCTCAAACTTAAAGGACTTACCAGCAGGGGATGGGGGAAATGCATTTGTCAACAGCTTTTGCTACAATAGTTCTTAGTAGGATTTCTATTTTGTGAAAAAGAACAGGTTTTCTTAGGCATTACCCATCCTTTGCAGATGCTTTAAGGGGGATGAAAGAAAATTTACAAAAATCTCGAGGCCATGTTCTGAAATCATTGCTCAAAGGCTGATCATTAGGAGCTGTGGCTTTGATATAACTTTAAACCCTGACCCAGAGATTCTCACATCAGGGACTCCTGTCCAAATTGTGTGCTGTCTTCTTGAAATCTATCCAGCAGTGATGGAAAGGTTTCAGGTTGTGGGGGAGCCATCTCATTCCTCAGTATCTCAGCCCTGCAGTCTGGCTATCTCCTGGCTGCCGGTGTCTTCTGGCAAGAGCAGCCCTAATCACTCAGGTCCATGCACTGGAAATGTTTCAGAAGTAGATAAATAAAATATTAATGAGGATCAATATAAGAGAAAATCCAGAAATAATACACTGCAAAGAGGTGACCTTAATAAACAGCTAAAAGGGTCAATGGACTTTTTATTATGATGTCAAGCACAATTTTTTATAAATAATAAAATTAGAAGGTTGGATGTTGCCACAGAGACATTTTCAGTTTACCTTGTGGCATGTGTTGGTGTGTTGAGAGGGACACAACAGCTGTGCAAAGACAACATATCAGCATGGGGTTGTTTCTTCTAGCTACATGCTTAAAACATACCAAAAACTCACTGCCAGGAATGCAAGTCCTAAATAGGAATTTTTTTAGAATAACTCCCAGGCTGAGAAATGTCTAGTACACGCATTTATTTAATTGTATATTATATTATATTACATATTATATTATATTTTTACATTAAAGACATGTATCTATTAGACATTATATTTTGTATTTTAATATTTGCATGTATATGTCCTGTATTTATACACAAAATTTAGTATCATGTATTATATGTTATGTTTCATGTTTATTTCATGCATTTGTTATTACTTATTACTTGCCAAGGACAGGAAGGGACCTCACTGCTAATCGTGGGTGTTAATGCAGTTGGGGACATGTCCCGTTCCTCAGCACTGCTGGGGCTGGCACAGCACAGGAGGATTTACAGCATGGTAAGGAGTCCTGGCATTAAAGAAGTGAGCAGCTCCTACTGTTCCAGGCTGAGTCACCAGGGAGAATGAGCCTGTAAATGGGGGAAGACGATCATTGTTCTGTTTAGTTACTAACAAGGAGAGTAGGAGACAATTCTGTGTTTGCATACAGTGAAAGCTGTCCTCACCACTGCAAAGACTCGATTTTATTCAGTGCTTTTTTTCAATGCTTCTGATTTTCTGTAAGAGAAAAATTGGTGACTCTACTATAAGTTCAGTAAAAAATATTCATTTGCAGCCCGATACTGTGGGATACCGGATTAGGAATGAAGTTGGCAGCATATTTAGTAATACATGCTTTTATAATAATAACAGTAATAAATCCATGCAAAACATGCACAGTTTTTCTCCAACTTTATACCACTTGTTTACATACAGTGTATCTTATCCACTACTAACTAGGAAGAGCTAAATAGCATTATTCAGTATGTATTTAGATATTTCACTACAGCATAGTAATTTCTTCAATCTCACTTTCTAAAGGTGAGGGCTTTGAGGGGTGGAGGGAGGTGGCTCTTTTTTGGCTGGTTTTGTTTGTTTGGTTGGTTTTGAGGGCTTTGGTTGGGATGCTTTGGGGTTTTTTTGAGAAAGTCGTGAGTTTCCCCAAGATGAAAATGTGGAGATAAAGCTGGATAAGGGATGCAGGAGCAGGACCTGCCTTTAGAATCAATTTCCATTTCTGACAGCGAGTCTTGCAGGCAACCGAGGCAATGTAAATATGGCAGGCCATGTGTAAATGCTGCAAACCACGGCAATAATGCTGAGCTTAGAACTGACCTAGGTGACAAGTGCTATTTCACTTCCAGGAAAGTGGCTTTGAAGATGGAACACAAATTGGAAAAAAAAATAAAAAACAAAAAAGCAAGTGACCAACAGAGCATCTGCAGCATCATCAGCAGGAGCAGTGACTCTCCCGAGTGGTTTTGTGCCTCTCCTCTCCTCTCCTCTCCTCTCCTCTCCTCTCCTCTCCTCTCCTCTCCTCTCCTCTCCTCTCCTCTCCTCTCCTCTCCTCTCCTCTCCTCTCCCCACCCCTGGGCTCCCACCAGTCTCTCCCTGGGACTCTGCGGGGTCACCGGGGCCGTGGAGCATCCAGAGTGCACTCAGGACTTCTAGGATGCCCTGGGGGAGCAGGGATTCCATTATGTTTTCAGTCGCGGAAGGATTTGGGCTGTTCTACTCCCTTTTTCAGCCTTGGCCTATGGTATTTGATATCTTGGCCAATACAGGTGTAGGGGCTAAGGGGATTAAGGCAGGGTTTTCCTTACTCAGCTGTCCTCTTCCAGCACCAGAGACTTTCTTTCACAACCCAAACTACGTAAACAAGAGTCAGGTGCTGGTGAGAAGGCAGTGGGTGTGCCTTGTGATACCAGTGCAGCCCTCACATCCCCAGGGACGCCTGAACAAAGGACGGTCTGAGAGGGAGCAGCATCCACTTGATGAGCTCTGCCTGTGTCCTGCAGGAAAGCTGAAGTACATCCCTCCGGAGTGGATCTGCTTCCATTGCCAGCATGGCCATTTGGGGATGATCCAGTGCCCGGACGTGCTGCTCTACCACACAGTCTGTGGGGACCTTCCTGTCAGCAGCGAGGACATCATCCAGGGCTGGCTGTTCTTCACACCATGGGAGTCCCAGGGTGGGCACCTGGCTTCATGGCACACAGCAAATAACAGGGTTGGGAGGGTGCAAGGTGGCACACGAGCATCCCATTCTTGTATCTCTATAGAAGGTAACACATATCCCTCTATCCTGCTCTTCTCCAAAATACAGAATAGATTAGGATATTTGGGTGCAGCTCTGAGCAACCTCAGTGTGGCCTGAGCACTGGGGGCGCTGGGGACACTGGGAGAGGGTGGACAATTTTCTTCCACTGATCAGCAGTTTCTGTCTTTTCTCCATCTCCCTGGAGTGCCATCACCTCACCACATCAAAACATCATCACTCAGCCTGTGAGTTTGAAGGAAGGGGGGTTAGGAGAAAACACTTTTTATGAGGATGAAACACTTTATTCATGGTCAAGAATAAACTTTATACTTTTGGTCTCCTTCCTCCAAGGCAATCTTTTTGTGTCCTTGCTCACCAGCTTTATTGTAGTTAGGAGGGGGTTAGGCAACCCTAAGAATGGAACAACAGCCCCTGCTTCAAACTGCAGCAGCCACTTCAGTGCCCCTGAGCTGCCACCTAGGCACACGTGTGAATGTGAAAAGCAAGTGTGTTGCAGGGACAGAGGTCTCACCCTATGAAAGCTGGGAGGAAATCAGAAGTGGCAAAATGCCATTTCAACTCAACCCCTGGCCAAATTGTTTATCTTCCACCTGTAGCCCCTGCAAAATGGCCAGGCAGAGCTAGACTCTAGCAAGGTTCAGTTTGGAGTGCTTTGGTGTGCCCTGGCATGAAAGTGATCAAATAAACTATAATGTGTGTTGATCTGAAAATGGATATTGAAGGAAGGAGGGGATTCGTGGGAGACAGAGAAGTCTCTTCTCGCCTCTCCTTTCTATTCCCAGGAGCCACTGATGAAGAGAAATGCCTACCCTGGGTTTACACCTGACACCTCCCCATGCAACTCGTGTCTGATCCATTCTGTGGACGTCATTAGCTAAACTAAGAGGAGTCCCAATATCAGTCAACACAGACCACAAAGAGATGAACCCTGTGAAGTGATCAGAAGAAGATTATAAATTGTACTTCATGGGGAGAATTTGAGACTTGTATCTTTCAGGAGTTTATAATTTACTCTAGCAAACCACAAAACAATAAATATAGGCAATGGATCTTAAATGAAAAAACAGGAGGCGTGAGAGCACAGGGATCAGTAAACCACAGGCCCTGGACCACAGGGATACCCTGTAAGCCATAAACTCCTGGCAATCTATGGCAAACACTGAAGGCTGAACCATCAGCCCTAAGCAATTACCAGTAAAGCTGGGTGGAAACCTGGAAATGCTGCTACTGGTGTTTTACAACTTATTTTGGAGGTGGAGAACATGACAGAGAACAGTCAGTTCTGGCTGTCAGATAGTGGTTTTGAGAAATTTTATGTACTATTACACCTAGACTTTATTAACACCCTGTGTGGGGAGTACTGGATCTCTGGCACAGCATCAGCTCCACGGATGGCACCGAGGTCCCCCCAAATATTTTCCACATTCCTTTGCTGGAATGGGTGATAAGCAACAGCCAGAAGTCTTCTGCAGCTGGAGAAATGCAGATTTACCACCATGGAGAAGACCTTTCTGGAGTGCTGGGGCCACACTTGACACAGGGACCCAAAGAGACAGAGACTCAGAAGTGGAATCTCCCACTTCTACAAAAAAGCTTGATGGTCCTCTATATTTATGTCTGATTTTCATCAATTTTTTTATCTGCCCAGCTGGCTACCATTTTTACAGTGTTTAAGTGCTGTCCAACTGGCTGCAGAGGCGACAGGGCCTGACTGCTGAAAGTCAGGAGACTGGTCTGTATTTTTCAAAGATGATGCAACTTCACCTCCAGGCAATCCTTGATGTTCTTATGCACATAAAACATCTGCAGTTTCAGAGGTGCTGACAACTAATCATATTAATAGAATTCCTGACATCTGTATTAAACATTAATTAATTTCTCTCACACCATTCCACAGTGTACACCATTATTATCATCCTGTAAGGCTTAAGCTGTACCATATGCATATGTACATACTTCCCTTCCCTAAGACATTAGTAAATCCATCAGCATGATGATGGAAGACAATATTTAGGAAGCACTACATAAGCAGTCACCATTCCCATGAATGTTGTATTTGTGAATATTCTATTTCCCAAATATGTTTGAAAATTGCATCCTGAGTGTGATTCCAATGCTACTACACACATTCTATTGGAAAAAAACAATTAAGCCCTTGTAGGGAAATGTGGATTTTGGGATTCCAAAGCAAAAATCCTGAGGGAGAAACACGACCATGTGCAGGATGCCTTTCACTATGTTTAACACATACTGGTAGGAAGTTCTTATTTCAAAAACCTCAAGAAATACTGCATTTATCATATTAGAGTTACAATACTTCAGGAAGAAGACACTGTAAGTAAGGCAGTTAAACAGCTTAATGCTACAGTTGTAACCTAAGCTGTTCTCATTTATTACTGCCATTGTGATTGATACAGTTTGCACTCTGTAGCATTTCGAATTCATAACAGTTTAGTTGTTAACCGGGACTTTGATTCCGTTATTTTTATAATGCATGCACAAAAGATGCAAAATGGCAAATTGGAGATAATTATAATTAATTGCACCAGCAAGTACCAAAGCATCGTAGCCAAAGAAAGTCAGCATCTTGCAGCAATGTGCTTAGAACAAAACAGGTAAAACTAAATGTAAATAAGATACTAGATTTTGGATGAATGTATAATAGAGGAAGTTTTATAAATGACAAGGCAACAGTGCCATCTTGAGGTCACTAAAGAATTAAAAGAGGAAAGCCACAGACAGTGCTCTCTCTCAAGGCATTGTACTTTTAAATGCAGAAATGTGCATTCCAAGAGGAAAAAAAATACTCTTAAGCCATTTTCTTACCTTTGGTCATGTTAAAAGAAAAGCATTTGTAAACACCAGCCTTTTCACAAGATTATTAGAGGGATGGAGCCTCTCCCTTATGAGGAAAGGTTAAGAGAGTTGGAGTTGCTCAGCCTGAAGAAGGCTTTGGGGTGACCTAACTGTGGCCTTCCAGAACCTGGACGGAGCCTACAAGAACGATGACAGTCTGTTTACAACAGCACGCTGTGACAAGACAAGGGGGCGTGGCTTTTAACAGAAAGAGGTTAGGTTTAGATCAGATTCCAGGAAGTTTTTGCTGTGAGGGTGGTGAGACACTGGAACAGGATGCCCAGAGAAGTTGTGGGTGTTTCCTGGATGGTACCTGGCAGTGTTCAGAGACCAGGCTGGATGGAGCTCTGAGTAGCCTGGTCTAGTGAAGTGTCCCTGTCCATAGCAGTGAGGGTGGAACCAGGTGATTCATAAGGTCCATTCCAACCCAAACCATTCTGTGACTCTATGAATATGATCTTTAATGAATCGGTATTAATTTATTTTCTTGGCTGCTTGTTTTCCTCCTTTCCCTAATACCTGAATTTTACAGACAAAACATTCTTGAATCGTTTGTATTTTTTTCTGACTGTACTAACACCACTGTGTATCTTACCTTTTAATGTTTTATGGGTTAGGACATGAAGATCCACATGAAGCCCAGAACTGCACTGCAGTGCAGTGATTGAGGCACAGAACAGAAAAACCTGAGTGTGCAAACATGATGACAAAGCAGGGATCTCCATTCCACATATGTGTGAGAAGATTCAGAAATATGAAAGAATGCAGAGGAAAGCTGCACTGATCCACATGGCACATTCCCACCACACCTAGTGCTGGGGAATGACCACCAAAATGTTGGCAGTTTTAGATTAGCAAGCAAAATAGTAATATCTAATTCTTTTAAGCAAAGGTTGTGGTGAAAACAGCAACCACTCCAGAAGCAAATGTTAAGTTCTGCTCGGTTGTTAAGAATCTGCTAGAGCAGATCTGTTGTTGGGTTACACAACAGATCTTTATCTGCAAACCACAGAATCATTTGGGTTAGAAGAGACCCTTAGGATGATCTAGTATGTCAAATTAAATTGATGTTTCAAAGAAGATTGTCTCTTATGAAGTAAAAACCATCTAGACTATATCCTCAGATAACATTCATAGTCCAATAAGCAAACAAATGTTTTGAAAACACGTGGTTTTCTAAGTATGCACATTTTATGTCATTTTAATCCAGAGGAAAAAAAGTCTATATAAAACAACTGCCAGACACTACAGGTTCAAAGAATATTTTAAAATTCACGAGTCTGAGTGCATGAAACTTACACCACCTTAAGTAAGCAACTCCTACCCCAGCAGAGAATTGTTAAGGGTTAGATGTAGGTACCTCCTAAGCTTCAAGAAAATATGGACTTACTATTTAAAGGACAGCTGCCCTGCCCCAAAGCACAGATGCTAATATGATGGATGGTGTCCCATCCTGGCCAGCAGTCTCAGGGGCTCAGTTTATGATACATTTCAAGGCAAGGCAAAGAAGGTGTTATTTCAAATGCCATGTCCTGACGCAGGCCTTGTAGGAGGATGGACAAGTGATTCAGCTGCTCAGGCAGAAAGGAATATAAACTCAGAAATTATGTTATTCTGACCCATCCCACTCAGTAGTCAAAATATAACATTAAAAGTAACCTGCTTTGATAGGGCACTTACTTAGAAAGAAGAGATGCATAAAATCTTTGTGCTATTTTGTTAAAAAAAATATTTACGAGGGCAGAAAAGAAGGCACTGTTTTCCCACATAGACAGAATATAAACACTTCATTTATCAATAATGGTGCATTACATACAGCATCATTTTAACCTACAGACTGTGAATCTGTACATTTTTCACCTGAGAAGTTTCTCATATCAGATTTTAAACAAATAATTTGTATATATTCATTCTTTATATTTTCGGAAGAGTGAATATGGTAAACAGGAGGACCAAAATATTTTTCTTTAAAAATACAATTAATTCAATTTGTTTTATTTGGTATCAAAAGTACCTATTTTCATAATATAGCATCTTATGCATTTATCATAAACTATCTGTCATAAACTAAGAGTCTGTACAACTGTTAAAATAATTTTTCAGTATGTTCTAGCTTAAGAGAAGGAGGCACAAGTATCTGCCTATACATTTAATCTTTTCAAAGATAAATACATCTGTTACAGTTTCAGCGCATGCCCAGGATTTGTCTGCTCTTTAGTTGATAGTTTTTTTCCAGTTCAGCCAGTGCTTGAGCCCGTAGATTTGCAGCATATAGACGGCTTTTGAGATCAGAGTTTTTCCCTTTGGGAAGGAAATAGTTTTCCATATTATGAGGAGGCACAGCTTTCTCTTCACTTCCATCAAGGAGTGAGTTCTTCTTGGTTGTAGAAAGGGGAAGCGGGAGTGCGTTATCTTAAGAAATCAAAAAGTACTGCATTAGTGCATCTTCCAGCATTTATTGCTTTTAACCCCAGTGCCCATTTTGTTGTCTACCCATGGCTTTAAGTGACCTAATTAAATGCATCTCTGTTAATAGCAACAACTCCTTTCTATTTTTTGAGAAAAAAACTGAAAACAAGCATTTTAAATGATGGTGGTTAATATATATACGCCAGAGTAGTTTTTAGGGTGCACCTCCCAATACCTAAGGAAAGATTAGTTGGTTAAGGCATGATATTTCTTCTGAAGGACAAGAATTAAACAGTGATATAAGCCAGTTCCAAAAGAAAATGCAGAATGAATTTTCAGCTTTTTAATTTTTTTTCAGCTACTGAAAGAAACCTTGTCTTTGCTTCACAATAGGGGCAGAGAACCTGTCCAGTGGTCTTTGTATTTTACCCATATTGTTCCAACTCTATCCTCATATTAAGCCACTAAGGTACAAATAAGGCTCTGACAGGATGAGTAATGAGTGTAGGTAAATTAAAAATTAACAAGCTATTTTCACTGCAGCCTCCAGAACAGGAATTTTCATAGTGTATCCTATAGCATGCCACTATCAAAAGGCAGCTAATAACAAGAGTAGAATAACTGCCATCAAAAGCTACTGCAACAGCTGAGCTGCCTTGCATAAGAGCCAACCTCACAAGGCCCAACTTAAGGTGTGATTTTTATTTAATCAAAGGTCCAACTACGCTAATCTTAACACTGAAGACTTAATTGTCAATTTATGAGGCTACAGCAAGAATGCAAGAAACACAAAAAGAGCAAGAAGGAATTTAAAAAGCCAGCAAATATTTCAGCATTTTTTAGCTTCATTAGTGCAAGTCAGATCTGGTTTAGCATTAAATAGTTCACTAAGAATCAGAAAATCCCTGCAACAATAGGGCGGTGTCTAGGACACTGTCTTAAAAACCAGGAGTTTTGGTATTCCATTTTACTGTCAAGTGAACCACATAATGGACTTCTAGGAGAAGTTAGGGATCTAAGACATGTGTGAGACGCAACTGAGTTGTGAAAAATACAGCAATATTTGAGCAACTGAAAATACAAACAAGCAATCTTGGCACCACTACTAGAGAAAAACTTAGTCCATTTGTATGAGAACAGGCATAATTTTAGAAACAGTGTTACAAGAGCACCACTGAATGAAATGGAAGAGCAGGAAATCATATGCTCTATAGCTATTGCAAGATTTGATCAGTTTTGTAATAACTATGTTCACTTTGCTGCATGATTAACTTGAGGTATTAACCACCCAAACTTGTTTCACCTATCCTCAAAAATTAATATGCCTGGTCAAGTCAAAATAACATGTAAAGGGGTGGGAAATGCAGAAGAGAACAGAAGTAAGAGCTGAAGCTCATTTGCCTTCAGTCATCCAGTTTTAGATGCGACATCAGAAAGCCAAAAGCAAGTTTATTCTCAAATTCTTTAATGCGTCAATGTCAGACAAGATGTTGAGAGACGGGTGGAATTCTCAAAGTTGACAGAAACCTTAGAAACAGCTCAAGGAGCCCTCACTGTCTAGGGGCATTTAAACTTGTGTCCTTTCCTGCTCTGATAGGCATTTCTTGGAAAAGAAAAAAAAGCTAATTCAGTTTTATTAGCTTTGGAGGCAGTGACATGCTTATCTTGCTCTATCAGACCCAAAACTAAATGAAGAGTGTTAAAAGTGCATGTTAAAGAATGTTCACGCCTTTGCTCCAGAGTACTACTTCTGACCCAGCCCTTCACTATTCCTACCACTATTTAAAAAGGCATTTAGATACTTGAATATTATTTTCAATAATAAAAGATAGGAACAATTAACAGATAATACCCTTACGATAGCAAAGATACCAATCAAGGGCAAAGTGAGTATAAAATACTATTGTAAAACAGATTGGATGAGAGGCAGTCAGGAAGTATTTTAGTACATTTTCAAATACTAGTTTTTCTTTCTATAATAGCAGTGTATATTTTTCATAGTTTATATAATGCAGCCACCAGTCACAGCTGGGTCCCTTGCAACAAATAATATTTCCCATGTTGAAACTTTTGGAAGTTTAATGAAAGCTGAATTTATTAGACGTGTGCAATTTTATTAAAATTAACTAAATCAAAGGTCTGTAAAAAGACATCCATACATAAAGTAAGCGCAGGTCTGAGAAAGGTTTGGGTTACAAGGAGGCACTTCCCTTAGCTCACCACAAGAGCCTAATTTCCCAGACAGTACAAGACTGCAGTGCAAACAGCGCTAACTCAGACTTAAGGTTGAGCATCACTCATTAAGTCCTTTTGCCAAGCAGAAAATCAAAAGTCTCTTCTCAACCATGCAGCCATAACTGGGCTTTGCCTTGCCCCAAGGGGACTGTGCCAAGCACGCTGAGCACCAGGGGCTTTCTTCTGGTCACAACAGCCTACATAGACCTGTGCAAGTGCCTTCCTGACTATTTGCATACCTGGTCCTTCCGCACATGTTACCTCCTGCTGCTGCTTGCGGGGATTGCACCTCTTCAGCAGGCTTTCAGCTCTGGTTTGGGAAGAGAAGTTTAAGCTTTTTGTTCTAAGGCTGTAGAGTTTCTAATATTTATTATTATAGGTTAGTAAGATACCTAGCAAGTTTGTCCTCTGCCAGTCTCTCCCGAATACAGAGTTCCCGCTCTCTCTCTGGAAGTAGAAATATGGTTGTATGCAGTGTGAACACGTAAGTGTTAGAGTGATTGTGCATGGTGGGCTTCTCTTACAGAGCAAGACAGCAGTAACAGCCAGTCAGATGCACCCACACTTCTGATTCTACGGCTCTAAACAAAGGTAACTGCTGTGTAGATACACCTGTATCACTGCACTAATAAAGCACTGACAAGCACTCTAAAACGCCCAGCATGCTTCTGTCCCAAACTCTGATGTGTCTGCAACAAAGAGATAGCAACTTTCTATTCTGCACATTAACTCGTGGCACGCATGACACCAGATTTAAATAGTTATATACCAGATATTATAATCCAGCTATGCCTAAACACCCTGCTTACAACATTAGCAGCTGTTATTCAGGCTCAGATAAAAAAAAAATATACATGGTTAAAAACTGTATTGCAGAGCCTACTGCATATGCAGAAAGTTATTTTATGTAGGCAGGAAATACCAACACCTGAGGACCAGCCACCCCTAGACTCACAGATAGGCGACCTGTGGAGTGCAGCTTTTATAAAAGCAGTTGACACCTCACTCAAAGATTTCTTTTTTTTTCCTCCAATATCAGGCTAGTTTTAGGTTACATGCTAGTATAGGCACTGTTTACTTACACAGTAGGTGAAAAGCAACCTACACGGCACAGTGCAGACCATATGTTTCTGTATACTTTCCTAACTGCCACTCATGTTTAATAATCTTCACAAACCAGACTTCCATACCTAAATTGCCAGTTTCATCTTAGTAACTTTGAACAGAAGCTAGTACAGTGGCGTAAGCCCCGAGCTTTCTTGGTTTGGACTTTGGATACAATTCTAATGGTGAATGCATGACTATGGTATCCTAGTGCATTAAAATGAGGGTTGTGAAAACTGCCTACATTTTCTTCCTTCAACTGAATCAGAATCCCATTGCCACCCCCTTCCCAAAATGGAATAGCATACGCTCCAGACGTTGCTCTCTCTCTTTAATGGCTTGCTCTCGCTCCTGTAATTGTTGCTCCTTCCGTTTCAGCTCATTCATTGCAGCTTCTGAGTATTGCACCCTTTCTGGCTCCCATGGTCTCACACCTCTTCTATCAAGATTCTGCTTTTGTTCTTCTGTCACCACGGCTTCTATCAAGGGGTGCTGCAGAATATCTTCAACAGAAGGTCGGCAGTAATCCTAAAGGAAAGACATTACCAAGGGGTTGTAAGAAGGAACATTAAGGCCAGAGGTTCCCAAGCAAGAATAGCTGAGGCGCTACTAACTGAAGGAGAGATTGGAGGAAACTGGAGTTAGGAAAGAGCAGCACAACCAGATGATAAAAGCTAAGGGAAGCAGCTTCTACCAGCCTTCAGATCCAGAGCTGCAAGACTGTCTCCCAGCCCAGGGACCCTCTCTTTGCAGAGTCAGGAGGGGGTGGGTGAGCCTGTAGAGGCAGATGTCAGCAGATTCCTCAGCTAACACTCTGCTGAACAATCCATGCCTGCTGGAAGCTTGGGTGCTTATTACAGCTTTGTTGTCCCATGCCACATTCTTAACACCCCCACACCAGCTTTGGGGGAACAAGCTATATATTAGCCATATAAAGAAAACCCCAAAATGAAGACAAAACAGCCCCTTCCAGCCTCCAAACACACTGGAACCATTTTAACCCTGAAATTATAAGGCCTCAATAAGCATGCAGTCAGGAAATCCCATGTAAGCCAATTCTGGGGCAGACTTTCAGCATCCTGTGACCCTGGCATGACACTTGAAGGTGCTGCCTTTGTTTGAGGGACTCAGAGCACAACTCCTCCCTCCTTCCTCTACAAGTGACACTGCCAGTGACAAGGTGATAACCACTACTTCAGGCTGGTTTGCTTCTTAATTGAGAAGAAAAACTAGTATTTCAGTATTAGCTCAAATTTTAGGTGGAAAAATTAGTACCTGATTCTTACCTTTACATTCAGCATCTCCCTGAGAAGGTTGTTCAGCTCATCTGAGTAACGATATGGTATTCGCCTGAACCTCCCTTCCCTTATCTTTTCTGCCA
This sequence comes from Cinclus cinclus, assembly GCF_963662255.1. Classification (NCBI taxonomy): domain Eukaryota; kingdom Metazoa; phylum Chordata; class Aves; order Passeriformes; family Cinclidae; genus Cinclus; species Cinclus cinclus. Next base: position 90,212,202 of record NC_085048.1, read on the forward strand.
GCTCCTTTTGGTTGTAAGCTGTAAATGGAGGCCTGGAGAAGAATATTTTTCTTGGATTCTTTTACTAGTTTTACAGGATTTATTTTCAGAAAAAAAGGTATCAAACTACAGAAAAACCCTGCAGTCAAGGTTTGTTTTGACTAACTAATTTCCAGACCAAGAGAGAAATAAAAATCTAGGACTAGTCTCTGAAACCTTCAAGCTTTCATCTATACAAAATATAACAGCACCCACATTAGCAGTCACATTTCCAAATTTGTTATCACGCTACCGTACTTACGAGAGAGCACATAATTCATACATGAGGCATCCTAGTGACCAGATGTCAGATTTTTCATTGTATGACATATAATTCATTTGCTCCTAAAGAAAGAGAACAACCTTGGGTTTATTAACAAAGACATAGTTCCACTATTGCAGGATAGCCAGCTACTTCTCAAGCTTGAAATAAACCATTACATACTAGAGCAACTTCTAATATTCCATCTTAATTAATATCCATATCTACTCTTCGTAGAAGGATTTTAACTATTTTAAATAGTTGGCAGTAAAAACAGTGTGGCAATACTACACTGTAGAAGACTATTCAGTCTGTTTCAGTCGACATTAATCTTTCCACACAAAGTGCCCTGTATCAGGGAAACAAGTAATTCTTGCTCATTTCCACTACAACTTAAAGTCCTGCCATTAGGAGGTAATTTAATAAGCTCTTTACCTTACAAGTACGAAGCATAAAAGCTCTCTAACTTTCCTGTTCCTTTTCAGGAGCAATATACTCCAACATCTCTAATGTCCCAAGAATATAACAAAACTTATACAGAGAAGAACAACTGTAACTAGAAGTTGATTGTGTGGAGAAGAAAGGAGCTGAAAATAACTGCAAAATAGCCTTGTCTCCAGACTATACACACTCTATTTAAAAAGTCACCTGTATTTAAGGCCAATAAGGTTTCAGGAAAACCTCCCAAACATTCATGGGCTCTGAGACCAACACAGCATGCCTTGGAGGGGCAAAAAGGGAAGACAATATATAAAAGGGAGATCTTACTGGAGACATGTAGTATGGAGTGCCAACAAACGTCGTGGCAAAGCTGGTGTCATGGTGCAATATCCTAGCAAGCCCAAAATCACCAAGCTTCACATTTTGTTTGCCATCTAGAAAGACATTTGCTGGTTTCAAGTCACGATGCACAGTGACTCCACCATCGCTCCGTCTGTGACACTCCTTCAAGGCCAATGTTAATTGAGTCAACACCCGGAGGACAAAGCTTTCGTCCAAGAAATGCCTGAAAAAATGAACACATTGTTTAATGGATTTTCTGAGCACAGTTTGATTAGTCACTGCTAGTTTTAGTTCCATAACTTTTTAATACTACAATCATAAAACACCACCAAAATCACCACCATCAGCAATAGGCATCTACATATTCTACTTTTTAAAATATTTTTTTTTTTAAATCACTACAAATGTTTTAGAAAACATTAAGGCTTCAACTGCAGAATCCCTGCAGCATTTCCTTCCTCGCCCAAATCATCTAACAAACATAGCATTTTCACTGCTTACAATACAAATATCAATTTGATGTTTTTGTGATGAGATCTGTCCCTTTGATCACTTAAGATAACAATATATTGTCACCTGTTAATGATGAGCAACATACAGTAACAGCCAAAAGAAGGCTCATTTTTAATACAAACTTCCTTAAATGAAAACACTGATGCTGGCGGGCAGCTGCAGAACTGTTTCAGACTATCCACACAAAGTAAAAGAGGTGGCTCATGTACCTGTTTGACCTAAGACTGTGAAAAGTAACTCTATCAACCTGATGTCTATCCAAGCTATATATATACATGCAGATAAAAAAGCTTCTCACATTGCCTTCAGAAGCACTCCTCCCTTCCACACCTTTTGGTGTGCTCATAAAACACAGGGTCCCAGGAGTTTTACTCATGAGGAAGGCCAGAACCCACAGACCAAGCTGCCTGTCAAAACGAGCTGTGACCTCCTAGTTCATTTTCTCAACCCCATTCATAGCCAGAAACCCCTCAACAGCTTCTGCCTCACAGGAGAGCTCTGGATTTCTCACTGCTTCAGCATCAACATGCAATCCGGTGATGCATTCAACAGCACAGTTTCCACTGCTGTTGCAACTTTGTACAAAACCTTCCACATTCGAGAAGAGCTGTTGGGTCCAAACGGTTAAATCCAAAACTGCTCAGAAGTTACAAAGTAAGTTTCCCTTCCCTCCGGACCGCCCGAGGCTCGTGCAGGACATTCCAAAGGCGTCACAAGCGCCCTTCACGTGCCTTTCCTTGGCGCACTTGGCGATCAGGCTGGCCAGGTCTCCCCCATCGCAGTACTCCATGACGATGTACAGGGTGGTGCTGCTCCTGTCGATGATGCGATCGTAGTAGCGCACGATGTTCGGGTGCCGCAGCTCCCTCAGCAAGTTCACCTCCGACACGAGCATCTGCTTCTCCGACTCCGTCATCGCGCCGTAGTCCAGCTCCTTCCATACCAAGATCTGCGGAGGCAGAAACACCCTGGGGAGTGACTGGGGCGGCGAAGGGGGAAGAGGGGCTGCCGGATCCGCTCGCTCGCGTGTCGCGGACAGCCGCCAGCACCTCGCAGGGACACGCGGCGGCAGCAAAGCCGCGCTGCCCCCGCCTCTCCTTCTCCCTCCTCACCTTGCCGTCGGCCTTGCGGCGCACCTTGCGGCACTTCCCGTAGGAGCCGGCGCCGATGGTGAGCAGCACCTCGTAGTCGTCGGGGCGGCCGGGCATGGTAGGCAGCGCACGGACCCCGCCGGGCCGCGCCGGGCCCCGCGCTCGTGCCGCGCCGTTCAAACGCACCGCCCCGCCCGCCCATTGGCCCCGCCGCCCGCGCGCCCCGCCCGCCCATTGGCTGCGCCGCTGTAAACAGCGCCCGCGAGGCCTGGCGGGTACGGCCGTTATCGCTGGGGGCGGGGCCCCCGCTTATCGCGAGACCGCCCCGGGGTGAGGGAGGCACCGCCCGCAGCTCTTCAACCCTTGACTTACCTTCCTTTTCCCCGCCGCTTCCCCTTTTCCGTCCCTTCTTCCTGGTTCGACAAATCACCGGGCCTGCAGGGATCAATAAGTTACATATGTATAGCTCCTCAGAAAGGGGCGGCTTTTCTCCCCCCATTAAATGTAACAGTAAGTCGTCGCCTTTCCTGAAATGCTTTCGTCTATTGGGTAGGTGATGAGAGAAAATCGGAACGTCTTAGCAGAGTTCTTTACTATTCAGAAACGCTAAAATAAAAATTAACCTGTTTAAAAGAATGTAGATCTAGTCTGGATTTATTGCACTCTAGAACTTCTTTCATGAGGGCAAGAGGAGGGGCAGGCGCTGATCTCTGCTCTGTGGTGACAATGGCAGGACTGAGGGAATGGCCTGAAGCTGTGTCAGGGTGGATATTAGGAAAAGGTTCTTCTCCCAGAGGGTTCCAGTTGGGCACTGGAACAGCTCCCCAGGGCAGTGGTCACAGCACCAGCCTGGCAGAGCTCCAGAAGCTTTTGGATACTGCTCAGAAACACAGAGTGTGAAATTTGGGGTGTCCTGTGCAGGATGATCCTTGTGGGTCCCCTCCAACTCAGCATGTTCTGTGAAAATTGTCCTTTAAAACCAGTGCAGAAAATTTCTTGTAATCCTAAAAAAACCCGAACTGCTCATGAGCAGCTACCAAAGGCATGGCAGCTCTCCTGTCCCACCACATATGGACACCCATGCTACATCATACACAAACCACCTGCTGAAAGTAAACAAAAAGAATGTAATGTCTTAAAATGTAAAATTTGGGTCCACATCCAAACATTGAGCCAGCAAATACTGTGGTTACATGAAATGGCACTGAGTAACACCACAACATACTAATGGCATTATAAAAAATTTAAGAAGAGTGTAGTGTGTTTTTTAGCATCATTCATGGTAAGGAATGATGCCAAAGGTGCAGTTCTGGATTCAATTTAATCTCTGTTTGTGTGGCAGTAGCTGTGACTGGATCAGGATCTCCTTCAACAAAGCAGTGTAACATTCCTGGAATAATATAGGATCATCATGGGCTGGGCTGGAAGGGACCCTGAAGATCATCTTGTTCCAACCCCCTGCCATGGGCAGGGACACCTTTCCTGAATCAGGTGTGAAAGGGAACAGTGGTATGTCCTGACCTAGAAATTCAGCAACAGGACAGAGTAGTTCCGCATTTTGCATTTCCACATGGTCTCAATTATCTCCCAATTTTGTTTCAGCTTTGAAATAGGTTTGAGTAGGTGTTATGCTATGACTGAATATTTATGGAATAATCTTCTATTAGTCTTTAGAAAAATTGAAACCTTTACTTTTATCATCAGGAGGCACAAAAACTCCTGCTGTCCATTATAAAAATTGTATAGACTTCTATCTGTACAGAATATATAGTCGTTACAGGAAAAAAAGAGCAAATGAATTCTACAATTTAAAGACATTTTAGTTTTGTAGTTAATGAGTAACAGGGTGATCTAAAGGGTTAGTGTTTATTACAGATTTCAATTACCTTGAAAGAAAATCCTCACATGCAACATTAACATAGTGAATAAATTATGGCATTACACAATAAAAATGACAAGCAGTACAGTATGTATTATTCAGGCTGTAAGTTTCATTACTGGTTTCAAATAGCTCCATTTCAAACTTCAGTTCTTTCAAAGTAGCAAAAGGTCATCGTACATTCCCACTGTTATCAATGGGAGCCTTTCTATTTATATTTCAAAAGAAATAGAGTAGGATTTCAATTCTGTGTTTTGTCTAGGGACTTTCTTAAAAGTTTCTTTAGAAATGTTGGTTGAATCAGAGAAATGTCAAAATGTCATGCTTCAAAAGCCAGAAGCAGAGTAATTTTACTTTTTATTATACTTATTAAGGGCTGGCTAATTTTGAGAAAAATGCATTTCTAAAAGTGGTTATTAAAATTTTTAACAGGCACACCATTTTCTTTCTGATTTTAACACTTATAAAAAGTGTAAGAATTTTTTTCCTTTTGTATATGGACAAGTGAACTCAGACACAGATAATTCCAAAAATATGTATGAAATTTGAAACAGGGTCCTCTTTTGTCATGTATTGTATTTTCAATTCTGGTCTCTAGTTCAGGAGCAACTCTCAGATTTCTAGTCCTGAAAATACATGTGCTGACTTCAGGCCCTGGAATGTCACCAAATAGTTCTCAATAACATATTTATAATAGTGCTTTAATATTATATTATGCTTTAAAAAAACAAAAACAAAAAAAATCAAATTTCACACATTATTTCCCAAAACTTTAACAAAATAAAAGTACTTTTTGGTAGATGCCCAGCAAAGTTTTTCAATGTTGATGATATCTGTCCTTTGTGTTGTAAGGAGTACATTTTCTCTTATTCCAGGACCTAATTGTCTGACAAACTATTAAATGCTGAAGATAAATATTATGGTAGGCAGTTTGATATTTCTCTAAAGACATTCTTGTTTTTGCACATGGAAATAGGTGAAAATAAATGTGTAACACTTTGTTGTGAAAGTCCAATACAATGTAATTATACAAATTAATAGCAAAAAATAAGTGTGGTAAAGTACTGAAAGAAATTTAAGTTATGTTTCTGGCAGCTTTTTTTTTTTTTCTTACTGTCAGAGAAGATTGCACAAGTTCAGAAGGTAAAAATAAGCTCCGTAAGAAAAGTAACGAAAATAAAACAATGAAAGTGATTAGTAATGAAAAATAAATGCACTTTATAAAAATAACTAGAAAAACAGCAGAGAAAAAAGTTGGATTTTTTTCTTTTCAAATAGTGGAAAGGCATGTAAAATCATAGTGCACGATCTCAGAAATGTGCCAAAGTCTTCTAGCAAAAAAAGGAGGAGTTGAATATTCAATATTAGACAAGTAAGAGACCTTAGACATATTTTTACATGACAACAAGAAGAGTTATAAATACTGGAGTGACTGAGACAATGAGTGTTTTATTTGAGTTCATTTTCACCAAGAAGTAGTTAGGGGTTTTTAATATTCAGTTGCACTTGTCCTTACATGTCTTTATGCACACTGGGTTTTCCCCCCTCACTTTCTCTCATCTGGTCCATGCCCAGACATTTTACCCAGGACTGTTGTACACAGATAACATGATTTTTTGGTAATGTTATGGTTCCTGACCTTAGCAACAAAAATCATACACTGGGTCAACAAAAACATGTAAAATACTGGAATATTAGAGAGAAAAACTCTAAAAAGTACCAGAGGATAACATTTCCCTCTACTGTTTTGTGAAGGGAACAAAGAATACGTTCATTGAAGAAATTCTGCACAGCACAGCCATGGATGGGACTGCAAAGGAACAAAATTTAGCAGCATTAATTATAGTACTTGAGACCATGCTGTTTTTCATCTTGTGCAATGCTTGGATTCAAAGGCAAGTGAGACTCCAAGAGCAAGGCAAACTCCAGTGAGGGAGTTTGTTGCAGCAGCTGTACCTTGAATGTTTTGCATTACAAACCATTCAGATGAGGAAAACATAAACCCCCACGAAATAAATTCAGCAGCAAGTCAAGTCTTTACACAAAGGACTGCAAAATTGACAAGCTAAGAGGAGGGGAATCAATGAGGAGGAGACTGAAGAGAAAAGTCATATTTTTGCATTCAGAGATGGGAGAATATGAATTCTACTAACTCCAGTTTTTTATTATCCATTCCTTATGTTCTGTGAAGTAATATTTAAATACAATGTACAGCTGTACATTTTGAAAGTATGTAATTACTTAGCTGTTTTCCTTGTAGTGAAACTAACAGCCCTGTATGTTATATAGGTCTTCATATATATGCTAATTTTCAAAATAGCATTCATTAACCTTAAGAACAGAAAGTGCTTCAATTGATCTTTAAGACCACTATTTAAACTGATCAAAAGACTGATTATTTGACGTGTGTAGAACTTCAAAAATGAAATTATTGAGTGGCCTTAAATCCTTAATCAGTCAAAATGTAAAGAATTGGGATTGTCTCTAAGGGAAGATTATCAATCCATGATTTCTGTTGGCTTGCTTACTAAGTAATTCCTAGGAAAGCAGACAAGTTTAGGATCTGTGCCTCAATTTATCCTCTTTTGAAAGGAAAACCTTCCAGATTAAAATTCATATCTAGTTCCCAAAATGCTAAAAAAAAAATGCTTTAAGTGATACAGTAAGTAAATATTTTTCTGACTTGAGCTGCTTAATTTTTTGAAAAGCAACAGTATTAGAGTTTCTTACTGTGTAACGGCCAGTCTCAAATGCTTTTTTTGTGAATTTATTAGTACTTACAGTCCCTTCAGATATATTGGGAGAAAGTTTTTCAAGTATAGTCATCACCAGATTTCCATGCACCATTATTGTCACAGATATTTTCATTACGAGGTCAGTGACTATTTCTCTAACTCTCAGTGTCTACAAACCCATTATATAATCCCAGTAATAAGATTCCTCCCTGCCTTGTTTCTCCTGTGGGAGAAAAATGCACGGAATTCACATTAAAATCGCATCATGAGCAATGATGGCAGAATCTCTTGCAGGTTCTCTCCAAGGTCATCCCACCTGCAAGATGTTGGCAGCTCCAGCTTCCCCTGAATGCAGCACCACTGCACAACACCTGGAAGGGATGGTCCTAAGGCAGTGTGGTAGTGTGCAGAGCCTCTGGGAACAGGTGGCACACATAGGAGCTGATGGCAAGTGCAGTCACCTGCCTTTGCTGAGAGCTCCAACAAGCATTCTCCGGGCAAGAGGCCTTCATTTTTAATCACATGATGATAAAAGTTGAAAATACTGACGTAAACAATTATTGGAAAAAAAGAAGTGGCTTGAGACTGTGAAATATTTTTTGAAGGTTTGAAACGTGCTGATTATCCTGTCACCAGAATTCTGAGATGAATTGTAGCTAGGGAAATGATAGGAATTTGACAGCTTGGGAAAATCACTGACATTTTATGCATTATGCACAGTATTATGCCTTTTACATTTTTAACAAAAATGTGTACTTAGCTAAGGACTATTCTCCTTGCTTCCACAGGTGGCAGAGCAGTGGCAGGGAGACTGTCACCAGGGTTTTATTTGTTTCTAGTAAACAAAGACTGAAATTCATCCTTATGCTACTATCTTCTGCCTCTCAGAATCCTTTAGTTAAAGAGTCTTTTCCACTATGCTATCTCTGTTATTAAGCTTCCAAATAAATTGTTGTATGCATCAGTGGAAGGCTTTAAAAATAAAAGAGAGAATTACAAGAGTAGGAGGAACAAAGCATGAAAGAAAGCTTTCCAGCATTTTTATGTTGACAGCCCATGTTTTCCCAAAAGTTCATAGTAAATGGAGCACTTACACTGCATAAAATCCACAAATACTCTGTGGGTTTCCTAAATCAAAATGTAGTTAAATCAAAAATCTGTCATGTGCCTCAGTGGAGTGTGGAAAATCATGCTGTGAAAGGTCAGTGTCCACAAAGGAGACAGAGGAGCCCTGCAAAAATCTGCCTTGCCTTTCACTCAGGAAAGGGTAAGCCATAGTTGTAACAATCAGATTGTGAGACCACTTCACACGGCAAAGATTTATATCCATGGACTTGAATCCACAGGGCAATCTGGGCTGCTTACTTCTTAAGTCTGAGGTTCTGCTTTGCAGTCAGTGATTTTTAAGGTGGGAGAAGAAAGAAGGATTTCTTACAGGTTGTTTTATTTTTGGGGGTTTTTTTTTAAGTGTATAAACAAGAACATTTTAATGTATGTGAGTATAGTAATTCTTTTTTCAGTTGTGTTGAGGACCTTGAGATCCATGACACAAGGGATTCTCTCTTAAATTCAGGGACTGACAAAACATAGGGACAGGACAAGGGAAGTGGCTTTAAACTGAAAGAGGGCAGGTTTAGATTAGCTATTGGGAAGAAATTCTTTACTGTGGCAGTGGTGAGGCATTGGAAGAAGTTGCCCAGAGAAGCTGTGGATGCCCCATCCCTGCAAGTGTTCAAGGCTAGGATGGATGGAGCTCTGAGCAACCTGATCTAGTGAAAGGTGTCCCTGCCCATGTCAGGGGAGTAGGAACTGGATGATCTTTAAGGCCCCTTCCAGCTCAAACCATTCTGGTTCTCTCAGGATTGTTTCTGTCAGTCACACCGAGCTCATGAGCCACAAGGTCAGCACCATCAGTACAGGGACATTTGGTCAGAGGTCTTGGTTACATTCCCTGATCTCTCAGGTGAAATCCCCAAAGGGGCCTTGGCACCTCTATGATGAACAGAGCAAAAAGTATATCCTCTGCACAAGCTGGTGGCAGTGGCACCAAGTGTGCATCCCTGTGTCTGCTGGCAAGAGAAACTGAAGTGCTTTAACAGTGCTGATACTCATAAGGCTTCTAGTCACCTGCAAGAGGAATGGGGCAGCTTGCCCCTCTCTGAGTCTGTGAACACGGTGACACAATAGTTCAGATTCTATTTTGCTGGTCTCCTTGTCAAAACATATTTTGTTTGATTTTTTGTGCTTTCTGTGGGAATTTTTTGACAATGGCAGCGGGCTAGGAAGTCTTCAAGTGGTGCATAGGATCTTAGGGAGTGAAGTTGGAGTCTATGGCAAATGAGCCACATCAGTACAGGAGTCACTTCAGAGCCTTCATGGAAGACCTGTGACTTCTGAGAAGTAGACTTTTGCTGCTTTTTAAGCTGGCTTCACAGTTAACCAGGATTTCTCTATCTCAAAACCTTTTTCCTTACCTTTTTTCTTTTTTCTTTTTTCTTTTTTTTTTTAATTTCAATTTAATTGCAGTATCTCTCAGTTTCTAAGACTTTCTGGTTTTTAAGATACTAAGAGACTTTCTGGGTCAGAAGGAATGGAAATAACACACAGGAAATAACTTGGCTGCATATAACTCTTTAAGGAGCTCACTGCTTCATCACGTCACTTCTGTAAGGCAGGGCCCATCTATTCCTCTAGAACCTTTACGCTTGACAGATACATTTTAGCAAATTTCATTTTCACGCTCATATATGTTTAAATATTTCCAGCTGTCCTGATTTGAAACAATCAGCAAACACTGTGGTTCGACATAAGTATTTAAAGAGTAAGGTGGCTAAGGCACCTATCATCAGAGACGAGGGAACTTCTGCAGTTTCTGTGTAGCCACAGGCACCAGGCAGGCTCAGCTCTAAGGTCACAGCACTGTGGCTCGTGGTGCCCATCACAACGTGCCAAACACTGAGACTCAGCTGCTGGTGGCAGCACAGGAAATTCAAAGCTAATCTTCCAAGTACAAGAGGAGAAACAGGTCATGATTTTCCAGGTCACTGAAGCTGTGCCTGTCATGTTCAAAGGGGAGCTACTCTGGCACTCAGCAAATCCAGCAGCAGAAAATGTCAAAAGCTACCTGGAAGTATCTGGGACCATGGGAGAATGTGCTGCATGGAAGATCTCTACTGAGGACTTTCCAGGGGAATTACCTGTCAGTTGGATTATTTGCTCTTAGTCCTGTGACAGCCCATAGGGGGTAAAAAAGTCACTGCAATAGAGGGTTGTTCTATATTTTTATCTGGCTATCTTTTGTCTGGCTTTCCTGGAAAGGCTGGACTACACCATCAGAAATTAGAGTCACCTTAGAGTGCTCAAGGAAAATGCCCAATAGGAACAGAACTCAGTTACAGGTTATGGCTATGCTTCAGTTGTCTGTGCAGAGAGTGGACCCTCAAACAAAGCAAGGGCAACTATAAAATGAGCAGGACTGCCTAAAGAGGCTAAATGCATCAGGAGTGACTCTGAATTTTGAGTGAGGATGCCCTTCTAACACAGCATCCTAAACCAACACCAGTCCTTGTCATTCAAGGCCTAATGTTTGAGAGAGCATTATGTCAGAATGATATCTGATTGTTACACCACATTCCAAACCCACTGCTAAGGATGACTGGGAAACATGAAAAGCAATTCTGGTCTGCCTTACTGTGCCTTGAGCCAGAAGCACTTTGGGGTATGAACAACCACTTGCTGATAGTTTTGGTCTTATAGTGCTTGTCAAGGCTTTTCCTGAAGGACACCACAGATCTTCCAGTGTCAAACAAACTCCACAGTAGGACCCTTCTGCAGTTTGCAGGGATACAGGACTACCACTCCATCAGAAGTTGGCTTGATGAAAACTGTGGATATTGTCACAAGCCAAGCTCTTTCATACAGGCACTACAGCTTATTCAGAGTGGGGCACAGCAAAAAGCTTTTGCAAGACACTTAAGACATTTCTATTTCCAGGGTAATAATTTCTGAAAGCTTCTGCAAAGCATAGGAAGGGAGGAAGGAAGGAAAGGAAGGGGGAAAGGAAGGGAGGAAGGAAGGAAAGGAAGGGAGGAAAGGAAGGGAGGAAAGGAAGGAAGGAAGGAAGGAAGGAAGGAAGGAAGGAAGGAAGGAAGGAAGGAAGGAAGGAAGGAAGGAAGGGAGGGAGGGAGGGAGGGAGGATGTTCCTGTCCTTGGGGAATTTCTTCCCATTTAAGTAGTTTCATGGCTGGAAAAATTGATAAGTATTTATATTATCAGGATTATTTCATGGCCTGGCAGAGTCCCTTTAAATGCTGTCAGAAACTCTCCATTGCCCTTGCTGTCTGCCACCTCCAAAATACTCATCAGCAACTGCAGCTACCTATCAGCTGTTACACAACCATCTGTGCAGCTTTTTTTATTTTTTCCTTTATTTTCTTCCAGATTGCTACCATCCTTCTGGGAAAAGATGAAGGGAGAAAATGTTACAGTGATGCTACACAATAGGGTGAACCATTATGAGTAGCTACAGTATACATGAAGCAGTTTAGGGTGATGGCTGCTGACACCTCTGTCAGTCCACAGTCCCCAAATCTGCAAAATTAGGGTGATAACAATTATTGTGGTATGTGACAAACAAATGCTTAAATCCATGGAGAACTGCTCTTTCGGAATGTGAAATCTGAATTCTGTGATACCTCATTCAGTTTTGGAGGGGCTGAAGCTCAGAATCTGAGACTATTTCCTTTTTTGGTGATGTCAGTATCATCTTGAATTTATCTTGAAGCCTGGAAATCTGTAATAAAAATCCAGAATGGAATTAATTTTACGGATCACATTGATCTGTAATTGCCCTCTCTTTTTCTACTTAAAACAGAAAGAAAACATTACTTGTATTGTTGGGTAAAAATAATTTCAAACACCCTTATTAGTTTTGTCTATCTCTCTGTTAGAAGCTTATCTCATAATTGAAAAGGATGAAGAGACATAACAGGCTCTGAGAATCAAAATTAAAGAGCAGTCACGCAGATCACTGATGAATTAAAGCAGAGGAAATAGGGGAATTTTGTAGAAAATAGATTCAGAGTTTCAGGGAGAAAAAGATGCAACCCTGATGTAGGTTTGCAATGTCAGCTAAAAATAACATTTTTGTGGTCAAATGCATGTTTACTTAATTAGATCATTTGATTCACAGAATATTAGTTTGAATAAATACAGGGCTCTAGAGCTCTCTGGAGCTCATTCCCTTTTGTCCGTAGGGAAGTACCCACATGGTGTAATCCTAGTGAAGACAGCAGCTTTGCCTGGGTCCCTGGGGCACTGTGCTCATCCCTCAGCACACACGAGTGCATGAAGTCCCTTACTGCCTGCCATCCTGAGAATCTGCTAATTCAATTTCTCAGTGACTTCCAGCATCTCTCTGATCCTGTAAGTCCTGAGAGTTCAGGGAGTTAATGTGTTCTCTGCAAGAGGTGATTGTTGTATTAATTAGTCATGCTCCAAAGCTTTTTATGGATAAGACTAAGGCGTTTAAAAGTCAAAAGTTACAATGCCACCTCGTAGAATGATGTGTAAGTGACCCCACACATAAAATCTTCACTGGGATTGCTCAGGAAAAGCAATTCTCCCTCTGGCCACAGGGAGCCACACGGCCACCACTGTGAGCCTAGGGAAGAAAGCAAGGGAGAGGGCAAAATCTGTCGAGTCTGTAAAGTCCCTGCCAGAGGAGCTTGCAACAGGGTTGTTCTCTCCTTGAGATTACCCCACCAGTTACACCTGTTTTCCCACCAGCACCTGCTGGGATCTTGCACTGCTGTTAGCCTGGCACACAGAATGCATGGATAGCAAAATACTTGTACACAGAGTAATTAGTGCAGACTGTCATTGTAATTACTAAATTCCTTTCTGACTGCAATTTTAAGGTCATTTTGCAAGATGGAGAACGACCATTAATCTGTGAAGCCCTAAGTGACAACAGCAGTTGTGTGACCCCAGAGAATAATCCAGGTTTTGTGTGATCCCCCCAAGTATACAACTCTTAAATATTTAATTCTCTCTGTACCAGTAGCATTCTCATCAGTATCATCACAGATCAGAAGACCTGGTCATTATTTCAAACTCCACACATCTAAGATAGTTCTGGAATTAATGTACAGATCTGGTAGCACTCATCTTCATTGTGCTTTCTAGACAAGAGCGTCACATTCAACTCCCTCAGCACCCTTGCTTCTTTCTCAAGATCTCTACTTGGCTCACAGAGACAGGCTTGCACTGCACATTCCCAGTGTGTCCTTCAATGTGTTTACACAAAATTTCAATTTGGTAAGCTTGGAGATGCAAGAAAAGTTCCTGTAGATCTTTTCTTGTGAGGGAAGGGAAAGAAAAATTAAATGAACCAGCAAGAGAAAAGATTCCAGGTAATTATTTAGGTCCACTGAGGGATCAGTTTCCCTTGTTTAAGACTGTCCTTATCTTTTCCTTTCTCTAGACACAGTTTGATGTACTACAAAGGTAGAAACAAACTTCTTTGGGGATTTAAATTCTAACTAGGCATCTAAATAGATAATTTTTTATTTATTCAGGTCCTTAACACTCATTGTCATGCAATCTCACTTACCAGAGTATGTAAACATAATGAGATATTGCTCAAGAGTTCAAACATTGAGATAGTTGATTTGGACTAGAAGGTCTTCTGCAGTGATTCTCACTGTGCCAGATTAGATGAGGAGGGCTGAAAATGCCATGGACCTGCCTGGTGTCATATGCCAAGTTAATTGTTGTGAGCCTGCTAATTGTGAGCCTCCTAATGCTGAATTTCAGTCTGTTGTTCCATCCACTCTTCTTTGCTACTCTCAAATCAGAAGTTTAGCTGCTTGGAGATGCAGATTTGGCCTGTAAAATCAAATTACATTGTCTCAGTCCAAACTTCGCCTCAACTCCAAACATCCCTATCTTTATCTGTCTTCCTAAATGAAGAGCTCCGTTTCATATATCTAGTGGAGATAAAGTGTATGGAGCAAGGACTATTCCTTGGAGGACTTTAAAAATGCTCTCTGACCAAATGATATTTGACATTTCCTTTGCCACTCTGCAAGGCTCCTTGGAGGGCTGAGCTACTCTCATTTCTGCCATGGAGGCAAAGCCACCATTTCAATTCCCTCAAGCTAAACAGTGTACGATGGGCAACAATTCAGAATTAATTTGACAGTAATGGAGTTGACAACTATTACTGTGAGGTATTTCTGCAATGAACATTGTCATCCTGTCCTCATTTCACACATAGCCCACATTCCCCCCTCAGATTATGGTGTTACAAGGAATCTCTGAACAGCAGACAACCCCACACACAATGCACAAACATATGCCCTGCTGTCCAGGCACAGCAACAACTTTGGACTTGGCTTCTTTAGATACAGCAGCTGTATCTTGGAGGTACGAAAGAGCCCCATCAGCAAGGGGCTTCAAAGCATGGAACACACACAGGTCCATGGGAAGGGGCATTTCCTTCTAAACAGGAGTCAGGCCTAGAATCATAAACTAATTTTGGTTGAAATGGATTTGTGGAGCTCATGTGGTCCAACACCTTTCTAAAAATCATAGACTATCTTAGGCAAAAATGCCTATTATTTTCTTTCTGGCTCTCTTTGTAATTAAAATGCCCAAAAGAAACTGGCGGTGGAAGGATGCATTCTGTGTACATGACTAGAAAGAACAGTGCAGGTTAAATTTAAAATACATGCAGTTCCTTTCTTTCTAACACAAGTATCAGAGCAGAAAGAATAGCACTGAGGCCAATATAATTATAAAAACAGATGCAACTGGCAACAATCACTACCCAGTATCAGGATCTTCCCTGTCTGCAATGATTTGATGTATTTTAACCCACATTTTAATTTGGGTCTTGCAACCCTGAGAATGTGAGCAAAGTCCTGAAATAATGAATGGCATAGGGTGAAGAAAACTGAGCAGCAGTCTCTTCATACTGCACTCAAAACCTCTTCGCTTCCCTGGGACTTCTCTTCCTGTTTCTCAAATGAAATGTGATTTCAACCTGTCTTGTGGGAGCTTGGCTCCTGCCGTGCCGGATATCCCAGCTCAGCAGAGAGCTGCATTCCCCCCAGCCTGCGGCACTTACAGGAAGCACGGCACAGAGCTGCTCCAGGCTCACCACCAGTGACTTGGACAAGGCCTCTCCTTGATCCCAACCTGCTGGACATAATGAGTTTGTGCCCTTCCCTGTGGAGAGCCAGGCTAAAGACAGATGCTGGAGCTGGTCACTGAAGAAACCCAAACATGGCAGAAATGCCAATATGTGTGAGGACAGGCATTGCAAGCAAGGACAGGTTCCCATCCAGCTGGTGAAAGAAATTTCCTTAACTTTTCATGTCTCAGAAGGTGAATTGGTAAAATCAGAACTTAATTATCTACTAAGGTATTAACACGAAGAAGTCCATTCAAGTCAAGAGGAGCCTCATCTCTGACTTCACTTTGAATAGCTGGTGTAAGCTTATTTTAATAACTAGCCTTGTATCACAACAACTATCATAAAAGGTTATCATGTATAACAATTTGGTTTATGATTTTTATCAGCATGATACTTGGGAAGCTTCAGGAAACAAGATGATTCCAGGAGAGTTCTGTAAATGTAATTTCTACAAGAATAACAACACTGTCTACTTGGTCTCATCTAATAAACAATGTTTGTCAGTTCCAGGTAGCAAATATCTCAGTAGGCTCAAGCAGAACACAGTCAAGTCCTTCCTTTTCTTTAAACACAGACAACAGGAACATCAGTTATCCCACAAGCTGCTGATAAAAATGGGGTGGTTTGTTTTTACTGAAGGCATCCCTGTTGGTTTCCTATGTGGCTATGGGCAAGGCAGGCTCAGGAGCTGTGTGTCACTTTGCTTCTCTGGAATGAAATGAGCTCTGCTACCAACTTCTCAGGAGACAGGTAATGATGAAGATTTTGATCTTTTGATGAGCTGCAGCATAGAAGAGCAAGATGCTTTCATTATTAATATTCTCATACATTTATCCTGCAGTAATTTATTGCACAACCCAAGAATTATTCCTCAAAGAAGTGTAGAAGATAAATCCTCTTGAGCTGTTGTATGAGTGACAGAGCCAGGGAATGCTGGATTCCTACAGATTTGAGTTCTTTGTCTCTTGAACTCAGCTTCCTCCTCCCTTAATAGCAGCTCTGCTGCGTGTTCCCTGCAGCACCCACTGGGTGTGGAGAGCACACACTGCAGTCACCACGGCCATCACAGACTGGCCAGCTGACCAGGTTAAATAAAATGCCTGTATTCTGCCCACTTTTTTTCTCACATGGGGGTTATTAAGCTGGGAAGTCTGCCCTCTGTGTAGCTTTTTTTTTTTTTTCAGTAAAAAGCCCTCTTAGAATCACACTTGCAGGATTTAAATGAAGCCGAGGATGGGCAATAGGCCTGAAATCTATGGGGCAGAGTAACAACGGATGAATCAACCACAAAAATCTTCTCCTTTTAGGAAACTGGGCATGCTTCTCCCACCCCTCATGTATGGGATGGAAATGCAATAGCAAGACATGCAGACTTGTTTTATGGCAATAAAATGCAATACAATTAGTTTAGGGCATTTTCATGTTTTAAAGATAGTTTCCCTATGTTGTCACAACAGGGTTAAATCCTTTTTCATGTTCTAGATAAGCATTTAACCATCTTGTATCTTAATATAATCATATATTTTCCATCTATATAAACTATGTATCCCCAAACTTCTTGGTTTGGGAATATTATATATTATAATATAGCCCACTTTATTGAAAATTGCTAGTATGATGGAGTGAATAGAGACTCTAATTTTGTCTAAAATTTCATAAGGGAAAATGTCACATATGGACAAACTACATTTTAAATGCCTTGAAAATATAAACTACTGAGCCTAATTCTAAAGCTGTCCTTTTTACAATTGAATTTAGCTTTTTGGCCTTAAGATCAGTATTCCATTAAGCCACAGGCTGATGAAAGTCATGTAGGTAATGGGAGAAGCAGCAGCCTGTTCTTTGGCCTGGCTAACTGCAGACAGTCCAAATAGTTATTTTAATACATCTTACTCTGTTAGGAGAATTACAGTGTCATGCATTTGTGCTTACAGCACTAGCACTAGCAAGGTCATAGGTAAGCTCAGTTTTTTATTTGAGAGTGGTTTTACCTAAGCTAGCAGGAGCATCCCGGAAAGCTGACAGGTGTGAGGACACCAACTCTATTGCAACTGCAATAGACTCTACCTACTCTGGATATGACTCTACCAAGATTGAATGGGGAGACTGTATCTTTTCTTATTCAGTCCAGAAAATACAGTTCTCTTCCCAAAAAGCCTTCCCTAACGTCTTTAATGCAAAAACATACTACATAATTATGACACCTAATTAACAAGAGCTGGCTCTGAATTCTTCTGCTTAAGATGTACTGGCCTGCACTGCTCTAAACTGACAGCTTTAACTCAGTATATTCAGTAAGAGTGTGAGCATGTGCTCTGTGCTTCTCAGTGGTTCAGATGACTGACTCTGCACAGTCCCTGTGATATCCATCAGTCCTGTCTCCTGATGGCTCACACAGACAGCTTAGTCAGCTTCGTGAAAGGTTTCATTTTTTAAATGAAAAATTCAGATGAAGACTGCTGCTGTCGGTGACTCAACTGCCTGTGAAAAATAGCAATGTCCTCTAATATTCATAGTTTGAATAGTGCTGGTGTACTGGAGTGATAATCAAAGAAAAATCAATTGTAATTTTGATTACAATTGCTGCAAATAAGGTCTTTGTGATTAGATGATCTTAGGACACAATTTGTGGGTGCATGGGACATCCAGAAGAAAAGAGGAAGCTTAGAAGACATACCAAAAAGTGCAGGATCCCAATTTAAACCTCATTTGAAGTGGAGTTGTTAGTCCTGTGTTTGTGAGGTGAAGGTCACGTTGGTCACATCCAGTGGGAAAAGCTGATCCATTACCTAACCTCTGTAGTTTCACTTTAGACAGAATCACAGAATGTGGTGTCTCTTTGATCCCACCACAAGCTAACTCTGCATATTGTGCTGGCATAAAATAGCTAGCTTTGGTGTGAGTAGGCATAAGGTTTGTGTCAGTGCTATTCAGTGCAGAACACAAAAGCACAGGGAGAAAAAGTGACTTGGTAGGCCAGAGGGGAACGACTTCAAAGCTTTTCCAATGCCAGTCCAGTAGAGTGACCACAAGGCTTCATGTGTTGCTTAAAATATTGAAATGGCCTCCAACATTTCAGTGTCAAAATCAATAGCATTCTGATGAATTGGGACATTCATTTTCTTCTTCCGCCCCCGTTCCCACATTTTTAATCTCTTTCTCTCTGCTGGTATACTAAATTTGTTTTGAGGTTTCAGACAAATTTGGAACATTCTAGGTTTTAATTTTGATTAGTAGACACAAGAGGACCTGACCCCTTTTATAATAGCTGGAAGGGTTGAATAATCAAAGCCTGAGTAGTCAAGGTCAAAGTATATTTCTTAATGTTTATCTTGCAGTTCTCCAATACCAACTCAATACACCACAGATGTTTATCTACAAAATCTTTAGAACCCAAATATTTGGATTTTTTCTATGAACAAATTAAACAAGACACAGATTTTAAATTGAAAATTATTAATGTCACAGCCACCTAACATTGCATGTAGTAGCAGTGCATCTGCAGTGTTTGGGTCTGTTCACATCAGCAATAATACTTAGGATAAAGCTGCTTCTGTCTTTAATACAGGATCTGTAATGTCACAGGAGGTTCAATGTCTGCACCACAAGCACAATTACATAATGATGCATCACCCACAGCATCTATTGGTGTGCATTTGTCACCAAGGACAAGAGGCATATGCTCAGAGGGATCAATGTTGCTGTTAACACATTGCATCAGAGGGATGGGCAGACACCCCTGTGGAAATGGATCCCAGGAGCAGGTAGCCTGGGTTTCTTAAGGCATTGTTCTCATTCTTCCTGAAAGTAAGAATGAAATCATCTCTGCTTGGTTATGCTAAGCTGTTTTCAAAGCTTGATGCAACTTGTCAGAACAGGCTATTTCACCATTATAAAAACTCTGAACTCAGGGTGCTACTCCTGCAGCAATGGGTTAAGGAGAGAAAAGGAAGAAACTGGCCTACACGCAGAGCTACACAGCATCACCAGCTCATGGCAGTGCTTACAGCACTACAGCTGGTGCACTTGGAGACATAGGAGGAAGCTAAATGAGTGTGCTGGCACATGCCTGAGCCTATTAACTAAACCATGGCAAGCCTGTATGTAAGTACACAAGATCTTTTCCAGCCTTAGTGATTCTATGATAATTACGTCTACCAAGCTGCTTCCTATGTCCAACATTCAAAATAACTTCTTCAGCCAAGTAATTCTTCTGCTTTTGGAAAGAACAACTTAGAAGTAAGGTGCTTATATCAGAAAATAATAAAAGACAGGAAGAGACAAATAGTAATAAAAATACAGAGTCCCTTAACAGGGAACAGTTCAAAAGAGGGCAGGGTGGGGCATTTCATTGCTGCTGAATGTACCAACAACTGCCATCAGGGTGAGTGCTGAGTACTTGTCCCATAAATTCATTTTCAGTGGCGAGCTCACCAGAGCCTTGTCCTGAAGTCTGTTTCTTTCACTGAACTTTCCTTCCCCTCCTCTAGCCCTGTTTGGAAACCTCCCAGAGCAGTGCTGTGAGATCCAATGAGCACTGTTAGTCAACCCTCTGCTGCCTTGGTTCTTGGCCTGGTGTGTTCACACAGACTGGAATCAGAGCCTGTCCAAACCAATAAGCCACACTCCGGATGGAACATCTGAAGGCAGAACACTTGCCTACACTTTTTAATTTAGTGGTCACCACTGGCAGAGAAACGGAGAGGTGTAGAATGTAAGCTCTGCATCTGCCACAAATAAATCAGGAAATGACCATGAAGTAAGACCCCCAGTGCTTCCATCCTTTGGGAAGCCTGGGAGAGGCTACTCCAGATACTGCAGTACTGCAGGTAGGAGAGGCACTGCTATGAGCAGGTAGCTCCAGAGGCTGCTTTTCATGGACTGCATGCAGCACTAGCAACTGACTGCAGGTCGTGTTTTAAACAGTACCCAGTAATGTAGACGTGACTGGGTTTGGGAGATTGAGCTTGAGTTCAATCAGGGTGTCTCACCCCAGTGAGGCAATCATCTGATCCAGCTGCAGCCTCAGGCATTTACTTTGTAATTCACTCCCTCCAACAGAAATATAAGAATTCATGTTTTATAAAGCTGGAAGAAAATATTTTCTAGTACAATGCAAAAATGTAGTGCATTCCTCTCATCATGTTTACTCATCATTATAAATGCCACTTCTCTTTTTAATTTTGACACATATGCACTTACTGCCTTTTCTTTCCACTTTGGTCTAAATGTTAAAGCAAATTTCAATCTCTAAATATCTTTCTAAGTGTAAGTCTTTCTTGTAAGTCTGTGATTCAGCTGAATAGGAGCACCTTCCAGCCTCTTTTATTTTCTGTGTTTTAGGGTACAGTCCTGAGACAAGTAAGTGAGCTTGCTCATCATTTGAGGCTCAAGTGTGAGCCATTACTCAGCTAAAAATACAGATGGAATGTTGTCATCAGAGTTCTTCCCCAGCTCTGGGACAACAGGTGAGCAGGGAGAGAGGCTGAGCAGAGAGCAGCATCTCACTGGCTATTTAGCTGAAATATTTATGGTAAAATGTCTCAGTCACTGCTTGAGAAGAAGCTCATGATTCCACAGATCTTGGCCTGAGAAATTCCTGTTTGGGCCAGCACAGCAAGTGATATCAACACAAAACCAGTGCCACAGAAGTCCAGGCCCTCCTAGTAAATCTCTTTGATAGGCAGTTTATCAGACACCTGATACCTACCAGGGATCCAGGGGGGATGCAACATGATTATTAACCTGCTTCATCACCAGAGAAAACTGAGGACAGCAACCAGTTTGACAGATCTTATATAACAAACAAGTCAGGTCCAAAAATCTCAGCACAGATGTAATAATCCTCTTATTTATATATTATCTCCTTTTGGAGGGGATGAAGGACTCTTAACATTTCAGTACTGGAAACTTCCCTTGGTGATGCAAGTTGGAAGAAAGATAGTGTCCTGAAGGACTGAGGTAGCTGAGCCTCTGCCACAGGAGAGGTAACACTGGCTGCACTGGCTGCACTACCAGACAAAAAGGCACTGAGCAATCCAGGTGCAGCCGCTGCCTATGGGGTGCTCTTTGAGAAGTGCTCTCCAGCCTTCAAGTGGAAATTAGATACAAAATGCATGTTTCTCTCTAGCTGTGGCAGATAATTTTTAGAAGAATTTTGCATTTGGATGTGTTTAGCGGAGATTTATCATCTTAAGGAAACTCAGCCTGTGCAATAGTTTGTGGCAAATCCTAAAACTGCAAAGAACGAAAAAGTAAAGAGCCCAAAGCCTTGTAGAAGCTGAAATATTAATTTTATCCTTTACGTTAAACTTTAGTTTCTCCGGGTGCTCTTAAACTTGTTGTCAACCTAAAACAGGATCCTGGGCATGAAATAGCAATCCAAAAGTTAAATCACCCAGTGACTTTTAGTACCACGAGAATTTACTTGACTAAGAGCAGCACAATTTACATCAGACCCAAGTTAAGTTTTTCTGACATTAATACCACATTCTGATATAGGAAAAATCCTGTTCCATGTCCTATCTGAAAAGGTAATATCTAAAAAATTCTAAATTATCAACTGTTAATACAAATTCCTGCAGGATACTGTGACTCACCCTACCTTCTCAGTTAAGGTGAATCACCAGAAAATATTTTGTCCACAGCAATGTTCATATTGCACATGGTTCAACCAGCTCATATAGCTTAGCAGGGTGCTCTTCATTATCTTTTCAGTTCTCTGGAAAATGTGCTGGACTAGAGAGACCTACCAGAGTGTGCCAGTTTGTTGAATTACATGTCCAAGGAGATGGCTCATGAGATCTAGTCATCCTAAAAATACACATGGCTTTGCTCAGGTGGAGATAAAAGCAGTGGCAAAAACTGTGAAAAGTTTTACTACAGTTTGTAAGGACAAGATAAAGAGTCGCACTTTATTTTTTCTGCACCCGGTCCTGGACACTTTCAAGGGCAGGTGTAAAGCTGACAAAGTGCAAATGCTGTGCCTACCCACTTAACCTGAGTGGGTTGCAGGTTCCAGGCTAGGCTGCATTTAGAGAGAGCCCAGTGGGAGAAACAAGCTGGCTTTCTATCCCCAGACTTTCCTGATTTAATGGTGCTTTAAATGCCACGCGTCTCTTTTCCCATCTCCCAAGATGTACAAAGTTGTTTTGACTTTCCCATTGATTTGATTTTGTCTGCCTCCAGCTTTGCAGCAATGCAAATGTCTTCTGGCAAGAAGGAGACCCCACCTTTGATGTTTGATTTAACTACCAGCAG
The DNA here is from genome assembly GCF_963662255.1 of Cinclus cinclus. NCBI lineage: Eukaryota > Metazoa > Chordata > Aves > Passeriformes > Cinclidae > Cinclus > Cinclus cinclus. Next base: position 90,234,943 of record NC_085048.1, read on the forward strand.
CCAGTGCACAAGGCAGGAAAGAGAGTAAGCAATTCCCAGTGCAGAGCCTTTGCATAAACAGAACATATAATTCACAAAAGCATCTAAGTCAACTCCTACTCCTTATGGAAAGGAGTTTTCCTTATGGAAACCCTGCCCAAACAGCTCCTTTTTGCTGGTTTTTGGTTTTTTGTTTGTTTTTTCCTTTTAACAGTTTTAGCCTTCTTAGCCTTCAATAGCAGATGATGTAGCAATTAGAAGAAATAAGTATGATTAACCACTAGTAAAATGTATTTTCTCTCCCTCCTGATTTGCAAACACTGAAGTGTTAAAAAAATAACTAATAAATTTTGTCATACTAATTTCTGAGGTGGGCGCCACACTTATACTTTACCTTGTCACCGTAACACATAAAAGTAAGGGTTATTGCCCTAACCCGGAGACTTCCATACAGCACTCAAAGTAAGGAATATTTTGTTCCTGCAGTTTTGATAATTTAGCTGCAGCTCTGGCCTGTCTTACTATGCAACTTATTCCTGATTCATCTTCTGAGCTTACAAAATACCAGATAAAAATAGATTATTGTTCTATCTAAATTCCCATAATCCTTGTGCTCATTAGAAATAAAGCCATGTAACTGTTCTTAGTCAGGATTGCACTAATTAGTACAACTGGCACTTCTGACCTTGTGATTTCTACCCTTAATACACTGAGGTTGGCTGTGCTGCCTGCATTAACATACCCAGCATATATAATACCTCCTTACACAACAAAGTGCTGCAGAGAGAAATGCAGAACAGAAAATAAAGGTCAAGAGCCTGTATGGAGTTTCTCCACATCCTTGTCCTTTGGCTTCATTAAATATTTCTGTATTTATTTCCATATGATAAATCAGAAATTTACAAATAAAAATCAGGGGCCAACTTTTTATAGATCCGTTAGGAGATAGGGCAGCTCCCCAAAGTGCTCTTCATCAGTGGCTCTGGTTCAGGTTAGCAGTTTGGTTGTTTCTGTAACAGCTCCTAGGATCTCAAAAATTTCAGGGAGATACCAGCATAAACTTTTTAAACTTGACCTCATTTGACTGGTTTTTTTTTTTTTTAATTTTTAAAAGAAAGACAGATTAATATGAAGGAAGCAATTTCCCTGCTCTCACTTTACCTTAGGGAACAGCTTTAACATTTTAGTCTTCTTCACTGTGCAATAAAATTAAATGTGAGTATTTTTATGTAGGAAATTAAAAACTGTTGGCAGAAGATTTTTGTTCTGTAGCTGCTAACTTATTTGTTATTTGATTTATATGTGTCACTGGAGTCAGGAAATTACTAATCCATTGATAAATCTAATCCTCGCACTATTGACATGTATGGATAAGTATTTAAATAAATTATACCAATAGGACAATCAATTCTCTGAATGTTGTAATAAAAAGCAGAAGGAACTTAACTATGCAGGTGATGGATCTACCACAATGAGAACAGAAATTTAAATAGTTCAGGGAAATACTCAGTCATAGTAGACTGAGAGAGGATATAAAAGCAGGAAAGGTAGAGGGGAAAAACTGCATCAGGGTCTGGGGTTTTTTAAAAGTCTCTCATAACTCAAGAGGAAAGGAAGAACCAATGCAAACCCAGAAGATTTATAAAGAATTAAGCTTTTTCTAAAAAAAGTGCACTTCTGATAGAGTTTCCAAGTGGCCCACAGGACTCATTAACCTTCCCAAGCTCAAAAAACATCAGGTCAACAAAATAAAACCAAAAACTAAACCAACAAACCCTGACATTGAGGAGGTAAACTAAAAGTAAAACAACAGAGATGTAAATTTCAGCGGGCCAGACCATAAGCCAACTTCTAGTGGAAGGGTTAGGAAGAAAATTTCTATATATAGCAAGGTTATTTGATGCTTGTCCACTCCAGGGATCCTTACAATTTTCTCTAAGGCACTTGTCCTGGCTATTCTGGGTGGGAGGATAATGGCTCAGACATATCTGGGGCCTGATTCTCTATGCAGCTCAAATCATTTGTGCTTATATAAGAAAGGAAGACATTTTAATAGTTACTCCACAGATGCAAATGATTAATCTGAAAAATTAGTATTGTATCTATTGCTTTTTCTTGCAGAATTGGAGTTTGTAAGCCTGGAGCACAAAGCAGAAATGTTGCATTGAGAAGGTAAAAGCATAGAAAAAGAATTTGCCATCTAGCCGCCAATAAAATTCTAAGTTTCACAGACATTAGGGCCAAGGTCCATGAATTATTTAGTCTTGTTACCTGCATAATGTAGGTCACAACCTCCCTCTGTAATTAGGCTAAACAGTACCTACTTCTATTTCAGCTCTGTAATGAAACATTTAAGGCAACAGTTCTGATTTTAGGACTTGGGGGATGGAGAACTGAACACATGCCCAAGTTGGGGCTTTCCCTCCCTTCCTCATCCTGAGCTCAGCTCATTATATTCTGCATGGAACTGCTGCCTCTTCAGACTTCTTTTTTCCAACCTGGAGTCCATGACAGATAGCAGGTGCAGTGCTTGTACATAACACAGTGGTACTTTACTTGACCCTTGGAGAAGCTAAGCAGACAAGATTTCCTTCTAAGTTTTTCCAGATTAACTTCATAGCTTTAATTGTTTCTGCTTGAGGTCTTTTAGAGGTTGGTACAGCTTCACTTCGTCTGTGTAAGGCTTGCTCAATGACTAATGCTACAAATCAATCTTGACCTAGATCCTTCTCTCAGCACAACAGAGATTTGGGTAAGGGCCTCACAGGAGCAGGTGTTAGAGGCAATCTTTGGTGACTGTTCTCACCTACAGGTGCTTCTGCCCACTTAGCAAACCCTTAGCTGCCAGTTCTGAACTTCAGGGATCAGCTGTGGTACAAACATGGAACATCACACTGCATCTTGTATTTCCCTAGGGGAATGGCTGGAGTAAAAAATCCCATCAGTTACCACCTTAAGTGACAGCAGAATCAACACTTATTTACCGGAATAAACAGAAGTGGGAGAAATGTTTTTTGACAGAAATTAATCCAGGGCTACCTAAGCAACATTGCTTCAGCAAATATTACTGCAGGCCTGTGGGCAATTAACAGATCTTAGTTTTAAGACTCTACTACATATGAAATATTATTCACACCTGTTTTTGTCATCAGTTTTGGATTAGGAATTTCCTGGAAAAGCAACCCCACCCACCTTATAGAATATAAGGTTCAGCTCTGTAGGCTCTTAAAATAACAGAGCAGGGCATGGCACAAAAAATTGTAAATGATTTTGCCAGCTGCAAGAGAGTATTTAGTCAGAGCAGTGGCAAAAACAACAACCAAAAAAAAAAAAAGGCAAAAAAATCCATCAAAACCAACCAAAAAACCCAAAACTAAAACCAAACCATCAGTTCTCTTCTAACAGATTCTAAGTTCGGCATTTTCAGTGCAGGAAAATTAGTATCTCATCCAGTGCAGGGAGTTTTCTCTTTCAGGATGCCTGACATCATCTGCACTTCAAGGCAGAGGTGCAGGACAGCCCCTACCTAACAGCTCTGGGTTTCTCCCCTTCAAATCCTTGCTGATGAGGAAGACCCAGTGTGTCTGCCTAAGAGAAGTGCAGAGACAAGGCAACACAAGAACAGTATCAGAAGTATCTTCAGTGCTGCCAAAAGCACAGAGAGAGTTGAAAACCCAGCAGCTTCACTTTGGGGGAACACAGTGCCAGGCCCTTCCCTTCTGTCTTGCCTTGCCACTTTGAGTCAATATTCCAATATATGGTGGTCTCACTAATGTTGCAGAGGGAAGTCCTGCTACCCTCTGCTCCTACTTGCTCAAAGGGTCAAATCTGCCCTTTTATTTACTTCAATGAATTTATTTACAGCAGAAATGCCAAGGCAGCCCTCAGTTGCCAGAATCTCTCAACTCTTGTTTTCTGGGATAATTTCTCTTCCTGGGAGACATCCACTCCTTGTGTCTAGATGACTTTCCTTTTTGCTCAGTATCAAACATACACAGCACTGACTTAGACCATTCAGTAACTCGTCCTCGTTAGTAACAAATCAGTTATAAAAAAAATGTGCTTTATTTCATATATGAAAATATTGTACACAGTGGAACAGATCTGCACAGTTACACTAGCCAGCTGCAAATGAAAAATTTCCTCTTCAAAAGTAATTCAGTATAAATTGGCCTTTTAGTCTTTCTCCTTCAGGTTTTCAAGTGAGATTATAAAACAGCAACTCTATTGTGGAATACAATAATGAAGCACACTTGCCATCTGATTTAGTCCTGTGGTTTCATTGAGCAGGACCAGTGTTGCTTTTCCCCAAAGCCACACAGAAGAGCTCTACTGAGGTTACCTTATTATTTACTCTTTGTACAGACCCAGAGTTTGATCTTACTGCTCCCTTTCACAACATCCACTTTTTTTGGAACTTCCAGTTTCCCAAGGTAAACTTAAAAATCTGCACATCACCATCCAGCAAGCTCCTTGCCACCTTTAATCCACTATCTATCTGTTCTTATCAGCCTTTCATACTGACACAGTAACTCTATTTACAACGAACTAAATGATTTATTTTTCAGCAAAAATATTGGCAGCGATTATTCAGCTGCACCACATCCCAACACTAGCTGCTCTAGAATTCCTGATGCACCACTTCTCTAAGCCCATGGAGAAGTCTTAGTCAAAGCTGGTACAAAAGCAGATTGACATTAGAATGGAAAACCGACCCAAGAAATTTCTTCCTTACTCCACGGAGAGCTCAAGGACATATGGGAAGTTTAAGGTAAGTTTAACACATTCTAGCTACAGAAAGGTATTAACAAGAAAACCTCTTTTTTCCTCCCCCAGGAGATACTTTGATATCAAAGGCAAAGAAAAATTAACTGCAGTATGTAACACCTGACCACCTCAGGTGCCTGGTTTTTTTACCTGTAGCCTTTCATTATTTTTCACAGGGTATTTTTTTTTGTTGTTGTTGTTAAATCAAGACAAAAATGGGTTTTTGTAAACCAGAGTAAGTACACATGACATTCACACACTTTATTTGCTGTTTCAGCTGAAATTAGTGGTCTTCAAAAATGAAGAGCATCCTTTCAGAAATGCTGAGTTACCAGAACAGCAAAAATACAAGAGAGTCCTGAGAGATAAAAATTTATTTATCTGATCAGCATGTCATGATATGGTCACAACTCATACAGCTGACATTCTCATAGCCAAGAGGGATTTTATTTTAAAAAATACTTTTTTTTTTCCAGCAGGAAGGATTTTCTTAAAACAAACATTTCATACTAGGCAGGAATTAAAAACAATGGCTTTTTCAATATGACAACACAGCTGGTAAGCACTGGATCCCCCACCAGTGTCTTAATATTCAGATTTCAAGTTTTCCCTCCTGCTCCCCAATTCCCCCCACCCCTCACAGAAAACCACCACACATGAAAACAAGACAAAACCCAGATGGGAAACAAAGAGGTAGAGACGTCACTACAACCACGGTGCTGTTTTGGAAATCGTGCGAGATGTCCCACGGTACTCTAAGGAGTTCCTTTTCCCTTCGTTAGGCATCGCAGAACTGGGCCCCAGCAGTGAACTCAAGAGGTGACAGGAGCCAAGAGCCATCACCAGCGAGAGGTGCCAAGGCCACAGAATGACTGGGGCTGTCCCACCTGGCATTGCTCTGCCCAGCTGGAGCTGCTTAAAAACAGATCCCTCCTCAAAACTGCACAGATCTCACAATGACGGCAGCCTTGCTCCCACCAAGGCTGGAGTCACGTCCTTCCAGGAGGCCAGCCGGGGTCAGGGGGGCTCAGGTTCTGCTCCTGGCATGCCCTCAGCTCTCAGAAACTTCACAAAGACTCACTGCTACAGTGACTTGCAGAGGAACTCTGCACCCTGGGCATGGGCACAGCTTCTAGTGGGTGCTGGAGTGACTGAGGGCTGCAGAAGCTGCTGTCCCCTCTCCCCTCACTGCTTCACTCCTCCTCTTGCCACTTCTGGCACTGAAACATTTGTCTCTGTGTCCCTCCTAATAAACAATGTTATCGATCACAAATTAACACTGCAGCTGTACAGTGAACCAAACCATTATTTTACTATTTGTTATGTTTATGGTAAACACAGTAAAGGTTGTGTAACCATTAGCTATAAGCACAATAAATACAACCATCAAAGAAAATCTTCTTGTCTATTGAGGATCAGAGGCATATGAAATAGTCTTAAAAAAAAAAAAAAGCAACTCTATTTTTGCCATAGAAAAACAAAAACCCCAAAAAACAGACCACGGAAAAGAAACAGAAATGCTGCTTCTGGTATCTGTCTACATTTCTGAAAGACATCTTGGCTGCTGGAAAGATTTAAAAAAAAAAAAAAAAAAAAAAAAAAAGAAGTAAGTTCAGCAAAATAATTCCAAACATGACCAGCCCTTCGCAAAACCACTGACAGTCACTCCAGACTTCAACATCCAGAACAAAAATGCAGGTAACAGAGAAGGGAAGGAGAAAACTGAAGGTAAAGAGAACTGGTATTAAAAAAACCCCTGTTCATCATACAATATGAACATCATGGTAGAGTAATTTTAAGGAACAAACTCATTTTAACAGGACAGTTGTTCAGTGAAGAATTACTTCATTATCTCATGATAAAATAAAAGGTCTAACTTTAAAATGCATAGAATCCTTTCAATGACTTCTATCCCAGCCAGGCAGTCTACAGCTCTTACAGAAAAAGTAGAGCTGCTCAGAAGCTTTTCTAATACATACAGACATTTTAAACCAGAATATGGTTTCCATTTTGCTCTTCCTACTGTTGCTTTGTATTTTTTAAAAGAACTTTAAAAACTATCAAATATGCAATTCTGCAAAATAACCCTTTATTTCATATGGCTCCATTATTTCCAAAAAAATACAGAACTCCAGGTGTATAATTATTTAGTGTGATTGTATCAGATCACCACAAATCTCCAGCTGACTGTCAAGAGAATGCATCCAACCCTGGGCTCATGATTTGGAAATCCCAGTTTTAGGTACCTTTGGTCCCAAAATTTATGTCAAGGCAAAGTGGAGCAGTTGAATCCTGTCACACACAGTGATCGGTATCCGTTATTAATTTGTACAAACAGGTGAGAAAAGTTAACAGCACTTTATGGCAGTGTCACACAAAGAAAAGTTACATCATCTGCAAACCAAGTGAACAAGAAACAGTACCACAGTGATCACTTTATTTTTACTGCAAGAAGATGCACCTTATCTGTGACGCTGGGGGAGAAGGGAGAGGGAAGCTTTTAATTTTCCAGGAAAGCAAGGTAAACTGAAATTTCACTTTTCAACATCTGGCAACAGCAACTTTAAAAAAAGAAGGGAAAAAAAGAAAAAAAGAAGAAGAAAAAGACACCACAGTTGCAAGACTCAACAGAACCACACATGGAACCCAAGTGAGACTGAAAGGATGGCATGCTCACCCCAGGGCACTGAAGAAACTGCTTGGTGTGGATGGGCAGGTGCTCTTCATATCGTGGGATTCACAGAACAGCAAAGCTAAACCGTGAGGACTGACAAAACTTCAACTGTAACAACTTCTTTATGAACAATTAAACATAGAAACGGAGAGATGTTTTGTGGGCGACCCTGGCAGAGAACCATCTTTACTCTTATTATTCGCAATGCACTCAAGACTGCTCTGTTCTCACTTCTGTGTGCAACAGCTTTTGTAACTTTTTTGGTGAATTTTTCATTTTTTATTATTTTGATTATTTTCCATTATTTTTCTCCTAATATAAATTCAATGTGGTATTAATTTGTGATATCAACTGTATGGTTCATTAACATCACTTTCTATCAAAACACATTTTGAACTCTCCAGAGAAGGCAACTCATGGACGATGCAGCGAAATGCCCACTACATCCAGAACTGCCAGAAGGTAGAAATGAACTGCAGCCAACAGGAATTCACGTTCTACAGACTCACCTGCTAAGCTTCAGACAGTCTGGACCAGCACAGTATTTTTAGCACTGGATTTCCTACATATTGTATCCATTTTACATTTTTCCCTCCATAGCAAAACTTCTTTTATGCCATTTATTCTATTTCATGAAGCAGCGTCCAGGATCATGCTGGGAGGGTCCTTTGGAGTTACTTTCCAATGGTTTATATTCTGGTGTCACCCACAGCAACTCAGCTGTATGGAGAAGCCTGGGACCTGACAGTGTTTCCTCACCCTACTGACACCACAACCAATGCTTGGAAACAAACATCTTGCAAGAGTAAGAACTACAGAGGAACAAAGTGAAAATGAACAGGACCAGATCAATCAATTGCTTGTCTGAAACATTACTGTGCCTTGCTAATTTCTTGAGGCAGCACGTGAACACTTGCTATTGACTTCAACCCACTGGGAAAAGAAAAAAAATGACTGCATTTAACAAAACAAGATGCTCTTACATGGAGTTCACAGGATCTATAAGGAACAATCTCCTGACATGAGCAACTGCTGTGCAATCTGATTATATAAACTTCCCTTTTTGCATAAATCCAGTCTGTCCTAGCTCAAAATAAAATGAGCTGTACTCTGGGCATCTCTGTGGTTCTGATTAAACTACATGGTGGGGGGACAGCAGTGAGTAGCTTGCCACCTGCCTTTTGCAGTTGTAAAGGTCAGTCCCATGGGCAGCAGAAATAACCACTTACACATAACAGTGCTGGGCTGCCTGAACACCTCCCTGTCAAACAGCAGATTAAATACATTCATTTCATCAGCTGAACTTCAACAAGAAAAACATTAAACAACAAATAACTCCACGGGTTCCTTCTCTATCATGGCATACCCACCTTTTTAATGGTTACACCAAAATTCAGGTACAGAGATAGTATTTATAAACAGCATCTTGCCTCAAACATGAAGCTGTTGGCAACCACTGTACTTTGCCTCCAGCCTCCTGTGGAGTCAGGGAGGGAGCACACACTTCAGGGGACCCTACTGTGGTGTGTCATTTCGTGTCATCCATCCCCACTGAGCAACCACTGCTGCATGAGGAGGGGCAGGAATGGCATATTTGACAAGGTATTTTTCCACAAAGCCAGAGAAACTGGCACTGCCTCGTGTTTTGGTATGCTCTTTGCTCTCCCCCCAAAAGGGAACACTGGCAAGGTTTTGTATTCTGCACACCACCTCCTGTGATTCATGTAGCAGCAGAGGGAGACAGAAGGGGAATCAATATTGCTAGCTCGGAGCCAAAACTACTGAGGGCTTACTTTGTTCTCAACAAAACTCTGTAAAAGGCAGTATGCCAACATCTGAAGTTCTGGCCACCCTGCCTGTATTTAGAGAGATTAGTTTTATTTTAGGAACAGTTCTCACAAATCTGTGCATAATCACATAAACACAATGCCAATCAGACCTGCCAGAAGTACAGCTGGACATCAACATCCTTTCAAAAGGATCCTGCACTGCCCATCTGAAAGTGTCTTCTCTTCCCATCTGCCCTTCAGTTCAACCCACCCTTCTTCCAGTAAGGTTTTAGTGGTGAGCAAATTAATATTGCCCTCCATGTAGTTATTCAGAATATTAACCACACTTATTTTTTCAGTGGTATCTTCCTACAAACTCACGATAGCAATGATACCTATTTTTTTCTTTTTATGAAACTAGTTTCTTCTATTACTCCTTAGCAAAACATTAAGATGGTTGGCATTGAATTATTTAAGATCTCCCACAAGTATATTTAGCACTCTTGCAACTAGCGGGGAGAAAAAGGCCTCTATAAACCACTCCAAGGTCACCTTGGTTGGACTGCAGTATACAAAATACAAAGGTGGCTAAAAATCACCAGCAGCACCAGCAGACCTTCAGAAACAGCTAGAACTGCTCTGCCTTCCAAGGCATGACAAACAAAGCTTCCCTCTTTTCCCTAAGTTTTCTGTCTTTCCTTCGCTGACTTCTCACCTTTGAAAGTGCGTTTTCAAAACTGATGATGAGGGTTGAGCTGCATTCTGAACAAAAAGGGAATTTAACTGAGTGACTTTGTACTTTCCAAGTTTTCCTATAACACGAGACACTGGCAGCACATGGAACTCGGAGAGCTGATGGCAAGACCACAGCAGGGATGGGCTGATTCACCCCATGTGGACAGCTTTTAATCACACTGTGATGCTGCAATGCTTGTTTGAGGACCAGTTCCTCACAGGACAGACCTGACACTGGATCTTATTTGGGTGTTGGGTTTAGATCAGTGTGTCTGGTACAACAACTGCTGACTGTGTAGCCACAAAGACACCTCCACCAGCTCTGTCGAGGATCTCTGACTCCAGCACAATGAGCTGCAATAAAGTACACGTTGTGCAAATGAGTAATCTCTACCACACCAATGCTGTACACACTACTGAAGAGACAAGTTGCTGAATTTTCTGAGCTCTAACTACAATGCCAAGAAATACTTGTGGTGACAAAGCTTTCTTGTCACAGACATTCTTCTACGGTGGTTGTACGATTGCACCTTTTGTCCAAATGCTGAATTTCTTTAAGTGTGGGTGAGAGTATACATTTTTAAAAATACAGACAATTCTTAAAATAATACATCATCAGGTCACTATGTTACTGATCTTCATTTTTAGTGGAGTTTAAAATTCCCCCAATGAGAGGCAAAAGTCCATCCAGTATTTTCCTTTACTCTTGAATATTCACATTTGCACATACAACATGATACTCATTTGCAAGAGCCTGGATTCCCATTGTGTCCTCAGGTCCCATTCCACTTTTAAAATAGGCAACGGTACAAATACTGAAAGATGCAGTACCACATCCCTCCTGACAAAAATGCAAATGATTGTATGGCAACCAGCCACAGGTTACTGAGGGTCATCTCCCGAGAAATTGCTTTTGTCTGACCCTTGGGTGGTGGAAAAGCTCCTGCAAGAAAAGAGAAAACACATTTAACACTTGCACAGGAACGACAGCCTTAGTGCACAATTCTTCACCACCACTGCTTGTCCCAGCAATGGTGCCCACACACGATTAATTGGGTACTGCTCTATGCTCTAATGCTGTCAAATTTACAAAAGATTCCCCAGAAGCTTTCAAGAAAATAAAAAAAACCCAAATCAAAACACAACCCCTTATCTTAATTAATAAGAACAATTTAAATTTCCTTATAAACTTAAAGCATAACCCTGAAAGCATTCCTTAGAAGCTGCTATCACTATACTCAACCTTTGCAGAGAGATCCAACTGTCAACTAAGTTTTGTGTCATTTTGGAAGTTTTATTAGTATTTCCATGACCAAACTAAATGGATTCAATATTAAACTCTACAGCTGTTTGGTGGTGATACTGTGTACTGTGAAGAAGCAATACACATACATTCTTGAGGTTCCTCTTGAAAATGTAAATACACACTTCCTTTAAAGAACAGCTTCCACATATTGTTTGAACACTGAATCATACTGACTAAGGAAACGTCATAATTTGCCATGGAGTTTTCCAGAAATTCTTTACAGAAATCCTTGCTTAGATGGGAAAGACTAGAAGAGATTCATCTGACAATAAAATTTGATTTTTCCATGCTTTGACTTTGATGCCTGAACACATCAGAGCTTTATGATTATAGGCAAACTCTTTACATATATTTATATCAGCATATTAAATCATCTGTGTTACACTGTACTGAGACGCACAATGACTTGAAGACATGAAGCATTTTTGTTGCTGTTAATCCTGAACAGGGAACATAAAACCCTGAATATACCAGAGAAGACTATGTACTTGCTGCAGCATTATGGAATCTCAGCTTCTCTCAGAAGAACATGAAATTAATGATTCAAAGACTAAAGATGCAGCATGTCAATTTTTAATCTTAGTAACCACACAATTTGGGCAATTAGATACCATCAACAACTTATCTCTGTGCAATCACTGGAGGAACTGCAATCAAGAATTTGAGACAAAGCTTTTCTTCCTGCATGAATGCTCTTAATTAAAAAAAAAAAAAAAAACAAACAAAAAAACAAACCACCCTTGATGAGCCCCATCCACCTATCCCTGATAGGTATATTTTACATTTGGGCAGATCTGCCACATCATTATTCCCCAGTAACTCACAGCTAAGCTTCTATCTGTCCACTCTATGCTGGATTTGCTCTTCCATGGCCCATTTGTTTTTCTGTACCAACAGTGACCTCTGGTTTAAATACCTCTCCTTTTTCCCTGGTAGGTACAGAGAGCTGTCTCTTCCCCCCTCTCCCAAGCCATCTTTGACCCTTCCCTCTCCCAGCTGAGACAAGCCAAGTACTTTTAGCTCTCCTTCACAGAAGCAACTCCACCTTCCCCTTAATCTTAGCTCTGATTATCTGTCCCTCTTCCCAGTTCAATTCATATTCCTTGACAGGGATGATGGACCTGTACACAAGACTTCCAGATGATGACAACAACAAAGAGTGCTTCCAAAGCATTCGGGATGTCATTCCTTACTTTTTTTTGTCACCTCACACCATTTGGCTTCTGAGCACAGGGAATGAGGAGCATGATGACTTCAGTACACCATCACTCATTTCCAACTGCTCCTACATTATGGTTGGGGTTTTTTCCTTAATTGGTCCCCGAGTGTTTTTGTCCTGCTAAACGTAATCTCACTTGTGTTACTGTGGGCTTCAAGGTTATCTTGTTGAAGAGCTCAGAGAAACCAGCAACTTGCCAATACAAGTTTTCCACTACCTGCCTAAAACAGGAGCCTGTTACCTACAGCTATTAACTTGAAATAGTTTGAATTTTATAAATGAAGTGTATAAAACACACATGGTAAAAAAATAGTTTCATGTCAAATTTTAGGCATACTTTTCTTTTGGTTTGATTTTCATAGGTCTAATATTACAGGTTTTCCCCAAGTGATTTAAGTTCTTGACACTTAAGAATTACATCAAAATGGACAAAGATGCTCTGGACTTTGTTTCTTTCTCTTCCCAAATAAAAATAAGCCAAGAAAATGTATTCTTACCACCTACACTGTCAAACTTTTGAAGTTTCATGAAGCATTAAATGTTACTCTAGCTTTATGAAGTAAGCTTTATTGAGCTTACTTATTAAGAGAGAGAGGTTCCTAAGCAGTGTGTATTGTAAAATAAGATAATGATGATGATAACAATAGTGATGATTAATAATAACAGAAACAGCCCTAAGTCTTATAACCACACCCACTTGTGACAATGTACCCGGTGAGTAAAAAGCTGGCTCTTGAGCAGCCTCAGGGATTCCCCTCACAGTCAACCTCAGAACCTTTCCAAGGGGTTTCCAAAAACTGTAGCAGCACTTTTTCAGTACGCTAACAAAAGCAATGCAAACAAGTTCTCAAAAAGTGTAAATGGCAGTAACTTTAAATTATGTTAATTTATGCCTAATAAGGTCCTATGTCAAAGCATTTACATTTAAAATATGTCTTTATTAATTCATACTGATTGCACTGGCAAATTATAACCAATTATCCTATTTTGGAAGTGCATTTTAATGAATAAATCTGATTATATTAATTATACTCTCAGAAATTCCGGACTAGTTAGATTTTCTGGGTATGCCTTATTTCAATAGCATAAAATAAGGGCACCAAATCAGGAATTCTTTATAATCTATTTGCTACACTTGTATTTTTAAATATGATCTCCAAGTTATTTGTCTAATAGAAGTCCAATATATGCATTCGGATGTGATTTATATAGCAGAATCTGAACTTTGCCATCAGTGATGGCTGAATGACAGTAACATTTCATAAAACAAAATACAATTCTGGGTTGTTGAAGAATTCTATAAATCTCTTTAAGCACTTGGATTGATAAATTAAGCACTCAAAACTAGATTGCAGCAGCCTTTGCAATAAATCATCTCTCAGAAGAAGCACCTTCATTTAACACAGTCACCCAGGAACACTGAAGTCAGCTGATTTGAGACACTGAAAACTTCCCACCAACAGCTGTGGTGCACAGGGCTGCAGATCAGGGCTCCAGAGACTGTGTGCCATGTAATCCTCACAGGTCCTTCCAATAACGGATCTTTCATGAAATCCCCTAGCAGCATGTTGCACAGCTGAACTGAGTGTTACTGTTTTCACAGCTTCCAAACACTGCCCTAATACTAATGTCACCCAGGTAATTTACCTTTCCTAGATAATTCTTTAATCATACCTTTTGCCACATAATTGTATCTCCTGTACCTGTGTGAAGAATGCTTACACATTCTTAAACCATTCTGAGATCCTTGTAAGGAAAGGATCCTTAGCAAAGCACAGTTCTCTTTGCCAGGTATCATCCTACCTGTTTCATAGAAATGTGTCAAGAGGTCCTCCTTTTCAATGAACCGTTGATACAGCCAGTTTGTGAGAGCTTCAGGCTCTGCAGGTACATCTTTCACTGGAAAAATCCTATCCAAGAAACAAACACAAATTGAGCCTAGTGAATGAATTCTGCATGTGGAGAACAAAACTCTTCTGTCACAGCCCACCACAAAACAGAGAGAACAAGACTTCTGTATAAATCTAACTGCATGATTTGCACTCTCTCCAACTCACAGATCACAGAGGCATTAAGCATACAAGACTGGGAAACTCTAGGCTGCCATCCAGAACCACACAGAAGACACTGGCATCAGTCTCCATCAAATGCTGTACTACAGCTTTTGGTAAAAGCTACTGAGGTGCTGGCTTGGTTTTTTTTTTTAATAGAATAACACCACACTATATTACTATCCCTAAAAAGAATACAAACCAAGGAGGAATGAAAGAAATAAAAGGCAAAAAGAAAGTTCATTCACAGCTTTGAAGAAACAATTCAGCAGGCAGAAGCCACATAATGACATCACTAAGCACCAATAGCTCTTCCACATCCCAGAAAACAAGCCCTCTGTGCTTTTCAAAGGATGCTGGCAGCTTTGTCTGAAATTTCCAAGGCATGTTTTACACTGAAAACTGACCCGATACTCAAATATTGCTGCCCTATTTTAAAAACACCAGTGGAAAAATTGCTAGTGTTTTGGTACTTCTACGCTGAATATTGCTTAGAAAAATGCTTAGAAAAACAGACACCCCAGGCAGAATTCACTGTGGTACACACACTCTGAAACTCCCAAATAACCCACCATACCTCACTGGATTATTTTCAAAATAGAATTTCCAGCCTTAGAGTAACTGTGAAACCTCCTCAGCAGACCCTCAGTGCCTTTTGATACATACAAGAACTTACACATCCACTGTGTTGTACTGTGCAGAAGAGATTTGTGTATCAGGCTAACCTGAAAAATTCACACCCAGAAATGCAAGGCCTTTACTGCAGGTTTCTCCTTCCAGGTGAGCTCCCACTTAGCCCCTCATTTACCATGCTTCTAATTTCATGAGAGGATTTTCATTTCATTTTCAATACAGTCCTAATTGATCATACTGCAGAAAATTGGAACCAACACCAGAATCATCTGGGCAGTCTCTGGACAGACATGGGAATGTCAGAAGAAGAAAATAAGGCACTTCTGAAGAATGCTTTTGTTGCTGTTACAGTTTTCAACATCTTTGCAAAGCTTTGTTATTTGTCATTTGTTCTTCCTCCTTTCAGACTGATGCATGAAAAAATAAGCTGTAAGTGGCAGAGTCAAGCAGCAAAGCATTGCTCTAAGGAGTGAATTACACATCACAGTGCTTTGGCATACAGAGACAACTTCAATACAAGGAGATGAGCAACTTTATTTACAAGCTATGGTATCAACATGAACTCAGCTATCTCTGTAGCCTTTGGAGTAATTCCACCTACATCTTCTTGGCACTGTGGAGTTCTCCATGCTCCAGTAAAGCCAGTCTTGGTAACCAGATTAGCAACTGCTATCTCAGATAAAACAGAGTTTGAAGGAAAGTCTTTGGCCAAAGACAAATGTTATGAAATGGTGCTTCAGTAAGCAGCTTAAGTTTCCAGCCTGAATACTACGAATAAAGACAAACAATAAAGAACCCTTTTATCTTGAAGCTCAGATGCTGTACAGCAGGTTAAAATTAAACCATGTAGCAGCAAATAAAAAACACACCCACAGAGCAAGGACCATTTTGTTGAGGGTAGAACACTAAGACAGACTTACTCCGTGTCCCCAAATGCAACTGAGCTGCCAAGCACTATTTTTACTCTCTTCTACCTATCTGCTGTGAAGAGATAAAAGGCTCAGCAACTGAATATTGCATTTCACAGAGTATTTTTGAAGGACAGATGCTTGCTTACGCAGGTTTTAAGAGGGTTCACAACTAAGAGAACGTGTGTTGCCTCAGGACAGAAGCATAGGGTGACCTGGCTTCACATGCAGTCTCCATTGTAGACTGTAAGATATTCTTCACCTCTGCCTTCACTTCTCCCTGACCTAATGGGTAACATTAGCTCTGTTTTGTCAAGAACATTCCTCCTAGTCTGAAAATACCACAGGATCTCGCAAGATACCCGTCAGAAACAATTCTTGAGCTGGCACTTTAATGGAGCAGTGAAGTAGCACAGGTGATACTGGCACTGAGAGAGACTAATGGAACCACTGCACACCACTTCTCTGCTTGAGTCCATCCAGGCTCTTGTGTGGATCAATAATACTGCCAGTATGCTTGAATCTGCATATAAACTCTGCTGCTTACACGTCTGAGAAGCAGTCACTGCTATAACCAGTTTGAACAAATATTAACAGACTGAAAAACAACTAGTTTCCCAGTGACACAGCACTGGCTGCCGCAACATAGCAATGGTAAGTGCTAGTGTATTTAGAAGCATTTTCAAATGTATTTTTAGATTATCCAGAGTTATTTTTATCAGCAGAACATTCTTACTAATGACTGATCTAAATTAGAGATTAAATATTTTTAAAAAAAGCCTCAAACTCTGGAAAGAAGCCCTTTCTGTACTTGATAAGGCAAAGCTAAACCCCCCTATATTTAAACTAAACATACTGCTAATGCCATGGTTCTCTGCCCATCAGATGGCTCAGCTGGCATCTGTGTTTTAAAATAACACTCTCTTGAAGGAGACTGGGCTCAGGACGGTGAGTGAGCAAGTCTGCTGTTACAAAGCTCCCCACACAGGCGATCCAAAACAGCAGCAGAGAGCCATTGCTCCAATGGGAGCAGGATCATCTCCAACCACTGGATGGTGGCATCTGCCAGGCCCAGTGTTAAAAGATGCAGAAAACAATTCCTTATTTTCAGTGAGATATGTAAACAGGTGTCCATGTGGTCAGGCATGAGCATCACCTTGGCTCTACCCCACCTCTGGGTATGCAGGATCAGGAATGCCTTTAGAGGCAAACAGTTTGCTCATCTCCTCAGGAAAATAAAACACCCTCACACAGAACTGTTAAGGCAAGGAATAAGGTCAACATGTAATATCTGAAGTTCGCGGAGTCTCTGGGGCACTTGAATCTTTCTATCTTTTGGGCAAAACTAACCTCACATGGCATTCAAATAAGAGCATCTTTGTTCCTGGTGTGACAAACAAGGAATTTAATAGGACTGGATAAGAACTTGGCCAGAAAATTCAAGCAGCATGGAAATGTCTTTTTTTTGCCTCTCATCACAGGAACAGCTGATTTTCTGTTCCCGGGAAAAGTGGGGAAGGGGCTAAAAGCAGTGGCAGCAGAGGCTTCATCCTGGGAAGTGAACACAGTTCAGTGGGAATCTGGGAAGAATCCTTTTCCAGTAATGAAGCATTACCCTCTAGCTGGAGGTGCCTACTGGCAGCTGCGAGGTGACAACAGCTGCAGGACACTCCGGGTACCTGACTGAGGGACGGTGACTTCTTAAATCACTACACAGATTTGTGTCTATGTCCCAGTTCAGAGTATATTAAAATAAATGACAGTCTAGGAAAGAAGAAAGAATTTTAAAAAACAGGATATGTAACTGCCAAACACATGCTGGAATATGTGAGAATTGTGGAGAATAAGCCACAGGTACCGTTTCTCAGAAGACACCAAAGGATTTTCAGAAACACGGTGTATTTAGAAACATCTCTTTTAAGTGGTCCTCACTGGAGAAACAACATCTGATTAATTAAATTCTGAAGTTCACTTTAAGTACTAAATGCCTTTTATCACCTGTCCTACCCCGAACTGAAGTTCTGTATTAGTCGCTACTCCATATAAGTCATGATAATTATTTACTGCTTCAATGGCTCTAAGTAAATCCAGGCCAGTGGAGGCTGTTGGTAGATGTCAGGCATGACCAAAAATAAGTTACTTGCGTAAAAAAAATGCATTAAAATACACTGCCAAATGGGATGCCCTTCTGCAAAATTCATTCAGCAACCACAATGCATTTCATCTTATTTATAGCTCAGAGCCTGGCGTATTTCAATAAATCTGTATCAATGCAGACACAAAAATAGAACTTCCTCAGCAACTGAAAGCTTGTTTCAGCAGCAGCACAGCATGAAGCTGGTACTGGTACGGAGAAGAGAGGTGACAGAGCTGGAAGCAGCCTGTGTGGCACTTCATGCACGGCCACCCCTGCGTCAGCACTGACTCGGGCTGGCTCTGACGTCAGGGCTGCTGCACCACTGTCACTATCACACAGCCCAGCATTCAAGGGCATCACCCTGTGAGCAAACTAAGGCAAAAAAACAGCCTCACACCATTCCTGACCGAGGGGATGCTAAGCACCAAGCCAGTTTCATAGTCAGGGTGTTTTGTGTTTACATGTCTCAGGTCTTGCCAGCAGAACTGCAGCACCCAAGAAATAACTGCTGAAGAAACTTGGTGATCAGCTAAGAAATACCAAGCCAACCAGACTAAATAAGTGCCTGGTCTAAAAGAAAAAGAAATAAACCCCAAACTCGACTCATGGCACAGAAACGGTAGGAGCTGAGAACAGCAGCCAGTCCATGGCCTTGCGACATGGACACAAAACCACCCAGCTTATTTCTGCTGAGTGGAATTGTAGTGAGTTTGGATTTACAGTCAACACATACCACGCAATGACCCAAGCATAAACCCAAACCATTTGAGAAGAGCAAACCAACCTTTCCAACAGACTCATCACAAGGCAGGTCTTACAGTGACGCGTCTCATCTGACATGCCTTGCACCAGATGGATTGACGTCTCCCACAAAAATCCCAGTGCCATTTGGCCTGGAGGAAGTTCAGTACTTCCATATTTTCTTTGAGTGTTATATTTCAGAGAGCCAACTGAGTTTTGCAGCACTTTCCAGTAAGTTCTGAGACAAGCCAGTCAGGGCCAAAACGTATGCAACAGATGGGTAAAATTCCCACACCTTGTGGTTTTAGATTCAAACTTGGTAATTATTCTTTTTTCTAGGGAAGTTTCTTTTGACATTCTGAGAAAAAATAGGCCATAGGTTAGCCTAATTATGAACTTCTGAAAATTGTGTCATTTGTACTAAAAATTGAAGTTTGAAAAGCAAGGTTCAACTCAATATCAAAACTGAGCTTTCAAAATTTCTGTATCAAATCAAGCTTTCTCTACCATTTCCACCAGCTAGAAAAGCACCTAAAATGATAACATAAGGCTACTTGCTGTGGTCTCTTCCATTGCTCCCTGAGCAGGATGAAAAAGAAATAATCCTGCAGTGAAGGCCTAGCCTATGAGAAAAGGAAATCACCAGATTTGGAAGTTGTAATGCAGAAAGAGACAGGTGGTGATCAAGGGGCACAGCAGAAGGGACTGACTGAGCCACCAGAACAAAAGCAGCTCTGCAGTCTCTTCTGCTCCAGTTTGAGTGGCACAGAAAATGTTCCTTTTCCCCCACTACTGTCATACATCAATACCTCACTCTGGACTACTCTAAAAGGGAATAAGCATGTTTAAATACCAGTTCTTCTTTCATACAGCACAGATGGCACCTGGACAAAACCATTCTTTGCTTTCTCCAAAGGGGTACTTTTCCCTCCCTATTAACTCACTTAAAAGAAACGGCTCTCTTCACAGTTATTTAAAAATTACTCTTAAAATTTATTTCAACTGTTATCTACCAAGACATTCCAAATTACAAAAAAATGAGCAAGATTTTTTTGCACTAAATGCAGGAAAAGTGTATACCAATGCAAACCAACGCAGACAGACTTGCTGTACATTTCAAGAGAATTTCAGAGGACATCCATGTGCCAACCTGCACACACCTCACAGTGTAGGTGCCATGTGCCTCAAGAACCACCAGGACTGGAAGTCAGGCTGAGCTCCAGCCAAACCCAACTCACTCTGGTCTCATTTCAGAGCCATCACACCCTGTGCTCAGCCAGGGAGAGTTGCTGCGTGACTTTCCATTTGGAACACACTTCAACTGCTTTTATAGGGTCAGCCATGACAAATAGAGGCTATTAACATCCATAAAGTAGTCAAATAGAGAAGCTTGCCCCTGTCTAAACCAGTGACTTAGACCCTCTGGAAGAAAATAACAAACTTACACCCAAAATAAATTATTTTAATTATTTTTCTTAGAATTTTAGCACTATGAGAACTTAAAACATTGAAGTTCAATGTAAAAAAGGTTACATCGTATTTATGCTTGTGATCAAAAATAGCTCTGAATATACATTTAGAAACGGGAAATTAACTCAACTTACATTACCTTACTGTTGTGTTTAACGAAAGAAATTTTGGAAATACTTTTCAGAAGAATTCTAAATACATTCAACTTGCAATTACTCCAGCTATCTGAGAGAATACTAAGGTGACCTGAATAAAGCACAATAGATATAATGCTATCTTATATAAGTCAGGGTGCAAGTATGTTCACCTTCAGGGAAACTTGGAAGGAAGCTTTCTATAAAAAGTAAGGACAGATTTAAACACGGCTGTGGAAAGGAGCTCCAGCGAGCAGCCTGTACTCTGCATCACACAACACTGACACAGCAGTGATGATGGAGAAGGTCATTCCCACTTAAACTGCCACCCAGGGGATCCACAAAAGCTTTCTGTACAAGTCTAAAAGCTGTCCAAATTATCAAGAGGGAGTAAGACAAAATAATGTGATTTGGGGATAAAATGCAACAACTTATTTAGTATAGGGAAAGTGTTAAAATACTTCTGGAGATTTCAGACTTGCAAATCACTGGAAACTAAAAGCAAAATGCAACTTCTCTCTCCATCAGTTTAGGTCTTGAGACAAAGAACTGCTGAGGAGAAAAGTTGTAATGGTCTCCCATCCTAGCTGTCAATGAGAGCTGCAACTTTTTCCAGCTGCTTGTTCCAGTTGCTTTGCTCATCTACTTATTCATTGAGTGAAAAAGCTGGCATTTCTTTGTCAGAAAGTTAAATATAGTATTTTATTAGGAAATCGGCTTATTTAACAACAGTGATTTTAAATTAGTTGTCATTACCAAAAAACAAAATTTTAAAAAATTCAAGTTGGGTTTACCTTAACATTAAAGTGAAAAAGATGACCTAGCCTTCAGATATGTTCCCCATAGCTCTATTCAACCACAGGACATTAGTCCAAAACTTAAATGTCTGCCCTAAGATACACAACAGCCACTGAACTTTTTAAAAAGAGATGTATTGTGTTTAAACAGTATGACTTGCCCACCTGTGTGAGACACAAAAAAACCCCACTCCCACTGCTACTGATTTCCCCTATCCTGAAATGACATAACTGATTTGTGAATACTTGAGGTCAGTAAGAGGAGCAGGTTCATTTCCTACCTGTAATGTACATGTGTCACTGTTGGTTGTCGGTAGCCAAGAATCCAGGTTTGGATGTCTATAGGTTCAGCTTTGGGATATGCAATGGTTGTATCTATCACCCACTGGAGGCCTTTGGATTTGCTCTCTAGGAACAAAAAGAAAATTCCATGTCACTTAGATGAGGGTTGTTCAATTTTTATATTACTTCATGAGGGTATGAGGCACAAATAAGACCATCAAAACTCAAATCCAGATTTCATTACAGAGCACAGAAATACTCCTACAAACTTCAGCTAGACCTAGACTTTATTTCATGGTAATTTCTGTTGTTCTTAGGTACTGTGGTACACAGAATAGAAAAAGTTCACTCACCAGGTTTGAGTACAGTCACAGGGTACCTTGGCCCCAAGGTCAGGTGCTTCCCCCCATTCACCAAAAGGAAAAATCCCCAAATAAACATCCAAGCTCCTTGGTCTGCACTTCAAGCACATTTACACCTGAGCCTTTCTAAAAGATCACTGATGGAGCAATAGCCATGCAGATCTCTCAAACATTCTCAAAAATGTGAGTTGCAGGATGAAGAGAAAAAATTCCACTTTCAAGGTGTACCCAGAATAAGAAAGCAAGAAACAGAAGCTGGTCAGTTTTCACAGTGGGGAAGATACTGCACCCACAAGGTTCCAGGAGAGGCTGACACTAGTACATGTTCATATGCTGCTCAGCTCGCTTAGAAACTGAAAAAAAGGATCAGAGGAGGTGAAAATATTTGCTATTGAGTCAAGAGAGTCAAATCTGTGGGTCCCTTCCAACCCAGAATATTCCGTGACTCTGTATAAAATCTGAATATAGATTACAACCAACAGCAGTCCAGCTCATTAATCAACCTAGCCATGACCCCTCTCTGGCATGTCTTCAATTCACAGGTTTGCAGCAGATCTGTAGAGCAAACCAAGAAGGAAGGGCACATTGCCAAGATGGCACTTTGAGTTTAGCCTGTCAATTTTCTCTCTGTTCTGGAGCTGCCTTGTGTCTGAGGCTGTGTTATGCCCAGGCCAGCAGAGCAATGCTCACTCACTGCTTGAGACACCAGTACAACATGCTCATACCACATCAGGCAGTATCTTTAAGGATTTAAAAAGATGACTATCATAAACAGCCACCCCTGTGCAAGAGCATGTAAGAAGTGCTAGCTTCTAGTAGAAAGTACAACACTCTTCAAGCCTGCAGCTGAGAAAGCTACAAAAGAAATGTAACAGAGGTTCACAGGAACACTGTCAGCACCAAGAACATGTACAGGGATTGACTGTTCACCATCCTTCCCAATACAAGAGCAGACACTCAAAATTCAGCCAAGAGGAAAAATCTTCACAGCAAACAGAAAAATGGTTCTTTGTGTGGGGGGGTGAGGGGGGTGGGAACTATGGGGAATCTCTTGCTAAAGGATGTCAAGAGCTGGGATCAAGAGGAAACTGAGAAAGTACACGGAGGATTAATGAACCAGGCAGAAATCCCCACCTGGCTTGGGAGACCCACAGACAGGAAACTGTCAGAAGCTTGGAGAGTATGTGGGAGAAGTATGATGCTTGTTTGCTGTGTTTACACTCTTCCTCTGTAATCCACCTGGAGTCATGGACAAGATGTTGGGCTAAACAGATGTGTGGCCACTCTTAATTAATTCTACGAAAGATCTACCACACACCTGAAGAAATCTGCAGCCCTCAGTCTGAGCAGCACCCTGAAAGCCAGTTACTGACTCCAACTAGAATGTACATGCAAGGACTGGCCTGCGAGTTTCTACCTGCATTTAATCCCATTTAATTTCCATTTAATTTAATTTAGTGTGAAAAGAAAATTACAGCAATGCTATCACATGTAGCTATCAATTATTGTAACAAGTAGACAGTGTTTTCTTGGTGTCTGCTCATCAGTGGAGCTGTACTGCTTCATTACAAATCCACTTCTCAACTGGGCTAGAAAGCATTTTCTAAAATTCAGATTATGAGTTTTTAGCAGCATGAAACATGCTGTTCCAAAACTCAACCCAGGGCAAGCTGCATAGGTCAAGCTGAAACATTCAGTGTTACCTTCTGGAAATACAATATTTTAAACCCCTGACAGACATGTGAAATGAGAACTGGAGGCTGCAGGCTTGCCAGCATCATGACAGAGCGCTCGTCAAGTCTCTCTTAAGAAAAGCATCATGACAGAGTGCTTCATTTTAAAAGTAGCAATGAATCAGAGAAGAGCCAATATGAAATTAATATTAAATCAACAGAAATATTAATTTAGAAATAGATTTGGAAACAAAGTCATTCAAGTTATTATTTTCCCAGATGCAAAGCAAGAATGGAAAAAGACAAGTAAATTGCCAAAATTAAATTGCCTAAGTGAGTAAGCAACAAAGATCATTAATTGCAATTAAAAAGTGCCAGATGAATATGGGCACATTTTCTCATTATTTACAGTAAAGTGTTTCAAAATAATTTATTCAATATTTAGCTGTATTTAAAGCTGTTCTTTCAGCGGATAATGGTTTGCACTTCATTAAGGGAAGACTCCGGCAGTTCTCTGCTGTGCTGATTTCCTACCTTTTGCTTTTGTGGAGAGAGCTGCTGCAGCACTGGATTCCTCAATCCAGCTCCAAACTCACCTTCAACCCTTTTCAGGGCAGGGTGGGGAAAAAAACAAACAGCCCACCAGAAACCCCAGGCCAGGGAAAAAAATTCTGACAATAACATCACCCTCTACAGACCTCCTTTTAGAGCAAGCAGGTGTTAGTGCAGCTACCTCCACGTGCTTTCAAATCACAGTATTTGTACATGCTCTGGTTTAAAATAGGCCTTACATAATCATCCAAGATATCTGACTGCCAAAAAAACCTACACCACCAAGGATTTAGGAAAATTAATTTTGAAATACATCTTGCTTTTTTTTTTTTTTGGGGGGGGGGGGTGGTTTATACTGTGTTGCAACCTGCTCCGAAGCAAATTTATTTTAAAGCCAGGGAGCTCTGACAGATACTGAAACTGGAAAACAAACTGACAACTGCACAAAACACAAAGGAGTGGTACCTAAATATCTCCAAGGATGCTGCTTTCAGGTGCAAGCAGACCTTTGACAAACAATAAACCCTATTCTTTTTTAAATGGAGCACATTAACAGGAGCTCAAACCAAAGACTGCTGCATTAGTTACAACATGATGTGAACCTCAGGTCTGGAATTTGTACCCCAGAAATCAGGGAGCTGCATATACCTGTGCTCAAGAACTCCTCTCGCCCAGCTTGGCTTGGCCAGCCTTCTGACAGCCAAACTCTTCAACTTTCTACCTACCATTAAAAGACACTCTTATGTTTCATTTCTAGTACTTGCTGAAAGACTGAGCAGCCTGACTGTCAGAGACTTCAGCAGAAGAAGCTGCTGCAGAGGCTGATGTCTTCAAGCACTGTTTTTTTTTCTGCTTGCCACTTCCAGCACAGGTGGAAGATCAGGATTTCTCGAACTGCTTGAAAATGTCAACAAGTCTTTGATGATTCTTTTTAAACAGCACATAAACCTTCTGAATATGCCCACAGGCACCTGCCCTGCACAACAGCACCCAAACCACAGAGCAGTGATGTACCTTAGTGTGAATGGTACATATTTGCCTTTTGAGTGCTAAGACAAAACTGAACGAACACATGGAACAGCAGCTTTCTGGCCTAGAAAAAGAAAAAAAATAAAAAATAAAATTTCAACAGCTTCCAAACTGTTTGTTGTTTGGGGTTTTGGGCTTTTTTCCAAATCATCAGCAGAGGCAAATCTTCACAACTATTTTCTTCACTGTGAACTCAGTGATATTAAGTTGCTTCCTATTTACTTAAGAAACTCATCATCATCATTACTCATCATCAGAGTCTTCAAGGCACTCAAGCTGTTATTCTCTGAAGTCCTTTCCCACAAAATACTTGCCTGTCTAAAATCAGACTTATGGGGGGTTCAGAGCTTCTCTTCATTCCCTCTCTTTGCCATCTCTGGGGTTGCTGTTTCCTGGGATCAACTCATGCTAAACACCAGATCAGACCATGTACAGAACTCCTCAAACCCACCAGCAGACTGTCAGTGTTTGCCACTGAGAAAAAGAACAAATCAAACCACTGAGGGGGAAAAAAAAAACAAAACAACAAAACAAATAGATTTCAGCAGGAAAGCTTGCCTGCAGCTGAGCTCTGGATGGTGTCACACTGCCAGACTGGATTCAGAGTGGGAAAGAATGCACCAGCCAGGTGTGGAGCTGAGGGCTACAGCTTGCACTTGAAAAACAAAGTATTTGCTAGTGTTCACCAGTATTCAGGTGTGGTTTCCTGAACAGAATGCAGCCGAAGAGGCTGTTGGCTCTCCCTGCACAGCAATCTGTTCTTGTAACTTCTCCCTTGCTCTCTACTTTTCCTTGCATGATCAACTGGATCACTGATCCCAGAATTAACTTTTTTCTCCAAAGATTAACTCTGAGACTGAACATCTTACTCATCATTCCAAAATCTCAATGCAACAAACCACCTGGAACAAATCAAGAAGCCTTTTTTCCGAGGGGGAAAAAAAAAATAACCATCAAAAGCTTTCTCACATGTTATTCAAGTCTTCTTCCTCATGTAACAGTAAATCAAAAAGTTTGATTTAAGAAAAAAAAAAATCAATTATGAAGTTCAATGTACAACCCTGCAGAAGTGAAAATTTAATTTCCCTGAGAAACAACACCAGAACTGAATGCACTCTGCTGCATTTGAAAACAGTAAGGTAAGATTTCAGTATGGCTCTAAGCTCACAACAACCTCTTACCAGACAAAAACACTGCTGCATGGTAAAATAAAATAAAATTTAAAAAAACACACTAGAGTAAGTTTGAGCAAAAATAAGCTCTGGAATGTGCATCTTTGAAGAACAATAGCTCCAAACTCCTTTGAATTGTCATGTTTTGGCAAACACACACTTGGGTCACTACAGGGCAAGGGTGACAATGGCTATTCATCACATATTTTTATACTGCCCGTATTTCTATTCTGCATTAAAACCTTCTTCTGGAATGCAGGTGCTGGCAGCAGTGCTGGCCCATGTGTCCCATCTGGAGGCTTTCATCAGACACTAGAAGTACCTTACACGCTCTTCTCAGGGACAGACACCACTTAGCTACAATCTCTGCATTATTTAACTTCAACAGTGGTCTTGCTATCAAATGATTGTACTACCTTTCCTATGTTTTTCCATCCTTCTATTAATTTAGGAATACATTTACATTATTTGGTTAAATAAAACAAGAGTTTCAAAAGGCAGCCAAAGCAACAAGCATTTCATTAGCATTAATTTAGTATTTACTGGCAGTAAGTTAAACTTCACTTCGATGAAAGCTGGTACTTGGGTTTTTAAATACGACAGGAAACTGTTAAAGAGGAAAAAATTAAGACTATAGAGGCTGCTTATCCTGGAAAAGCCACCAATAAAGAACTGATCAGTTTAATACAAGAATGATCAAACAGTATTAATTGGCTACCTCAGGAACATTTGTTCTTCTCATCACTTTACAGAGGGAGAATCAGCTACTAAACTGTGGGAAGTTATTTACTACTATAAAAAAATAAATTGAAAAGGGGATTGGATATTAAGAATACTAACTAATATCGTAACTAAGACTAATGAATTTTTGGGTTGGTTGCTGAACCTTGCACTTTTCAACATAAACCCACCTCTACCAAAGGGATGCCATAAATCAGATTAGAGATCTATAGCAGGACAGATGATGCAGCATTGAGCTACAATCAGCCCAATTCTTGGAACTACCACTTGAAGGCTTCAGTGACATGTGACATACAAAAGCCAGCTGGGCCCAGGAGCTGGGGCATGACACAATCAAACAACTGTATCTGACTAGTTTTGTGTCTAACTGTGAGAACAGTATATTAAGGACAAATCATCTTTTATATAGCTGCCTTTGTCATCTTTTCTTCTTTCACCCAGTTTTACACATCACTCTGGCTAAGAAAGTAGAATGGTATCAAATTTACAATGGTATAAAAGCTACAAAGATAATTTAAAATGAATTAAGTACTAATAAAATTACAGCAGTCAAGAACAGAACGGTGTACCATGACTCAACATTAAAATAACTACCCAGGAAACTCAACAGGACATAATTTTTGATGAGAAGAACTCTTGATCTATAAACCAATTTAACTAAAATCATGTGGGAGAGGAAGGTGAATTCCCATGAGTATCAATAAAGTTTGGTGGAAACAAAAAGACAGGGAAAATAATAAATAAGGGAGCAGAAAGCTTATTATAGTAAGCTAAATAATTTGGCAAGCCAGGACTCCAGGAACATTGCTAAGGCAGTATAGAGCACAAGAAGTGCTGCAGATGAAAAATGTGTCCAGCAAACTGTGAAGTTCAAGTGTGATGTTTCTGATAAAGAAACCACTTCCCAAGCAAAGGAGAAGAGCTGTAATACAACTCTTTAGGTTTAAGGTTTATAGGCAGCCTCTATGCAAGCCACTGGCAAAACATTTACTTTATGTACTACACCTGGCTCTAGCACCCACCTGCTGAACAGGAGGGAAGCTTGATTTCCCTGACACGGGTTTTTCATGTGATTAAAAAAGGGAAAAGATAGAAGAGATTAAAAGTAAAGATATCCACTAACTTTGTAACATAACCACAGCAATTCATACAACTACATTTCATTCAACTGAACAAACATTTTCTGACATGGCAAGAGACCAGTAAAAGCATTTAGAAAGCAACAGATTAGATGAAGAATATTTTATACAAGGCACAAATCAAGAACTAATATTCATACATCTCTGAAAGGGAAGTTTTACAATGCTAGAAACAGTTTTATGGGCTTTAAAGAAGAGAGGACATAAAATACCTCAGTATCACTATGTATCAAATATTACTTTTTCCCAGCATGTAAAATTTGCTTTCACTTTTCCATCCTTTTTAGTACATTTTCAAGTCCATTACTATGAAAGAGTGACAGCTAAATTCACACATTTCATTCCTATTTTTGCCCAATTATCTTTCCTTGAGTAGGATGGACAACATAGTTTCATTTTATTTCTGACAGAATTCCTTTATTTTTAGTACCCAGCTAGGTCAACTACTACCAAATGTTCATTTCTCTAGAGTCTGAATGATGCCATTCAAAGAGGAAAAAAAAAAAAGGAAGCCAGGTTTGATGTTCAGCTAGGCTGATAGCAATCTAAGAATAGGAAAACACAAAATTGGTATTTGATGAGCATTTTTGGTCTCCCTCCAGAACCAGACAACTTAAAATAAATTTGGGGAACTTCTTACTTTCCATACCTTTTTAAGACAGCAAGAAATAGAACAGGAACAGGCCAAACTTTTCTCCTCAAAATACCCCAACTTCTTAACAAGGGTATTCAGTTTCTTTCTTTTAAACCTAAAATGTTTTATGACAAGAGCTTTCTTCAGCCTTTCTTTTCTGAATGTAGCCTGACAGAAAACACTCTTATGCATTCCACAGCTTATTCAGCTCATTTTAAATCCTACCTTCACTTCTGCAAGAAGTGAATAATTTCAATTTATTTCCTATGTTGACAAAAATAACTTCAAAACTAAAAATCTGGAAGCAATTTCTGTACAAGGGTTCTTGTTAACCCTGAGATTTTAACTTCAGACAGAAAATAATCCAAAGTCCTCTGCATATGTGGCTTCATTAGTAAGGACCTTTGTTTCAAATTGCTAAATGATTATCAAAATTTGGCTGTGGAAAGACCAGCACCACCCATCAATAAGAAATTACCACAACCTCCCAACCCATTGTTTCTATAATAAGTAACAGAAATCCACAAGGAAGAAAGATCTAACCCTGCTTTTGAACATGCCAAGAAGTTAATTTTAAAAGCTGAGACTAAAGCACCATGTCCCATAACTACAGACATTTATATCCCAGCTACACCTTCCCCTATAGCCCAGGCAGGAATATTCTTATTCTCTTGTAACTCTTCTGACACGACAGCCAAAATAATCCTTCAAATCTAGTGATCAGTGACAGTTAACTCCAGCAACAATGGGGACAGGCAACACAAAGATCTGTACAGAACAGAAGAACTTGAATGCAGTGCAAAATAGTCCAAGAAGAGGAATAAAGTGTACAGCAGTGGATTCAAAGAAACTTTCAAAGCCTGGAATAAAAATATGAATATAGCTAGAAATACTTTTACAGTAGTTCCATGCTGTCACAAACCAGTGCAAACCATCAATATTGCTGAAAGGAGTAGATCACCTTCCTGTTCACCCTCGGTGCCTATTCCAGTACCTGCTTCTCCTACCATGTGAGCCAAGCCAAGCACTCAGGCAGCCATACCACAGACTAAATAAAATTAAAACTAAGGTGGGTTTTTTCTCTCTCAACATCAAAAATAAAGTTAGCAGAACTAGAACTAATTATGAAAACATTTATATAAAATACATTGCAAATGTACTCGACATTTGAAGAGACCAATTCTACACAATGTTTCTCTTAACTCAAATCTTTGACGTTTCATTTGCTTTGTACCCATATAGTGAAGTGAGCTTTACCTTTTCTCACAGCATCTCCACCTGATGGAGTTCCATTCTCTTGTGGCGCTACAAGCGTTTTCAGAATTACTTGTGTTGCACCAATTCTTGGCAGGGTGACATGTTTAAGAAATGGCAAATTGTTTTTCTTGGCAAATGCCTGGCTTGTTTCTCTTCTTTTCCTAAGAAAGCCACCCTCTGGAAATAAAACAATCCATTTCCGATTGCGGCTCCTGTAATATTTTTCTAGATGATCTCTGAGTAACACGAGCTGCTGGTCACGGTGTGTTCTCCCCTGTAAGGATAAAACACTATCTAAATATAACAATTCCTTAAAAGAGGTAATATCAGACATCATTATTATCTTTCTAAGGTTTCTCTCTTTTCAGAGATAAAAATAAGCCCCTGAGACAATAAAAAGCAATGTTTTCCTTGGAGTGCCTACTGGAGGCTGACAGACCAGGCTTCAGCTGGTTAACCCAGACCTCACTCAGACCTGCACTGCTCCAATGGCTCACCCATTTCTCCTCTTTCATGTATTAGGACAACTTCTTCACTTAAAAACAATAAGATTTGCCCTTAATTACTGCAGAAATATCTTTGGGAACAATCTTTCCTCTTCCCATCTCTGCATGCACCAAGCTACCCAAATTTTCAGAGGAATCTCTTCACATTAATTAGCATTTTTGAGTGCTCCAGAAGTGACTTAGTCAAATCACTCAAAAGACACTGGAGGGTAAATTTAAAGCTCTCCTCAGCAGAGGTGATTTTAATTCTCTGAAATGTCTACAAAAATGCCACAGACATTGCACTGTTTGGTAGTTAGTTGGGTTTTTTTGGTCAGAAGAAGGAAAAGAGAAAGAATGGGGCTGAATGAAAGACTATTTTACTAAAGATGAGTTTTGTGAAAGTGCTCCTCCTACATCTAAGTCTCACCATTGCAATTACTCCTGACTTACCACATGAAAGGGAAAGCTCTACCTGCTCATATCAATGCAATTATAAAGCAAGATAAAAGTCCTCAGTTTTAAGCCAGTCCTTTCTTATCAGACCACAGGACTCCAGGATAGCATAGCAGTTAAGAAAAGAGCAGCGAACAATAACCATCCAAATATTACTAAAGCCTTTCTAGAGGTAGGCAAAGGACCATTACTCACTCACATGAAGTATTTTGCCACACTCAAAGGCTAACAGCCTTGATATATTTTATTTTCAACTGGCTTATCTTTAGACTCACAATGACATAGTTGTATCTGTGATGTCTATGTCAGCCGCTTGACAAAAATGAGGAAAAGTCTTAATTTTTGCAGCTCAGGGATGATTTGGTTTTGTTACTGGAATTGCAACCCCACATTCAGAAATCATAACAAACAAGGTGACAGCCCTTGCCTACCTCAAAATGTGCCTATTGCAAATTCTACCTATTGAAAGAGATTTATATTTTACAAAGCATTCCTTCCATCCATCCTTGCACAATACACAGCTGTGTGCCTCTAGAGACCTTTGTTTTATGTAATTTTGCCTGATGTTTTCTAACTGTGAGAAATCTCACTTCAGCTGTGTACTGCTGCGATTAGGCATTTCTTTATTTCATTCTGAGTGAATTAACTTCTTTTCTTCAGTGTGAAAAGTCATTGATTCCCTCTGTCTCTCCACACATTTTATGTGCAGACAAAGGAACAGGGAGGAATGTATGATGAATATTGCAGTTCATGTAACTGGCAACAGGTTGGTGCTTTTCACTGGCCTCCTGAGTTTCTACTTTGAGTGTGCAGTTTAATCAACAGCCACCAAACAACAAAAAACCCTACCCAAACTGTACGAAATAATCTGAGGGTCTCACTCATTAATATTTGAGATGCTGAGCTCAACAGACATTCTTTCCTGCTGCTTAAATAATAATTAACCTTCAAGAATCAATTAATTACTATTTATACAGGTCCATCACCACTTTGAATTGATCCACTACTATGGCACCATCAAAAGGGACGGTGCCGCCGTTCCTAATTCGAAATTTTGCCATGAGAACAGTGACCCAACCAGACAGACTCTCTGCATGGCTTCAAGGTCACTAAGGAAAGCTGAGAGGTGTGCTCAGAAACAGAGATAAAAAGGACTGGCCATGTATTTTGCTGGTATGTCTCTCTCATAACAGGCTCCCTTCACAACTGGATTCCGTAATCATTTGTGTCTATGCAAATAATAAAAGTAGCTTGGAAAATAAAGTAGCTTCAGAACAAAGACCTTCCCAAACATACACTTTACACCATAATTATTTCATTGTGCAAACCAAAGAGTAAATCCCGTAACACCACAATGTTCCAAATATAAGGATAAATCAAAGCACTGTTATGTGTTTCCATTTACCTGTCTTATAAAGAAGTCTCCATGGATTAGAGACACAATGCCAAAATTTGTATACTTAAAAATATGATCCATCAGCCACATCATCTGACGGACAACCTGAAAAGTAAAAAGAAATTTTTTAAATGAGTAAATTTTCAAGTGCAGAGAATTATGAATTATGTATATACTGGTCACAATCTTGTCACTCTTATGACAGCAATAAAACTAGCAAATAAATAGAATAAGGTCCTTTATGCCCAAAATATAAAGCAGCACAGGTGTTATGCTTCTCCCTTGACAGTAGGATTAAATAGCTGCCTTTTTGTTATGTAATATACAGTTCTACAATATTAGCCATGGCAGAGCAGCCACATGTATCCCTCAGAATTTAACCAAATCCTGCTGCCTGTCCCAGTCAAGCAGCACAGTGGGAAGGCAAAAACAGAGGTTGAGCCCATTGAGTCACTTGACCATCACTTCTTACAAGACAGTGAAGGCAGCTACTTTACCTGTTCAGTCCTTTGGGATTTAAAACAGGAGAATTACTCCCAACAAAGTAAACAACAGAAGGAAAAAGCTTCCTTTCTCCCAAGGTCTTTTTCCTCTATCTCTCCTATGTGTAGTTTTCAAGAGGGGTAGGAAGTGGTTCTCCAAAACTGGAAAATCCTGTGTCTCTTACATGCTCCCAAACCCTAATTCTAGGCTGCCTTTTCTCTTCCCTGTGTTATGAGGCCACATCAAGACTGATGCAAGTTCAGTGAACTTGAAGTCATGTTAGACAGTACTTTTCCCTATACCACTGTCAAAAAAGAATATGAAGGACTGTGACATTTCCCTGGTGCTCAGATGATCATTCAAGCACCTTCTGCTTTTCATCTTCCTCACGCACTTTGAGGCAAACAAAAGAGAGCAGCCTAAGAAATAAAGACAACATGCTAGTATCCCTTCCTATCTGCCAGTGGTACTCCTTATTAGATGCTACACATCCAAAGGACCAAAGGCACACTATGAATTTGTGAGTGACAAAAGAAAAATGAGTTCCTGGATACAATTCCTTATTTGAGACTAGTATTGGTGAAATCGTTGATCCTACAGATATCTCCAGGGCTGTGTTAAATAAAAGTGAGGATCTTAAAGCCAAATTCTTCTCTAAAGACATTAAAATTCTTTCCATTTCAGTAAACTAAAAAGTTTTATGTAAAAAAAAAAAAAAAAAAAAAAAAAAAAGAAAGAAAAGGCGTGCCCTAAGGACAAGAGCTGAAAAAAGCATCACTCTTCAAGGCACTACAATGAGCTCATGCCCACGCAACACCCAAAGGTGACAGTCTGGTGTAGGGAACCACATCCTTTGATAAAAGCACCACCAAAATTTCACTAATGATGACTTAGCCTGCAGCAGTACTCAGGCCTGCCTGCATTCACCTCCTACTTTGGCATTTTGACAACTATAGCTCTATTGTATCAAGCAGAAGTTAAACCAACATAATCTATTTTACTGGAGGAGATAAGCAAGCTTAATACTCTGCTTTTCTGGAAAGAAAATGTGTCTTTTGAGGAGTCAACTCTGGTCCCAGATATTCTATGGCAATCTTGGATGAGGAATTCTTGCCCAGCAGTGCTACAGCTTCTCCGTTACCATACCACTTGATACTGTCTTTTTCTTTAGTTGACCACTGCTCTTCAGAGTCTGAAGTCAATCTCACCTTGTTTCAGGTGACACAGGTCTCCTAACTAGCATCCCTGAGCTTCCTCGGGCTTCCTGAGGAGTGATGAGATTTCATCAAAGGTAAGTGTGACATGCAAATTACAACTAAGACATACACAGTCTGCTGTGTGTGGGCTGCAAAGAGAAACTTCAGAGCCCAGTGATCATAAACCTGCCTGTAAGCCTAGGCAACGGTAAGAAGTAGAAAGTATTTTTATGTATAAATTAATATATACACATACTAACATACCAAATCAAAACAGCAGTTCAAAGAATAGGACACAGTTATCTCGTCTGCAATCAAAAGTCAAACGAGATTAATGGATATTCATTTTAATTTGCTACCAAGGGCAGAATAGAGGACTGCAAAATGTTATTGGTAACTCTTCTGTGTTGTGACTCCTCTATTTAGTACCCTTAGGAATAAACAACACTTATGAGATGAGCCTCTTACCACTTGCATTTCAAGGAGGGTTAAACAAAGACATTGAGAAGTGTTTTGAACACAAATTCACAGTTGTTGATGGCTTCAAAGAACTTTTGGATGCCACTTCAGGTCCTTTTTCCTTCATGCTTCCTGGTTAAGTAAGTTCAGAAGCTAGAAAAAGCTTTTATCAGCTATATAAAAAAAACAACTGGGTGCCTCCTACTCAGACTCCCTTTCACTTCAGTCTACACTGATTTCGTAAAGCAACATGGATAGACTGATTTTCATGTTTCATGTAACTTAACAATGAAACCAAAGAAAGCATAACTTGAAATCTGCAGGCAAACCCCTGCAAGCTAACCTCTTGTCTCCACTGCACCCTTCCCGGCACTGCTTTCTGTTCCAAATCAGAAAAACAACCCTATATTTATCAGTCCTAATTCAGTCAGAAAGCAGCATTTTAACCTACTTTTTCTTAACCAGATAACCTTCAATATTTATGAGAGCACAACTTACTTACTGATTTTTTTTTTAACTCTTACTTTCACAAAGAAATTGGAACAATTTCTCAAATTTAATTAAAGTGTAATTAGGTCACTTCTGGTTCACCTGAAACTTTGCTGTTTAGCTTATATTATGGAATAAAGTACTAATCAATCAATGGAAATCCAGTCCTTCCACTAAAATTCTAATTTTTAGCTAAAGTTCCGCTTCTCTAGTAAGAGATCATTTTTTTCTTATTCATGTAAGTGAATCTAAAACACCAGAAATATCTCAGCACATGTATTTTATCTTACTGCTTTGTGAGATAAAATTTACTTAAAAC
Source organism: Cinclus cinclus (assembly GCF_963662255.1). Taxonomy (NCBI): domain Eukaryota; kingdom Metazoa; phylum Chordata; class Aves; order Passeriformes; family Cinclidae; genus Cinclus; species Cinclus cinclus. The sequence continues at coordinate 90,270,387 of NC_085048.1, forward strand.
AGAGAGGTTACACTCTCACTGGTCTTCAAGTATTTATAAAATGCTAGAAAAAAATACCATCATGGTTCCTGACACCACCCTTGGGAAGCAGTGTCAAGTTGCAAGACTGTCTCATGAGTTTGCCTCACTCCATAGAAAAATCCAGAACTTTAAACTGAATACTTCTGATATTTAAATGAACTTTTTTTTTTTTTAAAGCAGCATTAAACTCTAAGCACTTGCAGATTACATCTGGTTTTGGTCTGTACTGGCTGGCAGAAGCAAGCAAAAGAAATTCTGGACTGGCACAAGCTTAACCTCCCTACTCAAAAAAAAAAAAATAAAATTACAATCTTACTGACAGATGAGTATCAAGCTCATGAAGGACTCCATGTAAAGTTTAAACTGGATTTAAGGAAAGCTGACTAATTTAAACATCTGCATAGCGTATAATGATTATTCCTGGGCAGGTAGGCTTATTTTTTTTCCCTCCAGTACTTTCACAGTCTCATTAAATAAAGACTCTTTAGAAATAGAAAGCATGGTATTTAAAAGCACCTGATCCAGCATGTTCTAGCAAAGATAAACCATCCTGATCTTTCTCATTACTTTCAGCCCCTCATACTACTAATGCTGTATTTTAAGCATGTATCAAAGCTCATATTGTTTTATTTCTTTAATAGCTAAAAACATCAAAGCCATACTAAGCTCTGGACATGTACATTCCAAGAGCAATGACTGCAACTACTTAAGGGAAAAAATAATGATTTTAGAGATTTTCTGCTTTTCTGAAAACATGCAAACATAGTAATTTCCATGAAGATTACTTGTGATCTCAATGCCTTCCTCCATTTTTAGGATCTCCTACATTCAATGAAACTTACTCTGTCTTGACTGAAATGTTTAAACTATGGGGTCAAATGGGATAAACACGACTTAGATTTATATCTATAAACTAGTGGTCAAGTTCATATACCATACATATCCACAGGACTACACCCTCACAGTCATATCTTTACCACTAGATTGACCTATGTACAGATGATGAAGGGAATTAAAAGAGGTTATTCTGTCATTCTACTTATTTGGGTACAGCATAGAATATCATATACACCCAATGCCTCAATTCCAAAGAAACAAAAGCACTTTTAAAATAACCTGTTGTAGGGAAGGAAAAGGGGGAAAGGAGAAGGGGGAAAGGAGAAGGGGGAAAGGAGGAGGGGGAAAGGAGGAGGGGGAAAGGAGGAGGGGGAAAGGAGGAGGGGGAAAGGAGGAGGGGGAAAGGAGGAGGGGGAAAGGAGGAGGGGGAAAGGAGGAGGGGGAAAGGAGGAGGGGGAAAGGAGGAGGGGGAAAGGAGGAGGGGGAAAGGAGGAGGGGGAAAGGAGGAGGGGGAAAGGAGGAGGGGGAAAGGAGGAGGGGGAAAGGAGGAGGGGGAAAGGAAAAGGGGGAAAGGAAAAGGGGGAAAGTCTCTGCTCCATCTTGAATACCATTTTTTCATACTTTATGAGGTTGGGTTGTATGTTTTTTGAATCAGCTTTTCTGTCATAAGCAAGATCTGGAAAACTTTCTTAAGAAATGGCAAATCACTGATAAAGGTAAGTGTACCTGTAACTATATTAACTTGCACTATGATAAACTGTGCCAGTTACAAATTGTGCAGATGCAACATAAAGAAGTTCTTATTTCTTCAGGGTACAATGAAGAAAGCAACACTAAGACACTTCAAGAAAGAAGACAACATTAAGACAGATACAGACGATGCATTTTTTCAGCTTGACAGGTATGCCTCCCACCATTTGCAGCCTAATCATGTACACATGCCTTTCTTCCTGGTTTGTACATAAATTTGATCTCTTGTTTAGATCCTATGCTCCAGTTTCCACTCCTTCAATATGAATTTTCTGAACAGCAATGCATGAAACAATTAACATTAGTAACATTTCTCACCAACAAGTGCTTAAGGGCTTGTGAAATAAGAGCTCAAACAATTTTGACCTTAGCTATGGCTTAACTTTGGCATGCCCTCACTCCTACCAAAATCCTATACACAGTTTGCTCTAACTTCGAGAAGTATTCCATGCTGGAATAAAGTCATAACCAAGAGTTAGACCTGTGTGGGTCTGAGCAAATTTGGCTTGAGTTGCACAAGGGTATGAGGCGAGAGGAAAAAGTCGAGTCCATGATTCCTGTGAGGAGATCCGCTTCCCTCTGCGTTAACCTTGACTGGATGCACAGTGACTCAGCTCACACCTGACCTTCTCCAAGGACAACATTCAGGGTCTATACCTGCTCCAAGCTACTGCCTGTCACACCAGCCCAAATCCAAACGAAAGGCTCCCAGGTGAGATGACCTGGTGGGTTGACAGCCCAAAGCGAGCCACTGGGAACGAGCAGTCCCGAGGGAACACAGCACACACAGCAGCCACCCCCTGCCCCGGATGTAGCCTACCGTGCCTTTATCCTGAAGGCACATCATCAGAGTGCAGACGTCACCCGTCGCTTGGTGGTTCACCAGCACCATGGCTTCATCTTCTGACACTGCTTTAACATCATCACCCCATTCCACTACTATTAAAAATAGTAAAAAACAAAAAGGTACATTTAACAATGAGCACGTGGAAATTTTTCTATCAACAAAAGAAAACAAAACGACCCCACACCCAGACTATAATAATAAAGTAACCTAAATGCTACATGTCAATTTAAATTGGCACATAGCATAAGGCAGGAATATTAGCAGGACTGCTTTTCCAAGCAGAGGGTATCCAGCTTAGTTTAAAATTGCATGCGCAGAATGAAAACAAAACAAAAATATCCTATCAAAACATGTGCACAGAGATTGATCTTTTTATGTCATTATACCATTCTATATTTAGGGTCTGAAAATTACATAAGCTGTTTGACCCAGCTTTCATATTCATCTCTCTCACCTCATTAGATTAAGAAGAAAATTATATTGTCAACAGTGGGTTTTTCTGGCTGGGCTTGTTTGTTTTATTAAACTTAGCAAGTTTTTTTCATTTCTACACTCACTATTATTATTCTACTCTGGTAAAAGCAAAACAAAAAATCTGTACTTGGATCATTAGGTTTAAAATGCTACGTTAAACAAACTCATTCATTCACATCTAAATGAGTTAGCTATAGGCAAGGAAATGGGTTCAGAAAACGCTGCTCAGATGGCAGAATCTATTAGTTAATATTTTGTAGAAAAGAGACCAGATGCTCCAGTGGCAAGAATGATGTCAGAAGGAAGATACAGTTGTTTATCATCCAACACACTATCAAAACCATGCTGAGATAAGAAATGGGGTTTAAAATTGATAGTTCCATCATCATAAAGTAACTAAGTGGAGAAAGAGATTGCCTCCCAAAGACAGGATGGGAAACTAGGAAATATGTGCTGTAAACTAAAGACCAGAGTATGTCTAATGCTGCTACTGGGGCAAAGAGACAAGTGAGCAGAGTCTGTCTTTCTTCAGTGAGAGGGATGGACACTGCAGTGCAGGGTAAAGGGAAAGGATGGACAGGCAGAGGAGTCTCATGAAGTTCCAAAAGAAAAATAAGATGCATTGCCCGTGCATGTAGGATAAAACTTTTTCTGTGTTTGTCCCGTACTATAAGTGGCTCCTACTGGATATTGTTTTCAGTTCTGACAACAAAGGAAATATTTCACCTGCACTACTGATTCTTTTGTACTGTTAAAAGTTCTTCAGGCAGTGAAAAACTCTCAGCACAGGCCAATTACTTGACTGTCTGTCTTTTAATAGAAGGTTTAACTGATGCAAAGGTAATAGGCTATGCACTGCAGACAAGAAGCAGTAATCCATGCATAGCTTCCCTGTCCTTGAAGAAATCCATTAGCATCACACTTTTGAAAATTCCCACTTTTTTACTTCCTAACAGCTCCAAAATTAGTACTGAATTGAGACTTGAACACAAAATTAAAAATAAAATGCTGTATTTGGTCACAAGTAGATAAAATCAGACTAGAGATGAAGGTGAACAGGACTACTCATTCCATTAAGTTCAATGTCCTTTCCTTTCCTCAGGAAAGCTAAGCACAGATTTTTCCTTATTTTTCTCACCATGAATTTTGAAGATCTCCTTTATCCCTCCTCCTCACTATGTGAAAATTCCCTGTGATGCCCTCTCTAACTCCATGAAAGTTGAGAAATGCTTGGCCATGGCATCCTAGTTGACCGCACACCTTCCTTATCAAGTATTTCACGTATCTCAGAATGGCAGTATCCTACAGAGTAAGAGACTAAGATGAAATGAGAATTGTTTTAAATGCAAATGAACCAACCACATACCGACTTTGAAATTATTACTTCAGTATTTCTATTAAGTAGCCAATATACAATAGCCTTACTGAACTGTAGGTTTCTAAAAGTAAAAAAACCCTAAGTACTAAATATATCAAGTATCAACAAAATCACTTTTATCACATCAAAAGTAGCTAATTGTTTCCAAATAAAACTACTTTATTCCTAGATCACTCAGAAAATAAATGCATTCCTTTACTGTAGATATTTCTCTGGAACACAGCAATTCAATACTAATAATTTAAACTGTAGAACAGTTTAAAAATGAAGCTCTTCAAAAATTATTCAGAGATCTAACTTTACAATGGATTAAAATAAAGGTCATGACTAAAAAAATACAAGTCATGAGAAGCAGCATACAATTGAAAACAACTAAAGAGCACTTATGAAGCTTAATTTTTTTAAAGTATACTTTTAACATACTAGGGGAAGAGGGATGTCTGACTTTGAAACTTTGAGATAGGCCCAGTCAAAGAAATACATTCTTACTGATTTTACCTACTGTTGTTAAATACAAGAGGATATAAAACAAGCAGCTCACAATGCACTAAGAGGTTTCAGCTGAGAAGTAAGAAAAAGGTGGGCTCTGTGATCCCACTCCAAATGCAAGGTGAAGAAAAATGAAGTTGGGATTTAATTCTTCAACTGATTTACTCCACTCATTTTACCTATCAACCAGCCAGGCTAACAGCTCAACTGCAACTCAGCTGACAGGTAGTGGGTTATTAAATCCCAAGGTATTAGCTGGCCTTCCTCTATTCTTCCCCCTGTGTCACTGCTGCTCAGGCAATCAGGCTGTCTCTTGTGCTTAAGAACGCTTTATGGTCAATTGATTGACCTGATTATAAAAGGAGAAAAGAATCACTTTGTGCAAGTCCTTCACAGAGCATTTCTGGATTGAAAAGAGAACAGTAAACCACAAAAGTATGCAGAAAAACCACTGCCCTTACTGCAGTTTTTTAAAGAAAAAAAGCCAAACTCTCAAGTCTCTCGAATTTTAAGTTCATGGTGTCCCTCGAAATTCAGCAGGGGGAAATAAATGCTTGTCTTCAATTTTGTCCCCACACAAAGGAGAACCTTTTGCTTTAAAAAATACTTGCACTATTAAATTACTCCACTGCAGTTGGAAACATTGAAATTAAAACCTCAGCTACATGGCAGCAGAACCAACCACACTGATTTGCTCCAATGTAAGAAGACAAAAAACAGCTCAAAGACAAATATTTGTCACTCGAGGGCCTGAAATCCAGCAAACCTTCCTCCACAGCTTCTATTGCCAGAACACATTTTCTAAAGACAGCAGTTCTGTCTACAGCCTGGCAATAGTCAGATTTCTGCAACTGCAGTTTCACATAGTAAAATAACATAAAGGGAGGAAAGAGCAGGAAATCATTTTAATGTGGCAAGACAGAAGTGACTTAGCTGAAAGAGACTTCACTTGTGACTTCAAGTTATGAGCAAAAGGCTTCACCAGAAAAGGATGAAGACAAGTTTACCTGCAATTACATGAGCCCCAAGACAGAAATATTTATCCTTCTCTCATGAAAAGAAGTCCAAGATGTAGAACATCAAGAAAATATTTTGCCTAATGAGCCACAGACTTAGCTTTTTATGAGCTAATCCTTATAGAGCTTAAAGAAAAGAACAAAAGTAATAAAAAAATTCCCATAATTTTACTGAACAATTACTTGCTGTTGAGAGTTCTCAGAACACTTGGCTACTTTGAAATCATGTCCTTAAGGTAACTGTCTGCATGCAAGTAATGCTATGAATAAATATTCAAGCACTTCAATTACAGTATGTCATTAGGCTGAGCAAAGGACTACTAACCTAACTAAAAATTCATTAGATTTATTTTATTTATTTCATGGTTTTGAATATACCTGGAAGAATGACAGTCTACTTGTCTGTGCAACTGCCCAGACATTAATATGAAAAACTACATTTTGCATATTGTATTTTAAAACATTAAAAATTCCCTGAAATTTTCAGCATCTCTTCTTTTTATAGTCGGTAGCTGCACTACAGTGTGTGCCCTAAGAATTGGCAGAGATCTCCTTGGCCTAATAACAACTTAAGTCCTAATTTATTTTTTGAAAAGGCACAGTTTTAAAAAACTGACCATTTATAGCAAGGTCAGGGAATTGACCTTAAGCATTCTAATCACAACTATTGAAACACAAATCACCTAAAGGTTACAGTATATGTAAACATGATTGATTTGGATATCCCCTTTATTTGCTATTTAGACTGGAGTCCACACAATATTCACAACTTTCTCTAGAAACTGGGAGAAGTTAAGAACTTCCACTTCAGAATTTCCCACACAATGGGTGAGGTTGGAAGGCGTAAGAGTGGCTCATTCAACCCAACCTCCCTGCTCTAGCAGGATCATCCCAGAGCACACGGCACAGGATTGCATTAACACAGTTCATGAGTATCTCCAGTGTGGGAAACTCCACAGCCTCTCTGGTCAATCTGTTCCAGTGCTTGGTCACTGCACAGTAATGAAATTCTTCCTCATATTCGGGTGCAAATTCTGGTGCATCATTTTCTGCCTGCTGCCCCTTGTCCTATTGCCAAGCAGCACTGAACAGAGCCTGGTCCATCCTCTGACATCTCCCTTCAGACACCTAAGTAGATTGATGAGGTCCCCTCTCAGTCACCTCTCTCATCTTTTCCTCCTCAGAGAGATGCTCCAGTCCCTGCATCATCTTTTAGACCTCCACTGGACCAGCTCCAGTAGCTCCATGTCTCTCTTGTCCTGAGGTGCCCAGAACTGTACACAGCACTCCAGATGTGATCAGAACTGAGGAGCAGGATCACCACCCTCATCCTGGTGGCAATACTTTCCCTAATGCTCCCCAGGACATCATTGGCCCTCTTGGCACAAGGCACTGCTGGCTCAAGGACAGCTTGTTGTCTACCAGGACCTCAAGGTCATTCTTGGCAGAGCTGCTTTCCAGCAGGTCAGCTCCCAGACTGTGCTGCTGGTGCACAGGGTTATTCCTCCCCAGGTACAGGGCCCTGCCTTTTCAGACCCATCCTTAGTTTATCTTCCCTTCTGATCACTTGCATCCATGTCACAAGACTTCATGAAAACTTACTACAAGAAGCTGCAGACTGGCAAGTCTTAGACTTGAACAGAATCACTTTTGGTCAACCGCTTGGAAACCTTTAGCAACAAATAAACAGCATTATTGAAGAACAGCCTTCCTCAAAAGCCACCCTGCTATCTAGCAGAAAGAATGTTATTGTTAGGTATTCAGCAGTGACTAATGCCTGACAACCACGTTTCTATGTTTTAAACATTTCCCCTCTTACTCAAGCATTTAGGTCTGGCAAGTTGCAGTCCTGCTTTACTGTTATTCACAAATGACTCGTCAAAGCATGTTTCAACTGGAGCAACCACATACAGTTGTTCAACTCATTTGTCTCTCCTTAATAGATGGGATTCTTTGATAGCTGATATTACGAAATGCCAGAAGTAATGCCAGAGATTAAATACTGCTTAGACGTTTTTAACCTTTCACAAAAAGCTTAAGGCATTTATCTCTGGGAATTGGTTGTCTACAGTGAAAAAAGGGAAAACAAACAATGGACTAAGCTAATTATCATACAGTAAGTCTTTTACACTTATTAAGCATGTATTTTAGGGTCAGAAGGTACTTAAAAACACCTACATAAAAATCAGACATGTACTACTGGAAAGAGAAAAATAGCTCTTCCTATCCCACCCATTCCTTCCAAAATTCCTACTGCCAAGGAAGATTTCATATCTTGTTTTTAACAGCACACAAGAGGCACAGATGATGAGTAAAAATACAGCACAGAAAAAGAGGGAAAGAACATACATACAAGATCATATCTCACTAAACATGGCTTCACTTAACATACTGTCCTGCTTCCATTAAAGAATGTACCCTTCCTAACAGAAGTATTGTTGATTTCAAGGCTATTACAATATCTGTATCTTTAGGTTGTGAACACGCAATTTCAAATCAGATTTTGCTAACAAAAAGAGCATCCGTTACAGATAACTTGATTCAGAATTTCATGATGATAAAGGGAAAAATTGCCAGTGCAGTCAGTTTATTTTCATGAAGGAATAGACTTGAAACAGAAAATTCAGAGTAGGAGCAGCATCCGGAGAAGAGAAGGCTGCAAATAAAGGGAGGTTGTTCCTCCAATATATGTTAATAAACCAAGGCTGGGTTTAAGATATCCCAGTTACCATCTTTGGTTTTTTGTGACCGTTTTGCACACCTCTACGCTTTATTGTACGAAACAACATTAATTCTTTTTTTTTTTTTCTCTCAGTTCTTCTTAGCTTCCATTCCTTCCTTCTCCAGTTTAAAGTCAGATCTGCTTCCTAGACAAGAGCACTTTAGTAGTATTTATCCCCTAATTCAACCCACCCTCTTACTTCAATTAACCAACAGTCAGAAGTATTAAAAACAGGAGACGATTATAACAGAAATGCCCTGGCTCTCTCACCTTTCTAACCAACTCAAGAACCATGCTTTTCCTAAAGCACGGCAGTTCCTTGTGGAAACAGGCTCTAGCAATGACTACTTTTGAAGACTGACTTAATTTTCCTGGAGTGCACGTTGAAGACCTCATGGGTACAGTTTACTTGAGTTCTATAATTCATTGGCACAAGAGATGACGCTCGTGGCTGAAGAGAGGGCTCCTTTTACCCACACATGAATGAGAATCAATAATCAGCAAAACCTTAGCTCACCTTCAAGGAAGCAAACGTCTTCCACTGACTTAAGTACTGGCAATACGATTACATTTTGCAGTTGTATTAGGCAAGCACTTCATATGATGAGAAAGCTTTTAAAATTAACAGATACTGTCAGAATACACAAGCTATAATCACAGCAGATATTTAAGGAAGAGTTCCAGTATATCTCAAGTACTGCAGGAACATATCTTGCACAGGACATACCCTCCAATTTTTTTGGACGTCTCAGTTATTTTATGCTGCTCCCACAACACTGCTTGAAATGCAGAGGCACCCAAGCCCCACAGCTCATTGTTTTGATCATCCAAATTGGAAGCCCAGCTGCAGATGGTGGTTCCTGCTCCCAAGGAGTAGTACAAACCACAGTGTTTGCAGCCACACAGGTAAATGGGAACTGTGAGATGTGAAGATTGCCACTGATGTCAGCTTTCATGACTATAGTGGTGATGAACTGTAGCAGCTGAGAAGGAACTCCACTCTCTGCTTTGCTGCTTCTATTCTTAGAAAAGCAACTGCAAGACTGAAAGAAGGAGATGGGAGTGCTGAAATCCTTTTGAAGTACCTCACACTCATGAGTCAGAGCACTCACAGAAGGAGCAGGCTGAACAGCACATTCCTCCCCAGTGACAGATAAAATACATTAACCACTAGAAGAACATCAATGCATTCATGAACTAATATCCTGATGCTCTAAAACCTTACATACTGCAGATGTTATAATAGGCAAGGGAGGGGGGGAAAGCTTGTTTGAAGTCTAGAAGGAGAAGCAAAACAGTGGGGTAGACTGGCAAGTTTTCCTCATGATTAAAGAGTATTTAAAAATAAAAAATCAGCACAAGTAAAGGTTATTAAGGGACACTGCAATCAAATGATCAGGCCTAAAAGTTGAAAATTAACATGACAAGTTTTAAAGCATGCACACAAAAAATTATCTAGTTAGAAGCACACTATCACCAAGGTCCTAAAAAGGCAGGTGAACCTGAGCCAAGAGTAAATACACTTCAGATTATCTGCCACCACTTCAGCTTATGTGCAAAGCTGACATCCTGTACCATTCTGGTCATTCCCAGTTACAGTGTGGAAAGAAATTATGTCAACCTATGTTCAAAAATGTCTATTTCCAACATGAAATAAAGACAAAATCTGCAAGACAGTCTCTAAGATTACCATAAACCAAAAAAATGGACGTAAGCTAAAGATGAAGTTTTGCCTTTTCCCCATCAAAAGCCTCTAAACATTGGGGATGACCAAAAAATTTTAACACCATTAAGTGACAGAAGCAAAGAATCATATTTTCATAAAACAAATATCTAAGAGATTCTGAATAGAAGGACCTCATTTGACAATCACTGACCACAAGATCTATCATATGAAAAAATGTCCCATGGAATTCTGGTCCAGAGATGTTTTACTCCTCCTTAAAGAGAGTATGAATTTGAAAATTTTAAGCGACAACCAAGCATACATTTTTTTTTACCCCTCTGCACTCCGTGATTCAAGTTCAAAGTCAGAGACAATGACTGAAACACCCAGACAATCTCTCATCACAGAGGTCAGCACTTTCTTAACTAGGCCTGTTGTCAGACAAGGCTGTGGGGTCCTGTATTTCTGTCTCTTGTATCCACAAGAATAATTTTAACAAGTGGAAAAGGATTCTCACTAATTAAGCACGTGACTTTAAATACTGAAGCCACATAATACTTTTCCATTGTTTTAAAATGCAAGTGTCAAAATTTCAGGGTTTCACCTCTAACACTGATGTCTGCTTTTAACAAGGGGAATATTTAACGTCAGACTACCCTAGGTTGGTAGAAGTCCTTTTCAGTGTACTGTATATTGAAACTACAGTAATTTAACTATGGTTGCAATGCAAAACACATCCTAATCTAAAAGAAAACTGTATCTGTAAGACTGCTTTATGAAAACCAGCCTGGCTTTTTTAGAATTAAAAAGAAAAGCTACTTTAAAAGCAGCAATTCTGGAATACAACACCACTACAACATTTCCAGGATGCTTTTTTGCAAAAGGTTAAGTACTACAGAGGAACAGGAGAGGAGGAAAGAGTGTTGGTTTTCTCTAGTAAAAAACATGCCAGTACTTCTAGGTAAGGAAAATATGTTACAAATACACATCTTCCTATTATTGTTACCCTTATCACCCTTTCAAGAAAATAACAGTTAGCTAAGGCTCTGTATTTTTAATAACAACTTCAACCCAGCAGGGTGCTACAGTACTTTACCCATGCTCATCTGCCCCATCACTACTGCTGTGCCACTAAGCAAGCAGGAACAGAGCTGGCAAACAGGGTCTGACTCAGCAAACACCAACAGGCAGGAAAAAAAGTGATACAGTGCTTTTGTCTTTATTTTCACTTTAAAAACTACTGTTACTTATAAAAAAAAACCCCATCTGCTACATGAGGTGGAGAGCTTGTTCCCTCCTGGATTACAGTCAGAAATTACCACATGATTTCATGCTCAGTATACAAAGTGGTGGGAAGAGGGAAGAAAAGCAGGATGTTTGGGGTGATGGTGCCCATCTTCCCAAGCAAACACTTGTGTGATGGAGCCCTGCTTTCTCAGGGATGGCTGAACACCTCCCTGCCATGGGGAAGGGGAGAAAGCCTTCCTTGTTTTTCTCTGCTTGTGTGCCCAGCTTTTGCTTTCCCTATTAAACTGCATTTGCTTCAACCCATGGGTTTTCTCACTTTTACTTTCAATTCTCTGACAGATCCTGCTTGGGGGGGAGCAACCCAGCAGCTGTGTGGGGCTTGGGGGGTGGCTGGGGTTAAACCACAACAAAGAACCACTGAGATGATTAAGGGACCAGAGCATCTTTCATAGGAAAAGAAGTTGAGGGAACTGGGACTGTTCAGCCTGAAGAACAAAAGGCTTCAGACCCAAGTACCCCTGTGTCAGCACCTGGCAGGAGCACAGAGAGAGGTGTAAAGATGACTTAACCAGACTCTTCCCTGCAATGTCCAGTGACAGCTTGAGAGGTAATAGGAACAAATAAAAAAATAAAGGATATCCCACTTCAACACAAGACAAAAAAACCCCAACAACCAAAGCATTTTTACTATAGTCTGTTTCCAGGTTGCACAATGAGCTTGTGAAATGCCCATCCTTGGAGCTGATCAAACCCTGAGAGGACATGAACCCATGCAACTTGTTCTAACTGACCTTGCTTTGAGCTATATGATCCTCAGAAGTACTTTCCAACCTGAACAATTCCGACAGCCTGATACCAGGAGAAAAAACAGTGATAACAGAACTCTCTTAGTGGATATGTACAGCTACAACAAAACCTACAACTTCATCCTGCAGCATGAGAAGGAACAGCTTTTACAATCACAAAGCACATGTTCAAATAAAAACTGGCAATGTTTTTCTGTCTTACTGCTGCAGAGCTGCAGTAAAGACATAAATCTGAAAGACAGTCCAATTCTTAATATGAAAGAAGCAAAGTATGATTCATTTAGAATCACCAAACTCAGGCAAAAAAGTAGGACCAACTCCAGAAGCTTGAGGAAACAATGCATTTTAGCCAGAATAAGCCACTGTGTAAACTGCTAGGAAGTCTTGATATCTTCACCTGAAGATCTTAATTTACATATTTTTGTCTTTAGCTATATTATGGAAAAGTGAACTCCTCTGTTGAGGTTTCTGTTTCTGCATGATAAACATAACAATATAAGCAGTGAGACTGAAACTGAGCTACTTTAAGTTACTCAAATACCAAGATATTCAAATTACTGCCTAATACTCAGATATAGCTAGTGACACCTACTCAAACACAAAACTTAAGAGCAGTAACAAGTAAACAAAAAACCCCAGCAGGTAAAGTAGGAAGGTCCCAATTATTTCCCTTATTATCTTTACCCAATATATTTATCTAAAATAGTTACCTAAGTTGCTCTTACACTCGAGAAGCAGAAGAGTCACTGCAACATCATGGGACAATCTATGCTGGTGGAAAAAAAAAATAGAAGGGGCAAGCCAGCACAATCAGGGTTATCAGAAGATGGTATGATGGGGCAGCAAGTACCAGCTGAACCAGGATGAATCTTTACAGAACTGTGGTTTGCTACAATGGAAGACCTGCTGAGCAAGTCTGGTTGGCCCAACAAGAAAAGCATAACCAGTACAAGTCACCCAGGTTACCTTCAAAATTGCTGTGAATTTCTTTTTGAAACAAACTTCTTAGGTATGTTGTGCTCTCTACAGCACAGCAAAGTGTAGAGTTGTTTTTTTTTTTAAATAACATGTTTAGAACATGCTAAAAACCTGCAACCTCTCCACTCTTTTTTTGTAAGCTTATGCACAACAGAACGTTAAACATCCTTGGTACAAAAATATTTGTTGTCATGTGTCACAGAGACTACAGAGCCACTATTTAGGCAGGGATAGGGTGACAGCTGCTTAAATTTTAGTGGGCTTTGGATTTGTTTGGGGAAAGCAAATCAAAGAAACTGTTTTCTCCCTAAGAGAGCAGTCTGCAAACACACCCTCTGTCACAGTTAAAGCACTGCATCCTAGCAATAACCTGAGCTGTCTTTGCAGAATCAACTGACTAGACAGCAGAAATTACCCAGAGGCAGTACCAAAAACTACAGTACCATTACTACAGTTTCCTTCTGAGTCACTAGCAATGGTATGCATTACTAATTTGATCCTGCTGCTTGTCTTTCCAGATGTGAAACTCTCCATGATGCCAAAAAACCTCATTCATAAAGTACTTCTCGTGCCTCTTGTTAAGGTGGCACAAAAAATACAGCTAACACATCATACAGACTTAAAAAGCTAACAGATACTCAAAAGCTAATATTAAATGTAGATAAATACATAGATATTAAAAAGCTAATAGGACTAATGCAGTCAGACAAAACCCAGTCAGGTCCCAGGGGAGACAATGCCCAGAAAAGAGAGCCAAGGTTTTCTGCCCTAAAGTAAAGGGATACATTTCAGATTGTGTCATCAACACCAAAAAACAGTATATCCAAACCAAATGTGTGAAAAATCCCACTAGGATAATGGTCTAAGCAGAACAAATTACTTGTGAAATTGCAGGCCTGTTTCCTCCAGAGAGAGAACTCTCTTTCAAAGTGGGGGAAAGGCTGAAACTTGCTTTGCAGCCTCAGCTGTTCACTCTGAGAATCCTGATGTAAACTGGTCAGCCTAGAACAAGCTGGTCAAAACTAATAACCAATAAGTCACTGTACAGGAACACAGCACTCCCACAACTCCTATCCAACTCTTCAGCTGCTTCTGCAGAGGTGCATACTGCAGGACTCTGTTAGGGATCAAATTTTTTTCTTTGTATAACAGAAATGGGGCCTGCACTGTGTAGTCCAGAATAATATAAGTAATAGGGAAACTGTACAAAGACTCACTGTACTTGCATTTGCAAGGCAAAAGCCAGGCTTTAAACAAATAATTTGGAAAAATCTATAATGCTTTTTCAAAAAGAAAATAAAACATAAGCAGAGTGTAATGGCTACAAAGAAATAAAGATAAGAATCATCTATTACCATTGATAGATAAATAGGTGGATGCAATCCACACTACATTTTTCTGCTTTTGAAGTAGACAGATTCTGGTTGCTTCTGGGAGCAATACATAAGACTTGAAGGAATTTATTACAGAAATTTTAAGTATATTCACTGACAACTGATGAAATGCTGAAAATCAAATCCGGATAAAGACTATATAAAATTTTCATTGTTACTTAAGAGGGAACAACCTCTACCACTACAAAGTTCTGCAAAAATTGCTGGTTTACTCTTGGGGGGGAGGGAAGAGTTGAAGTGCTTTGAAAGCCACAGTTCCAGCCATACAGAAAATTCTGCTCCCACTTAATCTAGATCCTCCAGTCAGCCCAGCTGAAAATAGGGCTTTAAAGAGTAAGTAACTGGTGGCAGATAGCAATGAACCTGCCCAGGAAGAGATGGCCATTTCCTCTCCTTTTAATATTTGCAGATTGCAAGTTCCCAATATAATAACAAGGAAATCAGGGCATCTTGAAGTTTTTCAGATGTTTTTCCCAAAAAAACACAGCTGTAGAAATTATGACATATGCAGCAATGTTGCAACAAATATCCCAAGCCACTATACCAAGTCTTTCTGGGGACAGCAGAACTCAGCCAAATTTAGTTGTTATGTATTCCACGAGGGTCTGGAGAGGGTGGCCAGCGATGAAAAAAACACTCGCTCTAAGTCTCACATTTTTAACAGAAAGTTTTAAGTTACTGTATGATTTGGGACCACAAACTTTTCAGAGCACTACACAAGAGGTACTTTGAAGTAAAAGACAAAATGCAGAAAACCGTCACTGGGTTGCAAGAAGAGAGAAAGCAATTTCTCATAGGAAACTGATAAAACACAGCTATATTACTGCACTTACATAATAGTTAAGAGAGGTAACTCATCAAGGGTTTTCTGGTACCCATGAAAATTTCTCAAGGGCCTTAAGGTTTATGAAATACAGGAATCAGGAAACTGCAATCAGACTGGAAGTGAGCAAACATTGCTTTTTCTTTATGCAAGATGTGGAACTTGCCTGAAACTCCAGGTGAGAGTTTGCATTCATCTCTCCCCACATATAAACCCTAATTAATAGCATGGTGAAAAGGCCTGATCAGCCCCCAAGCATTCAATTGCTTAGCTCTGAACTGCACCACTGGGATCAGGTGCAGGCAAGGGTTACAGCAAGAGGGTACAAGGAAAGCTGCCAGAATGACAACAGTTAAGGACTAAGACCATGCTTTTCAAAATCCAAGCTACATTAAAATAAAACTCTCATTACTAAGCAAGGAAACCATTTTCTCAGTGTTCAAATCAGCTGGGCTCTGAAGAACATGGTATTTCATATATCCTTTAAATAAGTCATACTGATTAAATGCAAACAAACAAAACCAGATCTTAATCTGCTTTTCCTCCTCATTGAAGCAAACTGCATGACTTTAATCACTGGCTGAAGGTTCAAATCAAGAACACGATACTATTACTGGAAGTCAAGATTCTAACTATGGTAAGACCACCCCTATACCCCAGCTCTGATCATCACCTTCTGTTTACCTAAACCAAGTTGACACCTTGCAGTTACGTCTCCATATTCTTCAGTTCTCTCCTAAGTTACCACAAGACATGATGATGTCTTGTTACACAGCTGATGTTTTTCAGCCCAGCTCATTGTCCAGTATTAATAATCACCACACAGAAGTAGTGCCAGAACTATTTGGAAAACCCTTCACTTTTAGATTATCTTGGTTAAACAGCCTACATGGGAAAGGCAAAAGGCCTTTCTGTGCATTTATTCATTGTCTCCTTACAGTGACTTCAGAACTGAGTAGCTTGTCTCCACTTGAAGGACACTGACCATCTAAACCTTTTCAACTTAGTCAAGTCTGGACAGAACAAACAGCTACTGAGCACCTGAATGCTCACACCTGCACTGAGAATGCAGATGCAGCATAATCTGAAAATCAATATCCTCAAGCCATAAAGCTGGCTACTAATCAACAGCTGCAGCAATATTCACTTCACCCACACAGCTCTGTGCCACCCTCCAGTTCCAGAGGGATAGTGTGGCCATATAGTACAGAACACACCCAGGCACTGGACATACTCAAGCGGCAGCCTGGAAGGGGACACTTAAAAAAACCGAAAGGCCTACAAAGAATCAAAAAATAACTGGATACAGATGCAAGAAAGAAGGATAAACCTTTTAAGAGAAACTTTAAATGTTTCCACCATTATGTTTCAAGGACTTTAAAAAACTTCACATCCATGCTAAAATAACAGTCTTTACAACAAGCTGTAACATGAACAAGAACTGTGAAAACACTGTCCCTCAGACTTGTTAGATACCAGGTTAATTTTTTCCAAATAATGGATTTTATAAAGGCTGGGAGAAATGATGTTCAGTTACCACTAATGTAATTAAATAATTTAATCATAAACCAATTAGAAGCTAATGATGCAAATAAATATAACAGCAAATTCCTATATTTAGTTTTATGTTTCTGTTTATGCAAATTCCATTACTAAAACAAGAGGCCACAGTAAGACTAAAAAGCATGCTGGAATGTGTATGACACCAATTCTAACTGGGAACTTAAGTATTACTTTTGTTGGTATGACACAACAAATGATTCAAGAGAACAAAACCTCTTATTAAATTTGCCCCAGGTTATCCTATACCAGTTCAGCAACTTTTAAGAATTAAGTGTGTGGCCAGGTCTCAGGTTGACAGTAAGCAGAAGCCCATCACAACTTCAGAAGTAACACCTTTAATGGCATAGTCAGGCTATCACAAATTAAGTAATTAGCAGGAAAAAGCAGCCTCTCTTTATATTATTCTAGCTGATGTGCCTCAAAGCAGCAGCAGAAAGTTTACCGTTCCTAATTTTACAAGAAGTTTAGCTCTCTGGCATCTGTTTCTATTACAAAATAAACAATCCTCTTACACCTGCTGACAACTGCAAGAAGTACCTTGGATTTGTGGCAGACGCTATTTGGAACTTCAGTAGTACTTCCTACTAACATAAAATGGTCACTCTCCAGAAACAAATTTATTCAAACATTCTGACTGGATGATTCCAATACCTATCCTTCATCTTTGGTGCACAGACCAGCATTAAATGCACCTTTCAATTAAATACTCGGGCTCAAATTGTGAAATATGTTGCTGCACTGACAGTAATTGAGGCTTCTCTTTTTCCCTCTCTTTTCACTCCTCACATTAAAAAACAATTCTACAGCTCAAATAAAAAAACCAAGTTTCTGCAGACTTGGAACAAACTGTGAAAATGACAGCAGAAAAATGTTGGGGAATAAAAAAAGAAAAAGAACAGACTTCAGAGTACTTCAATTAAAAACTACTTCAGTGCAGAGCAGTTTCTCTGCAGAGCACCCATAAAGGGGTTGAACAACAGAATTGTGAAAGAGACTGTGGAAATGGGCTTCTCCATTTCAAATATAGAAAGGTGCAACAAATGAAAGAAGACATGATGACTCTCAAACTTCTACTTTACAATTAAATGATTAATGTGAATACTTGTAAGTCTGTTGGTAGCAATGGGCACTGTAAGCACTTTAAATGCAACTCGTTATGATCTGTGGCTACCAGTGGCTCACTCTGCTCCTGAAACTCTTGCCACAAGTCTTATAAATGACTTTTTCTTCAAACAAAAAGAAAACTAGGCAAAAAGATAAAATAAATATTAGCCAGACTACAGAAGTCTAGCACTCCCACAGAGTAAGAGCTTTGGTCAATACCATTTAAACATCAAATTCCACCTTTCCAACCAAATCCTCCATACTTTGCTCAAAGAAACTTCCTCAGATCAAATCCAGTGAATGACCAGACAGCCAGATTTACCACACAGTTCTTGCAAAGTATCAGGAAAGGGTGGTAATGGGACTGGAAAAAAAGGGAGGAGGCCACCTGCTAGGGTTCCTTCCCACAGCAGCCACCCAAAATAACCCTTTGCCTTCCTACACTGACGCACAGTGAACACCACCCGTGGTTATGTGAACTCAACTCTGCATTTTAGCTTTTATAGCTCAGTAGGATATTAAAACAAATCAGAGAATGTAAGCAATCAAGGGGAAAAAAAGTTATGTTTCAGTATTTTCTCCCTTCTAAAGAGAAGATGAACAGAAGTGCTCCTCCAGCCCAGAGAAATCTCGTCAAACTCCAGAAGCCCAAGATAGGCATCAAATGATCTTGAGTGTTTTGAGACGTGTTAACCAAGACAACAGAATTACCTGGGCAGACCTTGCTGTTGTCCCATTCCCTTCCTCTGTTACCACATTAGAAGACAAAAGCATTAGGTTTGATAATACAGACGGAAGAGTTTCAAATACAAAAAATATTCATTTGTTCATTTTTATGTCATGCATTCCATGCAAGAGGTTAAACAGACCTTTATATTAACCACGCCTGCATCTGGGAACATTTTTACAAATGTAAACTGAGCCTCAGTGGTCCTTCACTCTCTATTAATGTATACACAGGCTATGGTTCTATTTATTTTCAAGTAACGCTGTTGACAGGAGCAACAACAACTGAATTTCGTGCCAGAGACAACCACAGGAAATAAAAATGCGTAAGAAAGAAGAATGCATTTGGAAAGGAAACTGGCAGCTATCGGAGTTGGAGATGTGCCAGGCCATCCATATATATTTATGCATATCAAAATAGGACAGGTTCAGATACAAAACTCAAGAGGCCACACTTCTAATGTGATGCCTTCAAGAGTGGTGCAATAGTGGTACAGAACCCTTCTGGACAGACTCTCATGCTGCTTACAACCCACACCACTGGTCCCTCCCAGGTTGTTCCATATATAATCAAATACACTTTGACCTCGTCATGTTTCTACACGTCCCTGGGTCAGATTCACAACTGAATTTTTTCTTTGACTCTGACCTGCCTACAGTAATTTGAGCATCACTGCTCTGTCTTGAGAGTTTGATGTGGTTTTAAGGGAAAAATTAACACTACTCTGGTCAAAATCAGGATGGAGATTCAGTCAGGTTGATGTCCTTCCAGTTCTCTTTTTCAGCAGGCTACATGAGCTTCTGTTTAATACAGAGTAGAAGGTATTGAAAGCTCAATATATAAAGTCTTTTTACCAGTTAGCCTTTACCCTAATATTAAGAGTAAAGAGGTTTCTGCATATGCCTTTTGGATCTAAAAGACTATGATAAGCAAGGTGTACTACACCCCACAGGAAAGGATGCTGCTTCCAGCACCATCTGCCACTGCCAGGTTAATGCGTTGCTACCAAAGTACAAGTAACAAATGCTGATTTCCCAAAAACCCACTGTCTAACCTCCTTCTCCCCAAAAGGATGGACAAGATATGCTGGCACTGTGACAAACCCTGAATCATTGATGCACTGTTTGAACAAGCAGCAGATGTGAAATAAGACATACAATGGCTGAGTCTGCCTGCACTACTCTCAGCTGAGGCACAAACTTGAGTCTCTCTCCTCCACTCAGCTGTCAATTTTTACACAACTCATAAGGACACAATTATGCCTGAAACCAGAACCATCTGGTCAATCACAGACAGATTTGCAAAGAAGCAAATCAGAAGTGTGGGAGAGGTGACAGAAAGAATAGCTGTTAAACAAGTAGCTTAATCTCATCAGGAAACTATACTTAAACATGGTCACGTTCATCTACATGGGTAATAAATACCCAAATCATAAAATTACATCAAAATAGTGTTCGATGGCCCACCTTAAATGCTCAAACATAACTGATGCTTAAATTAACCAAAAGTATGTGTTCTTAATACTGATGGAGTTTTCTCCCCCCCAGTTCTGGCAAGCAAACACAGACACTACAGACTCTCACAGAAACTCCACATGCTTGTAACTACAGGATGTTAGAAAACTAATTAAACTAAATTTTAAGAGAAGTCAGGCAAACTCCACCCTTTTGCCACCAAAAAACTCCCAGACCCACAAGCACTTAAGTCACTGTCCTAAAAAGTCCATTTCCCTGAACCCATGTCCTCCCCAACAGCAGCAGCTCAGTCCCTTACTCTTAGAACACCACTTCTATTTTCAGTTCCATATAAGTGAGAAGCAGTAATAAAGCTATTAATCTTTCCTCTCCTCCTTTACTTAAATTACAAAACTGAGGTGAGTCTCTAAGCTATGAACTATTAAACTCCTTAAAAAGGGACAATTTCTTACCTTTTAGAACTGTAACATTTAAACAAGTTTTATGGTTATGTTGTATGAATCAAAAGAAGCAACACCATTGGTATTACCTGGTAAAATATTTGTGAAAAGGTATAATGGAAGTATTTAAGAAAAAAATAAAGAGTAAGGTACTGCTGCCTTATTAAATCTCATAGACTTGCAATGTTCTACCTTTTAATGGAGACACTAAAAATTCCCTTCTCCCTTACAGAGTCAAGGAGATTGAATCTTTTCTATTCTGCCCAGGAAACAGAGTCACTGAGTTGTGCAATTTGGTTCTACTTTGAGTTCAGATGTGAGTGAAATGGTTCAGGTTTGATTTCAGCCTGGACTAATGAGGCTGATGACCCTCTTAGAGACAGGTCTTAATTCTTCAATAGCTTTAGAATAACTGTGACAAAACTACTGAACTGTGAAGGTGAACCACTGATATTTTTTTTAGTATTATCTCCATTCTGTTATTTATGTATTTTATAACAGAAGGTATGTTCATTGGCACAAAACTTACCCTAAGCTCTCCACCATGACACTCATCTATTTCCTAAACTGCTACTTTACTTTAATGTTTATTACTTTATATTGTTCAACACCAAACAAATTCTGCATTGTGTAGGCTATTCATGCAGCTTAAGTGGTTTTGAAGTTTTCTACAACTGTCTCTGTAGCTGACAAATTCAAATAGTACATACAAAAAACTTTAGGAAAACCCCGTTGCTGAGCCTGCAACAGAACCACTGGTCTCCTTATTTCTTTATGAACTAGTTTTCGGTTTATCCTAGTCCTTCGTTCTCACCCTAAGCCCAGTTTTCTAAGAGAATTTGGCAGAAGGCACTTTTCCAGTCTAAACTACATCAACCAGTTAAGAAAACAGTAAGAAAAGATGAAGAAGTCTACTTCAGTAACATTCACATACTAAGTCTCTATCCTGCATAGGACTGCTCTCTTGAATTGAGGCCATAAGCAGTAGTTTTAAAATACACCAAAGCTGGTGCTGCAAGCAAAAGCTGCATTTCCTGCCTCTTTGTCTTTGCTTTTTGTACCTTTCTCTCACCACACCCACAAATGGAACTGGGTTAGGGACTTCTACATCACCCAGCAAAAAAAGGGCTGGATGAGTGGTTTTAGCATTGGCCAGAGCTGGCTGTGATCCAAATCACCACACATCATTAAATATTCAGCCAATAAAACTGAAGCAGTGATAGGACGAGTCTGAAAGGCTGGGACTGGCTTTCTTCTGTGGCACTCCATGCTCAAAATGCTTTGTGGGGGGAGAGGAAAAACACAGAACAGCCTCATACACAGAATCCCTCACTGGTGTCATGGAACATTTTTGGGAATGCAAACACATTAGCCTTATTTATTTCAGTGACTGCACAACAAGTGGCTGGACTATTATCTGAGCCATGCTGGCTGCAAGAGCAGTGCAATTCCATGCCTGTGCAATCACGCATTTGACATGTCATCCTCAGCATCAGAGTTTACATCCCACTCCAATAAACAAGAACGGATTACATATCTTGGAGCTGTACTTTGGCTTAGTTCACACTGGAGAGTTACACCACTAAGATTATATTCCATAAAGGATTTACTAACTACCCTCTCTAATTAAAGTTGCACAACTCTTCAATTTTTCAGCTCCGTAAAACCTTGCTGAAGTAACCTTTGGCAAGACTTTTCTGTCCCTCTCACACACAACAGAAAAAGTGAAAGTGATGTATTCTGTTAATCTGTTTGAGCCTCATTCTAAAAAAGTAATTTTCCCAGAACAAAACTTCAGAGAAAATAAGTTTTCTTCTCCACATTAAACATTCAGTTTTTTTCTCCAGCTTTCTTGAAAATCTCTAAAACTCCCATGCTTTAGAACAGTTACATTAAATAAGAGTTAAAAAAAACCCTGCATCTTTGACATAAAGACATCATCTCTGACATGCTCCAATACCCATGATGACACTGTTCAAGTGCAAACAAATTTCACTGCAAAGAATCTGTGGACAAAGTATTTAACTCTCTAAGATTTTGCTTGTCCAAAT
Organism: Cinclus cinclus; assembly: GCF_963662255.1. Lineage (NCBI taxonomy): Eukaryota > Metazoa > Chordata > Aves > Passeriformes > Cinclidae > Cinclus > Cinclus cinclus. The sequence goes on from NC_085048.1 coordinate 90,293,196, forward strand.
CAGAGCTGGACAACAGCTTTCCTGTAATTATTACACAGGGTTCCTAAAAGCCTACCATGGGGGAAAAGAACAGGAAAAGGTAAAGAGAGCAGAGACACATCTCTCAGGTATTCTCAGTTATATCCCTTCAGTAATAAAGGAAGAAGTTAGAAGACTAATGTGAATAGATATGCTAAAAACAAAGGCCCAGATAACTAAGGGGGGGGGGGGGGGGGGGGGACAAAAATACATGCTAAAAATAGCAAACTCAGCCATAAGGAGGAACGGAACCCAGAACTCCTAAAAGTTTGTTTTCCTTCAGCTGTGAGCATATGAGCTAATTTAGAAGCATTCCACAGCCACTGCTGGACTTAAAATTATAGAATCACACCCTTCTGTATATGTATTCATCAATAATTTCACTTTTACTATGCTTTGGTAGGCTTGCAGTAGTTCTGTTATCCAAAGTAGGTGAAACCAAGACTAACCTGCTTTAAAAAAAAGGAGAAGAAAAAAAACCCAAACAAGCAAAAATTAAAAAGGACTTTAAAAGCAACAAACAACAAAAACAACAGTGTATGCTTTTATTCAAAGCTTTGTGCCAGGAGGCAGCAGCTTTCTGGAAAAAAAAACAACAACAAAAAAAAAAACCTCAGAGAATATTTCATTATCTAATCTTTTGGAATGACCCTTTACAGTGAAATGATACAATAAAAATTAATTATAAGCTTTACTGCTTTTGACACATTGGATTACATTTGCTGGCCTTAGATGAACTACTAAGAAGTATGGTAGTTGTAACCCATGCCCCCAAAAGGAGATATGGGGATTTCCTGATGTGATTTCTCATGCCATTAGAAAAGGACAAGGGTCTTTGGACAGCACTCTACAGACACATCACATGTACAAAGAATTTGACACCAAGTTCACTGCACACCTTCGCTCCTCTTACGCAAAACTGCACTGGCCTTTTGCTCTGAGGCCATGGTGGAAACAGCTCCAGTGTCCCCACCTCACTCAACTCTCTGACTTCTTACCGAGACAGCTCAAAAGGTAAGCACAAACTTCCTCTTACAAGCAACAAAATGAATGCAAAAAGTCCTGCTTGATCTCAGCATAACCTACACTCCCTATCAGGGAAAGCTTCATTTAAGTCAGAGATTGCCTAGAAACTCAATGCATGCCCACAGCATAAACCAGAAGTTTGTGTGTGGTACCCAAATCTACTGAGTCACATTAGGTATTTCTGCACATTCTAAGAAAACGTTAACAAGAACGATTTTCCTTCTCCATTTCACACACTGCTTGACCTCAAAATGAGAAGTTGCTTCCCCGCGCCTCTCCCTGCCCAATCCTCAGAGTAGCGACCAGACCCAAAAGCAAAATACTGCCAGTGAAAAATCATGTTGTAGGAACCGAGCAGAGTAGAACCAATGGCAGAGTAAGAGGCATAGATAGGTCTCCTGAAATAACACTGCCTGCCTTATATGGGACAAAGAATTTACTTTATCTCATCTGCTGTCCTTCAGCTTCTGCTGCACTTCCTGCTTGAGAAGAGGGGCCAACCTGTCACCAGAAGCAGCACAGACAGCAAATGTTGTCTGCACCGAGGAAGTGTTGTCACAGCAACTCCACCTGTATCTTTTGCAGCTCTGGAAGATAAAAATATTTGCATTCTTAGAAGATTAGAGGAATTAAGGCTGTTGACTGATAAAATGGAAAAAAGATTTTGCATTCAAAGGAATAAAAAAGTATGACTGCTGAAAAGACTATAAAGTGGTCACATCCTAATGAGATATATAAATCAGCCAACAAAAGCTAAATCATTTGGGAGGAGAGGAGATGGGGACAATTAAAAATCAAAATCTCAATCTCCGCTTTCCTTTACTTGGCTGAATGGAGAAGGAAGAAATTCTCCTCACTTGACAAAACCTGACAATTCTTACAGACACTCTTTAAAATTAGTCACCATCCTGGCTGACACAGAACAGTAACGCCATAGGACTGGTTCACTTTTAATTAAGCACTGCATCATTATACCAGCAAGCATAGTCACAGCACTAAGAGTTGTTAGTGTGTGGTAACAGGAGCATAACTCTCTTCCACCTGCTCACAGCCCACTGACCTACCCAACATTACAAGACTCTGTGTGTCACTGACTGAGTGGTTGAAATACAAGGTTTTGTCAAGGTGTCCTCTTTGCTGCTGCAGTATGAAATACTCCAGGCACAGTTCAGGAAGAAAACCCCCTCCCCAGGTGCACACAAGCCTGCAGAGCCCAGGTCCTCTCTGCCCTGGTGCTGAGAACAGAGCTGATGATTGCTGCAGACAGAAGACATTCACCCTCCACTGTGCCCTACTGGTGGGACTGAGCTGCCTGGAGCACAACATGAGCATCCTAAGTGGCAGCACTGCACTGCCAGCTGATTACTCTGCTGGCCTAGAGACTCCTCATTGCAATACTGCAACAACCTCATCACACACTCCCACCAACTCCCGCATTCAGACAGCATGAAAGGCAACAGAACACTCAGTTTAAGTGTAATTAACTAAGCAAGCTTCTCTCTAGCAGTCCTGTTTCTGGTGATTTGATTAGGTATATGGATATTACACTTAGTCTGCAATACTTGACTAAAGAAGATGAAATCTGTAAGATGATTGCTTTAAAACCAGTTTTGTAGGTGAGCAAAAGGTCATCAGAAATTCACCACCACAGATATGCTCCATCTCCCATCTACTGCAATATTTAGTGCTATCTGGTGTACTCATATGTTAAATGACAAATTATAGTACGGGGGAAAAGGTACTTGCCAACAAAGGATCAAGCACTCTTGTGTTTGCTTTTTTTAGAATGCATCTTCCAACAAATGCAGGAAAATATTTAGAACTATTATTCAAAGGTGCCTTTCAAATCACCCTAATATGCACATTCCAAGTGCCCTGGCTGAACAGCTCCTGCAAGAGCAATGCATTTATTAAAAAAGCTTTTTAAAAGAAGAAAATTTGGAAGAGTTGTAAGAAAACCTTTCTGAAATCACATACAAATAAAATAACATTACTAGACTGTCTGTATGCTCTTCATAAGAAGATACTCAGTTTTCATTTTTGTGAGAACCCCTATGGAACGCAAGAGAACAACAGAGATACTTATCATACTCTGCCCTTTAAAAATCAAAGTAAACCAATTACGCACAAGTTCTCTCTCATACCTTTGTCTTAAGAAGAAAAAGATTAGGGAGAGGAGAGTGACCTTTACAATTTCTCTTCCCAGTCCTTTCTTTATTTTGCTTGTCCAGTCATATGCTATCTCTTTACATAATATCAAGTGCATCTGCAAACAGAAACACCTACATTTATCAAAAAGCACAGATCAGAGCTACTGATAAAGACACAGATCAGGTAATTTCTGTCGAAAATCCTCTATGATGCTAACAAAAACTTCCAGGTTTAGACAAGGGAGAGGAAGAGAAGGGCAGACACAGTTCAGGAGTTCTTCCTCAGCTCTTCCAGCTACATTCAATAAAATATACCAGCAATTATGCAACAGCAGCAAAGCCCAGAAGGATAAGCTAGCACTCACCATATTCTCTTCATCTGGTGTCAAGCTTTCTCCTACACATTACACACAAATTACAGGAGCAAAAAAAGTCCGCCCTGAATCTATTTTGCAGGCTGAGTTTAAGTCCCTAATTACAAATGTTGCTTCTTACCCAAGAAACAATCCAAGCTTGGAAAGGGAAAAAATAAATAAACTAAAGAACTAAAACATACTTGCAACGCAAGTGAAGCAGACCACTCCCTCCAATTAAAAGGCAAGTAAATTTATTTATCTGCTTACCCTCTTAGAGACGAACAAACCAACAACAAAACCCTTCACCTGCTACTCAAAAGAAAAAACCTTACTCTTTTCAATGAACCCAAGTATACCTGCTATCTTGTATTTAGTTTTGCAAAGACAGAACATACTGAAGCCTACCTTTGACTTAGTTTTTTGGAATTTAAAACAGAAGAATTCCAGAGCAGTGTCTCTTTCAGGCACACCACAGCAAGTCTTGGACACCAACTCTAATAAAGCAGTATTTCAGTTCTGAGTTACTTATGTAATACTGTATAAAAAACAGGGGACCTAGTGGCAGCTTTTTTTTATGAATCTATTAATCTGAAAAAAGACACAAGGATTATGCTGTCTGCTTATGTTGAAGTCAGAATGAGAGACTTTCCACGTTTGTTCTGCAAGTGGTAGTGAGTGGTGATGAGGTTAAAGAAAGGACAAAGAAATAAGCTGTTCTTGCTAATTAATATAATTTCAGTATAAAACATGTTAACACCTTCATGTACAATAAAATGCATTTAAACTAAACTTTCACACAAGCATTTGCTCAAAATCCTCCCCAAAAGCCATGCTTCATAGTGAAAAGCAAAAAGAAGGGCCTCCTTACCCATACACCATCCCACAAAACACTTCGGAATAGCAGTTTGTAAATACTTCAAACAAATATACTAAGACATTTCAAGACTGTAAAACAAATTATTTCAATTTGTCACGATACATCAGCAACACTAACAAAGAGATGCTTCAGGAAGACTCTAGGAAATGCAGATCATGCTAAGACCACCTTCCAAGCAAGAGGCAAAAGAAACCACACAGTTCTGCAGTCAGCAGTAAAACTACCCTGAGGAAATAGCTTTCAAAAATTGTCATGGGACAATGAATTTTAACCAGCACATTCAGTACACACAGTGAATCCTCGGGGTCGTGAGCTATATGACTTTAACATCACCGTTACGTCCATAAACTTTCCCATTTCCAATTAATAATACACAAGACACCTTGAAAGTCAATCCTTCCTTCTGGAAGGCCTTTGCAATTTGCGACATAAAGCAGACTTTTACAAGTGTACCTGCCACTGCAAACACTATGTGGACTTCTTTTAATGAGCAAACATATAAAAAGGTTTTTAAACAGCATATCTGGATAAGCTTGAGCTGTACCAGGCAAGGCAGTTTTGAAGCAGTGCAACGTTGCGACAGCTCTAGCCCAACAGATCAGAGTCTAGCTTGCTGCTGCTGCTGCCACCATCTCCTTAAGAAGAACGGGAAGCTCACCTAGAGTATCCACAGAAACTTTTGTGCATCCTGGAAAGGCACACGACAGGGTACCAAAAAGCCGCACTGGCACAGAGGCGTCAGCTCTCGTTGCCTAACAAGAATCCACCTGGGTCAACACTGACTTTCTGACTAATCAGGAGTCTGACCAGACTCCAGAGCTGTGTGCTGCCATTCCTTGTTTTTCTTGTTTACACAAGACCTGCAGGTGCAGCCTGGGCAGAAGAGAAGGAAAGAACTTTAGGAGAGCTGCCCATACTTTTCACTCAGTAGATTCATTTCTTCCCTTACCAAAGCACACACAAAGAACTGATGGCTGTTTTTTGCACAAAATGCAGTAGCTAGGATGAAAGCCAGTGCATTCGAGGACAAGACCAGAGCCTTCCTTAATATTTCAGTTCAGTCCATCGCCTTGATGAGCCTATGAATACTAAACGAGCAAAAACAAGTTCAGTAATAACCACAAAGCAAGCATGCAGAGGGAAAAAACCTACAGATACTGTAATTAGCTCTGCTAACAGTAAATGAGGAGTCATACGGTTGAGAAATATTCTGTATCACTGCTTGAATGAAAGAGGTTCCCTCTGTCTCCCTCCCTTCTGAGACGGCAGAAAAGACAGTCGCTGTTGCAAGGAATAGAAGACCTACTCTTCTGACAAAAGCTTCGTGTCAAACTTCTTAATCTTGTCTCCTGGTATTTCTAAGGGGATATGATTTAAAGATGCACACACTTAATATAAGAAAAGTTTAGTTCTACCAGCTACATGCGCAATACGAATCAACTCTCTTTAGAAGAGATGTACCTTCTTCATGAAACACTAAAATAACGTGATCAAGATACTAAGGAGAAGTCATATTTCCCATTTTCCTAGGACAAATACTGACTGCAAACCACTTAAAACATATAAAGTTTCTAGCAATTATTTAAAAAATGTTTCAGTACATAGCATCTCAACCCAGAAACACATCTGTGTGTGACACCTCAAAGAAGAACATCCTGCATATCTATGTATTCAGATACTCCCCTATACATCCCCTTATGAAAACAGTCTCTTAACGTATTAGTATGTTGTAAATTAGTAAGACATTCTTACCTGTGTATCCTGCCCACCAGCCCCAGGAAGCCACCATAGCTAAAAGCCATTTAAACAACACTCCTTCGATATACCAGAAGCTTTTACTGTCCAATATTCGGAGAGGCTGCAGCACAATTAAATACAAGACGTAGGACGGAATAGCAACCAGGTTATTGGCGACCATAAAAGCGAACCTGAGGAGTGCTTTCAGGCAGGTATAGCCCACCCTCTGGGCCTGCTCTAGAGTCACGGCCATGCTCTTCGCAGCGGAGGGCTCGGGACCGTCCTGCGGGCAGAGGGAGAACAAGGTGGCACAGGTAGCGCTCGCCGAGCGGGGACAGCCAAAACAAGGCGGCACAGGTAGCGCTCGCCCAGCGGGGCGAGGCGCCGGCACGGCCCCGGCCCCGGCCCGCTCCCGCCTCGGCCGTGAGTCACCGGGCAGGCAGCGACCCCCGCCCCGGGGGCACGGGGGCTCCGGCCGGCGCCGCCTCCGTCCCCGGGCTCCGGGAGCCGCCAGCCCGCGCTCCTGGCGGGGCACACACGCGTGCTCCCGGCCGCTCTCCATCTCCCCCTCCCCGAAAAGGCGGCGGGCGTTACGGCGGCTGCCGGCGGCCTCGCCCCCGCCCCGGCGCGGCTGACAGGAGCCCGGGCCCGCGGGGCGGGCAGGCAGCGGGCGGCAGCGGCCCGGCCGCGGGACTCACCTCCTGCGGGGCGGCGGAGCGGCGGCGGAAGCGGCGGGGCTGGGGGAGCTGGGCCCGGCGGCGGCGGTCTCGGCTGGCGGCGGCGGCGGCTGGCGGCGGCTCATGGACCCGGAGGTGGCTGGCCCGGCCGCGGCAGCGCTGCTCGCCCTGCGGCTCCCTGCGGAGGGAGAGAGAGGGGGGCGGGCGGCGTGAGCGCGGGGGAGGCGGGAGCGCCGGGCCGGGCGGGCAGGCGCAGACCGCGGGTTCACCTCGGATCTCCCGCGCCGGCGGCCGGGCCTGGCACGCTTTGCTTTCCCTTCCCCTCCCTGCCGGCTCGGCGCTCCCGCGGGCGGGACCGCGCCGCGCCGAGCCCGGGCCCCGCTAGGGCAGGCGGTGCCGCGGGCGGGGGGAGGACCCTGCACCTGCCGGGGGCGGGGGTTCGTACCTCGGCACCGGCGCCGCCTCCTCCGAGCCCCCGACGCGGGTTCATGCCGGGCGCCGGGGCCGCGCTCCCCGCCCCCGCCGCGTCCGCCGTGACCGCCCGGGAGCGGGGCTGGCGCTGCAGCGAGCGCCGCCCCTCCGGGCAGCGCGCGGCCCTCCGCACCCTGCCGCTCTGTCAGGCACACAGACACACGCAGACACACGGACACGCAGAGACACCGGGACGGATGCTGGAGCGCAGCCGCCCCCGCCGCAGCGCATCCCGGGCCGGCCCGCGGCCCCCCGCGCCCAGCTGAGGGAGGGAGGCAGGCAGGGAACACGGGCACGGGCACCCTCTGGACTTGTGCGCCCGTCCCGGAGCCGGGCGGGCCGACACTGGCTTCAAGTTGTGTCAAGGGAGGTTTTTTTCTAATGGATATTAGGGAAAGGTTCTTCGCCCAAAGGGTGTTTGGACGCTGGTAGAGTTCCCCAGGGCAGTGGTCACAGCACCAGCCTGGCAGCGCTCCAGAAGGGTTCGGACAAGGCTCGGGCACAGGGCGTGACTCTTGGGGGTGTCTGTGCAGGGCCGGGAGTTGGATTCGATGGCTCCTGTGTATCCCGTAGGACTGTGGTTCTGTGACCAGGGAGCAGCACGGCTCAGCCCCACGATTCCCCCTCGCCCTTGTTTATTTTGGTTAAAGCTGGGTTGTCGGGGAAGGTAGAAGAGCATGCTGCCACAGGTTCCCTCAGCACCACCAGAAAGACCCTTTGGGCCCAGACAGCAACAGTGCATCTTGTCTTGTCCTTGTAGTCATAAGTCCCTTGTGTGTGCTTTTTATAGATCAACTTCTCCAGTTTTCTTCCTTCTCTCTCATCCCACCTCAGCAGCCACAAACATCATCTACCTCCAAACCAACTCTGTGATGGTCTCCAACCTACAGAGACACCTGACCCCAGCACAGAAGCAGCTCAGAGCAGAGACTTCACAGCACCATCCAGAGAACATGCGCCTTTACAAAAACCACTCCAGGGTGAGGATTCTTTGCCTTATATGTAACTGCATTGTCCCTTGTGGCAATACAGGACTGTTGCCTCTTGTCTGTTCACTGTGCCTATCGAACACAGGTCTGCTCCTTTCTTAAAAAGAAGACATGCTAGAAGGTCTTTTGTGCTGAAAAAAAGAAAAAAAAGTTCAAATTGTAATATGTGGACTGAAAAACACATCTCTTTCACATACTAACCATGCCATGGGTAAAGCTAGTCTACCGTTTCCTAGACAATGAAGCTTCAGAGATGACTGTACCATCAATAAAATTAAATCCCAACCTCTATTCCAGGAAGCAAACAAAGTTGTTATTGCAGATAAATTTAATTTGAGAACTTAAAAATGCAAACAACCAAATAATACCATCATGTTCTATTTGAGCAAAACAAAACAACACTAAACTTCTGACCTTTTTGACAAAAAGGACACATCTTGCATAAGTGTTCCCAAGTCCGGGTGGTTTTTTGCCTGTGTTATTTTCATTCCTAGGTTAAACCTGACAGTTGTGCTCCATAATCATTATGCAGTTAGCTTGAGCCATTCTGAGCTACCAGCATCAGTAGAATTTGAGTTTTATGTTGGTTTTGGGTTTTTTTCTATATATCTCATATAAACATCTCTGGTTATACACTTGAAGTTATTCACAGCAAAATTTTGCTCCAAAATCCTCAGGTAGAAGGACAATTTTTAGGCCATAATTAAGGATACATTTTAATTTTTTACATCCAACAGCAAAATGAAACTTAATTTATGTATCATTTCAAGATTAAAAATATTAATTATAATGAATTTTTAGAAAAATTTATGTCTTTAATTTTATTCACAATGCACAGTTCGGAACACTATTCTGAAATCTGATGCATCCAGTGAGGGATTGCAGAAATGATGTTAGACAAGTAATGAATTAGGCAATTTATCCTGCAGAAAGGAATTGCACATGGGGAAGCAGCCATACAAAGCATTCATTCTTTGTCAGTGACTGCCTTAGAGCTTAGGAAGCTGTGGTTTAGCTTTCTGCTGAATGAGCTAGTAGCAAAGACCCACCCCTATTCCTCATTTCCTGGCTTTCCCATGGACAACCCAGGTTCTAGGAAGTGTGCACAATTAAGTAATCCTACTGCTCTTGAGAAGCCAGCTGTGCCACCCAGTCTGAGCCTCTGAAGAATCCTTTCTAGTACCAAGTTGCATGTGTGCCATTACTGCCAACAAAAAGGAGACAACTAAAAGCAGCAATTTTTAATTAGGTCAATAACTCTGAAGCCCAAAAGTATCACAGGTGATTTTTGGTTTCAATTTTAAGAAAATTAATTCTGATTTCTGGAAGCCATTCCTCAATCTCTGAGCTTCATTAGATATAGTTTGTCTTTTTACTACTGCAAATGGAAAAAAGAGGAAAAGTATTAATACAAGAAGCTCTCATTTTATGCCCTTTTTAATAATTTCTCTAAAGTTTACATGTTTTTTGACTGTATAGCTCCTCTATAACTTCCTCTTTTCAGCCTCACAGAAATACTGGCAGGGTTGTCACTATTGATCATCGTAAAAATACATTTTAATGTGCTTATTAACTGATAGCTACAGATATGAACAGTGGTAGAATTCAGTGATTAACCAATGTCAGTGATTGCTGGAGCAGATAAATAAGTACTGAAGTTGTCCTTCACTTACCTTCATAAAAACCTACAAACCAAAAACACAGAAGAAGGTTAGGCTTATTCCTGCAGGTATGAAGAGAAAATATTACAGAGGTGTGAATGTGACATAGTAATAAACAAACATCTGTTTTATTTGGCTACTTTAGCAAGTTATCCTAAAGAGTACACAGGTTACTGCATAGGCTGGGTCTGAACACTGCATCTGGCTGCATGATTCCAGTCAGGAGTCAGTCCTTAACTCCTCAAAAGCCTTTTGAAGAAAGTAACATTTCTTTTGCCTGGGTACACTTCCAGAAGTGATTAAGCCACTGTCATTGTCATATTCTGCCCTTCAGTGGCAGATCTTTGCATCCCAGCTTTGCTGTAGTGTTAGAGCTGCATGCTAGCGTAGCTGCAAGGAGGAAATGCAGTGCAGACATCCAAGCAGTCCACAAATCACAGCCACAGTGGAATCCAGGCTTGGAGCTGTAAACACCAGCTAGCTGAAGGATTGGTTTCTGGAGTTAGGAAACAGCAAGTTTTGGAATGTTTTTGAACCTCAGTCTGGGTCAAAGATTGGCAAATCAATAGCTGCTCATTTGTCACAACCAGATTCAATCAGCTCTCCCTGCTTGCTTTTGTTGTAGCAAACTGAAGCTGCCAATGCCATATGGTTGGAGAAAAAAGGGTTAGGAGGATGCACTCATGTGCATACTGATGGCAGTAAAAAATGGCCTTTGCAAACCATAAGCTCTGTAATACCAAGGACAAGAAGATATTTTTTTTAGAAACTCAAACATTCTACAGAGCAGAAAACAACTTCTGCTTCCAGCCTCTCAGAAAAAAAACAATTGGCTACTTTGGGAATTATATAAATTTTTATTTAAAAAAAAAGAGCATGATAGAAAACATGAAGTAGACTAAACTGCCATGAGGAACCACAGAGATGGGAACATGAAGAGCACAGGCTGTTGGAAGATGCATCATGTCAAATAAGGAATATATTCAGGGAGCATAAATACAGAAAGCATCTCAAGTGAATTAAGTAGTTAGCATTAGATTTGGAAAAGTCACAGTGTAAAGAAACATCAAGAACCTATGTTTTCTATAATCTGCAATAAAGAAAGGGGGGAAAAACAGATAAGCCCATACCAAAATACAAAAGGAAGTTTTAGGATCTGGGAAAAAAATTACATTTAACCTTCAATTCTGAGCTGCTTTACGGTATCAAATACCACAGTGTGAAGGATTTTTGCATTACTGTCTTCAGAACACTTAACACTTTCATCACAACAATTAAGCCTTCCAAAATACTCTCTAACAATAGGTTCTGCTCTGTAGAAACCTCTGTAAGAAAAGCAAAATCACTTCCATTCTCCAAGTAAATTCTTAAATTTAAAGGACGGTATCAGTTACTCCATCTCAACCAGCTGCACCTCAGGGGGAACCATGCTTGTCAAAATCCCTTCAACTTCAGTGGCAAGTTGATCTCATGTTCCTTCTCATGGTCATCCAACACCAGACATGCTTTTACAAAAATCTATTTTCAGTAATCTTTCAGTTCCTTTTGAAGGCTCGCCTTCATTTATCACACACAAAACATAAAGCCTGGGCCACTTGCCTTTTCTTTTGTCATTTCGCTCCAGGAAGTAAATGTTATCAGCCTATTTGACCTTTTGGTCAAAGATGCTTTTGTTTGCAACTTTAATTCTTTTAAGGACACTTCAGGGTAACATGAAGCAGAAGCTAAAAAGGAAGTCAGTTGTGGCATTGACTTTAACACTTACCACACTCCTGAATTTATGTAAAAAGGCTTTAATTAACTGAGCTGCTGAATCTCAGCCCCCTGACAAGTTCCCTTCCCTTGCTTGCATCTCCAGATCCCTTCACCAAGATCAGCCAGCTGCAGCCTTGCCAGTTCCCTTGGCTCTAGCATACAGGGTTGTCATTTTTGCTTGTTTTCTCTAATATTTAAACCCTTGGATGAAAGGCTAAGTTTTTTCACTTTAAAAAGATTATAGGCCTCAGAGAAAACGTCACAAGCATGACCAAAAATTTCAGGCTCATGATAAATGCACACTTTTCTTCTCCCTTCTACTAGCTTGAGTTGACATCAGATCAACTGATTGTTTAACAAGACTTCAGGATGCCAAGTTAAGGTCTTGAGTTGTTTTAAGGCCATTGTTTTATCACTAGCATAAGAGAGACTAAACAAAATGTATTTCTTCCTGAGTGAATAAAAAGTAGGATTCAAAGAGCAGCATTTGACCTAAAATGGGCTTGGGTTGTTGTTGCTGTTTTTTTTGTTTTGTTTTTTTCTTTTTGTTTGGTTGGTTTTGGGGTTTTTTTTTGTTTTCTTTTTTGTTTTTTTAACCAGGAATCATTAATTATTATGCAAGTTGGATTGTTACATAGCTCTTTAGGTTAATACTTCATTCCAAAAATTTTGTAAGCCTAAATGAGACCAAGTAAACATTTTATAACCAGGCATTATTGCATTTGTAATTTTGCCCAAGGGACTTTTATACAGTTAGACACAGACAGAAGAAGAAACTCTGTCTCCAGTGAGGCAACTTGAGTACAATGCTTGAAGTTCCGTCCAACATAAATTAAAAAAGAAAGTTTGACACACAGCTTCTGGGGTGTTCACAGAGCAAACCAAGGCATAGCCAAAGAGGCCGTGCGACTGGAAAGACACAGCTACGCAAAATCAGTGTACACAAATATCAGTGTACAGAAGTATTGGGAAGGGAGAAGACAGCTCATGTCTAATGCTGGGGCTGGCTATGGTCCCATCACTCCATCTACTAAGTACTGCATCAAATTGGGAGTTTATGCAGCAAGATTGTCAAGAACGTGTACTGCATCCTCCCTGTTCTGCATTTCAGATGGAGCCCAGCTGGTGGATTGCTGCCGTTCAATTTAATTGGCCAGCACACTTGGGCTTTCTCTATGGGAAGGTATTTTTGTCCCATTTAATACCTAATTTTTATTTATCGTGTGCTTTCCCATTGTTTGCTGAGTCCAAGGCAGTGTCAAAACAGATTTACTGGGTATGGTCACATAAAAAGTGATAGTTCATAAACTTTTTCGGGTGGAGATTATGTTCTAATATTTAGAAGTACTCTGTTATTTAGGATTTGTCAGGGGTTTGTTTGTAACTATTTTTGGATGCCCATGCTTCCTTTGTGGCACCAGAGCAGGGTGATAACCAGCATCTGTACTACTGCCACCACAAAGAACCTAAAGAGACCCTTAAGTATAAGCTACAGAGGGGGACAAAGCCATATGATGCTTCAGTGAAGGCTGTACTGATCTCCCAAAAGAATTTGGGTGCATTAATATCTGAATGTACTTATTCTTTCTACAGCGTAACAGGAGCAAATCAAGGAATTTTGGAGCTGATTAAGAACGGTACAGTCATCTTTTTCATGACCTTCACCATTTGTAAGACAGGCAAAACCCATAATATATCACATTTGAACAACTTGCCAGCTAATCAACACTAGCAGAAGGTAAGGCAGCTGTAGCTATCACTTCCTTTCTACTACCAGCTGTATGCAAATTTCATAGTTTTCCACTTAGGTAGAGCTTGTTAACCTTCGCACAATGCCACTCTTGGATTTTACATTTCAACCTGTTTTACATAAGATGTGCGCATCATATTTATAATTTTTTGGGTTACTCTTGGTCCAGCATGTGAGGAATATAGGGTCTCTTATTGCAGCTACACGTTCTGTAACCTGGTAAGGTTACTCAAAATGTATTTCACAGTTGGCCAAATCAATATAATCTTAAAAGACCAGATAGGTTGTTCCTGCTATTACAATGCCTTTTCATACCGTAATAAAGTCTCCATACCAACCCCTGTAATTGTGAGCTGAATAATTCAGGTATTTTGAGGTGTCTGATTTCTCATTAAAGCTAAGCTGAGGACTTTCACAGAGGCCTCTTATTAAAGATGGGTAACAGATAGAGCACAATGCACCCAGGTGGTCAGTGAACGACCTTTGCTTCCATTTGCTGCTGTATGGAATGTGTTTCTGCCATACTCTGTGTCAGTCAGTGGGCAGCTTACATAGAGCACAACAAAGCTAGGTTCTCATCTGAGTTACGTGGGTGTTTTTTTTCACCCCAGTGACACTACGGTCACCAAGGTAAGTTTGAGCTGAGGGTTTGCTTTTGATTTTTGTGGCATCTTGTTTTGTGTTGGTTTGTTGGCTTTTTTGAAAGAAAGGAAGTCTAGAGTTACTCCAACTAATTAATCTTTAACCTCTTTGTTAGCTTGGTTATGAAATCTTCTTTCCATAACATTGATTTAATTCAATCCCATCTACAGAATCTTATTACTTCAGGCAATGATACCATGCTGATTATATAAAAGCTTGAACTTTGCAAGATTTTTTTGTAAGCCCATTAAGTTTGCATAAGGTAACATGGAATAAACTCAGAGATGAAGCCATCTTTAGGCAGGTGGGACTCCTAGCATTTTCTAGTTATCACACTGTTTCGTGATTAGCCATTTTAAAAGTACGTATATGGAAGAAACAGGAATTTGACTGCCCTGAATTAATCTCTGATATTTTTCTCCATTTGTACTGGCAAACTAAGCACTACACTGTATGGTCCTGATCATAAAGTTCATATGTTGCACAAAGATCAGCTGAAGCTTTTATTTTCATTCAAGTTCACTTCAAGTCAACATTTACCAGACTGACCTACTTGGGTTTTGGTAAACTCTTAACACCAAGCCAGTGTTTGTAGATCAAACCGTAAATACAAGACAACTAAATACTTATCACTGTTATTAAATGTGATTATCACACTTAAATCGCTAGTGAACAGCTTGTTACAAAATTAAAGGGTTATTCACACTACTTTATCCTTCTTATGTTTGTTGAATTCTATATCGTTACAATCTAAAATTAATATTGATGTTTCAGGAAAGTGGTGATTTTCAAGTTCAAAAAGAAAGTAAAGAGTCCAATGTAACAACGACAGCTGCCTTTGTGGGGGAGTCTGTTTGTCCATGTGCTGAATTCTAGTGATTTCAAACAGCACTGGTCAAAGTGCAAAGATCCATCCTATTTGAGCTGACTGAAGACCTGGGGGCAAACTAATCAGGTCTGATCCAAGGTCCACTGTGCATTTAGGAAGCAGGTATTGTAAAATAAATACCACCATTGAAATCTGTTCAGGACAGAGGTCTATTTAAAAACTCCTCATCTTCCCTCCCCCAGTTCAGTGCAGCGTGCAACCTCCTTGTCTTATGATGCCACATGCAGCTTTGCAACTGCTTTGCTGAGCTTCCTCGAGACTGTTTAACTTGGTTACCCAAAGAAGGTCATGAACACATCCATGGTGCAAGCTGCTTATACCATTTTTGCACAAGCTCAAGCTGACTGAAGAAATAATGCAACACTGGGAAATCCAAACAGAGAAGTCACACCATAATTTGCATTCAAGCTACCCACATCCTCTGCAGCCTCACTTCCTGGCTGAAAAACGCTGTTGCTGTCTCTCTGCTGAATGTAAAATACTGATGTCCACCATTAACAGCAATTAATCATTTCTTTGGGAAAACGTCAGTTAAAGATACTGTTGGCACTGGTTAATAAATAATCTTTAATTAAAGTAAACAACACTATGTGTGAGGCATTAAAAGGTATCCTGTTTTGGTTTTATTTCCTCCAGGGAAAGATCATAGAATGACAGAATGGCTTTGGTGGGAAGGGACCTTAAAGATCATTTAGTCCAACCCCTCTGCTCTGTGCGGGGACACCTTTGACTAGACCAGGTTGCTCAGAGCTCCATCCAACCTGGCCTTGAACACTTCCAGGGATGGGGCATCCACAGCTTCACTGGGCAACCTGTGCCAGTGCCTCACTAATTCTCACAGTAAAGAATTTCCTCCTAGTATCTAATCTAAACCTACTCTCAGTTTGAATCCATTCCTTCTTGTCCTGTCACTGTAAAAAGCCCTCTCCCTCGTTCTCATAGGCTCCATTCAGGTACTGCAAGGCCACAGTTAGGTCTTAACCGAAGCCTTCTTTTTTCCATAGATGGAAGAGAAGGTTGAATTCCAGAAAATCCTTATACATCTTATCTGTAGCTTCATATTATCATCCTAAGCCAGTGGCAGGCCAAAAGTGCTCGGAAGGAGGCACCACACCCTGTCTTATGATTGGTATTAAAAATAAAGCCTCTTCCTGTCCTCCCCACAGCCAATCCAAACCACTTTATCCTGATTTACACCAGCCAACAGCACAGACTTAAGCAACAGTCATCAGTCAAAGAGGAATTTTCATCTAGATGATAGTAATGCTGCTATATGTTTTTTACCACAGACATCCAAGACCAGTTTCCTTAAGTCTGTGCCACAGCACAAACATGTTTGTAAGGGACAATTACTCCCTATTTTCATGCCACAGGGTCAAGTGCTGCCCAAAAGCTCCATAGGTTGGCATGTGCAGTAAGAGCTGGAAATTGTTCTTCCTGAAATACCACAATTGTTTATCATTAGTGCTATTGATGCATTTCAACTTAATAAAATGTTGTAAAATCCATTATGCCATTGTTAACTGTGGCTAAGAAAAGCAATCCTAATGGCATGGATGAATCCAGCCAGACCACAAGGGATTGCATAGTTTGATTTGTTCAGCCTAAGTCTCATAACAAAAAGACAGAAGAAAACTAAAGGTTTCAAAATTATACAGTTTCCTAATGGCAACATATAACTGTAACACTATTTTTTGTAATACTATGTATTTAGAAAAAAAAAATTGAAGAAAGTAAAAACACAACAGAAACTCCCTTTGTCAAACAGAAGTGATGCAAGTGGAAGAAAAAAAACCCTTTCAATCATCTGCTCAACTCTTATCCCTTTTTCTCCATATGGAAATATCACTATTACCAGTTTTACTGAGCTCCTCTGGAGCCATATACCCCCTTGTCAATCCAATGTGGCCCAGGCTGAGGCTGATTGACCTACCAGTGTTTTATGCCTCATCTCACACTCTCAGATGCAAGTTTCTCTAAGGTCCCAGCTTTCAGCTCCCTGCTCTACAGCCCCAAAGTTTCCAATGGAAGCTGGAAGCTCTGAGCAGGACTCTTACCATATTGTTCAGGTGGGGATCCATCCCTAGCTTTGGGGGTTGAAAAATGGCATTAAATGCAGTTTTGAAATTGATAAATGAAGTCTCATTATTGATAGAACTGACTCCGATCTTTCAATTTGCTTCCACTTACAATTGTCAAGACTGACAGACATCAGTGGAAGCCACTATAATTAAACGGGGTGGGGGGGAGAGGGAGGAAGGAGAAGACAGAAGAGGCTGATGTGTTGAGGTTCTGAAAAATTATCAGACAAGATGTGCCTTGTGTTAATGCCCAATGATACATCACAGCAAATTCAGTATCATAGAACCATAACTGCTTATCACACTCAGCTGTGAGAATGATGTACTGACTTAATTGGGGTCAAGAATTAATTGCATGTCTTTCAGATAACACTTCTAAATGGCAGCATCTGTCTGAAGAGAAGACATTAATTCAAACCTTTTAGGCCAAACATTTACAGAGAAGCAGAAAGTCCCAGTCAGAGCAGGAATGGGGAAAAGTAAGTAAAATGTTATCTTGTCATAAAATGTGTCTTGATTGGCAAACTGTAAGTACTGATCAAAGCAGTAATATGCTGGAGAAAGAGCTAGATACAGCAGAGTGTAGGCTTGAGTATTTAACCTGCTATTTAATGTTCTCTTCTCTGCACTTGTGTATCCCAAGGAACTTGCCTCCCAGACCCAGCCTTGCATCCTCTTTACCATTGTTAATGATGACTGAGTTAAATTCTTACCAACAAGACAAAGCTACCAAAGATGAACACAAAAATAAGTAACAGTTAAAGAACAAATTATGTTGCATTTGTGACAGCTTGTCAGTAAGGGTTCTCAGGCTTGACTGGTGAAGAAACAGGACATAGCATGGGGTGGTACTTGAATTCCAGACTATCTTGGTGCCTGAGATTGCCAGCTGACAACCTAGCAGGGAGCAGCCCTGGCTAGGGCAATGTCTCAGACACGAGCACCTCCAGGAGTATCTACCATGCCCAGTGATAAACTCTTTCTTTTCCTGAAGGCAGGGAGGAATGGAAGCAGAGGCTTGACACCTTCTAGTTCCACATCAGCTATTGCTGTCTCAAGTTGGGGTGGAGGCCAGTAATTTGGAGTATGTAATTTATATTGCACATTCCACTCCCTACAACACACACTCTTATTGTGGTAACTTCTGTCTCCAAGTGGAGGTAGTATAGGAGTTGTTACATTCCTTAAATATTGATCATCTCCCCCCTAAGGAGGTGGTGCACATTAAAAAACAAACAAACAAAACCCCCAGCCAACCAACCCCAAACCTAAACCACCATCAGTTGTTAGATGAGTGCACAAAAACATTCCCTGGGCTCTGCTTTCATAGATGGCATCAGCAGCATCTAAGACTGCGAGCAAACATAAATTACATGTGTCCAAATCTACAGCAGAAAGGCTCACATTCCAGGTGAGGAATCTCTGCCATTCATTATGCTGCCAGACACCTTCACACTTGCTCCTGGCCACTAAGTTTTCCCTGTGAAAGGTGAGCAAGGAAGGGAGCAGCCCTGAGACACGGTCAGGCAGAGGCTGCCACTGACTGTAAAGCAGCCAGGGTGATCAGCACTGCTGCCCCACCACACACATGCATGCATTGCCCAGCTCATTCTGCTGCTCCTCCTCCTCTCTGACAGAAACTCACAAGCATCACAACTTTTGCAAATATAACTTCAGGGAGTTGCAGAAAGAATCACTAGGTACCTTTGGAAGGACTGGGTGCAAGCACTGCTGTGCAGGATGACCTGTTAGAGCTGTGGATTATGTCTTGAGGAGATGGATGGAAAATGAAGACACAACTGAGTAGAATCCAGTTGTATATTTGCAGAATCAAGGCAATAGATTGCAGGGAAAAAAGGTTGATCAACTATTACACTATGTAATACATTCTGTAGAAGCCTTAACCATTGCAGAAAGGAAGACTTGCAAATCACTACTGTAACCTACCCACCCAGGAGCAGTCCTTCTTCACCAGTATTTGCCAGAGGCCTTAGAAAACACCACTGCTTGACTGTAGAATCAAAACAAAAAAGATAAAAACACTGACTTGCAACTTTAATCTTGCAGTGCTGGAGCTCAGAGATCAGCAACTGCCAAAACCCTACAGCCTCTGGTCACCATCTTTAAAACCAGATGAAAAATGAGGCATCCCTACAAAATAAAAGGATTAACATTCTGTTCCAGTAGAAAAGCAATAAGTATCACAGAAAAACTCTCTGTACCCTTGTTCACAGAAGCTCTTCACCCTGTGAGCTGTGTTGCTGAGATCCTATCCAGCCTGTAACAGCTGATGGAGTTCACATTGAATTTCAGCTGGACTGTTACGAAATTTCTGCAGGGTTTCTACAAAAGGTCATCACAATGTATGCAAATGCATGATGAAAGGATATAAATGAACATACAAGATAAACAATATGAATTCCTGATTAAAAACAGTTCAGCTGAACCTAGGTATTATATAAACACCAAAGACCACTTTTTATAATCTGATAATTCTATTCAGCAACTTCATTATGCAGGGAAACATGAGCTGGAATACTCAGATTTTTCAGTGCATTCTACAGTTTCACACACAGAGCCATTTGCATGCATTCAGTTCCAGGCAAAGTCCACTGCTAAGTACATCTGTTGCCTGCAAACAGCTCAATAGGGCTGCCTATATAAACACAAAAAAACCTGAATTTTTAATCTGTAATATAGTGCATGTAAAACCTAGCTACTGCTACCAGCTAGGTTAAAAGGAATGCTCATGGATATGGTTCTTGTTTTAGCAATTCAGAAGCACTAATTCTGTTAAATTAGACCTAATCATCAAGAACATTTAAATTGGTCTTTAATCAGTAGAGCTTCAATGCTTAACATGTGCTATTTAAGTGCATTTATTAAATGCACTTTTAGTATTTCCCCCTCCTCAGAACTCAAATACCTCGAGATCTTGTTCAGATTCTCTTTTAGAATTCATCTTTAATCTTTGCTGTTACAGAAGTGTAAGTTTGTGCAGTTTCTCTTATCTTCCATCCTCCTTCAGAGTAACAGTTGCTTACACATGCACAAATACTTTAAAGGCTTGTATTCCTGAAGGTACAAAGCTTTCATGCATCTCCAAAATACTTCAGTAAGTAGAATGTCCATGCAACTGCAGCTCCTTCTACTCCTAGGTAGCCAAAATGATTAAAGAAACTAATTAAATAATTAATCACAAGTAGCATTCTTTGTAATGAGTGGATTCTTTTGCCATTGCCAGGATAACAGATAAATATTTTACTGTATCAGGTTGTGTATCTTGCCAGGATTGTAATTGAAGTGGCCTGGAATTTTAATATTTTAGAGAGGCACAAATGAGTCATGGTCTCAACTGCCTGTGCTGAGCATGAATTATGCACCTCATTTTAACAGCAGTCCAACACAGAACTACAGCAGAGATCCTGTGCCCTGTGTCAACCCTGCTCCAGCGTTACTGGGATTTGTCCTACATTAAAATAAACTTTTGTCTACATTCTGTTTGGAAAATCAGTTCCTGTGAATGGGTTGTGAATCCATGTTGACTGTTGAGTAATGAAATCACTGGTGTACAAATTATATCTCAGGCAGCACAGCTGTAGATTGCTGGTCTCTTGCTGGACAAAGTCCTTTCCACCTCTGCCTGTCAGCTTTTCATTATCAACACCACGGCTAGAACTAAGAATGGGTACAAATGAATCACTGCCCAAACAGGTGAACTGCTGTGACTAACCCAGGCTCCACAGCTTCTCTACAAGACCAATCAAAGTCTTCCTGAAGGAAAGCTAAAGGACAAAATGAGTTATGTTCTTATTCACGTCTTATCTCAATAGTTCTATACTCCAGTGTAATAAGCAAATAATGTTATTGTGATCATTTCTGTGAGCACAACTAGAAGATGCTGGGTTTTTTCTCTCTCTTTCTAAGGGCAGAGATGAGGAAATAAAACAGGTGATAATTACAGTGGTAAATGTTTTAGTTGCTAATTTGCCATCAACTTACAAGTGCAGCCCAAGTCCCACCCACAGGATGGAGTGACAGCCACTTGGCTTGCAAAACTACTGTTAAATTCCTCTGCTGATAATACTTTACTCCTTGAATGGCAAAATGTCAGGCACAGCCCAGCAAGACTGGGCATTTGAAGGTCAAAACAAATTGAATTGCCTAACAATACTGTTGGAAGGACGGATTTTTTTTTCCAAAGGACAGATTTAACTGAGCATTTTGCTCTTTTTAAACTTATTTTTGTAAGCCACACTTCCTGGTGTCATATACTAAAAATAAAAATGAGGAATGAGATTAGGCTAAACATGATTTATGGCTATCATGACTGTAGAGAGGCAGCTGAAAGTAAAAGCTCAAGAGATTAAAAGTGGCATTTTTCAAATTTATTCAGATTGCATAGCAGAGTATTTGAAGTGGTCAATGCCAGTTCTCCCTAGGCTGCCCTGGAGCTGCTGGAAGTGGTCAAAGATTTACAGCAGGAAGAGGATGTCAAGCTCCCAGCAGTTTTTCCTAGCAGAGAATATTTTCGTCTCTGCCAGGAGGAGATAAGTGGTCACACATGGGTGAGAACTCACATATCAGAAAAACCACATCACAGGTAAACAGGGGCTGACTTGGCAATGGATGTCCAAAACAAGCACAGCCTCCAAGTGCTGTTACTAGCCATGACTGGAAGGGCAGTGCCCAGAATGCACAAAGAGCAGCAGAAACGCACCTCTCAGGTGATTAGAGAGGCATCACAGAGGGCTCTCCCATCTGTCTTCTCGCAGCAAGAGCTCACTGTATTTGTACTACAGAGCAGGCTTCACTGAAAACAAATTTTAAGTTCCATATCCCCCTGGGAAGCTGTTTTCTGGTGAGGTAGTGTTGACACATAAATATATTCAGTGAATCATCAACATTCCCATCTGCCATTTAGTACACTCACATCACTAAAGGGCAGACCTGAACATGAGCACCTGATCTGCAACACCGGTTTTTGCTGAAAAAAGGTTCAATTAAAAGAAAAATCAAATTATCAGCACAGCACACGGCATTTAAAAATATTTTTTTTCTCAAAAGCATTAATTGTCTTTTAAGTTCTGCACTGGTTTTGTTATCTTGACAAATTGGACTACTGGAAGCATTGCAGCACAGTTAAGAGTCATGGGGGTTGTGTCCTTTTTCCCATACAAAAAATATCCCTCCACAAAACAGAACAGTATTTTGTATGACCACCGTGAATTCCTAAAACTCTGAACAGCAAAACAAAGAATTGGGGGTTTGGGGGTTGTTGTTATCTGGTTTGGTTTTTGCTTTAAATAGGAAAACCAGCACAATTGGGTGCCTCTTCTTAGGGTCAGGATGAAATACCAGAAATAAAAGTAAACATACAGCCTTCAAGCTGTTCTTCTGGTTCATCTTCATTGTCCCACTCCCCCAAAAATGAACATCAGTGTATATTTTTGTTCTTGACCTAATTTATGCACGCTAATAGAAATACAAATCTCTCCAGTGAATCTATGATGTGGTTTGCACTACCCAGATGCAGTCAGGATTAATACTCTCAGAAGTTCCTACCCAACTCACAAAGACTTGGTCCACACTAAAACTTAAACCCTTAGAACAGGAGAAACAAGGAAATCTCCTGCATCGCTCTCACATGGCACAGAAGACTGTCAGGCAAACCTTTTCCTCTGCAAGGGTGAAAATCCACATCAATTCCCTACTGGTGACAGACAGACATAAAGGAAATAAACTATTAGAGTTTGTACATTGGAGGGAGGATCAGCTCACTGCTTACATATATCAGCTTCACTGATGAGTAACAATAATTAGCCTAATTAAGGACAATTGTTTTTGCTCCTCCCTTGTGTAATGAGGCAAAGACCTTCTGAAGAGGTCAGACATCTTTTGTCAATTATTACAACTCCTGAAATTTCCTCTGTATCTGAAGTGGATGAGCAGCTCTGAGAGGTCTCCATCCACTTCACTCAACACTCTGGTTTGGGCACTGTCATTTGCACACACCAGTTTCTGCAAATATTTACCCATGAAACTAGTGCCAGTGGATTTCAGGCTAAGGGTAAAAGCAGAGCTTTAGCCAGAATTTTCATGTAGGAACATCACTGGTATAAACTGCAATATATGAAATCAGACCTCTGCACACCTTGGGACTTTGTGAAACAAGGTGAGTCAAAAGCCATCGTCGCTCACAGTGGTGAGCTGCTGCCCACACGGATTGCTGGCACATCAGGACACATTCAAGCATGCCTCACCTGCTGCAGAGCAGAGACTGACACTCACACAGGCTTGGCCTCAGCCAGTGCTCCAAAGGACATTCCTTCCTTCTTTCCTTCCCTTCTGTGGCCTCACACACTCATGGGCAGTGACTCAGAGCAGCCGGGAAGGCTGGGCAGCTGGCTGGGAATTCCTGCAGCGCTCTCTGCCCTCTCCAGCTGCCCCTGCAGAAAAGCCACAGTTCAGATTCACACGAACACACTGTTTCCTCCAAACTCCTGCTAAATACAGAAGTACACTGCAGGTGCACTGTCAGCCAGTCCAGCAGTTCACTATTACTGCCAGGATACACCACACATCTTCCCCAGCACCTTTCTGGTACTGACTGGTACATTGACCAAGTTCCTCTAGAAGAGTGACAAACCAGTAAGACAAACCAGCTTGAAGAAACTCTCAAGGTAACTGGAACTGTTTTAAGGGATAAACTCATGAGATCTGATCCAAAGAGCAAAGCTGGAGTCAGGAATAAGCACAAGAGAGAGTCCCTTTCCAGCACTGCCACACACCTAGATGGTGTCAAGTGAAGTATGAAACTGTACCCCAAGATTCACCCACCATGTTTGGCAGAGTCCATCCATCCACATCACATTCAGTTTATATTTATTCCAGTATCTTCCAGCTCAACTGCTGCTCCTTGTGTTTTCTCTATAGTTAGCTGTGTGTTAAGCACGGACAGCTCTTAAGTTCACATTAGCTGCATTCCTAAATTTAGAGCTTCTAGGAAGCAAGGAAGGGCTCTATAAAATGGATTGCCAGCAAGCCACATACTTAAATTGTTGAGCAAAGGTATTTTAAAATCAGCCAACCCACACAAGTCTCTTATTTCATCCTATCTTCCTTGGAACTTTGTAGTCACCACAGATACCCATTTAAAAAACCTTGCAAACAAGGTTTACTTTTAGCAATCAAAGTTTTAAAAGACTTCTGGAGAACTCCACAATCATATCTGAGGGAATGTGAATACAAGACTCCTTACCTATAGGGAAAAAGGATGATTTTTAAGACTGTGAAGTGGCAAAGGCCTAAGTTTTTTATCTCTACAGTAAAACAGTTTTAGTATCTCCTTGTCTGCTCTACTGGGTCACTGGTTCAGCTCTGACAGAAAGAAAAATCAGCTTTTTACTACAGTTAGGTGTCCAGTAGACTAAAATGCTTAAGGCATTGTTATAGGTTCTTCCTAACCTCAGAACGACTTTTCTGAAAATTCACTGAATGCTGTTTTTACCTTATCTAAGATCCTTGGATCAGGAAGCTTAGGCTAAGTGCAAATTCCATTAACATACAACCAAGCTGTCCTTAATTTTGACAGCATCATTTGGAGGTGGGCAAGCAACTTTAAGGATAAAGACTTTACCCTTAAAGCAAATAAGAACACCAAAGAAATGCTTCCTTATTTCTCAGCTGACAACCAGCAGAGTAGAGCAACTTTCTGAAGTACAGACCTGGGATAACTGCTCACTGAAATGCAGCAATCTGTGACTTCAGGAGTGAGTCTGAGCAGCTGCTGTTGGCAGGGAGATGTTCCTTGGAGTACAAACAACTCAGGAACTATCAGGGGTCACTAAAATAGGCTTGTTTCCTGGTGACACAAAACAGTACTTGGCTTAAAGATCCACAGGGGGAGAGGGTAACTGCAACACTGCATAACATGCCTTGCTAGAAAAGCATCTAACACTTGGTTTTCCTTTGATTCCAGTAAGTGCTTTTGTCTCCGTCACTCTTTCTGCTCTGGAAGTGAAAACGCCAAGGTTCTGGGTAAGGCTGCTTTTGCTTAGCATCCCAGTTTGTGTCCTTGAAGGCACCCATGTGTGTGAAGCAAGAGCAGCTCCCATAGTGCTGGACGCAGAACTGCAGCAGTCAAGCAGAGAGAACTTCCAGTTCTTGGACTTTACTCAACTCAGAACTGCTTTGAGAGCTGGCAGGGTTCCTAAATCCCCCCTCTCTACCCTCTATTTCCCCCCTGCTGTCTCGGTTTGCACAGTGCAGGCACCTGAGTACACCTGCACTGCCACAAAAGGAACAGATTGTTCAGAGAAGATGCTGTTAGGAACTAAAAGGTCATGTGTGTAAATATGCTGAACAAGGACATAGCAAGCACTTTAGGCAAACAGAAAGACAACAAACCAGAAAAGAAATGAAGCTAATCTGAAGGCAAGATGCCTCCATACTCTGTGTGTGAGATTTCTCTTTCTCTATACGCATACACACAGGCACTGAATATCACTCAGGAGATATTTTAGGAATGCAATAAAATTCCTTCAAATCCTATAAATTATTTCAGTAGGTTGGTGGGGTTTTTAACTCAAGTTGCGGTATCACTAAAAATAATTCTTAGAAATTTATGCATATGTTTAAAAAAACACTGAACTTGCTTCTAGACCTGTGCAAATACAGTTTCACAGAATTTAAGTCAAAATATATTCCCTATCAAATACAAAAATTTCAGCTACATTAAAGCATATTAGTCCTTGGGCAAAATGAGGGCATATCCAAGGAAAAAAATAGGAAAGGAAGACTAAGATTCCATGAATACCCACAATGAGTGCAACTTTGGCAATCGCTTCTGAAATACACTTCAATGACCTTAGCAGGAGATTACACTCCAAATTCCAGGGGAAGGTAGCATTTGACAGCGGACATTCCTTCCCTGCCCTGCATTCAGTTCCACATTGCCTGGAGCAAGGGATCAGCCAGGAATCCAGAAATGACACTTTCTGGACACATGCCTGAGCACATGTTCACAGGAATGTGAGTAGCAAGTACTTCTGAGAGTTAACTGGCTACACCATCTGTGGAGAAGTCAGGTGAAATTATAGAGCCTAAGCACCAAAAACTATTGTCTTAATGCTGAACTGCTCATATCCTCAGCACCTCCAGTCATCTCCATTCAGTCATCTCCTCCTGCTCAGCCCAACAATTTATCCAAGCTATTTGAAAGCGTATCTCAGTAGTTAGGAACAGATCATGACATAGCTGTCTGCATAAGCCCTTCTGTTGTTTGAATTCTTAGCAGCTGTCTCAGGACCAATGCCTACCCACTGAATATTTTCTTTCTTCTGCCACAAAATGAAACAGATCTGAACTGTCTTCCATTATCAGTGTGCAGCTATGCATAGTAATCAAGTTACTGCTTTGTTTACTAAGAAACACTAAGGAGATTTAAGTTGGGTCTGTATCTTAGAAGTGCTTTCCAAAATCTTTGTTGCACATCTTCAAATACAGGCACCAGAAACTGAATGCAAGACTCAAGAATAATTTCCTTGCTTCCACTAATAGTCAAGGATCATATTCACTGCTGATAGCTCCAACAGTAGCTTTCTGTATATTGCTGTAACTTTAACACCCTTCCTCACTTCTCTTTAGGTACTTTGAGACATTGCCATAAAAATCCATGGTTTGACAAGTGTATTTCCCAGCATATTAGGAATAAAAATACACCATGTTAGAAAACAAACAAAATGCACACACAAAAATAACCTCACTACAAATCCAACAAAACATAAAACACTGTGCTTACATAAAAGGAGAATTTACTAATAGGCCCAGGGCCTTTCCTGATCAGCACATACATAACTAACCTGCAAGTGAGTCAGCATGAGAAACTCTTCAGTTTGTTAGAAATACAGGTATTTGTACAGCAATCCACCTTCCTATACAAGCTAATTTCCAGTAAGTAGCAATTGCAATTTTCCTCCTCCTGCAATCTCCCATACCTAACATCCAGATTCTCAGGCTTCAGTTATTACTTGCTTGGCTTTAAAACTGATACAAGTTCTTGGAGTTCTAGAGGCCTCTCAGATCAGGTGAGCAGACACATTTAAAGAAGGAACACTTTTTTTTCAGCTGTAGAAGGGTTAATTTCACCAGATAACAGACAGTTAAGCCTCAGGCCAGAGCAGGGCTTTCCCTGGTAAGGCTGGAATTTTTTCATACTAGGCTTCTCCTAGTTTAGCTATGCACTCTGAACATCACATAACTTATGACAGAAGTTTGTTCCCCAGAGTGGAAATGTCTTGTAATATCAGAGTTGTTTTGGAATGGCATCATCAAAGGTTTCCACCAACTTATTGGTCAATAACAGCAAGAAACACACATTCATTGTGTAGGATAAAAAGAAAGGAAAAGAGTTTGACCTCAAAGTATTTTTTTTTTTAATATTAAAATACAGAGTTTTTTGTGGTAAAGACACTGATCTATGGCTTTAATGACAAAACCCAACTGACCACAAGGAGTTCAGATCTTCTGTCTGCCAGAGAGCATGCACAACAGCAGGTCAATCACCTCTTTCTGGACCATTTAACTAGATGTAGCTACAGGTACCTGTATGCATGTGCACACATGCAGCTGAATGTATATACACACACCCCCCAAACTACAGGCATGGAACCACAAAAGTGGGACAGAAACCACCACTTTCCTCACTCAGCTTCAAAGGCAGTGGCACTTTGTCTCCTGCTCCTTTAAGGAGGTCGTTGTTCAAATTTTCACCAATTTTCTGTCTTCTGTTTCAACCTCACATCCCAATTATCATTTCTAGTTAGGATTACAGCCTGACCAAGATAAGACATCTAGCATCATCACTTCCAGTTTATTTTCTTCCTCGGATAGTCTCAAGTCAAGAGGAACTACTATGCGAAAACACAGCAAAAAATTCTTCATCTTGCTATGCAAAAGAAGCCTCAGTTTACAGCAATTCATTATCATATTCTCTGCACTTGAATCAAGCAAAAGCTGTAAACTCCAGTCAGCTCTAAAATGAAATCAGATTGAAGAAATAACAGTATAATGGGAATTTGCTGAGAAAATAACAATTAAAAATTTCTGCTCCAATGAGAGGGATTAACAAGCTGAAGTATGTGAGAAGTGGCATCCTTCCTCCTCCTCACTCAAGTGGGTCCTGCTTTCCTACAGAGTGATAAGCAGAGACTATGAACACCAGGTGAGGGTCATGTTATGTGATCTCTTGCCTGTGAGTCTGGATACAGTTCAGCCTTTTATATCACAAAGGAAGTGTGCAAATTATGTATGAAGCAGTATATTTCCAAAATTATTCTGGATCCATTTCTAGAATTGGCAAAATTCTATTTCAAGTTGTCTTGTAAAGTTAACAATTAAGTTTAGCAAGTTTGTCAAAGAATACATAAGATTACAAAGCTTTGGTACAAAGGACTCCTCTTAAAAAATAAAGCTGCTAACTTGCAAGCTGTCATTCACTTTAATTTCCCCCTTAAAAGAGCAAGTAAAAAACCCCCAACAAAACTAAAGGCTTCAGAAATACAGATGCATGAAAATTTAAAAACAACACAGTAATATCTTCCATATCATCTGAGAGACAGTGATTATTGCCACCTATAAAACTCTGCCCCTTGCAAGATTCCCCAGACAGCAACCCCTCAAGCAGTCTCCTCCCTCTGCAGTGACCAGGTATCACAAGTGAAGTGCAATTTTTTTTCCTTCAGCTGCATGCATCAAGTAGTGCTGATGAATTGTAATAACATACATACAGCAGCCAAATACTGGAACTTACTATTAAAATGTCAGAAAAAGAACCTCTGGATATTCCTGCCAATTCCTTCACATTAAAAGATACACACTTGGTATTACATTCATTTCTGTATAATCAGCCAAAGTGAAATGTTTCCCAGTAAGCCTGACATTAGGACCTACGTGCTTCAAAAAACAACTGCATGGAAGTACCAGCCAACAAGCTCTTAAGTGTCCCCTGCTACTGTAGTTTGTGGAGCCTGTTGGAACAGGTTTGTAAACAGAAGTTAGAGATCAGGTAGAAGTTGTAGAAGTTCTTATAATAAGAACACAAGTCCAAATTTGAACAGCTGCCTCTGCTGAATCAAGTTCAAATTTACCCCAGATAATTTAAAAAGCAACAAACTGGCATCTGAGACTTACTTGAAGGTTATACAAAAAGTCTTAAAAAAAAAAAAAAAAAAAAAGAAAAAAGTATCCAAGAAAAACTGCAACACCAATTGACCAGGACAGAGTCACTTCTGGGAATCAAAAGCGTGAGTAGGCAGTTCTCTGCTGCTGCTGCTGGGATGGAGGCTGTCCTTGCTGCTGCTGGAGACGAACCTGCTGAGAGTATGGATCCTCAAGAGACTTAACAAAAATAGTTGTTTTAGGCCCAGTTTTCCAGACAATACCATTTGAATCTATCACAGAGGACTCCACAGTGATGTTGTGGGTGCCAAGGATCACGAAGTTTAACAGGAACTGAGTGCTGAAGTAGTCGTTGTGCGGTTCCACCCTCTGCTCCATTTCATTGGTCATGTTGTCAATAGGAATCTGAGAACACGGATGAAAGGTTAAAACACCATTTTACATCAAGCTGCCAAAAGTAAGTCTTCAGCTCTCCACTGGAAGGAGAGGGAGGGGAAAAATAAAGGAAAAATCTGTGCTCAATTTTCCTAAACCAATACATGCGCATACCTGAGGCAGTTTGACAAGCTAACAAGTCATCTTCTACCCAGGGTTCTACTTTTCCACAAAGTAATGTGAGTCAAACATCACATTCTTCTCAGTCCTGTTCTTTTACAAGCCACTGGCTTTCTCCTATTCCCCCTCAGAGAAGTCCAAACAACAAAACAAACAAAAAAAAAACCCAACCCAAACAAGCCTTTCACTAAGTATCATGTTAGCAGAACTTAAACCTCAGGCATGCAATTTTTGATAAAACTGTTGACTTAAATTTAGTATGTGTCTCCTCAGATGCTATTTGATTTGAACAGTCTGTCCCGCAATTTCCACAAACAAAAGAGAAGAACCTTAGAAGGACTGTAAAAAATTCTAAGAGATTACATGATAGAGAATAATCTTACTCCTAGTTTGTTTGTTTTTTTCCTCTGTGAAGTTTTGTATAATGTACAACTAGACTGAGTTTTCCTCATCTTAGGCTGATTCCTAATGACTCGTTCTAAACATCACAAAGCCCTCTCTGTTTGGAAGAAGAGCTGTTACAAAAAGGTATTGACATACTGCAGACTTTAAAATCCCAGATGTCCTCCACAAGCTATGCTTGGCTCTGGCCAGTGCTTGAATGTCAACTGGCAGAAGTGAAAGGATTACAGAACCACCCATTCATCTCATCCTGGAAATTCTGCTACCCAGAGTCAAACAAAAGAACAGCAAAACACAGCAAAAAAGCTTAAGAGTCTTCCTGGCTCTGTTCTATCCGTACCTTATAGTCTTGTCCAGATTTGCTCTGCAGCACTGAAGAGACATTGAGACAGACGGATTGGATTTTCCGGAAAAGGCCTGGTTTAGATCCGTGCTGAACCACTCCTTCCACCTTGAGGGCCAATTGCTGGTTGTTCTGTACTGCTATAGGCTCTGCTGGGTTCCTTGGAGATGGGGATAGAGCAAGCTGGAACAAAAATAAACAGATCAAAATGTAATTATAAGACTCCAGAAAAGCAAACAAAACAAGGATGAAATGAGGACACCTTATAGAAAAATTTTCAAGGAGCGAGTGGGTAGAAAAACCAGCAAATGGAAACACATACATTATCAGAGACTCATTACTATATTAATTCATAAACATCATCAGCAATACCAGGTATTTTTGTATCAGTTTAATCTACTTCTTCAAAAGATGTGGAAAAAAAAATAACCTTTGACAGAATAACCACTAGTCTATTAAGCTGAACAGAGAAGCAAAGTGCAGTAAGAGTAAATACTAAAAAACTTAAGGCTTTCACTTTTCCCAGAAAAAAAGGAGCACTTTAATAAAACAAAACAACCATGACCATAGTCATATATAGTCATTCTTAGTCAATGAGATGATAATATAGGACAATTTTCTTCCAAGATTGTGAACATTGCTTTTTAAAGGAAAAAGAAAAAAAAAATACAAATCTATAAAAGCTGCCCTCCCAGGACCAGAATTATTTAGCTTTGCAGACTCAGAATCAACAAAAAGTCCAGCTACATATTATCTTCAAGGCTTTGCAATCAAAGAACTGAATCCCACTTGCCTAAGTGACAGTCTAGTGGATTTGAACAACTATACATACATGCTATTCAAGTTACTCCTAATGTATTAACCCCAATGCTATTTGCAGTTATATATCTACATTAAAAACCCTTAAGCTTTGCACCTTCAATACAGCTTTTTTCATGAAGTAAAGCACTTCTAAAGAGAAATTTGAGGCCATATTTGAGCAGTACCTACCTTAATACTTGTAGACTGCAACTTTTGGAAAAAGTACCTTTGAAATGAAAGGGGAACTTTCAACAAGGCAATGACAGCATTGCACAGACAAGCTGTATGCTGCAAGAAACAAGAGCCAAAACAGTTGAGAAAAAATATTATTCATGACACAGGAAAAAGACATGTACTTGAGGTGAGGTACTGAAACAGCAGGAATTTCCATTTTAAGTCCAAAAATATATTAATACAGTCATAGAACTACAGCCACTAAGATGACAGTGACTACATTGAGCCTCTCTGTTTATGTTCTGCCCCTTATTGAAGGGGGTATTCTGCTCTGGAAAAAACAAGGAGGCCAAGCAAAAGAAAAATACAAATCTTTCCAGTCCTAGTGCTAGAGCTGGAAAAGCAGGATCTGCTTGAAACATTTAGACAAAAACTCTCAAAATACAACTCCCCTCCAAGCCAAAAGACTGGCACCTATCACAACTTGATGCAATAATTAAATTTGAAGCCTCTTGTCTACTGCTTCTTTTCCCACTGCACCATGCCTCTGGCTCAGATGAACACGAGCAGTGCCACTGAAGTCACCAAGCTGCCTTGGTATGGAGCCAGCCACAACTAAATTTACAAGGTTTACCTTTGCTGTGGTTTACATGATCCACTCTTTGATTCTATTTGGAATTGGTAAGGACTGTTGGATTTAGAAAAAGGGCAAATAGATGCTAGCCATGACAAACAAACTACCTTGCTCCCACTAACATGCACTTCATCTTTATGATGTTCATGAGCAATAAGAGCCAAATCCACCAGCCCTGTAAAGGAGAGTTTTATCAGCTCACTGTTTGCACCCAACACACTCCAGGCTGTGCTCTCTGATGACCTGCACTGATAAGAGAAATACTACACTCACAAAGCACAGTGCTCACCACCAGCAGCTCAGGGACCAAAGCTGGGCTGCTGTGTTGGAGTGGGAAAATTCCTTCACAGCAAGAATATGAACGAGGAGAATGTGCTCCAGTGTTTGCATGTGAGTATGGTGAGGGCTCTGACAGCACTTGTAGTTACCTTACCAGCATCTGCTGTGCTCTTAGGATGGGAATTTAAAGAAGATTATTTTTAATCAGACCACTAAGGTTACCACTCAGATGTTCTAGCAAAATGGTTCTTGAAGCATTTTTAAACAAGTGTGTGTCAACGGAGACCATTTGTGTCAGTAACGTTAAGTAACTGAGAATGCTTCCCAGTTTCTTGCCAACCATAGATATATGGAGTTCTGGGGTTTTGGCCCCTTTCTCTACACAATATACATTTAAAACTGTTACTTGCCAAGTAAGACACAGGAGCATACTTCCTGTTGAGGGATTCCACTTCCTCTAGTACATGATTAAATACAGACATCATTCTTCTTTCATATTCACTTTCAACATGAGCTGTTCCATTTGAGCTATATTCCTGGAAACTTAAAAGAAAAAAAAAGAAAAAAAAAACAATAAAAAAACAAACCATGAAACTTTTCATTATGTCTAACTTTCCTCATCATAACCTGGAAGGCACATGACCAAACAGATGTGGCAAGAGATTACAACATGAAATGCATTAAGAAATGTCTTTCAAACTGTTTACTCCGTTTTTAAAACTATTTTTCCACTGTAAGACTTGCCCTTTACATTTAAATCTTTCTTAACTACCATTTATTCACTTCTTGTCTCCACCCTCTCAGTTAAAGCAGTGACAGGTCTAACAGATTCAGCACACTTACTTCCCCTGACTTTTATTTAACCCTGCAGAGTTTATAACAGTCATGAAAATCTCACAACACAAAGCAAGAATTCTGGTCAGAATTAAAACTAAACCTCGAAGTTTACAATCTCCTCCTTTGAACAGAATTCCATCTCATAGACACCCAGCTTCATACAAATTTGACTAATACACCTTCTAAGCAATGCTTAATTCACAGTGAGTACTACAGGCACTTAGGATGTTCCCTTTTATTACCAGCTATAAAAATCAGATTTTAACCACAGTATTCTCCATTTTATCTCAGCCTGAGATTTTTGAACAGTGATTCAATTCATCAGTACTTCAACACCGTTTTCTAGAGGATTTAAGTTCACTGTTTAAAAAAGAGCCAGACGTGATGGCTTTACGTTAAAAATTTGAACTAATTTAGTGCATGTATTTTCACAACTTTGAAGAAAGCTAAGGTGCACTTACAAGTGCAAGCAACAGGTAAGGGATCTAACACACAATTACATAAATTAAAATAAGTGGCTAAAGGAGAGATTAAAAGTTCAAGTCTATATTTAAGATAAGTCCAGTATAGTGCTCTCAAGAGCAAATTCAGTATGAAATGCAGAACCCAAAAGAGAGTCCCTAATCTGCCAAGTACAGCACAGCAGCAACTGATGCTCAAGCCTGCCCAGAATATAATTAGAAAGGTCTACTGAGAAACCTTTTGAACACTGCTTGAATTCCTAGGTTTAAATATCCAAGGATTTATTAATAAGCAGAAAAGGAGTATGCAGTTAACTATCAAACCTACCTTGCAGATTCTGGATCCAAGATCAGAGCTTCTATTGCATGTGAAATCAACAGGCAGCTCTGCTGTTGTCTGATATTAATACTAAGGAGTTAAAAGACTTCCAAAGTTGGCACCTAAAGCAAGAAATGCAGTGTACTCAGTGGCACTTTTCCTCGCTTCTGTGAAGCAATCCTATGGTCATTATCCGTTTAGTGAACAAAGAGCAAGAACTGTGACACTACCAAGTTATATGCTGCTCCAATTTTTGTGTCATAACTTGTTTATCAAGTAATTCCAAACAATAATATGGTAACGTTTATTTTCAAATAGGTTTTAAGCAATTGACAGCTAATTTTTATGCTATTGACTTTCAATATTACTTTGTGGCAGTCTTCATAGAAAAGAGGATTCTTATGCTTTGTGCTGTCCTTGTGAAGAAGTGGACAAACTCTAGGATTTTTAAAGGATACAGTTCTACATTCCTTAGAGTTGCTGAGTCTGCATCAAAAGATGACTGATACAGATCTCCATACCGTGTAGCCAAGTTTCGGAATTCCTCCATTGAGTGTTTCATCTGCAGAGACAATGTTACTAGGCAAAAACACAAAGCAAAGCAAAACAAACAAAACCCCAGGCATCCAGAAAGCCACTACACTGTAACCTACAACAGTGAAGGAACAAGGTGGTATATTGGAGAAAAATTCATTAAGTTCTTGCTTCTTCACTTGGATAAAGATTACCAAAGTGACACACTGTTATCCACACATTAAACAGGTATTTTTCCCTCACCAACAAAATCTCCTTGGGTTAAAAACAAAGCAAAAGGAAAAAATATCAACAACCTCCTCCACTCCCTACAGTAAATCAAATAGCTCTTTCAATGACCACCCACTGGTTCCTTCTTGCAGACTACATGGATTTAAAAGCAAACCTCCTTGGTGTTCCGTAGGGTACCAAGGCAGGCACCAACTCTCAGCAAAAGGAGCTGCAGAATCATCCTCAGGTATATATATATTTTTCCTTGGTGTACTCAGAGTGTCTGAGGTGTTTCAGAGCAAGGTGTGGAAAGCCTTGCTGCAAGTTTGAGCATACCAAGTGACTTGCTATGTGCATATCCCTGGAAGCTGTGTGCATGACTGCAGGAAAAAACACACGTGCGCACTCAGCTTCAAAACACAGCCTGCTACAGGCAGCTGTTTTCAGAGCTACAGGTGAAAAGCAAAATCCACGATTTAAAAAAAACCCACTTCAGAACTACTTTTCATTTCCTTTGTCAAATATGTTTGCTGAGAAGCAGAGTGCACAAGAATGGAGCAGGAGCACATGCCTGGTTGGAGATGCGTCCACACCTCTGGAGATCATTTCCTGATGTCATAGCAATTGTTGTGGCAATAGCTGGGGGTGGACTTGTTTTAAGGCTGTTGCAGGTACAAATAAGTTGAGAAAAAGCTTGCAGAAGGTCAATCCTGAGTTTCACAAATCCACACTGAAAGCTCAGAGGATTAAGTGGTGTACTAGCAGCCTGAAACACAGTAATAGGAATGTTGACAAACAAGGTCAAAAGCAAAAATGATAAAATCACACTGCAGCACCACTGAACAGTCTCATCAGAAAACTGAATCCTTAAGTTCAATTCCAAAAGCTGCTTTTTTAAAACTACATTTAACAGGTTTGCACAGTTCCAATCATACTAAATATAAATGGCATGGAAGTTACATAATTACAAAGTCATATTCCAAGCATGTCACCCTTGTAACAAATGTCACTTAAGTTGTTAAAATACTGTTAGGGCACCTATTTCCTCTTTTTCCAAGGCCAAGCCATTAGGCTTCAAATGACACTAGGCCAACTAGTCTTTACCATAAAAAAGTACACTGAATTAGATGGCAAACAAGAAACACGAGGATTGAAAAAGTAGTTCTCTACATCAGCCAGAAGAGAAAGAATTGGCTGAAGTCACCCACAGCAAGAGGAAGGGGTGATTTTTTTGGAACTGTGAAATGGATGGGAACATTATGAAGACGCTGAACCTTGCATTTCATGAAGGCAAGAGACACAATCTAGTAAGACCAGTAACTAAAAACAGTAAACAACAGAATTCCAGGAGGGTAGACAAGCTGCTATTTTTCAGAAAACACAGTTCTATGAAGCTTTGCTCCCTAAGTGCTTGCAAAAGCATCTGTGACAGCTTAGGACACCCAGGAGGGGGAAAACTGCAGTACTCAAGGTTTGATACTAGTTAAGCCAAAAATCCACGACTTATTTTTCTTAAACTGTTGGATTTTGAGAAGAACAAGCCCTCTCCAAAATCAAAGCAACACTGGGGCTTTCTCTTAGATTCATGCCTATCTTCCCCAGTGCTTCTTATTCCTCACCAGGTCACTTCTCAAAGCAAGAAGTTATAATCTACCCCAAAACCTTACTAAGAACTGTTTCCTTGCTGGCAGAAAACCAGCTAGGTGGTTTCTTACAAAGCATCTGAGAACTGGCCCACTATTGACTAAAGTGAGGAAACATCAGCCCACTGCATCCAGTTGAAACCACTGAACTAGACTGCAACTGAAAAAATAAAACTTTCATATTCAAACCATCAAGCCTCTCTTATCTATGACTTTGCTTTTCCTTCTCCAAGGGCACAAAAATAATCCCTTTTTTAACTGGAATTGTTCAGTTTCTTTTACAAGGATGGCTTCAGAAAACCCTCTGTGAAGAGGACTACACTGCACTGTAATTGCTGTACACAGACTACACACTTTTAAAGAGTAAAGTACTCGTATCAGAAAACCCAGACATTTTTAGTAGCACAAATTAGATTTGATTCTTGTAAATGGAAATACAAGCTTGTCTCATTAATACTGCAATTTACCTTATCTGCCATGGGCAATAAATCAGTTACAATTCTTTTTGGAAGTGACAGAAATATTTTTTGGCTCAACCAAGTTCTTCAAACACCACCACTTGCTATCAATATACTTGGAATTGGTGCTACTTAACCAATGGCTGTATAAGTGCTTTGTTCAAGTTTTGTATCTTCTTTAGATCACGAGCAGTGAAAAATAAACCCAGTGCTTCCAATGAGACACATGATCTGTGCCAGAAAGAGCAGACCAGAAATTCAAAACCACTG
Source organism: Cinclus cinclus (assembly GCF_963662255.1). Classification (NCBI taxonomy): domain Eukaryota; kingdom Metazoa; phylum Chordata; class Aves; order Passeriformes; family Cinclidae; genus Cinclus; species Cinclus cinclus. The sequence goes on from NC_085048.1 coordinate 90,330,375, forward strand.
CTAACTCTACAACCAAGCACACAGCAAGACAGATGGGGACTGTGGTCAATAGGCTTCCTGACAAGTCCCTGTTCTTCCCCAGGGAGAAGCTCTTATCCAAAAAGCAGAGGGACTTCTTTCCCTCAAGTGCACTAACTCCCAGGAAAGAACACTCTGCAGTGCAAGACAGTTTTATGTATATCAAGGAGGAATTGAGAAATTTTCCAACAAGGCACTGTCTGAATATTTCATTGTTGCTAAACTGGGATGGCTGAACATCTGCAAGAGATTTACTGACACTGTGTTTTCCAGCTACAAAGTGGAGCAGCTACACAAGGCTCATCACATGCACCACTGCTCTGTGGTACCAGCAGTGCTGAGTCATGCTCTGCACTGAAACAGCAGCAACAGGAAAGCTCAGGCCAGAGGGAAGAGAGCAAAAGCCTTCAAGGCTGTCATGTGTATTTTATGGCACTTTGCTCCCCTTGGAGAAGCTGAGTTCTATAGACAAGCAGTGAGTGGCTCCTTTTACAGCTGATACACTCCAGCACAGCTAGGAAATTGTCCAGAGTGATGCAACAAGTCAGCAACAATCAGCAGTAAAACCCAATTTCTTCCCCTCTAACCTACAGAACCTGTACTTGCTCCCCCAGACCAAAATCATCCACAAGGAGGATGCTGCACTATTTGCAACAGGAACTTAAGTCAGCAGAAGAGATGAAGATAGGAATCCTTCAAAAGAAAAAAAGCCCCAAACTCTGCAGAAGGGGTAATTAAATTACTGGATCACAATATGGCCTATTTAAGCAAGTTATTTTCCTGCCTATATTAAATATTAACATCTAATTAGATGAGGTCCTCCTCTCAATGTCTTCTCCATATTAGAGCAATCTTGAAGTGTTGAATTTTGAGTTAAAAACCTTTTTCAGTCAGCCAACAGTTAAAGACAAACACTTCAAGTCTTTCAGAGGACAAAAGTGGAAATTTATGTAATTCAGCTTTTTCAGGGACATTTTATTAATAAACAGTAATATCTGAACTTTATTAAACACTAATGTCTAAATTGTCATGACCCTGTCCAGTAGCTAAACAACAAAGCAGCTTAACTGAAATGGCATACAGAAAACCATATGCAAAGATTTTTTCATGGAAACAAAAATATGAGAAAGTATTGTGTGAAGCTGGATCATATTTGCTTAACAAGCAACTTCACAGTAGGAACTGAAGGTCCCTAATCATTAATGGGTTTTTTTTGTTTACATTCACAGACATCACACAGCTTCTTGGTATTTTTACCACTTCAGAGAAGGAGAAAGTATTTGCATAAAAGCAGGTACCAGCTGGATTTGATGAAACTGAATTGCCTTCCCTCTTCTTACTAGCTTGTTGTTGGGATTCCATGAGATCACACTGCCAAATAGAAGGCAACATGAGCTCAGCAGGAGGGAGGAAGACCACTGAATCCTTCTTTATATTTCAAGAAGAGAGCAGCCAATTCAGGCCCATTCCCAGGCTTGACTAGTACAATAGCTTTTATTCACCCAAAGCAAGGAGTGGAAAATTGTAAGTACTGTAACTTTAATTAAACAAGATCTGTCACATATATGATCTGATCAAGGCAGGAAATGAGGGGTGGAGAGAGAAGAAAGAGCAAAGAGAAATCTAGCTAATCACACATGGCTGAGTTTCCAGATCTTTTCTCTCAAGATGCAGCATGTTACAACTGAGATGCTTGCAGAGGAGAACCAGAATCTGGCAGATGCCAAACATATTTAAGAACTTTTCAGAGAGCTAAGAACAGAACCCCAAGAGTCATGCTGCAAAACCCAGAAACATCACCACTAGGGATGTGTGCTGACCGTCAGTGATGCTATTCCTTTGTGGTAGGATTTTAAGGCTTCAGCAATGCAGGAGAGGGCAGAGCTGTAGTTGTCCTCCTGCAGGCCTGTCAGGCACTGCTCTGCATGGGAGAACTCCTTCAGGCTGTTCAGCCAGAAGTAGAAGTGTTCTGAAGCCACTTGGGTCAGCAGGCTCTGGTACAGTTCTCTGGCCATGTCGTGGTTGCCCTGTAATGACAAGAATGTTTCTGAAAGGGGATATGAAAGAAGGCTGGGGATTTCTACAAAACTTAACACAAATAAGAAAACAGGAACATCTCCAGAACTACTCCCAGCCTAAAAACAGAAACAGTGAAACTTTTTCCAATTTTTTGACTGGCAATCCTAATAATAAATAAAAGCGCAAGTACTTACTTTATAGAAATACCAGCCTGTAAAAAAGTATTGTATTTATTTACAAAAGATGAGGAAAAAAATTGGAAATTTACCTCAGCATCTCATACTTGGGTTTCTATGTAATTCTTACCCCAACTGTGAATTTACTGAAGAGAAAAGGGGAACAGTATATTTTTTTTTCCTTTCTTCACACTGAAGAAAGAGAACCATACATCAGGATGACCTTCACATTCTGAAGAGCACAACAGAGATTAGGTATATGCTCAAGAAAGTGCCAGGACACCACTTACTTCCTTTTCAAATACTTCCAAAGGACAAGTGAGAAAAACATTTTGATGGGATGAGTGCCCCAAAGGATATATATCTGAATCTGCATTCCCAGGAATTAAGAGGGAAAGTGACTTTCATTTTTTTCCCCTCATTCACTTCCTCCTCCCAAGTCCTACTATTTTGCTTATTCCTTTATCCAATTCAAAGAAATCCCTGGCATTCCTTCAATCACAGCAAACCATTTCTCTCCAGGTATTTTCACTTACCATCCTGGAAGCCTGCCTGGCTATCCTGTAGGCTGTCCATCCATTGGAGGCATTCTCAAGCTGCTGTTTGATAACAGTTTTGATTTCTGTGGACAAAGCTTTCTGACTGGAAACAAATATCACTGTGGCAAGAGAAACCTAGTAGAGAGAGGAGAAGTGGGGAAGAAAGTTATATTTCAATAACTAAAGAAAAGAAGGGAAAAAAGCCATTTCTGTTTTATTTCAGGCTCAAAACTACACAGAAAATTACATATATATATTTTAACTGCAAAACTTCTCAGTCAATATATTTTAAATAGTTACAGCAATCCAAGTACTTCTTGTAGATAAAAGTAACTTTAAATTAAAGTATCTCTCCTCCGCCTTCTAGCTGAAATATTTCAAATACTCCAAATACATTAACAGAAAGCTTTTAATTTCTTTTAAAAATTCAAATTCTTTTCCAAGCAGATGTGATGAAAGCATTTTTCTGTCTTACAGATATTAAGTAATTTGCCTCAGAGCACCCTGTGTAAATAGAGCTAGCTGTCATTTGGCCTTTATCCACTACTTTAGATGTCCCAATAATTTCAATAGCCCGCTTTGCCTAAGCAGTGCCATCTGCTGGAAAATCTAATGGAATACACTGCATAGTACAGCTCCATCTAGGAGATATTTCTACACTGAACACTGACATACGGAGTCAGAAGTTAAAACAAAATTGAAAATAGTGGCTACAGACTGGCACATTAACCTGGACTCAACAAATGTATTAGCTGCCTTTTAAAATACAGTCCATTCACAAAATACACAGACTTTATCCATCACAGGAGGTCTTACCAGGAGTTCCTGCTTTTTATCTGTGGCAGATTGTCCAATTAATTTATAGAGGTCCATTAGATCTCCTAGTATCCCATCTGCCAAGACAGGCAGCTGCATGGCAATGGCTGCTAGGCAGTGGCACATGAGGATCCTGGCACTGTCCTGGGCACTGTGCAGCTGTGCCAGCAGGGATTCCACCACAGACTGGCTCAGGTGGGGGCGGCTCTTCACCAGCTTCACCATGCAAGTCAGCGTGATCTGCAACTCACACAATCCACAGGTCCAGTCAACACAATGTCTTCAAAGCCAAAAGAGCCAGGCACACTGACTTAGCTGCAAGCAGGACTGCAGAAACATAGATCTGACATTTTGAGAACTATGTACTCTACAAAAGATGAGATTTTTCTAAGAGCCCAAATACATCACAAATTCAAGAAACATTAGTAGTCTATCACATCATCAGCCTTTATGGAAAATAACTACAAAAATTACTGATAAGTTTCTGAAGTGGGAAAATAAGAATAATAATTTATAAAAATGTTGTGATAATGTACATTGCATCTCCATCTCCAAAAAGCAAGTTCTCTCCAAGATTCCCTTTGTCCTCCAGAGCCACCTCCATCCAATGTTCATGTTTTATTACTGCTGTTCCTCTGAGAGGAACATTTCCTGCCACCTGCAACAATCCTCTTATCCTAGAGCTGAGAGGAGCTGTACCTTAGCTATGCTCAGTTTCTCAACTGCTCTGAACTCTGGTTATGGGCAAACCAGAAAAATCTTCTTTTCCCCCAGTCTGTTATGCTTCCACCAGAAAGAATCTGGTGCACATCAGCTTCTCTGTTATACAAGCTGTTACTATAACTTACAGCTGTGAAGGGAAAGACAACAGTAATGTCACCTTTAAGGTTGCCTGAGCTCCTGGGCTGTCATCTTGGCTACAGAGAACAAGAAGAGCTTCTAAGCCAAAAACTGCATCTTGCTCCAAAGGCAGAAGATCTACAAAAAGAAAGAGTTAGTTTGTTCTCTGTTCTGTTCTCTGACCTGCCATTCCATGTCTTGGGTAACTATTCAGCAGCCACACTGACACTTGCAAAGCATGCATAAATCTAGATTTATAGAACCAAGACTTCCAAATCCCCTGTTGTTACTATTTTGTAACAGACTTTGTCCAAAGGGCTTTCAAAGACTGACCAACAATTCACTAGCCTTACAGCAAAGGCAAAACAAGCATTCATTTAGCACGAGTTCTACTGTGTGCAGTAATTTTCTCTAAATGAGACAAAGATGGAACCTTCCCAACCATTCATAAAACCATACAGAGTATTCCCTACTAGATAATAGCCCCCATTCTCCCTAACCAGCATGAGGGATCAGACAGATTTACAGCCAGGTTCACAGACAGGACGAGTTAATATGTGTTAAGTGCATAAGCCTGACTGCAAACAGAGCCTTTTCACTGCCCTTGTTTCCCCTTACCTTTCTCCTGGCAAGAGGCTGATATATTGGTCAGAATTCTCACTCCATGAGCTGCAATGCCACGGTTATTATGGTAACAGCACTCCTGTGCTAGTTTTACTAAATCAAATGACCTTGCAGTTGTAGCTGCTGCTCCTAAATAAAAGGCAAATGGAACATAAAACTGCACAGTCCATAAATATACCACAGATCTTTAAATACATTTCTGCAAAACAATTATATTGATTTGAGGCTTTTTTCTTATGTTTAAACAATAGGATGAAAATATTTCTCTCTTCAGACAAAACCAGAGACTCACTCATTCTTGAATACTACACAAGTGAGACACATGAGAAAGAACATTTGGACCTAAAGGTTGACATTTCAGGACTCAGAGAAATATTGCCTTAAGAAATATTATGTCTGATTAAAAAAAGCTAGTGAGTCTATTAATCATTGAGCCATGCCAGAATGACTGAAGAGGATGTATTTTTTTTTTTTTCATTTCTGCAGTCGATGTATTTGAGCTCATAACACTCATTAGGGCAGTCTGGCTTTCAAGAAGAAAAAAGAGAAAAGAACATGATAATAATTTTGAGAACAAGATACCTCTAATCACTTTTAAAAGTCTACTCCTTTTCTACAATTTCTCCAGAATATTATCACAAAGCAGAGGGGTTCAGCTGGTGCTGCTGTAGGTCAAGCCCATAAGGGTGGAAGACTAACGTGCCAGCCCACTCTTACATCAGGAAGCCTCCCTGCTACTCAAAAACTCTGCAAATCCATAGTTTCAAAGCACCTTAAGCAGAATGCAGGTCAGCCATTTGAGAGGCAATACATTTCTTGAAGACAACTTGAAGACCCAAAGGCAAAAATCCTTTTCATGTACTGCAGTACCCACAAAACAACAAAACCATCATTATTCATGACTATAGAGTGTCCCATTTTAAAGTTTACAAATGATGAACACGGTCTGACTCTCAGTGTTCTGAAGTTCAAAAATAGTTTTAGAAAATGCTACGAAGTGTTTAGATGAAACTGATCATCAGCAGAAAACACCAAAAGCTATTAAAACACCAAAAGTAACCATCTAATCCAGTTTTCTTACCTGGAGCACTGCTGAAGTACTGTTTAATGGCAATGGTCCCTGATAACGTAGAAAGAACAGATAACATGCCCATTTTCAAGCTGTCATAAGGAGTGTTAAGAGCAGATTCACAGAGTGCCTAAAAATCAGCAGGGAAAAATATCAAAGGTAAGAAGTCCTGTGAGCTATCTGTATGAAAAATTTAGTTGCTCTTCTCTGAGAGGTTGTAAAAAATCAAGATTTTCCCACAGAACATACTGTACTAAAATCAAAAGTCAAGTCCTCAAGCATCTGGTTTAAAGGACTGAAGATGTGGTTTGCAGAAAAGTGACAGTGGGTCCTATATGCTAGTAAACATAAATTATAAGTCATTCATTAATTAAAAATCAGTGGCAAAAATATTATTTGGTTTCATTGACCCAATACTATAAAATATTTTAAGACAGTTTCAGGCATAATGATTATTTTGCATTGTAACAACCTGCAAAGTTTTATATAAATATAAGCCTCTGAAGAGCAAGGTTTCAAGTGTCATTTCCTTTAGCAGTACTGGTGTCCAACAGGAGTTTAACGTTCTTGGTAAATAAATTAAGGTGCATTTTATGTTTTAACTCATTTGTAGAACTCCTGTCTTACTTTATTGCCTTTTGCCAGATCTTATCACAAGCCTTACCACATTTAGATTTGAGTAACTCTTAAATGCACTGTTCTAAATTCCTTATGCCCACATTGCCCACAGTTCAGTCATTCACTGATTTTGGATGCTTTTTTAGTCAACAGGAGGGGCAGTAATATGAGACAAATGGAAAACATAAGTATATTATGCTTTAGAGTATGCCAAAACTGAATGACAAAGAGCCAGTAATGGAACAAAGAAAAACACCACAATTAGTTCCACAGAACATACAAAACCCCCCACGTTGTTCTAATCAGGTATATATGTATGGTATAAGGGTTAAATTCTAAATACATCTGTGATTTGTACCAATTAGTACAAATTGGTACAAATACCAATTTCCTACTGGTAGTGTTTTGCTACTCCACTGAATAGAATGGCATCAACAGACAGAAGGAGATCTAATGACTGTAGCAGAAAATGAGTCTTGATGTCTCCCAAGATACTGATGTTTTACTGCAGTGCTACCAGATGAGCTCCCAGGGCATATCTGGAACAGTAACTGTGAAAATTGCCAGGAGCACAGAGGAATTAGCAGGATGGACTGCTCTAGGCCACAACAGCTTCTGAAGCTGATGTCTAGAAATCAGTGAAGCCTCCACAGTGCAACGACCAAACTTCCCAATTGCCCTACACAGGACAGACTTAAAATGCTGAAAACACTAACCAATGTTTGCTGGTAAAAAGGTACAAAAGATGGTACCTTTTGGTACCATTTGGTACATGGTTTCCTGCCATGGGAAAAGGAGGGTCTGTTCCAGTCCCTGTTGTACAAACACAACTATGGAGAACAACTCCCCAACTCAAAATGTCAACTTTTAAATTCAGAATTCAGGAAAAACTCTTATTTCTGTATGCCACTCAGAAAGTAGTAGCAAGCTTCAGAAAATTAGTTTTGTTCTCACCTAGTCAGTGGTTTAGTTCTGACATCAGTAAAACATTTTCCCTGTGCATTTCAACCATCAGAACGCCCACTTTACTTCAAAACACTACATGACCATGAAAGCCATGCTATCAATATCTCTCACTTTTACTGAGATACAGTAGTTATACTAACAAAATATAATGGGATAGAGTAGCATTTTCTCTGCAAAAAATCCATAAACCTATAATTCCTTAAAATTCCTAAAAGGAAATAAATTTATGGAGTTAATCCATTATGAAGAATAAAGCAGTTCACTAAAGCAAAAAGCTCTGCACACTCCAAATCATCATCTCCAAGAACTTAGGATAAAGCAGAACATGCTTTATTTCTCACATGACTGGTAACAAAAACCTGCATAGTTTTTCCTCCCAGATGCCTTATGCTCCAAGAGCACAGAACCAAAAGTAACAAAAGCAAAGAAAAAATAACCCAGGGAAAAGTAGAACTGTAACCCTGTTCCATTAAGTTCTTGAAATATTTACTTTCCCATTAACTTAAACTGAAGTTATTTTCCATCGTAATTTCTACCAGAAAAAGGTAAAGGAGAAAAAAATTCATATGCAACTGTGAATGAAAGAAGGCAGCAGGAAAATCTAACATTAGTTTCTCCAAATAGCAGAGGGACAGTATAAACACTTATTCACTGATACAAAAGGAGCCACAAGGCTATTATTGAAAAAGCCCATTAATTCTAAGAAATGAAATCAATATTCCATTTGTCCTTTCAAGTACACCTTGCTGGATGACATGTTTTGACAAATCCCAAAATCCCAGGGGCTGTTTTGCACCAGAGCACTGGTGTGCACTCAGTGTGATAAGAGCAGTGCAAACATTCAGCTCTCATGTCTGTTACCTGAAATGGGTTTGTCAGATGGAAAAGCTACTTCCTCACTGTACAAAAGCCTCCTGCATGGACATGCCTTCCCTCAGTAAAAATGCTTCAACTTTAATCCTTGAGTGTCAACTTATCCAACTGAAGACATTCTATGAACTGCTCATCAATACTTGGCTAGCCTGCTTGGCAGAGTGACCTAACTTAAGGGTATGGAGATGCAAGTTATTCCTTTCTTTACCTCACAAATCGCTCCTCTGGAAAGAATTCTACAACTCCTTGGGAAGTTTCATAATAAACTTTAGCTTAAAAAACACATAGACCTGAATATTTTCTCTGCTCCATGTATGTGGTGTCTTGTTGGCCAACAACTTCAAATCCTGGATTGCAAGTCTCTTCACAGCCTTCCTGGGGTCATTTTTCAAGTACTGCAGCAAAAGTTGGATCTGCAAGAAAATAAATTCATTGTTTAAGAGTGATGCCACCAGAAGGAAGTATTTTCAAAAGCACTCAGGAAGAAGTGTTGAACACACTGAGCCAAAAGTAACTTGAAAAAGTATGAATGTGTCAACCATGGTTTTAGTCTCCATCCCCACCCTGGCTACATCACTTTTATGCAGTATTGGCTGCTATGCTGCAGAAATACAGCCTAAATCTCCATGTTCACTGCCATTAATAAAAACAAAAGCAGCACATTAAGTGTTCTAATTTCATTTCAGTAGACTTAGATCCAGTACCATCAGAAGCATCATCATCTGAAATACAAAAGTGAGCCACAGCAGAGAGTTTCAGACAGATCAATGCTATTACCTAACAGTCACAGACACCAGCCTTGCATGGCTATACAGGGCTGAAAGAAAGCAAATAGATTTTCATGAGTCCTTTACAAGGATTAGCTGGATGAGTATCAAGTGTCACTGTGTTCAGACCTGCTCTATAAATCACATCCACAAAGTTCATTATCAGAGCTTTTAAAGAACTGTATTTTTCCATCACTGCTTTCCCATTAGTCGGTTTATAGTTGTGAATGTAAGGAACCAATTGAAATTCCTCAAAGTTCTCCAAGAAATCCACTTTAAATGCATTCTATGCTATTGAAATATTCATGTGCTTGCATGAAAGAAAGGCAAAAGGCACAGGCACAACCCAAGACAATATACAGAAGTGCAAAGTGAAGCCTGGTTTCCACAGGCAAGTTGAACTCTTTTCATAAAAAGTCAGGGTATTTATTTTCTTGCATGCTGACCTATCCTTGTTGATTTGAATCCCTGATTTAGAAAAAGATGTTATGAACTGTAAAAAAGGGGTAGTGTGTTTGACACAGTCACCTAGAAATGGAACCAGAAAACATGAAAGCAGCAGCATTTTCACGGTATTCTATCTCAACAGCACACAGGAGCAACCAACCCAGCACAGCCATCACTGTCTATTTTGATCAGCAGGCGGAATGTGTTTTTAAAATATACTTTGTACTTCTAGAGGAAGGCATGCCTTGGGAAGAGTTACCTGCTTGGGAATGTCAACCAAAGAAGAAGCAGCAAGCAGAGTAAAGGTGTGCAGGGTGACAATGACCATCTTGGTGGAGGGGTAGGATGTCACCAGCTGCTGCAGCAGCTGCCGGGAGCTGGAGGCCAAGCTGGCATCGTGGTGCATGTGCTGCAGAATTGGGATCAACTTCAGCTTCAAGTCCACAGGTGTGGCCAAGCCTGCAATAAGGAAAGAAACACAGCCAGAGTTAGTCCTTGGGCTGGCTTTTTTTTGACAGTTCTGAGGCACAGAGTATGTCTGGATTGCTAACATGCTGAAAGGAGACTGTGCAAACAGTTGCAGTGGCTTCTAATTATTCATGTTCTAGTTGGGTGTGAAATGACAGCACTATCAAACACTTTCACGGTTGTTTGAGAAAGCTGCTCCTTGCTTCACTGCAGGTAACACACAAATTAACTCCTCTGAAGCAACCTATGAGAGTCTCTGCAAGCTTATTCATCACACTATAGATGGGCTTTTAATCAGGTGCTTTGAAAACTTAAATTTTAGGAGGATTTAAGATAAGCAGACAGATTATTGGCCAGCTAACTTAAAAACTAGACTCATCTAAGCGTAACAGCATTCTGATATCTAGTAATTAAATATGAGTAATAAAGAATTTTCAGATAAATTAAAGCTTTTCCTCTTTATCATTCAACATACACATATACCTTGAATCATCTCGCTGATTTTATTACAGATTCCAACAGCAAAATCCCTGTGGAGAAAAGAAAGTACCAGGTGAAATTAAAAATAAAAAAATTAAGTAATTAAAACCTAAAAAAAAATAAAAAAAATAGGACTACCAAACACTATGTTTTAACAATTAAAAGTTACACAAAAGAGTGCCTGCCAAAACCTAAGTCTTTTCAGAACCACGCACACAGGCATGACTAAATGAGAAAATGAAAGCTTTCAAAAACTGACAAGGAACACTACACATTTTGCTAACATAATTTCTGTAAAATAATTCATTATTAAAGCTGCTATTCCAGTTCTCAATCTCATCTTTATGAGCTTTCCATTTTAGAAAAAAAAATTTGCTGAACTTGTATTCAGAGTTCCTTAGATTGTTATTGCACATAATTGTTTTGCTATGAAAGCCAGCATAACAGAAAATAGTAAGGTTTGTGAATGTCAGTGTTAATGGAGTTTCCATTTTCTGTAATATCAAAAAGTGAAGAAAAAAAAATTCTTACTTAGATTGTGCAGAAAAATTGGCAGCAGCAAATATAGCAGCTTCAACTTCCACATTATCATGGGAATCCAAACTCTGTCGAATACTGTGATGTGCATTCTTCCTTTCTGGAATGATAGATGCCATGCTGCCCAACATCCTACAGAAATAAGTCACAGCAAAATCAGGAAGAACAGTGATCATCAAGAAATGATGAAACCAAATAAAAATGCAAAAAGACGGGTTAAAAGGCTGTGTTTATATACATAAGTGCTATTTCATGACTATCACAGGAATAAACGAATGCTAAAAGCAAGCATGTAATTAAATGCCAGTGGGTTGTGTCAGTGGTTTGATAAAAATTTAATTACATTTTGATACCTTTTAGCTTGAAATCAGCACAGTGAGAAACTTACCAAAAACTCTTTTAAAATTAAGAATTCACTGTGGCATGTTTTATTTCCAACACCTTTCATTGATATAAGATAAGCTTATTGGTGAAAAAAAGTGCAAATGCTTTTTGTGTAACTGCTAAAAAAGTAGCAAATCAACATATACTTTCCCAAAATTATTTCAGATACCTTTCAGGCATATTTAGCATAATCCAATTAAAAGAAGAATAAATGTACAATGTGTAGTGATGGTAATTTTAGCAAGAGTTCTGTGAAAATATGTACACAGTCATATAACAATAAAATTCCACAGGTAAAGTTTTCTTTAAGCAGCTCTTTGTTTCAATACATTCTTCCCTACTGACACTATTCAAGGAGGGCAGAAAAAAACACCATATAGCTGAACCAACAGGAATTTTAACATTTTATTTTATGTATCCTGTGAATTTATTAGTATTTTAAGTATTTTTTAGTGCCTCCCATCTCCCAGTAGTGAAGTCAGTAACAGTTCTAGATGGAGGTACAAAAAGAATATAAAGACAGAAAGATAAGTGCTCTCTTCACATTTGAATTCATCTACACAGGGGCTGGAAGATGAAATTAAGAGGATGATGTTGGATAGCATTAGTGACACAGACACCAAACCAGAAGGATAGTGACATGGAAGACAGAGTAATTTTGTCTTTCCACTTGATTCAAAAGCAATCAGTAATATAACAGCACTTCCTTAAAAGTTATTGATCAGAGATAAAGCTCTAGCTAAAACAAGCCTGAATGAAAAATAGGGGCAAGCATAACAAGGTTCAGATAAGTTTTGGTTACAAGTTAACTATTTTGCCAAACAAGGAAGCCCTTTCACTTGGTCTAAATGTATCAAGATATCATATACTGCATATAGCTACTCTCTAGGTTATGCATTCAACAGATTCAGTTTTCTTCTCTGGTGTACACAAAATTTCAATGTTGCAAATTCTGTTTTGCCTGGGACCATCCACAAAATTCTTGCCATCATGATTAATAACCTTGTTCTTCTTACCCACAAAATTTCACCACCATAAGTGGTTAATAAGCTTGTTCTTGTTAACAGCAATCCTCATCATTCACCCCTTTTTAGAAACAAATGTCTTTGCTTTTAACTCTTGAGAGCAATGTATAAAAAGCCTTCTTTATTTCACTTATTGAATCACAGAACAGCCTGGGTTGGAAGACACCTTAAAGACCATCTAGTTCCAAACCCCTTGCCATGGGCAGGGACACCTTCCACTAGACCAGTTTGCTCTGAGCCCCATCCAACCTGGCCTTGAACACTTTCATGGATGAGCCATCTGTAACTTCTCTGGGCAACCTGTTCCAATGCTTCACCACACTCATAATAAAGAATTTTTTCCCAATATCTTACCTAAACCTACTCTCTTTAGTTTGAATCCATTCCCCCTTGCCCTGTCACTACATGCTCTTGTAAAAAGTCCCTCTCCATCTTTCTTGTAGGATCCTTTCGGCTGCTGGTAACACAATTAGGACACTCTGAAGCCTTTCCTTATCCAGGCTGAACAATCCCAATTCTATTAGAATTTTCTTATAAGACAGGTGCTCCATCCCTCTACTCATCTTCTTTGCCTCCTCTGGATTCACTCCAACAGGTCCATGTCCTTCCTGTGCTGAATAACCCAGAGCTGGACACAGCTCTGCAGGAGGGGTCTCACCAGAGGGGAGCAGAGAGGCAGAATCCCTTTCCTTGGCCAACTGCCCTTTTGATGCAGCCCAGGACACGTTTGGCTTTCCGGGCTGCCAGTGCACATGGCTGGGTCGTGTCCAGCTCTTCATCCACCAGCACCCCCATGTCCTCGGCAGGGCTGCTCTTGGTCTGTTCACCCCCAGCCTGGATTGATACCAGGGGTTGCCCTGGCTCAAGTGCAACACCTTACAGCTGGTCTTGTTATTCCAGATGAGCACATTGATAGTTACCTACAGATATGAAGTAAATCAGAACCATTTATCAGATTTAGAGTAAATCAGGATCATTCATGCCATACGTACCGCAGTGTAATAGCCCGAGCAACCGGATCATTACTATGGATTACTGAGAAAACTCTCTTGACAAATTCATCCACATTCAGGATCTTCTCCAAGTGCTTCTCACTCTGCTGAGTAACTTTCAGCACACACAGCCTCAGGAAGTTGTTCCTGTTAGAAAACACACACATTTCTTTGTCAGGCTATTTTGTAATAAAAATCCATGCACTTTAAATACTAAATTATTTAACTACAACTTTTTGGAGCAAGTAAAAACAAGGAAATGTCTATGCTTCAGAAACATTTGAGTAGAGTGATACAGTAAAAAAGAGTCTATTAATATACTATATATACTTCATTTTCTAGTTCAGGTAGTATCAAACTAAAGCCCAATTCCAGAGAAATGAACCTGCTGACAACAGTGAGGAAGGGTGTCAGCAAATGCCTGTTTTGTGCACACACAGGGATCCCAATCTGCTGGAAAAATACATCCAAGACTAAGACAGGGAAGTCTAATTACCACTGTCAAGCGCTGAGCAAATTTATTTTCCTTCCTGAAGACACGAGTGAAGATTCCATGACACCAACATACACTTCTGTAAGCTTTTAAAAAAGCAGCTTTGATTCCATCACTTCGCAGGCACTTGGAAAAGCTACACTTCGAGCTTTGTTAGAGATTAAATTTGCACATGTGATCATTCATCCATTTAGGAGTTACGATTTGAATGTGCTTATGGAGCAAAAACTTACACTGGTGAACTTAAACCAGTCAGAGAGAGAATCCTCAAATCAGGACAGACGGAAAGAACTGTGTGGTTATCACTCACAGCCACTTAAGCTAATTAAAGAAGGGGAAAACAAGCTTCAATCAAGCACAACCGCAATAGACTGGGTACCACAGGGGTGCTGTGAGGCAAGCACGACCTCCCAGACTCCAATGCAGCGACACTCCGGGGCACAGCGCGTTCCCATGGATCAGACTTGAATGAATGGGCAGGAGCAGACCGATAGTACTCACCCCACCCTGAAAACATCGGCTAGCTTTAGGAATGCCGAGTTGATGAGAATGGGGAACGGGTATTTCTGGAAGAGCCTCGGAAAACGAACGACAGCTTCACACTGCTCCCCGAGCTTGCCAGATCTGAGGCCTAAACGAGACAGCAAGAATTACCGCAGGTACCTCCAACCCCGGCTCGTGGATACAGCGGTACCACGCAAAGCTCTTAGCCCGGCCCCGCTGCCCAGGCCCGCGCGGGCTCACCTTTGTCCAGCTCCATGAGGGCGGAATTGGCATCCAGCTCCTGCTCGCCATAGCCCGCGTCGGCCAGGAAGGACTTGGCGCCGGCCGCCATTGCTGCTGCCCGCCCCGCGCACGCGCAGCCGCGCACCTGACCCCGCCCGCCCGGCGCGGCCGCGGGAACCGGCGGCGGGCGAGGCCGGGAGGCCCCGCCCCCGTCCCCCAGCAGGCCAATCAGAGGAGGCGGGCGCGGCGCGGCGCGCTCGCTGCTGACCAATGAGGGCGCGCGGCGCGCTTGGCGGGCCGGTCGTTTGGCGGGAGCTGGCGCGTTGCGCGCCGGCAGTGTCCCCGTGGCCATGCTGTGCCGCGCGCTGCTCCGCCGCGCCGCCGCCGCGCCCGCCCGTGAGTACCGCGCCTTTCCGCACTCCCCCCCCGTCCCCATCCGTCCCCACCCGTACCCATCCGTCCCCGGCCGCCTGTACAGCCGTGGCGGCCGCCTCGCGGCTCCTGGCGCCCGAGCCTGTGGTGTCTGAGGCGCTTACGGTCCCGTCTGTCCCGTTGTAGATCGGTCCTCAGCGCTTCCCCTGCAGCATCTCTTGGACAGCTACCAGTGCAGCCAAGAAGATGACCACCTGTCTTACGGGGAAACGGGAATGCCGGTCCCTCCTTTCGGCTGCACCTTTTCTACAGGTAAAGTCGCCTCCTGGAAGACCTTCTGGGGGGCCAGGCTCTGTTGTCAGCAGTTTCTTATTTTAAAGTGAGCTGGTAGCAGTGTGCTTGCTCCCATATGTGATAAACATCGAATCCTGGTGCTCCGAGATATACTGATGGAAAGTTTTCCCTGAAAGAACCAACTGCAAAGCATTGATTTTAATGCCTCTTTGTTTCATTTGTGTGTTTAAAGGTCTGTCCTCTTGGTGATAGTGTGAGGCTACATAGCTGCAAAACTGGGCTTTGTTCAAAATATATAAAAACTATAATAGGGTGGAGAATATTAGGTGGGAATCAGAGGTGGATGGATGTCACCAGGTAGTTAGACATTGCACATAAAGCATTTCCCCATGATGGAAGAAAGGAGTAAGCAATGAAGCTCCTGGATCGTCAGAGCAAAACTTTTTCATTCATTGTACTCTAGTTTTGGCATGAGATTTTGCATTTCTCTAAGGTGGCTTCCTGCTTTTTGAAGTCAGATCGTGGAAAATGCTGGAGGTCGTAGATGATAGGTACTTTAGATACAGAAAACTGTAACTAAAACCTATTATAGCGGTGAAAGAGGCATTATCTCAAGAGTTGCTCCTGGAGCCATTTGATTGCCCGTGTACAGTCATTCCTGAATGGAACATCTGGAAAAAATGCTTGTCAATATTTTAACACTTGGGTTGCCATGTAAATGCTGTTTATTTCACAGCTTTATGTTTGCTGCATTCCCTGTTTAAAGCATCTGTGGCCTTTCACAATGAGCATGGGTATGATTACGTATTAGTTACATAATATAATATGCTTCGATTCCTTTTCAGCCCCAAATTTGGAGCACGTTCTGGCAGTTGCAAATGAAGAAGGGTTTGTTAGACTGTATGACACTGAACCACAGACCACCCGCAAGCTCATCTTTAAAGGTAAATGTTGTAGAGAAGGCGGTTTTCATTTGATGTGACAAGTATGTGATTTGCTGGAATCACAGAGAGCTTTTTGCAAGTCTTTAAAACACTTATTGTAGGCAGTACTTTATTCCTTCCACTTACTTTGCTGAGTCTTCTTTACAAAGCAGCAGCATGAATGTGCTCTTAAAACAGCAGTAGTAGATTAATTGTTCTGTGTTGTCTTTCATGCCTAAGGCAAACTGTTGACTGAGATTTGTGATTTCAGTGTCTGATGTCATTTAGTCTTCTGCAAAATACCATTCTGTGATACACCGAACTAATCTTGGCTTTTGTTTTCTTGTTAGAATGGCAGGCTCACTCAAATGCTGTATTTGACCTTGCCTGGGTGCCAGGGGAACACAGGATTGTAAGCAGTCTTTTGCCATCCGAATTTTTTTTAATGCTTTGGCAACTGTGTACAGAAAATGACTAAAGCTTTTTATTTTTCCCTCTGAAGGTCACTGCTTCAGGAGATCAGACAGCCAAGGTGTGGGATGTGAGAGCTGGCGAACTTCTTGGTATATGCAAAGGTCATCAGTGTAGCCTCAAGTCAGTTGCTTTTTCTAGATTTCAGAAAGGTAAATGTTGATATTCCTGTTGTCTGTTTTTTTCCTTTTTCTTTCATCCTGGCAAAGTACTTCAAGGGCTAAAAAAGGGCTTTGGAGTCTGACAGGTACCAGTAGCACAGGCCCAAGCAGTGACCCAGCCAGGAAAGCAAAACTATCTTGTTGGAACTTGATGGTGTCCTGATGCTAAAATCTGCACATTTCTGATCTTGGGCAAAGATAGGATAGGATATCTGCTTCTATAGCCGAGTGTGTGAATATGCGTTTCATAAGCTGTTTTCTCCAGTGGGAGTAAGAAAAGAATAATAAAAGTAAGGGAACAAGTCAAAAAGTATGGCAAAACAATGGCCTGAATTTTGTATTCCTAGGATGGGCATCCCAAGTGGTGGGACAGAAGAGCCAGGGCTACATAGATGGCATTGTACTGCATTCAATTAATTAAATGAATGCTTTTGTAACTAATAACACTTTTTTTTTCTCTCAGCTGTTTTCTGTACTGGAGGGAGAGATGGAAACATCATGGTTTGGGATACCAGGTGCAACAAGAAAGGTAAATAAATTTTCAGATACGTATCAAAAAAGCTTGGTATCATGTAAAAGGACTGCTCAGATAGACTTGCTGGACTGATACTTTTGATTACAATATAGGCAGCAGAGGATTCTCAGATAACTGTGCTGCTTTAGGTGCTGTAAGAGGATGAAATAAGTATCTCTGCTATGTATAGTACATTTCTCCATTTTGCTGCAAATCTGGGATTGTTGCATCAAACCACAGGCTGGTTTGATAATTCCCTGTGTGTCGGTAAGGATATGAGGTTGGATAGAATGCAACCCTGTTAGGGCAACACAAAAGCAGATGAGATGGGAGAGATTGCTTAGGTCAGAGCCATCCAGAGGGGTGAAGAAAAGCTGGAGAGGCTCCAGCCAGATATGAAGGAAGGTAGAAAGTGTAGAAAAAAGAGCTTGTGAGTGCTGGTAATAGCTGAATATGTTGTGGGAACACCTACTATAAACACGGTGTGAGTTCGTTCTGCTCCTCTTTCTATTTCCTGGAGCTTTTTCTCTCCAGCCCCTTCCCTTTATGCCTTTTCCAGTTCTCTGCTCTGCCACAGCAGTTTCTTTGCCTGAACGTGTCTTGTTCTTCCATCTGTCCCAGGTTCCCTGGCTTTTCAAACAGACAAGTGAATGAAAAGGCTTGACTCCACATGACTGAAATAGAAGGTGTAGGAGAAAAAAAAAGTAGAGAAGTTGTAGTAAGGCAGTACATTTCATAAAGTAACAGACAAAAGGCCAAACAGAAATCATAAAATAGAGTAGAAAAGCACTGGAAGTTTTCCAGGGGGTGCAGTTTTGCTTGATATGAGGTGAACACTCCAGACCAGGACGCATGTGAAAAACAGAACAAGGGGTAATGATTTCCAAAGGCAGCCTGCCTAGATCAGTTCTAGTTTCATTGTCCATGCTTTACTGACCTCTGTAGTTTTTTGCATTGTGTTCTTCTCAGTGGTTTTGTATGTAAGTAGTTTTTGTTTTCAGAATACAGTAGTGACTTTAAAGGTTAACCTAAGCCACCTTTTAGGACTAATCCCAAGATGATGCCTGTTTTATTAAAGTGATAGCAAAATTGCTTGTAAACTACTAATTGAAATGTCTTTGATTTCTTTCAGATGGCTTTTACAGGCAGGTGAATCAAATCAGTGGAGCACACAATGTGGTTGACAAGCAGACTCCTTCCAAACCTAAGAAGAAGAGGCAGAACCTCAGAGGACTTGCTCCCTTGGTGGTGGGTATCTGGGCAACAACCAAGATGTCTCTTCTGGGGACAGTGTTGTTCACAGAATTCTTCCTAAGTAAATATAGTGAGAAATACATGGTTTGTATGTGGCAAATGCTTCTATTTATCTTTACAGAGATAGGGGTTTTTTTTTGTCATGGTCATTTGCTATGGCTAATTTTAGATATTGTTTAGTTGCCTAACAACCCATGTGCCATAAAAGCCAACTTTGGGCAAATGCTATGTGAAAATACTTTTATTTTTTTTCCTCCCCAGAGAGGAAAGGAGTGGCCAGCATTCCTTTTTTGAGGGGGGAGATATGAAGAGTTGGTTTTTTTTCCTGTCTTTTTTTTTACCCCCTTAATTTGAGCAGACAAATTACTGCCTTACTGGAGTAAGACCTGATGATTTTTAATCTATTAAACCTTGTGATGAAGGCTGCTCTCTTATCTGTGTTCTGAAAGGTGTAATCTCAAATTGCTGCCCAAACACTTATCTCTCAGTGGCAGTTCACTGGTGGGAGTGTTTGAAGGATTGTTGTGTCCTAAATGACTGTTCTGCTGCCTGGCTAGGACAAGGTTTTCCCTGCATTCACATGGCCTTGAACTAAGCAGTAAGATCTTTGCTGATCTTAAAAGAAAATAAAGTTCTTTTTTCTTCTCTTTTTAAGGATTTCCAGCAGAGTGTAACTGTGGTGCTGCTTCAGGATGAGCATACTCTTATCTCTGCAGGAGCTGTTGATGGGTAAGGAGGGAGGATGCCTGCTTTCTTGTCTATTCTGTGTGCTCAGTGGCATAAAAAGATTGGGATACTTTCTCTCTAATATCACTCAGTGGCCAACAAGGCTACAGCTACTGCTAGGTGGAATCAACAGCTATGCTGCCAGCTTGCATTGGCTTTGCTTCCTTACTGGAGATTGCAGTACTGGACAAACTGTGATATGTGGTAAATGTTCATTTTAGTGTCTTAGCTATGGGGCTGAATGAGAGCAATTCTTCCCTCTCTCTCTCTGTTCTCATGGTCCTATGACACCACACACAGTCTATTGTTAGACAGCCTTTTTGGATGTGAGTGGCTGGTCAGGGCCTGGATATCTGTAGGCGTGCCTGAGCAAATGTTGCTTTGAGTTACAAAAGATGCATTCTCTTAGGTGCCAGATCCCTAGCAGCATCTTGGAGCTTGAGCAAACTGTCTTATTGATTGGCATGGAAATGATCCTCTTGGACTAGATTCTTTAGCAAGGTTCCATGCAGTCAGAGCCTTTCTGAGGCAGAGAAGATTGACTCTCCTGCATATGGTTCATGACAAAGACTTGCTCCCAAAGAGCAAGTAAAAAAATTGAAAGACTTAATTTTTAAAACTACAAACTAAAACTACTTTTCAGAAGTATAAAGGCATCTTTGTATTTCCTTTTAGTAGTGGAAGGAAGTTGGCTTCTAGGCTCTTGTTCTGTCTCCTCACCCATGGCCAGCAGAGCAATTGTTTGGCTGTCAGCATGGGTCTGCTCTGCTTCTGCTCAGTTTTTGTCTCCTTAGCACTGGTTACTCCTCAGTCATGAGCAACCTGACTTCCTGTGCTCTTAAAAGGCTTTATCAGCATAGAAAGGGAAATTTGGAAGCTGAAGACTCTCGTTCTTTTCTGTTGCAGCGTGATCAAAGTGTGGGACCTGCGCAGGAACTACACCGCTCTCCGTCAGGAGCCGCTGCCCGCCAGGTCATTCTGCTACCCTGGAACCAGCACTCGCAAGCTTGGTAAGGCCCTGGACATGGAGCTGTTAAGAGTGCAGAGTGAATTTAAGAAGTACTGTCAGTGACATTTCTTATCTTTATAGCCAATTGTTGATTAGACTGCCAAACTCTGTTGGGTGTTTTGATTGCCAATACCAAATTTTCAAGTTGAAGAGTGAATGTGCCTGGCTTTTGTATCACTGCACCAACAATAAAAAACTTGCAGAAGCCTCACCCCAGTGCATTTGCATAAACAGCGTTGAGGAACAGTAGAGCTCTTGATGAGGAATTTAGCTAGTCATTTTGCTACATGAATAAAATTCAGATTGAACTTTCTTTGCGTTGTATCTTGCAAAGACAACAGACTGGGCTGGATTTTTATATTATCACCTCTTGAAACTGTTATCAAAAATGATAGCATGCTCGTTCATGTTTCTCTGTCTTCTTTGTATCTTTAATGCCTTACAACGTTCTGATGCAACACAGTAATTCCTGATGATTTGTCTGATGAATGTGGTAATGGTCCATGTCAGTCCCAGGAACAGGAGGGAAATCCTCAAGGAGGTAGTTGTGAAATAATTTGCCTGCAGGGAAAGATTTTTCTTGCGCCTCAATCACTAGGAAATCAGAGAATGGCTTGTTGTACCAAAGCATGAGGGTTTCTCTTTCTTTTTGATCTTGCTTCTACAATTGTTTGTTCCTGTTATATGTTTGAAATCAAATTAATCACTTGCCTATTCTGAAGGTGCAATTCCTTTCTAAATACCACCCTGAGTCCTCATGAGAAAATGTAGATGCTATTCTAGAAACATTTCTTCAGCAAGTGCTCTGTCAGATGTAGAAACTTTACCATTACAATCTCATACATATTACAGATCCTTTCCAAATTTCCTTCTCTGGGCATTTCTTTGAGAATGTCTCTTTTCCAAATTTTTTTTCTTATGAAGAACTTCTCTCTTTCTCTGTAGGATATTCTAGCCTGGTTTTGGATTCCACTGGTGCTAATCTGTTTGCTAACTGCACTGATGACAGTATCTACATGTTCAATATGACAAGTTTAAAGACCACTCCAGGTAAGCATGGTATCTGTGGAAATAGCTGCTGAAAGAATAGATGTTACAGAGTGTAGAAGGCAAGTTTGTCCCTCTGACACAGAGAGACAGGGACTAGGTTCCACACTTGAAGGAAGGAGAGATCCACATTTTGTGCTAAGCCATCCACATAAAATTAATAGCAGATACTGGTTCAGCCAGACAGGGACTGATGGTAGTTTTGGTGTTATCCAGTGAGGAATGGCTACTATCCAGCCTGAAACATGTTTGAATCTTCTGCTTACTGGCAGCCACTGATTTGTCAGACTTTTAGATGTGAATCTACTGAAAGTGGTCACCTGATAACTTCAGATATTTGAAGATGTCTTTTCAATGTAACTTCTACCACAGTTTCTGGAAGAAAGGATCTCCAGCATATCAAGGTGCTTCAGCCTTTTGGATTCCTTCAGCTCTGCATCTTTGACCTTTACATGCACAAGATGGGCCTGAGCCTTTGGTGCACGGAGCTGTTTTGCTGTAGGCCAGTGGCAAAACTTGTCAGATGCATTCCAGCCCAGACACATAATTTCTTTTCCATTGCCTTTTCTCAGTCTCTCAGTTAACTGAAATTAAATGAACAACGTGTCCTTCTGTCTGCTCCTTAGGAAGGCAGTCTGGTGGGTGGGAACGATTCCAGAGTGGAGAAGCGCTGCGAGTAGTAAATCTTAATGTCTTGGTTGTTGAGGTTAACCCCGGGTGCCAGCTGCCCTGTGGGAATGGGCTGCCTGGCCTGTCCCCTCACAGGAGCCAACACATCCCTCGGTCTCCTCATGGAGTTCTTGCCCTTTGTGCGCAGCCCAGGCAAGCAGTGTCTCCCCGTGCTCCCGAGCAGTCTCTCCCGTGCTCCGGCTGGCTGGAACTCCGGTGGTGCGGCTCCTTGGAGCGGAGCTCCCGCAGAGGGCAGCGCCTGCCCGCCCTTGTGCCGCCCTCGGGGCTGTCGCTGCTCCTACCCAGCGCTGAGGCGGCTGCAGCTCGCCAGGAAATCCTCCCGTGACAGCGCTTGCTGCCTGGCTGGGGACGGCTTAGTGGCCACTGCGCTGGGAGAGCGCAAAACAAAAAGAAAATAAAAAAATAAAAGGGTATTGTGGGGTTAGCAACTCTTCAAAGGCCACTACGTGTCCTCTTGGTCTGTGGGTCCTTCCTTTGTGAGAGCCACTACTAAACCAGGGCTGGAGGAGAGGTGCCAGCCCGGCCTGGGCTGCCCTGGGACACTTGTGCTTCGTGCCCCATGAGAGGACAGGACGTGGTGCAGCCGAGCGCTCCACATCCACGCTGGGCTCTCCTGCCAGCTGAAGGCCCTTGTGGGACGGGAATGTCGGCCGTGGGGGTGATGGTTTCAAGGCTTTAGCAGGCACTGCTAAGCCTTTAAATACAGGAGTGCATAACTGGTGAAATGCAGGTTTTATGGATGAAATAAAGCTGCTGGCAGCGGGAGGAAGGAGCAGCCAGGGCCTTTGATGGCACCTGTGTGGAAGAAGGCTCCTCTTGTGGGACAGGTGATGGCAGCTGAGGGAGGGAGAGACAGGGAGCCTGAACCGGAGTGGTGGGGCAGCCCAGGTGAGGGCTGAGCCTGCTTGTGATACGGGTCAAGCTAGAGCTTTAACAAAACTGCCACTGGTTTGTTTGGGAAGCCTGAAGGGTTCCAGCTGAATAATACAAGCTTCCTGCTGCCACAGCCCCAGAGCAAAGGAGCAGTACAACCACTTTCTCCAAAGGATATGTGGCTAGGCAGGAAAAGCCTGTAAGATCAGCCCTCCTTACACAACTGACTCCAGGGCTATGCACTGAGTGGGGCTTTTATTTGTATTTTAATTTTATTTTCTCTATACAGTGGCTGTTTTCAGTGGACACCAGAATTCAACCTTTTACATCAAATCCAGCACCAGCCCAGATGACCAGTTCCTGGTCAGTGGCTCGAGCGACTGCAGCGCGTACATCTGGAAGGTGAGGCAATGGGCAATGCACCCAAGCATGCAGCCTGGAGCTGCTTTTGCTTTTCGTGTTCACATAGAGCACTCCTTGCTTCCCAGTCCTACCCAAAGCAGCGTGGGGCTAGCTCCTGGCATGTTGTGCCTGGAGTGTGTATGTTGCTGTCAAGGCTTCATGTAATTGTTTAATGTAAAACAGAGCTAACCTCCTGCCATCAGTACATCTCTCATCACTACTGCTTTTGCAAATTGCTGTTCTTAATCTGGTTTTAATGGGCATTAAAATCCTCTTTCAGTCCTGTTGATTCAGGCAGCTGTGACAAGTAGGCAGACAGTTCTCTGTTCATATTTAGCAATGGAGCACATTAGCAGAAACCTAAAAGTTTAATTGTTTTAAAGGGCACTCTTTCCCTCCACCTCTCTTTTCCAGCTCCTGCTTCAGACACAGCTTTTTCTCATACTTAGTATACAGTAGTTAAAGCCTTTGTGTTGTAGCAAGGGCTCAGCCAGAGCCTTCTGCAAAATTCCAAAGCACTGTCTGACAGCTGAGGGGCTTCATCACTTAGCATCTTGCAGTGACACGTAGGAAATGAAAATGTCAGCAAGACGGTAGCAGCCACCTCAGAATAAGGCATTCCTCAGGTTCTGTTCTTCATGTTCCTCATATGGAGACAGAAACCACCAGTGACTGCCTGTTTCAGGTTTGGGATAATTTTTAGCGAATGTTGACTTGTGTATCCATTTCACAGTGAGTTTGAAAGTCAAGTACAGACCTCTCAGAAGTGAGGGTCAGCCTGCTGAGATTGTGGATTGAGCATGTAGCCTCTTTAATTTGGAGAACACTTGGAAGCAGCTGAGTTGCTCACTCAGTGGAGGCAGGAGTGTGGTGGCAGGACTACTTAATGCCAAGTGGTGCTGTTTTCACCTTCCTTGTGTTCTGTGCAAATTCAGCAAAAATGCCTGTGCCAACTTGAGTTGCACATTCTGCAGTCTTGTGTTTTGATACTTTCCTGGAACATAGGCTGGGACTCAGTTGAGAGTATTCAAGGATGTCATTATATCTCAAAATTTAAGCATTTGAGCAGATTTAAAATGCATTTGTATACAGAAGGCTTCTGTTGCTATCACACATGAGTGACAGATTGTATTGCATATTTATAAAATAAATCATCAGATGATTCCTTTTTATTTTAATACCATGGTCTTATAAGAAAGTGGAACTTCAGTGCATTTGTCTCTTTCAAGATCTGTCGTATTCAGAAGCTCTTAATTTTAATGTTGAGAGATTTGACTCTGAAACTTACGTATCTTTTCATGGCAGGAGGACTTACTATGCTGTGAAAAAAACCTATGGTTAGATGTTGCATGAGTAGTTAACAGGTAATGATGTAAGGATCCTAATGAAGAGCTCTTTCTGTATCTAGAGAGGAATAAAATGCAGAGGAAGACCTTTTCTACTCAGATGATTTCTTCGAGAAACTTCTGCAGCAGTGCTAAATTTGTGTTTGAGTGAGAAACAATGTGGATAGAAGTTATTGCTGATAAGGATGCTGTTTTAGTCTGTTTTCATATACAAGTCACTTCTAGATGATGACCACTTCCTTTATTGTGTTGGGTTTGGTTTTTCTTAAATTAGGAGTTCATCAGTTAATGAACTCTCACTCTTGAACAACCATAAGATTATACACACTGAAGAGCAGAGAGGTTTTCCTCCACGAAGATGGTACCTATCTGAGTTACCTTCGTGGTAATAAAAAGATACCATTTGTAGACTTGTACTTCCATTGTCCTTTCAACCCTTTGATGTGGGTCACTCCCAGGAAACCATATCAAGTTATGCTTTGGTGTGTCCTAGCCCTGGAATGGATGTGTTTCTGTATCATATGATGCACAAAACTATAGACACCATTTTATGCTGCATCTTGAAAATGGATGTAGCAGCTGTTTCCAGTGAGGAGAGTAACTAAAAAAAAGTCTCATTTCCTAGGTTTCTCTTTTTAACCTTGCCACAATAGGCCTCAGTTCCCCAACAATATCCTGTCAATTTAGGCACAAAAAGCAGCCTGTGCTGTGGGTAATCCTGACTTAACACATGCAGACTGGCTGACAGTATTCTGCCACACACAGTGGACACAGGCATAACTCTGCACTTCTCTTCCCTTCATAGTAATATAAATTTGGTATAGTTGATTTCATTTACACTACTATAGAGTAAAACCACCATGTCCTAGAAAGAGTAATTCCCTTCCTCTGCTTTCCTTCCAGCAATCAGTGGCTACTGGACCACTGTTTTGGCTGTTATGAATATGTAATAACAAGACTGCTATTAACTGTAAGTGAAGGTGTTCTGTGCGCCAAGATCTCCTGTTTATTCCCTAAACAGGGATTTCGTTTCCATGGCATTGCATGTTTTGGCAGTGAAGGAAATGCTCTGACCAAGGCGTTTAGTAGGTATTTAGTTAAGTGATTGCGTCTGTCAATGCCAGGAGAAAAAAGGGTCCCATTAAGATGAACCTGTTTGTATCAAAACAACTTAAGTTCTGAAGATGCAGTTTTGCAGGCTGTTATAGATGATCTACAAGAGAAAAATGCTTGTAAATCAGAAGCCTTACCCAAAGTCTTGCATCTTCCTTTGAAACATATATGTAATGTCTACTCCTTTTCCCAGACAGTAAAGGATCTGTTCATTCCCTTAGTCATTTATGCAAATCCCCTTGATAAATCTCCCTTATAATGTTACATCAATGATGGTGACTCACAGCTCCAGAAAGGATTGCTTGCTGAAAGCAAGCAAAACTTGGATAGAATCTCTGTGTGTGTGTGTGTGTGTGAGTGAGTTATGTGTGCGTGTGTTTTTTTTTTTTCTTTGGGCCACTTAATGTTGGCTTCAGCTCTGTCTGTCATTTACAGAAGCTGGAGTCCAAGTAGCAATACTGTAGAACAGGAGAAAGATTTTTATGAAGCATGTGAGAGAAGTGGAGATCAGTTGAATTGAATGTGAGTGATTTAGAGAGCTTTCCTGTGAACTCTTAAAAGGGTCTCTGGTCCAGCTGATTGGTTGGAGAAGGAACAGGCACTTGGAAGTTGCACAAATGCCAGTTCTGAAGCCAGTGAAAGTTCATCTATGGGATTTTGTTGAGAGTGGCTTCATTTTTTTTAATGAACCATTTACCTGTGATTTGGATATTGCTAACATAGCAGCAGAATTTATTTGCCTAACCCGATTCAAAAGATGAGCCTTGCAACATTTAAGCATCTTACCTGGAACTGGTAGAGATACTTAAAATGCTTGTGTCATGTTTTGGGCTGTCAAATCTGGAGGCAGAATTCCTGTGTGTAGCAGGAATTGAACAAGTGTTTCCATGAACTGCTGCTTAGGACTTCCTCAGTTGTTGCCTCGTGATGACAGGCTGAGAGCATTTGATCTATGCATTTCATCCAGGAAAGATGGGAAGTATCCACATGCTTCACAGGTGGGATATGGGGTTTTTTGGAGATGTATATTAGGCTGTGTGCTTCTGACTGTTTATTTGTTTCTCTGTGGAATTTTTAAGGTTTCTGAGCCCAGCCTTCCTCCACGGATACTCCTCGGTCACTCTCAGGAAGTTACCTCCATTGCTTGGTGTCCTTCAGACTTCACTAAGGTTTGTCTTCTGCAAAATGGTCTTTACTGTGAAACAGTAGATGTGATGTGACAACATCTGCTTTTCAAAATGGCAGCAGCATTTGTTGTTTTGGGAGGAAATTTTTTGTCAATCGGTTCTAAAATGTTCATTTAGGGGACAGTAATCTGACCATGTCATATTAGCATGATGTATCAGAACATTTTTATTATTTTCAGATAATTTAGGCTGAGAAGTACTAAGAAATTGCAAATCAGTAAAGACCTCCCCTGATGAGAGCTTGATACTACCTATAAGAGACAAAAGAATAAAATAATTTAGTAGGGCTTTCATAAGCCAAAGGCTTGTTTTGTTGCTCCATATTCACATCTTCCATCTTCCTTTCCCTCTGACCATTGGTACATCTTCTAGTCTTGTACAGAGTAGCAAGAAGTTTTGAATGCCCTTTAAAGCACATATGGACTCTTTTCCTTGTGACCTCTTTTCAGAATCTGAGCTGGTTTTGTGACAAAAAGAGCCTCCAGTGAAATTAGGTCAGTAGTTATGCACCAGGTGTCACTAAAAGGAAAACAACTGAAGTAGGAAATTGGTTCAAATGTTTGGCTTAGCTCAAAACTAGCAATAACCCTGAAAAATCCTGAACAGTGTCCTAATGATAGCCAGTTTCTTCCACCCCACAGCGTTAAAGAAGTCAGCTTGTTTCCCTAGCTTGCATTGCAGCACCAGTGCTTCAGTAAAGCGTTACAGTATGTGAGGGTGGGAGTCTTGCAGGGAAATATTAGGAATTGTTCTAGTTGTGTAAGGTGTGCAATATGAGATCTGGCATTTCAGATGAATTATGTGATGTAAAGATAGGCCGGTGTCGTGATCAAGATGAGTTGGAAATGCAGACCAATTCAGCCTTTAAAATTGTTACTGGCACAGGGAAGAAATAGTCAGCCATTGTTCAGATGCCAAAGCATAAGGAAAAGTGGAAAATGTGGAGCTAGGACAGGTCAGGAAGCTGCTTGGTGTGATTTGAAAAGCAAGGTTGCTTTCAGTAGGGACAACATTGTTGTGACAAAGGTTGGAGTAGAGACACTTTCCTCATTCAGATTGCTATGAACTTTCACCAGAGCATTTCCTTTTTCTTTCTACTGATTCTGTGCTGAGTCACCAGCTAATCTGCCTAAAGATAGCCATAAAATGTGGACTAGATGGGTGCTGCTCCTTTGGTCGAGATTCCAGACCTTTTTGGATCGCGTGATGCTGTGGCAGGGCTCTAGAGCTGTGTCCCTGCCAGAGCTGGGTTCTCTGCCAGATACTGCTGACATCTGACTCTGAAGAGATTGCACAGCTCATGCAACACCCATCCAATGTCACCTTCTCGGTGTGCTGCAAATGTTTGTCCCCAAGCAGAAGATGTCCTCAGCAACAGAGGCAGATTGAGATGCAGGTACAAAAAGGATCACAGCTGCTTTCGTCTACCGAGGGATTGAGATCTCAAAATGTGCCGTGACCCGACCAGACCAGTGTCTCTTACATAGCCATACAAAGCAAAATGGTTGGTGGTGAATGAGATTTCTGCATCAGAAAGACAGATGCAGCAGCCTTGCCTGCTTTAAAACAAATACTGCTGCCTGGTGCAGTAATGAAAGAGAGTTGAAACAATTTTCATTGTTTAATGGTCAGTCTTGTACCCCTTCAGCCAAGCTTCACCATCAGTCATATTGATGTGGTGTGTTGGATGTAGCTGTTCCAGTCACTCAGCCAGTGATCCATAGGATGTGCCCTGGCTACTCTAACACACAAATTTATACTTAGATTGCCACATGCTCTGATGACAACACTGTGAGGATTTGGCGCTTACAACGTAGTCCTGAGGAAGAGAAATCAGTATCCAGAAAAGCCAACTTGGTGGGCTGGGTCACTCAGAAGAAACCAGAAGAGCAACATGGAGCAGGTAAGGCCCCTAAGCTATCTTGCTCTGCGACATGGCTGCTGAATTTTGGCTGTTCCCTGTACCAACAAAAGCTTTTGGCTTGTCTTATTAGCCTTCTGAGGTTCTTCTCATATTAGGCAATTACTCATATAGCTAGACAAGCACTTGTAAATACTTCTGCCATCAACAGGACAAACTGGCTAAAGTAGCTTACAAGTATGACAAAGTCTGTATGGCCAGATTGCAAAGCAAATATTCATTGACACAGCTTGTTGGGTAGCCAGATCTTCATTGGGTTTCAGCAGAGTTCAGTAATTGAATAGCCAAAGGAGATGTTGCTGTAGCAACAACTCACCTTTTTTTTTTTTTTTTTCCCTCTAACAAATACTAAGTGAGAGCAGTAAGATCATATGCTTTTTCCAGTTTGGTAGTTTAACCAGCAAAGGGCTGACAGCACATATAGAGCCTTGGAATTCTGAACTGTTTGCTTCTGCCCATTGTTGAACTGTGTACAAATTTCTCAGGTGCAGTTATAAGTATTGTCTCTCTCTCTTCAGCTTCAGTCAGTGGCACTGACCACATACAGCCAAATGAAATGCTGTGTAGTGAAAGTACTTCAAAAAAGCACGTAGACAATTGTGATGATGGTAATGTCCCAGAATTAATCATCTATTCATGTGTTAAGTCTAGTGAACAAATGCAGTACCTTTCTACAAAGCCTGGGCACTCAGACAAGCTGTGCAGCATGCTCTGAGCTAGCAAGCAGATGTGGGTTCTCAAGAAGGGAGTCACTAAGCAGGTAGTACTCTAGACCAGAAGAAAAGAACCCTGATTGTAATATTGCTTTGATTTGTCTGTAACCTGCATTTTGTTGCAGTAGAGTAGGTGAAAGGAGAAGTGCCCTCCCCCCCAAAGTGAAGTGAGATGAGCTTCTCTGTAAAGTAGCTCTGAAACTAAGAATACAATAGCTTCCCCACAGCTGTTGCTGTGACTTCCTGCATTCTACCTATCTTTTCAAGCCACCCTCCAAATGAATTTCATCTTGGCTAACACAAATAAAGGCTGAAGGTCTCCAAATCCCCCTAATGGGATAACATTACGTCTAACTTTTTTGCCAGTGAGTGACTAGTCTAGCAGGAAGTCTGTAGGACAATAGGAGGGAGAGTGCCAGGTCCACTCCATACTGGTAATTGTTTTGTATGTGCACGCACTCTTCCTCAGAGAGGACTCAAAAATACCTTTGTGTCCCAGTTTCAGAAAAACAGAAGTAAGCATAAATCTAGACCAGAAACGTGAAATCTAAAGTATCTTACACACTAAATTTTACAAGTCGGGTTTGGCAGTAATACCAGAAAAAATTACTTATTTCTTGTTGCTCTTGCTGCATTAAAGCGACACAGGAGGGAAGAGGAAGTACACAGACACTGCAAACACAACAGCAGGCTTCCTGCTGACCTTGGCTCTTTAATACTAAACGTGTGCTGTTAGAATACAGGAGTTATCTGCAGAGACTGATTTAGAACTGGCAAGCAGAGTACTCTTTTGGTCCTGCTGAGATGAATCTAGGTAGCTCCCCACCCATTTCTGTGGAACAAATTGTGAGATTGAGGTTGTGTATTGGTTGTTGACCTATATCAAATGTAGCAAGCAGAGTTTCCTTTTCTTTGGCACTTATTTTTGTGGTTTCTTTAAGTCGTACTATTTTCTCTGTGGTTTTGTGTAACCAAATGTCGAGCAGGCCTGTGCATGGGTCCTTTGTGATTCTTAAATCTGGAAATTGATAATACCACTCTACAAGATTTGTGGCAGAGATGGTAGGAAACATCCAAAATAACCTGCTTTGGTATGATACAGGTTGACTGCAGGTATTTGCAGTATTGTACCATGTGCAGTGGCAGCATAAATGGAAACAGCTTGAAACTGGCTGTTTAGAAGCCTGACTGATGCATGCAGTCTTAGAAAATGAAGCCTGATCTTCATATTCTTTATCTCAAATTTGTGTTTGCTTTTTGCCATGATACTCACCCTACTCCCAGGATAACTCTTTTTCCATTGTCCAGTATATCCACAGCATAACTTTGACTGGTTAGGAATTCAAAGTGCTCATACCCAGCTAGTCATGCAATATTTCTGCTGAATTAATTTGTAACAGTCATTATGGATCAAGAGTTGCTGAGCTTGCTGCTTTCTTCCCCTCTAGGAGCTTAGATTTTTGAGTGCAACTAATTTCCCAGTTGAGTTATCATTGTCTTGTAAGTGCTCATTAAACCAAAGATTAGGAGAAGAAATCTTGGCAGTTGCGTTTGCATAGCCCAGACTGAAGCAAGTTTGTTATGAAGTAACACATTTTATCAGGAAAGAAGCCTTTAACTCTGGTTTTTGTGTTGAAGTTATTTGTAGTGGGATCCTTTCATATGGGATCCCATTCAATTTTGTTCTGATGAGGCAGTACTTGTATTTTGGATACTAGTTAGATAATGCAGTAAAAGGTTCAGAAGAGGCTTGGTGTGGTATACAACTAGGTCTGTAGGTGCTCACTCACCATGTTGTGTGTGAGACAGCCCAGCATTGTAAAGAAACTGGCAAGTTATTCACACTAGACTTGTCATTGTTCTAGTGGAGTGCTGGTGCTCAGAGTTGGGGAGCTTGGATTAAACCCCTGGTGCACATAAAATGTTCAGTGCTCTTGTGCCCAGCAGTGGAAGTGCACAGAGTAACTTAAGGCACCACCCCATTTAATTGTATCACCATGAGTTAGGTGAATGAGAAAGCAGGCAATCAACAAACCCACTAATGTGTTCCCTGTGGGATGGGGTTGGAAATAAAAAGAAACTTGAGAAAAAATTAAAACAGCCCTCTCTAATATTACTGCAGACAGAGATCCTTCCTACATATGATTTCCACTTTGGTAGTGAGGTCCTTAGGCCCCCGTGGACTGGTGTTCTCTGAATATTCAGAACTTCTCTTTTACAAGCAGGGGCATTTATATCTTGGCTAGTGAGCTCAAAAGCCACTGTGAGATGCCTGTTTGGGAATCATTCGTTGAGAGATTTTATTTCCTTTGGAATTTAAGTCCTTGTTCAGGAGGTGAAGTATTTCTCACACTCTCCTGGGTGTGGTAAATATCTACTGTCTCCATACTAATACAGCATTGCAGAAAATCCTCCAGCAAAAAGACAAGAGAATGAAAGTATGTCCTTCACTAAAAAATCTTTAAAATACACAGCTAATAACACCTGACTAGGAGCATTATTCACGTGGTAGGGCATCATAGTGTAAGACTTCCTTGGTATTGTAATTAGCTATGGGACCTGCTTACAGCACTTTTGTCCCTCAGCTCAGATATGCAGCTGTTAAAGATTCAGGCAGTTGTCTGGAGAAGCAAAATGCAAAGCTCCAGCAAGGCTAGATACACTTGGAAGATTCAAGATTTGTTTTGTCTGTTCATTTTGGCTGTAGCTCATGTAAGAGCACTCACTACCAAAGGGATAGATGTCAGATGTTATACAGATGTATTATATTTTATCAGCGCAATACAGGATTTTA
Source organism: Cinclus cinclus (assembly GCF_963662255.1). Classification (NCBI taxonomy): domain Eukaryota; kingdom Metazoa; phylum Chordata; class Aves; order Passeriformes; family Cinclidae; genus Cinclus; species Cinclus cinclus. The sequence continues at coordinate 90,363,062 of NC_085048.1, forward strand.
TAATGGACTTGTACCCGAAAGCAGAGGGACTTGCACAACTTACACACAGGGTCAGCACTGATTCCATCTCCTGGTTGCAAGGGATGTTTCTAAAAAGACTGTCTTTAATTTGCTGTTCCATGTTCCTCATCAGACTACTTATTTCTCCCTTCTCAGGACCACCAGCCAGCCCACAAAGCACTCCTGCCAAGGCCCTGGCGGCGGGCAGCACGTGCATTTCTTCCCCACGCCCTGCTGCCTGTGCTCCCACTCACTCCGGAGACCTTCCGCTGTCCACCAGCACTCCCACAGTCGCTCTCAAAACCCCGACCTCCACAGCCTCCGCCCCAGCCAAGCCACCTGGAACCAGCCCCTGTGCATCTCCCAAACTGATCCCTTCCTCCAAAATGTCCATCAAACACTGGGTTACAAGGACTCCATGCTCTTCTCCTCCAGAAGTGGAGAAAAAGGCTCTCTCTCCTAGAAAAGCCCTGGCAGAAGTCACCCAGGTCACCCAGGGTCTCCTAGAAGCTGCTTGCCCTCCTCAAGTCCCACACTCACAGTTTGAAAAGCGTGCCAAGAGAAGGCTTGACTGCAGCAAGGAGGCTGATGCAGGGCAGAAGTGTCTGCAGTCCTGTAGCTGTGTCACTGAGCTGGACCATGCAGCTAAGAAATCCAAACTGAACTTATGTCACTTGGTTCCAGACCAAAAAGCTTCTGATGAAGACTCTCTCAGCCTGTCTGACTTGTGTAACGACCCTGAAGGCTCCAGCCAAAGCCCAAAAGAGCCTTCCCTTTCAGGGAGCCATATTAATCCACCAGGCATTCAAACTTCCCCCTATATTTTCAGATCTCCATGTGGGAAAGACACTGAGGTAGTAGATAAGGAGAACAGTTTTCCTGAAAGAAAAAATTGGCTGTCTGCTCTGGGGGAGAAGCTACGGACTGGCAGACCTGGGAGCCAGAGCACATCAAAGAGCCCCCGTCACCCTGCAGTCCTGGTGCCAAAAGACAAGAATGTGTGGCAGTGGCCACTTCGCCGAAAACTGTAAGTAGGGCAGCCAACAATGTTATCATGAAATAAGTTATCCCTAGCTGCCACTCTCCCTTTGCTTGTTCCCTCCTGCTCAGACACAAAGCATTTTCTGATCCCTTTGACTTTGGACAAAAGGGATGATTTCTGGCCTAATAAGATGGATACATTAATGCTGTTATCTGCTAATCCCCTCCACGCAGGAACAGAATTTTTGTGATGTGTCCTTCATTTTCAAGGGACTTAAGGCACACAGGAGCTCAGAGATCCTTGCAGCTCTCAGCTGGATGTTTGAAGGATGTAGCTGTCTTAGATACAGCTCTACTCTGAGAGGCACAATAATGCCAACAGCTTTCCTGGCAGATCTCCTGTTTGTGTGTTCACCATCACATCTGCCTGTTTATGTTACCGGAAAGCCACTTAAACATTGGAAGAAAGAGCTAAATTATCTTCCATCTTGGGTAGCAAAAGAATTTGTTACCCATGTTAAAACTATGGGACATTAAATAATACCTTCAGTTCCTTCAATGGAAAAGTAGAAGAAAACAAGAACTGTGCAAGAGTGAGAGGGCAGGATTTGACCTACATCATCCTACTTTTAGTGTACAGGAAGCCTGGCACAGAGCTCATGCTAGGATCTGAAATTAAAGTTAAGCTTATAAAGCAGCTAACAACATTGGCTTGAGGTCTTAACTAGGAAATTACAATTGCATTTTTAAAAACAAACCAAACTTGACTCGTCTCTGAAACCAGACTCCCAAGTCCTCCACTGTCTTTGACTGAGTCTTGTTTCAGTAAATGCTAGGTAAATTTTCAGTCATCAAATGTTAGTTGTACTCTTGAGTATCTGATGCTAAAAGTTGTTGCCACCATTGGGGCTTATCTAGTTTCTTAGCTGATTTCATCCTTTCCAACACTTCTATCAGATACGACCTAGGCAGACCACCAGTCCTGAAGTTATTCATAGCAGCTGGACTCTTCATGTTATGGTTGCACCAAGAAATCTTGGTTATAGGAAGCCGACAACTACTTGTGACTACTTGTGCTTGATGCTCTACATGTTTAAACACAAGATGGAGAGATTTGCCCTGGAGAGAGTTTACTATAGAACAATTACCTCTCCTGCCCAGTATGCTCTGGTTCAGATTTTGGGATGCTCCTGTGTTGTTCTTGTAGCCTCAGGAGATGCCAAGAATACCCAACAGCATTCACTGAGTTTGCTTTATCTGGGAAATCTGCAGCTCTCTTATGTGCTGTATGGAAGCTGAAACTGCAGCTGAAGTGCATTTCTCATGGCAGTAGGACAACCCTGGGATTTAGGCAGAGTTGCCTGTAGATAGTAAGCCTCTTATCTGTGAGACAGATTGTAGTGACAAACCTTTCATTTACTCTCTCAGTTAGGAAGATGAGCAAACTAATACAATGATGGAGGGGAGACTTGGAGATTCCTGCAGCGTATGAGCTGTTAACCTACAAGTGCTTCATGTTGGTTTTGCTTTCATTTCTTGCTAGGCTGCAGCCACTTCAGTTTCCATGAGGAAGATATGCACATACTTCCACAGAAAGCCACAGAAGGATTGAAACAGCGGTGGTTGCACCTGAGGGATGTTGACACCGAGGTATCAAGACCAGACTTAATGCCAACAAGGCCCCAGGATTATGCAATTTGTTGTGAGACCTTCATAGACTTGAGGTTTTAGTCTTCCTGTTTTTAACGCTGTTAGCAGTTGAAGTGGGCTGAGTGTATAAAATCTACACAATACTTACTCATGGTCTCTTTCTGACTTAGGGTATGTATTTCTTTTATAAACAAATCAGTTTTTACGTGGCAACTGTTCTAGTCCAAAAACAGCCACAGCTCTGCTGTGTATTGTTGACAGGCACATACAGCTTGTCAGTTTGTTACTAATCTGCTGTTCAAACTGCCTCTACTTAAGAGTAGTGTGTAAATCATTACACTCTCCTGAAAAGTGTTGGAATGTGTGTACAGAAATTTACTGGAGGTACATCTAAGCCTCTTCATGCTGAATGGCATTTCTACAGTTATTCCTTTAGTCCTGCAGTGACTGCCTGCTGCCAGCAGACAAGTTAGAAATGCATTAATTAAATATAAAAACCTTTTAAATAGCCCACATCCATCTGATGGTGACTATGGTGTAAGAAGAGAAAGTTTAATCAAGTACATGATGCCTCTACTCCCCTTGCCATCCCCTTTCTTCTACCACCCTGGAAAGAAACTACTGTATTTACCTACTTAGCCACCTCTTGAACCATCAGCACTACAGCTCTTAAGATCAAAAGTTTATTACTTCTCTGGAATAAAATACTGGCAAGGTGTGTTCAAAGAATTTGATCTATCTAAGGTTTGATCTATCCTAAACAGGCATCCCATAACAACCCATTGCCAGTCAGCTCTCACAGGTTCAGCTTGTAACAAAGGCATTAGTAACTGTTTATAGCATGCCTTCATAACAGTTTTATAATACAGTAGTTATAAAATAATACCTCGTAAATTGTGGGAGAGGCAACTGACCACATTTTAGAAAGCACTTGGGAGCATTTGGTTATTAATATTAAATGCTTTGCCATTGTAAATTGTCCTGAATGCTGATAGAAGAAGGTCACTGAAAAGAGATCACTGTCCTTGTCCTACTAGCTAATAACACTAATTCCTCAGCCATGCTTTCCTCAGGATCTTGTAGTAGAAGTAGGAACTTCTAGTAGAAGATCCCTATCTTATGCTGAATCATTTACTCTGTTTTCTGCTGTAATAGTTCCCATGAACTTCAAAACCAGTCAAGCCTTTTGAATCCCAGTTATGTTTTGCCACTGCAGAAGAATTGAGATATATGAAGGGGATATGATCCCACTAACTTATGTCTTCTGTCTTAAATTTTAACACCTACTATACAGTAACATTGGAAAGTATGTTAGCTGAAAGGGATTAGAAGGAAACAAGCTGGTTTGCATCTTATGTGGTAGATTGTATTTTGCAAGGAAATAAATTACTTGAGAGAAAATGGGTTTTGTGAAAGGTCTGTTTTAGTTACAAAGCAAAAGTAAATGTGTAGTGTGCTTTTTTAAAAAGAAGTTGCTATCATGTTGCATCTTTTAGCAGAAGCTCTTGGGTAAAAATAGGGGCCAGGACAGCTTTCTCTTGTGGACAGCTTTCTCTTGTTTGCTGAATTACAGGGCATAATCCTATGAATGCTTCAGGCATATTTTTATAGCTCTTCTTAAAAAAATGGATTTTTAGAAAGTGACTATCTGAATAGATCCAGTATCTTAGGCAAAATGATAATATTAAAAAAAATCTGCTAGTTTAATTTTAACCTACTTCTGGATATTGAAGTAGATGGAAGAAGTAGAAACATGACCTAAAGTAAGTAGGTTTGGGTTTTAATTCTGTGTCTTGACTTTAATTATTATCGCAACTTTGTGGGGTACAACCTGCCTTACTTCAACCAGATTTCCATGCAGTTTGTAAAAAACATTGCAGAGTAAGGAGATATGGATCCTATTGAAGTACATGAGAGTTGTCATACACTTCAACAATAGGATTTCATGTTTCTCCACTCTTTCATAGTATTTTCCTCCTCCAGAAATGTTCTGCTGCCAAACCATTATCACCTGTATCTTGTAAATGTCTACCTAGAGATGGTATACACTAATGGCTTACCACTTGAATGAATAACCTTTTGTGGGTATTTGAGATTTTCTTTTTTCAGATGATACTTGTTTAGTGGAACAACTTGTTTTATGGACCACCAGGCATTTACTTTTTCATCTGAAGCTGGTGTCAATCTGATTCAGAACAGTAGGAGAGATTAGCTAGGAGAATTAGCTGAAACATATTTTTCTATGTCCAACTGCCCTGACATTATTGTGATAAAATCAAAATTGCAAAAGCATGGAAAAATTGCTGATACAAATCTTATGTCAGGTGGTTCAAGGTAACCAGTGCTGTCTTTACCTGAGAAGCTTGATAAAATAAGCATTCAGAGAATTGCTTTCAATTGTTTTGGGCCACCAAGCTATGCCTCCAAATTTTCTTTCCTTCTAAAGGATTTACAGAAACTCTGACCTCCATGTTTTATAATCAAATTAAACCTTTTAAGGTACTATTCCCAAATCCTATAAAGGTATGTAAATCCCACCTTAAGTATCTTAGAGGTTTTTCCAGGCAGTTGATAGTGATTCCTGATGTCTTGTCTCTGTCCTCAGTGTTTACCCTCTGACTGCCAAGTGGGATTTGGGACTGACCACAGCGGTTTCTGATGGTGCTATATCCAACAGCTGTTGCTGCTGCTCTATTGGAAGTTTTGCCTCTCCCTGCTCAGCTCTGAGCAGCCAACCAGTTTGGATTTAGGGCAGCTTGACAGTGAGTGGGGTTAAGCCTGCTGGGCAAAACTGAGCAGACACTCCCAGGATGCATGGTCAGCAAGCCTGGGCAAGCACTGCTGCTGGGAACAGCACTCACTTAAGAGTCACTTGGTTAGAGAAGCTAACTGCCAAGAACACCTAAAATTTAATTGTCTCAGCTCCCTGCCTCAGTAGATAGTTATAGACCAAAACCATGGAGGGGACAGATGTGAGTGTGTGGGGGACAACATTGCCACCAAGGGGACTGGGCTGTAAAGCTACCTCTTGATGTGTAGAGTTGACTTCTAGTTGAATTCAACTTCTTGTTGGTCAGGGAGTTGGAGTTGGTCTCTGCCACGGTTGTTTCTGCAGCCACTGAACATGGCTGAAATATCCAGTATGATCCTTCTTACCTTTGAGTGTCCACCTTGTAAACTGACTACTGAGGTGACAGAAAAACACACCATCGTGTCATTGAAAAATATTCTAGTTGCTCTCTGCATGTGTTATATCATTCCTGAAGAAGCTTTGTTTAGAAATAGGTGCTTTCCAGCCAGGGATTTGTCCAAAGCATTTGGTAGCTGGGTATTCTAGGGTTTATGTGTAACTCTTGAAGAGGCTCCTCAAGGTCAAATATTAAAAGTTTTTCATCACCAATACTTACTTGCAAGTAAATGGGAAATGTTCTTCATCTTCCAGTCCACTACAATCAAATTTCATTCTTTCCCTCCTGAAGCTGACCTAAACAGTTTTCCAAGTGGAAATTATCACTCTGTTTCTCTTCACAGAGCTCAGAACCCAATGGTTCACATTTTCCCCTCTCTCTCTGATTTATGTATGGCCCAAAGTACAATAAATAAAATACATAGTGCTACTATACAGCATCCATGTGTTGTCGTTCAAAGAACAACTTTACCCATAATGAACTGCTCTTCACCTGCACCCCATAAAATGCCAAATACAATGCAAAGCATGTGTGAAGGGAAAGCAAACATGGAAGAATCCATGTATAATTTCTTTTAAAATTACTTAAACATTTATTGTCAATTGTTTTATAGAAGAATGCATAGTTGATACGAGGACAGTATGAATCCAGAAGGGAAAAAGCAAAATTGCAGTGGAAGGTAGCCTTTAAATTTTAAGCCTCAGTCTGAATTACATATTTTTCTAATCAGAATAACTAATTTTCCATCTTAATTTGTGCATTATGGAAAAATTCCAGGGACTAAAAGTACAGCAGGAAGACATATTACTCCAGTCTTGTGCAGCTAGACAAAGACTCAAAGATCAGAAAGCATTATGTGTAATTAAGTCTGAATACCCCATCTTAATTTTTCAATACAGTATTTTTAACTCTGCTGAATCTACAGCAGTTCTTATTTTTGAAGTTGCTCAGTCTTGATTGAAATGCTCTGCATGATTACAGGTCCATTACAGTTGTACATAAATTGTTCTTGAGATACTGTGAAGAGACTGACTTCTTGAATTTGTTTAGCTTTGTCTTTTGCCTGTTAGCTCAGGTTACTCACTTTTTGTTCTGCGTTAAAGATATTTATACTACATTAGATCTTTTATCCAATTTGTAGAAAGCCCAAACATGAGACAACCTCTTTTTCTCTTTCATGGGCTAAAAGAGATTCTACATAAAAAACCCAAAACAGCCAAGGAAGTGCTTCATTTTTTCACATAAAAAAGCCACTGTAGTAGCTCCACTTATATTAATACCAAAGCCAGTCTGTCTTTAATTCACTCAGATTTATGGTTTACTTCTCTTGTCTGAAGAATGACTGAATCCTTTGGCAAAGTATCTTCAACCACCCACTTCTGTACCATCCCTGGATTTTTTCATTTGGGTCATAAATTATGTAATTCCCTTGTTGCCTCATAAGTGTGTTCTCACGTTGTATTGTGAGTGTGGCAGAGGAGAAGGTGGGCACACACCCAAGCAGCAAAGGCAAGGCTGACCTGGGAGAGCTGATCATTCTTACATCCATGTGCCTGTAACGGTGACAAACCTGTTTTGGTTGGGGTTTTATCGCTCTAGTAACATCATTATGATAAAAATACCAGGTTTCTCTCCTATTCCTGTTCTTGACAAAGGTGTTAAGTATCCAAAAACCAGACTAATAATGGTCTGTGTGACTGTAAAGCCAGCTCCAGCAACAGCAAGGTAGGCTGTGTTGACAGGAGTTTAGCAGATATTGTCAGAGTATATTACTGAATTATTCAGTGTCACAGTTATGTTCTGCTGGTTTTTATGGATTCACTGACAGAGGAAGTGATAGTTTGTACACTGAGATCAAGACATCCCTTGGATTCTTGAAAACAATCCTTGACTGACATAACTGCAATGAGTTCTTTTTTGCTTGAATGGACTGATTTGCTGCAGGTAGTTGACAGCAAGGCCATTATGTGAAAATTGGAAGTGTTACATCATAAGGAATTGGCTGTTTGTACACATCCAGTTGTTTGAAGAAGCAGGACTGGAAGAGTGATAAAGAAAAAGCTGATGTTTGCACAAGTTAATAGGGGGAAAACAATCACCACAAGTGTGAAAGAACAAAGCATATTGCATAAGACAGGCAAGTGACAGGAAAAATTAATATTCATCCAGTTGTTACATGCTTAGGAGAAAGAGTAGGGCTTGGGAGGCCCATGCTGCACCTTTGTATCAGACTCATATCCATATACTCCTATTTTTTTTCCTCTGTGCAATAGGACAGTTGTCCATGCTTGCCAGTTATGACTAAGGGAAGGTGTGAATTTGAAGGGTGTACCTCTTTGTGGACACTCTTCTTCCACCTGTTCTGATTTAACCCAATCAACTCCTGAAAAGAAGTCAGTTTTGACGCAATACTGAGATTAATCAGAATAAAACTTTCTTGTTTAAAACCAGAATAAGCCTGGTTTTGCATTGGGTTGTTCAGAGACAGCTATTCTGAAAAAAGCAGCTATTCAAACAGCCCTAGAGTAACTCCACTAGGTAGGCAAATCTTCAGGAAAGTCATGCAAGACTGCTGGGGGAGTGGTTAACATAGAAATGAGGATACTCTCAAGCATGAAGGCAGCGGGAAAAAAAAAAATCCTCCATGAAAATTAATTTCTTAATTTCCTTATCTCAGCACCTCCAGACATACCAGTTAGAAAGCACGACGCAGGGAAGGGCTCAGGTTTTGAGTCACACGGCCGATGGTTTGGCTGTGGATGTTTGGCTTCTGCCCATCCAAGGCTGAAGGGACTCCTGCTGCTGCCCCTCTTCCTGGTGGCAGAGCCCTCCTCACCCCTCTGCTGAGTGAGAAAGAAATCCACTCCTTATGGGTTTGTACAAAGCTGTGCTGCTCTGCTTTCCTGCCACAGGCAGCCCCATGGAATCGGGGATATTCCCGTAGTGGCCCCATTGCCAGAGGGTCCCTGTGGCTGTGCTTGCATCCCTGCACCTCCACCACTCGGAGCACAGCCCTGCATCCCTGCATCGCATCCTCCCACCACCTTCTGCCTCTGCTGCTACCCCAGAGGGCCCACGGTGGGTCCCCTACTGTGCTCACACAGCTGAAGTGCCCAAAAAAGCCAGTTCTGGCCGTGCTTTTCTGGGCTTGCTGTGCACCCAGCAGGGACACCACCTTGGGCCACCCCTACCACAGGGCGTTCGTGCAGCTTTCCTTTTCATTTTCTCCCCGGGAGGCGGAGAAGAGTGAGTTTTAAATACAATGCTGCTAAGCAGAGCCTGTCTGATTGCAGATGCAGCTGGAGCTCCTGGCTTAGTCCTGGCACAAGCAAGTTAAGGACAAAAGGTCTTCGTTCCTCTTATGCAAAGAGACAATTTCTGTGGCAGCTGAGGGCAGCATTAGTATTCATGCCCTGGCTGGTCTGGCAGCAAGGCGGCTAACTTGGTGTTAACTGTGGCACAATGACTGGGATTTATGGGCTGTTTATTAATGTATATCACAGGTAGCCAATCAAATGTCTCTTTATCCTATTTTCCTTGGAGTCCCTGCTCTCCTACCTGCTCCAACAATGGCCTTGGGTTTTTCTTGCAGTGGTGGTGGATTTTTAAGAGCCACAGGCAGGTTCTCTACTTGGCTCATTTGTCGTCGTGTTGTAATTTTGTGTTGGTTTCTTTTCCAGCTGACCAAAGTTCCTCTTAAACTCAAGTAATCTGTGTTTACAAATATTTTATTGTGTAATATACTGAAGCTTTTCCCCAGCATTTGAACTGGACCATAGATTTGCTGCTGAGACATTTCCACATTGCATGCATTAGAAACGTGTTACCCTGAATGACTAATGGAAATTATTTCTGCTCCAAGAAGCAAAATGATGCTGAGTGAAAAAGAGAAGAGGGTTTATATTAAAGCAAGAGTATATTCCCCTTTGCTCTGGCCTGCTGAAATGCTCTCTCCCCTGCCCCCTCGTCGTGCATCTCACCACAGCACAAGGGTGTGCCAGAACATGTTCCCACAACCTTTCAACCCATTCAGCACAGCCTGCAACTTTCCTGGCTATTTTTGTGTACTCCACTCAATGATTAAGTGCCCAGGACTGTGATAATACATCCTTTCAGCACTGGCAACCAACAAAATGCAGTCTCAGCTGCTCACAAACAGCTTTTCCAATTCTTCCTTAAAAAAATGGATTATCGATAGGTTATCCTTCTGATCATAAGGGTGCAAACTTGGTGACGTGTTCTTCCTGGCAAGGACTTCAGCTCTTAGTAATCAAGGATTATTCTTGTTGACAATAGGGGTTCTGCATCTTACTGAAGCCCCTTGCAGGCTGCCTTTGCTTGCTATAAACAAAGTGTCTCATCTGCAGCTGAAGATTAACCACGTCTGGGTCAAAACAGGGCAGCTATTCAGTTTTACAAAGCTGCAGCACACAGTGGTTTCCTGAACACCTCTGGCTGTATAGTGGTATTTTAGCTTTGCTTCAACTTCTATTTACTAAACAGGCTATAACCCTGCTGATGATTTATCCTCGGTAGAAAAACCCCTTCCCTCTCTGACATCTGACAGTTTTTCCATTGCTCAGCCACACTCAGGTGCTGTGAGCTCCCACTCCCACAGCAAGATTAATTCAATCTCATATTGACCAGGTGAAAGGGTTACCATTTATTTGCTGTGGTTGATTGTCCTTGTCAACACCAGAACAGAGTCTCGTGGTCTGGGTCAGGATACCACCCCAATAAACCATTTCAATTGCCCCTTCAGTATCAGCTGACAGAGACCAAGGCACAGCCCATCCATTGCAGCTGACTGACAGCTTGCTGGCAGCTCACAACCCAAATCACACCTGCTTCACATTATATCCTGGTGGGCTAATAAAAATAAAACAACAAAATGAGAGCTCTACCACTGAACAAAGTAGGGGAGCATCAGCCACTGCACTGTGGGCAGGACGTGACAGAATCAGAAAACTGAGATTTTGGTTCCCACCTTCCCACTCACCTTCAGGAGTGCCTGAATCCTTGAGGAGCCTTCATTGCCTGAGCTTCCAGGCAGGCTCTGCAGCAATGTTTGAAAGCAGGAGTTCGTCTTCCAAGGATCTTTGGCACAGTGAAAATTTCAACATTAGAGCTTGATTCACTAAACTGAGCAAGGGTTAAATGCAGGGAGCCACACTGAGGGTCTGGCCCTGCACATGCCTGCAGAGACAGGCAATTTTTGATGCCAAGGTCACCTGCTAGGATCCGGATCAGGCAGAAGAAGAAAGCATTCCCCTGATGTGCTATCTCTGATTCTGCAAGACATATCCTCTGAGTTCCACATGGCAGCCAGAGGAAAGTCTCCATCCAGAAGCAGAAAAAGAGGCTGTTTTGGGACCTGCCAGCCATGGCTGACAGGAGTTATGCAGGCAAAGGTCCAGACTCCCACAAATATAAGTCAGTCAGGCTCCACTGACATCACAGCTCTGCTCATTCACTCTAAGGGAAGGTGTTGCTCACTCTATTTCAGGTGTTAGATTCTAATTTATACTCCCTCTTTATCCCACTACAAGGTAAATGACATTCATTGGCAGGCTCTTGGCTGAAGAGGGTGGTGCATTATACCTCTGGTTTCATTCTAAAAAGTAAAAGCAAAACCTTAGCTTAGGCCTTCCAAACTATGGTATGAAAGTGCATGCCAAAACTGTGCTGTAAAAATATTTGGAATGTTAAAAATAGATTGGCATTTGAATAGCTGTTGAAAGGGGAAGCAGTCCCAACTAAACCTGGCATGACGAAAGCTGTTTATTTTCACTACACTTACTTCCAAGCAGGTTCAGCACATGGGGAGATCGTTTCCTCATAGGGTCTTTGTATCCCAGGTACCACTGGTAGCAGCTCCCAGTTTAACTGTAGCTGGTTTCCCACTGCTGTCACCTGCCCTCCTGGCCTGGCATCCAGTCTGGACGTTGTTGTCATCAAACTGGAAACTTTTTCACCACAGGAAGCTATGAAGGTTGAGTTAATGAGAACAAGAATCTCACTTAGAGAAAGACTAGCATCCTCAAATTTTAGCCTCTGAAACTCTTTTATGCTATTTTAAAGGCAGAACCTACTGATTTATCAAATCATCAGACAGATCAATGCATGCAAACATTGCTTTCTCTGTGTCCTGTGCTGATGTGCTTGCACATTGCTCATTTTCCACACTGAAGTCGTGCTGTGCTAAATCAAATATTCATATGTAAGTCTCCACAGCATCCTATTCATGGTAAAATAATGATACCTTAGAATCACTTTTTCCAGCTCAACTCTTATGTCTCAATGTATTTTTATACAATCACTTTTCATCTTTAAATATGAAAGACCTACAGAACTTCTTGTGAATCTTTTGAAGGGCCAGAGCATGGGGCAAATGGAAGAGCCATAGTATGGAGAGGGGAACTGATACCAAGAGGAGTGAACAAAGTCAATGTTTTATGAAGCCAATGGATAGACAGAAAAGCAGTAGATAAATAATCACATATTGTTCTTGTCCAATTTAAGCTTCAAACCATCATTAGCAAGAAAGCGCTGCCAGTAGAATTACAAATGTCTTCTGTTATATTTTACATGACCATATTTGTGTGTGTTTCTAAACAAAACCTCCTCTGCAGCAGACTGCAACAGTCAGCTTCACACTTTTTCAGGGCAAAAAGCTTCACCTTTGTTCTTTCTTGCCAGTATGCCTCACTTACATTGTGCCTGGGTTTTTGATGACTGCCTGAGGTGGTTTCTCTGTGTGCTAGAAGAATAATTTCAAAAGGCTTATTTTTTCTAAAGTGAACCAGAGGAATGCGGGCAAGTGCACTGGCAAGGGAAAAGATAAACAGAGCAAACAAAAAGAGCAGTTTAATCTTGCTCAGCTGTATCTCAGCTGCAATTCTACTTTCTCTGGGCAATTTTGACAGAGTCACAATGCAAGCGGATGGCAAGGAAGTGAAATTTTCAGTAGCACCCAGCCCCACCTTGAAACAAGACTGAAACACCCACACAAAAGGAAAGCCTGGCTCACCAAGCCATAATACACAACAGAATTTTGCTCTACTGTGGCTGCAAATTGTTGGTAATCTCTTACATTTCTGTATCTGAAGCGTATGGCAGGAGGCTAGCAACTGCATTGTCACAGACAATGGTTTTTGCTTAGCAAGCCTGCAGATGAATCACCAGCACAAGCTCTGTGTGCTGCTTCATGCCAGGCACTCCTTAAGGAGCTGGGGCAGTACCCCAAGAGATGCCCACAGGACAAGAGGCTGGAGCTGAACCCTGTTCTTGCCAGCAGCAAGTTCTCTGCCGGTTGTTTGACATTTTTCTCTTTGTTTCTCCTCCTTTGTACAGCTATTCCTCTCTATTTCATCTGTCTGATGCTATTGGCACCTCCCACTCCAAAGCACTTTAAAATCGTTGCATGGAAGGACATCTATGGAGATGCACTTTGTAGCTCCAGGGTAACTGGTGGAATGAGGAGAAAGCACATTGCTCCCCCCCCCAAATCTAAAGAGCTAATGTAATTACAGGCTTTCTGGCTCACAGCTGGGGAAGCAAAAACAACAACAAAAAAAGCTTCATAGTGAACTCTCCTTTCTGGCATCTCATTGTGGGTGAGTGTGGGGAAACCCAAGAAAGGATCACTACAATAGGGCTGTGAAATAATATTTCAATCAACACCCTAAAGCAATAAAAAGAGGTTTGCTCCAGAGGATTATTTCTTTATGGTGGACCTTTTATTGTACTGGTTCAGATTTGCTGAAGAAAAAGGCATATGGGCCAAATGAATAAGTACTTAATCAATACAAAACCCTCTCATTCTTTGCATGTTGTTGTAGTGCTGCCACAAGCCACCCAAAAAAAGCAGGCTTGGGCCAGGGAATCCCTCTCCATAGCCCTCATCCCCAGCAAGTCCTGTCCCAGTGTTCCCAGGAGGCTGCCTGGCTCCAGCAGGGTCCCTGGGGCTGCACTGCTGTGCTGCACCTCGGGCTTGGCTTTTAGTCTCACTGCTACTTACCAGAACCTACCCTTGGACCCAAGCAGGTTTCCTTCCTCCATTGCAACAACTTGGAAAAACATGGAATTATTTCAGATAAAGCCCCAAGAGGTGAATGATTTGAGGTGCGTCACAGCTGATTAACAAAAATCCTCAGTAAGAATAAGCCTCCCCTTTGAGCTACTTTGAAATAACCTTTAGCACAAATGTCTCTCCAGGTTCAGGACAGCTGAATGCAAAGCAGACAGATCTCAAGAGCTCCAAGTTTTCCCCTGTGCTCTTATACTTCCTCTGTATCTTTTTGCCATGAGGCATTTGCATTTAAAAGTAACAAATGGAGAAAAATTACACCTTGTGGGAAGTTTAGCTCTGTTCACATGATCTGCTTTCTTTTTTTAGCAGGATGCTTCCTGTATGCACAGGGAGGTCAGTCACTGTTTCTGGTAAAGTACATTCCCAGAAGAGAAGGGAGTGCAGGATGGGTAGTTTCTGTATAAGCAGCTAAGTAACTCCTGACAGCACAGGGGATTCAAAGGGAAGAAACTTTTTTTTTTTTTTTTTAATGCAGAAATCCCCCTCCCTTCAGGCCTCCTGAGACACTGGCAGGGCAAGCACAGCATCTCTTGTTGCAAACCCGTGCCTCAGAGATGCAGCTGCTGAGTTCAAATGTGAGGGTGAAAGGAAGGTCGCAGCCACCACGGTGCCCTGCCTCCTTCAGCTGCAGAGAGGCACTTGAGCTTGCTCTTCTCCCTGCTTTCTGGAGGCAAAGCTCAGGGCACTGCCCTCCTGCACCCAGAGGCACCCAGGGAGAGGAAAGAGAAACCCTGGGCAGCAGCAACACCCAAGGTCCTGCACAGCCCTGTGTGCCATTTGGGTTCAGCATCCCCAGATTCGGGTGGGAGAGCAGAGGACATCCCTCCTCCCTCCATTCCCCAGCACCACTGTGGGTCATTTGGCTCCTCAGTGTCCAGGACCTGGCTGGAGACCTCCTGCCCACAGTTCTGGCAGAGGCCGTGGTCATTCTTTCCATGGGATAAATATGGCAACAGAGTTTGCACAAGGTCAGAGCTGGGAATAAATTCCATTGCTCAAATTGGAGCGAGCTAAGTTTCATTCACTTGCCCCCATTCCAGCTCTGTGTCAACGCTGTTTGTTAAGGGTGACCTATTACAGCTGACCTATGGGCTGCTCTGGAAACCAAAATCACTTTTTATCTCTCCTCCAAGCTCGGAGCACACCGGGAGTGTTTGCTCCCAGCCGGGCTGCTCCTTTGGGCAGCACCAGGGACACAGCATGCTTGGGAGTTACAGGATCTCTCTCTTTGCCAATGCACTCTGCCATGGGCCCAAATGAGGTGGCAGAGTGCTGATCTTGGCTGCCTTTACTGAATGCAGAGGTCACCTGCTTGTCACCCGCTGGCACTGCCCTCCCAGGCCAGCCTGGCATCTTCACACGGCCATTGGGCAGCCCCAGAGGCACATGCCTTGCTCCCAAAAGGCTCCTCTTAGCTAAAGTGGGAAAATCCCTTTCGTGCAGCTGGATGTTGAAAATATGCCCGATCACTTGCCAAAACCTAGCAGTGGAGGCTGTGCTAATAGATGCACAAAGAAACAGAATTATGCATTTCAGATAGTTTAAAAAAATTTTATGTATATATATATATATATATATATATATATATGCATATGACACTTCAACAGCCCTGAGCAGTCGCCCTTGCAACTTACAAGAGGGAGTAAAAGGACACTAAATGTTCCATGTGTGGTGTATATTAAACATGGCAACAGTGTATTGAAGATCATTACTCTCTGCTACCTATTTTCCTCAGATCACATAGAAAAGACTTTTTTGGAATAACTGAAATATGCAAGTGTTGTCCAGGTTAATAAATTATGGGCAAGTCAACTGTCCATATGCATAACAACTGTTTGGTGAATATGAGAGGGAAAAATTCTCATCTGAACACAGCTGATGGCTTTTACAAAGTCCCGAGTAGAAGGCTACCTAAAAAATAAACATTTTATTTGAATGATGGCTCTGCCTCACATCTGTGCAGCAGTGTTTGAGATCTGCTCAGATTCACCCTGCAGTATATACTAATAAATTAGTATTTATACACATCTATCTCTTGTTGAACAGCCAGGTGTGTCATTTCAGGTAATGATGTTTGGAATAGGGGGAATACACCATGAAATAATAAAACAGCATTCTGAGCTATCAGAAAAGAGATCATGTTGGATGGTGTGAATTCAAAGTATTAAACCTGTACCAAATTAAGGTGCTTCATCCTCATGCAGGTTTGAGTACTCAAGAAAGCCATTCTCTGTTTTTGCTATCAAGAAACTGGACTAAGTGAAACGTAGGTCACTCCTTCCTAAACCATTCCTGTTCATTAATTCAATTTTGAGAATTTAGAGGAAAATGTCTTTTCTATGCTTTGATATATGGATGGAGAGGGAAAATGTGCTTTTAGGATGGCAGGTGGTGTAATTTACATGAGGAAAATCTAACACTGAAAACTGATCTCTCAAATCCGATAGCTCACCGCTGTACAAATGTAGAGCTACTGTAGTCTCAGTTTGCAGAAGTTTTAAGACTTAGGAAAAACAAAGCAAATTACAGTAATTTCCAAATCTCCTACCACACATTACTAGATTTTTAATTGTCATCCATATGTGCACCACAACCAAAGACAAGTCCTGCCCTGAGGACTTATCAAATCTAGTTGACTGATGAAAGTGTAATCTATTGCAGGTAAGCCACTTCCATATTTTAGAAATATCTAACTAGACTTGAAAGCTGGCCTGCAGAATCTGCTGGTACCTTGTATTTACAGAGATACAACTTCTGTAAGTGATTTAGGAGAGAATGAGTATGCTCAGTGCACATCAGCAATGCTCACTGATAGGTTTGCACCGTGTTCCTCCCATCTTTCTCTAGGGGCCCTCAGGCCAATCTGCAATCTGTACACTGTTTACTGTTGTTTTAGGCTTCCTCAGTGACCCCATCACTTGTTCACTTGGCAGCACACTTGAGAGCCTCTGTGGCTAGAGTTGTTCCTGCTTAGAGGCTACTTGTGGTCCTTTGGGGTGCCAAGGTGATAAACATCACACAGGTCTGTAAAGCAGGCTAGCAGGGCTCACATGTGATGAAGGTGGTAGGAGGGGAGAGGCTAAGGCTATCTTGGGAGAGCATAAACAAAGTTATCTCCACAAGGAATAAACAATCCATCTCTTGGCAGGGAAGAAGGGTGGGGAATTACATCTGAATTAACTTTCTCTGCTTGCATTGCAAAAGATTTAATGTGTTTGTTGAATGAATTTAAAGAGACTGCCAGATGTTTACAAAGATCTTCCTTCTGTTTTCTGTTCTAAATACATTCTTCTTTCAAATACTAAGCCTTAAGCCAAATGCTTAAGTCTTTAATAAGAATTTTGACTAAGTAATAAAATTAGTAATGGCTTCAGGTTTTGGCCATGGGTAAAAACAAATCTTCCTGTGACAGAGAAAAATAATCCATTGATATGAAGTATCTAAATGGTCACTGACACAAAAAATCATTTCATAAATCCCTGACCACTGATCTTCCAAATGCTTTCTAGTCTGAAACAGATATACTGCATGCTTTAGAAAGTCCTGAATCATGCACTTTTTCCAACCCAAGTATGCAAACCTCTCATGTGATTAATACATGTTTCAAGACAAAGCTTTGAGAGGGGGTGAAATTAGCTGGCCTAGAGTGTGATGGTTCTCTCCTGGAAAGAGGTGCTGGGAAAGCAAAGGACACTTCTGACACATCTGTCCAGAGGCAGCAGCAGCCTGCCTCTCCTCTCTGGTTGATGGCACCAAAATATTCCTGTTGCATCACTGACATCAATAAATCATCCTCTCCCTCATGACGTATTAGGTGACATTATTGTGTTTACATAAAGCATGATCAATGCTGCTGACTCAAACAATTCCCAGTTTGGCTTAGCAGAGGATGTCCCTACAGTCACCAGGGCCTGGCCCACACACATGACCTTACAGGGACTTGAGTATCAGTAAAACAGAGTACTACATTGCAACTTGTCTATGACTGCTCTCAGTGAATTATCTTCTCTCCTGTTACATTTTGGAGACTTCTTCAGTGGAGAGTTTTTTCTCTTTCTGGATACTGTACAGTAACCAAGTGACAAGCAGAGGATATTTCAGCAGGAAAAAAATAAATCCCAGTAATCTGCTGAATTTGATTACTTTCCTGAAGGTAATAATCCTTTCCCAACTTGCTTTAGCATCTCTGAACTGTGCTGAAATTGCTTCTCCTGGGTGGCTGAGGTAGAACACTTAGTATTTCCTAATGGATATGGAGTGAAATGCATCCTTAAGATGCACAGTAAGACATGAGTCCACAAATCTTCTGGATAGTTTTGTGTTTGTCACCCCAATCCTGCATCATCTGGCCATGAGGGTGTGTGCTCTTTCAGGAACATGTATGAACTGATGGGAGATACAAACAGGACAACAAACTGGGACTGGCCAAGTCAAGCAATATACTTCCCTTACCCAGATACTTGGACAGGTGTTATCAAATAAAGCAATAGAATATTTCAAGTCTAAAATCTAGTAATTTTTCCACAGTATTGAAAGAAAAGACAGATTAGAGCATATTTCCTTAAACTAGGCTTGAATTAGTAAACTTGATAAATTCTGAAGGATGAATTTTTAAAGATCAGTACCTCTCATCTGTAAATTAGCCCATTATCTCAATGCAAGATACCTGTATCTACCAAGTGATAGAATTCTAGTAACAAGGCATTTTTCTGACCAGCACAGACAACCTGATTTTTAAACATAACAAAAAGAATTTTTTTTTCGAATGCACTGGAGGGGGAAAAAAAAGGTGGGTAGCTGTGTTTGTGTAAAATCCTGCTCCCCCTCCCTGTATTTTGTGGAGGAACAACGGTCTTATCTTAGATGTTTAAATTCCACCAACTCAACAACAATAGAGTGCTCATCCCTTCGAGGTCAGAATTTCCTGTATGGCTCAAACCCCTCCTAAGTGAGATATCCTTTATCACAGACCAGACACTTTTGAAGTTGCAAGAAAATTCCCATGAGACGGTGGGACAGATTTTTACATCACTTCTGGAATCTGTTCTAACCTCCATCCCAAAGCAAGCTGAGAGAGGTACAAGTGGGTTGGGTACACCTCCCCTTGTGAGGGGCAGCACTTTGCACCATCTTCTGCAACCGTGAGGATCCTTGCAGTGAACTGAAGCCTAATTCTATTGCATCAGGCAAAAAAGCCTGATAAAGCCTTTAAAAAGAGGGACCAAAAAACAGTGTACATTACTTTTATTCCTGTGCTGGTGACCGCAGCTTTACGCAAGCGTGTTAGGAAGGAAGTGAAGAAAGTGGGTTGTTGTGCTGTCTCTCTCACATCAACAACCTTCTGGAGCTCCTCAAACTGGTGAGAAATGGATCTCAAATGTGCTATGAGAGGTAAACAAAGCTCTGGGTGTCTCAAGGATATCCAGGGCAGTATTAATCATGTCTCAGGGTATCTCTTTGTCTTTCCTATATGCAAATATCAGACAAATCAACACATAAAATATGCTACCTATCAGTGTGCTTCCAAGGGGGATGAAGCAGGATAGGACTTTGCCTAATAGCTGCCCAGAATTATGTTAGTTTTATGAGCCAGCTTCAGCTGCACACAACTTTCACTGGTGTAAGACCTACCTACTGTACACCTCAGCTAAATTAGTTGCCTGTCCTTAGCTACGTAGTCTGCAGTTCTGTTTCTCCTGACCTCAGACACATTTATTGTCAGAGGGGAGCTGCGCAAATGGAATTTTCTTCAGCAGTGTGTCTGTTACTTGAAAGGAAGGTTGTTTGTTGATTTTTCCGCAAAAAATTTCCAATGATACCTGTTTTTTCCACAGTAAGAGAGTACCTCTCTTTTCAGCCTTCACACACACTCTTATGGTTCTGAGATAGGTGCCCCTTCAACAGGCTCTGCACAGCTGGATCCCAGTTGTGGGAAAGTGCCTCCCTTTCCACAGAGAGATTTAATTTCATCCTAAAAACTAATCAGGCACTGGCCTACAATTAAGCATCCAAGCCTCTGTCTTCAAAAGTTTTCACCTTGTGCTACAATCCCCACTCTTTCTCACTGCCAGCAGTGCCAGTCCCAGTATGGTGCCTGCCACCTTCCTGGTGGTCCCAAAGAGGAAGGAAGAAATGGAACGAGGATTGTGAGGGTCCCCCCAGTACTGAGTGCATTTCGGCTGTTCTCATTTTAAGTTCAAAGCCGTCTACATGGCAGCTGATTGGGAGACTTTCCAAAATCTACAGGAGGCTGGGAAGGAATCCAGCATCACAAAGAGTATCCTGACAGAAGCAGAAGAACTGGCAAATAAGCATATGTGAAACGTACCCCTTTTTGTCACAACCAGAGGCACTGTTTTCCCAACAAACACCCCATCCATCTGGTAAAGAACAGCCACTACCTGTTTCTGTGGATATGTCCTTGCTGCCCAGCCAAAAGGGAGTTTTAAGCAAGCAATCCTTTTACCCTACACTTTGCCCTCTTCTTATCCCGTTATCTTTCCAGTGTTGCTACCCTCTTGCAACAGATGATATTTTTCTGAGATCCTAGACCTACAAAATGATAGCAGTGTCATGCAAATGGGTCCATTTGCAGAGATAAGAATTCATCAGGAGCACTGTTTTACCCGACTGGGCCTTATATTTTTCCTTGAATTCTTTGCAACAGTTTCTCTGCTGCCAAATCCCTTTCTGTCTAGATGCTGCTCTTACATTCAGACTCCATTTCCTGTGGGTTTGGTTTGGCTGGAGTTTATACTCTCTTTTTCTTCTTAATCCCTCAACTTTCTTTTGCTGTATTTTATTTTTGCTTCTCAAGCTCCTAAAAGTGTTTCTGTAATCAGGCTTCTTCTGCACAGCTTCTGAAAAGGCAACACTACAGGTCTGTCTCAGAGCATTAGTGTGCAAGCATTAGAAGAGGCAGAGAAAAATCCTCTGTTTCTAAATCCTGCCATTTAAGCTACTATAATGGACAATGTTCACAGAAAGTCCTTTAATTTATTTTTTTTCCAAGGGTATCTCAAATGTCATACACACTTCAGGCACAGACTTTCTAAGTCAAGGATTTACACTGACATCGAGGTCTCCTCAATTTTTTTCATAAAGCAGCGAGCCCACCTCTTTCCTGGTATGTCCTTGCCTTTCTCCAGCGGCTGCAATAACACCAGAAGTAATTCAGAGGAGCGAGCAGGAGGCTCCTGCTTTGTGCGTATCAGTGAAAAGCCCAAGGACAGAGCGAGCCAGTGCTTCTGGCAGCGCAGCAGATGATAATTAGCCAGCCCTGGTTACACATCCCTGGATGCAGGAGTGGCATACTTTCCTGGTGAGCTGGCAGGTAATAAAGCTTGTATGCCCACATGTCCATAATGAACAGGCTTATGAAGAGCCTCTCCTCCCACAGGAATGCTGCAGTATACATGGAAATGAGCCTGTGGTCAGCCAGCATTTCACAGGTATCCAGCTGCGTGCTCAGCAAACACGGAGCATGCAAAGCTGTGCCAGCCTCCCAGGCAGAATCCGAATATTCCTGCTTAGAGAAGCAAGATCCTTTTAGTTGGAGCAAAGGCAAGGCCCATTTGTTTTTAGCACTGTTTGAACCACAGGAAAAAAAGCCATTTATTTATTCTCTTCAAAGAGAGATGGTTGCACACGTTTCTCCAGGCCCCCAAGGATATTTTGTCTCCATCTAAAATCCTCCAGATTACTTCACAAGTTTCTTAGCCAATATGTCATTGATTGCTGTTGTAGCTCCTCCTAGACAGATAAAACATTTCAACTGCTTCAGAGAAATGTTCCCTCTCTGCACTGGCATGTGCAGAAATGCCTCTCATAACTTCTGAACCTGGCTTATCTTTCCCAAGGGCCAAGGAATGACAATCCTTTGCTGCTCCTCTCCCTGGTGTTTAGAATTGTGCTTCTGCCTTTGGCAAAGGATGGGAGAGGTGAGAGTCTTCCCCCATATATTTTGTTGAAGCTACAGTATTTGTGAACTACAATATTAACTCCTGTTAATACTACTAATTGTTTTAGAACATATTTTTACTGCCTTGTAATATTTATGGACTTTATTGTGAATGCTGCTGCTCCTTTCTAGCTGCTAACTACTTCCTTCAGGCACGCTTGCCTTGAAGCAGCAGGTCCAGGGTAAATGCTTCAAAACTCAGGAGCTGCTAGGGTTTAGGACACATCTGATGATTATTAGTACTTCCTTCATAAACTTCATGTTTCTGAGATGTTCTTAACTGGATTTATTCTGGACTCTTGCATCTCTCAGACACTCAAAATTCCCAGGGGATCTAGGGAAGTTGCAGTCCAGCCAAGTCCACTTATTCCCACAGTTCGCTTTCCACACCTCATTAAGAAAGTGATTCAGGATTTCTCTTCAAAGCTTCAGCAGCCCTGCACATTAAAAAAGAAACCTTTCAGAAACAAACCAGCATATGCTGCTAAACAAGTACAGTACTCTTGGTAGGATTATATGGCAATAAGGAAGTATTTGGGGGTAAAACACCAAAACAGAAAAACATTTTTAAAAAGCAATGCAATACAAATGAGGCCAGCCGCTCCACATGACTCCAAACAACATTCCAAGGTCTTCAAGGATTCATCTCTGCTTACCAGTTCTGCTGCTTTAATTATGCTAACACAGAACAGCATAATGCCTTTCTGGCACAGTAGCAAGTATACTGGTACAGTTTAGTCCTGTTAGACACATTGAGACTACATAGTTTTTTTATACTTTTGTATGCAGAGTGCAGATTTTATTGGCTGTACGTATATCTATCTATCTATCTATTTCAAAACAAAAATCATATGTTTGCTAATAAAGCCTCTGTGTCAATTAGATGTAAGTGCCAACTAAATTCACCTTTACTTGAACTTGCTTATTACTTTATCAGTTCTTCTGGAGTATTCTTTGGAAATCTCTCTATCACAACCCCCCCTTTGTCTTCCCTGCTGCACTTTTCTGTGTGCTGCTGCAGCTGCCAAACCTCTTCCCAGGTTTGATTCCAGGCTTGACTCCTCTCATCCCTCCTGCAACATTTTCAGATCAAACCTACATGTGTGATCATCTAAATTCCATTTTCCTGACAACATTCACGTACTCTTCTTTCCTGTGAGCTAGGTTAACAAACCAGCTGGAGCAGAAGGCCAACATGAGCCTGGTTATTCCAGCAGGACAGGTGGATGTTAAGCAATACTGTTACCTGTTAGTCCTGCATTTTCATATAGAAAGGTAAGGAACAAACACAATTTGAGAGAGGTAGTTTTCTTCTTACCATCAGACTGCCTCACCAGCCTTAGCTTCTCTCTGAGGCTCTTGCACATTCAGATTTATCAGACATTTGAATCAGAAATTAACAGCCACCCCACAAATCTGGGTAAGGTACCTACATGTGTATACATCTATCTTCCCTACTTCTCTGGTAACAGTGACATAATTACTTCTGACAACAGGAGATCACTACTGCAGTAATTCCTCCATGCCTCCTGAAGGGAGTCAGCATCCCCTCAAGCCCCTGTGCACACATCAACTTGTCCTTCTCCAAGGCAGTCACAAGCTGGAGGCAAAAAGGGAGAGAATCTTCCATCTGAAGCACAGTCACCACCTCTGAACACATCTCCATGCCACAGCTGGCACTGGTCATTTCATGAGAAGTCTGAGAGCCCAGGCTCATCTATTACAAATTAGTGTGGAGAACTGTCTGTTTATGTTAACTACAGCCTGACTATCCAGGGAGAAGTCCTGCAACTCTTGTAAACTCAGGGATGATGTCTCTGCCGGTTGTGTCAGCTGCAGAAGCAGTTGTATTTTCAAAAGGGAAGCATGAGAAGGGCATTGGAGAGATGCTTGAATTTCACTGATGTCCTCCTTGCAGATGAGGTAGGCTGCTGTAAAGCATCACTCAGGGAACTAATCTGCAACTCCAGACAGGGAAACTCACTTTTGCCTGAAACACTTTGAAGCTTTTATCTCTGGGACCTGGGGAAACAAAGGGCTGCACAGTGCTCAGTATGGTGGTTGTCTGATCCCTGATTACTTCATGTCAGTCATTTAAACAACCTAGGGAAAAAAAACAAGGAAAGGACCTAACTGACGTGACTATTAAAGAAAAAAAAACAAGGTTCAAAATCTGATTTCCTTCATATTCACTCCAGTTGAGTGAGAACAGACACACTGCAAAACACAGTGTTTGAAGTAGGAAACTGAAGCCCTGTATTGACTTAAACATAAGCCTGAATCCTGCAATGACCCAGATCACAAAGATTAAAGGCAACACAATCCCTGAACTAATGAAGTAGGTAAGTGGATAGGACTTAATGACCGTGTGATACTTGGTTTGTGTGCATTTTCCATAAAGAGGAGCTCTTTGGATAACTGATGAATTTATTTGTTCCCCTTTTTCTCAGCCTCTCTGCAACCAGCACTCACACTCTCTGAGAGTCTTGATCCTGCCAACAATTCTGAGAGGAACACTAAATGTCAGAAATGCAGTGCAGAAATGGCTTAACTTTCTCAAATGAGTGTAATGAATAAATTATTATTATTATTATTATTATTATTATTATTATTATTATTCATTTATTTACACTGTAAGCTATTTAACTGGGGCAGGGACAACTTATTTTTATGGATTTACATACGGGATTCAAACCACAACTCTTATATTTCAGTGGAGCACTCGTAGGTGCTTCCATAAAAGAAGTAAAGTGAAAAATCCTACAGGGATGTGCAGTGAGAAAGTCTAATGATTACTGAAAAGGGCAGTAATCCAAGGATAAGTGACATCTAGTACAGCTCTGTGGCAGTGACAGAGACAGCAAACAAGGCACTAACAGCACTTGTTAGCAAAGGAGCAATTACAGCACCAGCAGCTGTGGGTGAATGTGAAATCTCTGTAGAAAAGCCTGTGCCTCTGCCACACTGCTTTGACAGTGCAAGCAAACGAGACACTGAGCTCCCCAAGTGCTCCACAAAGAAGGTAGGTGACACAAGCAAGTCAGACACTGTTGTGGGTCACTTCAAACTGCAGACAGCCCCCAAATATACCACACTTCTTAAACCTGAGTCTGGGCAAGCAGCAGCAGGTAGAGCTTGTGGCAGTGGTGTTTGAGGTGTTCAGAGACCTCAGCAGTGGCTGCCACAGGTGTACTCAGGCTCAGAAACCCTTCCATAGAGAGCTGCCGCTGTGAAACTCTCACCCCATTTTCATGTGAGTAGGACATGCAAGGGGATGTCATGCTGTGAGCAGGACTCCCTGTCAAAATTGGAGGCCATAAAGGACCCGAAAAGTGGATTTATTTGTTTCCACTTTTGTTCAGGAAGAGATAAATCGCAGAAAATGAGGTATCACAGCGGGGCCATCTAACCCTTGGGAGAGAGGATAGCAGATTTGGAGCACTTTTGTGGTCAAGTTCTGGTCTCTCTGAGCCCCATGAACATAGCAGGTGGCAGGGCTCAGGGTCCACCCAGGCACAGGGGCACTGGAAGGCCTTGGGCTATGGCTTTGCAGTTGGATATCCCTGTATTACTGTCTGTATCTCTTCTAAATCTCCTTACGGACTAATTACTTGGGAGATCCCTCTAAACACTGCAGGAAAGTACCTCATCCTAGGCATTAATATGGCTGCCAGCCCTGTACATACAGCTGTTTTGTAATCAAAGGGGTGAAGACTGCAATTAGTTGCTGATATTTCAAGCCTTTATTTTGAAGAAGGTAACACTTCCAGTTACAACTAAAATGATTAAGACACCAGAAACTGCAGAGCTGATGAGTAAATAATAACCATATGACTCATTTCCTAGCTCAGAGAAGCCTGGAAACTGAAATTAGCAAGTCACAGAGCAAAAGGCTTCATCTTTGAGGGGTTTCATCTTGTCTTTTTATTGTACATGCAAAGAGAAAAGTCTGCAGTGCCTGAGCCTTGTGACTGTGTCTTGCCAAGACAGTTTATGGAGGAACCTGCACCATGTTATATTAAAAGCTGTGCCTTGCAGTGCTTAAAACCACACCTTAGAGCACAGTGGATGGCCAGGGGTCTGCAATGCAGCCTCCTGGTCTGTTGGCACCATGGGGCTCTCTGGTCCTGGGCTCTTCTTGCTTTCCCAGCTGCAGGTCACCAGCAGCTTGGGCTGCAATTCATGGAAACAGCCAGATGGATCAGGATGGGCCTTAAACCCAAATTTCCTTGCTGCAAGAAAGATGAGCTTTAAAGGGTAATTAGAATCTGAATTGGAAGAAACCACCAAGTGAGAGAACCCTGCTTATGCTCATGAGTGAAGGTGGCTGGTCTCTACCAGCTGCTGACACCAGCCTGCTTTTCTTTGCAAATATGTCAGTTCACAAATGGGCCTCAAGGATTTAGGAACTAAATCCAACACACTTTGCAAATTTTGTGTATCCCCTAAGATGCAAGAAAACCCTAATTTTGAGGGGGAGTAGTACATAAGTGCTATATATGGTTCATGTTCATCTCTGAGCAGGAAAAATTGTATTAGAATATTTAACCTAATCTGGCATTCTAGAGGGAAGCCGTACCTTGGTTGTACCCATAGCAATTTGTAACAAGAGTAAATACATGGTACAGAGACAATTCTCACCTTGAAAACCTGTGGTCTGGATTTGGGAGGTTAAGAGATAAAATGTTGAAGCAGGTAAGAAAACTGCTTTGTCTGAATGTAATTAGAATGTCCAACAGAATGTCACTGTAGTCCCAAGCCACCCAAATAAATGACTGCTCAGAAATGAGACCCAGAGAACATTATTCAGAGTTTCAAATTAAGGAATATAGAAAATGGAGAGAGCCTACATTATTCATAAAGGCTGGCCCAGTGAAAGACCCAAAGAACCTGAGGTTTCAGAAACTTCAGCCAGTGATGATCCTATGTGCAAAGCCAGTGGACCCCATAAATCACTCAGCTGCAGTGGACTTCAACACACACAGCAGAGAAGCCCAGATAAAAAGAGTAAATATTTAAGAATAAAAAAAAAAAATAAATAGCAGACCTGAGCAGCAGAAGATTACTTCCAAATCTATGAAACAGTTCCTTCATTCTTATGTTCACATAGTGCTAACTTGTTCTCAAGAATTTATGAAAAATAGCATCCTTTCAAATTTGAAGAGAACAAACTGTACCAGAACCACAACTAAAACATATGGTTTGCCTACAATTCCAGCAATTATCAAGTGTGTTATTTGGAGTTAATACAATTATTAACAAAGGTTTTGCAAACATTTTAGATACACTGGTAATTTGAAGCAGGCATGATGTGAACTTGCAGCAGAAACAAAGGTTTATCAAGGTCCTGTTGGCCTCTCTGTGCTCAGGAGCTGCTCACCTGCCCCTTCAGCCTCACAAATGGGCTGAGGTTGCCCCAGGAGTCCCAGCACAAGCAGAAATGGGAGGCCTCCCATCCTCATGCCCTCGCCCAACCTCAGAACTGAAACCTGCTTTTCATCTTGAAATATTTTCTAAACTGCCATTCCCCATTGGTTCTTCCACAGACTATATTCGCAATCCATTACCTAGATGCCCTTCAATCATTTTTCAGTTATCACCTTTCAAATCTAGGAAGGAGGTTAGCAGCAAGGAAACCACAATTTTTACCTCAAACATGACATCAGCCAAACAACCCAGGCCACATCTCTCTCTGACATATTGCCTTTTTATTTTCCTTCATCTGACCACGACTCTAGCATGCCTGCCATACAGTTGTGTGCCCATTTTCCCTACCTGTATTGCTTCTTTCTTAGATTCCTAGTGAAATTCCTGCTTTGCACTAACATGACTTTGCCTACATAGCCTGCACAACACAAGCAAATGAGCCTTTCATCCAAGGTGACACAGTTTCTTTCTCCTTCTCTTTTTACTGCATCTTTCAGAGGTGGAAACCTGAGCTCGGTTTCACTCCAAAAGTTAGTTGAACATCAGTGCCTCATCATCCCCATACTGAGAGTTTGCAAGAATGCAACTTCAGCACAACTGCCAACTGCATCTCCACTGACTGTAGAAGGAGCAGAGATCCCTAATTCAGGCACCTTTTGTGCCCAAGATTAGTTTATATGAATCCATCTGAAATACATAAGTTATTTAATAAGTATTGTATTTCTGTGGGCTTATCCAGCACCCAGAAGAATGGGTCAGCAGCTATCCTGGAATACAGATAAAAATAACAGTGTGCAGAAGTTGCATGGCTGGTGTAAAAGTGCAGTCTCAAGCCCTTGTAGGAAAACTGCCCTGGGCAAGGGGTGCTTGGCAGGTTCAGGTGGGTTCTGCATCTCAGAACCCCACCATCAGATGCAGGCATCATGGAAAAATAATATACCAGGTCTTTAGAAGGGGTAGCCATGGATCCTAAATTTTCCTACCTGAGTAAACAAGTGCTCTCTATAAGAGCACTTGTTCTCTACACCCCACTGCCAATAGTGAGAGGATGTCAATATTCAGACATGATGGAGTCTTTTCACCATTATGGATAGGAGCAGTACCTTCATCTGTATTTCTGGGCCCTGGAGTCACATCTGCTTTTTTTTTTTCCTTCTTTTTCCTGTACAGTAATTGTATAGTAAGACAGCCAGCACAGCTCAAGGATTTTGTTTTGTTTCTTTAAAACCTGCTTGCAGCCATGAGGTGTTGAAATTCACACTTCTTTTCAGCTGCTGAAGCAACATTCTGGGATGGCATATCACAGAAATTAGGCCAGCTGATTATCAGAGAGAGAAATATATCATAAAACAAAACAAATTACAAAGAAAATGGGCCACTGTAAAAGCAAATAAAACCAGTGCAAGATGGTAGCACAAGCAAACAAAAAACATCGAAAAAATACAAGAACTCACACCACTCTTTCAAGCCACAAAAATACTCAAATAAGGGCAGCAGTATTCAGTGGAAACTACATAGTCCAGCACTAGAGTCCAGCTGCTTTATTCTTCCCTTATAAAAACTGATCAAATATTAAACATTGCAGCTCCTTGTTAGAACATGAGGAACAGGCACACTATGAATCACAGTGATTATCTATCTGCATTTAAATTTACTGGACTTTGAACAAACTGACCTAATAGCTAAAAATAAAGTCTAGCTCCCTTTTCTGAAATCCCATTTCTGCCTCTCCTAACAGTTCACAGGCAGTGATGGTTTGCTGTGAAGGTGCCAGTCCCTTCTCTTTCCAAAAGTGATGTGATGCAAGCTCTTACTGATTGGCGTGGACAAATATTCAAGCAGACAGTTCTCTGAGCTATCAGTTCTTAACTTCTGCATTGCCTGGACATGATGACAGGAATCTAGAAGTTCATTAACTTGCAATTTTCCTTCCTTAAAATTGTTTTGTGAGACTGACTTTTGTCTCCTGCTGTAAGTGTGGGAACACTGCTACTAGTAGCCTGTGTCTGGTCCTGAATGGCAGTGGCAGTAGCAAGCACAAAAAGGTGTTATCTTCTTGCTGCCCACAGAGATAAAGCAAGGAAAAAAAACAAAAGGGTGGAAGGGTGGATTTCAACATCAGAATTACCACATATATCATGGCTTTGCTAAAAGATAGAAAGTTTCCCACACTGGAATCTTATTTAACAGAAATGTCATCCAAAGATAAACTGCTAAGTGGCTGTATCTAGTTTTGCATAGGCAGCTGTCTAATACCACGCAGCCAAAGCTGATTAGATTGAAGGATTTCCTACAACACATGTAGATGAACCCCTTACAATACGAAATGGAAGGTTTTGTCATGCACAAAACCAAATTCAAGCATTCACGTCCCCAAAGTCAGGTATGGAAAATTATAATGATTCTCACACAGTTATATCATTGCATCATTCAGAAACTGCACCAAATACTGCTAATCTTGCAACATATTTGGCAATTCAGATAGTGGAAATAAAGCAACTCCATAAAGTAAGGGTATCCCTGGTAGGCAGCATATGTTTCTTTGTAAATCAGTTGCATTTGTTTAAAATAACCAGCAGGTCTGACTTAAGAGCACACAGACTCCTTGAAAGTGAAACAAGTTTTCTCAGAGGAGTGCTGCCTCATAACTCGTGCAAAAGCTATAATTCCATCCAGCTGGAAACTTCCTCTTGACAAGAAATAAGGACGATTATATTTTCAATTTTTTTTGTCCGTGAAAACAAAAAATCCCTACTAGTTCATTTAAAAAAATTCATGCTGGACAAGACTTCTGCAAAACGCATGGTGGTAGTAAAATTATTTTCATTATAAATTGATCACTCTACCTGATAATGTATCATAGGAATTTGTAACAAGTGAAAGAGCTGTAGAGGCAAATTTGAAAAATCAATTTGTCCACTGATAGACTAAATTAACTATGTAAACAGAGGAGCAAGTTTTGTAAGCTTATTTTCCAAACAATACTACATTTTTCCCCCTACATCATGCATTGTTTTTGTCTCATACTCATTTCCTCTATTCTCAGACCAGGAGCAGCACTATAGCAAAACAGCCAAATTGTGACCACCATTGGTGATGCCCTTTTTCATTTTGAAAATCATGTCCCTATCCTGTTTTGGAGTAGAGGATCACTGTACTCCACCAAGGTGGTGACCCAATCTGGGACAAATCTGGGAGTCAGGATATCATTAGTGCTGAAGGTCATTATCTCTTGGGAACACAGTAAGGATTAACCACAGACTAATGACCATTCCTGGACCCCATGGAGGACTCTAGGGGGTAGACAAGGAGGGTTTCAGAAGCAGCAGAGCTGGATCTGCTTCATATGTGACCTTGGAGCTGCCAGGGGACCCCCCCCCCACACCGGGGACAGACCAAGGACAAGGACCAAGCCATTGTGGCTGGGATGGCCAAGGGTGGGGCACAGCTCCTGGCAGGGCTGAGCACACATGGGGTCAGGCTGGAGGGACAGGGCTCTGTGGGGCTGAATGGGGCGGTGGTGCCCAGCATGGCACTTCCCAAAGTCTCCCTGGCTGCCACTTCCAGTCCCACCTGGATGGATGTGCTGGTGTGTGAAGTACAGGTCATGCTATCACTCTCACCAAAACTGCTGGCAGCTCCATCTTTTCCTGCTTGCTTGAGGAAATGGGGCTTACCCAATCACACCACATCTTGTCCTGCCCATTAGATGTACCCCTGTGACAAATCCTGAGTCTGCTGGCCAAGCTTAACCACACAAGGGCAGGGGTCTAAAAGACAAAAGCAGCTTCTGAATGTCTCACAAATCTGCACGTGGGTTGTGGTGGGGATGCCACAGCAGCGGCTGCAGCACGAGAGGATCTCTGCGAGAGCTCTAGAGCCCTGGGTTTGTGTCTGGGCATTGTGCAGCAGAGCCCAGAGCCAGCCCTGGCACTGCCTGTGTGCTGCCCTTGGGGGCACTGGGGCACAGGGAGCACATAGGGAGCCACCTCATTTCCCACATTCATCTGGGGTTAGTGAGGTGCTGCAGGACCTGGGGCACGTGCCACAGGAAATCAGGCCCCTTTAGTTCTGCCTGTTGTTCCCTTCTTTGTATTCATCCACAGAAGAAAAATCCCAGTTAAAGGTCACAGCCACACAGATAAGTTCGCAAAAAAGTGTTGTCAAGAAGCCAGTATTTTAATGTCTGATAGTGCCAAGTGCATCACACTGACATAGCATGGAAACCTGACACTATTCTAATATAACTTCTGATGCTCACATACTCTGGACATTACCATTCTGAGACACATTAAAAAGAAATTCTACTGCTTTATTATTATTTGGAATTTTATGTTGAACTAGACCTTTAGGACTGTAACACACATGAAGCAATGGTGAAAACGAAAGAATTTAAACAGTTTTCCAGTGTTTTCTCTTGTGGAGATGAACGTGCATCTTTAGAAACCACTAAACCCTAACACTGAAGGCAGTAAGGGAAATCTGATAAGCACACTAGCACCAGTTTGCAGTCAGTTGGCAGTAACATTTTCTAATTTTGAAAGCATCATAAAAATGTGTATTTCCTTTTCTTCTCTATACCCACCGGTATTTTCTGGAGAGAACTACCCTGACCTCCTGGAAAACATCACACCTTATGGTACCAACCACAGAAGGATGTGGTCTGTGCCCTTGGGAAAGCCCAGGATCACCAATTGTGAGGAGAAAGGGAAATGGAAAACTTCTGATTTTGGACAGCAATCATAAGAATAGCATGATGCTTCTTTTAACCATTTCTTAGCTAGAATTGGTAATGTACAATTTACTTTCCACAGAAGAAGAAATTGGAACCAGTATTACTTTGTTCAGTTCAGTTTATTTATAAGGGAGGAGAATCATCGTGAGTCCTTGAAAGCAAAAGGAATCAAGCAGCAGAAGAGGCAGGCTTGGCTTACAAATCAAATCCCCCTTTTAGCTAGCAATCTGGCCAAAGGTTCTCTTTTTAAATTATTGTTAATACTGCCAGATTATTGGTGCTTCTGTGGCTGCAGTAATCCCTTTCTTACTGTCCTGTCTCACTTTCTGTTTTTTCTGCCCCTCTCACAGAACAATAAACATTTACCAGATTGAACTCAGTGAAGCTTCTTTACTCGCATATCCTTGCATGTTGGAAAGTAGCTTCTACTGTTTTGGTTACCTGGTCCATAAAAGATTCCCTTTTCTTACCAGTCTATTAACATTTACCTAAATACATTAAAACATTTTACTCCTCAAAATGTGTAATTAACACTCATATGTAGCCAAATGATAGCAGCATGCAATCTTCATTAAAGACATCCAGCCTGAGTTGGTCTATGAAAGTATTACACAGAATTTCAACTCTGGTGTGCAGAGCTAAAAGCAACAGTAAATCACACAGCACCACAGTTCCTACAGCGACAGAGTGCTTGCAGTTAAAAGAGTTCAGTCATCAGTGAAAGCAGCAAATGTAAAAAACTAAATACAGTTTGGGGGCAGGAAAAAAGAAACTTCTCAAAAAAAGACTTGAAGAAATTGCAGATCCTCAACTAATGTCAATCAGTGTATCTTCGGTGAAGGCGATGAACTTCCTTAATGTAATGGAGCTAAAAAAAGGTGCCCAAAGCAAGTACTAGAAATTAGGATGGTCACAAAGGTACTGGGCAGGGGGGCAAAAAACATAAATTAATGAAAACTCTTTTCACTTTGCATTATCTAACAAAAGCAAAAAATACTTTAATAATGTGTTTATTATTAATCAGATGAACACAACATTCAAATACTCTACTTATAAAGGAAACAACCCCACTCTCACAAGTACTTCTGCCAGTCTCCTCTCGTGATCTGTGCAGACTTCCAGGTTTCTTCAGACCTGTAATAATATTCCTAATAAAAGCATGAAGTGGCTGGGCTGCGGCAACCACTTCTAAAGTTAGAGAAACAAAGAGGGAAGCATCCCTTCCCAAGGGCAGAGCAGCTGGGCGAAGAGAAGCAAAGCACATACGAGTCTCATGGTGGGATAAGGATTTTTTGTTAATCCTTTGGTATGGCTCCAGTTTTGTAGGTGTTTTGGGTTTGTTTTTTTCTTTTTTGTTCCCCCCTCTCCCCCCCCACCACGCCGCCTGGTATTGTTTAGCAATAGGTCAGATCTCCTGTAGAGTATCCACAAGCTTCCTGCATCTCACCTTTTCTCCTCAAAATCAGAGTGCCTTTCTTTGTCATTGCAGTGTCTCACAGTTAAATGCCCTTTTCTCCTGCTTCAAAAAGTTGTCTTTCTTTCCAATTCAAAACCTTTGAAAAACTCATCAGTCTTCCCCTTTTTTCCCCTCTGTGAGACCCTCTGGAACTGGTATTCTTTTAAATCCTGTTCCTTCTTCCTGTTTAAGGGCTTCCCACGTTATCTGGTACAGCCATTAAAGTTAATGGCTCTCCATCACTCTGGCACCTGTGTGGTACAGACCCAGCAGCAATCAGCCTGTTCCACATTAAGAACATGGCATTTACAATCACATTGTCCAAAATTCATCAGACGTGTAGAACATGCAAGCCACCCCGTATCTATGGGATCAAATAGAGTTTAAATGCCATTTAAAAGAAATATTTTATGAGGTTTTTTCTAAGACAGAGTGCAGGACTGAGGCTGCTTTCACCTCACAAACAGCAGCTGACCAGCCAAATTAACACAGATATTTAAGTAAGGCTTGGGTAACAATGATTTTGATTTTTTCCTTTTTTTCCCCTACAAAATAAAATAATAAAGCTGCAAAAACAAAAGGATTTGAAATCTCCACTGCCATGTTGGACAGGGAAACAAATACTAAAGACATTTCAGTCACAATAGTTTTGTAGTGTTTAGTAATTATGTGTGTAGACAGCAATACATTCAACACTGGACTACAGCAAAGACATTTCTGAATCTCAAAAAGCCAAGAACTCATATATCCCCTGAAATCTCTGCGGTAGTAATTGTGGAAGACAGAAAATAATTTTTATCTAGGACATACATTCAGAGATTTGAGCCACAGAAATCAAATATATACAGTTAGTGTACCGATTTATCTGCATTGCTTTAGAAACGTGGGGAAAATTAATAAAAGTTATCAAGGAGAGATCCCATCTTCTATCCATTAGAGCGATCGAGAAAAAAGATAGTTGACTGTGCCTGTACTGAATAAAACTGGAAGACATTTTTAACTATAGAAATTATAGAAATCAGTTTAGAACTGATCCTCTTAACACAGCATTGAGCTTTACTACACATCAGCTCATACTTCTGCTGCCTACCATGGCTTTACTTTCCAGAAACCCACTTCAGTGTAATTTTTTAAGGAAAACTTAATATTTTTAAAAAATAATTTCAGAAAAGAGAAACTTAAGTTTTTAATTATAAAAATAAAAAAAAATCTGACCTTTGGGTTCATTTGAGGAGTTTTTCCTTAATGACATGAATCAATACATTTTATGTCAGTGTAAATTTGATGACTTTGGTGGTTCTGTGGTCTCCAGAAACTAGAGTAGGGAATAATGAGGGCACCAGTTTTTAAAGGAAAGGAAAAATGAAAGGGGAATCTGAGATACCCCTGTATGAAAACATGCACATAATTTAACAATCCAGAAAGGAACTGGCAGGTGCTCAGCTATACTATAATTATTCTACTTCACCACAGACAGTTCAGAGGTCTATTAAGGCAGAAAATACTTTGAATTTTTTCTTTACTTACAAGTTGTCAACTTTATAACAAAGAGATGGATTGAGTAGCATATGCAGTCATTGTGATCTGTTCTGACCAGTGCTGGCTAATTAAGGCTTTAGCTAATTTATTTTTAAATGATGGTTTGAGTTAGAATCTGAAAGCTCTTGTTAGGTAATACAAACAAGAACTGAAGTCATGTTACAACTGAGAATGAAACAGCACTTGTACTTCTCATCTTAGTGGAGGCTGTAGGTGTCACTGAGTGAAGTTCATTTCACAGTAACAATTTTTACTCAAGGAAGACAACATCTTTTTAAAGTGTGAAATAACCTGCTGGTAAACTCCAGTATTTGAAAAGGGCCACTAAAAATGAGAAGGATGAAGTCATAAGGGGTGGGCTTAAGTGCAAAACCTTAAAGAAAGGCTTTTTTGGTCTGTAAATAATCTTTTCCAACTCATTAGTTTTGTTTAATTTGAAGAAATATCAAATAGCTATGTGGAATATTTTCCCCAACTCCTTGAACTAACTGTCTTTCCTAAGACATCAGCAGGGCAGGAAGATTTGCCATTCCTTCTCAGCATTTTCCCCAAGGTTCAAGCAGGACTGGTAGAACTCGTATATGTAAATGTATATGTATTTATATACAAATGTGTGCATATATAGGAGGCAGCTTGTGCAGCATGGCTACTCCCTGGTGTGGTGTGGTTTAAGCCAGAATAATCCTGAAGATGTGCTCATCATTTAAACCATCAGGGCACTGAATTATGTGTTGTCCTGTGTGCTTCTTCCCCAGGAAAGATGGAATGCTGAAGAAATGCAATCAGGTGTAATGGTAATAAGACCAGTCTGAGGGAATCCCATCCCTGTCCACCTGCTCTACCTCTCCAGGGGAAAAGTGGGTTGTGACTTCTGAAGCCAGCTTTGTGCTGAAACTAGGGTGCCTTCTAATGTCGTGGTAAAGACCACAGACTTTAGAACATATGTTGAATGGTATTCAGTAAAAAAAAAAAAAATCTGTCTTTTCATACTTTTACACGACTGGGTAAATATAAATATGTCTACAGCAAAATTTCAGGTTGAAGCCTATTATACTACGGTGATCAACTCATTGTATACTGTTAAGAAAATATATATATTTAAAAAGATATGGGTGGCTCAACTTCTAAGAATACTCAAATCTATTTAATATTCCAGGTATTTGGCTACCTGTTTGCATCCACAAAGCTCTTTCTTGAAAGTGAAAATCTAGCAATGTTCAACTTTCTCTTTCTTAAATAGGAAAGGGACACTGCTATTTAGATTGCAGGAACAGCAAGGAGAACATCTGCCTTTTTAAATCTTCCCTTTCTGAAAAC
Source organism: Cinclus cinclus (assembly GCF_963662255.1). Lineage (NCBI taxonomy): Eukaryota > Metazoa > Chordata > Aves > Passeriformes > Cinclidae > Cinclus > Cinclus cinclus. Next base: position 90,399,407 of record NC_085048.1, read on the forward strand.
ATGGCTTGTTTATTTATTTACTTGTAATTCGTGAAAGCACGCTTGATAATTGGTTTTGTAAAAACAACAGTAAAAGGAACAAAGCAGAGTTACGAACTCAAATTACTACAAGAGCACAAAAAGGGTTATATGCAGAGGTTAGAAACTACTATGTCGTTAACTGGTAAATCAGGATGGAATTCAGCTCTTCCAAAAATGGCAAGGTCACATACTGTCTGATCACATTCACACCGCATGCAGTTTTATTTCACTTAAAATCTTTGTCTTTTTAGTTGGTGTTGGTCTAAGATGTTAGAAATGATCGCAGTGTACAGAAACAAGGGACGGGGAATCAGTTGTTAGACACGTCTGACTCCTGGAGATAATTCAAATGGAAAAAAATCCAGGTCATTGGCCTTTTTAAATAGACCCTAGGCAATATTTACTCCTCCATAAATAGCACAGTCACATGAAATAAAACCGTGTTCAGTAAAGCCTGCAAAACAAAAGAACAATTTACAGGCTGAAAGGCCGAGCGCGGCTCATGCGCTGGCCGGGGAGGATTAAGGGAGCTGGCGGCACGGCTCCCTCCATCCTCCTGCCGGGGCCGGGAATCGCCGCTGTCTCTGGCCAGGGACAGCTTCAGCTGCAAAGTCACGTTCGAGCGGGGCTGTAGCACGGAGAGAGGCATCCACACGGGGAGGGGAGGGGAGGGGAGGGGAGGGGAGGGGAGGGGAGGGGAGGGGAGGGGAGGGGAGGGGAGGGGAGGGGAGGGGAGGGGAGGGAAGGGAAGGGAAGGGAAGGGAAGGGAAGGGAAGGGAAGGGAAGGGAAGGGAAGGGAAGGGAAGGGAAGGGAAGGGAAGGGAAGGGAAGGGAAGGGAAGGGAAGGGAAGGGAAGGGAAGGGAAGGGAAGGGAAGGGAAGGGAAGGGAAGGGAAGGGAAGGGAAGGGAAGGGAAGGGAAGGGAAGGGAAGGACGGCGGGCGCTGCTCCCGCCCAGGCACCGAGGCTGCAGCAAGGGCAGCGCAGCAACCCGAGGGAGACAAGTCCTGACATGGAGGCACAGCCCTCTGAAATACCAGTAAGACCGTTCAGTGCGTCTGCTTGCAAAAAAACCAAAAAACCAACCAAACAAACAAACAAAAAACCAAACAAAAAAACCCCACATATTCTTGGATGTTACAGACAGAAGGACAAATGAGCAAATGACTGTGAACATTATTTACATTTCTCTAAAGATCAATCTCTCCTGTGTGCTTAGCCACACTTTTGACTCTATTTCAAGTCTTACTTTTTAATATTCCCCCCCCCCAAAAAAAAAAGATCCAGCTCTGGAAATGACTTTACTAAATAAAAGCCACAGCTGTCTCTTTTAAGTCTCTTGCAGCTCTGAAAACACTTGAAAACGTGAAACAACTGCACACGAAAACTTTGTAACCCATACAACAAATCAGTAGTGTCCACAAGGGCATGTGACTTCATTTCATTCATTAACCGGGGAGTGGAAGGATTGATTTTAATTAAATCAATATTTAGGACTCTTCCGTACTGGTATCACTCATTCTGGTTTTGCAAAATGAGGTTAGACAATGCTGCTGAAAAGGTATTTTTGGGATCTGAGCCTGGTTCAAGGGGTGCCAGCCCAGTCACAGTGGCCATGGAGAGCTGGCTGCTTGGCAGATTTGGCTCTGTTTCCAGTTGCTAAAGCGCAGCAGAGACACATGAAAATATAAAAATACATTCCTGCTATTATTCTCTGAGGAGAATAGAACTACAAGGGAATAGAATTACAGTTATAGATGCAGACACAATTCTTTGCAGAATTACAAATTACACCGTCAAAGTGCTCGGAAACCCTGGTACAGCAAAGCCTTTCCAACTTGGATTTAGGGAGAGATTTTCCCTATCCTTTAATTTCTCTTCACTACAGCCTATATGTATCTGGTTTGCAACTCCTGGCCATGCTTTGTGCTTTTCTGTTACCACATTCATTAAGTTTCCAAGCAGCTGATTCTTAGCATGCAGTAATTCTTGTTAGCCTGCTAAGAAGCTGACAGAATAAACCTTGCTGTTTGTTTAATTCCCTTCACTGAGCATTAGGAATTACTCCTGAAAGAACTCGGGCTTCCAGGTGTTCTTTTTTTACATGCAAGTATTTCATACCAGAAGTAGTTCCCTCTTATTTCCTAAATGCTATGTTGAACAATCTTTAAAGCTGAAGATAGTGCCCATGGGCATTTATAAGGGCCTGATTTGCCACAGACAAAAGCATGTAGGAAGCGGTAGTGGAAAGGCTGCAGTGTTTTTTGTTGGCAGTGGCAGCTGGTTGGTGGGGCTTGATGTCATTTTTGCATTTCAGTGAATGCAGGTACCATTTGTTATGTTAAAAATATGTACAAATCCACTCGTCTTGCTCAAGATCTTTACCAAATATATATATATATATATATATAATGTAAACAAATCTTCAGCACAGAAAACAGATTAATTAATACACATATGCCTGTAGATTATGTCAAAGATGCTAACTGACTTTGAAAGCTTAGTTGTAAACCTATGTCCCTAAGGGATGCTTTGCATCTTACTGAGCCAGAAAGATTGCTGTTGAATTCTCAGACAGCACTGTTTACACCTAAAATGTCAGTTCAAGACACAAGCAGAATTAAGGAGTTAAATTGGGATACATTTTCATTGGACTATCAATTGCCATAATCGGTGTATTTTTGCCTATGCGTACAAAATTCTTACAATACTTTTTTTTTATTTGCATCACAATCACACTGGATTGTCTGACAGAAGACTCAATTCAAAGGTTTTAAAAATCACAACAAGAATCAGAGCTAGTTTTAACAATCCATTGCCTGCATATACCCACACACATAGTTTTGCCTGGAAAGACTGTAGATGTCTTCATAGGTATGCTGAAGAAAGTCCAACTCAGGACCCTTACAAAGAGGATCTTGCCAACTAACCTCTGAATTCCAGTCCCTGAATTCCAAATTCTGCTCTGGCAGGAAGGTGACAGATGGTCCTGAGATAACTAATGTTGTATTATTCAAGGATTTATCAAGCAGAGACTTGGGAACACTTATGCTAGACATCTACTGCCCAACGCAGAGTACAGAACATGTAACCATACAGTTTATCCTGAACTATGTGAATATCTCACTTGGTTTTACTGGGGCATTAGTCCAAGAAGTATTTTAAGCTAGGACTAGGCCCCTCTCATTTGCAGACAGGCTGAGTGAGTTGGAGTTGTTCAGCCTGGAAAAGAGAAGATTCCAGGGAGATATTAGAGCACTTCCTATATCTGAAGGGGGTCTACAAGAGAGCTGGAGAGGGAATTACTAGAAGAGCACGCAGTGACAGGACAAGGGACAATGGCTTTAAACTGAAAAAGGGTAGATTCAGATCACTTATCAGGAGAAAGTTAATCACTGTGAGGGTGGTGAGGCACTGGAACAGGTTGCCCAGAGACGTTGTGGATGCTTCATCCATGTTAGAGTCCAAGGCCAGGTTGGATGGGGCTTCAGGCAACCTGGTCTACTGGAAGGTGTCTCTGTCCATGGCAGGGCATTTGGAACAAGATGATCTTTAAGGTCCCTTCCAACCCAGGATATTCTATGAAAAGCCCTGAGAAACTGCTGGGGTTGTGCAGTAGCAAGCGTAAGCACAGTTGCAGTCAACAGGACTTTTCATTTTCGTTTTAAGAGGGAAATAAAATTTTCTCCACAAGCCTTCTTGGCTGAGAATTCACCCACTTAGGGCATCCTCTTTACTGAAATATTCCTCCCACTGTCTCTGAGAAGAGTTAGAATTCTGGCAGCTTGGCCTACAAGCATCTGTATAGAAGAATGGGAAAGCAGAGCTGTAGTTAACTCCTCATCTGCTGGCAGACAGGCAACTCCCTGCAGCAAAAATCCAGCAGCAACCTGGTACTTGAAGCACCAGGTTTGCAAGCCAGATTGGCCAGGACTCTGCAAGTTAATGATGCGTCATGTTCTTGTTCACCTTTCCAAAGGTTTTCTCTCTCAAAGGGTAAAAAGATGATAAGAAAGTGCAGGAAATAATCCTCTAGGACTAAATGAAAAGAACTGTGACTTGTAAATGTGACTTTCAGTAAAATCTGCTCCAGAATGTTGCTTCTCCATTCTGAATAATGATCATGAATGATAATGAGCCTTCTTCCAAGCTAGAGATATGCTAGAGAGGTTTTGCAGAATCAAGGCTTCAGTGCGTATTGAGGGCCCTTATTCAGGAGTGGGAATAACTTGGCATAAAATTACTATTCACAACATTCTCTGTGGACACCATGCACTTCGATGAATTGAATCTGGAGCCAGCAGCCTGTAACCTGGCATCATCCCTGTGTGCCTTTAAATACACTCTGGAAACCAGGGGCTTCAGAAGCTGACTCAGAGCAGCTCCGACAGCTGTGTAGGAAGCAGTATGTGCACAGAATGGGGAAGGGAAATCTCCAGCCCTCTCAAACGTAGTTATTTCAGACTGCCACTCACTTTCATTTTCTATCTCCAAATACCCCAGTCCCACAGGCCTGTATGATCCAATGATTTCAGACATTGATATATTTCCACTGACTTCAAGTGTAACTTAAAGAAAACGTTATCATTTCAGTTTGGGAAACCCTAGCTGGTCACCAGAGATGCTGCTCATTCTTTTTTGAAACAGAAGAGTTGTATTTAAACGGCAAAAGAAAACTCAACGGCTAAAAGTACTTCTCATTTATTTGAGAGAATAAAAGTTCCGTTTTGTGTAGCTGACTCAGATTTCACCAATGTTTCCTTTACAAATGATACGTGAAGATGCAGTCTGAAAATATCTTTCAGTGCAGTCAATATGGAAATCCCATCATTGCAAGACTACACCAATTATTTATGGAGGTCTTCATGTGATGAATTTCGACTGCCAACAGATTTTTTCAGCACATTTTCAAACAGCATTTCTAAGCCTAATCAACCCTGCGGAAAACATTTTAAACCTCAGAGAAAAACATTTTTACATTAACTAGAACTTGCATAAAGCTTTCTTAACAAAATCTGAACTACTAACGAAACTCTAAGGTAGACTCTTTTACCTTGGGAACTGGCAGCAAGGCTTAGTTTGCAATAAACACTAAACAGGATATGCTGGGCAGTGTCAGTTTCTAAAAATGGGTGCAGAAGAAAATGACAGCTGTTGGAGGACAGGCAGGAACAGAGGAACACACCGATGCAGGGGCTTGGCCCCAGTGATCTCTCAGTAGGAGCTGCGGGCCTTGAAGTGAAGTGAGAATTAACCAGGTAATGAATGCAAGGATTTCCTTTACTGCAATCAATACAGGAGCTGGCAGTTTAAAGGACAATGTTGCCTGTAAAATGGATTTTGTAATAAAAAGAAATTAATAGTTTACAACACCTACAAGAAATATGAAAGTATATTACACTGGTACTCCATAATTTGTAGATATGTTGTATCCAGAATTGAATCTAAAGTGTACAGAAAAGGATTCTCTGAGCTCAGCTCAGTGCAGCAGGTAAGGGTTATTGAATATAGGGATCACTGAGTCCAATTCTGAACTGAATGGCCCATACTCCCTCTTTTTAAAGATTATTTCACGAAAAGCAAAGATGAGAAGCGCACAAGTTAGAGACTGTGTTGACAGAGGAAAGGAAAAAAGGAGACAGAAGGAAATAGAGAGCAGTTTCCACCGAACAGGCTTCCACAGTCTTAATCTCTTATGTTTACATAAAGCTGTAATAATTTGGCTTTTTATTTATGGTTTATACACACAAGGATTAAAGTCCATCTCATGAAGGCATTTTACATTTATGGTGAACTGACTGTATTTATGCCCTACCACAGCTACTGAAACTTGAGTGTGCGCTTAAAATACTACAAATACCTATTTGCTGAATTGGTATCCAAAACCGTACAGTAAAAAAGAAATGTGCTGATGCGCATAAAACTCAGCTAGCTCTACGCGAATGGCTACGAGGTAAGGCATCCCACGTGTTAGCAGTTCCGAACGGGGGAGGGGGGAATTGTATATGGAAATGGGACAGCCCAAGTCAGACTTCGCTGCACAGAATTCTTCCATCCCAGACTTGGCTGCGGCGCGCACACAGTCACGGCTTTTGCGTGCCACGGCTGCCACAGTTCTCCTTTCTCACGGCCAGGCTCCATCCAGCCCGCACCACATCCACCGCGCACGGCAGCAGGATCCATCCCCGGAAGGCCCGCACGTGCTCGGCTCCGGCAGTGCCTGCGGCTGGCTGCGAGGAAGGAAAAATCCGGAAAGGAGAACACCGATCGTCAAAACAACCGAGTCCGCGCGGAGACGGAGGGAAGACATAAAGCGCTCAGGCGTCGGGAGGGTGGGCAAAAAAAAAAATCAGGAGCACTGGGGAGACGGGACGGAGATGCGCTTGGGAGCGCATCCGCTCGCTGCCGCGACTCCCGGCGCTCCCGGTGAAACACCCTTTGGACGTCGCCCCCGGGAGCGGCATCCGCGGGCGCGCTCCGTAGGGCGCGGGACCCGCCGTGCCCGCGGCGCCGCTTCCCTCCCCTGCTCGGGATTGGCCGGCGCGCGCCCCGCCCGCCGTCCCGCCCCTTCCCTTCCCTTCCCTTTCTCCTTCCCCTTCCCCCCGCCGGGAAGCCCCGCCCTCCCCGCCTCTCCCGCTCCCGGTTGGATGAGCCGGCTGTCAATCATCCGGTCCCCGGCGCGCGGCCCAACTCCCGCGTCCTCCCCGGGCCGCCGCGGGCGGAGTGGGGGGCGTTCCGCGCTCCTCTCCTCCTATTGGCTGGTCTTGACCGTCAATCACGCAGCGTCGCCAACCGTGGCCGCTGCCACCGCCCCCGCCCCGCCCCTTCCCCTCCCTCCGCTCAACTCCCCTCGCTCCGCCAAGTTGCGCGGCCGCTGCCCGGCGGCTCCGGGGTTCTGGCGGTGCCACGCGCGGCGGCCCCCGGCGGAGCTCCACGAGGCGGGATGACGGCGGAGGCGCGGGGAGCGCCCGGCGGCGGCTGAAGGAGGGCAAGGGGCGTGTGGAAGCGAGCGGCTGAAGCCCAGGGGCGAGTCCGGCCGATGACAGCGGGCTCGACTGAAGGGGACGCCGAGAGAACGAGGCGGGAGCGCGGCAGCGGTGCCGCCGATCCCGTCCCGCGGCGGGTCGCGCCGCGCCTGCCCTGAGGACAGCGGGACCCCGGGAGGGAAAGTTTGGCGCTCGCCCGCCCCCGCCCCGCCGGGCAAAGTTGTCTTTGGGTTTGTTTGTTTGTTTTCCCTTTCCTTCTCCTCCTCCCCCCTTCCGCTCCCCCGCCGGCTCCGCGCGGGGAGGAAACGGCGAGGGAAGCAGGAACTGAGGAGCGACCCGGGAGCCTCCCCAGCGCCCGGCAGAGCCCGCTCCGCTCCTCTCCTCCTCGCCGCTGTGGTGTGCGAGGGCATCCAGGACTTCGTTTTTGGTGGTGTTTTTTCGTTGATTTTTTTTTTTAAAGCCCCTTTGTTTTCTGCCCGCCCGCTTCTCCCTCCGGTACAATATATGCTCGTGGAGAGCCGCCCCGCCGCCCAGCCATGTCGGCGGCCATCTCTGCCGCGGAGAAGGTGGATGGCTTCACTCGGAAATCGGTGCGCAAGGCGCAGAGGCAGAAGCGCTCGCAGGGCTCCTCGCAGTTCCGCAGCCAGGGCAGCCCGGTGGAGCTCTCGCCGCTGCCCCAGCTCAAAGGTACGAACCTGCCCTCCCGCCCTCCCCTCCGGCTGCAGGTGCCGCTGCCCGCACCGCCTGCCCTGGCTTGGCCCCTGCCCCGCGCCCTCTGCCCTTTAGCCGTGTCCTGCCGTGCCCCCGGTGCTTGCCAGGTCGGGACCCCACGGCCGTAGTTCCTCCTCTGCTCGCACTAACCCGCGCCGCACGGGTCGCCTCTCGCTCGCTGTCCCGGGCGCTGACTCCGCTAACTCGACACCCCCCCCCGTTCTGGCTGGTTCGCGTGTTTTTTAATGCTTTACTGAGGGAAATGTAGACGCTGAGTTTCGTTCAGGAGGGCAGGCAATTCGGCGCTAAAACCTGGGAGCGAGCGGTGGCTCCTCCCACGGGGGATTTTGCGAAGAGAAGCTCTCCCTGCCCGTGGCACGACATCCCAAGTTCCCGGAGGAGTTGGCGTTCGGCTGCTCCCTGCTTTCGCACCGCTCTCCGGCAGTGTGGGAACCGCGTTCTGCTGCTCTCCGGGAGCTGCCTCGGAGACTTGCTCCTGCACGGTGCTGTGTGGAGACACTCAGGAGTGAATGAAAACTCTGGATGTTGGCATTGCTGAGACGGGAGACAGACAGCCAAGGTTTTGTCCGCTGTGCTGCAGCTAAAATCTGACAAGGCTCACTTCATTATGTCGCAAACATGAAGCGAAGTTCCTTGCAACCTTCTACGTCTTTGAACATCAGAATGCGTTTCTGTGTCTTTTTAAAATTACGAAAAGTACACGTTGGGGAGAGAATACAAAACTTCTTATTAAAGCATTTGTCAGAGATTTGAAAAATACGGGAGAGTGATTACCTTAACGTGACCTAGCCTGTTAATTTTGCTTCCACTGGCTTTGCAGTCCTAAGGCTTTTGAAGCTGCATCATATGATGGTGGAAAAAAAAATCTGTTTTGCAGAAAATATCCAAAATCCAAATAAGATATAGCAAACTTAAAATTTTTCCTAGGTACTAAGGGTTTTTTTTTTCCCGTTTGATTTTTTGGCATTTACAATCGTGTCTCTAGTATTTTAAGACAGTCACTTTTTCCTGCTCTTCGAGTGGCAGATGTACATGAATCATAAATCTGGCTCTTAACAGAAATGTTATTGACTAGAAATAAGCTTAGGCAGGGGAGTAATAAGGGCAGGGTTGTTTGTTTGGTTTTAATATGTTTGTTGCAGTGCTTTTAGTGTTAGTTTTAACAACAGCAGGGGTGTTCTTGCTGCTTGTTTTGGGCTTTCTTTTCCCTATGACGTTGTGTCCTGTCTTGGTCCACTACTTTGATTTGAGGGATTTATAACCTGGATAATTTGTTTGAAATCAGGATTCAGTTTCTCCTGTTCCTATGCTGTTTAGAAAACGCATTTTCCTCAGAGTTGAATTTTAGAAACCGCACCTGAGACTTTGTAAAGGCCCTTGGTAAATACTGCACATAGGTGGCAGACTTCAGAAAGTTTGGGTCCTGGTCCAACAGACTGCTAAACATACGTGTGTTAGGCAGGGAGCAATTCCAGCCTAAATCAGCAAAATGTCCAAGTTTTAATTCTTTGCTGAGCTCGGACTTTAATAATAAGTTTTGAACTCTGCGTTATTAAGTCTTGTAGTTTTGTCAGTGTGGTTTTACAGCTTTTTACTTGTATCACAGAGAAATTTTGCATGGCATCAGCAGCCTCTGATATTTGGAAATTTGAAGCCATAAACCAGCAGAGGAATTTCTTCAGTTATGCTGGGTTTTATAGTAGTTTGAATTGCCTTATTGGCTTAAGTTCTTAAAGCAAAATCCCTTCAGTCTTTATACTTGTGGTTCAGATGTGAAGTCTTGCCTTGGAGACCTTCTTCAGAACAGAAATTGTGGCCAAAATATACTTTTATGAGCTGTCGTGTCCCAAGTAGCCAGTTTATAGAAAGTCAAGCAGCACTCCTTTTGCTTGTTTTTCTCCCTTAGGTTTGTGGTGTTATATTTGTCCTGAATGTAGCTGTGGAGATAGGATGGTTTCTTTTAATCTCTTAAGGCTCCTTCTCTCCCTTTTCCTCTTAAACCTTCCTTGCCCCTGAAACCAAAAAAATGCTTAGAAAGAGTTTGCTCTCTCTGCAAATGGATTATTTTATAAAACTATATGTTTTAATCTCCTGTGTCTTGGGAGGAAAAAGCTTTGCTTTATTCTTAAAAGTTGATATGGAATTCAGCAATAGTTTTGATGCTGCCAGTGTAGTGTCACCTACAGAATAATGAGCCAGAATTCCCAGGGATGGGCTAAAATAGGAGAGTATAGTCATTACAATGATGCCTGTGGGTGCTTAGTGTACACTTATGTAATTAGAGTAAGTTTTTGCTTTTACAGACCTCTTCAAATAAATGTTAAACCTGAGGTATTTCAGACCTGTATTGGGAGAAAATTGAATATTTTTAGATGAAAAAGCAATTTGGTATTATGCTGCTGTAAAATATTTCATCTCGATTATAGGTATTGTCTTGTTTCATTGCTTTTAAGAGAGAATATTCTGAAATAAGTATAAACAGTATTTTAAAACTCCCCAGCAGGTTTGTCAGACTGGCCTAAAACACTTGCATCTATTTTACTGGAGGGACAGATGTTCCAGAAGAAAAGCAGAAATTACCCATCACTTTAGGAAGTACCTTCTTGGGTAGAGAGTGCTGTGGGATTTTTCCTTTTCTGTAGGGGCTGTTTGCCACTGAAATGGCCAGCTCAGATGGTGAGACACAATTTGTATTGTTTCAAAGCCTTTAGACAGATAATCTTAAAAGTACATATTTCTGCAGTTAATTGTACTGCTGCTGTGAATTACCAAAATTCTGTACTCTGGCTGTGTATTTCTTCTCCTAGCAGTGGTACATCACTTCTCTTACTAGTGGATAACAGTCCCAAGCTGTACCCCAGTAGTGGGAACTCCTCCCTTCGGAGATGTTGTTGGGGGAGTGAGATTGAGAGGAGGGATGGTAAAATTGTGTCTTGTAATTAACACTCAGTTTATCTTTGTGTGTGGTGGTATCCATGCTGTTTAGATGAAAGCTCAGCAAAACCTGACTGATGGCAGGATACTCAAAATAATCTAGTATTTTTTTTTTTCAGTTAATTTAGGAGATTTCCTAAAGCACTGTTATTCAGGACAGTGTCTGTCTTACTGTATAATTTAACAACTGAGTAAGAAATACTGAAGACACAGTGATTATATTTAAAAGAAAAAATATTGCTTAATCAGCCACCCCCCCAATCTTCTTTTAATTTTGTTACCTAAAGTTTGCATCGTAAAAGAATTTTGACGACTCTTCAGCCAAGATAATGTGCTAGAAGACAGCTGAATTTTGTCATTTCACAGGCAATTCTGAGAGTGTTGCTTTTCAAGAAATCTGGCAAAGGGAGTGTTATTTTTGTTGTCTTAAGAAGTTATAATTTTATCCCAGTAGGAAATTGTTTTAAGACACTGCAATAGAACATGGTAGTTACCTTCATTTTTGAAAAAGAGATGCAAGTTGACCTTGGAACCTGATCTGACTCTCTTCAGTAGATGGATGCATGCTCGTCTCTGTCACTTTTGGCTGAAGCAGCCTGCAGAAATACAGGTGGAAAGTGGTGAATAGAAAACAAAACTTGTTGCTTTTATTTAGTACAATTAATGTGGCCAGTCAGGCTGTAAACCAAATAGATTGGGGGTTTTTTTGTGTACCAAACATGTCAACTACTGCTGGAAAGAATAAACTTTTCCTGATGCCTCCTACCCTCACAAGAGAAAAATTACAAAGTGGTCCATAAATCTTTCAGCCATGGACTATCAATAGTTTGAGGGATCTCTGTGGGGCTGAGAGTTGCAGAGGTGGAGTGTACTGGAATGAGAAGACATTTTTAAGACTTCCTAGTGTGTAGTGTCAGCATTCAAATACAGGGTATAAAATAGGTGTTAACTCTGATTATTGCCTTTACATAAACCTTTGAGAGAGAGCTTGGGTTTGGCTTAAAAATCAGTTGCTGTGTTCAAGCTCAGCTTTTGTGGAAATGTTGAAGGGAGGCCTAGTAACCTTGCTGCCAGGTAAAATTTTAATGTTAAATCTGAGGATCAGTTCAAGCCTCACACTTTGACTGGTTTTGAGTCCTATAGTGTGTGCTTCAGAGTGACATAAGTGGAATTAAAAACAGCGGAGAGGAATTTTCTTCTTGTGTTAAGTTGCCTTTGCTCTCCGAGGGAAAATGTGCTTCAAAGTTTTAGAATGGTTTACTTTTACTACAGGCTTAATAAGTATTTATAAGTGAAAGGACAGTTTTCTCTCTCAGATTTGCACTTGTTCATTATTTCCACTTCTGTAGTCCCCCATCCTCCACCTTTTGTATTCAGCATCCCTTGCAACTGTGATCATCTTGGATAAGTTTTTCCTTAAAAGTGAGAATCTTTAATTCAGATGAAGAATGAGGATGTTCTGTGAGGAATTTATGTTTACCTCTTACTATAATTGCTGCAGGGTGCACTATGAAGTAGTCAAAACTTCCTTTTTAATGAAGTTAGTCTTGAGAAATAAACAACCTATAACAGATGAAAAAGCTGTAGTAGTTCCATGAAAAACGAGCTGTTTGAATTTTTTTCTATATTAAGGAACTGTTCCTAGTTTATGGAGTGGAACATTTTAGTCTTTTAATTCTTAACAAATGGACCTTTTTTATCTGTAGACTTGAATTTTTGGTCTTAGAATATACTTCCATCAAAAGCAACTCCTAAATATAGAGCCTATTGACAGTCTTCACATGAACTTTTCTATTTCAATCTTTCACATCTTCAGAGTGCCAGCTTAGTATCAGATTTCTTTTTCCATATTCATTGCTTTCTGGTTTAGTCAGATAGTTGTTTTTGCAGGTGCTGAATTCAATGTTAGTTGCTGCAGGAAATTCAAATGGAATTAGTTATTGCTGCAAGGCTATCTGATCAAAAGATGATTACTTCAGTCTATAGATTTGGGGTTTTTTTAACATTTATCTATCTTAAAAACATTCAGTGCTTTTGAGAAGGTGTCATACCAACAGTTCTTGGCAGATTAATATTCTTTTTAGGCACAGAGGGGATATGTGTTGTGTTCTGATGAAAAAAAGACACTTCCACTGAGAACGCTGTAAAGTTTGGCTTCTATACCCTCGTTATTCTGACTCCTATTTTAATGTAGCAGGTTAAAATTACGGCTTTTAGCAGCTTCTGGATTTGGAGGGTTGGAACTGCAGCCCAATTAGATGAATAGGTAGTTAATAACACTTGTTTTAGAAGATTCCCTCGGCAAAATGCTCTACTAGAAACTAGATGGTGACAGCTTCTTTTTAAAGTCTGAATAATTGATTCCATCAGAGAATTACTGAGCTAGTTTCTCTCACATTTTGCTGAATGTGTGGCCAGTGAATGATGTTGCTGCAAGATGCTTATTTCATAGTATGTTTCTGACATAGAGAGTTCATCACAGTTAAGGTTGCCTTCAGTTTTCCTTCACAAGACCTTGTTCTCAATTGCTTACAACATTGGTGAACTGTTTGGGCTGAAGTTTTCCATGCCAAGTATGGACAGTTTTATATGCAGCTGTTCCTCAAGCTAATTTTCTTAGTTTCAGCAAAACCAATTCAAACTACTTTGAACACTGGAGGAAAGATAATTTGTGTAGTGTCAATATTTAAAAAAAAAAAAACAACCACAAATTGTGTTGAAATTTAATAGAGTTTGATGTACTTTGGAACTTAGCACGTGGTTCTTAATGCAAATGAGATACATTTGGTCCAAATTCTTGTTTGGTCCAATTGCAGCAAGACTGATGTTGGTATTTACCAAGCTGTTATGTAGAGCTCCTTCAGGATCTGCTGTGCTGCTCCCATCTGCTGTGCTCTGGGATGCTGCTCTGTGTAGCTTTCTTTGGTCTTCTTGTCTGCAGTTCTGCTAGGACAGCAGCCAAGTGTAGGTAAAACCTGTCATTTTCTACAAGCAGGAGCCCAGGAGTACATTACAGGTAGAGGAATGGTATGGAGCTGCTGAGATAATGGCAAAGCCTAAGAGGGAACTGAGGGCAGAGGTCAGCTCTTCTCCAGTGGCTGCAGGGAGCTCAGTGTTTGGATTCTCAATGCTCCTGTTGGCTGTGAAACTTTATGGAAATGTTTCTTACAATCTTCTCTTCTAATTTCATCATAACTTTTCACTGCAGCCATGGATTTTGAATGTCCTGTGATGATCCTGATACTTCACAGGCTTAGGGGTTTTGTTCTGTACTGCAGGAACTGATTGCAGATTAGCTGGTTCATCAAATGAGCTTTTTTTCTTGAGAATTTAAAATGGAGGAGAGCATAACAGTACATTTGGGGTGGGAAGTGAAGCTGGGAAAGGCTGGTGAAGTGTAAATACAGGATACTAGCCTCAGTATTTTAAGGATATGGAGGCTATGGGAACAAACAGTAGTCTGATATGAACTAAGTAGTCTGATCAGACTTTAGCAGACCTATATCCTACTAAAATAGTACTGCTGCCATGGATATGGTGGGAAAAAAAGGCTTTAGATGAAAAAATAAAACCAAAAATGGTGCTGTTGCATTGCCTGTTGCTATTGGGAAAAGATTTTTGTCTTATTCTCATCTTAAGTTTCTTCTCTTTGCCATTGTTTCTCTTGATCTTACCAAGCAAAGCTTTGGTGAAATTGATGGGTTTTGTCAACTTTGTTGATATGATAGGATTCAGAAGAGAAATACAAATTTGGGAGGTTCAGGTGAGAGTAACAGCAAAAACATTTGTGCATGTCTATCCAAGAACAATGCTGAATAGAACATAGATGTTGTTCTACTTCTAGTAAATAATTTTTTAGAGCACTAAGAATTTAGAAGATCATTATGTTACTCCCTACAATAAGAGAAAAGCTTTCCACATGTTATACAAGTTTCAAATGAGTGATTAGAAGTTTGTATCTGAGACCATCACACGCCTGGAGAGTTGGCCAACTGTGGATAACAGATGATGGAAGTGGCACAGTGGCACAGATTTTCTCAGAACTGGAAGAGGTGGGTTGAGCAAGTTTAGAGAAGGAACAGTATAGCATGGGGCAGGAAGGCTGAAAACGATCAGGAATAAAAAGTCACAGCAATGTGTCTAAACATGAAGGGGGAAACAGCTTCATTTCTGCTATAGTTGTATTAAAGGATTAGCAGAGTGCACCACTGCATAAGCAAGTGAGCTTTTAGAAGTGATTTAATAGGTTTAGTTCTGTAGATGCTTGGTGCTTCAAAATGCAGAGGCACAGTTTTTATTTTATTAATTTCATGCCAAGTAAAATTGTATGTGAGAGTACGGGGGGAGAAAGTGTTTTTTTTTAAATAAGGTTCTGATTTAGTTTAATTGTGTAAAACTTCTGAAGAGTGCACCACATTTTCCACTACAATTTCTGTTCTTGAAAGATGATATACATGTAAGAGTGAAGTCTTGTTAACCAGCAGAATTTTGGTTCCCCATGTATGTAAAAGCAACAAACGGTGAGAACTGAGCTTAGGTCTTGAACTATATTTGGGAAACAAACTTGTGCATTTCAGCATAGTTGGATTCTGTAGGAGAACAGTTACTGTTGTTTTGAGAAGAAAAATGAAGATGTGAGTATCAGCGCCCTCTTGAGAGACAAGGGCTTGGTCCCACAGTAAAGGAGGGACAGGGTTTGGTAATACATATTCATTCATTCTTCCTGAAGAGTAGGAAGCAGGATCAAAATAAACCAAATATACCAAAATGATGTAAATTGAGTTTAAAAATAGCCAAGAGATTTTGCCAATTGGGGAGGATTTAAAGTGCAGGTTCCCTCACTACTGAATGCTTAGTGTTTAGAGTTTTTGGTAGAAAGAGTGTAACTGGTGGAGTATGATTAAAATTGATGAAAAAATTTTCTCAGCTGTCCATATATGAGGCTAAATGTCTAGTTCACTTAAATTAAGCAAAGAGATGCCACAAATACATGATAGTTGTCTGCTCAGGATGGTCTGTTCTCGATCAGTTTGGTAGGAGTTGGGTCAGTGAGTGCAGCACGACCAGGATTTCACCTGTGTTCCTGTCTAATTTAATAATAGTTCTTGCTACTGCAACATGATTATAAAATCTCTCCTTTTATTATTGATCCTAGAAGACTTTGAAAAGTAAGAAACACTTGTTTAGCCAATTTGTAAGCTATGTATTTATCCAAGGAGTTAATCCAGTACTTGTAACTTCCATGCAGATTTACACAGGAATTCAAAGGAAGAGGTGGGTTTTCCTTGTCTTTTGAAAAGTTAGATTGACTGTTTCCTCTGGCACACATTTCCTATTTAAATTACTCTTCTATGCATCTCCTTCATGTTTGAAAGCTAAGTGCTGCATTAACTGCAAAATGAGTTTCTGTACTTCTGTTAAATTGCGTGTAACAGTTACCCTTGGTTTCAATAAAGGGTATTTTTATATTTCACTTAGCACTAATATTGCCATATAAAAATTACATGAGTATTTCTTCAGTTTCTGAAAAATAAACAAAGAGACTTGATTTGTATTGACTTGCATGTTCTAGTGTGTTGTCAAACTGGAGCAACTTCATTATTTTACTCAAAATTAATTTTATATTTGGTTATGGTGAGGAAATGATGGGGAAGAATATAAGTTAATAGATTTTTAATCTGTTAATATTATGCCACACAGATCCACTTATGGCATACTTCATAATTACCACTCAGTAATTATAAACTACGGTAATGAAAGACAGGAGTTTTGCAGTTGACTTAATGTAAAGGAACTTAAATTATAAATACAGTTGCTGTTCCTTCAGACTTCCAAGGTGCAAATCAATTGGTTTCATTCAAGCAGAGTGTTTAGTTCCCTATGAATTGAAAATGCTATTAATGCAGGAGTGGATAATGGGTATGTAGCTGAAATTTTTACTGAGCCTGTGTGGCACACAACTTTGTCACCTGCTTTTCAGCTGTCTGTGTGCCCTGGTAAAATTTGTGCAGGGCAGTACAGCTGTTGGGGGGCAAAATAAGGAGCAGAGCTGCTCAGATTATCCTTTTAATTCTTAGCAGGGTATATGTGAAAGGCTTTTTTGAGTCTGCCTTGTCACACCCTCAAGGGCTTAATGGCATCTTCAGAATTACATGTGAAAATCCAGTATTTTGTCAAACCATTACACTTTGATAAATAGTGTTTCTTTAAGGGCAAGTGCTTCCATTTGTGGAAAAGTATAAATAATGTCATGTTTTGGGAACATTGTCCCTTCTGATCTTTTTGATTTGACACTCTCAGAAGCTTGGTCTGTAGTGTCCTTCCATTTCAGTAGTCTCTTGGGTTTTGCTGGTGGGTAACTTTCCTGGCAGAAGAGTGCATTACCTGGAGTGGCAAGTTGCTTGTGCAGCCTCTCTGGGTACTTTTACTTTGTGGCTCATTCAATATAACCTGACTTAGATTTTAAAGAAAGGGCCTGTTTACATCCACAAGGCTTTACCTTGGTCTTTATTTGCCTTCTTGTTAGGAGGACTTTTTGAAAGCATCTCTGTTTTACCATAACAAAAACCTTTGTTGCATTTCAGTATTTCAAAAGCTGTTTAGGAGCTGTCTTTTCTGTTTGGAGAGCAATTTCAGTTCTTGGGCCTTTGTATCAATTTCTGTAATTTTAAGTTAAAGGTGCTACCTATCCCATATTCACATCTTCTGAGAAACAATTGCCCATTCAATAAATTTAATTGCTCTCCCTTTTCCTGGCTGAATCACCTGGCTATGCATATGAATTCCATGATAGGATTTAGCACCCTTAAATTTAGAAGTCTCTCACTTAAAGAGGCAGGTTCCTGTTTTAAATTAATTTTTTTAGAGGCTCTGGGTATGTTCAAAAAAGGCTTGCTCTGCCATATGATCAGTCACTAAAACTGCTTTTTGGGTTTTAAATGAAGGCAGCAAACACAATAGCAGTGTGTGCCAAAACCATAAATGAATGCATTAGAGTGAACATAGTTGACTTATAGGTGAGAGCAAGATGCAAGTACAAGAGCAATGGGGTGTAATTGTTTTTGAAAATATAACACTTCAGCTGTGTAAGAAGTGAAGCTTCTTTGCCTTTTCTAATAAATACAGAATCACTCTGAACAAAACTTTGTATGGTTAGTTATGTGCAAGTTCCTCAACTTCTCAATACTTTAAAAGCAGCACTGATTAAACTGTGTCAGTCCATTGGACAATTTTTTTCCCCTGCTTTTCCTTTTTGTTGTTGCATGGAACTGAATTTCAGCTGGATTCTGAACTGCTGGCATGCTCTTGAGGAGGCTTCTGTATTGTTAAACTTGTACATTTTGTTAAGGTGACTTTAGGGTGTTTTTCGTTCCTGTTCCAGTGATTGGTATGCGTGGTGAGTTTTTATTTATTTAAGGAATCAATGGTGCTTTAATTCTTTTTTAGAAAGTGTGGTGGAAATAATGTGAATTGTGTAGGCCCAGTTATTCGAGTCTAACTTTAAGGTCCAAGAGGAAAAATTGTATTACTTTTTGTATCTTAACTGCTTGTTGTCTTCTGTAATTAAACAGTAAGAAATAGGGTTGTTAATACAAAAGAATTTTGGTGGTGTACTTTCTTACTCTCTGAAGTGTCTTGGTTGACTCAAATCTTAATTAAAATCAAGGGATTTAACATGGTAGTAGCTGGGAACTCTTGACTATGTGAGGCTATAAGAAAGCCTGGAAGATGGTAGAAACAACCTAGATAAGACACTTGCAGTTCATTATCATTGCAAGAAGCCATGTCACAGAATTTGTGACAGATGTTGTTAGATCAGTGGGGCTTTTCAGATTTTCTGGACTGATTTGTTGAGGTCAACTGTTGGCCACGTGGAGCAGCAGATGAGACTCTCTGAACAGACAATATCTTACTGGGTGGGAGGCAGCTTTCCAGGAGTACTTTTTACTACAGGACTTAAAAATTATCTGTAGCCTAGACTTGTAACTAACTCTCTGAACTACCATGCTGTGTGTGAATAAAAGGAATTGTTGATTGTTATTCTCGTCTAGTTTTACTCCTGATATGTGATTTCCTCCCCCCCCCCCTTCCTTTCCTGGCATGTATCACAGAATAATCTTAAATTCAGAATATTCCAACAAGCAAAACATTTGATCTTCTTACTATTTCAAAAGAAACTGGAGATTTACCATGTGGAGGGTGCCATAGTGTACAAGTGTGTTGCATGATGACAATCTGCAGAATAGTTTACTTAAAAACTGAGGTACAGGAGAAGCTCAGCTTGTTATCTTGATTGCCCCTTTGCAGTCCTGATTTCTGAAATGAAGAGGTTAAATATTAGTGTGAGCACAAGGGTCCTAGACAGGATTGACCAACTTGGCAATTCTGTGCCACATCCTTTTTGTGTTTGTTTTGTGTGGGTTTTTTGCTTTGTTTTCGTTTTTGTTTATCTCCTTTAGGTAGTATAACTCTTCCTTTCAATAATGATTGAAAATGCATTTATACTTCATTGTCTTCCAAGTCTCCTTCTCTAGTGAACAAACTTACTATTGAATAAGGAGCTGGTTAACTTTTAAGATACATAATGTTCTGACTCCCTTATCTGTTCTGCAGAGTCAGAGTTCTCTTTACTGACAACATGCAGAAAAAGGCATGTGTCTGACCTAACTGAAAAATCTTACCTACACATTATCTCATGCCTCAGTACTTAGGGTGATATTGTTCCAGAAGAGATGGTAAACTAACTTAGCAGCTCACTGCAGAGAGCTTCTGCTCCCATCTCTAATCCTGTGCCAGAGCTGCACATCAGGCCCCTCCAGAGCCATTTACACCTCAGTAATATGACCATGTTATTGAGTTAAAGCAGCTTAGGAAGAGCCTGACAAGCTCCAGAGCCAGTGCTGATGGATGGATGTGACTAGAACAGAAAAGGGGAAGGGAGGAGTAAATGGGAGAGGGGGTGGCAGGGAGAGAGACTTCTCTCAATCTCGGTCAGCCAGTGACTTTGCTGCCTGTCCAGCTACAGATGGAGACTTCTGAGAGCCTGGAAAACACTCTGCCCTGTTGTAACATCAACTGCACCAAAACTGCATCATCTCCTAGCAGTGTTTTGCCATGCCTGTAACATCAGCACTGACACTCAGATGCTAGGAGAGATCACAGCAATCATATATACAAGAGTTCTCCAGGACAAAACCAAATATTAAATTTAGGTCAAATGGGACTCCCCATGCTTGGTTTATGTATGTTGGGCAGAGTTTGTCGCATTACCTTCTTTTCAGACTAATGGTGTCTCTGAAAGGAGCAGGCTGTACAAAAATATTGATTCCTTTAACTTAAAAGCCCCAGAACCAGACCTAGTGTGTCTCGTAGTCCATGTGCTCCTCTTTCCATGTCAGTGTTAAGACTTTGTCCTTCTCCAACATGATCCCTCCACCACTGAGTTCGGCTGAATACAGTGCAGTAAATGTGACCAGGCAGCAGAGACTAAGTCCTACCTAAACTTTACACTGTGGAATGCAGCATAATTATGACATGATCCTTGTCATGCACTCTAGTTTGTCAAGAAAATGTGTAGAATTGTCACCAAGTACTAAGGAGATAGGTGGTACTTCATTCCATAATGTCATTGTCCTCTAAGTACTTGAAAGCGATGTGTGTGGACTGCTTTAAGAGGCTGTCAGACCAAAGCTCCTTGGTTGTTTGTTTCTCTGGCCTCTGCACCTTCCTGTGGTAGCTCTTTCAGGAAAAAGTAGGAATATTTAATTAGTGAGACTTGAAAAAAATGAATGGAAAACATTTGCAAATGTTTGAGAGGGTTTGTTTTGTATTGGCAGGGAAGCTATGAATTTTGAACTTGCCATTTGTGTAGTTGAGAGAGTTTTTGTGGATTTAGAGTGGTTTCTGCTGATGAATCGAGGACTATGTTAGGTTCTCTCCTTCCAAGAAGGACTTGGGTAAGCAATTGCGTTGAGAAAGGAGAATTATCTTTTCCTTCTAGGAGGAAGGCATGTGAATGTAAAGGATAAATATATTGTAGGAAAACATTGTTGTAGTGTGTTTTTGTCTTCAGTTGTGTACCAGTGAGGTAGCTCTTGTGAATTCTTTTTCTTTCTATATTTTGCTTGGGCCCTCCCTGGAAAGATTAGCCTCTTCACTCAGTATTCTATACTTAGATTTGCATCGATCACCTTATAAATCTGAAAGCATTCAATTTAAAGACAAATCTGTACAATCAGGCACTTTCAATGTTTTAAAACTTCTGCTCAGGAAGAACTTCCAAGTCAAATTGCTTGCTGCTTTTAGTCCTTTGTTATCTGGCCCACTGTCTGTAATGGGGCGGGGGGGGGGGGATTGTAAACAGTGGACATAGTCTGGGAAGAGTTTAAGCATTATGAAGTGCAACAGTCAAATTAAGTATTTTAATCAGGTACAAGCTCTCTACTATCTATCATGGAAATGACCAGAGGCAAGTCATGATTAAAGTGGATCATAATTTGCAATAATTGTTTTGGTGCTGGATGTTAAGTTTTTGTCTTCAGAATTTCCCATCCTCATGCTTGGTTCAGGGTTGTTTCAGTGAGGCATCCATTGTCTACTTTGAACCTAATTTATGTTCTGTGGTCTTTATGGTATTTAGGGTACTTGAAGAATAACAATTATCTTGAACTCCATGTGTATGGTGTAAATCTTCATAGAATATTAGATTAAAGCTGGTTTAAAAATCATGCTGTGGGTTGTCCAACTACTGAAGCTAAAAGCTCTAGTGTTTATGCAGTTATGGTGGCACAGTTTATTTTATTCCTAGAACTAGAATCAACTACTGTGATATGATTCTGTTTTGGTATAAAGGGATAGTTAAAAGCAAGGCTTTGAAAAGTTAAGAACCCTATCTGACAAACAGATTTTCCTCAATCACTTGGGTGGTTCCCATGGTACCTTTCATAACATTCCTGGGGCAAATGTGCAATGTGTCAAGCAGGGATTGAGCATATGAAGACAGATTGTGCTGACAGAACAGAGTTGGGTTTCTTGTTACCTTATTTTTGCCATGGCTGCACATAATTTTCATCTCTAGTAGATGACTAGAGTAATAAGTTGATAAAATAATTGTTTCTCCCCTTGTAAGTACAAAGAGGGATGCTTAGAGGAAGATACTTCCTTTGGTTTTGCTTTAAATGTTTTAATAGTAACAAAACAGTTTAATGGGCAAGTTTTTCATTTGAGCAAATGTGTCCAGTTGAGGGAGATCAGGTTGCTAATGAAATGGACTGCTGATGCATGGCAGGGGAGAGGTTCTCTTTTACTCTGGTGTCTAACTAGAAGTGGCTAATGCAGGAATTTATTTGGTATGTTAGGGAAGGTAATAAATGATTTCATTGTTTTGTATGAATTCCGGTTACTGGCTTTTAACCTGAGATCTTTATTCTGTGTGAACCACGGTTAGAAGTATTCAGGTGCTGCCTGCTGGTTTTTGAAACGTCTGAGTAAATTTTGCTTAGTGAACATTAAGTGATGACTTAGTGATTACTTCATTTTTATTATTATTTTTTTTAATTTTATCATCAGCTGACTGTATTATATTAGCTGTGACTCGCTTGTGGACTTTTGTAACTTGGAGTATAGTTGAGTTTGTAATGAGGAAAAATAAGACTAGCCTTGGTTCCTGTGTTAGTCTGGCTATCAGTTTGGGACCAGCAACAAAAAAAGCTGCCCTCCCTGTGTCGGTTCCTTAAATTAGGTTTTTTGGATTTTATCCTCAGCATGTCACTGTTATTGCTTTGTTGCTATGATACAATACTTACTCATGCAATCCGCTGTAGAATATTAGAAGATCTGAGCTGAAATGTTACATAACTTACAAATGTTTTTACAGCTGATGTTCATTACTTTGCAGAGTGTAACAATTCGTGTCTTTGTAGTTATCTGAGTGAAACAAGCATCTTGCAAGGTTTTTTATTGGAAAGAAAAAGGGTGGAAATGGCAGAATTGACATTCAGAAGTGTGAATAGTTCTTCATGTGGGGGCAGTAATTGCTGGCTCTTTCCAAAGCTCCCTGAAGTTGTTCTGCTCAGCTAATAGGATCATAGCTGTCAGGTGGGGAAAGGGGACACAATCCAGTATTCTGAATTGCCAGGGCACAGCGAGCACCATGGGTTACACTGGAGGCATGTCAGTCCAGTTCAGCATTTACTTCTTGCTTATGGAAAGGAAACAATTCTGTCAGATAACTACTGCATATGAAACCTGCTGTTGACTGTTGTTCCTGCCACTAAATGAAAGGTGTTTTGGTAGGAGACTTGAGAAACGGGCATTATCAGAGTGAAATGTTAAAGGTATAAACTTAATGAAGTTTGTTTGATTAGAATAATTCTGAAACATTAAAGAGAAGCATAAGACTTTTCGTAATTTGTTGAGGTTTTAAAGTGACACTTAAGATTTTCAGTACTCACTTGCTTTTTTCTTTGTCCTGATCATATTTTTGGTGGTGAAACAGCAGTTCTCATAGCAATACTGCAATGAATGAGTGATGCTAAGTCAGGCTGTAGACCAGTCTTGAAAATTCTTCAGGGGAGAGCATTCTTTATTTGGAGATAAAATTGGGAATACTATTTTTTCACCAGAGTGAGTGAAATGCCAGCTGGCTGATAGATGAGGTGATGCTGTATTGGTGCAGTGGCTTTGAACCCCTATAAACAGTTGAAAACAAGAACAAAAGACACATTAAACCAAATTTTTGGTTAAAACCATGACTTTTTAACGATTGTTATGATCGTGCAGCTTTGGAACAGTTACAACATATTAAGTATGTATTAAATTTTTGAAGAGTGTAGTGCTTGATAATCTGTCTCTTTTAGAGTAAATGTGAAATGCTAATGGAGGAATTCTGCTTATCAGATTACAGAGGTACTGAATGCTAAAATGAAAATGCGAAGTCACAGCCAAACACATTGTCTTAATAGACCAAAAAAATCTGGAAAACCCTTATATGACTTAAGATTGTCATAAATTATTTAGACTAAAGCATTAAAATTCAGGATTAATCCTTTCAAAATATTGGAATTCTTTCTTGAGAGAAACGTTGATCACATGACATCAAAAGTATGTGAAGCATTTTGCATTGGGGTAAAAAGACAAGGTTCCTTCAAAGCAGATTTTGCAGCTTTTAAGCGGGTTACGTAATAAAGGATTAGGCAACAGAATGAGACAAATCAGATGAATGAAAGGTTAGTTTGATGCACTGCTTCTGGATATGACTTTTGGTGGTGGAGAGCTGGGACTTGTTAATGTCTAGGCAATTAAAATAAAGTTGATTCAGGAACTCATTGCTGCTAAATGTATTTACTGCCGTATCCTTGTACATTATTTCTGTCATGTACCAAAAGTTGGGGATGGTGGGTGTTCCATTGTAACATACAGATACTTTCAGTTTTGACTAAATTGCTCAATAATTTGCTATTAGCTTGCTGACTATGAAGCACAACTTTTCCCCATTAAAAAAGCAAGTCATAGCTGTGCAAATTCTTGTCAACAAAATAGATTTAGAAATCCTGTGTTTGCTTCTACAGACTTAAGTGTTTGGGGTTTTTTTTGTTTTTTTTTTCTTTTATAGATGCCACCTTCAATGAACAGCAAGATCTTTTTTGTCAGAAGTTGCAACAGTGTTGTGTGCTCTTTGACTTCATGGACTCTGTTTCAGACCTGAAAAGCAAGGAAATCAAGAGAGCAACATTGAATGAACTGGTTGAATATGTTTCAACAAATCGTGGAGTGATTGTTGAATCAGCATATGCTGACATTGTGAAAATGGTAAGTAAAATGCCCTTGTTACAGTTTGAATTTTAATAAAATACCTTAATCAGTTTCTGACTCTAATGGTATTTTACTTAGAATTGTGGTTAATTAATCTGTTTATACAATGTAATATAATTTGTTAATGATAACTTGGCTCAGAAAGGCTTGTAAAAACAAACAACTTGCAAGTTTTAATTATTAGTTGGAACATGATGCATTCAGGTTAATTAAAATGAAAGAACTAGTACACTGCAGGTACTTGCAGTCTGGGTAAGCTTTAAAGTTGTTCTCTTTCAGAAAATGGCAATATTTCAGTGCTGCCTATCTTTTATTTCCTGAGTTGCAATGGAGAGTTAGGCTCAAGTTTTCTGGTATTGATTGCTGCAGATACTGGTGACAGCAGAAAGGTTTGTCAGTGTAAGAAAGCAACTCTACTTTGTGAAAACTTTATATGGCTGTTTGCTACTATTTTGGCCATGGAGAGCTGTACTAGAGTAGCCTAAGTGGTTTGGTGAAGTTATAAACCATAGGATGAGTTGTCCCATGCAATTACTACTAATGGCTTGTTGAATAATGAACAAAATATTTGTGGTTGTTATCGGCTGACTTTCCCAGGTGTTTATGTGCATTTTCAAATGCTCCTTAAGTAACTTTTTTGATCTCCCTATACTCCATGCACAGCAAATGCAACTGAAATGCACTTGAGTGTAATCTGAAGTTATTTTTTCCCCCTAGAAATGTGAAATGTAAAAACAATGGCTTTAGTGCCCATGCACTTATGTTAATGGTTCTCTAAACTTTGGTGCAGTTTACATAGATAAAATGCTGACTTTAGAAGAGCTCTCAGGAACATAAGCAGAGCAAGCAATTCAAATATGCAGCCTGCAATTTGTGTAGCTCTCTACACAGTACAAGCTAGTTTTTTCTTAAGTTTCGTTTTGTTTGTTTGATTGGTGGTTGGTTTGTTGTTTGGTTGTGGGTTTTTTTTTGTTGTTGTTGTTGTTTTTTGTTGTTTTTTTTTTTTTTGTGGGCAAGTGGTAGGGAAGATCAGATCTTTAATGTAAATAAGTGTGCAAGTTTTGCCATAATACTGAAGGGCTAGGATTATTGAAACCCTTTTAATAGTTTTGGCTGTTTCAGCAGATGGTTATTAAGTTTTACAAAATAATCTAGGACACTGGGGGGTTTTGTATAGTTTTGTTTTTTAAAGGACCTGGTTTTCTGTCCTAAATGTTTTTTACATAAGACTATAAAGGACAAAGTATGCTCACCTCTTCTTAGGCTGCTTTTTTTTTTCTTGCTGCTGTTAGCAAGCCTGAATCCTTGCAGTATTTTCTTATTCAGTGTGCCCTCTGTAGCCCCTTGTTAGAAGAAAGAAAATACTAACTGGCCCATAGTACTTGTTGAAGGGAGGTTTTCTTTTATATTGGAGTTGTTTTCTTTTCTTGGAGATAAGGTGGTGTTGAGCTGTTCTTTTGAGGTTTTTGTTTCTGTGCAAATGATCGGATTCTGTGGATGCTTGTTTTTCCTTCCATAACAAATTTCCATCTCCTTTCCTCCCCTAAAAAATGACAGAAAGTGAAGAAGCTCAGTGAGAGCTTTAAATGCTCAATGAGAGCTTTTTGAGGACTTGAGACAAAAGATTCCTCCAAGCTTGAATAGTATTTCTAATCTCCCTGGCAACTGGCAGCAGAAAAGGCCTTTGCTGTGAATTAGGACGAAGTACCAGCTTTCAGGAAAAAATCTGCATGGGTCTGTCTCTCCCTCCACATAACACCTGTGTCAGCCTCCAGGTCTTTCTCGGTAGCAAAACTTGCATGAGATTGAAGAGTTTTTGTTTCATTTTTGTTTTGTCTGGATTTGATGTTTTCAGGCTGTTCAGTGTTCCTACATTAAAAGAAAAAAATATTAGAGTTTTACTGCAGAGTTGGAAGTGTGTTTTTGGGATGAAAAAGTAGAAATGGCCTTAGAGAAATCCAATTATCATCTGGCTGGTAGCAGAGGACAGGCAGACTAAAAAAATTCCCCGAAAAAGCCAGAGTGGCAGCAGTGACAGAAGCAGAAATAATTTCTTTCCAAAGCTCCTTGTGTTTCCCTGGGCTGGGACACCTCTGCAGCTCGCAGAGGAAACAACCTCAGGTTTCAAACAGGTTTCCTTGGAGTCACCTGAGCTGTGGGGAGACTTAAGTCAACAATGCCTCAAAGACAGCAGGAGAGAAAAGATGATGTTGTTGCTGACCAGTGCATAGGCAAGGTCTGTGCAGGTGAGGAGGTCTCTGGCATTCCTCTCCTGCTCTGGTCTCTGTTGGCAGGATAGCTGCTGAGCCAAGTGTCACACAGGATCCTGTGTCTGGCTCTGCTCTGCTTGGGTCCTGGGGCAGGGAGCTTGAAATGATACCAGTGTCATTTCAAGCCACTGAGGATGGAACAACATAATTTTTAAAAAGCCTTTGTTTTAACAGCTGTGCAGGACACACTAGGGTGTCTTTTTGGTGCCCTGGGCAACCTGATTTCCCTTCAGCTGAGGAGGAGGAGTTTTGCTTACAAATAGTTTTGAAGGTGTAGCACAGCAGTCAGTGCACCTCTGTTCTGGGTCATCTAAAACTAGTGTCTTCTCTGTTTGGAAATTCTCTGTTAAGAGCTCTCTGAAGCTGAAAGGAAATGGGGGTTTGGCATTGTGAGTATTTTAAGTTTTAAAGCTTCCAGGGAAATCAGAAAGTTCTACCTTTTTATCAGTTTTGGGAACATGACAGAAATGTCTCTTCAGTACATGTAACTCATCCTTTCTTGTGCCTGTCAACCTTGTCTTGTTCCCCAGCAGCATATAGAAATCTAATGTAATGAGATTGTCCTAACAGGCTGTATGAGTTTTGAATTCAGAATTTGAAAGAAATCAGGTAACCTCAATCTGCACAGTCAGAAATTGGAATTGAACCTAGTATCTTTCAAATGTTTAGATCAAATGTACAGACATTAAGGGACTTTTTTTCTTTTTTGTTTTAATAAAATATAATTGCTGTATCTCAGTACACTAACTGGCACACTTTTGGGTGTCATTTTGTGAAAACTTTGAGATTTAATTTAGAAACCTGATGCTGGATTTATCTGGAAATTTGTCCTGTTTTAAAGACCTTTTATGGTTTGTTTTTATGAAATCACAGTTTTGGGATAAGACACCACTTAGGGAAGAAAAGGAATGTTTTAAATAATATGAGAGGATATAGAGAAGAATTTGCAAAAGTATTGCAAACAAAGTAAGTTAACTGGGTTTTTTTGGGAGACAGGCTAGCACAGAAAAAGGGTGCGAGGTTTATTTTAAGTTTCATATATTCTCAGGAGATGAATAATGCTAGTGGAAGTACTGAATACTCTGAAAATCATACAATTGTTTTTCCAAAGGCCTGGCTGAGAGGCTTGCTAATTGTCTCTGCTACAGAAGTGTATTTTAGTAGCTTTGTTTTGGACATGAAACTTAACTTACTACTCTGAGGTTCTTTGGGAAAGGCTGATCAGCTCAGTTCAGCAAGATGCATCTAGAGAGAAAAAGAAGTGTTTTCAGGAGATGTCACCAGAGCACTTGCAAGCAGAGGTAGAACATTCATATGCTGGAGGGTTTTATTAAATACCTGGTAAGAGTAGACAAAGCAGATAAGAGAACCGGGACTGTAATGTTTGTTATTGAGCTTGATTAAAATTAATGTTCTGTGACTCTTATTTCCCCCTCCTCACTCCCCAGCCTTTTGTTCTTGAGCTTTGGAATCCCTATCCCCTTGTGTTTACAACATTAAAGGACAGCCTCAATGTACTGTTTTTGTGGGGTTGATTGTTTGGGTGGTTTCGTTTGGTTTGGGCTTTTGTTTTGTTCTTTTGTTGTTTTTCCTGTGCGTTAGGCTGGGAGACAGCTGAGCCCATCCACAGAGAACTTCCATTGCCCTTCCAGTCCAGGACAGCCGTGTCTCAGCAGGAGACAGTGACACAGCACAGAGCAAAGGGCATAGCAGGAAATGAAAAGTCATTTTATGGAATAGCTGTGTATCTTGTTTAATGAGGCAGCTGATTCTTATGTGCAGAGCCAGCTGGGTGACTTCAGGATCTTTCTAAAAGTCCTTTTGCTAGATTCTTCAAACACCTTGGAGACTCCATGGAATATGTACAGGAGGATTTTCTGCAAACTGTCAAACAGTTTCTTTTGTGCTTAGTAGGCTTGGGTGATAAGCAGCTACTTGAAACAGATTTGATGAAAAAGACTAAAGAGTTTGAAAGGTGCTTGGAAAAGTTTTGTTCCTGACAGAACTGTAGAAAATGCAGAAATGAAATTTCTGCACTTCATGAAGAGAACACTTCATGTTCTCTTTTGTTTGTGCTATGTATTTAAATCCAGTGTGTTATATCTGGTGCAAGAGATGACATTTTTCCTTTGACATCTGAATGGTCTTCTATCCACACTTTAATGTACTTCAAAAATCCCTGAAGAAACCTTTTTAAACTTGTCCTTTAGAAAATGATTTGATGTGACTGTATCATAGTAAAAGTAACTTAGAGTCACTTTAATAAAAAATATCTACTAAGTGAAATGGAAAAGATAGAATGGTTATGTGTTTCTTACTTTCCAAACCCTTGGAACATCTTGAAATTTTCAACAGTGAAAAATGTAAACAGAAATACCTTGAAATCAAGTAAAATGAAGGACTATAGAAATAAGATATGTTTTTGGTATTGACTGCCTTACATGACAGACATGCTCTTACTTACATGAAGAGAGGTCTCTTTAAATCATAATTCATTATATTTTATTTGTGGTCTTGTATAAAAACAGGTGTTGGTGTCATGCAGTTAAAAATCGTTTTTTATAGGGAAGCTGAATTTTTTTTAACTTCCATAGTTTCAGGGAAGAATCTGGACTATGATCATGTCTATTACAAGCTTGTAAAGCAGTTGAGACAAAAGTTACTTTCTTACTTTCACTGACTTGTCACAGACTTGTGGCTGTCTGTATTTTGCAGTTTTGAAAAAAATGAGCTAGTGATTTATTACCTTACTTGTTTTTAGATGATTTTGTTTCATTTAATTTCAGGATAAATCTAGTACCTTAATGAGTGTGATCTGTGAAAGAGTAAATAATACAACTAATTTTTTTTTTTGCTTGCAGATTAGTTCTAATATTTTCAGAACACTTCCACCTAGTGATAACCCAGATTTTGATCCAGAAGAAGATGAACCAACTCTTGAAGCCTCATGGCCCCACATACAGGTGTGTGATTCCTTTACTTTCAAGCCATCCTGTAAGGCAAGAAGTGTGGATACTTCAGTCATTTTGTGCCTTTGTTAAGAACAAAAAAATTGCTTATATAATGCAATTGAGTTTTTACACTTGAGAGGGAAAAAAGTGGTGCTTTTGTTAGAATGTATAAATATGGCTGAATGTAACTCTTCTAAATGGCTTAAATATTATTTTTTAAACAGAGGGATTGCACTGTTAAATAGTGGTGTATGTATGTCTTAAAGTCGTGGATATTTTAGGTAATGATATTCTTCACCTAAGAGGTTTGTTTTCTGCAACTGAGCAATTCTTTAGTGTTGTTTCAATAAAGGAGAAGGTAATAATAGCAGTTCAGTTTCTTGTGGCAATAACAAAAAAATGGAGTAATAGCCTTTATTTGTCCTTTGAGCAAATAGAAATCCCCTCCTTCTTCCCCACCCTTTTCCCTCCCTTTTATAAAAAACTTTACAATATCAGCGTTGTTTGGTAACAGTTGCATGGTTATTCCATTGTTGTACTTCTGCGGTGATCTCGTGATTTTTATAGCACTGCTGTATCAATCATGTGATTGACTTGAAATGCTACTGAATTTTATTTTATTTTCAATTAACTCTTAGAGGCTGTAAATGTCCAAGCCCATATCTGGGGCAGTTCTTTGCTGAATTTATTTAAGTACTATCTGTGAAAGAAAAGTGAAGTAGCAACTCCTAGCAGTGGGTAGATTAAGCTGCTGCACATCTGTATACCATTTGTTCTATCCTCTCAAGAGCTAAAATGCTACTCTGCCCCTATAATATTACAGTTCTAATGCATCCACAAGTGCTCTTATTTAAAAACTGGTCTTCTAATATTGACTCTAGAAAGTACATATTCAGCATAATATTTCAGACTTAAGCCAAACAAGAATGAAGTTATCACAAAAATAACTCTGCAGGTTAAAGGCTGTGATAATTATTTTCTTATATATGGCTGTTTCTAATTTACAGGAGAAATGGCTATAACTGAACTAGATGAAAGGCTTGGCTTTGTTGGGTGGTAGGGTGCAAGGGCAAAGCAAATGTCTCTTGTAGTCAGTAGCAGCACCATCTGACTTCTTAAACCTGTGGTAACATTTGTAAATGCTAGCTCAGTTCACTTTAGATCATAATTGAACTCTAGTCCAGTTGATAGAAAAAGACCTGTGGATTTTGTGATCAGTTCAGTTACGCCTTTGGCTTGCTTGAGAGGAATTGAAAAGGGTTTGTAGCCTGTTCTGTTATTTGAAATTTTATTTTCAGGTGTCTTCCTTGCTTTTTTCCTAAGGGAGTTTTTGCCAGGCTGTCTGGTCACTGGTTGTGGATTTCCCTCTCCTGTGTCTGTTCATCCTGTCTTTGGAATAGATCACTCCTTGCAGCACAGTGGAAACAGTTTGTGTTTCCCACTCTGTCCTTTTACAGTTCATGTGCTACTGGACCATAGAGGACTGAGTTGGATAACTTGTTCATTGCGCTTCAGGAGCACAAAGCTGCTGGAAATGTCAGATTTTGTGTGTGGAAGAAAGGCTGTACACAACCATTCTCCTCCCCAGCAAAATACACTATTATTTTTGGCATAGTCTAAAGGACTGCTTAAGGAGGGAAGGTGTGGATCTTTTGCTGGCTGTGATTTGTGACAGATCAATTACAAACAAATTCCAACTTCTATCCTGATCTGGCAGTCAGGTAGCCGGATTTCTGGGAGAGGAAGGAAGAAAAATCTGAACCTCTACTCTTCCCTGCTTGAATCTGTTGACATAATTGCTTAGTAAGTTACCAGTGTGTAGCCACAACAAAAGACTCCAGACCTTCAGTAAAACGAGTGGCACTTGAAAGATGCTGCTTTAAAGCAGTGGTCAAGATGGTTTCTAACAGCCGAAGTAGGTTGAACAGGTTGGCATTTAAAGCCACTGTGCAATTTGAAGCTTGGGGAGTTGCGGAGTTGGTGGAATTGGTAGTTTAAAGCAGTAATATTCTAGTGGTCCTTGCAAGATTGAATCATTAAAGCATTAGGAGTTGTATTTCATGGCTCTTTGATCTAAGCAGACCAGTTTGGAAAACAAAAAATACTAAATCTGACATCTTTCCCCAGTTTAGTATTTCCAAAAGTAATGTGTCTGTTAAGAAAGCTGGCATTCGTGTCTCTTTAGGCAGGATCTTCTGTGGCCAGAATCTGTTCTGAGTGCCCCTAGTATGATTGTTGTTATGCTTTTAAGTTTGCAAACATTGGCATACAGGAGAAGTGAGAGTTTGACTTTTCCAGAAATGGCTGCTGCACCTTGCTTCCTGAAATGCCCTGGATAAAGAGGCCTTCGTTTATCTCGCAAGGCTCACAAAGATTTCCAAAGTTATTTGATACCCATATCTGTTTATGGAAAGAAACCATAATTATCCTTCCTCCCCTGTCCTGTAGGGAAAACAAAATATGCCAATTTAGTGCTCAGTCTTAAAAAAGTGTTCTACCCCATGACAATTCTGCTGGCTTTTTCTCTGTATCCTTCCAGGTTTTAATAAATTTCCTCAAGCACATGTAGGTCTGTGCATCTCTGTCTATGCTGTCAGTATCTTCCTGGAATATCCTAGGATTTCATCTGTCACTTTTATAGCTTCATTGTGAGGAAGGATCTTAGTCATCCTAATGTTAACCCTTTCTCAGCTTAAGGGCTTGCAAATGCTTAGCAGAGCTTTTTCTTGGAACTACAGCTGGGACTTAGCAATCTTCGAGTGTCATCCTGTATTTATTCTAGGGCTTCAGGGTCAACTTGTCCTTTCTTGCTGGTAACATGACATACTTTTTTTTTTCTATTTTCCCCCCTGGTGGTAGCTTCTAATATTGTGGCGTTGTCTAAGCAGTTATCACACATGGCTGTTCTTTGTTGTTGTCACTGACAGAAATATTTCATATAGGAATTTATTACAGAAATTCTGAATTAAATTGAGTTCCAAAACTAATCTTTATGAAGCTGTGCTTTATAACCTCCCTCTTGCCATATGTTGCCCATTTCTGTGTGGATTTATCTAGTTGCTAATTTGGAAAAGATCATTAGAATCAGAATGGTTTGGGTTGGAAGGGACTTTTAAAAATCACCTTAGTCCAAGCCCCCTGCAATGAGAAGAGACACCTTACATGAGATCAGGTTGCTAAAGGCACCTGCTCAGTTTTGTGTTACCTGCAAAAGGGTGCTCTCAGTTCCACTGTCTGTGTCACTGATGGAGATATTAAACAGCCATGGTTGAGCTCTAAGATAGAGGATGGAGTATGGTAAGATTTAAAATACTGCTATTGGGTTTTGTATTATGGTGCCGAGAGGATGGTGCCAGTCACAGAACAAGCAGTAATGTCCATACACTGAAACAGAGGAGGAACTTTGCATTGAGGGTGGCAGAGCACTGGTTCAGGCTCTGTCATGGGAAGTCATGGAGTCTCTTTCTCTGGAGACATTGAAACCCCACCTGTTCCTCTGTCACCTGCTCTAGGAGACCCCACCTTGTCAGGGGGGTTGGATTAGATGATTTCCAGAGATCCCTCCCAACCCTAACAATCCTGTTATTCTATGCAAACTGCTGATATGAAAAGCTCTTCTTACAGTCTGTCTGAGGGAAGGGTAGCTTGAGTTTCTGAGCCTCTGCTTTGCAGATGCAGCACACCCTCCTTGAGGCTATACATAAGTAACTGTCAGCTCAAATGTTCTACATGAAAGTCCTTACTGTCATGCATTTCTCTGAAGTGAGAGTCCTAATTATCATTCTGAATTACTCAGGTGCTGGCTCTCAGTTTAGTTAAGTACTCACAGTGGTAAAAGTTGAAATTCATGCCTGTGAGTATGAGCACAGCTCTGTGTGGGTTTTATTTACAAGCACAGTTTAGTGATGGCATTATGTACCTAAATTGCACTGTAGAATTATTATGAATCAGTTGTTTAATTATATGGAGTTATGAAATAGGCATTGAACATGATCACCTCTGAATGTAATCTAAACATAAGGCATCTTTCAATTCTGTCTTAGTAAAGAGATGCCTTCTGTGTACTTTATTAATCTGCCATTGTTACAGAAGTGCAGTATTTTGCCTTGGACTTTTGATGAGACCCAAAATATGGGACCTGTGCTCTGGCCTCTTCATGCCACTCTCTGCTACCCCAGGCCTTTGGTAGCTCCATATCTTCTCAGGTTTTTTTATCTCTGGGCATTGTGGGACTGTAGCAAATAGGAACTTGAACTAAGTAGAAATAACATGATACGAGCCATAACGGATATTATAATTGAGTTTCCAGGATATAGAAGCCTAATTTTAATCCGAACTCTTTCAGTTTCCATGAATTCCTTCAGCTGTTTTAATACAACCTTTCATTTTCAGACTTTGTGGTCAAAACTTAATTTCAGGAACACTTAGTAGATTTTTCTTCATCTCTTTAAGGTATTATGTAACATTAGAGCACTTAATTTAACTCTCACTACTGCTAAATGTTTGGTAACCTATTTCCCCATGATAAGTTCTTAACATGGCAGGAATGTAGCATTTAGAACTTTGTTTTTTGTCCACTGGTGGTATTTTCAGTAGATTATTTATTAAGCTTTGACTCTTCTGGGAATTAAAGTGTTCTGGGTATTTACCGTAATTCTTTCAGTAAATTCCAGTAGAAACTGTGGTTAAGCAGTGATGTGTTAGGCTTTGATTCCTTTTGCACTTTTTGAGCACATGAATAGTCCCACTGACTTTGGTGGTGGTGACAAGGCTGAAATCTGTGTTATGGTGTACTTAACTAACTTCAGAATGTTCATTTCCATGTTTGTAGTTGGTGTATGAGTTTTTCCTGAGGTTTTTGGAGAGCCCGGATTTTCAGCCCAGCATTGCAAAGCGATACATTGACCAGAGATTTGTACAGCAGGTAAGAGGGGAGTTTTAAAGTTGAAAGGGGCATTTAAAGATCACCTTAATTTCTGAGATGGACTCCTAAAGCTTTCCTGTTGTCATAGGGTAAATTTCAGATGTTGCAGCAGTGGTTTCTGCCAAACACTAGATAAACAGCACATCATACCGCAGGGGATATATGTATGTAACTTCAGGAACATTTTGTTTGCAGATACCAACCTCAGTGCTTTGCAAAGTTCTGTTTTTTATGATCTGTAACTTAATTCTAGTCAAATCAACAGTGTGGTAATTATACTTTCGTAATCCTTCTGTGTTTGGGTTTTTAAAATATTTTTACCATGGGAAAATAGCAAATTTTTTTCTTGTAAAATGTTCATGTACTTACTGTATATGAAATGTGTTTCAACACCTTCTTACTCGCGTCTAGATAGTGTAAATTCTCTTTACTATTGTCTGTCAACCACGGAAGGAAAAATCAAGTAAGAAATTACTTAGGAAAGTCATGCTTTGCCATGCAAAGCAACTATGAGCAAGAAAATGAAGTGAGAGTTCCTGTTAAATTGAACTTCAGGGAAATATAGTGTAGAATGCAGCAACAAATTTTGGTTCAAAGTGAATTCAATGGGAATTTTTTTCACTGTGCCAAAATACTTGTTTGCCAAATTTTGTTTACTTGTTTGCTCAGTATCTGAAGAGTGAGTGCTTCAAGGCAGGCCATCACAATACAGCAATGGAAAGTAAAACCACAAGTTGGATGTTTTCCCTCCTTACCTTCAGTGACTGCATTTTCCCACTTATTTTCTGATTCTGCTGTTCTTGTTTATAAGTGTTTCCTTCTTCTCAGTTTTATTTGACTTACACACAACATTTAAGCCTGAAGCTCCTGGTGAGCTATTGGATGTGGGTATCCAGTTTACAGATTGATCTGTGGTCCTTCAGAGCAGCATTGCAGAGTTTGTTCCTCACATTTCACTTGATCTTTCTCTAGAGTACAAGATAGAGACAGTGCAACCAACAGCTAGCTATATATGGGAAAAAACGTGGAGTAGTGACCCTAAGAAATTCCTGCTAAATATAAAATTGAAATGAGCCCGAACCAAGTTCCTGAACAGCTGCTTCCAGTCCCTTGTGCTGCTTGGTACAGACATACCTAAGCTTAGACCTGAGCAGGAGACTCTGGTGACTGCTTGAGCTGTTACTGACTTGCTCAAGGCAGCTAACATTTCTGAATAAGCTGTTACTTGGGCATGCAGCATTAAAGAAAAGAACAGAAATTATGGTCTGTAATGTGATTGGAATATTTTTTATGTCTTTGAGTGAACAAGGTCTTTTCTGTATCCTTAGAAGATTTTCTACAAGAAAAAAGTGTGTGGATAGTTTTGTTAGCTTCTTGCAGCATTTAGTCTGTATTAATAGGGAATTGGTTAATAATTGCATATCTTGTGCTTATTCTATGACCCCTTCCTTAATTGTAAAATTTCTTGTGTAGGAATGCTTTTGCTTGGCCATCAAGACACAAGTACTGTTTTGAGATAAGCAGTAAAGGATTTTGATTAGGAAATTGTAAATATATGGATATGGATTAGATTAATTCTGATTTCTTAAATAACAAGTGTAAACTTCTTACATACAGTTTGATAAGCTCATGTTTGCAATTGCATTTTTATTTTGATAGTATAATAGTAACTGGAATGACTTCAGTGTCTGTTGTACACAGGAAAGGAATTAAGTTGATGAGCTTATTAGAAAAAAATCAACTTTACTAAAAATGTAATTTCAAAAATCTACTATTGACATCTAAAGAAAATGTACATTTAAATTGATTCTATTTTTTTTCTAATGTAAACTTGTAAATTAAAGATAAAATTCAAATCAGATAGTAACAAAACAAAAATGCTCAGTCTTTCAAAAGTAATGCATTTCAATTTAATTTTTAAAGTTGTTGGAGCTCTTTGACAGTGAAGACCCACGAGAACGTGATTTCCTGAAGACTGTTCTTCATAGAATTTATGGAAAATTCCTCGGTTTAAGAGCGTTCATCAGGAAACAGATAAACAACATTTTCCTCAGGTATGCTGTGTGTGTGTCTAGGGTGAGGAACATTTTATCTTGCCTTTATGATCTGGGTCTGCAGTGATTTATTCTTGAAATAAAAGACCTGTGTTTGGTCTGTGATCTTGCTTTCAAATATTTGAAGCTTAATAAAGGTTATTTCTTTGGGATCTCTGGTCCTCTGTGGCAATTTTTGATGGATGTCTTTTTTGGTAACAGGTTTATATATGAAACAGAGCACTTCAATGGTGTTGCTGAACTTCTTGAGATATTGGGAAGGTAAGTTTGCTATCACACAGAAGAAATATAAAATGTTATTGTGAATGTTTGCTTCAGCTTTTCTGCTTTGGGAATGGATGGGGGAAGAGAATTATTACAGTAACGAGTGATGAAGTGCAGTCACTGATAATCCAGTACTGTCTGAGTTACCACATGAATATCAAATTAGGACACAGAATAAATGATGCTTTTTTCAGTGCAAGTTTTAAAGATGACAGGCAAAAAATGTTTCTCAAGGGTCCTTGTTCATCAGACCTCTCTACTCTTGCTTATCTTCTACCTGATAGATGACTTGTTCTTTGACTCAGAAAGTGAATGTTAACTTTTGCCCTCATGCAGAATGAAATGCTTTAATCTTCAGCAGGCTGGTTTTCCTTCAATTCTATTCAGAAAAGCCTTGTAAGTGTAGGGTTTTTTAGTTACCTGGTTTTTTGGATGTTATTTTGCTAACTTGAATTTAAATTTGAAGTTTTTCTCTGGTAGTTTTTTTACTGCCTTTCCAAAACTGTCACGCATTTCACAGTAGAAAATTGTATTACTGGTCTAACTGAGAATACAAATATGGTGAAGCTATTGTGAAACAAATTGTCAGGAAGAATCAAGTAATGGGGATCCCATTATTTTCTCAGATTTGCCTAAAATGTAAGGGGCAAAAGAATCTAACGTTTTCCTGAAGGACTTTATCTGTTCTGTAGCTCATAAATATAAGATGACTGAACCAATGAGACAACTTCTAAACTTTGTTTTTGAAGGGAAAGGCTGTTCAACAATCTCAAAACAAGCGTTAAAAGTGCACTGTTAAAATTGTATCATCTATTCTTTTTTTCTCTGCAAGTTGCTAACGATTATGGGTGAGATGGATCAGCTTCCTGATACATCTGTCTAAGCTTTACAATTAGACAGCAAGACTTACTGTAGATGATTTTATTTAATGGGGGTCATGAAAAAAATTCTTCAGCTCATCTAATGAGTATTATTTATCTTCTAGTGTGGTTCTCTGGTATTCCTTACCAAGAGTCTAAGCTCTCATGATACCAGCATTTTAAAGGTTGTGCACACGTAGAGCTATTTTATGACTTCAGAATAA
This sequence comes from Cinclus cinclus, assembly GCF_963662255.1. Taxonomy (NCBI): domain Eukaryota; kingdom Metazoa; phylum Chordata; class Aves; order Passeriformes; family Cinclidae; genus Cinclus; species Cinclus cinclus. The sequence goes on from NC_085048.1 coordinate 90,437,437, forward strand.
TCAGATTTAAAAACAATCAGAAATGGAGTTTCAGTTGAACTTACAGAAATTCTTGACTTGCTAGAAAAAAAATATTTTTTTAATAAAAATAAATCCTGCTTATTCATGTTTCCAGTATTATCAATGGTTTTGCACTGCCACTGAAAGCAGAACACAAACAGTTCCTTATGAAAGTTCTGATTCCCATGCATACTGCAAAGGGATTAGCTTTGTTTCATGCACAGGTAAGCTTTTGCCTATTTTTAAGAGTGGTGGGGTTTTTATTTTTCCATTTGAAACTAGTGACATTTAAAGCACTTTGTGTTATAATATCAATGTTCCAAAATATTTGCAAATTCAGCCACTTTTTTTAAAAAAGTCTTCAGAATCTTACATCTAAATATTAATTTTGAGATAATATTTGGCGTATATTACAAGTGAAAGAATGTACCAGTGAGTCAAAGACTTAGCAACTGAAGTTGGAAGCTTTTTTGTTTGTAGTCTTGTCACACTTCAAGCTCTGTTTAATCCCAGGGCCTTGTGCTGTTGTAATTTCCTTTATGTTACTTAAATGCTGTGTGTAAAGGAACCTTGGGGATGGTCAGGTATTTATTTCAGAAGTGTATTTTTTCTTTCTAAAGCTGCACCAGTGATGGGGTGGGAGGGAAAATGTTATTGCCATTTATAAATGGTAGAAGTGCACAGTAGCTCTCTGGATCAGCCAGGAATTATGTGGATCCATGACACGCTGTCAGAATGCTGCAGTTCTTCAGCTGACTTTGATTCTTATACTTGCCACAGACATTCAGCATTTCATTTGAGGAATAATCTGTATCCTTTCCAGACATATGGCACTTCAAGTATTGAATATGGTTGATGCAAACTTGGAAGTAATTCTGCCGTGGCTAATTAAAACTTGTTTTTGTAACTTAGCTCACTAATACAGCTCCGTATGACTAAAGATACAAGAAAATGGGTTTCTAATTAAAGTGAAATCATTATGACTGTATAATAGCCTACAAACAGGATCAAGCGAAGAGCTGACTTAATTCCTAATTCTCATATGAAGTTTTAAATTAATCAGATCACTTGTCTTTGTGGTTTATTGCCTTTCTGCTCCATGAAATGAGTTGGGGAAATGCAAGGGCCCAGTCACCTCCCGAAGGTGTTCTCACTGACAGATCAGTACAGCCAGCTGCCCTTTTTTTCCAGGATACATTTAATCCAGCCCATGGCTACTGAAAGGGCCCTATTAATTCAGCTGCACCTCAAAGTAGCATTTATCCTGCTGACCAGGGCACTTCTCTGTCCCTTCATAAAACAGTGGTGCCAGGTGCACACACAGCACTGTGTGTTTCATTTTATCCCGGGGGTCTGCACCAGTGTTAAATCTGCTTTTCAATCCCATGTGGCCTGGTGGCTTTGTTGCTGAGTAAAGTATAGCCTACCCTTAAAAGTTAAAGCCTTAAAGATTAATTAAGCTTGAGTCTTTGTGTCTTTGAACAGTAAAGCATTACTGTACTGAATATACACATATAATGGGATTTATGAAATTAATGTGTGACCTTTATTTTTTTGAATCTATACAAATGTATCAGTAGCCTAAGGGCAAAAGAAATAAATTAGACCTGTTGCAATTACAGCATTGTAATTATCTGCCTGGCATAACAGATTAAAAAAAAGAAAAAAAAGAAGAAAGGGAATGCTTAAATTCAAGCATCCTGAGTATTGAAATGTAATGAATATTGCATATTTTTTGTCTTTGCTTTATATTGTGAAATACTGTGACTTTTTAAAATCAGCCTTAATGGAATCTAGGATGGTAACTAGTTCAGTAGTAGGATTATTGTATGATTTCTGTATGGGATGGTTGTTTAGTTACTCAACTATGTGCTCAGTAACTAAACTCCAAGAAATTATATAACATTAAATATCATTGGCCTGAGCAGGCACAGAAGCCAGGAGAGGCTGGGAGAGCAATGCTGATCACTTAATCATGTTATGCTTCCCCACTCCTTCCACCTTTCCACAGGCACTTGTTGGCCTTTGCTGCTCTGGGACAGGACACTCAGCTGGACAACAGCTGCCTGATCTCCTGTGGCCTTGGAATATGTTCAAATTCTTTCACTTGTAATCTTACCACTGAATGTTGTGTGCTGTAGATGTCTGCTACCTGAGCAATGTGCAATGTGTGCCCAATCAAACCAGTCTTACAGCTTGTTTTTCATGGAAGTATGGCCTTTTTTTACCCCAGTATGGATGTTTGAAAGTGATAGCTTTGTAATATTAATACAGGAACTGACGTTAAGAAAAGTCTGTCTGGATATGGGGTTTGAGTTAGGGAAGTATCTGCCAAGCTTAAAAATAATTTTCTAGGTTGAAAAGAAAAGATGATTTTTGGTATGCAGGAAGTTTTTTTAAAACAGAACAGGTCTGTATATCTTGCTGCTTTAATTGCTGTTTTGTTTAGTTTGGACTAATATGAAATGGCTGTGTAGGGGTGTCTTGGGTTGGGTTCCCCCCCATAATCTGAAGTGCTTTCATTAGAAGTTGTGATACTTAGTAATGCTGCAATGTCCAAACAGTGTCTGCTTAAACTAAATAACCATATGACTTACATTCCAGCTCGCCTATTGTGTTGTACAGTTCTTGGAAAAAGATACAACTTTAACAGAGCCTGTAAGTGTTTTTCAGTTGGATGTCTTTCTATTTTTAATTTCAATTAAATATTGCAGTGTAACCTCTTGAATTGTGCAGCAGTGCTGTGTTATCCTGATTAAAGATGGATAGGTAGTTTGGTTTTTTTTCGGGAGGGGAGGGGGGTGGATGAGGGTGGATGGAAATGAAATCTAGAATAGCTAAGAAAATTCTGAGTTTGAAAGGACACTTAACCTGTGGCCAAGATAGAGCACATATTTAACTAAAAGTTTGAACTTAAAAGTTTGGTATCTTGCAAACTGCCCCAAATGAGAAAGCATGTCATGACTGTATTCCTGATAAAAACTAAAATTTCAATGGTTTTGGTACTGATTGCTTGTGCTTAGCCAGTGTATGAAGTTGAAATATTTTAGGGAATAAACAATCCCAAAATAAAAGTTGAAAAGAATAACAACACTTCATTTAGACAGAAAGAACTCTCTGAAATTCCAAATGTGGTGTTTCTGTCCTGCCTCTTCAGTTCCTGGGGTGCCTCTTGGCAGTGAAAACTTAGGTGCTTCAGGCATCTGTGGCTTTTGCCAGACTGAATCTCCTGTGATATGTATTGACAGCTCAGCTAAAAAGGCTTTGTCAGGGCCCATGAAGAAGAGCAGAGGCTCAGGGCAGTGCAGCAGCTCGTGAGGACACAGAGTGATGTCAGGCCAACTATAAAAGAAACTGGTTTTAGTTGGACAATCAGGAATCTCTCCATTAGGGCTATGTTGATATTTAAATACTTTGCCACTTTTGTGATGGAAAAATGAAGAGCTTATGCAAGACCTCAATTTTTCTTCTATTAGAAAAAGATAAACAGCCTTGGGAAAACAGCATTGATCTTCACTGAGTGGTCTTTCAGTGGAAGCTTCTTTTCTGCACAGCCATTTCAGCTGACCAGTTATTCTGTAGGTGGTGGAGGGTGTCTGTGGATTTGCCTTGTGTACTTGAAGCATCTTCTTCCCCCTGCACTGCAGTGTTCCCAGCCACACTGGTCAATAAGCTTATTTTGTGGGATAGGATGAGGAGAAAAGGATTGTAACCCATATTCCAAGTGAGGAAACAGCCCAGGCATTTGGACAGTTAAGGTTGACATGTGAGCAGAAAATGTGTAGCGTTACATAAAAACCTGCAAGATTGAATGAAGTGACAATGTGACAAGGTCAAAATTTCCTGACACAAATTTACAGAAGCGTGGTGCAGGATCCAAGCCCAATCTGCTGTGAAGAAGGCAGGGCTTTAGACCAGTGCCACAGTGAAGTTCTGAGGTTCATCTGGACTGTGGTCTGTAAAACTGTAGGTACTTCTTAATCAGTTAAAGGTGAATTCAGGCTGGAGAAGACTCAAGAACTCACTGCAGAGTCACTGCTTGTGTTTGCTTTGGTTGTTACTCTGGGTGTGTAGTAGAAGTTGCTTTATAAAGGAATTGAAGTTAATAAGGTAAGAAGCAAAGCTTTAATAAACTTTCTGAAATGCTTGGAAAGCACATGTTAAAATTTGGGGCAACTGATGAGATAGCACTGGAAATTTTTCTTGGCTTTAGGTCAAGTAATATTTTAAGAACTCCATCAGAAGGCTGTCTTCACACATACCTTACTGTTATTTTTCTGGCAGGGATTGTCACTCAGGGTCAATTTGGAGGACATTCAATCTGAGCTCTTGTAGCTATGGTAGTCTGCCTCAGGTCAGTCCTGATGTTTGCAGAGCTGACAAGAAGAGTTTGTTACCTAACCCTGCTGAGTGCAATGGCCTTTTCATGGAAGAAATCAGGCTAAATGTGCAGTCCTTGTACATGAGTTAAGTTTTCCAGCAGGTGCCTACAGTTGTAAGCCACTTCATGGGAATGCTGTAGCTCAGGGAAGAGTATTAATCTTGTGTAGTCAAAGCAGCAATCCATAAACATAAACGTGCAGGTATCAGCTTTTTAACATAAAAGCATAGTCAAGCTGGAAACTGACACTCCAGCAAGGGGGAGCAAGGAATAGGTATCTTGTTGAGGTGTGTGCTGTTATACTCAGAACATGCTATTCCTTTATCAAGTTGAAAATATAGGTCTCTTCTCTAGCAATGTATATTTAAAAATTCTTGTGGTAATTTGTGCTGGGAAGTGTACTTTAATCATATTGACTTTTTCCTCTGGAAAGCCACTTTCAATTGTATATGTAGTTTTTAATGAAGCCAGCCAGCTGGAAAGCTGAAGGAAAAAAAAATCAACATGACAAAAAGCAAATATGGAAGGTATTTAAATAATTTAGTAACTTTTCCCTTTGGAGGTGATCTATTAGGTGATGTTGTACCATGAAAATAACATAGGTCCTTTCCTCAGAATGTTTATAAGGCTCTGAGAATGTTTCTGCTTCTAGAACATTGTTGCAGCTTCCCCCCCCACCCCCCTTTTTTAAAGCCAGCATTCGTTTTGCAATTTAGATGCCATGTGATATTTCTAGGAAAAATGCCTCCAGCCTTTCTTTGCTGTATTCCTTCCATTCCTCTTGGGGGCTGTACTTTCCAATTAATTTTCCCAAAGGTTTTGTTTTTCCAGTCCTGTGTAAGGTAGTTTCAAATGTAGATACTAGAATACATTTTCTCTGTAAGTTCATGTCTTTCTTACTTTAGTTTCCAGTCTAACATGTCAAACTGTAGCAGAGAAAAGGAAGAGTTGGATGCCATGGCTCCTCTGTAGAGCCCTGTCAGCATTTATTGTTTCCTCTCAGGCTTCAAACCTTTGATGCCAAGGCAGGTGTTCCCCAAAGTATGGATGAGTAGAAGACAAAAAGTATTCTGTGGAATTTAGCTGCAGGGGGGTTAACTTCACTTTGTGTGCTTTGATGTGATCAGCATCCTGTCAATTCATGTGAGTGCTGGTATGGGAGCAGAGTGGGAATGGATAATCACAGGCACACAAAGCAGTAAGGGTCCGAGTTATTCTGATAACCTAAACAAGACAAACATTTAAATGAGTGTTTATTCAGTTCTCATTGAACCTCTAGATAAGGAAAAGCAAACCAGTATTTCTTTTTCTTGTCAAGTACGTAGTAGAAACTTTTCCTGCTTTAACTTGTTTGTATTTTTCATACAGGTAATCAGAGGACTGCTCAAATTTTGGCCAAAAACGTGCAGTCAGAAAGAGGTTGGTTTCGTGTCTCATTTCTGGTGTCTGCTGTGATGTAAGGTCTCATGGGGCAGATTCACAAACCACCTCTCTGCTGTGCTCTTCAAGAGATCTTGCAGAAAACCTGCAGTTCTTGAAGCTTTGTGAGGCACTCACCTTTGTCACGTGACTCAGGCTGCTTTCTTCTGTGTAGTTAGAATGAGTTTTAAAAAACTGGAGTTTGATTTATCCCACCAGATTCCATCCCCAACAGCTCTTTAAAAGTGGGTCCCTTAAGACTGTTGTCTCTTCTGCCACTGGTGATAATTTTTTCTGTGCCAGCTACACAGAGTTCTGCTGGTTGCAATTTTATATGGGAATTAACTACTTATCACTTCAAAAGCTACTTCAGTGATCTCTGATAATCTCTGCAACTGTTCTTGAAATAAGATGCCCTAATTTTATTTTATTTTTTTTTTACACTGTAAAACCCCATGTTCTGCAGAAGCAGTTTGGTGAAGTGTTCAGTGTTTACACAAAAGAAGTCCAAGAGGAGAGCTGTAACCTGTTAGCTGAGAATGATGATTGACTTATTTTAGGCTTCAAAACCCCTGTGAATGTCTAAATGTCTTGTAATGACAAGCAGTGTTCCTTGCAGGATTCATGACTAATGTATAAGCTGTATTTTGTTTGCTTCTGTTTACAATGGTGCTATGAAACATTCTCATCCTTATTTTTCCTTTCTAAACAAACAGGTAATGTTTTTAGGTGAAATTGAAGAAATCTTAGATGTTATAGAACCAACACAGTTCAAAAAAATAGAAGAGCCTTTATTTAAGCAAATATCTAAGAGTGTGTCAAGTTCACATTTTCAGGTAAATAAAATAAGTATTTAAAGACCCCAAACAAACCTTGTGGTAACTTTTTTTATGGTTGTTATGAACCCTTAACTTTGTGTTTCAGGTTGCAGAAAGAGCTTTGTACTTCTGGAATAACGAATATATTCTTAGCCTGATTGAGGAGAACATTGATAAAATTCTACCAATTATGTTTGGCAGTTTGTACAAGATCTCCAAAGAACACTGGAATCCGTATGTAATGTTTTGCTTTATCTGTAGCACCATGAATAAATTGCCTACTGTTTCAGGTTTGGATTGGGAGCTTGTAAATGTGACTTCATTTTTACTTAAAATCAGATTAAATCCATGGCATTCTGGGTGTTACAAGGAGTGTCACTTTCAGCTGTGTTGTTCTTTCACTGTTCTGCACTGTTACAATGGAGACCTGGAATTTACTGAAAAAGTGTGAGGAAATTGGATGATGGTCTTTATAGTGTAATCACATCTGATCCTTTGTGTTAGTTCAAAACGCAAATTAACGCTGCTTAGACCAAAACCATTTCCAAGGGTTGATTCTATTTATGCTTTGCTGTCCTTCAGTACATTAGATGAATACAATTGTCTGTGTCTTCTTAAGTGTTTATTGCTGATCAGTAAGATAAGAAGGGGAAAAGATCCTATTGGAGAAGAGCAGCCCTGATAAGGGATGGTAGGACTGAGAAATGAGTGGCTACCTCACTTTATATTTAGTGCCACAAGTTAAATATTGATATTCCTGTGTTTGAAGGCAGCAGTAATGGTAATGAAATACTGAAAAGCAAAGCTTGCTGGTGCCAGCACCCTGAATCAAGTTGCAAGTTAGTATGCAGAATATAAAGCTTGTACAGGCAAAAGGGCGAGCAGAAGCCTCCCACAGCCCTGCAGTAAAACAGATGTCCTGTTTTAAGCCCTTGGAGGCTTTGCAATTATTCTGGTTTTATCTAGATGGTGTGTCTAGTTGCAAACCTAGCAGCTGAGAATGAATATAAACTTTGGGAAATAGCCCTTGGCGCATCAATGTATTTGGGACCTCAACAAATTTGGAGGATGTCCCTCTTTCCCTGTCTGCAGGCAGAAGTTGCCCTTTAAGAAGGAAGCAAAAGACACAGGACCTACTTGAGGACAAGGAAGTTTGGGGAAGAAAGTCTGATACTTTGATTCTAATCTGTTTTGGAGGGCAGCAAAACATGCTTTTATCCCTCTGGTTGTCTGATATGGACTCAACTTCTGGCTCAAAATCCAACTTTTCCTCTCAGAAAACCAAAACCTTAAAGAAGCTTTCGTCTTCAAACCACATGAAAGCCGGGATACAAAAAAAAAAACAAACCAATTTTAAAAAATAAGTGTGTAAACAGGCAAAGGATAGTGTGCATTTTGAATGGAATGAGCACAAGGCTCTGCTGAACAGCTGGGAGATTGCCTAGTGCCACGATGGACAGAGGGCACTGAAAAGTCAAACCTGGTTCTTTGGTCATTTCCTTAGGGGTTTTTTTGACTCCTTTTTCAAGGTCGCAGGGCTGCAACTTTGCAGTCAGTGGGGAACTGCTAGTGAGGGAGAAGACAGGGGAAACAGTTTACCTACTTTTTGCTTAGTGATTAAGCTTAATGACAGGCATTTTAATGTTTAATTTTATTTATTTCTTTGTATTAATAGGAGTGGGTTTAAAGGAGATAACGCAACATTTAAGGTGGTTTATTGAAATATGCATACTTTCACAAAAAGCAGGGTAGTGCAGGAATACAGGCAGCCATGTTACAACACAGACAGTGTTACTCAAGCTGGTGAGTTTCTTAAGGAAACTGAGATACCCAAATCTTATCTGATGTTACTGATTCTAGGTCTCTAGCAAGATTCCTACTGCCCAGAAAAAGTGTTAGGAGAGCTTTGCTATGCTAAACCACACTAAGGCTGTGGTTTCTCTGCTGCCTTCTTGAAGCTACAAGCCAGAAGTTTTGTTTTTCTAGACTCTCATATTTCATTGCTCAAATGTTTGGTTTATTAAAGGTTCACATAATTGAATGGCTTTAAAGTACAGCCACAGCATGAATAATTATATCCTGTGCAATTACAGAAGTCAGGAGTTTAAGATTAGATAGCCATTTCAAAAAAAGTTTAGCTATACTATAATTTCCTCTGTAAATTAATAAAATGGAAAGGGTTTTGTTTCAGAAACTCCCTGACCTTACAGTAGTATCTTGACTAAGAAGGTCATAATCCAAAAAAGAAATCAAATGCTTGTTTCCTGAAGTTAATTTTGTCACTGAGTAAATCTAATGGCTTGTGCTCCTTCTGTCACAGAACCATCGTGGCACTGGTGTACAACGTGCTGAAAACCCTGATGGAAATGAATGGCAAGCTTTTTGATGAACTCACAAGCTCATACAAAGCAGAAAGGCAAAGGTACTGAACCTTTTTCCAGGTTCCTACTGATGAGTGTGTCCAAGCTGTAATTTTGGGTGCTGTTGTGGCTGTGGGGCTCTGTAGTGGAGCTGTTTGGTGCTGGGTGTCCCGTGGCAGTGCCCTGGGGGAGCTGAGCCCAGGGAGGGGACAGGAAGGCCCCAGCTCCCCATCCTGTTTGGGCAGGGAATGTGCTCCCTCCTGGGTGGTGAAATGGGTCTCAGCTGCTACAGGCTGTGCTGCCTCAGGTGTCTGAAGAGAACAGAGCTGGAGAACTCTTCATAGCTCAGCAAAAACATTGCTTACCCTACTAACCTGCTCAGCAGCACTGTTGGAGTCAGGGAGGCAGGGCACAGGTGACCCTTTGCCAGCTGAGACCACTGCCAAGCCTCCTTGGTAGCTGTGTTTGTCACCCCCAAAGATTCTCAGTCCCTTGATTTGTGTGCATGTGATAAAAATCCTCTTTAAAACAGCAGACAGCTGTGCAAAGCCACCCTAAAGCAACTGTCTGCATTTGCTGGAGCAAAGGTACAGTTTCACCACTCACTATTACTTATTGGTTATTCTTTTTAATTGAGGAAACTGTAACTGTCTCTAAAAACAGCTTTGGAGAAAAACTTTAAAGAGGAATTAGTAGATGCAAGTTACAGTTAAGTTACTGTGTCTCCAGATTGTGCTTAAAACACATCTGAAATTGATCTTTCATTCTTTCCTTCAGAGAGAAAAAGAAAGAATTGGAACGTGAAGAGTTGTGGAGAAGGCTGGAGGAGTTAAAGCTTAAGAAAGCAATGGCAGAAAAGCAGAACAGCACTCACAACGTGCTCAATGCACACAATACAAGTGCCAAATAAAAGAAATGACCACCTCTACTCGGCAGACATTCTTTTTTGTACCCTTTTGAAATATATAAGGATTTGCAAAAGAAACCTCATCAGTATAATGGAAACAGCCAATTTTTTCCTCTGGCACATGTAAAGATTTGAATTTAAGTACAGCAGTTAAGTGACGTCATTACCACAACATATTGTAAATTTGTCCAGTTATTGATATATTGTCACTTCCAGTGTTTCATAGAACTGAATTATCATCCTTAATGAGTGAAATAATTATGGGAGTGGTGAGAATTATGACTTGAATTTTTGATTGTGTTGCACATAGGTGGTATAGTTTGCTACGTACACATTTTTCCTTGTTTTATATGTGCTTTTCACATTGCTGCATACTTTGGTTAAGATGATAGAAAAGGCTTCTAGTTGTGCTGTATTTTCTCAAATAAAACCAAGGTACGTTACCAGTAACTTGAGATATTCAGTATATGCCCCTTACAGCATTGAAATGAACTTGGAGGCAGAGCTGTCCTTGAATTCCTGATTGGATTCAGATTTAGATTTATACAATGCTCACATTAGAAAGGAGGGGAAGGTAGGGAGAGAATCCGCTGCAACAGGTTGGGGTGACCAGTGCCTCTGCCCCATTCCTGCTGCCTCTTGGTTCCTGGGCTAGATAGGGATTTCCTCCTGCTACAGCTGAGGATGGAGCTTCCTCTGGAGAGCCCGTCAATGATGCTCCTTGTCAGCCCAAGGACCCTCCAGAGTGGTGCAGTCTCCAAGAGAAACACATCTTGGATGTTTCTGCATTAGTTTTAGCATCTCATGGACTGAAGAATGAGACCAAAATTGGCATTAGTTTAGTTTGGGGGTTTTTTTCAGTAAGGAGGGAAGAATGTCAAGAAATTGTTCCTTATTTTCTTTAAAGAAAATGCAGTCTGTGAAAAGTTGACAATAGAAGTCTTGTCTGTTTACTTGATCAAGTATTTTTTCACATCTTTTATCAGAGTACCATTCCAATCTCTTAAATTGCAGTTGTGTGGAAAAATTTTGTAATGAAAGATCTTTGGGGAATTGAGCAGCATTCAATAAAGTCTTTATGTTTGTATTTAGTGCTGTACCTTACATTTTTGTGTTTCTGAAGACCAGGAGAAGTAGAACGGCTGTTGCAAACAACCTTTTTAACGGCCCAGTGTGGCTTTTCACTGAGTGGAAAAAATGGGAAAGTCCCTGCTACACTGTTAAGAGTCAACTGTATTACACTTGCAGACAAAAACAAAGCAACAAGTAAGTAGTTGTTTCATGGAGGGTATGGTACTGGCAGTGCCTGAAGGGAGAGGACAGTCACACAGGCACGGCTCACCTTGGTTTAGTGCCTTTTTGCTCTTAAAAGAATTAAGTTCCCAGTGTGTGACAAACTTTGTCCTAGAGCCTAAATGAAAGTAACTTCCACAAATGTTGGGGACCCAAACACTTCGCAGGGGTTCAAGGAATAAACAGCTGCCATTTGTCATTGTTACAGGTTTTCCCCAAAGTTACAAATAGGGACATCAGCCTTAAGTAATACAAAAAACAACACAGGAGCTGTAAGATAGCCATCCAAATTGTGCAACACTTGCTGTCAGGATCACTCCTATAAATAGGTATGTAAAAGAAAGGTTTCTTGGCTGGGATCACTGGCCTGCTCTTGTAACATTTCCTTATAAAACAAAACATCTTGACAACTGAGACGTAGTGACTGAAGTGGACTGCTGTGGGAGTTTATTGAGGGGGAAAAAATAGTGCATACTGCAAAAAGGAGTTTATTAACTATGCTTTCTACTCACCCCACAGCTGCAGCTATGTTGTCTTCCAACTTACCTTCTCTGACCCCATTAGCAAAAAAATATGAAGCAATGCAGAAATGGTTCCAATAGTTCCTAATTTTTCTTGTATTTTTTGTAAAATCCAAGAACGAGCTGCTGGAATACCATTTGTTCAAGGACCAGTTGGGTGTTCCTTTGGCACTGAGGCATCAAGAAAGCTCAGTTGTCATAGCACAGGCTCTCAGGTAGCAAAGTGAGTGAGGGTTTTCTGGATGTGGAAGGGTTAACTGTGGGGTATTTTATCCATCCCTCACCCCCTGCCTGGTTTCTGTCCTGTCCTATCACCCAGGGATGGAGTAGCTCTTTTTCCTTCAACCATGCAGTGTTTGGCCTTTGCTGCTCCTGTCCAGTTTAATCTCATCCCCTTGCTGTGCACTAGCCTGAGCTGTTAGAAGCCATCATTGCTCCTGTTACTGAAGATAACTGGGGACTGGACACCACCTTTCTCCCATGCAACCATCTTTGTACGCTGATTAAACATTTCCCCCCAAGAAGCCAGTGCTGCTATTGTGTTTATTTTACTACAGTTACTTGTTGCTCCCCTGTTTAAGGCCGTGTCTGGTGAATGCAGTACCTTAATTTGCTCTGGAAGCCAGCTGAAAGTAGGAAATTTTGTCCCCAAAGGCTTCCTCAGATGCCAGAAACAAGAAAGGATGGTGAGGGGGTACTTTTGATACACTTAGCCCTCTAAATACTCTACTGGAAGAGGAAGGAAGAAGCAAAGTGTGAGTTGGCATCCTTGCAGCAAAGCCTTCAGAGCAAACACACAGTGGTGCCCTGTTCCCTGTAGACTCCACACGTCCAAGTCAGGCATCTCAACTAACAAGGGACTTATAAGGAAGAAAAAGACACCAGCACCCCAGCACAGTTAGTGAGCAGGCATTCCCCAAAGAACAGAGAATCACAGTTCCATGCCCTGCTGATGAAAGACTATTTTTCACTTCCTCAGCAAAGACTGCCAGAAAGAAGGATAAACAACAGCCTGAGACAGACTTTGAGATCAGCCACCAGCTCAGCCCCCCCGTTGTCCTGTTGCTTGAGTTTCCTTTGAGCTGGACTGATCAGTGATTTTCACCTTATCCTCATGCCATACCACTTCTGCCCTCCAGTAAAGCTCCTTCCAAACCTGAGAGCAGGTAGTTTCAAAGAAGGCACACAATAGATTACCTGAAGTATTTTTTAATATTAAAGTCGTACTTTGATTTAAAGATGACATGTAATAGAATTCCAGTGTATTTTGTTTCAAAACATACTTCAGAGAGCCCAGGATGTTTTCAGAGTACTTCACCTTCCACTAAGTGCCATCAAGGCAGTGACTGTGCTATGGGAGCAGCTCACAGCTGATGGAGCAACTAAAGGGTCTGTCTGAGAAACGTTCAAACACTGTCCACTTTTCCACAATTTACTACAGTGATGACTTTCTGAACATTAGTGAGTTCCCTCCTTTCCCCCGGTTCCCCCTGTGGCAAACTTGTTAAACTCGGACTAGAAAAGCATGAGTTTGTTAGACCTGTCCTAGAGTTAGCTCCTTCTGCAGTTCCAAGGCCAGTTCACTAGGCTGTTCTTCCAGCCAGCATCTCTCTGGAAGAAAGCATACCTGGTTTTCAGCTTTAATTGCTGATTGCAGTTCATTCCAGTTATTTTCTATCCCTCCTGCTATGAAGAGTTAAAAGGCAGTCTTAGTCTCAGCTTATGTGGTTCGTTACTTGTCGAGTCCTCTTCAGATGCCTTCTTCGGATTTTGATCATCCACTTAACACTTAACTTGGCAAAGTCTGCTGCCTTAAACAGGGCCAGAAAGATACCACAAAGAAGAGCAATCATGTTCCAGGGATTTGCTGTGATAATCTGAAAGAGATGACAAATATTAGTCCCCTCATCTGCTTCCACAGAGGTGGAGAGGAGTGAGATGCATGGGAATAGGCTCTAAAGGCCAAGGAGGTGCCTGAGTCCTGCTAGGACAGCAGGAGACCAAAGGATCAACTCCTGTCCCACACAGTCTGCATTCACACTCAGTGCTGGGCAAGAAAACACCAACACTGTAGATTTTGCTGCTGCTGGGACCTTGGTTGTCAGGTAAATACAGTACCACATTTTATTCTAATGAATTTATTCTAATAACGGATTAAAAATACACCAGGCTATTTTTATTATTTCAGCCTAGGTTTCTTGTCAATTAATAAAAAGTCATTAAATCAGATTACCCAGTAAGATTTATTAAAGCAAAAAGTTCAGCCCTGACCTGAAGCTACTCTTTGCTAGAACACAGGGGGACAGGCCCTTTCCTTAGATACAAGCAGAATGCTGAGTGTCACCAGCCCAAGGAAAAGCATCAGATGATCCTGACCTCCACATAGAATGCATTACTGGACATAAGGAAGAGCCTACACTAAAATTTCAGATGTATCCTTACTCTTCCCTGCATTTCTTCTTGAAGGGAGGTAACAGAGGCAAGGACATGCACACACAAACCACGAGCATGCACAGTCAGACAGTGATTCAAGAAGGGACTAGTGGGTCACTCACGTCCTGAACAGTCTGTATGAAAGGATCTTTCCATTCAAACACCACAAAGAACAGCTGGTCACTCCTTGGTTTAGTTCTCTGGTCAATGTAGTTAACCACACTGGTCTGGGGAGAGGGAAAAAAAAGTGCAGGTTACTTTCTTCAGTGGTCAGTGAGTCTTGTGCAACAGAAAAGGCTGTGACAAGCTGAAAATACCAGACCATTTAGGGACTTCCACCACAGCCTTTCTCTACCTAGAACAATGGGCTGCCAAAATATGGCGAGGACAGTTTTCTCCCTGTCTCATGTACATATTATTTTCCTATTTCTCACTCACATCACACTACAATTTCTACATTGCCTTTCAGGAGGGGACAGTTAATTTCCAAAATTCATTTACTTGCAGTAATACAATATTTGGAAAATTCTCATGAATTAATGTTAAATTAGTTTTATTTCCCAGAGAACCACATAGTGGTGGCAGGAAGAATCCTTCTTTTTGAAAAATGGGTTGTAGAATAGACCAGAGCATTCCAGCAAGTGCAGAAGGAACATGGAAGGAAAGAAGCCCAGGTGTTAACCAAACCCATACTTGCCAGTACTGCCCATTAACTAGGTCACCACTTGAAACTAACACTGCCCAGCAGAGAGCTGTAACACAATTCCAACAGGGAACTGGGTTAGGATACCAGACTATGTTACAGCCATTGGAAACCAGAGTCTGGGAACCACAACCAGGAAAATTATTAAGACATTGGGTCCCAGGAAAGCACCTGTACTGTGCCACCTGCCACCAGCCTAGGGCACAAACTACACAGGGTTTGTACACAGGCACTAACCAACACAGTTTGAACTGCCCCCTGCTCCTAGGAGACAACACAAGCTGCCCAAGAGCCACACAGTGACCTCAGGAAAGCACAGTGGTGGAAGGACTTCTCCAAACCTCCAAGGAGTGTTTACATCTTGCTGTGTGCAGAGGGGAGTACTGCTGCTCATCCTGTTTAATTTTGTACTGGAAGCAATGAATCCAGCAGCACCGGACTTTGTATCAGGGTTGTGACATGAAAATGAGACAGATGATGGAAGAACATGCCTTTCCTATGTTTTGTGAGCCTGGTTTTCCAGGCAGAGGATGGCTGAGTTGAAAGTCTAAGCAGACCACTCCCTTCATCTCCTTACAAGCCTTCCCACTGTATGAGGGAATGACGTGCCACAAAAGCCTCCAATCTACCATGGTGTAGTTTCTCTACAAACACCTCAGGGTTTCTCTCAGTCTTCTCCACAGTCACAGCCTTGAACAGATTTTAGGCTGCAGACAAGTAGAAGCAGGAGCTAGAACACTATTCATGGCCACTCAAAGCATATGGAGATTCCCCAGCTCCTGGTTTCTGGTCAAACACCTTTGCTGCAGACTTGCCCCACACTTGTACAGCTCATTTCCTTATTGCAGGGTACCAGCACCCCAACCACACTCATCCAAGAAAACTGCATACCAGGAAACAAACAGCACACAAGGCTAAACGAAGGGAATAGGAAAGGAAGAAAATACAAATTAATGACTGCTGGGCTAGTTAGCACAGTGAGTGACTGTTCTGCTCGACCTAGTATTTGTATCCATCTTCCTGGTATGCCAGCTCCCAGGCTGGGATTTGAAAGGCTAATGGACTTCCTGGTGCAATCTGAGCAGGTGCTGTACTGTCAAACAAAGCAAGTGCAATTTATGTCTGAGTTGTGTCAATTTCTGCTGTATTATTAATAGGGATCTGATTCCTGGTTCCTAGGTTTTATTAAAACAAACAAACAAACAAACCAACCCACAAAACAAACAGAAAATCCGAACCAGCAACAGTGTTCACTTAGTCTGATGATCAGAGTCCATAACTGCTGAACTAAAGAAATGTTTATGGCCACAAAAAGCTCTCTTTTTTTTCTGAATTTGAGCCAGCCTTTTGTTTCCACTTTGAGACATGTTAGACTTGGGCACACAAAGGAGGACTTTCAAAAACCCTGCACTTGGTAAGCACCAAATAGCAAATGATACAGAGCTGTAGGTGATGAAGGACAGATGGACAGCTGCTGTCAGTGCTTACATGGCAGCAGCAGACTGATGCATTCTTTCCTCTCCTCCAAACCAAGGTATTAATTTGGGACTTGCATGACTCTGGTATTTGCCTCCTATCCTTCTCTGGTGGAGTAGGAGGGTAACCTCTCACAGTCACAGCTCTGTTTTTTTCTTAAAGCTGTGCCATGTAACATCTAACTGTGAGAACTAAAGATAGAACTGAAGATTCTGCTTCATTTTGCTCTCCCCAAAACACTCTTTCCATGAGTACCATGGACTAAGAGAAAGTACCATCTCTGAAAGAGACACCCTCTGGAAAGGACAGTTCTTAAAATTTTCTTTTCTCACCACCAGTGAGATACTTTCTTTCCAACCAACACTGGAAGCAAAACAAACTCAAAACACGGTCATTTTCCTGTTCATTAATATGAGCAGAACAGGAATGAAAGTCAGGAATATCTCGTTTCCTCTCTAGATAAGCTTGCATCTTCCACCTGCATATTTTCCAGTTTTAAATGATGTGAGAAGTGATGTTACTCCATGTTTCTAAGGACACTGAACAGCTAAAAAATCCAAACCCAAACAAAAAGCAGACATGATAATGCTACAAAGGATACAAGCCTTACATTTACCTCTTCATCCCAACATCAGTAGCAATCTAAACAATACGTCCTTCCAACAGTAACTGTTGTTTAGACAATTACTTTGGCAACTGCTCTCCACCTTGAACTACAGGTAGCTGTGTTAATATTTCTATGTCAGTCTCTTGGGACCCTTACCTCAGACTACAAGTGTCATAACCCATCTGAGGCCTGGATTTCTGGCCTCCTTGTTAGGAGACATTTTCCTGAGCTCTGTCACGAGGCCATACCAACATCTGAGCACATCAAGACACTTACACTTCTACAGAATCCCTCCTTCTTGGGCAACAGTGTGAGTAACTAGAGTGAAAACTGCTCAGTGTAAAGTGGCATAGTGGATGCAATGAAACAAAACACAAACTCCCATAACATTATGAATTCTTATTTTCTTTGTTTTTTACCTCTTGCTTGAATTCAACAGTCTCACTACCATCTTCTTCTTTTGTTTTGACCAAGGACATCTTGACCCAAGTTCGGAAGCCTCCAGAAAACTTCCAGCTGGAGTATGAGCTTTCACAGTCCTTCATGAATTTTGCTTTTTCTGGACTAAAGGGAAAAAAAACCCATTATTTTACTGACCAAACTGAGCACTGTAGACAGGAGAATGTCAGACTCACAGGCACTTCAAACTATGTTCACAATTCCTTTTATCCTCCACCTGCTAAATTCAACATATCTAAAACATTGTATGTAGTGATGTTTTCATAAATGGTAGCACTTCACTGGTGCATCCTTAACTGCAGATGGCTTACCTGGTGCCCTACAACCCTGGAACTGTGCCTGCCTGTAGGGAATGTTCTGCCTCACAGGGAGTTTATCTCTACTCATCTGTCACCTCTGGGACAGAAAGGAGCAGAGTCAGGACCTCAGGAAACAACTCATCACCATGTTAAGAAGCAAGAGACAGCAGGAAGAGTCTAGAGGAAGGACAGGGTGCTTCACCTCATTTCTGGTTGCCAAATAAACCACTTGCAATGCAGACATGCTTAAAATGCCTGAAAACTTACATTCAGGATATTCCTATTATTTTGGAAACACTAGCTTTGGTGTAAGGCTCCTACCTGCAATGACACTGCTGTTTTCCCAATATGCAGTCACAGCTATTTGCAGCCCCCAGAACAGCAGGATTGCTTTGTGTGTTTTGGTTGGGTTGGTTTTTGTTTTTTTTTTTTTTTTTTTTTTTTTTTTTTTTTTTTTTTAATACTGTGACTGGAAATCTTTAAGGCTCCAACATCCCTCATGCTTCAAGTAACGAAGAGGTAGCTTTAAGGCATATCTGGTCTCATCTCTTCTCTACCAGCTGCACAGGACATAGCTTAGAATTAACCATGCCATTTACTTGGAGCTCCTTGGTACTGTGATTTTAGCCATTTTCATGTCATCCCTGTGAAATTAGCCCAGACCTGCAGCTGCTTCTCCAATAAGGTTTCATTTGAGAAGAAGGGGTAAACAAACCACTGTGAGAAGTCATGAATCATTAAAGGCTGTTTTTCACTAAGATAGATTTCAGGTTGTAGAGATGTGCCAGGGTATGTTGGTCCTTAAAAGGGAGGAGGTTTTGATCCAGACTAAATCCATCTACCTAGGAAAAGGGAAAGAGTGTTCTTTGCTTTTAAGGCAGATGGTGTGCATAACCAGGCTTTTATGAGATCAAGGTGTTTTGGTCTTCCAGGAGAAAAATGCAAAGAAGTAAAGAAGAAAAACAGAGGTGAAGAAGCAAGTTCTTGTCCCAGAACAGGCCAGTCAGGAAGATTTGTCTGGCACTGACTGGACTTGGCAGTTTTCCTGTTTTTTGCTTTAGTTTTCAAACTGGGGACTTCTTTCCTTCCTACAAACCAAGGTGGCCTGTCTACAAGGACCAAAAGGACTGCACTGATATAAATACCACATTGATTGCAACTCTGCACCACACCACCTGCTTAGGCTTAATAGATGAATACACACATGTCCATGAGAAGGCAAAACCCAGCAAAGCCATTCTCCCAAATCAGGGCTTCAGACCCAAACACAGAATTCCACTGTATACATGCACAGAAAAGAGAAGGGTTTCTGGAAAGAAAAACTAATACACCTTGCTACCTATCAGGACAGGTGCTGCTCCCAGGGTCTTGTAGGAAGTTAGGAACATCTTTATTTTGACATGAGGTCACTAAATGACCCCAACAGGATGGCACTTCTCTACCTGCCACAGGAAAGACGTGGGTAGAGCCTAAGGACAAAACCTCTGCTCCTCACCAGAGCAAACCAGTGACACAGGAACACCTAATCCAACAACTGCTTCCCCCCTTGGGATGTGGGCAGAGCAGCAGCTGAGGGGACAGCACAGGGGAGCACACACATAATTAGCACTCTGCCAGCCAGTCATATGCCTAATGGCTGGCTAAATACAGCATCCTAGAAAAGCTTTCCAAGCCAACATGGAAAAATGAGGCAGGAAGTTATGACACAGAGTTGAATGTTACAGCCACAACTTCCATGGCAGGCAGACAGCAGCAGTGTGCTTTGCCTTTGACAGTAATTGTACACTTGGAAAAGAAGGATTAATAATATCTTAGGAGAAGCGATCTGAGAGGCACCTCCGTAATCCAGACCATTGCCACAGAGTGAGGGGAAAAAAAGGGGGGTGGACAGGACAGCAGAGAGGCACAAGCTTTGCACAAATTATAGCAGAGGGCAAATAACACAGATTTAAAATCACACACAACCAAGTGAACACAAGACAGGAAAGGGATTTTAAGCTGAAAAGCAGTTCTCCAGGCAGTTTGTTTTAATTCCCTCTTCACACCAAAGAGAGACAACCCACATAAGCTACACCTCATTTTTTGTTGCCATTTGGTGTTTTTCCTTTTCTCTCCTTTTTTTTTTTTTTAATCTGTGGGAGTCACTAACCTATTTCTGGACTGGGTTGTAGTGCTGCAGTGGATCCTTCTAACACCAGTGTCTGTGGACCACCCCATGAGAGCCAGAGAAGTTTAGGACATCCCACCAGCAGATTCCAATGCAACAGCAAGAGCCAAACCCACTGATGGCTCAAACCCAATCTGTGCTTATTGCTTTTGTGTTTCCTGAGAGCAGGAAAATCTCAAACAGCCCTGGCATCTAATAAAGGTTGGTGTGGTACCATGAGTCTCAACCCTTCTATGTTGTATTTCTCTGCATGCAGCAATCCAGATCAGAGACATGAACATGGAGCTCTGTTTAGACCCTTAAATAATCTCAGATCTCTTCACACTGGTATCCATCGTTTCACAGGACCATATGTTATTTGACATGCTACACTAACAATAGTTTTGTCAGGAGTATACTCAGAGGATTTTCTTCTAAACCCCATGTATTAGCCTAATGACAGTTCAGGAGAGGAACTTGTATTTTTAACCACATATTTTGGGTAATTTGCAAGAGTTTCATTATTTCACTCCCTCCAATTAATATGGTACAGACAGCAGCTGCCACTGCCTTAAAAAGAAAAAGAAGCCAGCAGCATCTCCCTCCAGCTCAGAGGCCAATAACAGCACACAGTGCAGCAGTGTTCTGTGGAGACCAGAACAAAACCAGTGAGCAGTGCCAGTTTCATGGAGTCTGATCCAATTTTAACAGAAGAGCTGCAGAGAATAAAGCCCTTAACAGAAACAACTGGACCTTGCTTGAGCCCTCAGCACTCACTACACCGCAAAAAAAAAAAAAAAAATCCCTTAAAGGTACAAGTCTTTAGATGTCATTTTTTTATTGCTTGTGGCACCTCTGGTAACACTGTACTTGAACTGCTGGGCACAGTGTTATTCTGGGCTCTCATAACCAGTGAGACACTTTGTCAGGAAAAGCAGTTAACAGAGGCCAGTAACTGAAGTTTTCAGGGGCTGTATGGAAGGACACACAACAGTCTCTACAGATATCTTAATCCAGACTTCCCATCAGCTAAATTTAGCATCTGCTGATGAACAAGAAATCATTTCTATTTTCTCTTCTGCTGGAAGCTGGACAGAATGAGTGCTCTACACAAACACAGTGTAGTTTCACATGCACTTTTCATAGCCAGGAGAAATGTAAACTCCCAATCTGCCCTAAGCCCAGCCAGTTTATGCCAGGACAGCAAACACAGTACTGAGCAAGATAAGCCACACCATTTGTATTGAGTTTTGGAGGATGCTGCAAAAAAGACATCACTTGCCTGTTGCTCACAGCTGTTTTTTTTCCTGAATTCCATCTAGACACACAGACCATTTACCACTAAGGCCTTCATCCCCTTGCTAATGCCACCATTCACCTGGGTTAGTTCAAAACTAGTTTTAACTCCCATTCCTACTACCTGCCTCAAGCAAGCACAAAGGCTGCATCCCCAAACAAATATCCCTATTTTCCATGTGCCTTCCAAGGCTTGAGGATGCACAGACTGAGCAGTTCATCCTGCCCTAAGCCAGGTGCAACACCAGGGGTGGTCTCAGGCACTTCTTGTGTCTGTCAGTATAGAAAGAGCTGAGCACCCTGCTGCAATTGGTCCCACTGTAAGCGTAGAGCACAAACCATAAAACCAGAAAAAAACAAACATAAGGAAAAAGCAGCACCTTCTACACTACTACTCTTAACAGGTATTCTCCCACCCCAAAATATCAATGCCTAAAGTACCCAGAACATTAGCATTTTATGAGGTGCTTCAGTGCAGTTACAGAAAACAGACTTAGGATGTCTTCAATGAAGTAGAAATGCTTTGTGAAAGGCAAATCCAGCTAGCTGGTCTTTGGCCACCCAGAGGTATTGTCTCTGAACATTCCAGTCTTTGATCCACTTGAAAAGCATCAGTATGACCATGTCCAAGCCTCTGAGACAGCCTTGCTACAATAAAATCTGTTCTCTTCCCTCCTTCACCTCATTTTGTTCTGCATAGATCCTCTATCCCCTGTCCCTTTTCCACTGAGCATCTATTATCAAGTTAAAGCTTTCTATCAGGTGTCACTGTGACTAATATTTCTTGACTAACTATTAATCTGGATCTCAGAGAGAATAACAGAACGTGAATTTAAATTAAAGCAAAAATTAAACCATTAAGTATGAAATTTATTCTCAAAAGGTGGGGAAAAGAGTGGGTCTTTCAACAGAGTTCAAGGCAGGACTGATTTCATTCTTGTTAAAATTAGAGGGTTGATTAGATACACCAATGATACCAATGTCAAACCAATACAAAAGCAATTTTGAAAACCCCATATATGAATTTACATCATTCTGCAGAATCTCAAATGAAGCCAGTAATACAAAGGGTGAAGTTAATCTTTCAGTGAAATCACAACATAGCAATCTAGGGATCTAACTTCCACAGTAATTGCTTTAAAAACCCTCAAATGGTACAGATATATTTGTGTTCTTGGTGCACTTCCTGACACACTACCCAGGACAG
This sequence comes from Cinclus cinclus, assembly GCF_963662255.1. Classification (NCBI taxonomy): domain Eukaryota; kingdom Metazoa; phylum Chordata; class Aves; order Passeriformes; family Cinclidae; genus Cinclus; species Cinclus cinclus. The sequence goes on from NC_085048.1 coordinate 90,459,762, forward strand.
CAAACCTCCTGATCACCCACAGCAGCAGACAGCAGGAAGCCACCACAAACTCCAAGCTTTTAGAAAGTGCAGCAACAAATGAGTTAAGCACAGCTGAAGAACAGTTTATGTCACTGAAAAAGCCCTCAATGCACTTTTTTAAAGGTCAGATTAGTAAACAAAGAAATGAAAGAGCATCAACATAGTCCAAACATTTTAAAAAAATCATAAAATCCTGCCTGGTTTTTTACTGAAAATGCCCTTCTTTCACAAGTATTGTGACAGTAATTTCAATGCAGCCACAGGCTCATCTCCCCTTTACATACCTGCTGACAAACTCTTGGAAAGAAGAAAACAGCAGGTAGTCAATGGCACTAAAATCTTGGTCTGTTTCATTTAAATGGAACTGCAAAAACACCAGCTCCCTTTTCTTCACATCACGAGGGCCTTGAACAACCAAAGCATACTTCTGAAAGCAAACAGAGATGGTGAGAGGAGCAAAGGAATCCTCATTTCCTGTTCATTAATTTGCCATCTGGCACTAATACTCTATAGAAATCTAATACACACAAAGAGTTTCTTGGTTGCTACTAAGTACACATCTCTTAAAATACCTAACAAGAATGCCACTTGAGTCCCTCCTTTTAGTTTAAAAAGGAGGTTTTAAATCAATATTCAGCGTTTAAATATTAATATTTAAGTATTAAATATGGTCATTTGTGGGTTGTGGACTTTTGTTTACACAGAAGCAAGCTTCTCCGCTCTTCTAAGGGCAATTTAAGACATACTTAGCACTCAGTGTACCCACCTTGCTGGCTCAAAGCATTTCAGTGTAATGAAACACTTGGTGCCCATTTAAGATTCTTCCAAGTGTGAAATAAACATGGTATTTAATTCCCAGCAGGAATTCATGTATGAATTCCCAGCAAACATATAAGAGGAGATTAGCGATCCTCCTTTAATGGATACTGATATTGCTTTCAATCAAAGCTAGATTTACAATATCAAGGAAAATGCTTCCCAGTGAATTTAGGACAAGAATGAAGTGAGAGATTCACTGTGAAAAATTACTTATTTTATCCCATTAAGGGTTTTGTGCTGCACACACCCACAGGACAGCTGATTTTCCATAACCCATACATACTCTGACTGGGGTCTTTTACATTTCTGAAAACAAAATGACAGATGGCTTACAAAAAATCCATACCAGAAGGAAGGAATTTTTTTTACAGCATGTAGTACATACTTTTACTTTCCAACAAGATTATTAGCAGAAAATCCACACTGAATAAGCTTTGTTCTATTACATTGTTATTACCATAGTTTGATTAGTAAAAGGATCTGTGTAGTTGATCCTCTGAGTGGTGCATTCAATGTCTCCTGGCTGACCTGGATTTATCAGAGGTGGAATGTGATCGTAGTAATGATGTTTGCAGCTAAGCAGCCGAGCCTTGCCTGGGTAAAAGGCAATACCTATTTGGGGAGAAAAAAATATTTGAGAGCACTGATTTCCTTCCTGAGGACATAGATTTTCATTCTGGAATCCCACAGGATACTGAGCTGTCCTTAAGATGCTACAAAATAATCAAATTAAACCACACACTTCCACATTTTTCTGGAGCAGGACAAAAGCACCAACTGCATCAGGACAGAACCCCCACAATGCATTGAATAAAAATCAGCGTTCATATTTTGTTAAAACAATTCAGGATTCATGGAAGCTACCAAAGTTTTCCTAGTCTTCTCACAAGCCAGCAGCTAATCCATCAGTCCCTCTCAAATCCAGATGAATCTGTAAAATATGTTAGGTAGCATCAAATGGGATATGTAGCACTTTAGGTTTCAGATATTAGCGTTTAAGACACCAAGTGTTAATTGGAAATCATGTACATTCCATACACGACAGATCAAAGATCACTGGCCAAGCTTATAGGAGTGAAAAGATGCTCTTCAGAATACAGCATCTTCTGTTAACTGAATGTGACATCATGATAAAAATCAGAGCCATCAAACACAAACTGCTACATCCCTTATTATTTACATCACTGGGTAGGGCAAGCAACTACTCCTGGATGGAAACCCACATATGCCATAAACCTCCTGTTCCAGTCCAACAGTGCATTCAAACAACCTCAGCCATCTCAGCTTTGGAAGGCTGCCAAAATACAAGAGCCAAACCTCAAAATCCTTTTACACCACCTATGCCATATTTATTATTGGAGATAAGTTTGCTGGAAGATAATCTAGTTCAATTAAAAAAAAAAAAAAGTATGATTGATTAGATATCATTAACTCACAACTGAGATGACCTGCCCACCAAAATGTGAGATGTCAAAGCACTCAGCATATCTCAAATGCTTTATTCCTTTCTTCAGAGTTCCATGCTTGCAACTTGCCATCTTATAATTTTAATAGAGCAATAAAACAAAGGACTACATTGATTTAGGTTCTCTGATCTGCAGGGATCTCCAACAATACTTTTGGATTTATACGTATGCTGCTCTGTTTACTTAAAATCTACTTATTTTCTTCCTTTTGCTGTATGAAAAGCTCCCATGAAGGAAAAAATAAAAAGGGGAAAAGCTTGAGTTTGCTTGCTCTAATAGTCAGATTCCTATGGCCCAAAAAACACAAGACATTACTTCCAGAGCTGGGCCTTACTGGCCATAGAGAAAAGTAACTACAGTAATTTGGCAACAACTCAAAACACCTTTCAGCCACAACTACTGAAGAGGGCTTTTGGAAAATGTGGTAACACTTCAAACAGAAGTGTTATTGTTAAACTGGAAACTCACTGATGACTGACTGAGCTGCATTTGCTACCATGGCTCTCCTTATGAATGGCTACTGGACAATTAAAAAGAATAATAACAACAGAACTCACTAGGCAAATATGTTCCCGTGGAGCAATTCCTCCTGCAAACTGCAACACTTTCTGCTGCCACGCTGCATTTTTATGCCAACATTGTTCCCTGCAGACACATCACATTTTCATTGCCTACTGATGTAATACCACATTGTAAACAAGGCAGGGTGGAAGCAGAAAGTGGTATTGTGGTTATTTTGTGGTTGATTTGAGAAATTCACCTTCTTTACTGTGAACGGTATCTCATTGCCCAGCACAGCACTGAGCTCCTGAGGCACATCCTATGTGTTACTCTGAATAATACAGTTTGGTGAGTATTTCCAAAAGGAATTATCTTTCTCCCCTAGAAGAAGACTTATCCTAGAGTCTGAAAACACTTCTTAACTATGACTTGTTGCATAATTCTTGACAGCTTCTGCCATTCATGTTATTGGCATGGAAGCTCCCAAAAATCTCCTGTACAATGTTAACATTTCTGTGCAAAGTCAACAAAACTTTTTAATCTAAAGTGAGGAAATTAAAGACCCGGATCAAATGCACTCTGGGCTCTGGAGAATGAGTGTCAAAAATTTAAAACAATTCAAGAAAAACATGAACAAGAACTTGACCCATTTTCTTGTTACCACTCTTACCAGGTGCATCATACAAGGACACTTCCTTGTAAGTGACAGACATCACTGGGTGCTTCAGCTTCTCCCTGAAGTCACTGATGGTTTGGTAGACAAGGAACACAGCTACAGCCATGAGCAGCAGATAAATAAACAGGAGAATTACTGAAAAAACATTCTTTAGGCAGGTCTTGCTGAAACGCAAAGAAGGGGTAGTGGTACCCAGTTCACCATCTGGAACCAAACAGAATATGGGTTGGTACTTTAAAATACAGGTAGTTTTGCTGAATTTTCATTTAAAGATCAATCACGTGAGAGGAAAGTATGCCTCAAACTCAGCTTGATTTAAAAAAACACAGCTAATTCTGGTTTTGATGATCAGCCAGGCAGATGCTTCCTTCTCAAGCATGAGGTGTAATCAACTTAAGATTGTGCCTCTTTTTCACATGCCAGAATTTGGCACTTTGCTGAAGGCCACTGCAGGCAGGAAACAAGGTTTATTTTCAAGGACCACTAAGAAACAAAGTTTGAAGTTCACAAGAAAGTCTGCTGATGGTCAATCTTCACTTCTGGAAAAAAACAACTCCTTTCCCCCCATTTCCAATCTAAAGTGATTCTTACACACACTCAGCACAGACACCAGTGGAGTGATTTAATATTCTAATGCTTACGCCCAGCTCTATGCATTGCATCTCAACCATGGTAGAAGTCACTAGGTATTTGTTACCCTCTGGTTCATAATTCCTTGTACATGTTAAAAACTTTCATAGAAGGATTCTTCCAATTACAGCTAGAAAGAGACTGACCAAACACCCCAAGAGCCTCCTTTTCCTTCAAACCTCGTTCTCTTTAAATCTTCACAGTAGACTCACACACAGTCAAGACACTGCTTTACTCATGCTCCTTACATTTGCCATTTCTTTTGACAGTACTTCTAAGGAAAAGGCTCCTGTACTCTTGAGTTACTCATCATGTTCTGTCATGAGTAATGTACAGCTGAACACACAAAATTTTATGTAAAATCTCAATGTAAGAAAGGAGATAAGCAGCCATGCTTCCTGCTGACTGTTCTGTGTGCTGTCATCTAATGAGTCAGGTCCTGTCAGGCCATGCCACACACTGCTCTCCAACTCTACAGTTTGCTGTTCGTGTCTTCCCACAGCAACCATGAGCCTTTCAGTGAACCCTATTGCACACATAACCACTTAAAAATGTCTGTGGGCAAGTTACATGCCAGGAGATGGCAGCCAAGGCAATTAGGACATTAATATACTATACATAAAATTGCACTGCTGAAACAAGTATGTCTTGAGCAGCTGCATGGCATTTGGGCCATACTCCTTCCAGGCTGGCTAACCTCAGCACTCACACCTGAGCTGCAGTAAGTCCATTTAAAACTGCTCCATGCCCTCCAAAAGCAGCCTGACATTCTAACTAAGAATCTATTTAAAAGCATCTATTCAATACTGTACCTTGCTCATGTAAATCTGGCACAGACTCTGCCTGGAACCCACTGCCACTCAGGTGAGACACCACATCAAGGAAGATGACATACTAAGCTATCTCAGAGTCAGATGTGCTGAAGCTGTTTTGATTGAGCACAGCTCCTGACAAAGAAATATTCTCCTATCAGTCCTTGGAAAACCTCCTTGGATTCCCATCAGTACTGATTAATGTAAAATAAATAAGTGAAATTACTGAAATAAGTAGTGAAATTAGTGTTTTGTTTACTTTCAGAAGTGCAATAAAATAACAAAACCAAAACAACCAAAGCCACATGCACCAGCAGCTAACAGGCCCTAAAAATCAGTAATTTTTGGGTCAATAGTTCTCACCTGGTAAAATAACAGAGCTGGAATCTTCATGAACTTCCATCTCTCCTTCTCTCTCCTCTGTTGGATTTTCAGATACCTGCTCCACATCTTCCCTCAGCTGTGTAGTTAAAACAGTGGTTCAATTTCCAAACATGCTCTCAACTTGCAATTGTTGGAATTTCTATGGTACAAATAAAAGAGGCTCCAACTAACCAAATACACAAAAGCATGCCCCCAGTCCAAGAGCACCCAACATCTGTTCCACTTGTTCACAAGACAAAGGCTACATTTCTGTAGACTTAGAGCCAAAAATTAAGTGACTTGCATGCTACAAGTTTAACCTTCTACCCTGCTGCTTCAACAATAACGTCACCTTCCCATTCAAGCTCAAAATAATTACTTCCCCAGCAGCTCCAACACACTTTAACCCCACAATTAGGACAATGTTCTCTGACAAGCGGGAACTTCATTCTGTCACAGAAGAATGTATTTTTAGGCATAAAGAAACCACAACACATACCAGCAAACAGAGCATTAGCACTTCTTAATAAAGAGGTACAAAAAGCACGAGATGCATTTTGACAGGTGTAAAGGCAAGGCACTGAAATAGTCTCAGCCACACAGGTGGCTGGGTCATTATTAGACAACAGTCCAGTATCTCTCTATTTCTGGTCCTTATTTGATCTTACTGTGCACATTATTATATATTAGTGGTTATGCAACTAATTAGTCTTCCAGTGTTTCTGAAACACCAACAGAGACCAGATGTTTTCTTGTTTTGCTATTCAGAGGTCTAGGCTCAAACTGCCAGGCCACTTCTGTCAGAATCAGAAGTTCGTCACATCAGATTAGCATCACATGACATTGTGAAGCACTACAGATTTTATACTTCATAAATACAAAGTATCTCTTGTGTGTTTTCCAAGTTTGTTTTTGTGGTGGGAACTGACACAGAGATTACAACAATGCACACCCATTAGCTTTGTTCCTGTTTCAAGGAAAATGGGGGCACAGTTAATGCTGCAGCTGCACTCAATGCAATTAAACACTACACCCCTAACTTACACAACAGTAACATGCATGTACCCATAAGGGAGTGCTTTTATTTCACCCAACTTTAATTCAGTACTGAAATCATCATTATGCCATTACCAGATCATCATTAGAACCTATTAGGAAAGAGTCGACTCATTTTATGTTTTCAAAGTTTGACGTAAAGTCTCCATCACCTCCCGCTGTATTTCTGTATTCATTTCCACCACGCTGAGCAAGATGAAAGCAGTTACCAAGCTGTTTTTAAATGCTTAATACATAAATGAAGCATGATTTCCCACAGCATGAGGCAAGAAGTGAACAGGTAACTTGTAGGCTAAAAACTCAGCTCATGTGCGAGACTCTTTCCAGGGTCCAACTGAAGATACCTTTTTCAATTATCACCATAAAATAAGGGAAAATTAAAACTCTGCTCCTTTCTGTAGGAACGTGCTGGTTCTGTTTGATTATCTGACCCAAAATAGGGTACTCTGACCCAAGAAAGGTACTCACTGTACCTCTTGTACTAGTTATACTAAATCAGCTGAGAAACCAGCTCCAATTATACTCATGCAAATTGCTGATACCAGAGCTGACCCAACAAATGTAATATAAGTTACATAAAGCCACTGCAGTTCCTCAGCTGACCCCCACACCTCTCTGATTCCCCAAGTACCGGCTGGGGTTGACTGAGGTTATTGGGAAGGTAAGTGAATTCTATTTCTGATGGCAAGGAGATCCCAACACAAGTTTAAAAAGTACAAAATAAGAAACATTTCCTATCCTCTCAAGAGGACCTACGGCAACTTTTTTCAACAAGCGATAGAAAAATTATCTTAGAGGTAATTTCCAATCAAAATGATTCTGTGATAGGCCCAGAAAACACAACCTTTCAGATGTTTCCTAAGAAACAAACAAAAAATCCCAAACAATATGCAACTATGTTTTCTTATCCCGGTTCACAATGTTTCACAAGCTTTTCACACATAAAGCCAGAGAAGGACTGCAGGCAAGAGCAGGACTACTGAGTTTGCTTCAGATGCAGTAAGCAGGTTGAGCTGATGTGTAGGACCTGCTCCCTAAAAACAACTATATTTTACTGCAGATCCTGAACACCTGAACTGAGAAGAAGTCACCAAGATCCCAGCACTGTGCATGGCTCAGCCACTGTGTTCTGAGCAGCACACAGCACCCTGACTCTATAAGGCAGACCAGCACAGACCTACAAACCCAATCCCAGTGACTGGGAAGCCAGCACAGCACTACTGCAGGACAGCTGATTCCAGTTCACACTTGCCACTCCTCCTGGATTTGGGAATTCTGCCAACAGTGAATCTGGTGCACGCCAAACAGGTTCACCCTCACAGGCCAGCCCTTTGATAAAGGGTGAAGCATGGTGCCAATCAGAAGGAATAGAGATTGCAGGGCAGTTAAGTTTGCAATAGGATGCAGAGCAAGGGCAGGATGGGCATGAAGCAGGCCTTCACTCAGCATTCTTCTGGCTTCAGCACACACACCTGAGGGAGAAACAACCACAGGAACCTGCCCATGTCCCAGCAGTTCTTTTTCAGTCCTATATACAGAAAAGCACTGGACAAACAGAAGCTCAGAACAGGTAACTCCAGCCATCTGAGCATCCCTGCCAGGGGTAGAAACAACTAAGACTGCTGAAGGTGCTGGAGAAGGAAGGGACACACAGCTGCTGCACTTACACACACACACACCCTATCTTGACTCCTGCCACAGTTTGGGATAAACCCAAACATATGGAGCAGTGTCAGTGGTGGCTGATACTTAAGGTGGAAACACAACATGCATCATCCACTTCCACACTTCAGGTACTAATGCAGCTTCATTAACTCTCTCAAGTACCTTCCCTAGGTACAAGCACACAAGTCAATCCAATCTTGACAGTGATGGGCTAAAACCCTTCCTACTGGATAAAACTCCTTTAAATAAAAGGAGAACTTGTTAATACAGGCTTTTTGCTGATCTGCTGACTCATCACCTTCCAACGCCTTCTAGCCTGGCAAAAAAACCCCAAAAAAACCAGAAGCTGAAACTAAACAGACAGTACCACACTAAATTAGAATGTATTATAGCTGAGCCTCAAACCACCCGTCACGTGCAGACGAAGGAAAATATCTACATCCCTTTTGCCTGCAAGAAACAAACAAAAGTGCTCTGCTGTAACTATCTACCGCTGCTAACTTGGCACAAATTGCTTGTGGGTCTATTAGGAGAGAGAGGAACGAGCAAGGAAGTCGGGTTTGAGCCGAGCCTGTACTTTGATATGCAAACCAGACGCTGCCTCGGGCTTTTGGCAGTGTGATAAAGCGTCCTTCAGTTTCGGATGCGGGAGCTCTAGTACCCAAGTCCCTTCTCACACCCGACAGACCATCCCCCTGCTAGCAAACCCCGGCTACAGAAGCCAGCTGTACGCACCTCACGCACCTGAAACAACCGCTGCCCACTATTTGGACCACGTTCACAGGTAAAACACGGAACCGTGCCGGAACCGCGCGCACCCGAGCCACCCGCTCCTTCCTGCAGAGCGCAGCTGCCGAGCCGAGCCGAGCCCACGCCGGCTGTCCCCGCTCGCCGCACGGGGAGCCCCGGGTCGGGCACCGGCGGCCGGTCAGCCCCCCCCCGGTCCCCCGTACCTCCTGGTAGGATGCGGACACCTCTGGCTTTGGCATAGCATCGGCGGGAGCGGGGCCGGGCAGCGCCCGCTGGGCACCGCACGGGGCGGGGCAGCCACGGGCAGAGCTGAGCCGGGCCCAGCTGAGCTGAACCGAACTGAACCGGGCCGAGCTGCCCCGCCCGGGCAGGGCCACGCAGGCGCCGCCGGGACCCCCGAGCCGCCCGGCCCTTCCCGGCCCTGGGCAGTGCCCGCCCCTTACCGGGGCTGCCGGGAGGTGTAGTCCGGGCTACTCGGCACACGCCTAAGGGGCTGCTGGGGAGGTTGGTGGCAACATCTGTCCCTCCTCAGAGGAGCCTTTTCTGCTTGGCAGCGCAAACTCTGCTAACACAAGCAGACTTGGAAAGCCGGCTCCCCCAAGCTGCCCAAAATATTGGCCTTTTTTTTTTTTTTTTTTTTTTTTTTTTTTTTTTTTTTTTAATTTTCCTGAGCTCAAGGATGTTGCCAGAACACCGGAACGCCAGGCGTACTTGACCAGCAGACAGAACTCCTGCGGGAGTCCTGGAGTGAAGAGGTCATCACTCAAATTTGGAACCCTTTTCCAAGGTCTCAGTTCAAAAATAGTGTTCTCAAGGGGGTCAGTGCCAGAAAGCACAGAAAGCTCAAAAAAACCCCAGGTTTCTGGGATCCAGCATCACCCACCCACACTGTGCCTGCAGCAATGGGGCACTGCAGGAAAATAAAAGCCAAAACCACGTAAGGACTGATTCACGAGCCACGCGGCCACAAATACCTACAGTTTTGTGGGGGTTCTTTTGTTTTGTTTTTTTTCTTTTTCTCCTTGTCCAGCACGGAAATAATTGTTCATGCTTCATCATCAAGGAAAAGCATGTGCAACATTTTTTTTTTTGCATTGAGATGCAACACTGTAAGGGAGTCCCTGCTGACAATCATTTCCCTCTAAGGCCCACACTTAGTAAATCAATAACCAAGATTTCAGTTCCTTTGACAATAACAATCCTATGATACATTTGAATTATATATAGTCAGGAAGAGTGGATGCTGCAGGATCAAACATCCTGGCTTTAGATCCTTCAGATCCTCACTTGTCAGCACTGCAGCGAGGGTTGTGATGATCTGTGTATCCGAACTGCAAGAAGTTTCTAATTTTCTTGATTCTATATACAATGATAAACATCAAGCTTTTTCTTCTGCCAGCCCTGAATGTTCCCCCGTGCCATATTTACAGCATAGGGAAAACATGTAATCTGAAAATTTCCTGTTTATTTTCTCCATTCTTTGGCTAAAAATGTCTGGGTTTTTCAAGTGACTAAGATGAAGCCTACACTGCGTGCACTGATTTTGTGAATAAACACAGAAAACAGCTAGCAGAGACACTTCAAGAGGGTAAGGAGGAGGAAAATTGAGAAATCTTTTATAATTAGGTGTCTCTTATGGTGCCACCAAGTCCATCTTTAAACCACGTCCTTAAGTGACACATCCATGCTTCTTTTAAATACCTTCAGCGACCACCACTGCCCGGGGCAGCCTCTTCCAGTGCCTGACCACCCCTTCTGTGGACTTTCCCTAATATCCAATCTAAACCTAAAAATCTAAGAAAAATACCACGATCTGAGGCTGTTTCCCCTTGTCCTATGGATTGTTACCCGTGAGGAGAGGCAGACCCGCGCTGGGCTGCAGCCTCCTTCCAAGCAGTGGCGGGGGGCGATAAACTCCCCCCCCAAGCCTCTTTCCCCTAGCCTGAGCACGTCCGGCCCCCTCAGCGTTGTTCCCGGCTGTTGTGTGAGCTCCGGGCGCTCTCCCCGTGTTCCTTTAACTCCAGTCCCGCCCCGCTCCCTTAGCGGGCCTGGGCCGCGCCTCGGCCCGGGCGGTGCGCGCTCCGCGCCATGGCGGGCGCTGCGGCCCTGCTGCCCTGCCAGCCGCTTCTGCTGCCGCTCCTGCTGCCGCTGCTGCCGCTGCTGCCGGCCGCCAGCGCCGAGCCCCAGCTGCGCTTCAGGCCGCCGGCCGAGGCCCCCGTACGGCTCTTCACCGAATCCGAGCTGGCCAGATACGACGGGCACCAGGTAGGGCCGGGCCGGGCCGGGCCGATCCGTCGCGCTGTGCCGAGGCCGGGCCCGGCTCGCACAGCCCAGCCCCGGCGCTGCCGCCTTCCCTGGCGCTGCCGGTGCCCTGGAGGTGCCCTGGAGCCGCCCTGGAGCTCGGGTTTGTCGTGCTCTGCTGCCGTGCTGCCCCGCCATCCCTCCCGCCCTGTCGCTCTGGACATCTCTTGCTTGTTGCAAGCAGTCTGTGGGAAGTCTGCAGGCACCCGTGTGCTGCAGCCTCCGCCCCTCAGTCCTGCCGCCCGCTGCCGGGGCTGATGCTGCGCACACACAATTTGATAATGGGGTGCCCTGTGCCCATTTTACTCGCCCCCTGCTTGGCAAGGTGCTCCCGCCGGAGAATTTCAGATCGTCATGAGTTGGAACCAAAGTTAATTTTCTGTCAGTAATTCATTAAACCGTGACTTAGACTTTTTAATTTTTTTTTTTAACTAAGATTATCAAAATAACAAGACGGTTTTAAGTTAGGAGTGTTTAGCTTCCTGTGATTCAGAAGCCTCAGCAGAACTCCAGACTCAAAACTATAAAGTCCTGAAGTCCCGTATTGATACGCATCTGCTTCTCTTTTGAAACACTTGCTGTCTGACCTTCTCAGGGTCTTCTCTAGATGCTTTGAAGAGACTAACCAATGTCTGACTAAAATTACATCTTATGTATAAAACACAAAGCAGAAGCACTGGCTTATTAAGTAAAACAGATGTCAGCAGATTAGATTTACGTGTGTTTATGTATTTATCTTTGTTTCTTAATCAAATAATGCTGTTGGCCACACACCCTTTTATTTTGGGCAATATCCATCTGCATTAGGATTAGAAAGATGCAGGAGACAATCTTCAAGCAGACTAGTGTGCAGGCAAGAGGCGACTTGCAAAAGGGACTTGCCTTCTGTGGTTGTGCTATTTAAATTAAAAAGATTATCTCATTGCTTATGGTTGAGTACTCAAAGAATATTAAAGACAGTTTAAAGCACAAGCAAGAAATGTCGGGAGAAGGAACATGTATGGTGGTATAACAAGGGTAAACAGACAACAAAGAATTTGTGTCCTGAGAGCTTGCGGATCTCACAGCTGAAACAAACTGCTTTTTTCCTGTGCTTAAATGCTGAGGATGTATTGATGGCTTTCCCTCCAGGAAGGACAGCCCATCTACCTGGCAGTGAAGGGAGTAGTGTTTGATGTCACCTCTGGAAAAGGTTAGTGTTCTTCCCCTCTGCTGTCTACTTTGCTTTCATGTTATTATTCAGTCAGTTGTTTTTAAGTATTTCCAGTGTACTGGAAGCCTGCAGTTCAATTGCAACAAAAATACGCACATGTTCCTCTTCTAAAAAACCATGATTTTCCTCCTCTGACAGCTCCCTTACTAAGGTTCTGTCTAGAACTTAGACTGGTCTGAGATCACAACATGTAGACAGACAAGCCAGCACCATCCAGGTAGCTTGGGCTAACAAAATCTGGAATACACTTCCCAGATCCCTGAGTCCTTGCCAGATGTGGGGTCAGGCCACATGGAAGTTATAGCATTTTATTGCCCTGGGTACATGAACTGAGCAGATCAAAGCTGACGTGGATGTACCCACTGTAAAGTATCAACACTGCTTCAGCTGCATCTTTTCCTTCTGTGCTGGTATTCACAACCCTTGCTGTTTGTGCCTTCCCTGAGCACTACAGATGTTTTAATTTGAACTCCTGGTGCTTAATCCAGATTTGCTATAAAAAGTTTGAAGGGACTGTGAGGCTCTTAGACACTTGCCTTGATGTCATCACAGGTAAACTAATGGCTTGTTACTGTGTTTGTAGTAACCTTGTCCGAGCATACACGTTGGGTTGGCTGGTCTACAAATCCTAAATTAGACAAGGCTTGCTAATTCTGGAGTCTTCAAACGTCTTACGAAAATGTAAAGCACAGCTCCCTGAATAATAGGTAAATTTTAAGAATGCAGTATAGGAAGTTCAACAGCTGTATAACCCCAAGAAGGAGGAAATCCAAAGTCAGTTCTAGAAAGAAGAGTCTTAGACTTGAGTTTTTGCTTTCAGTTCACTGACATTTGGTTTACAGGCTGGTGAAGGGTAGAGGCTGAACATACCCTGTACGTTGCCAGATCATCACTGGATTTTATTATTTTTTTTAAATCTGACAGAATTTTATGGAAAAGATGCCCCATATAATGCTTTGGTTGGAAAAGATTCAACAAGAGGAGTTGCAAAGATGTCTCTGGATCCAGCAGATCTTACACATGACACAGTAAGAAAATGGGCCATCAGTTTAATTCCACTTCGCAAATTTTTATTATTATGCAAGATGACGTGTGATGATTTTAAATTGTTTGTCTATTTATATAAATTCATTCACATATTTAAAATCAAAATGCATTAGTTCTCTTTCGATACATAAAATACATTTACTGGTCATGAAAGGTGCTAACAGCCTCCAAGAGAAAAGTTTTCAATTTGTGGAATCAATACAACATCTGTAAGCATGTAAAAGGGGAATCACCTGCTGTTTAAAAAGATGCTCACAAAGACAGTGAATACCTTTCTTTGTCAATTGCTTTGGTGTATCCTGATGTGGCAGTGAATGCTGGCTGTGGTGGTGGGTTGATGCTTGTTTGACCTGAATACCTTAAAGTTTTGTCAAGGCTGAGTTTGAATGGAAAGAATAATATTACAGGCTGTACTATCAATTTTGTTCATCATGCTCTGCTGTGTAAACCCAAAAGTTGACCCTAAGGTTTACAGTAATAATTTTTTTAAAAAGCATGTAAACATCTCATTTTTATTTCTTTGAGACAGGACTTTAATTTCCCTATTTCCTTTAGACAGGACTCACAGAGGAGGAACTGAAGTCCCTGGATGACATCTTCAATAATGTTTATAAAGCCAAATATCCAATTGTTGGCTATACTTCTCGGCGAATTCTGAATGAGGATGGCAGCCCCAATCTGGACTTTAAACCTGAAGATCAGCCACATTTCAGCATTAAAGATGAGTTTTGAGGAACATTTTTGTACCTAGAGGATGCCTGGGAAAAGGCACAGTAGAATATTAAATTAATTCCCTGTGTTGTGGAATTCATTACTGCAATTAACTGCCATGAATCATTACTCTGCTCAGAACATGTGTGTGTGTACACACATAGCATAGAGGAAACAAACAGGTCCATAGTAGTGCCATTCACCTGGGCTGTTTGCTGGGAATTTCTGGAATTAATTAGCCTGCAAATTCTTTCTGCCAGGATTTCTCTGTTAAGAAGTGTACAGTGTAAAATTGCATTCCTTAAAAGAGAGAAGAAAGCTTTCAATAATTGAAATATGACTGGTCTTTTTATAAATCCCAAGTCGTTTCCCACTCCTTGGAAAAGTGTGAATGAATTATTTGGACAAGCTAACATCAGTTCTCTGTGCCTCATGTGAATGTAGGTAGCACAAGTATAGACAGGTGCAAAGAGGCTTACATTTTAAAAAGCATTTTGGAATTTAATATTTGATGAGATATGCAGCCACTCAGTCTCCTCAAATGCAGTTACTGTGGAGTGCTTCTGCAAAGCCTACAGCTGTAAACTGAGAAAAATAAATCTTTTTTCCCCCCATGAGGACTACTGTGACATTTTAAATAAGACTATTATGTTAGGTTTGGATAAATTACACTTTACTTTTTAAAAGTAATTATTGAAGATGTCATCTATATTAGATTATGATGATTTCCTTCTACCTTCCTGCAATCTTTCTCTGACACAAAGAGGAAATCATAGCCCACTGTTTGCCACATACTTACAGCACAAGTTTATTACAGCAGTTTAGTGTCCTGTGGATGTTGTTAGCGTTTTTATATATTACCAATTTCAGCTCTCATTTTTTATGTCTCTTAGTTTTTCTTTGTTCTTACCCTGGCTTCATCACTGCTGTTTTAATGACATGTGCAGTGCTATGTTCCTCTAAACCTGATACAAAACTGCAGATCCTGCAGGGTGAAAGCAGACCCCCTTTATGGCATTTTCCTGGCAGTTTTTCAGCAACAAGAGGAGTGTAAAAGCCTGAGCTGTATAAATTGCTGCTAACCCTGACTTTCACTAACTTCAGTAGAATGTGAATTGTCCCATATGTAGATTTATCTGCTGCTGTCACCATTTTGATTTGTATGGGAGAAACTAAGCAGCTGCTCCCAATTCTGTATTAATAATGCAGATATAATAAAAATATGATTCTGTGTTGTTCTAGTGCTTAAGCTTTCTATGAAGGAAAGAGTTTTTTAGATGATTCTCCATCTTCTAGTTTGCAGGGGACAGCTACAGCTGCCTGTCAGTTGAATAACTAGAAAAGCTGTCTCTATGTATTTGCCTACTCTTTCACAGTGTTACAGATTTTATACTAGATTTGTTTTGTGTCTCACCACTAGACCACTTCCATTTTCAGGAATGAAACTGCCACTGTTGGATGATAGCTCTGAGCAGAAAAAATAAACCAGCATCTAAGAAATTACTATTGCTTCAGATAGTGATTTTTGTGTTACTATATATTATTATTTTATTACTGCTGACCTTTTGATTAGAGGCCAAGAGCAGCTGGGAGTTTGCTCCTTGATGATACCTGTTGTCTTTGTAGAAATGCATGTGGGTTTGGTGGTTATGCTGGTTGGTTGTTTGCCAGCATTTCACAAATAGCTTTTCAGTGCCTACTCGTTTTGCCCTTCTCCTCCTTTCCTTGCTTGCTTCCTGATGGGGCAGCTTCAGTAGCTGTGCTGCTGTGACTACTATAGACCTTGCTTCATCTGGGATCACAATATCCAGGTGAAAAAACCCTTGTAGCTGGATTGCAGCTCATCCTCACTAAGTGGCTCAGTGCTCCTGTTGTCTTCCTGCTTTTCCTGTCCTCCCTATGAAATCACCTTTGCTGATGTGAAAGCAGGTAACTGAGTTTCTGCTTGTACTAAATTTCAGGTTCTTTTCAGTGAGGAAGTGCTCCTGATGCAACAGGAAATGGTGATATAAAACCCCTCTTGTAATGCAAGAACCTCAAGAATCCAACCTGCCTCTCACTCTTGTCTGTGAGGGAGATGCTTTAGTCCTTCCTTTCTGTTTTTAAAGATACGGTTATCATAACTGAGTGCACTTTAGAATGCAAAGCATTTCCTTTTTGGTTTTATTTCCATTTGGAAATGGAAGGTTTCACATTTAATCACTTCCTAGGCTATTTCACTTGGGGGATCCCACTCAATAGAAGTGTTATAACAGTAAGGCTTTTAAGTGGACATATCCTTAACACATTCTCACTGCCTGTTTTTTAAAGTGCATTCAGAGTACCACAATATTTCTTTTAGTGTAGTATTTCTTTTAATGCAACAACACTATTTTACTTCTGAGGTTGTTTTATTTGCCAGTGGCTTGAAATTTGTTTTGCTTAAAAGCAGACTGTCTTCTATGGCTGCTTTGTTCAGGCAGCTGCATTTTCCTGACCTCTGTGTTATTCCAGTAAAACAGGTGCCCTCATGACCTATAAATTGCACTCAAAACAAGCAAGCTGTGCAAAGCTGTACTGTAGCCCTCCTACTCCACACCTCCTTTGGAGAGTCTAGAATTTCTTTTCAATTTGCTTGCTGCTTCCAGATAACATTGCAAATGTCATTATTTTTGCTGTGTGCTTCCAACATGCATCTTGCTAACTTAGGCCTAAGGTTTCAATGAATTGCTGCACCAAGAATTGCCTTCCTTTAGTGTTTAATAACGGTTTGCTCTTCAGAATGTTAAGAATTATCAGATGGGTTCACATACCTAGATGATGCATAATCTGAGTTGGTGTTTCCCACCTGGCACTCTTTTCAATAGTTCCTCACTTTGACCCTAGCACAGGATATTTGTGACAGGATAAATTCTATCATCCCTACTTTAGGAAGGACTTCTCTTACTGACAACTGAAGCATTAGGACTGCAAGTATAAGCAACAAAAATTCAGTAAAGGGTTTGTGAAATGCAAATCAAAGTGGTGGGGGTTTTTTTGTTTGTTTGGTTGGTTTTTTTGTTTTGTTTGTTTTCTTTTTCTTTCCGTTTGTAGAGAGTGCAGTGAAGAGAAATCCTCCTAAGAATGAGTTATTAGTTACTGCATCCTAATCTAAGCAAGGCCACCTGCTGGAATGCAGGGGCTCTGAATCCTGAAGATTGAGCTGCTGATATTTTTCCAAGAATTTAGGATAAGACATAAAGTTATTTTTGTCTATCCATAATGTGGATATGAACACCACTTTTTTATAGCCCTTTGCCAAAATATTAGTCTTTCATTGGCTTAAATCAGGTTTTATATTGGTTTTCTTCTGTAGAAAAGGCCTTGAGATCCTTTAAAAACTGCAGCTTAGGCTACTAACTTTGTGGTCTGATGGTATCACAGGCTGTGAATTCATCACAACATCAGTGTAGGAATCAATATGGGATCCCAGTTCAGATTGCACTTGTCAGACCTGCCAGACTTCCATGTTTCAGTAAAAATTAAAAGAGGATACTTATCTGTTTAAGGATGGTGCTTTGGAATGGAAGTAGCCTCAAAAGAGTTTGTAAATCGCCTCCTTTTACTGTTGTTTCAAAGCCACTGTCAGGCAATACATTCAATAAATGATAGTTGGAAAGGTATTAAATTGCTGTCATTTTCCCTTGTAACATTCCTAAGAACCTATAGAACAAGAAAAAATGGTTCAGATAACTTTCACATATGTATTGTGTCTCTTATAGGTGAATGTATTCATCTGAAATGGGCTCAATGTAATTTGCATTTGCTCAAGAGAAAATGGAAGAGATGTGGAAAGATTCACTTAGGAAGCCCAATGCTAATTTTTCAGCTAATCTGGTTGAACTGAAAGGAAAAAAGTGAAAAAAACATCTGACTAAGTCTGTGAGTGAAAAAGCTGCCATTCAGAAGGATTCAGCTGCACATCAGGAAGATGTGCTAAGCAGCTCTGATTAGTATTTGCATATTTTCAGATGAACACTTGCTATCATGAAATCCCAGAACTGATGTAAGCAATGACAATCACACACTTTGTTACCCATCATCCATTTATTCCTTTGCCTAATGTTTTCTTGTCCATGCAGGAAAAGATACACAAACCATGCAATTTATATGCCAGATCAGTGTCCCATAAGTAATATTCATAAAAATGCATGTGAACCTATAACCTGAAAGCTATTTACATGGCATACAGAATGGCAGTTTTCAAACAGACTAGTACTTGTCCGTGAATGCTTTGAAACAAACAAAAAATCACTAAACTAGTACATTTATAGCACTTCACTCAGAGCTCTGTTTGTGAGTGCCAGTTCAGACAATTATAATGTACAATGTATCTGTCTACTTTGGAAGAAAAATCAGTGCTATATCAAAAGGTGATTTTTTTCCCTTCTATATTCAGTCAGTGTCAAAGACATAGGTGTATGATAGGTGGGTATCACTGCTAGAAGTACTCTAATAGCATAGGCATGATTTTGACCATGGCATGTCCAAAAAACTCCTAACCCAGAAAACAAAACAGGTGGGACATAAGAATTTATCTTAGTGTGCTACTGGGACAATTTATACTGGCAAGGTAGATCTGGCAGAGAAGGTCTGATAGCAGTGCTTCCTATTTTTGCTTCTGTCAAATATGGCAAATAATAAAAATGTAAACTTGTACCCTTATCCATGTGTTGGGCTTTATATAACACCTTCTGGTTTAGCTTTTTTTCCCTTTTCAGTAGAAAGTGTGAGTCCTGGTTTACTTGTTTACAAAACTTACATTTAAATCTTGGCTTGGGTAATCTGTTGATGAGAAATCCAAACTAAGAGGAACAGAGATTAATGTTCTGTGAAAAATAAGAGCTTGTGCACCTGGATGAACTGCAGAGCCACAGGAAGTACTCTTGAATAAACAATTTCTTGTAATGTTTCCTCTAAGTTATTTGTAGCTGTTGCTATCAGAAATTTTGTACTCTTGATGAATGTTCAGCTTACCATGTTCTGCAGTACTTTTTGACATGACTCTTTATCATTCTGACATGAGATATTATCATTCTGAGAAGTTAAAAGTTTACAAGAAACTGGGTGCAGGCCATCTTGGAGATAAGCCAGCCAAGAGAAATCAAAATATGACCTAATTTTCCCTCTACTTAAAGAAACCTCTCTGAAAAAGGAAATCACTGTCCCAGAGTCTATATTTTACCTTCCAGATTTTCCTGAAAGTTTTCCCATACTGTGCAAAAGCAGCAGATAAAGCCTTGAAAAAGACTTGAATCTAAACCCTTGCATTGTGAAATTTTTAATCCACTTCTTGGCATATGTCCTGGGGCTTTAAAGATTACAACAACTCAGGTAGTGGCGAACAAGAGTCAAACACATGAACTGAACCAAGCCAGGCCTAAGCTAGTAGGAATGTCTGAATGTAGAGCTGAAACTTAGAGCTTTCACCCTACTGTTGTAGACAACATTAAAAAACATCCTTAAAGGTAGCACTTGTTTCAGCCAGTTTGGGCAGACAGAATTAGATGATGACTGAAAACTTCCTCCTGCCTTGTTCTGTGCTGCTTTGCAGGGATTCTAAAATCATTTGTGTTAGATACACAGAACTTAGTTACCAAGCAATTCACTGCCTGGAGGGTAACTTTATAGATTAAACTGATAACTGGTTCAAAATAGCCATGGCAGATCAAGAGTATCCTAGGAAGGTTATTTGCCTCCTTAGGGGCTGTGGTTCCATAGCTTTTATTTTACACTGCAAATAAAAGTCCAGGTAAACTCAAAATTATTAATTATATTTATCCCTTTATTAATATTTAAGTTTGAGCAAAACTCCTAAAAACATTACTAATAAGAATAAATATCGCTCCACAAAAAAAGCAAAGTGTTCATTCTGAACTGTGCAGCACACCTAAATATACTTAAGGCAAAAGTGGTAATCACAGGGATTACATGTTTAAATTGAGGTTGCATTCTTAGGTAACACATCTTGGAAGTGCCTCAGGCATCTTAAGGATTTATCCTTACTTATTATTTAACCATCCTCTGTACTTTAAAATAAATGCAAGACTTTTTAAGAATAGGGCAGTAGGACTTTCAAGGTATTTGTGAAGTATTTTCATGTTACACAAAGACAAATGTACATGTGCACCTGAGACACACAACAGACAGATCCAGCAATTTAGACAAAGGCAACAGTCTTGCAGTCTTTTAAAACATGTTGTGTTCCATATATTTCTTAAACTGAACAGATCACAACAAAAATGATAGGCAGAAATGAGCTTGTAGGGATATCTGAAAAACTCTGTGTTGTGTGCAAAAGACCAACCTATCAGTTTTAGTGAACTTGACTGCTGAGCCTCTGCGACTCTACACATTAAAATACTATTATTGTCCCTAAATTCCTTCCCATTCATCTGAGTGGTCTCCTTTGAGTTTAGCATGTCTTGCAGGTGGAAGAAAACAGGCTGCTGAAAGGTTCAAATGTGAAGCAGCAGCGTATCAGTGGAATACAATGATGTGAGGCAGAGCAAAGGAAGGGGACTTACAAGAAGCAGCAGGAGATTATAAATAAATCACAGGAGAGTACTCTTTTAGAAGAGGTGAAACTTGCTGATGCTCTCAGAGATGAGGTTGAACTTGAGAACAGAAAAGTGTGACAACCTCCTTGGATACAGTTCTGGGGAAACCAGCATGAATTAAACAGCTCATACTGCTGGCTCCTTGCTTGACAACCTCAGTCTCATATTCCAAAAATATTATGCCTTTGCCTTTGATACCTTGCAGGTGCCTGGATTCATGGAAAATCACACTGCTGCTGTTCAGTCCATAACTTATCAATTTTCCCCATTTTGTCTTTAAATGATGCCCACTGCAGTTTAAGAAAGAAGGCTGGAGTTCAGCCAATGAAGAGGTGACCTGGGACACAGAAATGAAGGTGCACTTCTCAGCTTTGTTACAGCTTTGCCATCCTTAATGATAGGCTTCCTATGTGTTACATAAACTGGTGAGAGTTTTCCTTGAATTCCTTGTGACTTTCATCCCTGCTGTGACTTCCAGCCTTTCCAGGAAGGTGATGTTGGCTGGACATTTGGGCTGGTGGCACCCCAAGATGGCTACAGTATCAAGAATGCTACTTTATGGATCTCTAACTTTTACTTTCTTCACTCCAAAGATGTATCACTTTGTGGTGCCTTCATCTTTCAGCTGAAGTGAGTATGGTTTACCCCATGTTGATCCAAGTAACACGTATTTATGGGAAGCTTTAATACATAGGAAAATAGTTACAAACCATTATTCTACAATACTGTAGCTCATTTTATTGCAAGCCCTGTTGGAGGCAGTGTGTGTAAATTCCTCATGGTACTGTGAAAACACAAATATAACCTAGTCTAAATCTTTGAAATGTATCTGGTTTATGTTACCCTTAAAAAAACTCCTCCACTAGGCTGTTTGATTTAAGAACAACAGAAATAAATCATGGTTTTCCTGGTACTAGCTGAAAAATCATCTCACTGAATGTGTTTTCTTCACAGCTGAAAATCTGCTGGTCACTTGTATTTTTCATTGTGCTCACTGATGATAGTCACATAGTAATCACTGGAATACCTGCATTAATTATTTACATAAACACTTTTAAAATACTACTTTAATATATATGCACATATATATAAATATTCTGTTTTCAATGGAATTGAACTGAAACTAGACAGCTAGCACTATGTGGCTTGAGAGGTCTCCATAAGCTACTGGAAAGCACGTCTTGATTTATAGATAGAGTTTGGAAAGCCAAATGAATTCTGTAGAATGTTTATATAAAAGCATTACTCTCCATAACTTCCTCTTACTGGACTGTCTTTTCATTTATATCTTTTTCCATCAACTCATTTAGATTGACTCACTGCACCTAAAAATAGTTTAGATTTACTTTATCTTTTTTATACTCAGAATAACACCACAAAATGGATCATGCCTACATGCAGTTATCTGAGGAAACCTACTCTGTTATTTCAGTTCATTCCTTTTGGAGTATGGAAATCACTGAACCACATATTAACTTAGTATCAATTTAAATAACCATGAAAAGTCAAGGAAGGTATGTGCAAGGATCTGATACCCACTTAAAAATGCAACAAAGATTACTGTCTAGGACCTGGAGAATGTCTCACCTTTAGATATCCTTTTAGAAGCAGCATGGCTGCAGTGCTGTTAATAGAATCATCCCAGATCTCTGTTGGTGTTACTTCAAATAAATCCAGGCTTCTTGAATTGTAATTCTTTTGCAATATTTTCCATGTAGCAGGAGGTACATGTAGCTTTACACCACAGGAGCCAAAGGAGGAACTCTGTGAATAACAAGTTCTTACCCTGTCTGGGACAAACCACAAAACAAAAACAAACTCAAATGTAGTTTATTATTCTGCGCCCTGCAATATTTTTTTTAAAGAGAAAAAACCCAAACCAAAACAAAAAACCAAATCAAAATTAAAAAAAGGGATTAGAGGAACTTCAGAGTGAAAAGTGGGACTATACCTGCACACCAGAGAGTTGGTATGAACTTTAACAGTAAGGCTTGTACACATTTGTTTACACATTTTCAGACAGCACAAAACTCAAAAAATATTACTTTTATTATTAAGCACTTAATCCAAGGGAGAACAGCATAGATATAATTTATCTACTGTTATTTATCTACTTCAGAAAACAGATTTTTTGCCTCAAGCTATAAATCATTAGAGCCTCTAACTTTCAAACAGCGCATCACAAATTGGCTTTCCGGTTTATAAAAATCATCCTAACACGCCTCAGCACTGTTTTCTTTCAAGAAAGCCTACAGAGAGCCAGCTGTCTGAGCTG
Organism: Cinclus cinclus; assembly: GCF_963662255.1. Classification (NCBI taxonomy): domain Eukaryota; kingdom Metazoa; phylum Chordata; class Aves; order Passeriformes; family Cinclidae; genus Cinclus; species Cinclus cinclus. The sequence continues at coordinate 90,482,646 of NC_085048.1, forward strand.
GTTGTGTTGCTAAGTAAGATTTGTGCATAAGTGTCTCTCTGGGAGTTTTGTTTTGGTTCTGTCATTTAATATTCATGACAACCACCATTAACCTGCCAGCTGAGCTGCCTTAGCATCCTGCCTCCAGACAAAGTCAAAAGTTTACTCCTAGCCCACACAGCTCCTTGAAGCCTGCACTTCCACATTACTGGCTATTTTGGCTTGCAATTCTTATATTTAAACTAACAGGATTAAAAAAAAAATCCAACAACAATAAAACAAACCACCAGAAGAACTGCTAGGGAAATGATAAAGCAAGAGCAAGAGCATGTTCAGTATTCCTAGTTATTGATGACATGGTTAAGCAGTTAATCCGATCATTCCAGCTGATACAACAAGGTTTTGGGAAAGCTGACAGTTCAGCCATGTCCATTAATAATAAAATGTGAAGGGATAAAAGGGGAGGGGGGAAATCCTTGCTTTTAAGCTGCATGGAATAAACTGTACCACCTTAAAATTATTCATAGCCCACTGCATATCTGTCAAAACAATATATAAATATTGGGAGTAGTAAATAATTTCAGTGTCACTAACAAGAAATATATTCATGCTAAAGCAAATTCTGTAATTACATTATTATTTTAATGTACATATTTTTGCATCAAGAATGTCTGAATAGTCAAATGACGATTAACACTCTAGACAATTCAATTACACACAGCAACTTGGAGAAGTCCAAGGGATGCTCAGTCTCAGCTTCCCCAGTGTGGCAGAACAAAATACATAGCAGGACTCCATCTTGCCAGCGTGGGACAAACTGAAAAGCCCTTGGAGAATCAAAAAAACAAGAGAGTGATACGAGGAGGAGGGAGGAATCAGTGATAAAAAGAGAGTAAGAGGAGAGAAAGGACCCCCACAATCAAGAGAGAGAATGGAAATGTTGATGTTGACAGCCACAGCAGAGTGAGGGAAGTCCAGAGCCAGCCTCACTGTGTGGCTGGCTCCTGCCTTGTTATTTCAGACTAGTGAAGTGGGGAAAGAAGAAACATATGTTTTAGAGTGAACTGTTGGGAATTAGGTATTGTTTTATATTGCACTTAGTGATTAGAATAAATATATATTGAATCATATTTCTCCCTTTAAGTTCCTGTGATGGTTTTTGTTCAACTGCAGCTGAATGGACAGAAGCAGGGAAGAAGAGGCTTACTTGTTGCCTGAAGGAGAAAAATTGTTTTTCCTTATTTTACTCCCACCCTGCAACAGAGAACCAGGGATGGATTTGTCAAAGACAGCAGTTAAGGGAATTAAGAGCTCACTCTTCCATCAAGACTACAATATTATTTTTGCTAAGGAGGCATACACTTATTTTCTAGAGGGATCCAGTCCCCCAGGGGTGTTAATAGCAGCAATGTACTTCCAGAGTTAGCTTTCAAAAATAAAGGTTTGTGTAAAAGCTTCTACATAAAACTTCAGACAACAGATTTCTGAAACTTGCCACAACTTTAGGAATGTTGGAACAGCAAAGAAGAATAGAGCAAAGCCCTCTTCATTTATATCTAATGGGCATCCCAAGAGGGGGATGCAGTATTGTGACCTAGATCACAATTCACTGGCCCTTCCTGTGTGGAACCAGCTCAGCCCTGATGGGGACAGCCCCAGCAGTTTTCACCAGTCTCTTCCCGTGCAGTAACCAGAACTGCCCAGTTCTGTTTCAGCCTCCTGCTGCCATCTGGAGAAACAACTCTGCTGTCTTTAGGCTGCTTTAAGGCTCTGGCAGCAGAAAGTCCATCAGGACTCGAAGCCTGTCATGAAATCCCAGCAACAAGTCCCAGTTTTCTAGCATGTCCTTTCCTAAGCATGATTCTATGAGCTGTGCAATAATAAGGTTTTCCTACACCTTTAAGGAGAGGAAAAAGCTCTTATTCCAAGTATGACCTCTATGAGGCATATACATATTATCCTGTTTATGCAGAAAACAATGCTTTTGTACTTTTAGTAAAAGTTATCAATTAAGTGCCTTAACATTGGGGAGGGGGGGAGGGAAGCAGCAAAAATAAAGGAGAAGCATCTCCTACTGCATACCAAATAGCAACTCAATACATGAAGACAAATAATTCTCAGACTTCTTTCTGGAAACCACTTTTTGGAAGATTTTTCTCTTCTTCAAATCCAGCCATAACTATGGCTTTATGACAGTGTGTCATAGCTGTTTCATTTTCAAAAAGCCAGTGTGTTCCCATTAGACTGCTTCTGATCTGCCTATAGCCACAAGCTACACTTGATACTGTTTATTTTCTGTAATTTGTGAGATCATGTTTCACCCTCAAGAACATTTCATATAAGTATTGCTCTACCCACTGTTGATTCAAAACAGCTAAAGGAACTAGGAACAGGACAGCACAGTAATAGGCAACAGGCCTGGAGACAAAGTTTAGAGAAGATTGCAGTTCAGAGAGGAGCTGTTTCTGAACAAGTAGAAATCACCTACAGGCAATTTTCCTTGTTTCTAGGAGCCTAATAACTTTGATATTTATGAAACTCTTAAGCTTCTCCTTTGGAAACAATCATAGCAAATGCTCATCCAGGTGGTTATGAAGCATTTCTTTCTTCTCTATAAAGTTTCTTTAGAAGTAATGGGAAAAAAATGTAAGAAATGTATTCTTGGAAATGTACCACTGAGGCAGCTACAAGAGTATTGACAGCTTGCTTCACATTTCAGTCCACATTTTTCAGGAACTCCCTACTAGGAAATTTTATTAAATGCAGTAGTAAATTTAATTTAGAAAGAGTGCTGTTTTCACTGTATTTTTCTTTCCAAATGTTTTCCTAGATGGATGCTTTCATAACAGTACTTTTTTGTTTGTTTGCTCTGTTTCTATGCAACTTGAAATCATAAACCAATTTTCAACTGGTGTACATCAATAGAAATACAGAACACCAACTGAGCTATGCTGAATTTCACTGTTTTAGAATCCAATCCCCCCTCTTTTCCCTAGACCACAGTAACCTCCTACAAAATCAACTTTAATGTTTTCTGTGCTGCTCAAAAACCTTCGCATTTTACATTCTTTAGATTAAGCACCAAAAAATACCTCTCTGATTATGAACATCATTACATATCCACTTTTCTTCCATAATTCCAGGCTTAAATGGATACTTGCTTTTGTTTAAAAAAAAAAACTTTGGAACTTCAGAGCTCTGTACTTCACTGCACATCTGTGTACATTATTATCCCTTTCCCTTCATTTCTTCTTTTGAAAAATATTAAGACTTCCAAACTTCTGGGAGTTTTGACAAATATTGTTGCAAGATACAGATGAGATAACTACTTATGAACCTGAAGCAATTGCTAAATCTAGCTAAAAGCTATTGAAATGAACTATGTGTTTTGATTATGCTTATTCTTGATTTTGCAGGGGAAAAAACCCCAAACATCCCCACCCCCCACATTCAAAGTAAACATAATTTTCTAATTTCATGCTAATTTACATAATTAAATAGCTCTCCAGGGGTTTCACTGCCAGTCTAAGATAACAACCATGCAATCTGGCTCTTGCACAGAATAACCATTTCTGATTATTGTTTTTACACATAGGCAGGATTAGGCAAACATCTTTCTCAACACAAGCCTGGCAAAGCCAAAACGCAGAAGGACTAAGGGATTTAAAATATTTAGTATATCAAAATGCAGATTTGTCTGCTCCAGAGTTTAAGAATGTGGCAGTGAGCACCTCCCAAGTTTAATGCTTAGTTTAAACTGTTAACCAACACTTCTGATATTCCTTAAATTTCACTGTGATAAGAGAGACCAAAACTTCTTTTCCTGCCTCTTTTGCTGAATGACCTCAGAGAAACCCAGCAGAAAATGGAGTGGAATGAATCCAGTTTGTAGTCCTAGAGAAGAAAACGGGTTTGAAATATGAGTGAAGATGCAGACAAATAGGTATTTGCCTCCCAAACACCAGCCAGAATACAAGCAAATAATAAAAAAAAAAATCTGAACCATGTGGATGCAAACACAAAAGTGTGTGTATGCAATTTTAGCAAAATTGTGTGGCCCAGTCAGAAATGTTACAAATATAGGTAAGAAAACACCCCAAAAGAGTGAAGCACTTTGTAGAATGACCCTGAATTACCACAAAGAGAGAAAAAAAAGGGAGCGAGGGTTTTCTGAGCATAGCCATGACTGAAGAGAGAGGCTTGGGATACTGCCAAAAGAGCTGTTTCCTATTGTCTTTTTTCCTGCTATGTTCAGGAAAACAGTACCTCAGTTTAATCCTACTTTGATTACAAAGAATGTACACAAAGATACATCATTTTGTATAAACATTCTTGACATAAATAAACTAGAGAAGCTCAAATATTGGCCAACCACTAAAGTCAGAAGTTATGTAACTCCTTTCATATATACTGAGAAAAATATACACAGGAAAAGAAATCCAGAAAAATCCTGAAATACCAGACTTTTAGCATTCAGAATTTCTAATCTGTTCTTTACCTTAAAGAATTAAAGATATTATATGAATACAAGGAAACATACTATTTCACAACATACAGATGAAACTTTCTGAAAACAGTGTGGAGAATTGAGGAATGGAAAAGATGTCCTAGTCATTACCCTACCTTGAATCTTAGAGCTCTCTATTACATTCCAACCTAACCCCAAATTCCCTTATTAGCCGAGCTAGATCACTGAAACACAAATTCCCTGCACCCACCTCCATGGGTCCTTCTGAAAGCACTGCCTGGGGCAGCACTCTGCTCTCCCCTGTACTGCCCATCTCTGAGAGCTCTGTGCTGTGCAGCAGTACACGACTCTTGGACTCTGCTCAAGTCAGACACCTTGAGGTTCTCAACCTGCACAGAACTTCTGAAGCATTTTGCTGCATTCGTGTGTTTTTGATGCCTCAAACAAACAATAATGTGCAATAATGAGCTGATAATGTGCCTAGAGAAAGATTTCCAGCAAGACAAAGACCTGGTCCTGTACCCTTGACTCACACAGGAAACCAAAATTCTCTCCTAATGCCTACTTTTTCAGAGCAGGATTTCATAGGAAGTTCAGAATGTATGTCTCTCTCAATTCTCTTTCAGAACAGAGAAAGCAGAGAGTGCAGACTCTTCCAGAAAAGGGAAATCTAATTCTTGTTTATATGAAGTTGCTCCCAGCTTAATTGATCTGGACCAGAAACCCTTGGCATGAAAAAGAACATTTACCTGGTGCATTTCTTCTAGCCAGCCGAACAGAGTACTTGCTTAGCTATGGTAACTATTGAGAAAGGCATTACAAATTTTAACTTTTTTTTTTTTCCAAATAATCTCCAGTTATTGACAGCAGGTTTAGTAGAGTGGCCCAGAGCACAACTGAGAAGAATGGGGCGGGGAAAAGAGTGCTCTTGGAAGCAAAATGCATTTCTCATCTCTTAGTCTCGGTGATACCTCACAATCTCTTGTGTTGAGAGTTGTGTCAATCATCCCAGTCAGCTGGGCAGCAGTGAGCAGCTGGCCTCCCACAGTGACCCATTTATCTTTCCCAGATGCAGGCTCATCACTCTGAAAGGCTGGTCCTGGTCCATGAGAGCGGAGCATCAGAGACATCCAGCGGCTGCAGCGTTTAAGTGCATCTTTACAAAGAACTGGAGGCAAACTCGGCCACCCTCTTAGCCACTCCATGACCCTGCCTCCTAAGAAAACATTTATGAGCCAACTGCCTGACGTACAGAAACAGAGAGAAAAAGATTCCAGTGGCTGAAGCACTACTTTAATCTCTGCTGTGCGGTTTTCATGCGACCTTACAGACTTCCTCACTGCATTCTCAAAGTCCACCCGTGGGTCTCCCTTTTTCTCTTAAATTCATTATTTTATTTCTGAACTCTGCTTGTGAATTGGGATAGATCTATTAACTTCCATGAAGCTACAATTTTATGGGTCAACCCAGGATGGCAATCCAGTGCTTTTCCACTCAGACACATATTTCACTATCTTCTATTCTAGTATTTTCTGTAACCTTAACTCTATTTGTACTACTTATTTTTATCTGCATGGTAAATAAAGCTCCCAGTTAATACTGATAAAAATTCCAGAGAATCAGTTGTAAATCCTACTAAATGGTTTGATCTTCATGTAAAAGAAAAGAGAAACAAATTATTAACCTTACTAATAGAAAGTAGTAGTATCTACAGTATTTGTCACTAAAAATTCCATGTCTTTCCTGCTACAACTGAACTATTTCTTGTACATAAAATATAGCTTATTTGGAAATATAAATCAGCACAAAAGGGCTTATAAACATAAAAATTTGAAGACAAGATGAAGAAATGGAAGGAAAACACAGGGACTTTTTTTTACTAAGTATTAGCAATATTAATTTAGAAATAATTTATTTGGAAAAATCAACTTTGTCACTGCTACATGTTCAGTACTTAATTTTTTAAGGGCTTGACCCTTACAAACTTGAAAGATCCATATGAAAAGAGTAAGGAATGAGTTAAGTCTTCCATATTTAGTGAAGTAGTGAAGGCAGGCAATTGCTGACTTCACAGGCAACAATGCAGGATAAGGAGTTAGAAATACAAGTAAGGGATGTGTTAAGAGAAAAGTGCATCAGTCAATAGGGTAAAACCAGATAATATGATGTGATGAGCCAAAATCATCAGGATATGTTACTTATGAAAAAACTGACATACCCAATAATTATTAGTAATTAATAACAGACAGGAGTCAATGCTGGAACCAGGACTGGTGATCTCTTTCTGTCTTTTCCTCTCTTGAATTAATCTGTTCCTTTCTCTCTTCCCTTTCACCCCATCCCTTTATTCCAAAACCACAGCATGTGCTTATACAGTAGGTCGGGCACCATCACACCAATTTCCATGCCAAGTGTGCAATTCACTAATAAAACTTCCTGGTTGTTTGCAGACTTTTGTCATTCCTTTTGCCTGCGAGCATTTACGAATCTTAGGTTCTTTACTCTTAAGGCTGGGACATCACAATCACACAGGAGGGGAACCAGATGTGTATTGAATTCTGAGCAAACCTTCAGGGTCTCAAACCCCTGGATGTCAGTGAGCTGTCACACCCAAGGCAAGCCAGCCCTGCAAGCAGCTCTCTGGTTTGGGGCACAGGCACACAAGGATGTGGCTTGCCTGAGCAGTCTCAGCCACTACACTCCTGCATGTGAATTTTCTTCTATTAGAAGAGCTATTAATTATCAGGAGGGCACTTGGTAGAATTTTCACTTGTACATCAATACATTATTAGTAGTACTTTCTAGTTATTGCAAAAGATTTTATTTTAAATTTAAAGGTTAAATCAACAACTGATTAATTATCAATCATTTAATCACTTAGGTCTAAACATATTGAAAAGCATATTCTAATAAGCCTACATGAAAAGTAAATATTTTTCCTGAGTTTTCTTCTACTTTGCAGTAAGAATTTACCAAAAAACAACTTTAAAATGGTGATCTGTATTTGGCACGAGGTCCCCTTAATTTTGTACAAGCATTTAAAAAATACAACTCCTGAGACAGGATTCTCTGAAAGAACTTGGGTCCTATTCTACTGGGAAATAATATTACTGGTTTTGCACCACATAATCTTGTTACAACCAAGCCCCAAACACTGTGATGAAGTAGCTGTTATTGTCACTCCATTCTCCAAAAATAAAATAGTAGGAAAAAAAGCTACATCCAGAATTTCATCAATAATTTACAGTTGAAACAGAGCAATAACTCAGATTCCTTGACTTAATGTTTTGCACTTTTCCAACAAATTTCCCTCCATTTGAATTCAAGGAACAATACAAATGATTACTGAGACAGCCAACTAAATCTCAAAACTAAACCTGAAGACAAATTATGTCAGTAAAGTCCCAGTATCACAGTTCAAATCAGCTTTGTAACAAATTTTCTCTGTTAAGAACTTATGATAGAATCATAAAACGGTTTGGAATGGGACTTCACAGATCACCTAGTGCCAAATCCCCTGCCACAGCAAGGGTATCATCCACTATCCCAGGCTGCTCAGAGCCCCATCCAATTTGGCCTTGAATACTTCCAGGGATGGAGCACCCACAGCTTCTCTGGGCAACCTGTGCCAGTGCCTCACTGAAGAATTTCATCCTGATATCTAATTTATGTCCCTCTTTTTTCAGTGTAAAATTGTTTATCCTTTCCCTATCACTATCTGCCCGAGTACGAAGTTGCTCTCCCTGTTTTTTATAGGCTCCCTCTAAGCACCATGAGGCACAATGAGGTTTCCCTGGAGCCTTCTCTTCTCCAGGCTGAACAAGCACAGCTCTCTCAGCCTGTCTGCACAAGAAAGGTGCTCCAGCCCTCTGAGCATCTTTGTGGTTCTCCTCTACACTTTCTTCCTGAATGTTTTTGTTACTTTTAGGCAACCTTTCCAGAGCCAGAAGAGCACCACAGGCCTTCAGTGACAGCGTTGAGGTGTGAGTGGCACAAAGGGCACAGAGAGGGGCACAGAGAGGGGCACAGAGAGGGGAACAGAGAGGGGAACAGAGAGGGGAACAGAGGGCACAAAGGGGGGAACAGAGGGCACAGAGAGGGGCACAGAGGGCACAGAGAGGGCACAGAGAAAGACACAGAGAGGGGAACAGAGGGCACAGAGTGGGGCACAGAGGGCACAGAGAGGGGAACAGAGAGAGGCACAGAGAGGGGCACAGAGAGGGGAACAGAGGGCACAGAGAGGGGCACAGAGAGGGGCACAGAGAGGGGCACAGAGAGGGGCACAGAGAGGGGAACAGAGAGGGGAACAGAGAGGGGAACAGAGAGGGGCACAGAGGGCACAGAGAGGGGAACTGAGAGAGGCACAGAGAGGGGCACAGAGAGGGGAACAGAGGGCACAGAGAGGGGCACAGAGAGGGGCACAGAGAGGGGCACAGAGAGGGGAACAGAGAGAGGCACAGAGAGGGGCACAGAGAGGGGCACAGAGAGGGCACAGAGAAAGACACAGAGAGGGGAACAGAGGGCACAGAGTGGGGCACAGAGGGCACAGAGAGGGGAACTGAGAGAGGCACAGAGAGGGGCACAGAGAGGGGAACAGAGGGCACAGAGAGGGGCACAGAGAGGGGCACAGAGAGGGGCACAGAGAGGGGAACAGAGAGAGGCACAGAGAGGGGCACAGAGAGGGGAACAGAGGGCACAGAGAGGGGCACAGAGAGAGGCACAGAGAGGGGAACAGAGAGGGGCACAGAGAGGGGAACAGAGAGAGGCACAGAGAGGGGCACAGAGAGGGGAACAGAGAGGGGAACAGAGGGCACAAAGGGGGGAACAGAGGGCACAGAGAGGGGCACAGAGGGCACGGAGAGGGCACAGAGGGCACAGAGAGGGGCACAGAGAGAGGCACAGAGAGAGGCACAGAGAGGGGCACAGAGAGGGGCACAGAGAGGGGAACAGAGGGCACAGAGGGCAGTGCCTGGCAGCGCCTGGCATGGAGAGGAGGCTGCGAGCAGAACCGTGACCACGAGAAGGCGGCAGAACACAACCTCCTGGAAATGCTTCCCTGTCGGCCGGGAGACTCCTGGATGTAACCCAGCTGAGGAATCTGGCAGCCTCAAGATAAAGGGCTTCCAGAAGTCAAGCGAGGAGCAGAAAAGCAGGGTACATTGTGGATGTACCGGGACATGGACGGGCGCATCCACATAAACCGCACCCGAGGTAAGCCCGGGGTCGAGGGTGAGCGCCAGGCAGGGCTGCTGGGGTGGCTTTGCTGCTTTGTCAGCCTGGGGCTAACAGATGTCTTAGAGGCTCTTAACACCGCTAAAATGCTCTCTCCTGGTCCTCTTCTCAGGCAAAATCCTATCAACCTAGATGGGAAAATTGCCTACCTGAGAAATGAATAAAATCAGAGGAAAGGCTTCTGACAGTTGACCAGTTAAAAGATCATACACAGAACTGAATGGATCAATGAGTTTCTATTAATACAATTATTATAGCAAACAGCAGGGGATAATTATTGTTCTTTATTCTTTAATATCATTAGCTTCTCATAGTGTCGTACGACACAACCCTGATCCCACTTAGGTTTCTGAAATCACGTCACTGAGCATGCAGGTTCCTTTTGATTTCTGACTCTGAGCCTGTTTCCTTAGATCCCAGGTGAAGGGAGCTTCACAGCATCACAGGGGTTGAGCAGGTATCCATCTACATAAGGACACCACTGTGTGCTTGGGCAGTAACAGCACAGGAAGAACTTGGCACTGGAAAAATAGAAGTGATGTGGGCGAGTGTGGTCTCAGGTAGGCAATGCAAGATGCCTGCAGGATAAGCAGGATTTGGTTGTCTCTCATTAATTTTGTTTAATGGCACAATCAATCTCTAGTGAAGAAAAAACACATACCACAGAAACACAATATATAAACATAAAAACAAACAAATCAAGCTGCCAAAAGGAATGGTTAAAATGCAGATTACTTGAGCAGTGGCCTGAAGCCAGCTATTTAACTATTCCACACTCTGATGGAGAGCAGGCTGTGGTTGTATTCCATTGCTACCATCACCTATATCTATTTTTCTATGTAAGAAATGAGGAAGTGCACACTTAGCTGCGAGAACTCTAAAGAGAAAGCACTGGATAAAGAGCAAAATCTTACTATACTACACCTGGAAAAAGAAAGGCAAGGAACCTCTGTACCAGAGGGAATTAAAGTTCAGGGAAAGTTGTGAGATACCCAGGCAAGGAGTGCACAGGCTGTGCAGTGAAGAAGACAGTCCAGGAGGGCTGATGTGCAGCACAAAGAAAGGCAGATTTGAGGCCTGTGCCTAGAAGGGACACACATCTATGCAGCACCACAGGCCACTTGCACCATCTCCTGTGGCAGCAGTGCCCAGGGCACAGTGGAGAAAAGGACATGAGATGGCTGCACCAAAGATCAACAGTATTATACAGAAAAATTCAGGTTAGTTAGTGCTTTTTTTTCCCCCTCTCTCTACCAGTGAATAAACTCACATCCATTTCATTGTAGCACAGCCTGCTCTGTCAGAATTTAGAAGCAAGGTGACTCAAGTTCAGTCTGCTACAGAAAAAAAGGGATCTGAATGGGGATCCACAGACCTCTGCTTTTTACAGATCTCTTTTGATCTGTAGGTCTCTGTTTTGAGCAAAATAACCACATGTAGCCCAGAAATTCACAGGAGAGCTGGTTACATCCTCTTTCCTGCTGCTCTGCACCAAAACAAGGTGTATTTTCACAAACTTCTCAGTAACAGTGCTGGCTTTAACAGCTTGGTCCCTCCAATCTTCTCTCACCTTACACCACAACCTTACCTGTGCCATTACTGTACTTGCTGGTACAGGCACATGTTGAAGTGAATTGATGAAAATGAACCTCTCCCACCCCTTCTCCTCTCCCCAGGAAAGTTTTTTAGAAAAAAATAATTAGCTTCCCAATCTAACTCACTGTGCAGTCACATCAGCTGTTACACTGGCACAAGTGAATATGTAGGTGATGGTGGCAGCAGGCAGGAATGAGTGACATGCAGATGACACTACTGTGAGAAAGAAGGGCTTGTGAAACCACATTCTCATGGAGGCTGAGCTTGATCATTAATCACCGAGGAAGCACATTTGACTTTGGCACCAGTCAAGCTACTCAGCTCTTAACATTTTAACCTGAGTGCCTCGCCAAAACTCAGGTGGTTCTTCCAGTTAGAAGATACTGGTAGAGAATTTAACTCCAAAACAGTGCTGCTTTAATTAACTTCACAAATAATAATTAGTTTTAACTGTTAGTTTTAATAACTGGCATTAGTTTTTATTTTCAAAGCATTTCACTTTCACCTAGCTCACTGGGCTTTTCACTCCATCACTCACAGCACAGCTGCAAAGGTTGCTGGATCAGCCTTTGCCACAGTGGAGGAATGGGAGGGAGCAGCCAAGGAAGGAGTGGGACTCTTCTGTAGTAGCTCTGCTGCTGAAAGCACAGGAACTTTGCTCAGTGCCAGACTGTTCTCAGGAGGCGTCTGATGCTGTTTCCAGGCTGTGCTCCACAATTTCAGCCTCTCAGCTCTGCCAGCTCCAGGTACTCAGCCTCCTTGAGTACTTGCACTCCAGCCAAAGGGTGAGAAACCTCCCACGCAGAGCAGGCAGAAACAACTGAATTTACTCTTTGTTTTTTTTCCCCCCTCACAATTTATTTATCAGCTCTACTTTCAAGATAAAACTAACAAGCCCTTTTACAGGGTCAGATCTTTCCCAGCTGTGCAAGAATCCAGCAAATGAGATATGAACGTGCCCTCAGTGGATAAAGCAGGATGCTGCTCTGAGAGCTCTTGCTCAGCTTTCCTTTACTCTTACCCAAGATAAGCTTCCTACTCACTCTGTGGTTTTTCTGTTTAAATTTCCAAACTCAGCTCCTTCTGCATACATGCTTCCCCCCCACACACCCCAAGATGACTTAATATTGCCCATTAGTACAATTTGTTCAAATATTCAAGTAGCCTCTGCTAATTTTTCCCAGAACTGATGACATACTTAAGTATCTTTTAAAACACAGTACCATTTCTTTAACATAAATTTACAAGAAATAAAGGGCATCAGTAAAAATAAAACCTCCTGATTTCAGGAAACCCTTCACATACAGTCACACATGAAACAGCTTAAAATGGTTATAGGAAAGGAGATTTTATACAAATAATTATAAAAAACAAACAAACAAACAAAAAACCAAACCAAAACAAAAAATTCCCCCAAACCAAAAACCTCAGGGAGAATCAACAGTTCTAGTTTCCCCCCTACACACTACGTTCTGATCTCAAAAAGATACAAGGTCCATGCCTATCAAGAGGAGATAAAATATTTATGATCCTATATTGCATAATGCCGCACATTTGAAGGTAAATAGTTACAGATATTTTACAGAGACATTCTCTCTCTTCACAGTTTTTTCAGTTCATATTCCAAATCAGGTTTTAAAGCCTTCATTTAGCTGCAGAAAACATAGTGGCTGCTAGAATGAAGCAATATTCAATACATGTGGTGCACGGTAATTCCAAATATGTGCACTGTAAAACTTACAAAATTTACTCGGTACCACATAAATTAATCTTATATCACCTGAAGAGAAAAGGCTGAAAAATACATTTATTTAGACTTACTTCTGCTAAAAAACAACACCAAAAAAAAACAATCTTCAGGATGGCATCAGACAAATGAAGTTATACTGAACCCTCATGTCCCGCAGTGCTTCTGCTTGCTCTACTCAGTGTTTATTTTAATTTCTGAGTGCATCAGACAGGCATTCCACTAGTAGGTGTAGTAAGAGAAAACCAAACTCGAACTCCCTTTGTACAATGTACAACTTGCAAGCCTGGATGCCTACATAAAGCCAACTAAAGGTCAGAGCAGAGGAGCTGTAATTAAACTTGTCATTTAGAAGAAACTCAGGCCTCACTCCAGAAATGTATCAATGAAATTGCTTAGCTTTCAGTTGCTTGAGTCCTATAGAGAAGGTCAGCAGTACTTTTCTGGATAGGATCCTAAATGTGGATTGGGATTCCAAGTAGTCTGCAGCACATTCACTTGTGTTTCTGGCAGGACTGTTTCTCTCTTCACTCCACAGAGCAGTACCCAGCCTTGGATTGCTTAACACCCATGCAGCCCCCTGCCCATATCACAGCTGCAGATGTATGGGGCAGTTTTAAAGCTTTGTTCTACATGATTTGTGAGAGTTATGGTTGTTGCCTCAAGTAAAAGGTAGTACCTCTAGCAGATGGACCTTCGCATTTCCATCAGGATTGATAAGATGGACTCTTGTCTGCTCTGGGTGAAATTATGGGGAATTACCCAGTTTTAAAGTTTTGCCAGTCTTGGCAAGAAGGTGTAGTAACAAAGGCCAAACACCTGAGCTGGCCTGATGCACTTTTTCAGCCCTAAAGGTTGTTTTTCCTTGTAGGAATGAGGTTTCTGTCCCATCAGGATGAGGGAAGCATGCAGTGTTGCTGCACGCATGGGACCAGTGTGCGGTGCAGTCACGTGCGTGTGGTGCCTGCTCAGGGACAGTGTGTTACTTCCCAGAACTGCCAGCACAGCACCTTCCCACAAGCATGAAACTGTCTGTGTTGGAGGGGCAAAAAAATAAAGAAAGAGAAGATTCCCTGATTATCATGTTACATTCCTCATCCTGTCAAGTGACCCACTGGGCTGTGGCGAAGCAGGGGAAGCTGCCTCCATCCCACCACATCATCGAATTTGGTGGTAGCAGTTTGCCAAATGACTGAGCAGATGTGGCATTTTAAAATGTGTCAAGTTTGCCCCTGGACAATCTGAGAGAAAAAGCAAACAGAACTGACCTAGGACCTTCCATCATCCTGATTACAATCTGGTGATTATTTTTCTCCAAATTTTTGTTTGCAACATGATTTTTCCCTCCCTGCCTTCGTCCGACCTCTGCTGTGGGAATTTTCCCATCTCCAGTGCCAGTGATGGGACAGCAAGAGCAGAACTGCTGTTCTGGGTCACATGAACTGTCACAGAGACCCTGACCCCAACCACAACTGGGGTTTCTTACTGTGAATCTGGGGAGGCAACACATGTTTAAGCTGCAGCCCTTCATATGATCACAAAAGTCTGAAGCAAGCACATTCTCCATCTCACGACCAACGCACTGGGTATGATTGTGCATCCTATTTCTGCCTAGTAAATATCTGCTCATTTAACTTTTTATCCCAAGTATTTTTGGGGGGATGCAGCCTAAAATTGCACTGTGTGTGATTTAAATGAACTGTACAATTTCCCGTGAGAGTCCATCAAGTTATATTGCAACACCATTTCTGTTGAAGTGATTTGCAGCCTTCTTCATCTCTAGTAATTTGTATCTCCACAGAACAGATGGCAATCTAATAGAGGAATGCACAATCACAAATACATGGAGGATTCACTGCCTATACACAGTGAATCAGTGCATGATTCACCCACTTTCATAAAACAGTTGTGACCTTTCACCTGACTACTTCCTCAAACAAAATACAAAGGAATATTAATAACATATGGAAACCAGGAACCAACAAACTGGGGGAATAATAATAGCTCATCTCATGATTTTTTTGCTATTTTGCTAATTCTTACTCCATGCTCTGCGTTTCTCAAATGTTTCCGTCATCTCTTGCTGCCCTTTGGCTACTTAACCAGATCCACTAAAGCATAGGTTGCTCTTTGTTATGAAAGAAGTGAAGGCAGAGAATACCTACAGGCCTCGCTAAGGGATAAGTTTTGTTTTAAATATTAAGAAATTAAACACTATCATAGGAATAATATACCAATCTGCAGATCATCCTGTTCTGTATTTTAAAAGTAACAACACATATACATACAACTTTCCTTTCTGCCCCTTACAGTGTAAAGCTGATAACAAGCAACCCTGATCACCAAGATCAAACTTTATCAACAGACACAACTTACACTGAGAATTAGAGAGGGCAAAGTTAACATGCTACAATATTGCACCACAGATGTTTTTGCTACCAAATATGAAAAAAATCTCAGGCATAAAATTAAACACGAGCAAAATCCTTTCAGTAAGCTACTGGCAATATCTCTCTAATAGGCATTTTAAGATAATTCATTAAATATCAGAGAAGAAGCCCTACCTGCTCTCTAGAAACATGAGGTGATACACACCTTGTATTTTAAATGTTATGCAAAGCTTTAGCAGAAAGATTAAGCGGCACCATTCTCCAAACCCCAAACCAGCAGAACTGAGATAGAGGACGAATATCAGAGCTCCACTGGATTCTACCTGGACATCACACATGTGAAAGAAATAAAATAACGTGGTAAATCTGAGAAGCAAAGGCTAAATATATTTTCAAGGGACACCATCCCACAAATATTCTGCAAACAGTGGAAAAGTTGTTGTGCATTTTCCTCACAGTATGTAAGACTTTGTAACCTGGCGCTTCACAGCCTTTTCTCTTTTCTTTTCTTTTCTTTTCTTTTCTTTTCTTTTCTTTTCTTTTCTTTTCTTTTCTTTTCTTTTCTTTTCTTTTCTTCCTAAATCAGATCAATCAGATCATGTATTTCTTAGTAGCTTCGTCCGCTCAGGGATCACAGTATTTGTGAGCACCCCAAGCTTCAGAAGAGGTGGTTCCTTGGAATGCCATGGAACTTGCTGGTTGCTACCAGGTGGTGCTATGAGTTCCTCTCTTGGAGAGCCAGTGGAGCCCACGGAGTGTTAGGAAACCTCCAGGGAGTGGCAGAAGTATGGAAAAGGCTGACTACTTATCAGGTGATGTCACCACAGGGATGGTTTGCAATGGTTAATGATCCAAATTTCCAAGGAAGTAGCTAGAAGCCTGTCTTGCAGGCCTCAGAGGCACAGTGCAGCATCTCCCTTTTCCCATGGGAATGTGGTGGCAGTTTGCATCACCCAGTGCCAACGCTTCCACATGTTTGACAATACAGGGGATCAAAACAAGTCAGCCAAGGAACCAGTAATGGATATTTGATTTGTATTAAAAAAAGCCTTATAAACCTTGTAAGGAATTGTGTCTCTTTACCCTCGGCATTCTACCAATAAGTAACAAAGAGCTCCCATCCCAAACAACACACCACATCCACTGCTGACAAGATGCCACAGGAGGATGAAACACAGGAACAAGATGGGGATGGATAAGTACAAAAATAGCTTGAAGAAAAGCAGAAGTCCAGAAGTTCCCCTTTTTCTGATAGTTGATTTCTACCTTCTGTCAGTGTGGCACAAATGCAGATGACTGAAAGTGCTGTATTCATCCTTAATGAGAAATTTGCCTTTGTCTCACTTGAGACTCTGTTTCCCCATTGCTTTATCAACAAAAGACTAGCGTAGTTCAAGCTGCTCAGATGTTCAAAGCCTGATGCAAATTCTGAAAAGACAAGGAATGTTTGGCAGTTATTGGAATGCTGCAGCAGGCAGGTAGAAGGTGCAAAGTGCTGAAATACTCAAGCCTGCAGTAAAGTTTAACCACACTATCAAACACAGCTGTACCAGTCACATGCTGGGGATTTCCCAGCTGCAGACTCCCAAAGCACAGGAGTTTCAAACAATTCAGTCACTATGTAATCAGCAACCATGTGACAATTTCATTTTCTCTTTCAAAACATCCAAACAAGTCTGGATTCAGAAAGACTCTGTGGCTCAGCCACTGTGACTCTTAGTACTTTTTCTACATTTATCATGTTAAACATAACACTGCTACTACAGTAGGACTGTACTGTATTATTACAGAAAGTCCTTCTGTGATCTTCATTCCGGAAGGAAATAAGTATCCTTATGGACTTATGAGACCCTAAAGATTACCTTAGCAACATGATCTGGACAAATCACATTGAGACCACAGGTTAAGTGTATCACACTCAGACACTAAGTTTTTTGTCTCCATCACTGGAGAACATGAGATTAAATATGTATAAGAAAATGATTGCTTTAACAGAGCATAAAATAATAAGAATTAGAAAAATAAAACCCTGAATTTAAAAGCTTTTGTACATCCTAATTCTGCTTGGTTATTGTTCCTCTCTTCCCTCAGTTAGAAACCAGACTGAAAGCCCATGAAAGAAGAGGGACAGTTCAATTTTGCCCACTGTCTTTTCCTCTGCTCATCATCTGTGAGTATTCTGGATAGGAAAACATACTGAAAGAAGTAATTATTTACATCTAGTTTCCTTTTAGTGTGTGCTAATTGGCAGGTTTAATCAGGAATATATTCCTAAAATAATTATTACTAAAACAATGTTTAAGAGGTTTAATTGCAATATATGTGTATTAAGGAAACAGTTTTTCCTGGGAGTACAGGAGACAGGAGAGCCTACAGTGATGATTGTATTTCAGGAAGGAAAGAGGAAGTCAGAGGGGAGAACTGTGCTAAGGGCCCTGCCCCGGGAAAGCATTTGATTTAAAATAATACTTTAAAATACAGCATGGAGGCATGCCCAAGCCACATTTTTGCTTTATCTCCTCCGAACAGCTATGGTTTCAGAATGCTGACTAAATTTTCACTGTAAAACATGCAGTGTGCTCTACTCCTGGGAGCAGCCTTTAACATCACTTACAAAACAGCTGGATGCTATAGCTCCCTCAACACCCTTTGTATCACCCCTTTTACTTTACAACACGCTATTCTAAAAGAAGAAATATATACACTAGTTTGGAACAAAATGCTGACACATGCTCCAGATATGTGGGACTCTGAGCCACAGAGGCAAAATTCACTGAACTAAAAGGAGGGTCTGCTGTGCAAGACAATAATAAAAAAGAAATTAGTTTTAGTTTCTGCTGGTAGAATCACAGATTCTACATTCTTAGTATACTACTGTGGGAGACATGCTGGTGAAAACTTTGCAAAGAGAACATAATGTTGTGATGAAATGTGTCTGAAATCTCACTTCTGCAGCATCACTTCTGGAACAGATGACATTATCTTCAGAGTAAATATGATCATATGGATAACAGACAAACAAGTGCATGACTTAGGAAGACTTCTTTAACAGGGCTTTTATGAAAATACATTCCCCGTGGTAATCTTACTTCTTGAAAAAACTTAAAAAGTGGACAGTGCAAGTGTTTACCTCTGTTTGATTGGAGATAAGATGGAGTAGGCAGGAGGATGTTACAGTAGCAACACCTGAGGAAGTTGGCAAGAAAGCAAACCCAGTACATGTTCAGCCTCTGACAAACTTGAACTGGCAGAGTGTTAAAATATGACTTTTTCAGTGCTTTACATACTGAGATTGGAAGAGGTAATGAACAAGAGATCATGAAATTACCACCAATGCAAGAAGAAAAAGATGCCATTATTATTAGTGAACACTGCACAACGATGTAAAATGTGATTTAAATGCTAAAATGTGATTTAAGTGCTAAAAACCCCAACAAATGACACTAACAATGTATAATGAGTAGATAAAGCATAAAGACGTAATTGTGATATATGTGCTGCAGTTGTCAATAAACTGCAAGTTCAGAATCCTATCACAGTAATTAAAATTATAGTTGAAATTGAATTGAAAATTGAGAATTGAGAAGCTTTTTTAAGAAGAAATCTGAGGATGGTCATGAATTTGTAATTCCACAGTTGAGAGAAGGATAATTTTACCTAAAATGCTGTTTTCTTTCACAATTCAAGTGCAAGCAGAAGTTCATAATAAAAAACACCATATAATAATGAAAATAAACAGTAATCATCCCCATGAGTTAGGAGTTACAAAGGGAAAATATAATTAAATTAGAAGCATCAGCAAAAAGTCCGCAGCTGACATCACTAATATAACATGAAGAATTAAAAAACCCACAAACTTATCAAGACTACAATACCCTAGCAGCCATAGAAACCCTTTGCCAGATGGAAATGATAAAACTTTTAATAGTGGCACAGAAGAGACAGACATATTTAGAAATATTTCTATTCCATATTTGGACAGCTGTTCTCATGTCACGTGATGAAGTTGAACTATTTTCCAGTCAGGATGTTATACAACATGCATTAGAAATCAACCTTTTTGAAGTCAGCCAATTCATCTACCTCACACCTAACAACTTAGACAGAGAAGACTTGAGAGTTAATCATGTTTATTTTACTAAATTAAGGAATTCCAGGGAATTCCCATTTGACTGAAAAAGTGCTAATGTTGTGCCAATAATAACAGAGGCCAGCAGGATGACTCAGAGCTAATGGACAGTGAGTCTGACCTTCCTTCCAGGTAATAAAGCTGTTATAAATGTAATGAAGAATGGAAGCGATGGAATATAATTAATATCATCCCAGTGAACCCAGTTTTGTGACGAACAGACCTTGTAAAACAAGTCTTTGCATTGTTTGATGAGACAAGTATTTGGATGATGAAGGTAATTGTATATTTGCAATATATCTGTGGAGAGCACTTGACTTAATAGTGTATGACATTCTCATTATGAACACTGGCACAATACTATCTGTAAAATATATTAAATGAACTGAAAACTGAAAGATCTAACAAAATAATAATGAATGGAGACTTGCAACATAAACTTCAGGGCTTTCGTGAGAAGAAAATAAATATATGCATCAATGACAACAAGATTCATGAGATCAATAAGACTGTGAGGATGAAAGATGAAGATATTAATGCAGAACAATTTGAATCACTTAATAAACGAAGCCAACTCTAATTAAACATGTCTTAATATAGAAAACTGCAAGAGGAGTAGAAATAAAAGCTCCATCACTAGCCAAATCTTCTCCCTGGAAAACACATGGTCTGAAAAGTACCAGGAATTACAGGTGACAAACAGCTGACATTGTAGCTAAAAAGTCCAAACTAAAAACCAGTCATAATACATTCCTTGTATGTATAGACAAAAAGCAATACCAGCTTTTTCACTGGTGAAATGTGCTGTGAATCACCACACCAAGTTTCACACTTTAGAAAGAATGCTTTCAAAATAGAATTTAAACATTTAAAAAGCAGACAAAATTATTTGAAGAGGAAAATGTCTTACAGTGACATGTTTGAAGAAAAGACTCACTTGTTAACATTATTAACTAGCTTGACTTAACAGAACAGAAAATGCTGGTTCCTAATGGTTACTTAGTGTAAACACAAAGTTCATGTAGAAACATGGCCTATTAAATAACAAATTATTTATAGCTGAAATTACCATGGGAAACCTCAATGGCATCTTCAGTTCAAGGCTGGATATATTTTTGAGTGTTGTAGGTCAGCGTGCATTTGCCTGCTTACTACCACAGTTGAACATAAAATACTCTGTACAGAGGTAACTGGGTAATAATGACCTATGGCACAGAGAGCAATCTAACTGACCTGCTAGGTTCTTCCAGCCTTTTTTCACCCATGTGGATAATGTAAATATATTCTTCTCTCTTTGACTGAAGATTGAGCTGACACCAACATACCATTCCTCTGATTTTGGAATATTCTATGTTGAGATCTGCCACAATTCCCTAAAGATTGTCAAATCCTCAGGCTTCTTTCAGAACAGGTATTCCCTGGAAAGGTAAGGGTTGTGTTAAAAGGGTAGAGGGACGTGTAAATCCTAAGCCTTATCCCACTGACATTAATATGTGTTTTGCCATCGATTTGCAGCAGCCAGACCTGGAGCAGAGTGTTCATAACCCTAAGGAAATGGTTCTAATTTTGGGATTCTTAATTCCACACAGTTTCTTCAGGAGCAACTGCTTGTGCATGGTACAATAATAATAGTCAGACTTTCCGCTTTTCCAGAAATAACCATGTCATAAGCTGCTGCTTCCTTGTTTTATGTATTTACAGAACCAACAAGCCTATATAAAGCCTCTCCATGATTTGTTCATATACAGTAGTCTTCCTTTTGATATATTTTTAGATCAATTGCCCTTAAACAACACTTCCTCAACCTACTGAACTTTGCTCTGGGACGATGATCAAGGGAAATGCAAACACTGTGCTGTTTAAAGGACGACAGCCAACATTTTCAACAGCATTCATTGAAAGGGTAGGGTACTATGAAGGACAAAGAGTGTAGCATGACTCCAAAGTGGAGCAGCACCCAATTCATGCTCACAAACTCTGCACCTGCCCTTTGGGCAGCCTTCAGAACAAGATAGTTGTGAATTTATCAATATGCAAGAAGCAGCAGCTTACATGATCTCTCACGCAAGATGTACACATACATGACAATACATGATCTTCTAGCTTTCTAATAAACAATGCCACTTTGAAGAAAACAAGAGCTTCAAGGCTCTTTGCAAATAATTTTATCAAAGGGAGAATTGTAATAAATAAGATGACTCATAAAGGAAAAGCTGTGTCTGTGCATTCCTTTCCTTCTTTGCTAGAAGGTTTGATAAAGCTGGAAAACACCTGGAGAGGGAATTTTCCTATGGCTAGGTTGTTGTGTACTTTCAAGCATATCCTCTTAGAATTTCAGGAAGGGCAAACCTACCCTTTTCTGAATTTTTCAGTGTAAACAGGCCCAACTTCTGGTTACTCCAGTACAGGAAAATTTTCTATCAGATTCTGCCATTTCCTCCAGAGTAAGAGTTGTGGCTAAGTACAGACCTACCTGTAAGATTTTTCATGGTTTCTAAAGCTTGACTGTTAAAGCAGCAGACTGGACAAAAAAAAAGTGCAGATATCAGGACTTTTTTATTGGTTAAAGTACAAACTAAATCAGTCCTAATTATAGTACTGAGCACTGTTGCATGAAGATTTCCCCCCACGGGGTGTAAAGTACACTAAGAAAAAATCATAGTGGTTTTGAAAAACAATTTCAGCTCCCTTGTGCGCTGTGAAATCTCCTGTTCTGATTCTCTTCTGATCCCATGCAGCCAATGCATACCTTACACTGCAGAGTGCTGGTGTCAGGAGAGGACCTGTTAACATGTCCTAATCAATAATTCTTTATGAGCAAATGTTGTTTTACAATACGGATTAGTCACACAACAAACAATCAGAATATTGATGACAAAAGCAGCTGGGACAACTGCAGTTTGCAATGATTATACCTGAGATGAGAATCCACTGTGCAATAGAATTTACACATGCACCTGTTGCTATATATCAGTAAGAAAAAAATGCTGCAATTTATAAGATACCAGTAAATAAAATCTTTACAATGTTGAAAAAAACATTACAAAGTTAATTTGTGGGCTTTCTAAGTGGAAACTGTTGAGATATTGCTATGGATTGAGTGAGAGATTGAGTGCTGCTGATTGGCAGAAGATTCACAGATCCAGAATGCCTGTGTAGACAACAGAGAAAGCCAAATCCTACATAGCAGTGCAAGACATACTCAAGTTATGTCTGCTTTGTGAACAAGACATCCTCATAGAACTGATTGTTTTGCAACTCTTGTCCTGCTGGCAGAAGTAGAGATACATACAAGTGGAATATTCTGCAGCTGGAAGTCCAAAGACACTGAGAATGGAGACAAGACACAAATGGGCTTTGAGACAGAGAGTGGTACACAATGTGAAATGAGACAGAAAATTATTGACACAGAGACAGCAGGACAGGGACATAAACAGTACAAGAGAAGACATGTGAGCCTGAAAAGGATAAAAACATATGACTAAAGTCAGGAAGAGCTGACTCAAACTAGCAAAAAGTGAAAGATATACATAGAGGTAAAAGCATGGTGATGCACAGGTTGTGTATTGGTGCAGATTCAACAAGAATCCGAAGCTAAGAAAGTTGAAGCTTATAGTCTGAATTTGGAAGGTGAAATGCTGGTAACAGACAACCTTTCCCAGCTAGATGTGTTAGATGAAATTCACTCCCTTACTACTGAAATGAATGCCTACTGTGAATGCCTAAGCACCACAAATTGTCTTTCAGGATCCTGCAGAGCCTTATCTTACATGTAGTCTGGATCTTAAAATAAATAATTTGAAGAGGGTTGTGTCCGAGGATACTCCAGCAATTAACAGGGGGGAAAAAAAAAAAGAAAAACAACCCAAAAAACCTCCGTCAGTTTCTGCAGGAAAAATGGCCACTTCCCAATCGTTCTCTATTCTGACTGCCCCTTCAGAACCTTTGCAAATGGATAGAGATAAAATTTCTAGTTACTCACAAGGAATATGTCCCATCCCATGTCAGCCTGCTGGACACCAGTAACATGGCTTGCATGAGCTATGATCACGGAATCAAGACTACACAGCCTAACTAGGCACTTCCTACCCACAAATCTAAAACCACTTCCTGGCCTCCAGATTAATATTTTATGTTTTCTCCTGACTCAGGATACCTTTCAGCCCTGGATCCCACTGAATCTCAATCTACCCCTCTGTGCTGTGGGTTACTGCTGAGCCTTCCCTCTCTTGTCACAGTGCCTTGCTTTAAGAAAAATGAAGAATGCAGCCTTTGTGGCAGCACTGAGTGAACACCACTTGTAAGAAAAATATCCCAAATCTCATTAAAAAGAGACAAGCCATCTGGATCCTAAGACAGTCAGTTTGAAAAAAAAAAAAAACCCACAAAACTATTCTGAAACCAATTTACGAAGAGAAAGAGATAGGAAAACAACTTTGCTGCCAACAAATGTTGTAGCCCTTGTCATCTATTACCACATGAACAAAGCACTCAATGACTGACTCCAGTACCATTGCCAATTATTATGACAACATACAGTATAACCATATTATGTTTACAATATAATACATGTGAGTATTCAATAGAGCCTGGCAGGACTTCAGTCACTGCCTCTTTTATGCTTTAAAAATCAATTTATTAAACTGAGTTTGCTGTATAACATGTTCCCTAATTACATAGTTTACTGTATGGAGAACAAGAAAGGATATTGAAAATGATTTCAGGCAAACCTCTAAACATTTAGTGAGATAAACCCTTTTTATTCATACACATTGTACCTCTAACAGCCAACATAATGCCTTTATTCTATAAACATGCCCCATCTCATTCCCATTGACATCAGAGACAAGTTTTCCAAAAGTTTCAGCTTCAACTGAAACTCAAGAACAAAACATTCAGAGCCTAGTTTTAAAGAGATTCCTTCTTCACTTTTTATGCTACAACTGCAAAGGTAAACAGGATCATTTAAACATCTGCTTCATTTGTGAATGACATCAGAAGAACAGTTTGCCAAATTATTTGATTTATATTTCCCAAATCATGTGCCAAATAGAAGCAGAAGGTTGCCATGGAAAATATGAACTAAAGATGTGCTCAGACTCAAATAACCAGTTACTAAAAGGCCCTGCTGTCTGTCCACAGCCAATAACTTGGACAAATTTCTGGGTGGGCTACCTATTTTACATATAAATCAGGAAACAAGGGCAGAGATACTTAAAATAACAATGTGCATGCTAGCTTAAGTACATCAGGACTAAGCAACAACACACCAATATGATTGTAATGATTCTCATGCAAGCCTGAGTTCAGAATTAACATGGTTCACCAGGCAAACTTTGGAGCAGGTTGTTCAAAGAGGTTGCATATGCTTCATCCTTGGCAGTACTGCAGACCTGACTAGATAAAGCTCAGAGTGGATATGGATGCCACAACCTGAACTTCAGTTACTAACACTGGCTTGTCCTGCTACTTGAAAGGGGCTTAAAAACACATGCCAGCCCTGGCAGCTCCAAATTACAGTCCTGGTTACACAGGGGCCAGACTGGAAGCAAGCAACAATTGCAGAGATGCTTTCTCTTAAATGTGATGCTTGGCTTGGAAATCTTTGTGCTGGCACAGTGGACTGAGTGGAGTTGTTTTGCAAATACCTGAAGAACATCTAGAACCTCTCAGATACTTCTCTGATGACTGTAGGGCAATCCATTTTTATGCTTCAGTATGATCTATAAAATCTTCAGTATGATCTATAAAATAGACTGAACAGGAAACTTTGGAATATATGCTTATATTTCTATTATATTTCTTATATTTATACACATTGGTATACACAACTTATATTTCTACACACTGGTTAAAGAGAAAGCCATTCAAACAATTCCAGTAGCAGGCTAGAGAGAAACTGTAAGGGTAATTCCTCAATTAGCTGCCTTCAGACATATTTAATATTTTCCTTTGTGACCTTGGCAGAGAAACTAGGTTTGTGATAAGCTGTTAGTACAAAGAAAGAATGCATTCCACACCCAAGGGGAGAACTCTGCAGTAACAGAAACAGAAGAAACTAAAGTGCATGATCATCCATATAGGAGTAAGAATTCCTGTGACAAGCTGGAAATTACAAATGAGGAGAAAGAAGAGGGCGTATTCAGTGCATCAGAGGATGACTGTGAGCAATCACTGTGATGTGGCACAAAGAAGAGCAAGATATTCTGGGTGAGATGTTGCCAGGAAAGGCAGTGTCAGGATACAAAGTACTAATCAGAATTAAACATAATGCAAGATCTTGCCACTCATGTGCAAGAAAAAGGAAGTCAAAATAGTGCAATTACAGAGAAGTTTGACACAGTAATAAAAATAAGACAAACACTAAGGATATAGATAAATCAACTCTTATGAAAGAAAAGTCTGATCTAATTATTAACAAGCTGACAAAATTCAATACTTTGAATATTTCTTTTACAATATCCTTTATGAGGAAATAACTACAATTTAAAATGAACAGCATTGTGTACTACTTTGTTTCTCTATACATCAATTTTGGTGTCTTTTTCTATTGGATATTGGATTTTTTCCATCTTCTGTTCCAGGACTATGGATAGCAACAAGTTTGAAATTCATTTCAACATGAATCCTCACAAAGATAGACAAACTTGTTTGCTTTCTTTTTAAAACTGGCAGGAAATTTTAGAAAAAATACCCATTACCAAGGAGAAATAGAAATGATAGTTTTTTCCTTGAAGTCTGTGCAGCTATGAATTTGTATGGCTGGAGCCAGAAATCCTATTGTCATTCTACAGGCAAGACCAATCAAAAAAACCCAAAACCCAAAATTTTCACCCACTAAGATCACAGAATTTGTTTTCAAGACTGGCACTAAATGTACACTGCTTGTTAAAGTCAGACAATGTTAAGCATTAGTTAGCATTTTGTTTGCTCAATGAATCCTCATTGCTCTCCTGGCAGGTAGTTTAGAGACCTGTCTAAGCCACAAAAGTAAATCAGCTGAGATAAAACCACAGCAATGTCCATGGCTCAGGTTGTTCACCATTAGACCACGCTTCTCTTGTAAGAAGGGATCCTGGCAAATTCCAGGGTTTATGGGAAAGAGGCTCTATTTAAACATTTAAAACTTTAAAGCATTTACTGGAATAGAAAAAAGGAAATGGAAATAGAAAATATGAGAAATCCAAATTAATCCAAGAAATGTGATAGCAATTGATCACAGTGCAGTCTGGAAAGAAATGTAATCAATACAGAGGAAAAGAAATCAAATGAAACAGATACAGCTCCAGTGACTGAGGCACACATGCTCAGATTGCAGCTAGGGGGGATTAATTTGTCCTCACCTCTGCTGTATGATGAAAACTAGAAAGCTAAACATTAAGAAATGTCATCTAATGTCAATATATATATTTCTTACAACTGTGTTAAAGTGGCAAAATGCAAGTGTGAAATTGCTGTTAGAATTGCTCTTCAGGTCTTAGAAGTGTCTTACTCACCAAACACTGCTTAGTCACTGCTAGGGAGTATTTCAGTGCATCTGTGCTCCTGGGAAATTATGTTAGCATGAAAATTCTATTTACATTTAATGTATTTTCCAGTACTGATATTTTGATGATAAATTGATATTTTTGGTGACAATTTCAATTTGCTTCAGATATTAGGAATGCAACATTGTTAATGATAATACTGCTAACATTTACAAAGCTTATAATGTTACCAATCTAGAATGAAAGCACCACACAGGCAAGTATCCTAAGTACTAAGCAAATACTATTTTCATTTAGGAAATAAATTATCATGTTTTTTTAGAATATTGTTTTGTACCTAAGAAGTAACTGAAGCCAGGTCAGTATGCTTCTGCTCATACCTAGAGGACAATTCTACTTTGCTATGAAAATCAGAATATTTCATTAGAGAATTTCAGCTTGATTTTGGAGGGGTTTGGTTTTGTTTTTTTGTTTTTTTGTTTTTTTAAAGACAGGTAGGGAGTTCTCATTTTGCATCTTGGAAAACTGAAGTATCATAATCAAGAGATCAAAAGTCAAGCTTCTGTATTCATATTTTACAGTGTCTTACTCCATGTGTACCTACAGTAACTTACTGCCAACATTTCCACAGCACATTATTACTTAGGCAAAAGCAAGAACACAAAGTCTACTTCAAAGGGCTTAGAAGTTCAGGAAAAAATCTTGAAAATCTTTCTGAATCTTGAAAAATTTCTTGAGATTCCTCATTCTGCCTTCTAATTCTAAGATTGTTCAGCCTCTCATAGAATTATCTTTGAGGGAATTACTTGAATACAGACCCTCCTCTGTGTCCTAACCTTGCCTTCTGGAATTAATACAGCTGATGTAATTTTAAAAAGTACTCAATAGGTTACATCTGCAATTTATCTGGCCCTGAAGAAGAATTATATTCCAATTTCTTTCCTTTTCTCCTCAGATGGATCAATGTGACATAGAGGGGACTTGACCCCATGCCTTTCATAGGCAAGTTAGTCACTCCAAGAACACACACACAAATGGATATCTGATCTTTAAACACCAAGGTCAAATCAAACTCTTTTCTCTTTCAGATCCTATTAACTCTGAAAATATGAGACATTTTTCTTTCCAACTTATGTTTCATTGAGTTTTAATTCTAATTTATTTTTAATATAAAGGATTCCCTTCTTGAGTTCCATTTTCTAATAAAGTTCTCTTAACATTTTCCCCCATAATTTAAACTCTCCTTTCTTCGCAAGGTTTAGATGACGGTATAAAAAGAATGCTGTCTCTTTAAAGCTGACACAGTGAGATGGAGCAGGCTGTCTTAGATTGCAGGCCATTTCATTTCTCATAAGCATGCTGTCATTAGCTACCTTTAGGAGAATGAACTGTACTGATCGATTCAGATCAAACCTGTCACCTGGTGGCAGTATTAGATGTTTGTTACAGAGCATCATCTCATCATTAATCTTTCATTAGGCAGCATGATCCGAGAAGCAGCAGCAGTCACACCATGCTCCCTCTCTCGAGTGATGCCACCACAGAGCTCTCTCTTATTGGATCACAGCAATTACTGGCCTTACAACGCAGATCCTGAAAGCCTTATCAAATTTCCTCCCAGAGATGGCAAGCTTACAAATAATCATGTGCTGTTTCTTGGGTGAGGACATCACAAAATTACACCAGAATGCAGTAAATCCAAGTCATTTGCAATTAAACATGTGACCCTCATTTCTGAGATGACACATCTTCATTTACAGCATATGAAGTCTTTTACAGAAATCCCAAATGCATCAAATTGAGGTGTCTTAAAAAGTTCCAGTCAAAGAATAGGAAGATAAGTGCCAAATCACATTTCTGCCTGGGAGAAATGAAGCAGAATCTCTGGTATCTGGATTGCTGGCATCTCAGTGCTGTGATTTAAAGAGCTGGGAAGCAACTGCAAGGCAAACAGCAGGAGAAAGGTGTGTCTCTTCCCAAGGACCTAAGTACTGCTGGAACAGAGCCCAGGAGGGGGTAATCAGCTCTTATTTTCAGCTCAACAGCACATCATAACAAGGTTGGGAAGGGCAAAAGTTGGAGACTGTGCACCTCTAACAGTACATGCAAATATTGAAAAGATTAAAATTTTAGTGCCTCTGAGTAAAGATTCTTTGTATACTGCAACTGGCCTATAAGTCCATGGATCCTGTACTTCCTCCAGTTTACAAGAATAAGGGTTGTGTGTCTAAGCTATTTTCTGCAGCCATATAAAAGCAGCATTAAAATCTGAACACAAGACCCATTAACCTCAGCAACCATTAAAATAAAAAGGCCTAGCAAAGGGCAAAATAACTCTCTATTTGAAGAGAATTTAAAAACACATACTGCAGAAAGGTTCGTACTCATGCAGTTCAAAAATTATTCTGGCTAAATCACAAAGATTTGATCAGGGATATGGAAAAGTGTCATGCACAGCACATTTGGACATAATGCAACCACCTCACTCTTGCCTCAGGCAAGGTGGTGAACCCCTTCTTGTCCCACAGATGTTACACCTCCTACAAAGAGCACCCATGGCCACTCCCCTGACAAGCCCAAGAGTTGTCTACCATCAATATGGCTGTGAAAAGACTGGCAGCCTACACAGCCTTAATTCTGTCAAAATTAAAATTAACATCTTTTCCTACATGAAAAAGACTCATCCAAGATAGGCAGATTCAGGTAAAATACAGGACAGGTAGGTGTGGGTTCCTCTCATTATGGGCAGGTCAAAATATTAGTATCACCACTTACTACACAAACTACAGTAGTTCAGAGTTCAGAGTTTGCTCTTAAAAGGTAATTTGAACTTTAGGAAACTGAAGTGCCTCCTCTTTTATTGTGCTGTTTACTTGGGCATTTAGTTAAGTATTTATCTCCTCTTGTGTTCAGGAGGGAACATCTATCATTGCTCTCTCAAGTCCCCCAGCCAAGCACATGTTTTGGAGAAGCAAAATGATACAACCCTAATTCATATTACATACTCCATAAGATTTTGCATTATAAAAATCAGGCCCTAGTCTCATACACCTGGGTTGCGATAACAGCAAATACTGGCAAAGTGAGCTGACACGGATTTTTGTGAGAGGCAGATTCACTGTACTAATCCAGACCTGGTATTTATCACCAAAAAATCAGCCTTCACTAACCTCAGAATACTTCATCATGTTGAGGTTCTTCGGTGAGGAACATGAACCTTGGAAAGATTTGAACTGTAATAGGCTGTTTTAGTTCATGCACTCCCGTTTTCTAGAGCTACCAGATAAACTGTGGGTAAGGTACAAGTATTATGAAAAAAAAAAAAAGAAAGAAAGCACTGCTGAAAAATTTCTCAAACTTGAACATGCCATTTTGAAGGAAAAATTTACTCCTAAGAGAGGAGGAAAATACATGAGTACTTCCAAGAGAAAATTAAAAAACACAAACAACCCACAAGATATTATTATGTATCTTTAATTGCACATAATGCAAATTATTTTTTAAACACAGAAATTCAAGTTTTTCTAATAGAAAACTGTGCATCTTTCATAGCCTTCCTGCGCATCTACATTACAGAATTAAACATTTTAGCAACAACAGTTGATTACAACAAATTCTCCAAATTCTAGCAATACAACTGTCAGGCTAACATGCCTTAGGCAAAACTGCAGGCCAACAGATAAGAATTCCTGAGTGACAGCCCTATGTCTTGACAAAATGTAGTAATCATAATGTCAATAAGCCTGAAAGCCTAATTAATATTGAAATATTATTATTAAAATTAATATATTGTTTTAAAACATATTTATATGTTTATAGCATATAGCAATATACTTAGAATTATTAAAGTACAAATATATAATATTAATTACAATATTTTATTAAAATTAATATTGAGTATGAAGAATTTTAACCATTGCAGCTATTTCAGAAGTTAGACAGAGGTTACTTCAGCCCTAACTGAAAGGTGAGCATCCATAGGGCAAATGGTAACAGTTGTGTCACACAAGTGTTTTGGTTGGGAAACATATTCCAACTGAAACTGCAGAAATCCTTTAGGCAGCTATGTAAACACAGTGCAGGGATATAGAGGTTAGCAACCTCAAAAATAATCTTGGCTGCCCACAAATGGCTTCTTTCCAAGACACCTCTGTATCACAGCTTTCCACCACACCTTCCCCAAAATGTAAACCCCAAATACTGAATTTCTAACACCAATTCCTAAACACAGACTGGGTCAGTGGACGCGTCTAATCCAAGTTTTTATTGAATGTTGTTTAGTGAATGTTGATCTTTAAACTCAGAAGCTTCCTGCACAAGGAGGCCTTGAAAATAAAGACATAATAGCTGCACTTTAGTAAATGAAATAACTGTGCATCTCCATGCTTCCCTCAGGCTCCTGCTTGCTTGGCTGGAAAACAAAAATAAATGAAGCGGCTCATCTGCTTCCACAATAAAATGACAAGAATTCTTTTCATTCTAAGAAAACGTTTTACATATGATATATCACATTTTCTGACATAAAAAAAGTCCTACCAGAATCCTCCTCATTTCACCAATCCTAATTTCATCCATTTCATGAACTGTTACCTCTCTAGTCTTTCATTATTCCTTACCACCAAATCACAAGTCTCTTTCTGTTTTACGTGGTGGATTCTACTTTTCTTTGCTTGACCACCTTGAAATGTTCCAAGGAGCTAAGGTACATAAAATAAAATTAAACAAACTTAACAGAAACTAGCTCTGTCATATACAAAAACAATCAGCTGAAAAATTCAAAATTATACCGAGGATATTCCTTGAAGTTTTGGAATAAACAGTGTGGCTTCATTAAAACATT
Organism: Cinclus cinclus; assembly: GCF_963662255.1. Lineage (NCBI taxonomy): Eukaryota > Metazoa > Chordata > Aves > Passeriformes > Cinclidae > Cinclus > Cinclus cinclus. Next base: position 90,514,514 of record NC_085048.1, read on the forward strand.
AAAATACAGTAGTCAGAAATGCTACTGTCTTGAATGTTAGACCTTACTTTGCTCAGAGAGGATCACTGATATAATTCCGTTGAATTAATAAATATTGCTGAATACATTTACTGAATTTTGTCAGAAGTCTGGCAGCAAGTTCATTGCAAAAAGGAAATATTTTGGAAAGTCTGTGTAATGATACCCTTCTCAGTATATAATCAGGGCAGAAAACAAAAAGTGTGACAAAAACCCACTGAATTTGAGCTCAGAGAAAGACCTGACATATACACTGATATATGGACGACAGATTATCACATGAAAGAGACTGTAATTTATTTCTCATTTGATAGAGTGAATTTAATCTCACAACTGTAGCATAAAACCTCAAAAAATAGTCCAATAAAATTCTTGTATTTGATTCTGTCCAGAACTCTCATTTACAGACTTTAGTCCTGCCTTCTTCACATTTAACAGAGAACAACCTGTTTCCAGTTCTTTTCAGAAAATTCCAAACTCTCAAAGGCTCAAACCAGAAATGAAACAAGGAGGGAAGATTAACTTGTCTGAGAGAACTTCCATTAATTCACAGTTGTCATCAGATTAATACAGAAATTGGATTCCTAGACTCATCCAGCTTGGCCATGGCTTTTTAAATCTTATATGGGTGATGCAATACTTAAGTGTTGTAAAAGATTAAATTGTTAAGCACTGACAGAGCAGAGCTTTTAAGCAAATAAGCCTGATGAAGCAAGCAACTAAATACGAGATGTGACTTCCATGAAGAAAGTCACTCTAGGGGAAGTTTTGCAGAGGTTTCTACAGCCAAGTTTCAGACATACAGGATTCAAGGAGAAGGAATAACCCAGAGAAGACAAAAATACACTTAATATGTTATTCAATTAGGCAAAGCAGGGTATAAAAACCTATTTAGTACATTCACATGTGAAAACCTGAAAACAGTTCTGTCAAGAACAGTAGCAACTTTATATGCTATTAACAGAGCAAGGCCTGATTTAAAATACCCACATTGCATCTTATATGGTGAAGTACTGTGCTGCAGCCAGAGTAACTGAGAATTACTGGACCTGATCAATTCATAGACAGAACATTTTTCCACAGGTAACCCAGAGCTGAACAGAGGAAATAATTCACCAGTACTAAAGGATGATAAAGCAGATGTTTGTACTGTAGACATCAGCATTCATTTGGAATCTGGATTGTTTAGTTTAGAACACATGGTATAAGGACGATTGGTATTGAGAGGAAATACTGCGAACAAGTTTACATATATCTCATTCCAAAAGTAGACTTTCTGCTTCATGAAACAAACTTTACTTCAAATTTAATGCCAAAACCCACCAAAATAATTCACAACCCTGCACCTGAGCAATTACATTTATACTAGCCTTGTCACAAAATCATGCCGTTTCACTAACTCTACTATTTCAACATCAGAAATAAATAGTCTGCCTGTTACGTTGGTTAGCACACATTTTCCAAACATCCACACCAGCAATTACAGTGACATCTTCTTGAAAGATTTGCAAGCATGGATGAGCATTGCTCGCATACAGAGTGCATAACGAAACATGAATCTGAATGTATTTTGTGGGGGTTTTGGATTTTACCAAGACCTTCTGGCACAGCATGACTCCATTCTATGCTGTCATTCCAGATCACAGATTTGAGAAAAACAAAACATGCTCTCATTTACATTTCAGTCTGTGGTATACCATTCCTAGTATGGAATTTCTCTGTAAGCAACATTCACTCAGGTAGAGCATTATTTACTCATCAAGTGTTTGTGAATGCATTAAGCAATTCCTATGCAAACAACAGTGTACTTTCCAAGGACCATAGAATGCATATTCTTCAGAGATTAAGAATTACCTACCACAATGAGTCACACAAAATCCCAATACTTGTTTTCTTTCCAAACACCCTTACTAGAACACAAGACAAAAAACTAAATATTTACTGTAAATGACTGGGTTTTTTTTGTAATATGCTCTGCCATTCTATCAATCAATAATTTACAAAAAACCATTTCATTTGCACTTGACAATATGGGGCAGCACCCACTACAAGGAAATAAATGCATTATCTGTGCCAGGTAGTTTTTAATAACTTCCCTGTATTCTTTTTCTTCATAATAGAACTTTTGTTTAGAAAGTCATATAGAAAATATTAAACTGGAAAATAAATCTAATTTACAACCAATAGAAAATATCAAATCAATAGGTTTAGCAGTAAGTTATAGACATAAACAATATTTTATATGTATTCATATATAGGCATAAAATAAATTACTTATTACCAAACTGTATGATTGGTGCTCATCTGGAGCACCAGCTTGGTAAAGAATGCATAGCAATAGAGTGGTTCTTTAAAAATCCAAATAATTTATCAAGCAAAATACAGTGACTTTGACTTTAGTTTGTGAAAAACCTGGCAGAACAGATAAGGTTTTCGATTAGCATAGGGACACAAAGTCCATTACTGAATGGTTACCCTGAGCAGTTCTGTATATATTTTGAGATGTACTTGACTCAGTAACTATACTTTATAATTATGAATAATGTGTAATGCATTGTGTCAAGAAAAATATTTAAATCCTGAACTGATATCATCAGTGGAACAGAACTGCCTGATTTCATGTGAAAAATTAACACTGCCAGGTAAAAGAGATGGCCATTTGAACAGTAACTAAAAGGAGAAGTGAAGAACTCTAAGAGGAAGATTTATCTAGGCAGGATTAATATCTGAAGAAAATGTGTCTTCAGCATTCAGAGCAATAAAAGAAGTGGCACTGTACCTCCAGCACAGGAACAACAAGAATCCAGAAATTTTCCCAGGGCATAGTTATACTCACTTATGCCAACAGGACCTCCCAGTGCATGGAGCCAAGAAGTAAAATAAGATTCTGGAGGGCAGCCATGGATATAGATGCTCAGCAATGAAGGGAAGAGAGAGACCAGTTTCACATGGGAAACTAATAGAAACTCTGCACACCATTAGCTCCCAGAAGAGCATTCTCATGAAGCCAAACTGCTGTGTGCATTTGACTTTTTTTGAGCCATTGATAGGTACAATTAGATTAAATGATACCTAGACTAGGAAACTTCAGGCCACTTAATATTCTAACAAGCCTCTTTTTTTCTACTATAAATAGTGATGTTCAAATTCTTACCTGTTGAGAATGAGTGAATTTAAGACTGTAACTAAATCCCTTATGAATTTAAGTCAAGCACTGAAGATTAATTCAATATGGCCCATTTCTGTTTTACATTCTATACTGCTTGCTATGTCACTTCCTTACCAAAAAACATCTACAGAGTTATCTATGGTTGATCCACACATGACTAAATCTGGGTACATGCAAAACTAATTATGTAATCAGAATATCCAGAATTACACAAGATGTATGCATCATAAGGTCCTTTTTAAAGTCACTTTACAACCTCTTGTGTACATCATCGTTTAGAATTTTAAAAGCGTAGATTGCAACTGACTTTCTGGTTTCGTGTAAGATGTGTTCATACTGGCATACCATTTTTTTTATAAGAAAAAGCTTTTATACTCTTTTAGCCTGAATGGCTTTTATCTTACACCAACAGAAACAATAAAGTCAAAGAGAAACAGAAGTTTCTCCAAGAGCTGTCCTCATAAAGGAAAGAATTATGTTAACTCACAGTAATTATAAATGCAGTCATAACACTGGCTGCAATATAATCTAGACATGCCTGTTCTAGCTTTGGAATAATTTCCTGGGATACTTGCAGAGATCTAGGTGGGGCAGCACAGAGCTCAGAGATGACTGGCAAAATGGTCTTTTTTTGGGCAGTCAGAAGCTCAATGGAATTGCAAGCTTTACAACAACAATACTTTACAATAAAAATACTATTTGAATCCTTACACAAGATTAACAAATCAAATGTACAACTACACTTTCTCTTAGTCTTCAACATGCTTGGATGATCAGTGCCCTCACTACCCTAGGTTTTGCGTTTATGTTTACTGGAATTAATACTTTCATTCTTCAAAAGGTCTGTACATGGATGAGACTGGAATTTCCCATCAACCATTACTATTTGATCTAAGAGATAGACTCTCCGGCAGGCTCCTTTGAAATTCAGTATTAGATTTAGTTTTGTTGTAATCTTAGCTCAAGTTGCAAGTTAAATATTGACATTAAGTCCTATCTATACATTAAAAAAACAACAACCCAACAACATAGCTTGATATGGCACTGGAAAATGAAAGGACAGATAAAGATCAATTTACACAACTCATCAGTTGTTCACACCACCAATTCCTAGTGTGGCTACTTGCTTACAACACCCATATGCTATTAGTGTTTCACAGATACTCACAATTACTTCAACCTCTCCAGAATATACAATCCACTAATAATTCTAAGAATCCACTAATAACAACTAAGACAGCAGCAAAATCCACTGTAATAAAAAGAAGCAGGAAATGTGCACCTGAGTTCACCCACCACACAAAAATGAGTGGATTTCTTGTATGGACACATTATCTCACCACCACTTTGCATTGTGGTGACTCTTTGGGCTAACAGGGGGACATGAATTAAACAGCAGAAAAAAACTCCAACAGTGACATGCTCTGGAGTCACAGGACTAATCACACTTACTGTGTGATTTCTCTCAATACCTACAGACTGCCCACATCAACTCAGATCCACTGCTCTTCTACACCAGCAGTGGCAGAACAACGTAAGGGAAGTGGTCTGTGCCTCCCTCAGTGAGAGTCAGGGTCATGTACAACCATCAGCACAACACAGGGCAGTCCTCCAAATTCCCCAATTTTGCTCCTGATGCAGTTCTTATAAATTATTCCAGGAGAGCTGGCTGCCTGCATATAAAAGCATTCTGACTGCTCAAATGACTCCTGAGCTCAGGCCATATGCAGGGGCCAGGAATGCAGAGATGCTGTAGTGGCTATGGAAAAAGGAGACAGAGGAACAGTGCACAGGAAAGAAGAAAAAACCTTTTTGCTCTCTTGTCTCGTGTGCAGATATCAGGCGACAAAACAGACCAAAAAAACTCTCCTAAATGCAGAATTAGTACAAGATCATGCTCATGTGTTAATAAAAACAAACAAATTAACAAAACAAAATATTTTCCCCTCTGTTATGGTTATTAGATATTTCTTTTTTTCCTCAGGTAGGAAATGAGACTTTAAGCAAGAAAACCACTGATACTTAAGGTAAAAGAAGATCCATCAGAAAGTTTTCCTTCTAAAAAAACTTAATCTATGAGTAGAGACATAAATACAATATTCTAAGACATGCTTTGTTATCTAATTGCCTCTTATAAAGAATTAAAGCAACCTTACTGCGCAGAACAAAAATGCACTCTCCAATCTAATAGATTTCTTGTCCTACTTTTAAAGACAACAGCAACATTAATCAAAGAGATAGTACGTATTTCTGCTACAGAAAAAGTAGCCCATCCTCCTTAAGTGATACAATGGCTCCTTATACTGACTCTGTATACAAGTTCTCTTTTCTATTCCATCATGTGAAATTACTGAGGGATGCACATGGTGAAATGTAAGAAAAGGCAGAAGACACCTCACAGAGCAAGAAACTCTAAAAAGGAAAAAATAGTACTTGATCACGCTCACAATTCTTTATAGCAATTTCAAAACATAGTTCATCTATCCTGAGAATCACAATCTATTTAGGAGGTACAAACACTACCAAACCTGCACCAACCCTCGAAGAGACAGTGCTTTGCAACGATACAAATGGGTGACCAAGTAATTAGTTTGCAGAACTACAAAAAAGGGTGACTTCCCCACTATACTGTGCATGTTATTAATAAATTTTAAGGTAATTTAGGCAATATATTATTAAGGTAGCCTAAAAACACATGACAAGCTGACACTTTATCTCCTCAGTAAGACAATATTGTCCAGTAAATATTTGTTAGATGTTTTCAACTGTCCAACGTTATGACATTTATATACAAGAAGTGATAGACATCTAAAATAAGAAGTAACACTGTAGCATGGGTATTCCCCTCAAATTTCACAACTAAGAAAGGAAGACTACAGATTACTGCTTGGCTTTTCTACAGTTCACTTTTTCTCGTATGTTTTGAAGGTGTTCTTTGAACAGGCAGTGTTCGCTTACTGCAGTGCTGTAGGGCACTTCCTGATAAGCAGGAGGAAGCAGGACAAGAGAAATGAGTATTACTTTCTGCAAAAACTGAGTCACAGCAACAAATCTTTCTGCAATACCCCGCCCTTTGTGCCCTCCTGCTCACAGGCTGCAGCAACCTTCAGCAGGCTGCAAGTCGAAAGTCATGTTCAAAAACCAAACAATGAAATCAGCAACTTTTGTAACAGGTCACATGAAGCTGTGACCATGACTTTGGAAAAGTTCTACGTTTAACAAACGTTGCATCTACTATTCTAAGAATGTGACAAGGAGATCTTGTTTACGTGGTTTATTTATAACACTGCGTAGGACTAGGGGGCTCAGCCTGAAAATAAAAATGAGGTATTACTGGAAACTGATTAACAGTGTCAATGGCCACTAATGATTCTCCATTATTATGTGTGGGCTTATAGTAGGAACTGCAGGGAATTAAATCAACACAGGCTTGTTATGTCATACAGTGACCAACTAATCCAAGTCAATGGAGAGATTTGTGCTGCTTTCAATAGCACATGGCTCAAACAAGCCACCATGCAAAAACAACCCAACCCCAAAACAATTGATATTAAACCCTTGGGTGCGTGCTCAATGAGTATGACTGAAGTCCCCAAACTGACACATCGTCTGCGAATAGCCAGATACCCAGACTAGTGAGCACTCACAAATAGAGTTAATTGCCAGTAAATCTGGCAGCTGCTTCAGCCTTATGTTGGTCAGTTTATAGAGCCAGGCTTGGCAAACAGTGCTAGAAACCATTGTCACTGTTAGAGACCTGTTAGGGCATCCACTATTACCTATGGTCTATTCACCCAACAAACTGATGCTGTTTAACACACTCTTGCCTTTCTGCAAAGGGTTAACACCACCAAATAGAGGGAAAAATGTATGAACAAACCTAAACAAGAAGCAGCCTGAACCCTTTGCTAAATGAACACACACTCTGTGCAGTGGAACTGTGCTGACAAAGCTATACAAGCACCCAAATGCCAACTGCATTTTGAACTACTACATCTCTATTACAGTGTACAGAATCAAGCTGAAATTACATTTTTACGGCCAGCTTATATTTGTAGGAAATTTAGCTAAATGGAATAGGGTAAGACGATTGTACATGTCTAGAAAATGATGGAGGCAAACAACCAGAACTTGCCAGTTTCAAAAATGTTTGAATTTATACTATGTAGTATGAGCTTTTATATTGTCTGTATATTCCAACTGTGCCTCAAAGACCCAGACTAGACACACTGTCATGACATATGGCTACCATGAATTTATTTGTAACTTTGGGATCTCTCCATGTGCACAATGAAGATCCACAATGGCATCCATAGTGTACTTCAGAAAAGGACTGATTGGATTTCCAGCGTCAGATGTAATAAGGGTTCTTCATAAACCACAAAGCTTTTGAGAAAAGCTATCTGAAGACACTCAAAAAGGGTACAGATGGCTTTCAACATGTTCTTTGTATATTGTTTCATACAGTGAAAACAAAAGGAGACCTGAAGAAGGGGTAGAAGTATTTCTTCCTCTGCGTGACTTCTCTCCTTTAATTTACTTCAAGTCTGAGAGAAATGCTCTTTGATTAATATAAGTATTTAGTGAAACCAGGCAAAGACCACGTGGGTCATCTTCCCAATCCTATAAACACCAAAACTCCTGTGACTGAATGATTCAAGAGTTAACATTACAACAGATTACAGGGACAGTTTGCAGGAATTAATTGTCCAAATTGTAGGTCCTGTTTTTAATAAGAATGTCATCATAATAAAAGATTAGTTACAAAATGCTAGAAAATGCAATTAACCAGAAACTGCCAACCTCATCTTTGAGAAGCACTGACTCTGTGTGTGTCTGTGTCTGTGTGTACGTGTGTGAAATACAAAAGTAAAAACAACTCCAAATAGTATTCCTTGCTGCTGTTATTAGAAATTCTATAAATCTACACCTATGGTATTACCACATTCCAATACCATTATGTCCCACCTCTGCCCTGGCCCTGTGTAAAACATTCACAAGGGGAGAAGATACTCTAAGACTGGGGACTCAGGTTATCTTCCCTTGGGGGGGTTTGCAGGAAGAAATTAATGGGACAATGAAAGTTTTATAACATGAAGGTACTCCTGAATTAATGCAACTAAGTGTGGAACACTTCCACAATATTAATGTGTTTTTCAGTCCTAGAGTCATTGTTACATGTCACCAGCTACTTGCTGACAGCCTCTTGTGTGCTCAGTGAGAATGGATGTGGAAATCAAGACTTTACCAAGCCTTTAAAATGATTGCTTAGAATAATTTTAAAGAGTCCTTATTTGTGTTAAAGATCTAAATCAAACATGATTTATTTTCTTTATACAGAGGGTCATTCTATTCTGTATCTAGATTTTCATTGCTGCACTTAATTCTGTACAAGATTGCAAATTCTTGTCCACTTAGAAATAGCAAAGTAACACTTAGAACACACATTTTCTCAATACACAGTCAGGAATACTGATTAAAAAAATGTGTCACCTTGTTTTATGGTTCAAATGTACTATAAAAATGTTCCCAAGAAACATCTGGTTTGTATTCACACCAGTTTGGTTTAAATACATGTCAACAGATAATCCTCAAGATATTCCAAGTCGAGTCAAAACAGACCTTTTCAGCAAATTCAGCCTCACCCAAAATCACTCTGAAATAAGTGATAATTTCTACTTTTTTTTTTTTTTGGTGCAGAATATCATCCACTAGTGCTAAAACTCTCATTGAACTTCAAAATCTTACCATGAATAATCAATTCTTACCTCATCCTGTTGTCACTGATCTCAGTGACCCAGGAATATATTCTAAGGGATCATTAAGTAAACAAACAAGCATGTGCCTTTTTAGATTTGAAATTATATTTTTCAGAGAACTGACAACAAGCATTAAAATTAATCATAATAACCCTTATTACAGATGCACTCTTTACTTTCAACAGCTGAAAGCTGTTTCTTCTCAGTGTAAAATAACTTAGCATTTAAACAAAACAGCAATCATGAAAGAACAAAACTCTGCAGCAGTTCTAGAGAAGCAAAAGAATAAAACCTGGCTTTCTTCATCTGCATTTCCAAGCCCTTACAAAGATTGCAGTAAAGAGAGCATAACTACCCAGGAGGTAGGAAGAGTACTACACCATAACCACAGCTATTAAAAGCTATCTGAATCAGAGAAGTTACAGCAAAATCAGGCTTAGTTTTAAGTATTCTGTTTAGTGTAGCAGAAAGGTTAAAAAAATCAGAGTTTTCCAAATTACAAAGAGCTTTTAGGACATAAGCAACCATGATAAGTTACTGTAATGAACCTTTCTAAAAATGCTAACAACAGATTATATGAAAATTAAGTTTTTGTAGAGTTTTGAGCAACATTTAAGCAGTATGCAACTCAATCCTTAAAAATAATTTCATTTTTGTGACACAAATCAAATCTGAAAGGCAAAAAACATCAATTTATAATTAGGCATGTGGTAGCACTGAAATGCTTTTTCAAAATTAATTTAGTAATGTTACTGGGATGAAGGCGGAACCAAGCTTTTGTAGGAAATCTCTCGGTTCCAGAAAGTATGCCAAATTAGACAGAAGCTAATTAGAAAACCTTATAACACCCTGCTTTTACAACAACATAGACATAACAATCTGTGTGAAGAAAGGAAACCAAGGAGAAAACTCTGCCACCCAAAAACCTACACTTCAGTCGTGCATCACTTCAGTTAGCAAGAAATGTCACTGAGGTCCACAGGGACAGGGTCATGCCCGGCTTGAAAAACATCTTTACCTTACCTTCATTGGTTCTAAATGCAGGGTAGAAAGAAGATACTATCTCAGAATCATTCAATAAAAAAAAAACCCAAACACACAGAAAAGTCAACAAAATTGAAGATTAAATTCTCATAGGGCAACTTCTGGTAACATTTAGGTCTATTGCCATGACACGTGTTCATGCACTGGTTTTGCCTCTGCTGTGCTTTCAACTGAATGAGTAACAGATTCAGGATTTCTGCTTAAGCACTGTGTTCACTAGAGAAATGTTCCACAGTGCACAGTGCCCTGTTGTTTATGGAAATTTCAAAATGACCTCCTGAGTCCATTTTCAACATCTCACATTTAGTTAGACATTCCAAAGCAAAAGACAAATTCCAAAGAATTTACAAAACTAAACACTTACAAAAACAGGAGCCTTTTGGGAAAACAATGAGGTTTTAGCTTGTTTTAAACTTCTTTACACAACTGTGCCTGCTTAGCAAAATGTACTTCTCATTGTGATTTGCAGTATACCACAGACGTTTCTTTGTGAACTTAATAAAGTTATCCACAAAAAAACCCAAACAAAACAAAACAAAAAAAATACCAAAACCAAAAACCAAAAAAAAAAAACCCAGGTGGATACAGAAGAAAAAACAAGAAGTTTTGGGAAAAACAAGAAGTTTTGGAAAAAACAAACAGAAGACAACAAAAGTTTCCAAGAGACTGAGCTGCACTGAGGAGATTTACGTGAAACATTCTGACTTTACGCTCTTGGAAACTTTGATCTGAGGGTGGAGACTGAGGTGGGTGAGGACAGGAAGGATTAGAAGGGAGAACAGAAATAGGGCTTCATCTGTTTCTGAATTTTAAAAGCCATATTTAATGATTTAACGTAAGTTTTCAAGTTGCACTGTTGGTACACAGCAGTGGCAACAACAAAAAGTTCATAAATTCTGTAATTCATCCTGTCATGACAAACACTAACAGGTAACAATCCTGCACTGACCTTGGGCGTGGGCTAGGTCAAGTGACAAAATGTCAATTAGAAATTAACAAACTTATGAAATAGTTTCATATTACATAAAAAGCTATGGTGGCCTTATTATATGAATTTAACTTTGATTAATTCACAATAAACCATCAGAAAATTTGTTAGGGCTGAATGCTTTGAAATCTTACCAAGATTTGAGAAAGAAATAAAAGGGCACCTTTTTTTGCCAAGTTATCCAAATTTTCAATCATGTAACAAATGCCACAAATGGAATAAATACATTTCTGAGACTATTAGACTACAGCAGAATCTGTGAAAAGCTAGCTTGTTTTAGTTCATGAAGATGCTGCAGTGGCTGTACTGCAGAATGTAGGCAATGGTCAAAAGAAACAGGTTAACACCTTTAATATGCAATTTCTAATTCTCTCAGGTATTTGCATGATTAACAGCCTTAACATTATGCTCACCACGTTGCCCTGGCGGGCATGATACACCTCCTGTCTTTGTCAGAAAGCACTGAACAAGTTACCCAAAACACACTGTGGCAGACTGCACATATCCTAAACTTCTTGCTCACAGCTTTACTTATCTTTTATACCTTAAAAGTGGAGTCATCATGATCACTGACAATTCTGCTTTCCTCAGAGAAAGGAAGTTATCATCCAAGGAATGAGATAAAATAATCTGAAAAAAAAAAATATATATATATATAAATTCTTTACTTTGGTGCTGCTAGAAAGACAGGAGACTCCCATAAAGAAAATGACAGGATACTGACTTAGTGACTATGCTTGATCAAGGGCTGTTCATAACTAACAGCAGAACTGCACACACTTTAAAAAATATTTTTTAAACATTAGTGTTCTCATATACCTTCACCATCCAGACTATTCCCACTTCTACAAAAACTTCTGTCATGTCCCTTCTTGACTCCCATCTTCCCTCATTAGATTCAGAGCCACGAGTGTAATAAATAGCTCTAAGGGTAACTGCCATTCTCTACCTTGCATAACGTAACCATTCTAATGAGAAAATGGTATCTCAGATACATTTCAAATGCATCTTGTTTTCTCCAGAATGAAAAAGCCAGACTGCAAGAACTGACTTGACGTTCAGCCCTGGATCATACCACAAGGAAATCCTTAGGACTGTGAAGGAGAGTAGCATGTTCAAATCACAGAAGAAACTCCCAACTAACATTTTGGAGAGCTCCCACATATCATGAGTGCAACACTGCCAAATCTCTACAGCCACAGGAAAGGTGCAATTATCATTTAGCAACAAAACAGCAACTCCTCCAGGCAGAACTAAATCACAAACATCATACTGAGAAACTGAAATTGCTCTTCCTTTCCCTCTGCCCTCAGGCTCATAATTAAAGGAAACTCAAAAGAGATCCCCTTTATTTCTATTCCTTGAAAACAAAGAGCCCTGTTGAGTCAGGGAGTCCAGCTTCCACCAGAAACTTCTTCTAGTCTGCCCTGAAAAATGGTTTCCAGACATAGAAGGCAACAGAAAATATACAGTGCCTTTTTGAAAATAATATCAATAGATCTGTTAAATGTATGTGGACCTTCATTAAGTCCCATAAGGATTAGAATGCCTTGATTATGCTAAAAAGCTAGATGTTTTCAGATAAAAGGGTAACTGAGAAGTGAAGAGGAGCCATCATGGTACTTGAAGAAAAGCTGTTAATTATTACCTCCGTGAAAGCAAAGGGCTGACAGGAAGACAAAATTAAGCGCCAAATTTCTGTTTCTGCTGAAACCACTGTTTTTAAGTGTCCACCTGGGTTGAAAAAGTTAAGCTCTGAGCTTATGTTTTTGAGGTACTCTTACTCATTCACTCGGATTGCTTTGTGAAAATATCTTCCACTTGCTGACAGGCTACTTCTGTCTTTCAGCCTGTGGGAGCCATTCCATTCTTGGTAGCTGTTCCCAATAACTTCCATAGGGACACACAGTACACTGAGCAAATACCTCACATTTTGGGATGAGAATGAGTAGAATCCATAGCTCTGCAGTCGAGGGCATTTATTATGCAAGGCTCACACACAGACTGATATTGCTCAGTGCTCAGAGACTTCCTGGAAGGTTGTTTCTGATAGGGGGCACCACCTCAAAGCCATGAAGGGCACATGGAAAATTCCAGGAAAGCTTCGCTTCAAATCACAGGACTTTTTTTTCTAGGTTAAGATTATTTAATTATTTTGCAGGGAGGTTCTAGCATAGGCTAGTACACCACTGCAGAGATGTACAATCAGTACATATTTTCTTTTCAGGTTACAGTAAGCTTTGCAATGATATTCTGGTGGCTCATTCAGAAGCCTGTTTTTATTGTCAGCATACAGTCATCCAGGTGACTAAATGGTGAGGTAAGCATTGCAAATTCCCCCTTCAGAGGAGATGCAGTGTAATATCCAGACAACATCCCAGGGCTGCTTTGCTGCACTTTGAGCAGTTATCTGTGCAACTACACATTTATGGGTCCAAACACAGCCCTGTTTGACAGGTGTGTCCCTAGCAGCATGTAACCAGGAACACCTTACTGGAAGACTAGCAGCTATTACACTTCTAGCAGCTAATAAGTAATCCAGGTTTTTGATGGAGAACACAGTTTTAAGAACAGCACAAATTTACTGATACAGCTTTCCAGAATTTCTTTTTTAAGGCAGCTGAAGGAGAAAGGTTTGTATTCCTGAAAGCTTGCCCACTCCTCTCCCCTCTTCCTCTGTATGACTTAATGTAATTAAAAACACAGCCACTCTCTAATAACCACACCATCCTCCCTTGGAATGTTCTGGGATAGCACAATTCAGCTCAGGCTTGCACTGTACCACCCCATCGCCACACTGCACAACAAAGCCTTTCAAATGGCACATGCAACCATCACAAACAGATGCCACTGTATCACAAAGAAAGGCTGAACAAGAAGGATTGCTAATATTGAACTGTGCACTGGCACACAAAAAGGGCTGAACCACTAATTCCTTCAAATTTTTGGTCGAGACTTTGGCTAAGCCTACTCAAAACCACTTGGGAAAAATACCAAATGAACTATTTGGTTAAGTTGTGGAATGAAAATATTCCTAGTTTCGATTTAGTTCAGATTAGTTCAATCTGTATTTAGTTCAACACCTGCACTTCAAAATAAATAAAAAGAATTAAGGGTGAGAGCATGCTAATGCAGACACAGCAGCCCTATGGGGACAGAACTTGGCACACCCAGTTTTGCCTTCTAGAAATTTCAACCTACTTTACAGCTCTTCTACAAGGACCTTTATTTAGTGCTTTATTTGGTGCTTATTGTGTAACTCTTAGTGAATTTTTTATAGATCTTTCACTTGTTCACAGTGACTAGTGTACCAGAAGTTACTTGATGATAGAGTTCCTTGTTTCACATGGTCCACCACATTTTCTTTGAATATGAACAGCTGGGAAGATGCCATCTAAAATTAGAGACCTACTTGCTGTCTGGTCTGTCTAGAGAAAGCAACAGCTTCGGGAGAGAGACAGACAGTCACTGACTTTTATGAACAATTTCACAAAAAACCCCCAAGCAAACCAACCAACCACAAACCACAACCTCCCCCAAACTGCATTCAGAAGGGATCAAAGAGGACCCAGCAGCTTTTCAATACCCAGTAGTGAAATACAAAGAATTACAGTAAAGAATGTGTAAGCCTTGTCCAGCAAATACTATTAAAAGCTTACACATGTGGCCCAGTATCCTTTCACATTATCTGATTCCTAGAAAAAGGCCAAGGCCAGCTGCAGCAGCAGACTGTAAACAATCCCAGGCTTCAGGCCTTTCAGAGTCCATAACCACAAAGGCTACGGAACATCCTCGGGCTGCTCTCGAGAGGTGGACTTGGCAACTGGAACAGAAATGAACCAGCATTCTTTTAATATTCTAGAGAGAAGCTACTGCTGTCATTGCTGTAGTTGAGAACCACCGTAATATCAATGGCATCCTTGACATGGCATTTATGTAATAATTAATTGTGGGGAATGTCGTGTTCCAGCGGGCGTAGAAACCATCCCCTGGGGTAATACATTGCTTTTCTTTACTGGTAGCAAGAGCAGCACGCTTTGCCGTTTGCCCTCGCTCGCAGTGCGATACAGAGTTATCCTTGAATTCAGCTCCCCGCAAAGGGAGGTCGGGAGGCCGCTCCCTTGCGAATCCACGACACAGAGAGTGCCGTCGCCGTTTCAAGAACCATCAGTCCCCGGGAGCTGCCGCCCGCCATGCCCCGAGGCGGGTCCACCCGCAGGGCTCGGGGTCCGGCTGTCCCGGCAGGTCGCCTCAGCCCCGCCATCCTAAGGGGGACGCTGAGCCCGAGCCCCACACATCACGTGACATGACGTACAGTGACGTGACGCCGCACACACGCGACCCGCATGACGTCACCGCGCCCGCCTCCCACCGGCGGCGCCTATGAATAGCCGCGCGGGGCCGCGCAGGCGCGCAACCGCGCCGTGACGTCACCGCGGGCGCGGCCCCGCCCGGAGGGCACGGCGTTCCCCGCGCTCCCTCACCTTCTATTTTTATCCCGCCTTTGTTCCCCGGGGCCCGCCCCGCCGCCGCGGGATGGACGGCGGGAGGGAAGGAGGGAAGGAGAGAGGCATGGCGGGGTGACGCCACTCGCTTCCCGGAACGGTGACGCGGCCGCTGGAATGCGCGCGGGGCTGCGCTGCCTTAAAGGGGCAGCGCTGGGCGGCCTCGCCTGGAGGGGCGGCGCTGACGGACGGGCGCAGCTGCGGGGCCGGGGGGGCGCGGGGCGGCCGCGCTCTGCCCCGCGCTCTGCCCCGCACCGCCCGCGGCCGCCGGGGGCAGGGGAGCCCGCCGGGCCGGTCCTCAGCGCCCCGGGTGCGGTCTGAGCGCGGCCCGTCGTGTGCCCGGGAGGCTCGCGGCTCCGGGTGATGCTCCTCGCGTGTGCTCCGCGTGTTCTCCCCGTCACCGCTCCCGGTTCTGTCGCTGCGCTGCCCTGGAGCGCGGGGAGAAGGGAAACGTCGGGTCCTGCCTAGGGCAGCAACCGCAGCGCACGGCCGGCGTCTGGGCGCCTCCGTGGGGCTAACCACAAGGGCACGTCGCTAATAAAACGATGCTAATTGACAAAGAAAGGATGCCCTGATGTATTTCCTTTACGTTCCCACGCGAAACACAAGAGAACCAAATACTACAAGTAAAGGTTTTCTGCTTTGTTGGGCACGGACTGTTCTACGTAATAAAACACAATTTTAACTCGGCCAGGAGTTGAGGGCGCCAAACTACTGGTGTTGTCCATAGTAGGTTATCTCTGGGTCGGGGATGTGCTCTGAAATAAAGCCCCTCACTCATTATAAGGTCGAGATGATGCTGTACCCTCATATTTAGATCGTGGCTCGTAGGGAAGTCTGGGGGGTACTTAGTCACCTATGGCATGACCTTATATTCCCACTCAATTTAGTAACAACAGTTGGTTTCTTACAGGACATGTGAGATTTAATTTATTATCCGTTTCTAGGATAAGTGGAGGTAAGTCAGAAAAAGCATGAGATGAGTAGTCAGCAGATGGAGAAATGCTCAGAGGGATGGAGCTTCCAGAGAAATGTAAGTCTTGTCTCCCTCTCAAATAGAACATTAATGGAAATGCAGTTATTTATCAATAAGAGATTATTACATTGTCCTAGGTGCTTTATTTTCCTGACAAAGATTACATGGTTATGATTTTCAATTCAGCTTTTGCCTTTTGCTTACTTTTGAGCCTTTTTATTGAATAGTACAGTGGAATCTGTCAGAATGCTAAAATTCTTGAGTTCTGAGAATGGTGTTTCAGCCATCTGGGGGAAAAAAAAAAGTTTGCCTTTACATTCAGATGGTGTATCCTATTTATCAAGATGGCACGTGGGGATATTGATATATGTTTGAGCATGTAAAATCCTGGTAGGCAAATAGCAGAGGAACTTGTATGTTCCAGAAAAAAAGAAGTGCTGCAGCTTAGCCCTGAGATAACCAGTGTGTCACAGACGTTTGTCCCCTTGTCTTTAAACTCTGGAAGAAATTCTGCTCTCATTGGCCATTTATCTGCTTTAAGCTGGGGCAAGATATGTTGCGAGAACTTTTAGCTTGTTGAAGGACTTCTGGCTTTTTGCATTATGATCCAAACATGAGCTGAAAAGGTGTTGGTTTTCTTTTCCTAGCTGATCACTAGCATTAACTAAACCAAGAAAGTGGTAAGATTAATAAAATATCAGAGGAGGTTGGCTCTGAAATGAAATCTAATTAAGATGTCAATTTAAATAAATCACTTCCTGCTGTTGAAACTAAATAATGAATGTGAAAAGCTGTTTATGTGTGAAAGAGATCTGAAGTTTTCTTGGAAAAGTAATTGTTTAAAAATTCAGTATTTTTCATTCTTACCTTATGAATAATCAGGCAGGCTGTTCTCCTACCAATTTTATGTTTCAGTGAATCTAAGTTTGATTGTCACTTAAGCTTCCTTGTGAATAATGATTATCATAATTTCATATCACTCATTAAATGAAAGTTGTTTTTTCCCCTAAATCCCCTAACCTACTTCTATCATGCCAACAGGAGCATTCAGAAACTGGCACTGAGGTGCAGCTCTGATAAAAGTTTTCTGTTTCCCTGTGACTCATTTGACATTAACATAATTATGGTAGAGGAGTCAAAGTGATTTTCCAACTATGAGTAATGCACAGCACTAGACCGAATGTTTACAGGACACCGAGGCATATCAGCCAGCTGAAGTAACCAGCTGCTGATAACAGCTGAAGTAAGTTGGGGAATGAAAAAATCTTATAACAAAATTGCCCTTCTTTGGCACTCGGTGTCATGCTCGGCTGGGAGGTGTCGTGTGCCCTGCGGGGAAGGATCCAGAAGGAGAAGACCAAGCCCGTGGGTAGTTCACACAACAAGTTCTTCATAGTTTTCTTCCCACTTGCATATTTATGGCAGAGTCGTGCTCAAAGGGGAGCAGTGATCTTTTCAATATTTACCAGAGTTCATTTCAAAACACAAGTGACACACATCCTCTCAGCCAGGAAAACAAGATCAAAATGAAACAACAGCAACAGCAACAAAAAAATGAGATCATCTCACAAGTGCTTTCAACCATATGTTTGGGAGTAGCACAAAAGAAGAAAACCAATAAGGATAAGGCAAAATTGAGTGCTGTTACCACTGTATCTTTTCTCTGTAATTAAAGTATCTGTGCAGGCTAGTGATAAAAAATACAGGGAAGAATGACAATGAATATGTTCTGGATAGATAGCAGGAGTAACTACACAATGTACTAGCTATATGAAAAAACTGAAAATGAAGTAAAATCTTAGTGATCAAGACTTGTTTCAAGTGTTTCCTGAAATTTTTAGAAATTACTGACTCCTCAGGATTTTTGAAAGTAGTTTGAGAAATAGGTTGTATTTTTTCTGACTTGGTTTGTTTGTTTGCGTGCAAGTAGATTCTTGATTGAAACTGGGTCACTTTGTATTTATAAGTTTGACAACTTTGGCTGGATATCCTTTTGATGAGGCCTAATTCAGTAATGTGCTGAGAACCCAGAACATCACTGGTTTCATACGTCCCACGAGGATTAGCTGTGAAAGGAGAAAGCTAATTTTGAAATACCAGCTCAAACCCACTACAATTTGCTAGAGTATGAGAGTGGAAAATAACCTCTTAACAACCTCCTTATAAAATACCACAGTAATACAAGCAGGGGAGATGGTCAGATGCAGAAAACAGTGCTGATAGCAGAACTGTTAGCAGAAAGAATGTATTCCAGAAGGCATATCTGAAGAATTCAGAAGAAAATTACACGTCACACTGCGTTCTTTATTTCACAAGAAAATCTGCTGAGGTCAGATGCTTGGCATGCTCTGATTATCGTCACTGACTCTCAGAGCTGGATGAGGACCAGAAATGGGGAAAAAAAAGTTTTTCATGGCTGAGGAAGGCTGGAGGAGGAAAGGTTTGCCACAGTACCTTGTGGCAAACCTGTACCATTTGCCAGGAGAGCCAGGACTTGGCAGTTTTCTGCTTTCTCAGCTATGGTTTTTATGCTGCGTGACAATAAGCAAACTCTAAATCTGCTTTCTTCAGTTTGGCCATCTCTTACTTACTAAAGGATGGCTTGCTGGAGATGGCTTTGCATTCCAGCTGCTACTACAATGACCAGCATGAATGTATTTAACAATGTTGATATAATCAGCCAGCAGAACCCAAACAAAACATAAACAGAACAATCCAAGCCCTGTCAACAGAAATAAATTCCCACAGCAAAATTTAGCAGTCTTAAATTTAATCTGATTTGCTATAAGCTCATCCAGGACTGCAGTTTTATAACTACAAACATCCACCTCCTTAGCATGTGGTGCCGCTAGATTTACATATGTATTTTCTGCTTTTAAATACCAATAATACCCTTAACTACCAAAGCTCAGCCCTCAGGTCAGGCTGCTAAAATACATTCCAGTATTACCTGAGCAGATTCCTGTACTTCAGGTGTTATTCCTTAGAGTAACACAACAGGAGATGTTTGTAACACAATTCTGCTCAGCTCCATGCCTACCTGGAGTCCCCTAATAAAGCAGCCTTGAAAGCAACACCTCTGCAATACTCTGCATTTCTACCTCTTCCTTTCCCACTTGGCTTTAGAAGAATTGTCTTCTTTTAATAGTATTCAGAACATATGTACCCATGCCCCAGCTTTTTTTCTTCTTGGAGGAACTACCATTTATTTGTAACATTTATTTTGCATTCTGTGGTGAACATATAACCAGTGCAAATTCCAAGTGTTTAACCTTTGTTCCTTGTCAAACTTTGCAAATTAACTTAAAATAGCAGAGTGAAATAAGCACCAAGAGGCATTTTCTGGAAGTAACTGATAACATCTTGCAAGTACTGCTTGCCCTTACTAGTTGGTTGGGTTTTGTTGTTGTTAGATTGTTGTTCAAGCTGAGCTCCCAAAACAAAACCTTCACAGACAGTTATTCAGTAGTGAAAGTTGTTACGGTTGTAGAAAGCATGTAAAAATAAACAGGTCTATCAAGACTTGTCTTATTTTCTAAAATATAGGAAAATTAGCTGATAGTAATTTTTTGTGACTTTTCAGAGTATATACGTATTGTAACAATTCCCAATGTTTCTGTAATGAAAATAGCTATTTCTGTGATAACTGATAATGTGTTACTCTGAAGGAGCAGCAGCAGAAAACAGTTGGAAGTATATACCCAAGCCATCAGCAATGAAAATAATTTCATCCCGTTCTTACTTGGCTCTCAGTAACCCTCTCCCCAAGGGTTTATTCTATGATGTTATGTGTCAGGTCCCTCATGTGACTCAGTACTTTTCAGAAATATTATATATTGTAATAGGTGTACTTAGAAATGTTGAATGTATTGATATATGTCTCAGTTTAAATATATGTTATGTACAGATTTATTTTTATAATTTGTTTCATAGAATGACTTCTCTTAGAAAAATGAATTTATCAAGGCATAAATTTTAACACTGAAAAACCAGATATTAGTTTTTTGTGCTGTATTAAAGCCCCATCCTGCTGACACCTATGCATGTGCTTAAATTTAATCATATAAGTAGAACTGAACTCACTGAGATTACATGCACAATTAAAATTAAGCATGAAAATTAAGTGTGAAGCTCTTTCAGGTCAGGATTTCCAAATTCTTTCACTTGTTTAGAGTGAAGAAAAAACCTAAACTAGTAACCACTCATTCATATAATCAAATTGCAGTGGTATTTATGTCAAGGGACTTACTGTCATTTGATAAGCAAAGTAGTTTATAAAACAAATTTTTACTCAACAGAATTAAACCCTTAAACATTGTGATTAGCTGAGTGGCTGTCTTTTCTAATAGGAAAGATAAATTGATTCTTTAATATTCTGAGTATCAACTGAGATGAATATGGTTATTTTAGAATAAGGGGACATGTTTCTATGAAGAGATTAATTTTTAATTTTTTTAATGTGTGCATTTCATTCTTCTGTCAACACAAATTTAATGTTTTTAGAAAATCTCTAAACAGCATTTTACTTTGGTATGGAAATATGCATTTTGTTTAGAAGTGGTACTGTGCTTTGCTGAATCACTTATTAAAATATTCACATGATAACTCTGTTACATTATGAGTTCAAAATAGATGATTGTGAAAGTATTGAGGCTTTCTGCTCTCTGAATATTTTCCCACCTCTTTATAAAAGAGAGTTTTCCCTGGTCATTGTTCACTTGGATCATCACAGTAGAAAACAAATTGGTTTTTCACAATGTTAACAATTGCTGTTCTTAACTGTATAGTGGAAACTAACTGGAGAGGCTCAGGAGCCAGTTCACATAACACCTCAGCCACCCAAAATCCAGTCACAGCAGTACCTGACTTTGCATCCCCTGTCTTACATGACTTGATTTTCAGCTGGAAGACTTCAGCCCCCTGAAGTGGATCAGCCAGCAAGGAGTGCAGGGAGCAGCTCAGCCTCCCCACCAGGAGATGGGGAACCACTTGCCCCTCGTGTTGTAGGGAGGCATCTCTGTCCTCTTGAGAGACACAAACCTGAGATCCCTGCCTGTGCCTTGGCCTCTTCTTTATAGTTTAGCAAGGCATCACTCCTCTCTTGCAAATGCTGGTGGAAGGATGAGGTGGTGCTGTTTCCTTAAGCATCCAGCAGGGATATGTAAAAGCCAGGTACAATTCCAATGGCTGCTGGACAAGGTTTAATCTCTTACTTCCATTGATCTGGGAGGTTACATGAGCTATCAGGCTCTAAATGGGGGCAGGAGCACCATCCATGCTCCTTGCTGAGGCCATACAGAAAATAGAAAGAACAACTGGCTCAGGAGGAAGAGACTCCTCATTCTGATTGCCATTCCCAGGGCTGCTCCAAGATCTTACACAAGCATTTTTAGGAGCAATCTATCTATCCTTTAAAGCAAGTGCCTGAAAAGGCACCTGTCCTGTGAAAGGCATGACTAGACTCTGCAGTTGCTCACTCCCCCTGCATAGGATAGGCACCATCAGAAAACACATACTTTGCAGGACCTAGGGAAAAATTTACTATCAGGAACCCACTGGATATTGTCCTGAGGAAGGCTTCTAACTGGGTAGCAGATGTATTTGAGCACCCATGCAGAAATGAAACTTTAAGTGCATAGGAACATGAAGGTTGCTCATTGTGGTGCATATGGGGTCTGGGTACCAGGGTGTTTGATAGCCCTGGAAAAGGGTTTTGTATCAAGGATCTTGGGATTTGCTTGCCTTGTGTTACTACAGCTAGTCCATTCTAAAGATCCCATTCTAATCCATCACAGGGGAGTTTGAAAAGGAGGAGGAGTCTCTTAAGAGGATGTCACAGAAGGAATATTTCCAGTGTAAAACAAGCAAACTATAAATATTCCACTATAAGGAAAGGATGTGTACTGGATGAACTTTGAGATGTGCTCCAAAAATATGCTGCTGACCTCTCACTTGACATGATCTGTTTCCCTATTAAACTGTAATATAATTAGGGCTTGGTCTAACCCTGTCACTGATTTAATACTTACATCGATGGAAATGTGGCCTCACAGATCATAGAGAGAATAAG
This sequence comes from Cinclus cinclus, assembly GCF_963662255.1. Lineage (NCBI taxonomy): Eukaryota > Metazoa > Chordata > Aves > Passeriformes > Cinclidae > Cinclus > Cinclus cinclus. Next base: position 90,537,043 of record NC_085048.1, read on the forward strand.
GTATACATGTAAATTCTAAAATAATCCAGTCATAGTAGAAGGAAGGAAAGCCACAAGAAAATTCTTATCTCTCCTACCTTGCAGGATATTTAGATGTCTTATCACATAAGTGTATATGAATGTTAGGCCAAAGGTCTTTGAGAACTTGGACTCAAAGCTCAATTCTTTTCATAATTGCAGGTAAACTGCAGCTGAACTGGAGTCTGAGAATTCACATAAAGAAGTGAAAAGGGAATTGGGGACAACATTAATTGAAATTGGGAGTTGAGGGCAAAGACTCTAATACTGACCAAAAAAGGGATTTGAAAAATAGATGATGACTCTGCTGGTAGGCAATCATGGTGCCAAGAGTCACCATGATGATGAAAGTTGGTGATAATTAACTCATTTCATCTCATCTCCTGTGTCTGCTGAATTTCACCCAACAAGCCTCCTGTAGAGCTCTGGGAGGTGCTGGGAGAGACACAGATGGGTCTTGACTAGGGTAGATCATAGAAGAAGGGTGATCACAACCCTCTGGGTTTTGTGAGAGTCTCTCTAGGGACAAATGCACAAATAAGTAGGACTCAATGAATGGATTTTGCCAGGAAACCAAGGATGCTGAAGTCCCTCTGTTACACAGGAATGAGTTTAGAGAGAAGGTCCATTAGAGGTTTATCCCACCTATACCCTGTGGTAAGAGCACCCATGAAGGGGGAGAAGCTGCATCATGTTCTGGGACATTCTGAGGAGCAGGACTGTGGCCAGGAATGCTGTTTTTGCAGCACCTTATTTGTTTGTGAAAATAAGTACAACAGGCATTTTAAAATAAGAAAAGGGCTGCTGCTTGAATATGTATTCAAGCTGGTGATGAAAGCTACAAAACTTACATATACTTAGACATCTGCGTGAATATTTTAAGTATAGAGAACATTTATGGAGAAATGAGTTTATATCTTATATTACATTCTTTACAACATAATATAACATATCTTGTATCGTATTGTCATGTCATGTCATGTTTTTAATGTTATTGTAGCGAACATGAATAATTGTAAACCAACCCCCAGGAACTTGAGTCCAAGTTTAATTCCCCCACTCTGCAAAGAAAACAATGTGCATCTCACACTTGCAGTGAGAGCCTTTTTTCCCTGAAGGCACTCGTTGCATAACATGTGGCTGATTTACAGCCTGAGTTCAAGAAATTTCACAGACCACTAGGGAAGTTCTGGAGAAGATTTTGGAGACTAAACATCCACTTTTGCACAAAGCACAAATCACCTGTAAAAGAAGACCTGGTGAATTTAACTGTTGCCTGGTAGGTTATGTATTCTCACCACTTCATACAGATACTTTAATCACAAAACAAATTATCAACAAAAAATATCAAGCTAGAGCATCCCAAGTCAAATCTTTGGTAATGAAATTAAATTAGTTATGCCAATTTATATCTGTGGGGAAATTATGGCTTGTTTGGGTGCTCTGTCATATCTGTACTTTCTGCTCCATCCACAAAGATGATGATTTATCTGCCATTTTTTTCTGATACAGTGTAGAACATCTTGGTTTATGCAAGGGTAAGACATATTTCTTCACTAACAAGGAAACTACCTTCCCCTCCCAAACATCTCTTCAAAATGGGGTTGTAGAGCATGCTTTCCTTTGATCAGCTTTGAATAAGTTTAAATAGTATTGAACTACACTTTCCCTTTGTGGTAAACATTCAGGATCTACCAAAATTCTAAACATTTGGGTTTTTTAGAAAATTATCAATACTTATTCAAGGATATTCAACTAATTAATTGATCAGCCCATACATTTAAGAAAATGTCTCTCGAACAAGAGACACAATATTAGACCTTGCCAGGTACTCTCATCCCAAATGTGTTGGAATAAATATAATTCCACAGAAATAAGAAATAATATTTATAGGGGCTATGTGAGACCTTTGTTAATAGCAAGTATTAAGTTAGGCAAGGCTTTTGGACAGAGAATGTTTAGCCATGTATTTAATTGCTGTGCTGAATTCAGGCTTCTATTTGGCAGTTGAAATATTGTCATCATTTTTAGAGCTCAGTATAAAACTCTTGTATATATAATAAAACTCCTGTATATATAATAAAAACACACCAAGAATCTTTACTGGGGCTGCTAAATACTACTGCCATGCACACATTCAGTAGTAAGAATAGATAATAATGCATCGAGAATGCAAAAAAAAAAGGCCCATAAGAGGGCTAATTAAAATTAGGCATGAAAATTAAATACAGCAACCTTATCCATTATTTCCACTTGGTAATCTCAGACACTTTACCCTAAAGCATAAAATATTATCCATTTCAGCAGACTGGGAAACAGAACAAAAGGAAGATTATCAGGTTGTCTTCACAAAGATGGTGAATAAGGAGCCCTCTCATTTCCCAGCTATCCTCGTGTTACTTCCATGTAGGACTAAAGCCCAGCCCCACAGAAGGAGGCTGTACATGATGAAAATAAATTCCCATGTCTTCCACTTTACCATCTAACCTGCAACATGGAGTTGAGCACTGCTGTGGATCAGGACATTCACGGCCCCAAACTTCCCTCCTAAGTTTGGGCTTAGTCTTTTAATAAAACCCCATCAGCGAGAGCACTGGGTCTGGAGAGAAAGACCCGAGTTAGGTCCTCACATCTGGCTGAGTGGGGCAAAACTTGTGCCTCCTCTTTCTGAGTGGGGTGAACCTTGTGCCTCCTCTTTCTGAGGAGAAAATGATCTAATCAGACACTGCTCATCTGTGCTGTTTGAGGAGTCTTACAGGGCATGACTCTCCCTCAAGCTGTCCTATCCTGAAGTTTCGAGCTGATTAGACAGTAAACCAGATGGTGCCTGACTTTTCAGCCCTGTGGTGAGGACATGCCCTGTACAAGGGGCATCCTGAAGTCAGCTTTTCTCTGTCTGTAACCATTCTGCTGCTAGGAGTAACTGCAAAGAAGATGGACCCTACCCCACCATGGATAGCATTCCCTGCCGGACTGACATGACTTGGGAAGTCCAGGTGGGTGTAGTGGCACCCTGCATCTTCCCCTGTTGCTGAGGTTGCCTCAGCAGCAGCCTCACATGCCCACAGAGCAAACTCAGGGTTTGAGTTCAAGGGGTGCAATCAAGGCAGGCTCATTTTAAAGCTGTGGGCAGCTCTATTGGTTTCATTTTATTTACACTTTGTTCTTATTATCTGGGCGAGTTACTGTACAGTCAAAGCCAAAAACTAAACCGAGGAAGATAAGAGGCTGGATGAAGGTTATGATCATTCATGTGCTCCTTTCATGGCAAGGCGCATGTAAAGGAGGTGAGAGGACAAATGATAAGCACAGTGAATGCTGCAGTAGCAGCCTAATAATCTGTGCCATACAGTGATTTTATTTGAAATGGTATTTATGTAGGAATCGATGTTTAAGAATTAGAAATGTTCGTTTTTAATTATGGCAAATTTTAATTTACATATTTACCAGACAGGTGAGAGGAGCTGTTTAAAGTGTCATAAACAATATTAAACAGAGTATTTTAGAGTATTCTTTATATACAAGCAAAGTTTCAAGGACAATCAATAGGAAGGGCTGGTTTTTATAGGGGGTATGTGTGTGTGCATGTGTTTGTACTTGTGTGTAGCAGCATGTTTAATTCCATAATTGTCCAAAATGCTTGTAATTTAGCACAGTAAAAGTAGATATATTCTTTTTTCCTCTCATCCTTGGTGTTCACCTGGGAGACAACAAGGACACAAACCATAATTGCATTAGTCCACCCAAGGGTAGCATACACCTTCAGCAAGTAATTCCTAACCTTTCTTCCAAGTTATTTCAAGAGGAGAGTTTTGTATGCTGAGAACCAGTGTGACTAAATGCTGATTTTTCATAGTCCCTGGGGGCTAAATTTATCTCTCATTGAAGCCAGTGGGAATTTTTCCATTGACATAAATAACAGTTGGATCAGGTCTAAGTACTTTCATTAGTGATCATTTTTTAACGTGTAAAGACATCGATGAAGTAGAGAATGAGCCTATAACTGATCTCAAAAAAAATCTGGGATGCTTTTACAGGGCGGAAAGGATGGGGAGCGGGAGATGAAGGTCAGGATCTGTGAACAAGTAGTTTTCTTTCCATGGAATGGATGGACTATAAAGGCACTTTGAGGAGATATAATTTACACTTGTCTGAGGACAGTTAATTTACCTGACCTATCATTTTGCTTGTTCAGTGAGTTTGCTTTGTTCAGTCTGGTTTAAGATGTGATTCTTCCATATGTGGAATCTATTTTTCTTGTTGTTCATTACCTGGATGTATCCAAAGAGATAACAAAGTTTAATTGCAGGTTATTGTGCTTGGCCAGCTTCTAGTCTGGTGCACAAAGTCCATCTGATAAAAAAAAAAAAGAGCCTTGAAAATCTTCAGCAAAAGGGAAATAAAGATGCACATCACTGGGGCAGTGTCAGAGCTGTCTCTCAGCTAGAGAGAAGGGATGTTTGTACAACTTACACCTCCACCCCACACTGCTGAAACACTGCCTGTAACAATGACTGAAAACCTTCTGGAACTTTAATTTAGTGAAGTTGCACTAAAATTCATAGTAATGCTGTGCACCAGAATCTGGTCCTGAAATGCACGTGTTGCACCCAGTGGTAATTTTGTTATCAGTGCCTCCATCTCATTAAGGGAGAAACTAAAAGGAAAATGACAGAAGGCAAAAGAGAAATTGAAAATCACTCATTTAAATTTAGGAAGCTTCCAGGCAGAACCAGGAGGACCAGTGGGAGAAAAATTGCTGGGAAAAAAGGAACAGAAAAAAAATAGGATGATGAAATCCATGGATACAGGGAGGGAAAAGAGAGAAGTGAGAAGAGTACAAACAGGGAAGTGGAAAAAGAAAAGGAGAAGCTGTGATTTTAAAGAAATGGGAAAGGTAACTTACAGAAACAAAGCAAAAGAGAGCAGGGAATGGGATTTTAAAGGGAGAGAATAAATGAAGAGTAAATGGATTTAGAGGAATTGTGATGGGAGAAGGCAGTAAGGAAAGGTAATCTGAGGAGGGAAAAACAAAGAGCAAAATAATTTTATCTTCAGTGTTAAAAAATAAAAACAGTTAAAACAGAGCACCTATTTCCCTCCACAAAATATATATTCATCTGCTCATCTGCTTGAGAGGTATTAAATGTAAGAGAGTAGCAGCATTTGCCATTCAGTCCCAGTGAGAGTCAGTCTCTAAACCTATGTTTTTTAACTCCCATTTTTGGACCTTTTGGGTCCATAGAGATCCAAGACATCCAGAGTGAATTTTGTCCTTGTTATTGTAAGTTTGGAGGGGGGTTCTTTCACTTTTTGGAGAAACCCTTGGAAGTAGCCCATGGATGCCCAAAGAGTCCCCAGACAGCTGCTGAAATACTCTGGGCTGGGTGGAGATGGTGGTTACTTCTGCTGCTGGTTGCTCCCATAGTTCAGGCAGTAGCAACCTACATGCTGGAAAAACTAGTCCCAGGTTCCAGTCCTGGTGTTAGTCCATCCAAATGGGAAAACTACCTCAAAGTTAGTGCATGTTTTGGTGAACAGGGGAGCCTTGCTATATAGTTTCAGACCTGAATGTACCACATAGCAAAAATTATGATGGAAGTTAGTTCCCATCAGAGAAGTAGAGAATAATATTTCAGGCAGAGTCAGAAAACCTGATTCTGTACAGATTTTACCACATGATATCTCTAATTTATGGGAACCTATTTCTCATATGTGCTGTGCAGGGAAAGATTTGTCTTGTCAGGGCTACAGTAATTTCAAAACTTAATTCAAACCACAAAAGACACAGAGAGGCAGGTTTTACTCATGTTATCACTACACATTTGATTTATTTACACCTCATTATATTCTCATCAGACTGAACAGGTTTAATGGAACTGTGTGACCAGAAACCAACATAGGATCTGGATGGGACATGGGGATTTTAATTGTTGCTCTGACTGGTGTCCTGGAGCAGCATCAATGTTAGGACAGGAGAAAGCTTCTGGTGTGAGACTGGGAGTCTGCTCCTCTGTATGATGGTATCTGTAGCTCTTTTTAGTAGTGAGGCAGCCATATTATAATTTTAATCAAATATCCACAGTGTGTGAAGTAGTGTTAAGGGACGTGGAGGCAGGACTTGGTCAGAAAGAGGTAAGGGAGAGAATTCTCCACACTGGCGACTCCTGGAGGGCTGCGAGGAGGTATTCAGCCTGATTTCTCTGCAGAGGGAGAAGATCCCAGTGCACATCAGCCTGAGTGCTGAGCTGCTGTACCTGGCCTAAGGGAAACAGCAATTAAGAACATGGATGTTACCTCTGTCAAAAAAATGCTCTTTCGGGGGAACTGCCCCCTGCAGTTTGTGACAAAGTAGAGAAATGGATTGGAAAAGGACCAGTGAATGTTCAGCAGGAGGCAAATGAAAGGTATTTTATGAGATGGAAAATTAAACTGGCAAGAATATCAGAGCATCTGGTGCCCTGTACTGGGTGTTACTTTAACTTCCCGATAGTCTTATTTTTTATTTTTTTTTTTTAACTGGGGTGTGATCCAATGTCTTTACTGATATTAACTTAGCTTTAGTTTCAAAAGGGATCTGGATAAAACCTATGTGACACAGTGGAGCTGGGTTTATTTTTCATTGTGGTTTCATTTTCTTTTTTCACGGGAGAGTTTCAAGCCAGGACATGTTTCAGTGGCCTAATCTCAAACACGCACAGGAACAGTTTCTGTGTTTGCTTTGCAGGGAGGAGCCGGCTCACTACGGGAGAAGTTCAAGAATGAACACAACTGGTTTGCTGTCAGATTTCAGTGCTGGCTGCAGCTCATGGGCAATAAAGGGACCGGCAATGTGTAGCAAACAAGTGGATGTCAGTGGTCATCCACAGCTGGATAACAACACTGGGATTTTCAAGGTACTTCTACCCACATGGAAGGAGGGAGATGCTTCCCCCTCCCCCCCCCCCCCCCCCATTATTCTGCACATTATTTCCCCACTGCTCTGCTTAACTGAAAATATTCCAAATACATTCCCACTTCCAATACAGCTACTTAAGGAAGGACTGACAGTTGCTAAATGTCTGTCATAATTGCAGCAGGCACCTGCTCTTGGCCACTAAAACTGATATTGCTAACACATTTCCACAGTACTTAAAATTTTCCAACCAACTATCTTTTGGGAAGAAATTTTCCACGTTTGGCTTCTGCTCGAAAGGAATTATTTTTTTTCTTCTAGGCTTGAGAAAAACGGTGCCAGCTGTCCTCGAGGACAGCTTGAATTATAAAATTGTGCCTCTGAAGTAAAAAGAACTTCTTAGGCTGTACCAAGGTGAAATAAAAAGCTTGCTCTAGACCCTTCTGAAGAGCAAAGTTTTTGCCTGGCATTATACTTGACATTGATTTACCTAGATTAATAAAAATGCAGCAATAACTATGTTATGATAGAGCTAAGAATGATTTATCTAGAAGTGAGTGAAAAAGAAAAGCTTGCAGCTCACAGGAGCTGTAAATGGAGAGCTGCCAGGTAGGTCAGAGGAGTTCTCTCCTGCCCTCACAAAGTGCACTTCTTTGTTTGGAGAGAACAGGGTGCGACTGCACCTTCCACAGGAGGGAAGCCTGCGTCACTACTCCAGACTCCTTCCTTTCCCACCAGACCAGTATTTTGCTTTCTAGAGCAGGCAACTAAATGCAAAATAAGAGTGCTAATTTTGCAAAGTGACCAGCACTTGGTTATTAAAAAAGCTAAATTTACTACTCCCATATGTGTGGCCAGTATCTATACCTATATTTATCTATATATCTATATCTGTATCTATATATCTATATATCTATATATCTGTATATCTATATATCTGTATATCTATATATCTATATATAGATATTTCTATATTTCTATATATCTACATCTATATATCTATATTTCTATATATCTATCTGTATATCTACTTCTACACACATATGCATCCAACCACATGCACACAGAAGGGGGATACAGAGGGACTACTCTTTCAAACTACTTTTGAAACTACCATTAAAAATCTGTATCCTTGACAAAATTATCCAAGTAATTAAAATATCCCAGCATATACCACTCATGACATATTGCCTGTTATCGAAACTGACATATTGAACATTATAAAATTAATTAACTATTTGGAGCACTTGATTGGGATATACACTTTATATATGAAGGTATACATTTTATATTGTTTTAGTTACAATATCCTCAAGTATGAAATGTCTTGGTCTTTCCATGCAAAGTACAGAGACTTGAAGACTGGTTTAATAACAAGTTTGCATGTATTATATACGAACTATGATTGCGCTGGATAATCCCATGCATCTGTCTGGTAAGTTTCCTGTGTCCCCTCCAGGTAAATGTTTTTGGTTTTATTTTGTGTTTTGTTTTTGTTTTTATTTTTGTTTTTGTTACAACTTATCTTCTAGTAATTTCAAGGCTGTTAGAATGTATTTTCTGTCTGTTAACAAACCAGAGGGGGAAAAAAAAAAGACCTAAACAAAAACCCCTTTACCACAGCCACAACTGTATTTCCCTCTCTGCTGTAGGAACTCCCTGTTTATTCATGAGATCAAAAGGAAATAGCAGGCTGCTGTGTTTTAAGAAAAGTTTAAAAAATACCCTAACAAAACAAGCAAAACCCCCAAACAGTGTTATTTTCAGCTTTCTTTAATTTCATTAAACGGATCTTCCCCCTCAGAGTAAAAAACGAAGCCTTCTCCTTTATGTGAAATGAACTTTTCTCTGTCATCTAAAGTAGCGTGGAGAGGAGGGGGGAGAATGGAAGGAACGGGGAGGCGAGTGGGGAGGCATGAAGCATTTTTTTTCTCTAGAGAAAAATCGCTTTTCAGTCCTTTTGAAAAGAAAAAAATACACAATTGCCACTTCATTATTTTTTTACTCTTTTTTTTTTTTTTCTCGCGACAGGAACGCTGATTTATCGTCAGAAGCAGAGGAACTCTCTCGGAGTCTAAATAAATAAATAAATAAATAAATAGCAGAAGGTAGAGTGGTGAAGAGGGAAGGATCAGGGGTCTGTCGGGGTGCCGAGGGACGCTGCCCGGCCCGGCCGGGCTCGGTGGTGCCGCTCCGTGCCGTGCGGTGCCGAGCCGTGCCGTGCCGGCGGGGAAGCCTTGCATCACCGCCGCGGGCCCGCTTCCCTCCTCCCTCTTTTCGGAGAGGCTATTAATAGCATGACATCAGCCAGGGACTCGCCGCCAGAGTAAATACCAGCGCTGCCCGCTCGGCTATAAAAGGGGGGTGATGCAACCCAGGCGAGCGGCAGAGGAGCGGGGAGCCGAGGGAGCCGCTCTCCCGCAGGCGGCGGCGGAGCAGCGCGGACGGCGGGGCTGGGGAGCCCCTCGGCTCCTGCCGGGAGAGCGGCGGCGGCGGCGGGAAGGTACGTGGAAGCAGGAGAGGAGCGGCCGGGACCGCCCGTGCCGGCGGGACGAGGGGCTGAGCTCCGGGGAGGCTGTCCCGCCCGCCGAGGAGGGAGGGATGGATGGATGCCCTCCGGAGGACCCGCGGCAGAAGTTTCCGCGCCCCGGGCGAAGTCGGCCGCGGCGGTGCCGCCGCCGGCCGTGAGCGCCGGGAGAGCCCCCGGCCCCGCCGAGCTCCGCCGGAGCCCCTCGGCCGTGCCGGCGCTCGCATCTGGGGGAGCCCCTGCCCGGGCTGCCGCCAGATGCGAACGCCGGGGAGCCCGCCCGGCGCCGGTGATCCCGGACCGGCTGCGCCCTCGGCACCGCGGCGGGAGCACGGCCCCGGTACCGGCCCGGGAGCGCGGGATGCCCCAGCGGCGCGGCACCGCGGGGACGGACGGGCGCTGCGGAGCTGCGGTGGGACAGCCCAGGCGCCGACGGACCCGCGCTGCCGCGAGTAGAGTTGTGTCCGGTATTCCCATAAACCGAGGGGAGCTTGTGGTGACAGCCAGGGATACTCACTTTCCTTTCTGTCTCCGTGTCTTGACGCGAAGTAGATCAGTTGCTAAACTGTTGCCTAAGCAAATCGGGCGTGACACAACAGCCAGCTTCTTTCGAGAACGAGTTGCCTGTTGGAAATGAATTTTCTTCCTACTAACAGCGCTTGAGAAGCTGCAAGGCAGCAGAAAATGGTTCGGGAGTGATGTGGGATGTCAGAAAGCTTAAGGTCAACTAGCGTGCACGGAGGTTGTGAACTGTAATTGCTCTTAATGCTGTTTAAGATTAACCTCAGTGGTTATCAAGGTTTATTGCATCAGCACCAGAGGAAAAGGAATTTGTATGAAGAAATAAAACCAAGAAGCACGGTCAGCCGTCTGCTGTTAAGCAAGAAAAAACTGAAAGTAATCCCTTTCAGTATTAAAATTAAACAATAATATCCTTAAATACTGAAAGTACACTGAAAGCTAGGAAGCGCATTCTGATTTCAAAATCTTGGCAGATGAGACGTAAAAGCTCATTGTAGATTAAAAGAATCATCTGCAAAACAACAAACAAAGAGCAGGGGGAGAACGAATGTATAAAGTTGTTTGAACCTACCTGAATTGGGAGGGTAACATGAAAAGTAAAACTGTTGAGAATTCCAAAAGGAAGGCTAAAGCAATGAAGCATTAACTCAGCCCGGGAACAGGCTGTGCCGGTAACAGTGCAGGGCTGAGAAGTGTTCAGCACCTCCAGGGGCAGTAACTCCAGAACACGTGCGTGGTCTAACCAAGTAAACAGAGATTGTATCAGAAAGGGCCACGATGGAATCACACTCTAAGGCTTGACATTCTTATTCCTACCATTTCCCCAGCCTTCACAAACCCGAAGGAAATGAGATAGTTTTCTGCAGGGCTTATAGACAGAGGGACAATTTGTACAAAAAACTAGGACAAGAAAGAGCAACTTGTTGCATTTTTAAAAAAGAGTAAAATCTAATTTTCATATTTGTAGAACATCTCTAAAAACAGATTTGTTCTTCAGAAACTGCAGTGTATCTACCTTGTTGTTATGAAAAGGGAGCATATTGAGTTTCCTGAGGAGCATTGACATAAGGCTGATTATTTCTGTCATTTGTGTGGTGGTGGCTCCTAACAATCCCAGAGGCAGACTGGGAGCTGCCCTACCAGGCACTGTTCAGGAAAGAGCCCCAGGAAAGCAAATCAGTGGCAAGCAGCTCTGCAAAAAGGGACTCAGCTCACAGCAGAAATCCTTACAGAAGCCTCAGCCCCCTGGCAGGCCTTCCCTCCCCAAAATTGTTGGAGCAATTGGAGGTGCATTTCAGGATGATTGGGAGGGCAATGAGCTGTCCGGGGAGGAGAGCAGCAAGTTCCTACGGTCAAGGACACTTTCTCCTGCTCTGGGCTCCCAACCACTCCTCTTTTTCACACTAGTGACAGGTGGGTGATAAGACCTGAAGCCATCATAGTAGGGTTTTGTTGGTGTTTGTGGTGCACTTTGCACTAACTACTAGAAATCCACAATTAACACAATTTTTCAGGCACATTCTTGGTTTCTTCTAGTGCTGCTGCTGACCTTAATTAAAAGTTCACCTAAACTGAAAAATAATTGAATAAACCAGAAGAGCTTGAATATTATTATCCCAACTAATCATTTGGGAGGCTGGAAAAACAGTTTTACTGTTACTTTAAGACTTCTGGTTGGATTGAATTATACAGAATTAACTTTTTTGAATTAAGCCATCATCAGCATTCAAGGAGACTGAGTCAGTGAAAATAAATTGAAACTGAAATTTCTGCTGGGGGTGAGGGGTTCAGTGTCATCTGAAATTAGCCTGTTTAAATTAGTTGACTGGTTGAATGTTGGTAAATGGTAAATAATCCTGGGAGAACTTCAGCTGGAAATTAATAGGGCCATTTCTGACTTGCTGGAAAAGAGTAACTGCTAGCTTTCTGAGATTATAAGATTAAACTGTATCAGTACTTTAAATGTGACTCATGAGCAGGGGCTTTCTGAAGAGAATTACATAAATTTCCCAAGGTCTTTCTGAATAACAAATTGTTCCAAATGATTTCCCTATCTTGAATAACTATGGGTGAAATCCTGGCCCCATTGAGGTCAACAGAAAAAGTCCTTTTGATTTCACTGGGGTCAGGATTTCACCCTGAGACTCTAGGAAGTGTTCAGCTCTTGTGTGGTGACTGGGTGAGAAAGAAGTGAGGAAGACTGAAGCTGGACCTGATGTTTTCCAGCAACAGGCAATTAACTCTCCTTTGATTTTTATGTTTACCTCACTTAGCAATGAACCAGGTTCTATTCTCATTTGCACCAGTGTGGATTTACAGTGTATTTTTAGATATCTCTGAGCAAATTCTAGCTTCTTGTCAAGGCACATGACCCTAAACATTTCTTGCTGGGTTCCAGAAGTAATGTACAGGAAACTGTGCAGTTCTGGGTTGACCCTGTGGAAATTTAGCTTACCCACACTGCTACCCCAAGGCAACTGTTTGCTTACCTGCACTAAGTTAATTACAATTTACTTTTCTGTAAGTATTGTGGTTCTAATCCAGAGTTAATAAGATGTACTGTAATTATCCACACAGATATTAAAAAAAAAAACACAACCCCAGAACAACAGCAACAGCAACAACAACAAAAATCTACACACCAAAGATGGCTGGAAAACCGACATAGTAAAATCCAACATAGAAAAATGCAATTTAACACAAGTCACTTTATGAACAAGGGAAGTATTACAATGTGTTTTCCTATGGATTTGCACATTTTATCCCCTGGACCACACACAAAAGGTGCTCAGTTTTCTTCCAGACCTGTTATCTCACCTCTGCTGGTGAGAGATGGGCTGTGACTTGCAGGGATGTGTGCATCAGCTAGCCCACTGTGTTTGGATGACTGACTGCTGAGTTTTGCCTCTTTCTCCCTCAGTGGGGCCACCAGTTTCCACAAAGCACATAGGGCCTCTGTCCCTTCAAAATTGGCTAAAAAACCAATAAGAATTACTAAAAATAGAAAAGTAGAGAGCACTGTTGGATAGGTTTATTTTCTTCAGAAGTCTACTAGATATGAGGTTGCTCCATAAGTTTGTATTTGTATAATTCCCTTAAAGACTCTTCAATCACAGTGTTTTATGTCAGGAGAAGATCCAGCCATGAATATTTAAGAATTCCAACCCTCTCGTAGAGGGCACATAAGGACAGTTTTGAATTTTACAAGAGCAAAGGAATGAAACAAATGGCTTCACATTTTTCATGAGTCAATCCCTCCAACTCAGCCTGTGCTGTGAAGCCACAGAGCATATAGAGACTTTTGCCTTTGTGCCAGCTCTTATTGTTAACTATTTTTCCAGGAGCTTATACCCAAATCTACAAGTGTAAAACTGAGTGTGATAATTTTGTGACAGATCCTCTTGTGGTTAGCAAGTTTCAGCTTCTAGTAGAACTCATTGAGCTAAGTGTAGCTAAGATCAAGGTATGCTTCTGTCCATATGAAGCTGGAATTTGTGTTGATTTAGCTCTAAAGATGAAGATACTCTTACTCTCCTTCTATGCTTTAAATAATAATACTACTTATTTGCTTTCTGATTTTTGTTCTTATTTTCTTTCTCTTCCTATTCACTCGATTCTTATTTACCACACGTTACCAGTTTAAAACTTAACAGTATACATACTTGCATACAATTTTTTAAATGTTAAGTTTCAGAAACACCTAGAAATTTTGTCATGTGCTGATACTATTCTTAATTTTCAATACTAACTTTTACTTAACATGAAGCTGAAGGGGTTTTGAGTGTCCAAATTCTTAACTGCTTGGCCCTGTTGAGAGATTAGGGTAGACTAGGAATGGGGGTGAAGCAGTGTAAGAACTACAGTATTATTCACAGTATGAAATATACCTCTAAGAGATATTATTTGCCTTTCCAAAGCTGTTGAAAGACTATCAATATTATCTCTTTTTATCTTTCAGCAAAATGATGGTCCAACACTCAGGCCAGGTATCTGCCTTAGAAGTCAGCGCCTCCGCAATTGTTCCCACTTTGTCCCCTGCAGGGTCACTGGGGTTTGATGATTTCACAAATTTAACCCCCCTGGTGAAGGAGGAACTGAGGTTTGCCATTCAGAACAAGCGTCAGTTCCACAGGATGTCTTCCACTTTGGACACAGTGACTGTTTCTGAAAGGCCAGTCGAAACATCAACGCTGAAAACAGAGGTAGGGCTCTATGAACAGAATTTTGGTGCGAGTGATTAATTCTCTAACAAAGTTTTGCCACAAGACCAGTAATTGTATTGACTATAGACAGCTCTCTGTACATACTTGTTTCCTTTTAAACCAGCTGCTTGGCTCTCTGTTGAGTGCTTTGGGCAAGCCCTCTGGTATTTCTCATAGTTAGGTAATTTATTTTTAATTATGGACTACAGACAATGTTTTACAGTGGTTAGAGCAAGTGCTAATATAGTTTCCATGCCCAGTGGTGGCTGAACTTGGAATAAGTCACTGCTGAAGTTCTGTTTCCCTGAGGACAGTCCAGCAGAATTCGTGGGGTTAGGACATGGACCTGCTCTGTCCACACTAAGTTATTGCTTAAAGATGATACTATCCATGAAAAACATTGCTCTTTGAAAGTGGAGAAATAGCTTCTTTTAAGGAAAGAGTAACATCTTGGTCTGAGCCTCCACAGGAAACAGAAGGAAGTGTGTTAGTATTCCCTTTTTGGCACTGCCTTTAATTCACTCACCTCTCGCTGCCACACATCCTCCACTCTGCTCCCTGTGCCCCTCCTCCTTTTCTTCCCTGAGAAATGGAGGAGAGATGCAGGTGTAGGAACCTGGGGACACATTCAGTAAGTTTTTTGAGTACCACTGATTTTAAATGGGCCGTCCTATAGGTTGCATACAACCCCACTCCAGTCAGGTTTTTACTGACAATTCTAATGACGTTCCTACCCCTCTACTGTACAGCAAACAAGGTCAGAATCTCATTTTTGTGTAACTCATGATGTGAGCACTGACAGCACTATCCATGTTGATTTTAAAAATCCGGAAGTTATCAAAATTCAGGTCTCCTGTTTACAACATCTTATAGATTGTGTGTATCTGTTTTTGTGGGACAGTTTTCTCCTGAAGAGGATGAAAGAAAAAAGAGAAGAAGGGAAAGGAATAAAATTGCTGCGGCAAAGTGCAGAAACAAAAAGAAGGAAAAAACAGAATGTTTGCAAAAAGTAAGTGACTGGCTAGAGTTGTTCTTAATCTGTCATCCTGCCTGGATCCAAACAGATAGCATAGGGTACTGTCATAGTAGAAAATCAGAAAGATGCCCCCCCAAACTCTGTAAACCCTTAAAAGCATTAGTCATGAAAAATAAACATGCCATTTATTAAATCCAAACCTGGTTAAAATTGGCATTAACTGAAAGCATGGTAGGAGTGAAAAGAGATTACTGTGACTGTGATTACAAGTGACCAGTCTTGTCTGTGAGGATAACGTTAATTTGAATGTGTACACTGAACACAAAATGAAGTAAAATCACGTTTCATGAAATATTCACTGCAGAGAGCCTGGAAACACCTATAAATATTTTCTCAGTTCTTTATGAACAGAGTGGTGTGGTAACTCAGATTCTCTGTCCTAGAAGCACAGTCACATCTTCACCTCTTGTGCTGTCATATAAAACTGTATTTCAGTAGCACCAGGCCTGTATCTAGGTATACAGCCTGTATATTCCTATATCTAGGAGCAAGGAAAAAAAGTTATGTTTGCACTTTGCTAGCTAAACATGGGCTTACAGATATGTGACTTCATGTTCCAGGGAGTTAAGGAGCAGCGTAGATAATTTTGAGTCAATTTTTGACCCAAAAAACTCAGAATAATTTTGAAGAAGATAGCAATAATGCTTCGGGTATCTGTCACTGTAAGTGAATACAAGTTTGAATTTCACTGTTCAACTTCCATTACGTTCTCTAGAGGCCAAAGGAGGTAACTCTCAATCTGGTTTTCAGGCCATTACTGACTGGGGAATGTACAGTTTCATCACTGCAGCACACTAAGTACATGTGATTCCTTTCTCTGCCAGCCATACACTTTCCCACCAACAAAAGAGCACAACTGTAAAAAAAACCCAGCGACTTACTATTTGAACTTCTCAGTGTAAAGGTCTTCTCTTTGTCCTTTGTACTAGGAATCAGAGAAGCTGGAAACGATCAATGCGGAATTGAAAGCCCAGATCGAGGAGCTGAAGAACGAGAAGCAGCATTTGATATACATGCTAAATCTGCACAGGCCCACGTGTATAGTCCGTGCACAGAACGGAAGGACACCTGAAGATGAAAGAAATCTTTTTATTCAACAGATCAAAGAAGGCACGTTACAAGGTTAAGTGACAACGGCAAAAGTGGAAATATTTATAATGTTTTTAACAGCTACCAGAATCCATGGGGGAGTCTGACATAATGTGTAGGATTCTATTAGTCAAGAGCCTTTAGGAAGGGCAGAGTGCTTTCATAAGTGGAAAGGATCATTTTTGGCTTGACAGCGATTCTTGCCCTGGGAAGATCTGGTCTCAATCAAACTGAAGAGCCTTCTGCCTCAAATGTAGGGTTTGCACCTGTCATACTTGCTGTTCCTAGGAGCTACAGACAACAGCTTCCGAAGTTTTAGCTCTCTGCTAGTATACAGTATCTGCACTCACGAGGTTTGTGCTAGAGCACTATGACTTCCAGCGATGCACGTGGTACAGACAGCTGTGCTGGATGGACACTACTCTTCCTTGTTGCTGGTAGGGAAAGAAGTCTGAGTATTTTTCAATTTCCAGGAGGATGGTTTCTGGCAGAATGTACTGATGTGTAATGTTGCGTTCTAACCTAACACACACACACACACAAAAAAAACCCTGTAGTCCCAAGTAAGCTTTGTAATTTTTTTCACAGCATTCATGAGGGTTTTTTTCTGTGACTCATCTCAGTGGCTGAATTTGAAGGGTCTAGTAAGTGTGACAAAGAAATGTTTCTTGCAAAACATCTATGTAGCCTAGCTTGTATTTTATGAGCTATCACCCTGGATACTACCCCTTGGGGACTAAATTTTTTCCTTGAATTGCTGAAGAGCAACTTGTACCATCATTTACTGACTTGGTGAATTGAACTCACTGGACTGGATAGAGGAAACTAACTGTGCAGGGGTACTGATAGAGGTTTTGTTCAAGTAAAAAGCTGCAGGAGTGAACCCCAGACTCCTGAACCTTGAATATTTTTTTTTTTTTTTAATTCATCTAGGATCTAATCCTACAAGCCTTAATTCATACTATTACCCCTCGGTCACAGAAGAGGTTCCATAGATTTCAGTGGGTCTGCTCATGCAGGTAGCTCTTACAGGCATAAGGATTTAGCAAAGTTTTTTCCATCTGGGTTGGGATTACTTCCTTTTGCCAGGTGACTCAGAGGGAAAAGTTATGATTGTAGCTACTTTTGTTTTACATTTGAGTGGCAAATACAGTCGATCAAAAGTGTTACTTAGAATCTAAAGGTGGCAAGAGTTTTGATGTAGTGCATAATTGTTTAATTTTTTTATTAAATACTAACCTTGGATGTTTTTGAATTGGTAGAAGAGTTGCTGGACAAAACAGTTGGAGCTATGAGTGTTGAAATTCTGATGTTTCTGTGAAATTCTCAGATTGTTTATTTCTATAAAATATACCCTTACAATTTTTTTTGTAAAAGAAAATATTATCCTTATTTATCACTAATACCATCATGAGTAGAGCTAATAAATACTGCGAGCAAGATAAAACTGAAAACACAAGTGTTGCGCTGTCTTTTTACTTTTATCTCTTGGTGTTTAATGTTATATATTCCTAAACATCACCAGTTGTATTTGAGACACCACTACTAAAACCACTTATCCTTCATCTTTTTTGAAGAGGCACTGAGTGTCCGGAATGATTGGGTGCAGATATTGTACCTGCTGAAACTCTGTATCTCCATCAGTAGTGTCTGACTGCTCAATGTCACAATTTAAACAAAGCAGAATACAAGTGGAGCTTACAGTGCACAATATTTTACACCAGTTTCACAATGTTGAAATTGTGTGTTTGTTCTAAAGGCTGAACCTTGAAGATACCTCAGCCATGAGCTTCTTACCCTGCAAGTCTCGCATGAGTCCATCACATATTGTACCTGGTCCTCAAATAATTGTTATATTCTGCAACAGAACTACTCAGTACCATTTCCTGAGATATGGATATATTGTAATGTCCTATATCACATGTTTAAGGTATGTACTTCATGTATCTGAAAAGTGAATGTATTACAGAGGTGACGTTCTAAGTCCAATTCTGTCTTAAGAATCCATGATCTTTCTGTATACTGGAAGGAGGTTCCTTTGACTTTAGGGGGAGTTTTTTTTCTTGTCCTGTAAGTGGAGTTTGGGGCTTATGTGGCAACTTCTCTGGCTTAAAGGGAAAGTTCTACATGTATTTGGGCCAGCTGCTTACCAGACAACAGATGTCCATGGAGTGTGTACAATAAACTTGTCAGACAATGTTCATTATTTGACCTCGGTAATGTGGAAATACAAAACCAAGGCATTGCCCTGGTATCATACACCTTGGCTTTGCTTTTTTGCCCCTCAAATACCAGCAGACAGGGCTGTTTGTCTCATAATTGGTTATAAAGTGTTGCCAGAGAGACTGTAATGACAGAATTCATGTGTCTCCCTTAGGGAATTTGTATGGTTGCTTTTAACCATATCACTGGTGACGCAGGCGTCATGCTTTTGTTGCTTGATCTTATTTACTTGGCATGCCAAATGTTTGTATGGTACCACTGCTATTGTCAGAAGATAATCTATTTTTGTTTCTTTACATGTGCAGTAATAGCTTCTCTGTATTGCTTTTCTAAGTGTGTGTGTGTGTGTGTGTTTGTGTGTGTGAGTGTGTGTGCGTCCTCCTGCACGCTGCTCTGGAAATGATGGTACTCAGGGTCACTTGACTGTGCCCAGGAAAAGAGTGTTTAAACAGCTACACAGGAATGGTATGTTGCATGAGTTTTCTCAAAGTATGCTTTATTCAGGAGAACCTTAAAATGCATTAAAAAGCAGTTTGTTTTCTATTCTCAAGTTTGTTTTGATACTTTAATAAAAAATAATTAATATATATTTATTCACGTGTCATTAAATTCATTCTACGTGCCAAGGTCCAAGAGCAACTTAATTCTCTTAAAACAACACCGAGATATTAAAAAGCAAACACTCTGTATAGGTTTGCAACAATAAGCATCTTATGAACTGCTTGTCAAGGCATAAACAAAATTTTGTGATTGCAAGGTTGATTGTGAATTCCTGGCTAACTTCTTATTTGTGGCTTAGAGCTTAGATTAAAGGACTGGGAAATAGAACTCCTAAACCTTTCCTAAGCTTGCAGCCAACCAGCTGATAGTTATTTCAACTTTCTGATTCCCTCATGAGTTCAATGATATTGCCACTGTGAAGCCTTAATATTTCTAGATTGCTTTCTATAATTGCATGGAAGATACTAAGTAAGTATGGCACAATTAGGGCTTTGGGTTTTTTTTCTTTCTCTGTGTCTCAGTATTGGTGTGTCTGGGGAGAAACATGAGGAAAGATGAACAAAATGTTCCCTCCTGCTTTTCCAAAACTGAGTATCTACACACCCAGAGAGAAGTCCCTGTGTTTTGACAGCCGGTGATGTGGACAAAAACTTTTGGCTTCAATCCATTGCAAGCAGTCATAACTTGTAATACAGAGGCCAGATAGAAGGTCAGGAGCCCCAGGGATCAGGAAATCCATTGCTCTATTGCAAAATCCAGTTAAAAATATAACCTGGAAGGAGGATCTAGGCTACTCTGAGCTTGACAATATTGAATGCTTACTTCCCTTATTGGCCCATCCATTTACAGTTGTGCAGTCCCCATAAGTATATTCACCCTTTTGTGCATTCTCCTGTACCTGCTACCCAACTTTGCTTTTGAATACCCAGTTCAACACTAAATTGGCAGACTTAAAAGTCATATGTCTGGCCTGGTTTAGAAAACCTTATCAACAAAATCAGGGCTACGATTTCCTGAACTGGTATTTCATAATACTTCATTAAAATGGTATGAGTTGAAAGCGTGAACCACCATTGGTCTTTGACATATTCCTAGCAGCATAGTTAGTATTCCTTGAGCAATTATATGCCGTATCTGCTCCTCAGGTCTTGTACTAGATGCTAAATCTCAGTTTACAGGCTCATGTAACCCTCAAAGCATGCTGGGCTTTACACTGTACTTTTACAAGGAGCACCTTCTATTTATTTTCTATCTCTTTCGCTGACATAAATGAGTAAATAGCAATATTAAAGGTAGGTAGAGACAATGATTTATACAAGGCTGAAAATTTTTAATGAAACTGAATGGCAACAATTTTATATTTACAATAACTCTTCTACCTGGACCCATTAGCATTTGAAGTTACTGATTAAAGGGATAGTTTTGCTGATGAAACCGGATGATTTACGTATAATGAAAATAAAAGCATACAGTTGTTTGTCACTAGCAAAAGAGTTTCGAAAACAAAATCTACTTCATCTTAGGAAATTCTCAAACGCAGGGTGATGACTGTATCTCACAACCAGGCTCCTTGGTGGTTTTGGTTTCCCTACCCCCTCTCCTCCAGCACAGTTCTGGTCTAGGTAGAAGTATCAGTCAAGCTGGCCATGGCCAGGTTTCCATGTTTGCCCAGTGCCCCCAACTGGAGACCCAGAGAATCATCCTGGTATTAAGTGTGCAATAATATTAATTAGCTTAAGTACTTTCTAACAGTCTTCATCAGTTTGTAATTACACCAATAAAATATTTTCATTTCTATAATAGATGCAATTCCTTTTTAAGTGTAGTTAAGATAATGAGTGACAATATTTTTTAAGAATTCTGTTGTTTAAAATTCATTTCCTTAATGGACACTCTGAGTCAGAACTGCTGACTCTAAGGATAAAAATAGTTATTTGCTAATTTTCAGTGCTATTACATCTTCAAAGCCATCACAGCTAAAAAGAGAATACAATGGAATCTTTTCTTAATACAGCATCAGTTCTGGCTGCAAATATTTACTATTGCTGACAGTGATCCATTAACCAAAAAAAAAAAACCCCAACCTAATGATTTTCAGACCCTGGTGTAAGTGTACTAGAGCTGACACTCAGAAAAAAATTATTAGAGCTATGAATTGAATAAATTGAAAATGAGACCAAACTGAGAGAGTTAAAGCTGGAATACTTTTCCTCCTTTGAGAATTTATATTTGTAGACTCCGCCAAAATAATTGGTGCACGACCGTGCCCGCTCAGTGGGAATGCCCACGCAGCAAATAGCAGTGCGGAGTAGCAATATTTCATAGAAGCTAGCTCGGGGCTGGGATCATCCCAGCGATGACAGCAAGAATCCCAGCTCAGGCTGACTGATGCCAGCGGGAGGATGAGCTCTCCGTGCAGCCGGAGCTGGGGCTGCTGCCGGCATCTGAGGTGCCTCATCCAGAGGCAGCTGGGCTCTCGTTCTGTCCCCCAGGTCAGCACGGCACGTAGCTGCCAGCATTCCAGCTAAGCAGCTCCACCAGCTCGCTCCAAGGGCCCAGCCAGCCCAGCTCTCTTCCTGCAGCTCTGATCAAAAGCAGCTGTCCAAGGAAGAATAAGAGCAGGGCGAGTAGGCTTCCCCTGGGTGCTTTCCCACACCAACTATTTTCAGCTGGTGAGTCACACAAGCTTTCCATGAATTCTTTAGGTAGTACCCTTCCACAAGTCTTTCTGCCAAATGTTGCGACCAGTTTCTCATCCACAGTACCAGCATCTGCAGTAACTTCTGGCAGCAAGTTCCACAGGGCTATCACCAATTAGAAGAAGAAAACAGTTCCTTTTTGTTTGACCCTGTTCCCAGTAACTCTATTTGTCCTAGCCTAAGCAGTCTTTTTTTAATTTTTATTTTGGAAGCCATTTTACATCCTTGATTATTCCTCTTACCCAGGTTTTTTTTGTTTTTTTTTTTTTTCTGGGAAAACTGTGGCTTTTCCTAAGACAAAATAAACCCTTTCCCAAACCATTTCCTCACCATTTAACATAAAAGAACTATAATTACGTGCCCCGTGCCATATTTAAGTTGTGGTCAAGCCATGGATTAATACAGAAGGATCTTGATGTTCACTGTCCCTTTCCTAAGAACTCCAGAGATCAGGTTTGCAGTCATCAAAACTGCAGTCATCAAAACTGCCCAGCATTAAGCCTCACAATGCAACGATCTATCACCATCCCAAGATCTCCTTCGAGGGTAGCAATGATAAACTCAAGCCAAACTCTCCATATAGATGCCAGGACTGATTTTTCCCATATACACCACCTCATGTTTACTTACATTGAATTTTATCTGCCATTTTAATTTCCAAAATGTAAATACAAACTCTTTCTTCCAGTCTTCTGAAAATGCCTTTGTCCCATCTGTCCTGAGTAAATCTGTACCATCATCAGCCTTCTTGTTACATTACTCATGCTCTTACCAGATCATTTATGAAAGTGTTGAGCTGTGCAGGTGTCCAATAAAGTTTCCTGTGGAATATCACTGGATGACCTGCCCCTCATGGGAGAGTTCATAGCTTAGTTTTACTCTCTTTTCTACCTTTTAATCATACATAGGCATTTTCTCTATTAATAACTATTCGGTTTCTTGAAATAATTATTTGTTGAGTGAATTTACTGAAACTTATTTAGAGGTGTCATAAAATGCACCTACTGAATCTCCCTGGTCCACATATCTGCCAACCCTTTCCAAGAACTCCAGATATGCCTGCCTGTAAGCCTGACTTAAATTTTATAAAATCCATTCTGACTCTCTTCAAGTATTTATCTAGCTACCTGCTAATTGATAGTTCCTTTAACTTAATTCCCATTAACTTGCCTGTTCAGATTACAGGTCTATAGTTCATTGGATTCTCCTGGAACCTCTCATAAACTTTGGTGGCATATTTGCCAGACTCCAGTCCTCAGATAACAACAAAGACGAAGCCAGAGCGACAGTGAGGGTGTTATACATTATTTTTAGTATTTCAGCAATTTTCTTCTTCCATTTTGTTTGAGCCTTTTACTGAAAACTCACTTGATTGGTGCTGTTACTTCTCAAAAACTCAACCCATAGTCACTTCAGCTTCAGACAGATCCCCTGCTTCTTCCCTTTGCCCTGTCCTCTGGAGGGTTTTGGCTGGGAAATGATCCCTATTTCTTCAGTTTCTCAGCCCTCTGAGTCTTCCTTTTGTACCCTGATCATCAGTTCTCACTAGACTTTCTAGCAGGTTAATTGTTACTAAAACATCTGAAGGGTGATTTAGTGTTCTTTTCAGTTCTTTAGCCATTCTATTCCCCCAGCTTCCCTCTGACAGGCTTCTGCCCTAAGTGCCATTTCTTGAATGTCCCCTGCAATGGGGTCTTCATCATCCTCAATCATATTTGGAGCTTTTAGAGTCTGCCAGCTACTCCAAGATTTCCTGTGGCGTTAAATAGTCATTACACATCTAATTATCAGATTTTAATTTCTGCCATGCTGTGTAACTTAAATACATCAACTACTCAATCCCTCAATTCCTACATCTGAAAGACAAGGATAATAACCAACACCATTCTTTCTACCCTTCCTTCATCCCAAGGAAAATAAAGTTCCTTATTTCTGAAGGCTGGGTCTTTTGAACAAGCCTTATGAAGATTCAAAAATTTTGTTAAGTTACTAGAAGGCTCCTGCGCAGAAGAGTAAATTTTATTGCCATGTGATTACCACTTACAGTAAAGTGAAACCACCCAAAACACCAGGAATTCATGGTACCCTACTCAGCCCCAGGCAAACTTACAGTGTTTTGGGGTCTTTTTGGTTAGTGTTTTTTGGGGGAAGAGGATTTGTTTTGTTTTATTATTCTTTTTTGTTCGTTTGCTTGAGTTTGGGGATTTGGGTGGGGGTTTTTTTTGTTGTTTATGTGTTTTACACTTTCTATCTTTAACAGCAATATCAACACCACAAGCGGAAACAATCTATTAATCAAATATGCACTAAAAGATAAAAGAATCATTTGTATAAAATAAATAGAACATCAGTTACCCAGGTTACAGTACACTTATAGGCTATTTTGTAACCTAAGTGGAAAATCTACATTTGGCCAATTTTTCTGCCTCCAAAGGATTTATTTTACATGCAGAATTGCCCACGTGTAGAACTAGAAGGGTTCAGTCAGAGTTCTCCTGAGCAGCCAGAAGATACTTCTCTGTGAGGGAAGAGCACGTGTGCCTTGGATGCTGTTATCCAAGCCAGTACCACAGTCCAAACTCTCAGTCCATTGACAATTGCTTGGTTAAGAGGTTAGACATGAGCAGGAATTAGTTGGGAACAAGTAAAAGTAGAATAATCCCTCTGCTGAATGAAGCACATCTGCCTTTTGTTAAAACCAGGGATCCTTTCTCACCTGGCCTGGAGAAGCATAGCCCTCTGCTGCTGGCATGGTAAGAACTTCCCCTCTTATTTTATTATACTACTACCATTGAAACTGGATCACACAGGGTTTGTAGCTCTCACATTTGTAGCTAACCCCCATGGGTTTATCACACATCTCCACATATGATGATGTGAGATCCTCGATCCTCATGACTGTAGAAAAAGATTTAGAAAAATTACTTGTGTATACTAATTTCAGAAACCAATAGAAAATAAAATAAATCTAGTGCATTAGCCTGTTCACATTCCATGTTTAGAATCAAATGTTCTGCTTTGTTTGTTTGTGCATGGGTGTGTGTCAGATGTCTTTGAATGTTTGAACTTGGCTACACCACATTTCCCTGTTAGAAGTAAAACTACCTATGGACAGAGGAAAGCGTGGCTAGAGAAACACGTTATCTGTGCTAATTCTGAAGGTTTTACAAATATTTGGTTCAAAGAAAGAAATCCTTGAAATTAGTAACAAAAGGAAGGAGAGATTAATTTTTAAAAATTTACCCACTTTTCAAGCAATACCATGCTTCTCTGCATCAAGCAAAAACCACCAAGGAGCACTTTGTATATCTGTTGTTACTTTTATCTGAGTTTCTCCACAGCATTTTTCCCCTCCTACCCTCTGTGCACTGACACTTCCCATCTTTCTAGGAGCTGATACTCAAATAAACAGAATGTTACAAAACTGGCTTATAGCACATAGCAAAATAGTTCCTTAAAGAGAAGGGAAACTCTTCTACAGGAAGCTAAAGCAAATATTTAATTGCACAAACACTTATTCAAAAGGAGGAAACACTACCAAAACCTGGCCACACAAACCTAGTACAATGTCCATGGACGGCAATATGAGAAGAAGGACACAGAACATAGACAGAGGACCATTTTCTATCTCTTCCCAAAAACATAGTGCCATCATTTAAAGCCGTTTAGAGATTGGTGTTTTTTTTTTTCCCAGATAATTTAAGATGCATTTCACTGTCTCATTATCCAAACTGCTTGCATAGTCCCCCACCAGTATTCACAATTGTTGTTTAACAATTTCCTAAAGCACAGGAAAGATCTCTCTGGACGCTACTTGCTCAGAAACAACAATGCAAATATGGGAAATGGATTCCCTCTGAAAGCCAACCTGTCACAAGCAAAAGCAGAAAAAAATTTCAAAAATTAAATTCTTTCACAACTGACCCCTGCACTCTAAATATTCACAGACACTGAATGCACTGTAGGATTCTATTCTCTTTGCCAAGGCTCTAGTTGTGCTGCTCACAGACATTTAATCAGTGTTGTAGCTGCTGAGAGGCTACCCAGTTATGTCTGGCATTCCAGACTGCTCCTTAAGTAGTAAAGCATTAATGTACTAGTCCTGTGCACGCAAATGAAAGAAGGATATGAATGCAGGGGCTGGACAAGAGCTCTTACCAAAAAAACCACCTGCCAGAATTGATAAAGAACACTGAGTTTTAAACAGAGATTTCAACACCCACAGCCCCCAGACTAGCTTGTGCCGTCCACATTGTGGAAAAACCATTGGAGTGTGAAGTTTTTAAGCAAGCATTCTAAATAAACACAAAGCTCCATGCCCTTCCCAGGAAGTGTTCATGGCCAGGCTGGCTGAGTCCTTCAGCAGCCTGGTCTAGTGGAAGGTATCCCTGTCCATAGCAGAGGGACTGGATGTAGGTAGTCTCAAATGTCCCTTCCAATCCCAACCATTCCATGGCTTCATGAAATGTGTGTGTGGTCAAAAAAAGCCAAGTTAGATCCTGATGGTCAGACAGACAGGCAGATTCCCACTCAGAGCACATTCCTAGAGCTACGGGTGCATGCAACCACACAGAATGAAAATACAAGTGATGAATCCCAATGTTTGTGCATGGGCAGGAAAAGAACAGAAATTTGGGGTTAGGCAGCAGAGAGTTGGAATTATGGTTTAAATCCTTTTGGGGACTTAAGTGCCACTAAGGTGTTTTAGTGCTTGAACTAAAATTTGAGCACTAAAGAGTATTTCTTAGTATGGATAAAGCTATGCATTAGCGAAGGAACAGAAGTTAATGCCCAGTTTCCTTTAAAATGAATTCTGTGTAAAAAACTTGGTTAATGTTTTTACATCACCCTAGTAACAGGATCAACATTACCATAGAAGCATCTTATATGGAAAGACAGATCACACTAACCTCCTGAAAAGGTAATTCTACTTCTATGACTCATGGCCATAAATCCACACTTGTGGAGTGAAATGGACAGACACCAACCATCCTGAGCTCCCAGTGATGTCAGGTTAGTTGGCTATTCACTATATGTAAATTTGGAAAAAAAAGCCCCAACAAAAACAAACCCACAGTACATGCCATACCGAAATTTATAACCCTCCAAAGTTCAGCCTGTTCTGAGCAATTAGCACAAAATTACTGCCAGAGCTGTGATATATTAGAATAAATAACTCTTTAAAGAGATACAGATGTTAAATGTGTATGTGCCTTGGAGAGTCATGTTAAACATTTAAAAATAACCTCAGTGATTATTGGTGTGTTTAGATTTTATAAGATCTAGGGCTGGCAGAGGACTCTGTCGTTCTTGTTCTGTACCACACCACATGTGTGATCTGGATTAAATTTCAGAGGGAGGTCTCTTTTTGTCCCCTCCAGACTTCTACTTAGTGAGAGTGCAGCGAGCTAAATTCAGAATCAGAGTAGGAATATGCATCTCCACAAACTGCATGGGTCACATTTAACGGAGGCTAAATAGTGGTACAAATGACAATGCTGGTGTCCAAGAGATGAAAATCATCAACTTCAGTGGTTATTCTTCAGAGTATGCAAGATGAGAATCAACCTAAGACAACAAACTCTTCACAGATAGATGCTGAGCGGAGTGACCTGCACAAATTTCACATGTACAGGCTTATAAAATGAATACAATATTATCTGCCTGATGGCAAAGAGCAATGATATCATGCGATACATGACAATAGCAGCCTCAATAACAAGCATTGTATTGTAACAGTAGGCTGGAAGATTTTCCTTTCAAACTTTCTTATATATATATATATACACATATACATATATATATGTATTCTTATCCTCCTCAACAGGTAAGCTACAGTGTGAAGCTGAAAAACAAATTCTGTCTCATCCTAACAGTGTCGCAAAAACTGTTCTGGCAGAGAAAGACGAATGCCAAGAGGGGAAAAAAGGATTTATTTTGCATTCTGTCTTTCTGGATAAGCAGAACTTGGAAGTTATTACAGGAAAGGGTAAGAGAAATTACAAAACTACAGATTTCCCTCTCTGGCTCTTTTTCAGTCCTAGCTTTATGGTAGCCTCCCCTCCTGCTCTGGGCCCCTACCTCCTTACTCAAAACACAAACCACCTGCACATCTATCAACCAATTTTCTTTTCCAAGACTCCCAGCTCAGCCAAATGTGTAACCAGTTCCTCCACACTCAGTCACATCTCCCAGTGGTGCTGCCCTCAACACTTGCTCCACAGGTTCTACAGGAAGCCTAAGTTCGTGGTTACCAGCAATTATTTCAAAAGCACCTAATGTCCAGCCTGTGGTGACATGGATAACTAACAGAAGAGTTTAAGATTTAACAGTTCTCCCCAAAAATATAGGTTATCTTCCCTCACTTCTTCCTCTTAAGCATCTCCAGTACACTTGTTCACATGCTTGCTGAGGGCTGAATTAGCTGCAGTTGTTGCATTTTACCACATGCTCCTCTTTTAGGAATAATTTACACACAATGAGAAACTGAGACCATGCTATGTCATTGTTAAGATTGTCTCAGTCTTCATTGTAACAAACACTGCTTACAAACCACATATAAATTTGTTGCTTTCTTATGCCACCAAATAGCAGACAAATACAAAGTAACAGGCCATTCTTTGAAGGGCTAAAATCTGTCTAGAAAAAAGCAGACACGGTACAAAGAGTTGCTTCAATTCCTGATTTATGAGTGAGGACCGAGGAGTTTGATCACAAGGTAGTTTTCCAATTTTAAATGGACAAGAAGCCCAGCCCATGCAGCTTGATGGGAGATCTACAGTATTCCACACATTCTCATTCAGTAGAACATTTCATAACTAAAAGTGAAAACTGTTTTGGTTTTAAATAGGAAAAAAAAAATACTCTCTAAAAAGATGCAATTAGCTGAAGAGTCTGTTTCAAACTTCTGATATTAAAAACCTATTGCTATGGTTTTACAATACCAGTTCTAGTTCTCAGTGAACTCTAACTGCCACATAACTGTTCCCACTGGACGTGGCTGACCAAACCCCTGTAATGCACAGCTTCACCAGGAGCAAGCAGCTTGTTTCACTCGAGCTCAGCTCCTCAAGCCTTGAAAAAGACGGAAAGCTTCCTATAGATGAGGTACATCTTTCATCAACCTCTTAAGAAACAAACCAAAGCAAAGTTATGCCCTTCAGCCTTTCAAAAAATTCTGATCAATCTGGGCTTTAATTGGAGCATCTGTGGTTTAGCTCATCTCCTAGAAGGTGTCATTTTCTTGCTAGTATGTATCTGAACCTTTGATTGTAAGTTTTTGGATGGTTACACACAGCTAGAGAACCCAAATCGTAGATTTTGATCAGTAAACAGTTGGCTCCTAGAATCAAAGAATGGTTTGGATTGGAAGGGACCTTAAAGACCATCTAGTTCCAACCCCTGTGTCATGGGCAGGGACACTTCCCACTAGACCAGGTTGCCCAGAGCCCCATCCAGCCTGGCCTGGAACACTTCCAGGGATGGGAGCTGTTCCATCCACAGCTTCTCTAGGCAACCTGTTCCAGTGTTTCACCCCCCTCAAAGTAAAGAATTTCTTCCTAATATCTGATCTAATGCTCTCTTCTTTCATGGAATCATCGAATCATCAAGGTTGGAAGAAACCTTCCAGATCATCCAGTTCCCCCAAGCACCACTAAACCACAGCAGCCAGTGGCAGACCCAGACACCTCATGAACACCTCCAGGGATGGTGACTCCAATACCTCCCTGGACAACATATTCCAATGCCTGACCACCCTAACAGTGAAGGGTTTTTTTCAAATATTTAATTTGAATCTCCCCATTTTTAACTTTAAAGTTATTTCGTCCTGCTCTCTCAGTGTAGCTACAGCAGAAGAGACCAATCCCCACCTCACTTCACCCTTTACTGAACAGAGTACTTGAGTTTAAAGCCATTGCTGCTTGTCCTATCACTACCTGCTTCAGGACAGCATCCCTCTCACATTGCTTTAGGTACTGGAATGTGAGAGCCAGAGCCTTCTCTTCTCCAGGCTGAACAGCCCCAACCCTCTCAGTATGTCTGCATAGCAGATGATCCCACACTTCTCAGGCACAATTTGCCCTTAGTGAAGCCATGCTGGCTGCTGTAAATCACCTTATTTTCCATGTGCTTTAGCACAGCTTCCAGGAGGATCTGCTCAATGATCTTGTCAGGCACAGAGGTCAGGCAGATTGGGCTGTATCTCCCTGGACCTTCCCTTTTTAAAATTGGGGTTATGTTTCCCCTTTTCTAACCAGTGGGAACTTGATTGTACTGCCATGATTTCTCAAGTGTGATGGATAGTGCTTAACCACTTCCTTCAGGATGTGCAGATGCATCTCACCAGTTCCCATGGACCTGTGCACCTTCAGGTTCCTTAGATGGTCTTGAACCAGAACTTCTCCTAGAACAGTTACTCGTTCTCCCAGTCCCTGAAAATCTGGATTTGTTTTCCATTTCTTCATAAAGAGGGGTAAGAGGATTCTCTTTGACTCTACTCTTGTGAATTTCCATTTACCTAATACAGCAAAACAGAGAACATTGTTTTACCAGAATAAAAACTAAGACAAATGATGACAAGCATCCCCTGCAGAGACATGCCAGAAATACTTGTTAGATTGAATGATTCAAGAAACTGAAGTTTGGCTCTGGGATTTATACCCTACAGTCCTGAGCTGGTAAAGATGAGAAATTGTGCCAAAAAGCTATGAGACAATTTAAGGCAGAGGAAGATATATTAATCTGTTTTTTAAAATAGGAGCAGACATAAACAGTAAAATAATCTAACGACAGAAATATAAGAGAAAATTATTAAAAGAGAAAAATTATTTCAGGCCCTCCTCAGAAACTGACATTCCCAGAAGATGATTCTGAGACACTTCTCTGAAATACCCTCAATTCTGATAAATCATAGATCAGAATATGCAGTCTGTGGAAGAAGACAGTTTCTTAAATCTCCTTTGACTTTTTAAAGGAAAACAGTCACTGTCCATAGGAATGAAGATAGGGGAGGTAAGTATTAGGGACTGTGGACAATTACAGGGAGAGAACATAATGTGGAATCACTTATTTTCATAGGCAACATGAGTGATGGAAGTTTCTGCCCCCAGTAAGACAGATTTCATAAATGACACTGACGCCTGATTTCAAGAGATACCAAAAAAAGGCAAAATTCAGTTCTTGTTGATGCCTTGAGAGGCTACCTAGAGCAGAGGCTAGACAGCATTAAAGGAATAAAGTAGATATTTATTAAAAGGCCTTCAGGGGATATACCTTGGGCAGTGCAAGAGCCTGGCGATGGCTACATCCAAGACACACCACAGGTCACATGTTTTTACACTTTTATAAGTTTTGGTCCATTTACATGTTTGGGTTAATTGTCCAATTACAGGTTCAGGTTATGAAGTCACATCCTCCCAATTTGCTCTCCTCAATTTGCTGTTGTTTACACTTTTTGGGTCCAAAGCTGCTATGGTGTCCTTGGATCTTGGGCTGGAAAAGGGTTGTTTTGTCTAACTAAACTGTGAAGTTAATTTGCTAACACTTTATATGAAGTTCAGATACAGTACACAATCTGGAAAATATGAAAGCTAAAACTCAAGGCATCATTGCAACATAGTCTTCTACTGATCCTCTAACAGGTGGCTTGATTCTTGTACATAATTTGGTCACCCAAACCCAGGAATACCTAGTTCATACAAAGACTTATTCACTCACATGTACATAGCACTTCCACTGCTTCAACACAAGCTGGGTGCATGAAGTGAGCAGCGCAACACTGAGTCACAAAGCTGTGGGCTGTTTCATTTCTAGCAAGGATAATGAGAAATAAAATAGTACCCAAACGTAAGGTTTCTGTCACAGTCTCCTTCTATGAAATGTGGTATTTCCAGCCTGTGTTTCTCAATCAAACATTGGCAGGTCAGCTCGTGAGAACAGCTCAAGGACAGTAACCAGACACTTGCTGGTTGCAGAGTAGGCAGCACCAAGCAGAAGCGAAACAAGCTTTCAAGTGCACTTTACTCACAGCAGCCCCATTCCTTCTCTCCCACTGACTAAAGACAGGGCGGCGCATTAACACTTAATATCCGAGTGTAAGTAGCCTTTCTGTTTCCTCTCCCATCCTCCAAACAACAAGCACAATTCTTCGAAATGCTACGTGTTTTGCTTCTCAGATGAACTCAGCACTGTGTCAGAAAATGACAATTACAAGTGCTGGCGCCAAAAAGATGTAATTATTATGCACGGCTTGTGAAGGACCTTTACATATTTCTGGCACTAAAATATAAGTCTGTTTTGCGTCATCTGGATGTGATTCTAGTATTTTAGTTAATTCAAAACAGCATTGAATGCAGTACGCTCTGAGGAGTTTGGCTCTTTAATGGTAAGCCAACATTAAGCAGATACTCAGTCTACCCACACCAAGGCTGATGGAATTTCTATTGGAATGAGGATTATTCTCTTGTAACAGCACTGGTTTTGGCTGCTTGCAGCAGGCTGGGCAGAATCATCAGAAGCAGATCATTAAAGCTCAACACATTCCCAAAAGTCAGACTGAATTGGCTGGGCTGGAAGGCAGTTTATGCATTTTCTATTTTTATCCAATAATAAAAACTTGGTTACTTTGGCCCAAATCCAAACAGCAGGTTTCCTTACAGCAGCTCCGGGATGTGACAACCTCCCTCATTGGCAGGGAGGCCCTCTGCCCGTAAAGCGGAGTGGACCTGGGCTTGGACCAAGCTTTCCCTCACCAGGAAGAGGCATTCGGATCATAGAATCATGGAGTAGCTTGGTCTGGAGGACACCCTACAGACCATCTCATTCCAAACTCCTGCCATGGGCAGGTACTCCTCCCTCTAGACCAGGTTGCTCAGAGCCCCATCCAGCCTGGCCTTGAACACTTCCAGGGATGGGGCATCCACAGCTGCTCTGGACAACCTGTGCCAGTGCCTCACCACACTCACAGCAAAGAACTTCCTCCTAATATCTAATATTTTATTTCCTTTTAGACTGAATCCTTTCCCCCTTGTCCTGTCTCTACATGTTCTTGCAAAAAGTTCCTCTCCATCGTTCTTATACCTTCCCTTCAGAGACTAGAAGGCTGCAATTAGGTTACCCCAAAGTAGGTTTTTTTTGTTTGTTTTTGTTTTGTTTTGTTTTGTGTTTTTGTTTTCCAGGCTGAACAATCCCAATTCTCTCAGTTTTTCCTAGTAAGAGAGATACTCCATCCTTCTAATCCACTTGATGGCCTCCGCTGGACTCGCTCCGACAGGTCCGTGTTCTCCCTGTGCTGGGGACCGCAGAGCTGGACACAGCACTGCAGGAGGGAGCAGAGAGAGGGGCAAAATCCCTTCTCTCGCCCCGCTGCCCTCACTGCTTTTGGTGCAGCCAGGACCGTATTCGTGTTCTTCACCGCGGCCCCGAAACTCCCCCGTGCACCGAAAGCCTCTCGCTGTGTCTGCTACCGCGGGGCCGGGAGGGCGCGCCACCGCCAGGGGACACTGCGGGCACGGCTTGGGGACACGGCGGGAACAACTATGGGGACACTGCGGGAAGAGCTTGGGGACATGGGTGCCGAGCGGCCCGGGCCGGCCCCGCAGAGTCCCCCTCTCTTCCCCCCTCTCTCCCTCTCTCTCCCTCTCTCTCCCCCCCCCTCTCTCCCCCCCTCTCTCCCTCTCTCTTCCCCCCTCTCTCCCTCTCCCTCTCCCTCTCCCTCTCCCTCTCCCTCTCTCCATCAGCCCGAGGGCAGAGCGGGCGCGGGAGGCGCTGCTGCCGGCCCCGCTCGCCTCCTGCCCCGGGACACCACACCCGGTGACCGCCGTGTCTCCCGGGGGTCCCGTGGGTGTCAGGAGGCTGCCGTGCGGATCGTGCCCGGGGAACACCCGTGGGAGCCGCGCGGGAGCGCACGGACACGGGCTGCACGTCCCAGCTCGGGACTTCCAGGCGCGTCAAACCTGCGCCGTGCTTTGGCACACACGGGGACTTCCCCTGGTCTCAGCGAGCCCGGGATCCAGTAAATGAAAATTCTGAGCCTGCTAGTTATCTGGATGGAGAGTCCCTGATGGCAATTTATAGACTGTATGTTGTGACTAACGATCACTGGGTCACTGGGATTTTCTGGAGGCTTTCAGGTATTGCCCGGCAAGCTGCCTTAACGAGAGTGGAACATGAGAATGACAGCGGTGACAGCCAGCAGAAAACTCTGCGTCCATGTCTGCACTGCATGGGTAAGATACCAGAACGGCTCATGAGATACCGAGCATCTCCAATGACAGCCGCACGACCAGTGCTGTGGGCACGCACTGGACACGAACTGTGGGCCAGGATTATGGAATTACTGCTAACCTTGAGCCAACAACTTTAACGTGTGTCCTCAGAGCACACACAGAAACATCAGCTCCAACCCCCCAAGAGGGATGGCCATCAGAGCAAACACCAACTTTAACAGCACAAGAATTGCTACACATCAATCTTGCTAAAGCCACAAAACTGAAAACACTGCACAGTCGTGCAGTTTCCACTTCAGCACTGTTCCAATGTAGCCCTGAATAAGAAAAACCTTTATTATTAGCGCTTTATTATTAACTATCCCATCCTGTCAATTAATCTGCATCGCTTCCCACACAGGTTTTTCATTTATTGCACACTGCATTGTGGCACACACACGTGAGATCGGGCATATAGGTGCACTTGGTGAGCAAGCATGAACAGTGATTCTATAAGCAACTCAGAAGAGGGTACATGAAACAAATCACATCATCTCTTGGTAGCCACTCTAGTACAAAGATTGGGAAGCAGCTCAAGTTTGATCATAATTAAACAATAAACTGGTCTGCTGATTCTGCTACAGAGCTGGAAAGGTCTGGCAAGAAGGGAGCAACAAACACCTCCAACGTTATCTTGATAGGAGTGGCCTCCCACAACTTAAGCCACATTGTCTTTGAAACAATGACCATAGGAATATGTAACTGCTTTTTAAAAGTAAATATGTAAACTCACTAACACAATGGTTAAATAGAAAAACATTACCCTAAGTCATTCTCTCTCATTTGGAAGCAGAATGTATTTCATATAAACTGCAATTTCTCTCTTTAACAGCTTTGTCTCAATGCTTTTAGTATTTTACTTGTACAGCTACTTGTACAATCTGTTAGGCAACATGTCATTCGCTGCTTTTCAGTCAATGCTTGGCGTTCCCTTAAATAAATCCTGCACTTATCACACCTACTCAGCAAGAGTAACACACACTCAGGGGCTAAAGCACTGTCCCCCAAGTCAGCAAGCCTGGTGTAAACTCTGGAAGGATTCCCTGGGCATTGCTTTCCCTGCGATTGTTTCAGACCCTTACACAATATTATAGAGGGCAAGTCCTAAAGGAATTTATACTAGCTAAAAGGTTTTATTTTGTACATGAGTATCCCTGGAAAAAATATAGAGAACTGAAATATGGGACGTGTAGGGGAAAGTACACACAATTCTGTAAAAACACTTAGTATTCTGAGTGGCTTTTTGGGGAGCTAAACATCACCTGAGAAAATTGTTAATGTTTTGCAGCTCCCAAGGGAATAGTGTATGGAACATATTCCTGCAAGACACAGACTCATGTCTCACCTGGAAGCCCTGACTCATTGCTTGGGTACACTGTTCTGTACATTAGATGCTGTGTAAGACATGATTTTTCCACTGTGCATTATGCAACTTCTGTAGTAAAAACTGTGTGAGGAAACTACAGGAAGCTCTCAGTTCCAAATGAACTTATCCCATTCTATTGGTGCTGGCAAACCTCTCTGCAGAGTGGTATATGGATGGACTGCCTATCCTGCCTGATTCATGGGATTCAAATGCAGTGTGCATATTGTGATCACGCTACTGTAAAGGCTACTATAGGGTTTTGAAATGCTGTGAACAATTACAGAGGGTAATCTCTTACTGAGTATTGCAATTGTATTGCTATAGCAAACATTAATATAGAGGTGAAAAGGGTTTACCACTTAATGCCTTCTTGAAGGCACAAATTTCTTTGAAAATAAAGGTCTCTGTGACATCCAGAGGTTCACAACATACCCAGGAACACATGACCATAAAAAATATCTCCATATATGAAATAAAGAAGTCATCATTCTAATCACAGGAAAACATCCAAATCTCCACCTTGCTTATTCCCAAAGGAAAGTGGAGAAGGAAGGGTTTTTTTTTCAGGTTTTTACATCTGAATCAAAAAGGCTCCAGAGGAACACGGTCCATGAAGAACATAGCTCTGAGTAACCAGCTAGGTCAGCCTGGAGAAGAGGATACTGAGGGGTGAGCTCAGTTGTGGTCTTTAACATCCTCATGAGGGGAAGTGGAGGGGCATCCATCAATTCCTTCAGTCTCCTGACCAGTGACAGGACTCAAGAAAACATGTCAAGGGAGGTTTAGGTTGAATATAAGGACAAGGCTCTTCATCCAGAGGGTGGCTGGGTGCTGAAACAGGCTCCCCAGGGAAGTGGTCACAGCACCAAGTCTGGCAGAGTTCAAGAAACATTTGGACACTGCTCCCAGGCACAGGGTGTGACTCTTGGGGTGTCCTGTGCAGGGCCAGGGGTTGGACTCGACGATCCTGATGGGTTCCCTCCAGTTCAGGGTATCCTGTGATCTGTGTCAGTTCAGGAGATCAGTGACAGCACCAGGTCCGCCCATCAGCATCCAAGAGTTCAGCTATTACTAAGGCATGTTAACGAGCCAGCTGAGGTATTTATGCAGCTATCAAATGACAGATGATCTATCCCATTTATGTATACAAATGCTGGATGCCAAATGAGGGTGAAGGGATTCCTAACACAATGTGATCAGTAACAAGCACGACCTCCTAATTCGAGGCATTCCCCAGCCTTTACTTCTGTCTCTCTGCCATAGCAATCTCCCCTCTTTCAGCTGTGCCATGACTGTTGTTTGCCAAGACATTCCAAACAGGGTCAGGCAACTGTTGCTCAAAAAAGGCTATTTTTTCACACAAGATTTCTTTTCAGCCATCTACAGTTCAATGACAAAGTTTATTACACAGCTATAACCATGCTGACAACAGAGAGAGAGCAGCAGTATGGGAGAAGGGTGGGAGAGAGGTTAAAACCTGCTTTAGATGGTGTTGCCACCTGGAAAATTGCATGTGCCCCTACTCTTTCATGCAAAGAATTGAGATTCTAGCCTAGGTAGTTTTCAGAGACAACCAAAGTTCATTTTTTCCTCTAGATGGCTGAAATCTCTGCCCTTTTCCTTTCTCTCTCCCCACTGTGAGTAGGAGCAGAGCATCTTGTTGAAACCCTGGCAGAAAGGCATTCCCTGACGACAAATATCACTGACCTGAGGGATGGAGAGGAGCAGTTTTCACCCTGGCATTTCTCACAAGATTAAAACCAAAACTTCTCACTCTTTGACTGCACCACCAATAAACCACGAGTGAGCATACTGTGATGCCTTACCTTACAGTCTCAGTGGCCTTTCAAAGGAACCAAGACATTTGAGTGAGAACTGAAGCGGTTTAAGCAGAGGTTTGTCCCTTTCTGTCAGTTCTGGTAATCAATGGGCAGGGGAGCAGAGTGACATCCATGCAGTCAAAACTGTGGCTGCAGCATTTACCAGAAGCTATTTCTCAGTGCTCTTACTCAGCTGGAATGTACCCACTTAAGCACCCCTACTGAAATCAGTTTGTAAACTAGCTGTCATCCACACCCATTTTAAAACTCCTGCATACTGCCAAGATGGCATAAAGGTGGGGTATAGGGAAAAAAGCAGGAGTGATGTTCCATGTTATTAGCAAAGTTGGTAGGACCACAGTTTTAAGAACAGCAAACCAAATCATCCAAGCATCTGGCAACAAACACAGCTGTTTGCAAATTTCCCTAATATTTTGAGAAAATCTAGACCGCATTGTGCAGCTTCACAGCCTGAATATGGATCTGTGCATGCAGAACTCTTTCACCCTTACTGGGAGTATAAGCACACAATGAAATGAAAACATTTAGATTTACTAACTGCAGTGCTGTAACAGTAATGCTTTTTTTTTTTTTTTTTTTTTTGCAATCTGAGAAAGTCCACTTTCATGCCAAATACACATGAATTAAACTTGCCTCATACAATTCCCTGAGTGGACAGAAGGTTGAAAAGAAGTTATTAAACTCCAGAGAATAACCTCAGAGAACTAACCCTGGGTTGCTAATTGAATGACATCAGAAAGCAGCCATCAGCCGTGTTCTGCCAATTTCCTAGACGCTGGAGAGCATTGTCAAGAGTTGCATTAAATGATCTGTCATCAACTGAATATTAATCTCTCAGTATTTTATTACTCAGACCTAAACAGGGCCTTCTGGAGGGCATGAATTATTGGCAATGGGAGGCAGTAATTACAAAGTGAGGTACAGTGTAGAAAACATGACGAGCCAGTTTAAGCGGTGTCTGGGGACCATTTAATATTGAGCTGGCAAACATTGCATGCAATAAAACCATTTGAGAGAGGAGAGATATAATGCAGGAATCCAGCGTATGAACAACAAAAAGGAACCCCAAAGCAGAAAGTTACATTTTTTCATTTCTCACATTAAGGCATAACTCTCCAGGCTCTGCTCCCACAACAGAGCAGGAGGTTCTGCCAATACCTTATGGATGTGCCGAGTTTCTTGGATGTGCTGCAGGACTGGACACATTTTTAAACACGTGGTCATTTCTATAAATGAGATGCCATATTCCATGGCCTGCCTTTTGGGTGCCATGTGGCTGATGAGAGTCTTGCTTGAACCCAGTAGTGAAGGGGATCCAACCAAAAGCAGAGGTAATTTGAGGAAATTTGCACTATTTGTGGATAGCACGGATGTGATTCTGTTGTAGCTAAGAAAATATTTCAGTACAGAGAAAAGAAAATCCCAATGAATTCTTGCAGTTGAAATATCACAGGCTGAGCCAAACATGGACAGACACTATGTATTCTTAAGGGATGGTAAGGAAAAATAAATCAAAGCACACTTATGCAGGGGATCAGCTGTCACAGGCAGGGCATATGGCTGATAAAAAGATAAGAGGCTTTGGAAAGCATCACTGAATTATTAGGAAGCCTCAGACCATGAAGCACAGAACCAACCTGTCCAGGTTACACGACAGAGCCTGATGTTTCCACAGCCATTGTTATTGCATGAGAAAGCATGAGTAAAAGCAGAGGGGTTTTGTTCAGGTGTATCAGGGCATGGAAAGACCAGGAAAGTACTGGAGCATTTCCCTGAATTGCTACTCAGTGCAACAAATCTCCTGCCTTGAAGAGCTTGTATTACTAGGTAAAGTGGGCAGATGGTGCTGGGAAGAGATAGATCTAACCTGACAAATGACAAAGAGAAATAAAGCACAGTGCACCTAAATGAAGAACATCTATTTATTAAACAGGAGTTGAAAATGCATAGTATGAAAGAAAAAAAGAGTCAATATTGTTAGGGAAATTGGAATGCTCCTGAGCACAAAAAGTAAAGACTCTGCATATCAGCTTGGGATAGATTTTTGTGTTCTCACTCACTGTTATTTTTAATTGACAGTAACTGAATTACTGCTCTTGAAATGTTACTGTTTCATATAAAACCCTGTTTTGGTATAAAACAAGCAGGAGACATGCAATATTTTTATTAAGAAATTTTGTTTAATAATAACTAACAATTATTAATTTATTAATGCAACAGTTTAAAATCCTTGTGTTATCATTTGTGATAGTATATTCCTCAAATTTTTGAGAGCAAACCAGGAAAATGACAGGTAAGAGTCTCTGCATATGCATCTGATGTTAGATAGCGGGATAAAAGTGAAATTGAAAACCCATCATCTAGTTTTTCTTTTGAATGCATACACCTGGTACTTAAAAAGTAAAATAACTTAATTTTCCTGTACATTACAAAATTTATAACTTGGTATCAAAGTAATTATCCACAAATGTATGTTTTCTAAATTTGTAGCTGGAGGTGTACAGAAAAAAACTCCAAAAAAATAATGATGGAAAACCAATTAGTGGAAACTGTGGGAATTGTTTTTCATGTGAATTAGGTGGAATGTTTGGAGCCTTGCAAAACATCAATCAAAATTATATAAAAAGCTGAAAATGGAATAATTTAGAGGGAAAATATTTTGATTAAACAGTCTCCTAACACAATGATAGAAATACAGGTGTGTTCACGTGTTGAGTGTCATTTCTCATAAAAAGCCTGGCTGGTTATGTGACTTCATATCACAGCTCTCAATCACCCATATTCCCATTTATGCTCCTCTACTCGAATTGTGTCCACAGGAAGATCCAGTTCTTGCAGCAAGCTGCTCTGTGTGGGTGGACTTCACTGACTCTTTGATCTGAAACTCCAGACGGAAGAAGGGTGGAAGTACCAGCAGGACAAAGGTTCACACACAGGAAGGGTCAACATTTTATTCACCTAGAAAACAGGACAATAACCTAAGTTCTGGTTATTAATTTCCTTACCTCTATGATTTAAAAGATTCTTTAAAATTTGATTGTTCTTGGCTATTAATGAAGTCTTTAAACAGAGCTGATGAATCACCTACCCCTAGAAAGGCAGGAGCAAGAATGTTTAACCTCTCAGTGCAGTGACAGAATAGTCCTGAGTCCGTACTGGAACTCAGCAAACAAATGGGATGACCAGAATTTACAAGGGAAATTTCTAGCTTATGTATTGTTGTCATTTACTGTAAGAAACAAAAAGAAAAAAAAAATATTCATCTCTAGAGATAATTTACCTTGCAACCCAATAGTGCACTTGGAAATTACTGTACCCTAAAACAGCTCTGATAAGCAAAGATGAAACTCAAATAGCGAAAAGGGAACTAAAAGAGCTCTTGCTTAGTATCAAATCCTGTTTTAAAACTTTCTGCTCTTAAAGACATCCTGTTTATATATTTAATCAATGAACTGGATGTAAGACAAACAAAAATGGCCTGCAAACTTCTGTGAAATGCATTTTTGCAAAGTTGGAGTAACTCAGCTTTTAAAGTAAACAGCTAAACATCTTGGGAAATTCCCCAAATTCCTGGTAGATTTTGTTTCGGTTTCTCTGTGAACAGTGTTCTAATTTTTTCTTTTTTTTTTTCTGGGAGCATATTATGGTTCAATGGTAGGCATTTAGATAAGAAAACTCCCTTTCTTTCCTGCTCTTTCCTTACATGGATCTAATAAAATAATTCAATTTGGTAAGAGACTCTGCCTCTGACAAAACCTTACATCTGACCTTACATCAACCTCCTGTCAAAATCAGTTCCTGGATAGTGAAATCTTAGGGAATTGCTTTGTTTGTTTTAAAATCTGCTTTATTTTAAAGTTCAACTGCAAGCCTTCTCCAAAGAGAATAAGGACGTTGGGACAGGAGGAAATATTTTGGATCACCAGTGTACTCAATTTGTCCCACATGAAACACATGACCTTCATCCCAAAACTAAGTGGGCTGCACACACACATGCCAACCCACAAAATTGCTGATATGTAAAATTTCTGCTGTAAGGCTTTCTGATGTCTTTCTTCTGACAGATAGAAACTTCTTCACACATATAGCTCAAAAACAAGTTGCACCCATTTATTCTTCTATTAACACTACTGCTTCTCTATGACAGCTCTTTTCCTTACACGATCTTGACTCTGATGTTATTACATAGACAATGATCCCACCACTTTTCAGACATTGTCTCCGAAGTCTGAAAAAAAATACATATTCTTTATTCCCCTAACCTTCCCAGTAGCCCTTCTGTGTACCTGCACTAGTTTTGGTTCATCTTTCTTCATCATGGTTGAGCAGAAATGTATGCAGTATTTCAGATGAGGTTTGGCCAGGCTCTCACATAATTACATTGATATTTCTATCTTTAAGAACACAAAAATACAGATAAAGAAATAACCCCACCACTATGCATCTGAGTTCCTATTTGTCTTTCTCTTTGTTCCACTGCATTGGTGTCTCAGCATCACTTGCTAACATACTTTTGCTCGTTCATTCCATTGGCATTTCCAACTCAGAAGTCTCTGCCTTGTGACACAAATTCCTGTGAATTGTTCTTCAAGTTTGTGAAGAACACTACACTTTGCATCGTGGCAGGACACTAGACAATCTTATCTAGGTTCCCTTCTCCCCAAAAGGCTGGAGCAGATGATTTTTCAGGGCTCCTTCCAGCATGGGCTGTCCCGTGACTCTGTGATTCTATGAATAATGGCATTTCTATTCCCTTCTGCAAGGTCATGCAGTCTTTTGCAGGATATTTCAGTCTTCTGTAGTAATGGTCCCTTTGTATCTAAAGTTTTTACCAAAGATATTAAACAAGAGAGGTCTGTGATCAGTCCTTGAGAACCTCCACTTATAAATAAATTCTTAGCCTAATAGCTCGCTTTGCAAAAATAACTTTTGTCATTTTCCTTCAGCTAATTCTACTTTTTCAATAGCTAGTCCTATTTTTTAATTCTTGCACAACTTCTCCAGCTGAAGCAATTGCATCTTATATAGCATTGCATCAGATATTTAAGCAGAGTCTTGTTGTTTAATCCTTATTGTCAATTATTTACCTAAGACAGATAATAAATTAGTACTCTCAAGATTTAGTTTATAACAGGAAGACAAATTTTAATAATCTGCTTATCCCAAGAGAGACTACTTACAACTCTTGCTTGGAATTTCAAGAGCTTTGATATTTTAATAATTTGGAATAATGAAAACATGACAGCAAGGTCATTATGCGACAGTCAAAGGAGAAAGTTCCTCCACCTGACTGGAGACTTGTACCCATACTGTGCTCCAAGGGGAATGGTCTGGGTAGGCTTCATTGGACTGCAGCCAGATGGGTGTAGCAAGCTCTACCAGCAGCTCTGTAGAACTTTCTAAACACATACAATAAAAGCTCTCCTACTGCACATTTAAAGCAAACACACCTCTTACAGATGTCATTTTTCCCTTTGGCTTCATAAAGAAGCTGCTTCAGGATGAGATAAGCTGTGACACTGAAGCATGGTAGCCATTCAGTACTGACTTCACGAATTAATGTTTCCATTCTATACCAAGACCTTTATGGTTTAGCTTTTCCACTTCTAAAGAGAACAGTAATGATTCCTTTACAGCAGACCAAACTCATAATTAGCAGGAAACAGGTTATTTGCAAAAACAATGCCAGCTATTTTCACAATACATTTGATGTCATGATTTTCAAAACTCTGCAGTGAGAAAAGATTCCTGCTCTACCATTACAGTTTTTTTCCATAGGAGCTATGTAGGAAAAAAATACCTGAATGAATGCCAGAAATGGAGCATGTAACCCCAGGGATGATTGTTACTACGGTTTCTTTATTAAGAATTATTCACTTCCAGTGAGCCTGTAGCTATTCTTGAGTTAAATATTACCCAAGTGAGTAAGCAAAGTACTGCATGTCCTCTGAGGCAGCTGTAGGACCATTTCTACTTCCAGTGAAAACAATGTAAATCCCACATTCCTGCAAAGAATGAATCCAAATTCTTTCACTGCGTTATGGATGCGTGCCCACACCACATGCTGTATGTACGTGTAAGATGTTTCTTCAGTGACCACTTGACAGTAACCCAGGGTTTACAAACAGAAAATTCCTACCCTCCTATAAAGAGAATAACACTTAGTCTTTGTGACAGTAAATAAACCCCCCACTTCTCCTGCTAATCAGACATGCTTCCTTCCTGTAACAGGAATTGTATCACTGCACTGATGGGAAGAAAAGTGATTTTTTTTTAATTGTCATTTTATCTATCACTTTCACTGAAACAGAAATTCTAGACTGATTCACAGATGGAAACCCCAAATGCCATGCAGCAAAGCATTCATCTACGGACAGGAAACAGTATGGGTTTGATAGACTACACTAAAGGTTATGCCACCTTTAAGTGCTTTTTTAAAAAGACTGCACAGACACTTTCCTTAATACTTGAGTGACAAAACAAGGCACACATCAAAGCCTTTAACCATATACAGGGTATACCAGTGAAATGCAATTTCTATATGGCCCTACAGATGAGCCTTGATCCTCTAACACTGATTCCATTATGTGATGTTGTCACCAAGCTATGTAGAAACAGAAGGAAACAGGAAGAAGAAAAAAAAAGTGACATTTGAAATAATGAGAAGACAAAGGCTAGTACAAGTACTAAATGCAGATGAGATCAAGAGGCATTGCAGAAGGAGCACTAAATTACAGTAACTGTACCAGGGCAAAGAACAGAAAGTCTGTAGCACAGGCTGGTTTAAATTTGTTTTTTTAAATATATGCTTTCAGTGAGACTGGAAGAGTACATGAAGGCAGCTATAAATGTTCACAGGCATGTGAACATGTGAATATAAAATACCAGAGGGAAGGAGCAAGACTTTCTAATAAGCTCTCTTGAGGTATAACAATTGATCTCTGTCACACGAGCTGTTCTGGGAAGCTTGACTTTGCCTTTCTGTTGATTGTTTTGGCTTCGAAGGATAAAATTAACTTTTTAAAAATGCAATCATTTTCAATCTGATCCAACCAAACCCAGCAGAAATTAATAGATAAATAGCTGAATTGGACCCAGTTACAGAGACCCAAGAACAGATATTTTGTCTGTAAGTTTGCTGTAAGTACTTTGCCTCTTCATTAGACTCATAGGAAATGCAAAAAAAAAGACATCCACACTAACTGAACTTTAACAAACTGTAACCTTCACTGTGAACCTAAGTGGCAAAATCCAGCTTTGTTAGCAACCCTCATCTACATGACACATCCACAAATAGGACTGCAATTCACAGTGTGCCTCAAATGAACCATGATCTGAATATAGAAAAGATCTTCCCTATTTACCTGCATCTGAAAATCATGTGGATGTAATACAGACCACATTTTTGTGGGGAACGAGTCAAACCAACTGGAAGCTTTTCGAAGCTACAGTACATCAAGTGGGATTTTAACCATATATAGATGTGAAACTTTTTTTTTTTTTGATGGTGTAACGCTGCTACAAAAGGCGAGGTTTGGATCTGAAAAATAATTTTCTGTTGCTTCCTTAACAAATGGGCTTTTTCCTTTCTGTTCTCCTTTCTGGTTCCTTATTCATGTAAAAATTATCCCAGGCTCCAGAACTTACTTTCTGTTCTGAAGGTTCCTGTAAATCAATATCC
This sequence comes from Cinclus cinclus, assembly GCF_963662255.1. Taxonomy (NCBI): domain Eukaryota; kingdom Metazoa; phylum Chordata; class Aves; order Passeriformes; family Cinclidae; genus Cinclus; species Cinclus cinclus. Next base: position 90,581,909 of record NC_085048.1, read on the forward strand.
TTACAAACAGCTCCTGCAAAAAAGTGCAATTGCTGTGTGTGTAGGGACACATAAGCCTGTGCTTTAAGAGTTCATGCTCCTTGTCAACTCTTGATTCAGCTATGACATTAATCCTATAAATATATAAGAATGTTGGACTTAAGTGACTTGGGATATTTATTTTACTCACTTCTTTTACTTGAGGCTCCCAGCTGCCTTTGAACATTGGTCACACAATATAGAGATTGGTGAGGTGCCTTAGTAACCTATCAAAGAGAAGAATGATACAAAAGGCCCTTTGGAAATATTCCTGAGAAAAAAAGTGATGCAAGAGATGGGGGAAGAAGCAACTCATGCTTTATTGTTACTAATGGACATGATGCACAGGAAGAGCTGGAGCTATACCCTGAGGTTGTCAGGAAAAAACTGGGGACAGTGAGGGCTCCCATAGGGCTCCCAGCCCTTCCAAGGAACACCAACACACTCTTGGACTTAGGTTGTTGTCTCCATCACACAGCATTGCTGAGATTTCTGCTGTCTCCCCCTATACACTCTGCACAGACATTATACAATTAATAAAGCAAAGAACTCCAGTGCAGAAGCCATGGACTAAAACTTTTACTGCAGAACAAGAACAGCGCTTACTGATGAGGAGTCTGCCACAGAACTTGCATACAACACCAAGTGATAAGCTGCAGTCAGTTTCTAGACACGTGTTTAGAAGAAGAAATGTGTAAGGAGGAGGATTTTACATGGGGAACTAGATTTCTACTTCTAGAAGAGAACATCTGTGGAACAAAAGCCTTTAGAAGGATTCTGCTAGGATTGACTGTCTTGGACTAGTTTTTTGAGGTGTCACAGGGCTCCATACGTAAGACCAGCTTTGTACAGTCCTGACCTCAATTAGATACTTTCCAGACAGCTGCACATATCTAGTTAAGAGATCTGCAACATTTCCTCTCTCCCTTCATCCTAAATTACGACAGATTTTCTCAGAGTGAATATTGCTCATTTCCACCATGCTACTCCTTCTTCACTATGTCTCTACTCTGCCCAAATTACACAGTGACATCCAGGGCCTGAAGGAAGGTGGGTGTGTGGATGAATATATGTCAGATAGCTTCTGTTCTTAAGGGTGACACACAGAATATTTTCAAGGATATTACCCAAAACGTGTATCTTGAACTGTACTGGGACTTCTGTTTTCCTAGACAGCCACTGCTGCAGATTCTCTTTGTGGGATTACTCCATTCTTATGGGACCGTAAGGAAGTTTGAAGACAGCATTTAGGCTGCAGATGCAAATTCTGGAAATTCTCTTGGGAACAACCTAACAAATAATTTAAAGAATCAAATAACTCATCTGGAATTTCTATCCTAAGACAGTGGTACAAGAGGGCCCTTTAGAAGGCAGAGTTGACTACGGGGTTTTCCAAGATCCATGTTGGCAGTGATCAGCAATGCACCATTCCACTAAAGAAACTTAAAAAAAGTTTTAAAAATACTTTAAATTCAGACATTTCAGATCATATTCTGCTGACAAATACTGTGATCCTGGTGAGAGGAGAAATGAATCCCATGAATTTAACTGAAAAAAATCCAAGTGCTGCAGTGAGAGTTGGCAATGAGGAGGAGATTTTTATTATCCAAAGGTGCTCTTTGACTGGGAAATACTGTGAGAAAAGGACTCTTTTCAGGATTCCAAGCTACAGCACCCACATTTCTAGAGGCTGACACTACTAGGAATTTTCAGAGAAAGTAAACACATTTTTCTGTGTATTTCTCAGCAACATTGCAATCATACTTCCTTTTTGTAACTAAAAAGTTAAAAAAACCCAGAATGTTTTTCTTTCAAACAATTATCAAACACCTTCAGTGTGGACATAGAACAAAATGCTTAGCAAAGCTCAATCCACATACGTAGTATTCCAGTGGCAATAACCAAGATGCAGGAAGGATGAAGATATTTGTTCATTTCCAATGGGTGCATTAAAAGAGTAAATTTTATAATCTGCTTTTTAAAACAACATTTAAAACCATCACACTCTGTTTTTTTTCCCACACAAAGCAGACAATCATCATCAAAACTGGCCAAGCCATATTTTAGGATGTAAAACACTCCAAGGACTAATGTCAGCAGGGCTGATGATTTGGAATAGTAAGGACTAAGAAAACTCTTTTGTTACACACACTTCAAAAGATGAACCAATGAAGTGGCGATAAGTAAATAACAGAACAACTAACAGCAAGATTAGCATTAGACTTAGGTATTGACCAGCAAATGAAAAGCAGAGATGCTATAAAGACATTGATTAATGAAGAAGGTGGAGAATATTAAAGATGAGACATCACTTTTATTAACCAAACCTGTTTAGAGAGATAAAACCCAGCAGCCAGATCATGACATACACAGGTGACAAATGACAAAGGGTTACTGGCAGTGGATGAGTGGGAGAAAGGCATCCCAGTGTGAGGTCAGTACTTTTCCCTGTCTACATTCCATCGCTCTATAGTGGGCTGCACAGCACTTTGACATTTCCAAAGGCAATACCATGGCTTGAAGAGTCCACCAGGTTAGAAGCTGCTGTTCAAATTGTCTTTTTTTCCATACTGGTGTTTTCCTGAGATTCAAAGACTGTAACATTTATACGTGAAGAAGAGCTGCGTGGTCGAGTCCAGCCCTCTTTGATGGAAGAACTGCACACTAAGTAGGCAGTTCTTCAAACCTCCTGTTAATGGCACTTCTACACATCGCATTTAGAGGTGATGGAGGAGAGCAGTCATCTTGGTAGGCAGCTGGCAAGTGCATCAGGCCTTGGTATGGTCATAAAGTTCATGGTGCAGTGCAGTAGTGGGCAGATCTTTTCATGATCCTTCAACACTTCACTCAAGTGTTTCATTTCATCTGTTAGCTTTCCAATTTCTCTTTTCAGGGAGGTATTTTCTTGCTCAAGAGACTCATATTCCTGGAAGGAGGGGAAAGAAAGACAGACAGAAAGAAAGAAAAGAAAGAAAAGAAAGAAAAGAAAGAAAAGAAAGAAAGGAAAGAAAAGAAAGAAAAGAAAGAAAAGAAAGAAAAGAAAGAAAAGAAAGAAAAGAAAGAAAAGAAAGAAAAGAAAGAAAAGAAAGAAAAAAAAAAAACCAACAACTTACAGTCAAAACATTCCTTTCAGTGCTTCCACCTTGAGTACATTCACATAACTGTAGAAAAACACTGTGGTTTCTTACTACAGCTTACAAAGTGCTGAGGAAAGACAGCCTGGGTGCTGAATAAGGCAAGTACTTTACGACCCATGCCCCGACCACACTGCGATTCCTTTCATGACCCTGAAGACCAGAAGGTGCTGCTGGCCCTCAGGAGTCCCCCAGGAGGCCAGGGCAGGCATGGATGGCTGTGTTCCCATGGTAGCCTCTTCCACCCTGGGCTGCATCTGCTGGGAAGGGTCAAAATGGACTCTGCACTGTGAGATCAGAGAAAATGAAAGCACTGACTGCCGAGAGGCTGCAAAAACCCAGAGCTTGGCACTGCTGGTGAGAGAAGGGCAGCCCTTGCCCCAGGGCACTGCAGGGAAAAACCATTTATCCAGGCCAGCACAATGTGTCCAGTGCTCTCCTCCAGGCCTGCCAGACCTGCTCAGAAGCCCGAGAACTCAGGAGGAGGGAAGCATCATGCCAGCTTGATGCCAGACTCATTTTGTCACCAGAAGGCCAGACCACTGCCTTGGTTATCCTTGACCTGGCTGCCTTTGAGCTAAGGCTTCTCTGACGATAAATAAGCTGCTGTTAGCTGCAGGAGAGTTTTGAGCTGCTCTGCAGCATACACATGATGGATGCAAGACTCCTGTGTCACATTTTTTGATAACCATGTGTCTCGAGTATCCCTCCTTCTAAGGCTTCTCATCCCAAAGAGAAGAGAGCTAGAGGTTGAGAGCCAGCACACTGAAAACCTGCAGATAGATGTCTCACTGCTGGCCCAGGGCTCAACATCCACCCACTCAATCTCACCTCCTGGGGAAAGCTTCAGAGCTAACTTCAAAGCCTACAGGTGCTTCAAAAAGCAGCAGGGAGAGCCTCTCATGCCATGTTCTTCTGGGCAGCCTGGCACTTCCTCTGCTCCCCTTTGCTGCAGAACTTTGGGCTCCTTGCCCTCCCTCACACCCTTCCAGCACCTCTCACAGAGTAAAGCAGGCACAGTCCTCCCAACACAGTATTGGAGCCAAACTCCAGCTAAGTTGTCCGACCCTGATTGTCATTCTGCTCATCTCTTGTTGCCTCAAGCCCCACGGTCCTGGGTTTTGGAATAAGTGTTGCTGTCCCATTGCTCTGTCCTATTTTCAGGGGTGAGGCTGTCACATTGTTCTTGCTAGGAACGAATTCAACCAGATCTGCCTACACCTGGCAAAACTTGTGTGCCTCAGAATGAAAATTCCCAGCATGAGGAAGATCCTCACGTTCAGAAGGAACATCATAGAGGCTTCAGGATGGCACAGGGCTCAAAAATTATTCCATAAAAGCCAGGGGTTACCCCTTTTCAGAATTACCCTGCACCTGGCTTTCTCAGGTGCTGACTCAGAGGAGATCTGGGAAAAACCAAGCCCAAAACTCCCCACTTGTCTCTCTTAGTCTCTGCTAACTGCTGGCAGATCCTTCCACAGTGAGAAAGAAAAAAAACTGTGATGAACCTTCAGAGCTAACAACTGACTCAGCCACAACGGCAGTGTGCTGCAAAACTGACACCCCAAAAGCTGAAACCTGGCTCTAAGAACACTGTTGTGTGAGATAACATCCAAAACCAGAGAAAAGAGATCCCTGTCCTCCAGTGTTTGCACTGGGGACACAAGAAAACCACACCACATTGTGATATTACGAGCTACTGGAAGAATCACCTTATTTGTTTAAACACCCAGTGTAACTTTTCAAAGGATACAAGTAGAGCAGCTAGCCAAGCTGACTGTCACACTTGAAGGTTCCCAAGCTCCTAAGAAGCCTTTCCAACTGGGTATGTCTGCAGATCCCACTGCTGAGTGGCAGTGCTGACACCACAGTTCTAGAACTGATTTAAGCCAGCATTGCCACTGCATGGCCCCCTCCTCTTCCATCACCTTCTACGTTGTAAGACAGCAAGAATTCATCTGCTGACATAGCAAACGTGACAAATTTAACAGTAATACAGAAGAAAATGGTTCTGGTTTACCCCAAAGGAGCTCTGTGATCCCATTCTTTGGGTGATCACAGGAAGAGCAAAAGAGGGAGGATGAGGCAAGAGGTGGACCACGTCTCTCTCTCCCTAGCAGTGTCACTGAAGACAGAGCTGCACTATCCAAGAGCAGCATCAGTGTCTGGGAGTTCCCGACCAGGCATCCCACAGCACACCTTTCTGTGCCTCACACCCAGAGCTCTCTGAGCAGGATTTGTGTGAAGGCAGGCCCACACCTGCTTAAGAACTCCTGTTTATTGTATATTCCGTGCTTGGTACCCAAGCCATGCCTGCAAAGCACCAAGAACCCATTCACCTCGTGAAGTTTATCTGCTTTCTGAGTTTGCTTCTTCCGGCTCCTCTGTGCAGCAACTCGATTTTTTTCTCTCCTCCTTACTTTTCTGTCATCTTCTTCATGACTCTGGAAGACATCAGCCAGAAGAAACACTTCACTAGTTTGCAAGGTGCACACAGAAGACTCCGCCGACGCGAAGTCGGGCACGTAACTTTCTGAGAACGAACACTTCCAGTCTCACAGCGCTGATTCTCGGTCTCCCAGAGACCGCATGGTCCCTGCAAAGAGCAGCGCATCCCTCTGCCCCACTGCACAGGCGGCCGCGAAGCGGAGGGGCGGAAGCCGGGGGATGCAGAGAGCTCCGCGGGCACGGGCATTGCTGCTGGTGGGGGAGGCAGGGTACCCGAGCGGGGAGGAGCTGCGAGCAGCGGGGAGGAAAGCCCTGCTCCCTTCCCGGCTGCCTACGGCTGGGGAAAAGCCGCTGCCCGCGCCGTGCCCCGGCGGCTTCCCGCGCACCGCCGGCGGCTCGCCCGCTTTCCCCACCATGGGAAAGAGCCAGCACGGCAGCTCTTTCCCGGCCTCCCGGGAAAAGAAGGCCCGATGCCCGGGGGCAGCGGGCACACCCGCGGCGCTGCCCGGCGTGACTCAGCCCCATGTGCCCGCCCGTAGCGCCGACCCCCGTTCCCGCTCCCGTTCCCGATCCCGTTCCCGCTCCCGTTCCCGCTCCCGTTCCCTACCTGCTGGCCGCCCTCGGGCGCCGCGCCCCGGGGCAGCGCGCTGGTCCCCGCCGGGACGGCGCACGACATCCCGGCGCTGCCGAGCCGCCCGCAGGGCTCCCCCGGCCCGCGGGGGTGCGAGTGCGATGCAGCGCAGGGAAGGGAGTACAAGGGCAGGGCGGGCCGGGGCGGGCCGGGGCAGGGTAGGGGACGCACCGCCCCGGGCCGGGGGTGCCGCCGCCAGGTGCCACCGCCCACACGGCCGTCACATGGCGACCGCCTGCACCGGCAGCCGGGACCACCCGGCACTGCCCGCCCCACGGGAGCCCCGGCTCTCGTCAGCCGCCGGAGCCGGGGGAAAGTCCGGGTCACGGCGCTGCCGGGCAGGAGCCGCCTGAAAATCCCCCCGGAGAGCCCCAACCCCGAGGGCCGGCTGGGTTCGACGCCCCTCCGGGAGGCCCGACTCGCTCTTTCGCCTGCAGAAATGAACTGCGCGCAGTTTCTCCCCTCTCCGAGCTGCCCCCGGGAGCCGGCCGTGCGCCCCTGTGTGTCTCCCGCCGCTCACCTCCGGCCGCTCCTGCCCGCCGCGCTCCGGTGACATCGGCTCTCCGAAGCGGCGGCGGCTTCTCGTGGGGGACAGCCAGCTCAGCCCGGGGTCATTGGGTGTGTGGACACGGCGTCCGTGCTGGGATAAAGCGATTTTCACTTTCGCTACTCACCCTGTTCCTTCAAATAATAAGGAAATGCGACAGACTTCTTGTAAAGGCAAAGCCAGACAAAGACTGCTGGAAATACAGTTGCTGCAGGCAAAAATCTTTCTGTGCCACTATTCTGTCGAGAGTATTTTAACAGACTGAACACTGTTTCTTTACCTCTTGGAGCACCTTCTTTGCATTTTAATTGCACACTTGGCCTTATGCTCTGAAAGGGGCTGTTTGCACTGACAGCTACTTCAACCTCTGCTGCAAAGGATTTCTAATTCTTGCACCCTCCTGGCTGTGCTCAACTCATAGAGAACACATGACCAGGTGAGGAGAGTGCCTGGCCCCAGACTGCAGGACAATTGGTCATAAAGCCCCAGGTACCTCAATAAAATCAGATACTTCCTTATTTTTCTGGTTTCCTCAGCGGCTTGAGTCATCCAGCTTAGATGAAGTTAAAGAGTTGGCAAACTGAGTAAATATAGTCTATCCTTCCAGGAAGATCTGGCTAACAGTTCCTGCTAAAGGTGAGGGAGCCATGTCCCCCGGGAGTCCAAGAGTCAAGCCTAAGTCTTCTCTGCCACAGGTTTCCTTCCTGGTAGGTTCTGGAACTGTGACCAAAAGACTTGAGCATGACTTCCTTGGTTTCAAGTGCTTCTTCCCAGCTGTTCCACCTCAAAGCAGCTTGTGTCTCCACCCTCCAGGCTATCCCTGCGTTTGATTTTGCACTTTTCAAAGAGCTTCTCCAACCCTGGAGGACCAAGTCCACGTGAGTCTTCCCACCCTAACACCCATGGGAAATTGGCTGGCAACCACAACCAGGAATCACACTCTTGCCAATATACCCTGACTTAACCTGCATCCCCAGACTGTGCTGGGTCTCCCAAGCATCTCACAGGGCATTCTCTGGTTTCTTCAAAAGCAGTCTTGCTTCTTTCTCCCCTTGTCATCTCATGTGCCAAGAGCAGGACGTTCACCAAGCACTGCTCATGGAGGCAGCAGAAGGTGTGGGCTTAGTGCAAGTCTCCAGATGAGTGGATCCAAACCAGCACCTCCTGGAAAGCAGCCCTGGCCACCAGGCAGAGTTATTAGAGGGTGAATTGCTCTCCACTGCTCCTTTGAAACAGCCTAATCTTGCATTACCTACACCTTACACAGTTAAAGGAAAGTAGTACAGGAGGGTGTGAGCAAAGACTTAGTTGGGGCAATTGCTTAAAAAGAGAGCACTGCTGCCTTTGTAGCTTAAGCTTATTTGAAATAAACAGGACTAGGAGCCAGTATTTTCACAGGCATGTTCTCTTGCAATAAACGCTATGAACCATATGGATAAAACACCTCAACAGCCCTCTGGCGTGATCTGTGGGAAAGAAAGTCCCCTTCCACAGAGGGACTTTGAACTCCACGCTCCAGGAGCAATGGTGCCGCAAATGGCACCTGCACAAGCTACCTGCCAGCACCAAATCATGAGCAGCTCACCAAGAATTTATTAGTCCTGAATAAATATCCACTTCACTGAATAATTCCCAGCAGCTGCAGAATAAGGTTTCCAGGATAACACAAACATGGGACAAACCAGGGGACAGTCCCCTTGAGCCTGAATAGTCTGTTCTTGTTCAGAATGAATGACAAAGGAAATGACAAGTCAAAATTTGCTTGTGGGAACAAGTTTCTACTTAGTATTAAAGCTATCTCTGGTACATCTATAGAAATGCCTACACAGTAATTCCAGGTAGCGCAGCAGTAAAGGCAGAGCGTTTCTGTGCAGGAGGGAAAACCAGCCCAGAAAGCAGCCTAGTCAGCTGCGCTTACATTTTATAATGGCAGTTTATCAGTGATTTTTGTCTCCACTGAAGCAGCCTACACACATGCAGACTAGTCTCTGATCACATCTTAGCACAGCACAACTCTTCTGGAGAATGGCACGTGTCAGAACTGAGTCTCAGAGCGCCCATGTGAAGATTTCTGGAAGAGGAGCTTCCTCTTTACAGTTTGTAATCCCCTTTGTTCAGAAAGTACACACAGCAAAAGCATGTATGGGTGCTGCTCAAATTTTCAAGTTTTTCTTGGCTGGGGATGACCCGGCCTCATGAACAAAAAACACATTGCAGGCAGGACACACTAACAAACAGCGAGATGTTCTTTCTCGCCCCTGAAAGTAAAGAAATTCAAACTCATTTTGCAGATGAACCCAAGCATCCATCACTGTTGAGCTGTCTTACAAAATTTAAAGGCTATATAAAGAAAAACTACCAGACATTTCTTGATGCAATACCAATTCGCCCCAAGTTAAAAATAAGAAGTTTGGCTGTTGTGACATTTCAGTAGAAGCCTGATTAGACATGTCTTGCACAACACTGCCAATTCCTGTGAAAAGTTAACTGAAGGACAAAAGGCTACTGGAAAAATGAAACGTTTTATATATTTCTGCCAATGAGAACAGCTAGCAGCAGGTATCGCTGTCTGTAGAATTTTTTTATAACCATTTGAAAAAGTGCTGAACATCCCAGTGTTGAATTTAGCTTATCACAGAACTTGCATTTAAATGGAGGTTCTCCTTCCAGTGCTGCTTGGCCAAAAGTAGCTCAGACTTTTAAATTCCTAGTTTATACACTGCACTTGGAATCCTGATTGCTTTATCTATTTCTTTACACAATCCATTTGGCCAGCGTTTCCAGATGCATTTTTCTTCTTCCACCCCGTTGCAGTTGCAACATAGGCTATGGAACGAAGACTGACTGCTCTCAGGGAATCCATTCCTATTTACTTGAAATCCTGTGCAGGCAAGCTATCCCTCAGTCTCTAAATAGAAACATGCACTGTAGTGTGAATCTATTAATTTATTTATGAAGTCTTAAACCACAGTGCTTTCCCTCTTTGTTTCTTATGGCATTTGTCCATAAGAAATAAAATGGATCTTCTTCAAAGGGATATCTATCCCTAGCTGTTTTCTATACTTGCCTATAATTTGCAGAGAAGAGCAGAGAATCTTCCTACTAACAGAGGAAATGGCCAAATGCTCTAATAGTTGTAATGCAAAATCTCACAGGGCTCACCTTAGCCTAGCAACACCCAGGATCTGTATGAAGAAAGCCGTGGCGGGGATTTTCAATGCCACACAGAGCTCGGGCACTCAAAATAGCAAGTGGCTGTGTGAGAAGCTGTCTGAGCCACACGTTCCACAGCCCTGCAGCTCCAGGCCCTCTCACATCCTGTCCTCTCTTACACGAGAAGCTTTGTAGCCCCAAGATTAATAACGCTTGTGAGCTCAAAGGCAGTAAATGGAACTATTTCAGTTACTCAAGCCAGAATTTAACACAGATGTCCTCTGAAGTACGCTCACTGCTCAGACACCATCTGTTCAAGGATTAGAACTGACAATATTATCTGAAGCTTTGATCTTCCTTAATTGATTTAATTTACTTCATATAAAAACACACATTTGTATATACAAGGGACAGAAAAAATATTTACATATTATTACATATACAAAGTCTTAGTACAGATGCTCACTTGTGCAAAATAAATGATGCTAAAATCTGTTTTCTTGAGAATTATCAGTCTCTTAGACATTGGGCTGGACCTGTCTTCTTAGCACCAAACATGTCATTAATAAAGCTTCTAAAACCCCCTCCATTTACTGTGTAAGAAATATGTTACATACTAGACAAGAGTATTTACTGCAGGCACATGCAACCATAAACTAGAAAAAGTTATAAACTGTTAAGGCACAATGCTCAATTTAGTACTAATCTGCAATCTTCCAGGTACTAATGAGTAAAGAAAACAAACGTAAGCTAGCTCAAGTGAATACCATTTACTGGTAGCCTTTACTGATCTTTAAAGTTTAGTCAACACAAATGCAAACACAAGATCCTTTCTGGGTAGAAAGATTGTCCAGGAAAACCCCAGGCTGCATGGCTGAATTCCTGTTCAGAAGACCACGCTGCAAGTAAATGCATAGAATTATTAAAAATCCAAGTTTCATGACTATAAATAAGCCTAGATGACCTACATTCAGGAAAGGTAGAAGAGCAGGGACTAATGTCACATGTGTGTATGAACTTCCTTAAAACTCACTGCATCAAATCTGGTAATTTCAATATGGTGCAGTGTCAATTAATTAATTAAAATAAAAGCCACCTGCCTCAGTAATTAATGAAAGTGCATTAGGAGAACTCCAGAATGGAGACGTTCTCCAACCTCTTTAGAAACATGCTGAATGTAAATGACCAGTTAATGGTTTCCTAAAAGACTGCCCACGTACATAAAGCGTGCATATGAACTCTGAGAAGCACAAGGACTCAAGATAAAAACTGCAAATATAAGAGCAAAAATTTAGTTAAATGGCAAATACACTCACTGGATATTGGATGCTACTTGTACATGTAGGCTTTCATATACCATCAGCATAACAGCAAAAGTAGAAATGTTTAAGAGGTCAAAGACTAATTAAAGAAGCTCTGATGTGTAACACTGAGGGGAGATGAGTTCTAAGAAACAAGACACAACATATGGAACAAAAGTACAGCTGAGATTCCAATGTGAAAACACAAAACAAGAAATTCATGTACTGAGAGTGATCTTCCTCCGCCGCAGTGGGTAGCGCCTTCTCTCAGGGGAATCTGCAGCCCTTCTTCTTTTCAGCAAAACATAAGGATTTTTACTGGAAACAGTTCCTGTTGGTGTGACTTCTCCTGGTGGTACTAACTTTTGGACATTGTTTTCCTCCTTTGCCTTGCAACCAGAAAAGACTTCTTGCCGCAGCTTGCAGAGTTCCAAGGTTGGTTGCAAAGTTAATGCTTGGGAAAAACCTTCTGCTTTTTCTATAAGTGCTGGAATAGACTGCAAAAACAAACCCAAGTATCTCAAGTTACATGGGAAAAACAATGGTTATGAGGCATGCAATATGCTAACGAGATTCTGACAGGCACAAAAGCCTCACTGTCTGCAGACGATGCTCAGGATGACAAGTGAGGGTTGCCAATGCAGAGTTACCAGCCCAATAGTGAGGTGTCCGCACTCAGAAACCATGCAAAGAGCATGCCAAGTTGAAATGTTCCCTCATGACATCTCTAAACTCAGGAAGTATCACAGGAACACCACAGCTGATGCCTAAGCATGTACTGAAGTAACAAATGTCATACTCCAGATAAAGTCATACAGGTCTTCAAAAGATATTCTGTTTTTCAGATGCTACAGGTTCCAAAAATCTCAGTAAAATCATTTCCTACAGCCACAGGATAATCTCCCTTACCACCACATGAGGGGCATTGCTTTACAAACACAATGCTTTAACCTGCTTCATAAGTACACACAGAGGGCTTTTTTCCTACCAAACAATAAGGAGGGTGAGTTAGAACTCCTGTTTTTTGACATATTACCAGATCAAGAAGATAGAAACATGTTTCTCTTGAAGCACACAGAGGTCTCACCTGCATTGCTTCGCTGATCTGTTTGGCTGCCACTTCTGCTGCCTGCTTCAGATCTGCGATGTAAGCATCTACAGACAAACACAGCCTGAATCAACTTCTGAAACACAGCTCTTTCCCCCATTATTCACTATCAGAAAATGGACAGAAAATCAGTGAAGTCCCTGTATAAAACCTAAACCTGCAGTACATCCCTTTCACTGTAACACCGAGGATGACAGCTGGCATGGTTCATCTTACTAGCATTATTCTTTATCACTCAAACTGCAGTAAAGTCTAGCAGTCTCAACTACAGAAAGCCCCAAAGTTCTTACCTAGAAAACACAAAGCCAGTATTTGAAATAAGAGAGCAGTTGTAAAGAAATAATTAAACAAAAAATTTGTTTTCAGAACTTTTAAGCTCATGTTACATTTGATAAAAACCACACAGAACACAAAAGAATAAACACCATTGTGGAGAACATTTTAAGGAAGGCAAATAAATCATCCTATGTCTCCGACAAGTTGGCTTTTACAATAAAGGCTACCTTTTTTTTCTTCTGGCTTAACTTACCAAGCATTAACACCAAAAAGAACCAAGCATAAACAACATGAACTGCATTAATTCTTCTCTGCTAATAAGAAAAAAAACATCAGCTTTCAGGAACACTGAAGCAGGCAGCAGGTGCAGAACACCACAGGGAATACAGCATATATTTTACTGTAGCATCAATATGATAAGATCACTAATGCTTTAATTCCATACTCGAGAGTTAAACTCTAGGCTATTACAAAACTGTTTTGCATGTTCTCCATCCACAAAACTTAAAAAGAGCAAACTAGCATGCTACTGGGAACTAAGGAGCCTCATCTCCACTACTGTTAGTTTTCTGCAGGGTTTCATCAGTGCCTGCATCAGGACATGGTGTCAGATGGTACACACACACCACTAAACCCTGTCAGGGTAAAAGACAGCATTCTGTTTTGAAGTCAATCTTATTAGTGCTGCTGAAGATATTTTGAAGTCAGTCACTGCATTCTGGCTCAGGGTTACAGTGATTCCAAGAGATGGTGCTTGTTGAACTGTCCATGTTTCCAACGTGCTGGTCAGAGCTGGTTTAGGAACACATGATCCCTACATGAACATGGACACTAAAATGCACCATCATTCAGTTTGGAAGAGTAAGTAGTCTGGAAGCAACCTTTTTAAACCCATCACAGAGCCCTATGGAAGGGCATTCTCTAAAAGAAGGATATGTCTATAATGAAGCCTTCTTACAATAGAGTATTGGGATGAGGAGTCTGGTGACTTTATGAAATGGTAAGGACTGAATTAAGAAAAAGCAGAAATAATTATTTGGATTATTATACAGGAAGACTGACACACAGTTAAATGAAATTTGCCTGCAAGTGTTTGGCTTGATATAGGTGGCATTATATTCCTCAGTGTTCAAGGCTTTCCAAAACATAGGGAAATGAAACGAGGAAATGAAAGGTATTGAGTAATCTAAACATTTTTGGTTTCTGGCCACTGCACTTGCTAAAATGGGATACATAAACTTCCCACAGACTACATAATACCAAAATTCTGCACAAACTCCATGGTATCTTTGCTACAACTTTGCTGTTACCAAACCCAAAACCACAACATCATAGTGCAAGCTGCTACTAGCTTTCAAGTAGTTGACTGACATCAGAAAAGCCTGGATTTGGACACTAGAAACCAAAAGGAACTCTGATATAAAGTGACCCACTGTACTGCTCCTCCTGGCTGCTTTGTTGCACAGGATGGCACTGCTGGAAGCCATGTCTCCCATCTACAAAGAGGAAATTATGTCTAGAATGAAGTCAGATCAGCAGGGTGAGAACTGGAAGATTCAGCTCAGCTCCTCAAACTCTGAGCACCACTGCTTGTTCCACCAGCTTTACATCATGTGCAGCAATTCATAATTCATAATTCAGCTTTTCAAATTAGAACTGCACTGCTGGATTCTGTCGTTTTTCAATACTTAACAAGCAACAAGCAACACAAAACTTCCCATTTATTAAGGCAAACCTCAAGAGAGTACATCCCAATCACCCACTGCAAAATCCACCACCTTGTCCCTTATACAAGGCATCTTTCCAAACCATGCAGCAAACTTACAATGTTCTTTGCAGCCCTGTTCCTTCATCAACCCTCACAAGTGACACAGGCAGGATAAAATCTGTGTCCTACTTGGCAAGTTGAGTCAATACTGCCAACACTGAGTCCTACACAGAGCTTTCAATTCCCTGAAGGAACTGACTGACTAGGAAGAGAGATTGAAGCATTTCTACTACCTGTGTAAAAGGAACACAAGAACAGAACTAAGTATAATGTCAGTGATCCATCCAGTCCCCCATATGGCTTCCACCAGTGATAAAGGAAAGAAGTAAGGAAGCCTTCTGGGAGTAGCTGTGTGACAATTTCTCCCCAGTATACACACAGAGAGGCCTTTGCCAGCTTTTAGCCTTTAAGTACAGTGCCTAACTGCAGGCAGCACTCAGAACAAGAGAAACAGACACAGTAAAACTCAGGCAGTGATATATTCTCTTATGACAAACTTCTAGCTTTTTAGTTAATTATTTAAACAATCAATTTTAAACAAGCTAAGGAAAGAAAACTTCCTAAATATTTACAGCTAGCCAGTAAGTGAGGCTGTGTTTCCTCAGTACAGTTGTCCCCCCCTGCCCAAATCTTTACCTTGAGAAGGCTGAGGTCTTATCTCTGCTGGTTTTACCACAGGCTGGTAAAGCTTCTGCATATTCAAAAAAGAAAGAAAAATTGTGAAACACCCCCTTGATTTAACAGATATCTAATATATATACAGCAGTCAGAACAATGGAGATGGTGGTGGAATTATTTAGATCAAGAATGGATTAGAAGTACAGTTCATAGATACTTCCTTACTGCAAAGAGCATTCTGGTTAGCATAGTTACTGTAAACACATCTCCAGAATCTGCTTTAGCTTGCAGAATTCTAATTATTAAAGCATGAGAACTGACATCCAGGCATTTTGGAATAAGCATTGCCACCTGCTGCATGACTGAGGAAAAAGAGCTGCTCTAGCTTTTCAGGAGCCATTCACAGAACCAGCATGCTTTCACAGAGCCACAAACTCCAACAAAGGGTACATTAAGACAAAAAGCTAAAGAAAAGTACTTAAACAATTACACTCCAGCCCTGCAATTACTTCTACAGACCTAAGAACACTGCTTCACAAATGGTGAGTCCTGTGACCTCACATCAGTTAACTGACATGAAGTAAACTAATAGTAACTGAATACAACCCATACTTAGTTATATTAATGGTGGAATTAGAAGCAGCTAAAAGGGAAGAAGGAAACAAAGCTAGGCCAAGGGAACAGAAGTTAGATCATCTGCAAGTTAGTGTTCTCCACTTAAGGAGCTGTCCCTCAACCTTCTTCAAGCAAAAGCAAGTAAGGGAAAGCTAATTATTCCTCAGTGCAGTTTTGCCAGAGAAATTCTTCCACAGTTCACACAACTTCTTAGCAAGTTTGCAGTAACAGCTCCAAGCAGAAGAACAAACATGGCTTGCATTAGCCTCAAACTCTACAGAGCATATTGACTGAAAACCCACAGGATGATCTCTTGCTTTGGCAATTACAAGGAGATCACCACAATAAATGAGTGGCTCTCTCCAGATAAATCACATCTTCGTGGCTGCTCTTTATGCCTCAGAAAGAATCACACAGCTAGCTATGGTCATGAAAGAACACAAGAAATCCTCAACCAAAAACAAAGAAACCACTGGTACCTTTGCAGAAATAGCTGAGAGATGGAAAAAAAAAAGGGCCATTTACAGAGATAAAATAAGCTTTCCATATTTCTTACTTATATTTCTACAGAGACAAACTAAACTTTTGCAGACAATAATCATTAAAATAATAATCTAGTTGCAGTGGTGTAAACTTTGAAGAAAACAGAAAGAGAAAAAAAGTAGCATGAAGGCATTCCAAATAACTAACCCACTGTGGGACTCAGGTAGCAGAAAGATTAAAAGGTCTGTTAAATCTTGTTGTTATGCAATATCATTTTTTATTTTAGGTGATTTTTGGGTTTTTTTACATATATATATATATGTAAATATCATACACTGATAAAACAGAGCTCACAAAACAGAGAGACCATAATGTATGTTAGAAAATATCTCAGTTGTAAGACAGAAGTGTACCCATGCAGCACTTTTCCTTACTGTAAATCACCTCTGCCTGGCTAACCTAAAGTGTTGACATTTGTCAATTTTAGTCCTCAGAAATGCAATGCAGGCTCCCACACAACTTTCTAAAAAAAAACACCCTGTCTTCTTTAGTATAGAATAGCTGAGGTTGGAAAAGACCTCTAAACACCCTCCTGAAAGTTGGGCCAGCTAGGGCAGGTTGCTCAGAGCCTCATCCAGTCAACTTTTGAGTATCTCCATGAATCTCTCCGAGGATGAAGACTCCACAGTTTCACAGGGCAACTTGTGCCAGTGTTTGACTTTGCCTCAGCCTCTTGCTTTTGCCAAAGGAATCCTAATTAATCAGGAGATAAGCAAAAATGAGGCCTAACATAACTTCAGGGAAGAAATCTAGTAGCTGAGGACAGGACTGGGTTGTTTAATGACAGTAATTACACAGTAATTACACTGTGTGTCAAAAATCCCACACAATTTACTGTGCTGATTCATTAATCCCCACTGCCTTTTTTCCCATGCTTTACTGAAAGTCATTACTTCTTGTAGTTATTAGCTACTAAACAGTGCTTAGGAAGCCATTGACATTTTTTTAAGCCATATACTGCACGAGATACTATCTACCTGTATGTAGTGTAACATTTACACCTCAATCAGCCCTTGGGTAAGGACTTCAGGAACTTGGAAGATAAACAGGTGCCTACTGATTTGTAAATCCTGAGTCACCAGGCTGAAGCAATCTGCTCCAGTTTCTTTGTGCCACAGACCCAATTCAGACACATTCACAAGTCTTTGTAGCAAGCCTTAGTAGTTACTTAGTAAACTTACCGTGTTTGACCCTCAGTTACTGCAGAACCAGTTAATGAAAAAAAGCAACTTCATTTTATGATAAAGAATCAAAAGCAAGCTTAGGAAGGAGCTTAAAGGTCAACACTGGATAACTGATTTCTTAATGCAAAGGTTTTCTGAAAGTCCTAGGCTACTCACCAACATCTCTTGCTCTGCTTTCATGGTTTCGATAGCATGCACCAGGATCTTTTTAGGCCACTGTTTACGCCTAGTTGCTGCCCCTACTATTAATTCATCAAATTGATCCTCCAGAATTTTAATATTGGAATCTGAAAGTAACAAACACATATAGTTACTGTAGCGTTCTCAGACCTTTTTTTTTTTTTTGAGACAAACTTATCAAGAAAAAGAAGCTTTAGATCTCAAATAAAAAGATCATGCACAATTATCAACATAGAGATAAATGTATGTCTTGAATCTCCTTGCTAAGGCAGTATAGAGACTGGAGCACAACTTGATGTTGGCCAGTTTATGAAGTAAATGATGTGGGGGAAAGGGAGGCAGAGAACTACTCAGGGATAAAAAAATTTTAAAAATATTTTTCTATGAACTCTGAATCTGTGAAGAAAGTCTTATG
Source organism: Cinclus cinclus (assembly GCF_963662255.1). Taxonomy (NCBI): domain Eukaryota; kingdom Metazoa; phylum Chordata; class Aves; order Passeriformes; family Cinclidae; genus Cinclus; species Cinclus cinclus. The sequence goes on from NC_085048.1 coordinate 90,599,848, forward strand.
AAGCAATGGCTATATTTTAAGGAGAAAAATGGCTTATCTGTGTGATTCACAAGCATTAAACAAACTCCAACTGTACAAACAGTATTTGGAAGCCCAAGTGATTTTATACCACACAGTGCACAAATAAGCAGCTTAATATTTAAATTCACTGGTCCCACTAATGTGTTGAGTATAACTTGCAAGCCATCCAATGTTTTCAATCTAGTGATAAAGAATGGATTTTGAGCACCCTCTCTGGGTCACTCTGTACAGAATCAAGTGATTGCAAAACTCAGAAAGGAAAAGTCAAAAAGTTTTACGAATTTGTGGTTTTGTTTTGGTTGTTTGTTTTAAGATCATCATGAAACCATTTAAATATAGACAGGAAAGATTTAAGCCACTTGTCAACATAAACATGGAAACCCAGACCTCTTGGTGACTCACTGGATTGGAGAGGCACACGAATAAATCCTTACCAAATTAAAAAGCACAATTTCCTTGTGTATTTGATCCAGTATCCAAAGTCCTTACACCTGCTTTATGCCAGCTGTGGGCAGATGAAAGTGTCTCAGGTTTGCATTTTTTGATCTTGTAGTCAAAGTATCTGGAGCTTTATCATTCTAGAACTACACCTGAATCAGAGAATATTCTGGGTTGGAAGGGGCTTTTAATGGTGATCTAGTCCAAGCCCCCTGCAATAAGCAGGTACATCTTCACCTAGATCACACTGCTCAGAGCCCACATTTCCTCAAGGCTTCCTGACCAAAAAACAGTTCAGTGTTTTCGGTTCAACAGCTCCACAGTTAACTCAATGTATCTGTACTTTCAGCTCTGTATAACTGCAAAAAACATCAAGCTGCAAGCAAAGAGCATCTAATGCCAACACAGGTGAGTGAAAGAACTGCGCTGAAATTTTCTTTGGACACCAGACTACCACGAATCTCCACTATTACTATTCAAAAGACAGTAATTATAAATATATTGGTTTATTACATATATAGCGATAATTTTCAACACTTCATCTGTATATTAAACAGCAGCAACAGACAGACTCCTAGATCTTGGTCACTGCTCCCAACACTCAGGCTGGAAGGGCCCTCCAGAGCATCCTGCCCACAGCAGGGTCAACGCCCATTCCAAAACCGCTTGCTCAGAACACTTTTGTCCAGATGGTTTTTGGAAGCCTCTAGTGCTGGAGACAAGCTCTGGGCACGCTCTGTTATCATAAGTTTTTACTTCCTTACATCAAGTCAGAACCGCCCCTTTCAATCGGCCCCCTTTTAATTCTGGACAAGACCAAAGCAAAACAAAGCAAAGCCGCCGCCTACCGCTCTGCAGCTGGATCTCCTCCGAGGCCTCCTCCCAGGCCTGCCCGTTGATGGTGACGTTCTCCCGCACCGCCGTCTCCAAGTTCTGCAAGCCACGGGACAGGCTGAAAATAAATAAATCCATCCATCCATCCATCCATCCATCCATCCATCCATCCATCCATCCATCCATATCCATATCCATATCCATCCATCCATCCATCCATCCATCCATCCCTCCACCCACCCACCCCTCCCGCAGGAAGAGCCCGTCCCGCCTCACCGCCCTGCCCGGGGGTCACCGCTGGGCAAGCCTTTCCCTGATCCCGGGGGCCGAGCGCTGCCAGCGGGCCCCGCGCCGGCACGGGACGTTCCCGCTCCCCGCTCACCCAGAGCGCGTCGGCCTCGGCGGCGGCCCCGCCGGGCTGTCCCTGAGCCAGGGCCCGCACCAAGGGCGCGCACAGCTCCAGCACCGCGCCCAGCCCGCGCCGCGAGCAGCAGCGCACCCGCGGGTCCCGCAGCGCCCCGTCCGCCTGCCCCTGCCCCGGCCCCGGTGCTGGCGGCGCCGCCATTTCCCGCCTGGGACGCGGGGAAAATGCCGGCCCGGAAGCGGAACCCGCGGCCGCGGGGTGCCTTCCCGCCCGGCGCGGCATGGCGGGGTCCGTGGACTGTCACTGTCACCTGGCCGCGCCCTGCTTCCAGCGGGTGAGGCGCGGCGGGCGGGGGGGAGTCCCGGGCGCGGCCCCGGTGCTGAGGCGGTGCGCGTCTCTTGCAGGACGTGGCGGCCGTGGTGCGGGCGGCGGAGCAGGTGAGGCGGGGCCGGCCTGAGGCCGGGACCCTCTCCCCGTGCCCCCCCGCCCCGGCCCCGCCGGTCTCAGCGGGCCGGGGGTCTCTGTGTGCCGCAGGCGGCCGTGTCGGCGCTGGTGGTGGTGTCGGAGCAGGCGGGGGAGTTCCGGAGCGTCGTGGAGCTGTCTGAGAGGTGCGAGGCCGGCGGGGATCCCGGCGTCCACCCCTGTCCCGGGCGCGGGTCCGAGCCTTGGGGATTGACGGGGGATGCGCTGCCCTCCTCAGGCGGGCCGGCCCTTCTTGTCTTTAAACTCGGGCTCTCTGTGGGCTCTTGGCGTTAAACTTAGGTTCTCTGTGGTCTTTCCCGCTCTCGCTACCTATTCCGTGCCTAGATTCCCAGGGTTTGTCTTGCCGTGCCTGGGAGTTCACCCCGTCCAAGAGGTTTCACCAGAGGAGCAGCGCAGTGTTACCTTGGAGGTAAAACACGACCTCTAAAATACTGCTTGGACTTTTCAGGACAGACGACAGGATGCTCCGGTCTGCCTGATTTACCTTCAGGTCTGCCCAGTGGTTTTTCTGTGCTCTGTAATGCGGGAGACCCAGCGGGCCAAATCCCAGGCTCTCTCAGCACATCCGTTTGTCTCCTTAAAACAGAATTGTTCACCGGAGTCATCTGGCTGTATTACTACAGTGAAATGGTTTTAAAAATCCCAGGCGTGCTTTGCTTACAGCAAACAGCATGTGCAGATGTTCCTTTGTTAATATGGGAAAACTGGAAGGCAACTGTTTGTGGCCTTATCCTAAAAATCTCAGGGAGCTGTCTGCAGCCATTTAATGTTACCAAGCTATTTATGGGCCTTGTTTTTGTTTCCTCTGCTGCTACTGTGAAAACTTATCTTAGGAGTATTTAGAATAAGATTTGTATATATAGATGGTGATATATAATGTAATATGTAATGAAATGGTTATTAAGTAAAGACAAATCCTTCAGGCTTCTAAAATCTGACTGCACAGCTCACAGTCACGGCAAGTTCTAAAGCACAGAATTTCAGAACACTGAAGGAAACACCAATTTAATCATATTGCTGGGTTCATAACCCTTTCCTCTTGTAAGGACAGTGAGAGCTGCATCTTTCATTTCATTCTTGCAGGATCTGGATGCTGCGCTGCCTCTTATAGAACTTTACAAAGACAAACTGGTGGGGATTGGAGAAGTGAGTGGAATTTCTTAACTTCTTTAAATCTCTCCAGCAGCAGCTGTCACTGCAATTACAAAAACTGAGTCAATGCTTGTTTTTCTGTATGTGGTAAGAATTGCTATCAGCCTAAATCTGTTTGGTAGTTCTCTTAATGTGCTTTCTGTTATAGATTTGCTTGATTCCTTCTTTTCCTTTGTTATCACTGTTAGACAATAGATGTAATTTATGCTGCTGGAGTCGTTGGAAGATTACATACTTATGCTGCCTTGTGTTATACCCAAAGGCTGATCCTTCCTGCCTTCTTTGACAAAGTTAGGCTGAGCTGTGATTTCAATACACCACACTGACTTGTACACTTCTCTTTTTTAATCCTTCATTTGTCCGTATCCATCTGTTGTCTCCTGTCTTATATTTGTTTTTAGATGAATTGAGGCTTTAGGATGGGGTCTGTCTCTATTTGTGTGTTAGTACCAGAGGGCCTTGCATCTGGCTCTGCACTGGCTACAGAAAAAGCAGGTTTTGGCAGAGCTTTGTAGCTAAATTTGCCATGTTGTACTGTATATGAAAGATTTCTCTTTGTCTAACTGTGAATGGGTCTGCTTTGACAAACTTTAAATTTTGCCTGGGCATGTTTATATCCAAAAAAGTATAGAATTAATGCATAATTTTTGCTAGAGATTGGACTAAAGCTACGTGTTCAAGTCAGAAATTTTACTTATACTGCAGATCCATATTTGAGACTTAATCTGACATAATATTCAATAGAATATAAACCCCCAGAAAACCAGTTATAGACTAAAATGTTAAATACACTTGTTAGTAGCTGTCTGCCCACAAATACTTTCATAGTTGAAAAGCTTGTGGTTGAGCTCATTTTAATTGCAGTCTCTAATATACATACTTTGGAATGCTTTGCAGTTTGGAAGCATGTTATGCCTTTGTGTGTCTAATTATGGTTTTGTTAACTGTTAGGTCTGTAAAACTTTTTCCGTTCTCTTCTTGTACTGTAGGTTGGACTAGATTTCACTCCCAGATTTGCCAGCACCGATGAACAGAAGGAAGGACAAAGACAGGTTTTAATCAAGCAGATTGAGCTGGCAAGAAGACTGGATTTGCCATTGTAGGTTTTGTTTATACCAGAAGGAGGATTTGCCAGGTCTCAGTAACATGTCAAAATACTTCCCAGGTTCTATGGTTATTAAGTGCCCACAGATCATTGCTTAGATGGATTAAACTGGCCTAAGTGTCCCATCAGTCTCCAATTTGAGATTTAATTATAGAATTTTCCTTACATTTGCACTTCTGTGCAGACATCTTGTGTGCCCTGTCCATTCTGTGTTGTTCTTCACTGTATATCTTCACTGTAGCTGAAAGGATTTAAATATACATCCCTGGGGTTTTTCCTTGATAAAAGTTGTAATGCAGATTAATTATTTTTGTCCCAAGATACTGTTGGTTTGTTTGTATTTGCAAAAAAAAAAAAAAAAAAAAGTATTTGGCTAAATTTCCTAATGCTGGGCCTCTCCTTGCTGTGCAGAAATGTTCACTCCCGCTCAGCTGGAAGACCAACCATTAATCTCTTGAAGGAACAAGGTATGCTTTTAATGCATTTCGTCTGCCATGGCTTTTGCCAACAGGATTTCTCTAGTTGTGCCATGTCCTCACATCAGTTTGTGTATGTTTAACTCAGGAGTAGTGCAAAGTTTCTGTGTTAATTCTCTATGGGACCAAGGTCCCATTGGAAGCTGACATGGCAGCCCTGCTGTAACCCTGCTGCTGATGTGGTTTGCTTTGTTTCTCCAAGGTGCTACCAAGGTGTTGCTGCATGCTTTTGATGGGAAGCCATCTGTAGCCATGGAAGGGGTGAAAGCTGGATACTACTTCTCCATTCCTCCTTCCATTATCAGGAGTGAACAGGTAACGTTTTGTCCTGGTTCTGGCTGGGGTCTGCTCCTTCTCCGTGCATTGCACATTTTTACTTTGGCTGAATTTTTGCCTGGGGCTTTTGCCTTAGCTGGACTTCAGAGGGGAATTCTGGCTAAAACAGCTCAGCTGTTCCTGAGAAACAAGGGGTTTTTTTCTCATTTTATTGTGGTTGCAGGTGAACTCTTCTTCAGAAGATTCTTTCACTGTGCTGTTCTACAGTAGGGGCATGACATGTAGAGAAGGTAGTTTTTGTGATAGGACTGCTTTCTGTGATAAGCTCAGGAAATGTAAGAGAGGAAAACATTTGATTTAAGCGGAGGGAGCATGAGGGGTGGGTATAAATGGGGATGAGATACGGTACTTAGGAGGAGGGAAAGCAAATTGGGGTAGGGAGGTAAAGCAGAGAGGAGGAAAAGATACACAAATATTATGTGCACAGAAAGCAGCAAATTAGAATTGTGCTGTCAACTCTATAACTGCAATGTAACTGCATGATTTAGTAAATAACAATGAATTCAGCATCAACATAATAGTACTTTGGATATTTAGAAAACAGGAGAACCCTAATTTGAAGGGACTTCTTGAGTGGCTCACAGTGTTCATGCTCCCATTCAGAAATCCTTGATAAAATGTAAACAGTGGCACCAAAGTCTTTTGATGTTGCCTTTAAATGTAGGGAATATCCTCCCTTCATGGGTTTCTTTTTTACACCAGGTTTAAGTGCATAAAGCATTTAATGGCTGTCTTATTTTCTTCAAGAAGCAGAAGCTTGTGAAACAGCTACCTCTGGAAAATATGTGCTTGGAAACTGATTCTCCTGCTCTGGGGCCTGAAAAACAGGTAAATTATGGGAGAGAGTGACTTCTGTGTATTTGTATCCAAACTTAGACATTGTGGAGGTCAGCTGCTGGCGCAGAATAGTGAAGTAGTCTATGCATGGTTATGAGAGAAGAAAGAGGCTAGGAAGGGAACTTAATCCAAGAGGAATGGATACATTTCATTTTTCGGCCTCACATGTTCTGCAGTGTGACTGAAGCTGTGTCAGAAAGTACTGAATCTGAACCACTGGTGATCTCTAGGGGTCTGTAATTTGGTTGGTTTGTTTGTTTTTCAGGTGAGAAACGAGCCCAAAAATATTTACATTGCTGCTGAATACATTTCCAAAATTAAAGGAATTCCAGTTGGAGAAGTTATAGAAGTGACTACACAGAATGCACTAAAAGTATTCCCCAAACTTCAGCACTTTCTTCGGATATAGATTCGGAAACTGAAATATATGATGTTGCAGAAAGTATTACTTGTGGTGTAATTGATAAAATCAATGTACATCTTGTGTTAAAGTGGAGTTTTGTGGTTGAAAGTTCAAGAAGCAAAGAGTGTTATATATCTGGATAGGATGAAAACAGGGAATTTCTCAAATGCCTTTGGTGTGCACCGTAATAAATCTCTTGAATGTGATAAAGACACATTGTTCCTTTGCATTTCTTGTGTCTCTGAACAAACAATTTGTAAAGAAGAGCACCATAAAATTATCAGTTTAGTTTCTCAGACTGCTTGCCAGCTGCTCCTAGTCTGGGAGATGGCTGCTGTACAGTGCTTGAAGTCCCCTTGACTCCTCATTTCTGCTGACTGAAAATCACAAGTTGTGGGCCCAGTCATGACCAGAAAGCTCCAGTTACAACTGGCAGACTACACATCCCTTTCTGAGCCATTAAAAGGACCCAGCTGGATTTTTAAAATACTTTTATTTTTTTTCTTTGAATTGTGTTCAAAGAAAAAAGCCTGCGTTTGGTCTTAGTTCACTCTTCTGACTGCTCTGTATTAGGAGATACACAATGTGAAAGGGAGACAAGCTCAATTTTGTGATGTCTTGGAGGTGGTCTCTATGGATTCAGCTATATTGTCCAGTGTCCTAAAACTGAATCTGGTATGGATGTGGGCCTGTGAAATACTGATCAAAGCTTTGTTAATTATAAACCAGCAATTGGATGATGTGGGTTTTACATGGCACTCAACTGTTCTGAGGGCCACTAAGGAGGTTTTTCTCACTATGGGGAGTTTTAGCAGGTCTATGAAGAAAATGCACAAGCATTAACTTAGTTCATAATCACCTCAGGGGGGGCAAGGGGCCAAAGCCTGCAGTGTAAGTGATGCCCCATCCTAAAGTTTTATTTTTCTCCACACTGTCTTCCTCGGTTTCTTAAAACCACATTATCAGGAGGTTATTTTGCAGTCTTTGTCAGAACAGTTATGTTCTGCCTTTTGACTAGAGATAGTTACTAAGTTTAAACATGTGTTCCTAAACAGTTTTCAGCCTGCATCAAAAAACCAAACTTGCACAATTTGTCTCTATTACAACGTGTATTTAGAGCAGCAAACACCAGAATCTTTGCTGAATATCTCAGAGGAGTTAGAGCCATTCCTTATCCTGGATCTATAGGCACCATTTCCACTAAATGGGGAGAAGGACGGAGTTTGCCTCCAGATGGTGCTAGGGAACAAACAGGTGTGCAATAGTCAGAATAGTAGTGTGATTCACTTAGTGATTAATAATCATGTCATTGGAGGTGCTAAACATGTGATGGATACCAGGCAGCCTTACATTTGCTTCCTGCTGCCTGTGTGTTGGGAAGTCTCCCAGTATTGGTTGAAAATGCAATTGCATGAGGAGATGCTCCAGGTAAGAAGTTAGGCAGCATCCAAATGTTCGCAAAGTTTTGACCTAATTATTTTTCTGTATGGAATCCTTGGTATTGGATGAAAACATAGATTTTGCAAAAGGGGGGAATATTAAGTAGTCTTGTCAAAATCCCTGTCTCTGCAGCGGGATGGCATTGCTCTGGCTCAGCCTTAGCCTTGTGGTAGGATGATTCCTGAGTGTTTGAATCCCTTTTGCTGTGGCAGAAACCTTCGACACACATCCTGCACCTCCAGTATGGGCAGGATACTGCTCATGGAGAGCCTGTGTCCCTGGGCCCTGCAGCAGCAGGCCTGGAACTGCTTTGGGTGGTGCAGGAGTGCGGTTGAAGCACGGATTTGCTTCCCCCGGACCAGAGAGAGTTGGCATTGCAACAGCCATGGGCAGGGCAAGGCTGGCAGGGGGCCCATGACAAAACAAACCAGCTTTGTCCTCTCCTTAGACCTGCGGCGCCAGAACTAAGTAATGGAGTGGGTGACCTGGAGTTCCAGAAAAGGAAAATGCAGTGTCACTCCCACCCTGCCTTGGCATCACTGACACATAACAAGGGTCAGAAGCAGCACCCTTTTCCCAGTGCTGCTGGCTTGGCTGTGTGAGCTGTGCCTCGGTCCCTGCAGTCAGTGCTGGGGGTGCAGGCAGCAGGCATTGGAAGTAAAGTTGTTGCTCTGCACAGGAAACTTAAAGGTGCTCACTCAGGACTGATGGTACTGCTGTGAAGTGAGGAGGAAGTGTAGTTTCTGAGATGGAAAACACTGCTGATCCTCAGCAGTCATTCTGTAACTTTACCTCAAAAGGGAGATTTAACAGGAAGCTTATGCCTGCATTTCCAGGCTAACACCTGGCCTGGAGAGGCTGGGGAAGGCAGGATGACTTTGGGGGAGCTGCATGTCTGCACACTGTGAAGCCCTCCATCCCCACAAAGGTTGGCCTTAGCAACATCAGTGTGTGTGCTGAACCCTGCTGCAACCCTCTCAGGGTGTCTGGATAAACCGTGCCTTCCCCTAGGTAACACAGGAGACTGAAGTGGCCAAGGAGGTATTGGGGGAAGGACACAGTGCAAATTTAGTTTTTGGGAAAGTTAGTGACGACCCAAGTTGTCTTTTCAGCTGTGCCATCAATTCTGGAGGTCGCACAGCCCAGGCGACCTCTCTCTCAGAGAGAGGAATGGCACAGATTGCCTGCAGCAGTGTGGAAAGTGGCAGGTCTCAATCTCCATACCTTCAGCCATCAGCTATCCTCGGGATGCTACAAACAGCAGATCTGGTTGCACGTTGCAGGACTCCCTATGTTGTTTTACCTTGCAGGATGTACACAGGGTGACAAAAAAAACCAAGAAAGGGCTTTATCTGTGCTCACTGAAATAGTCTTTGGAGGGCTGCAGCTGGATCGCTCTCCCAGGGCCTTTCTTCTGAAATTTGTTTTTAGCCATGGACTTACAGGGCCTGAATTTCCTGTACTCTGGGGCAAAGTGCTCTGAGTTTTTCCAGAATGTGACATGGGAACAAGTGAGGAGATGGTGATGAGGCCAAGTGGATGAAATGCTGCTTATTTCTGCTGTTCATCATGATAAGAGTTTAGACAAATTGACTAAAGACTTTTACTGGATGTGCTTCCAACAGACTCCTATGTAATGCATAGATAGGCTTTTAAGAGGCAAAAGTAAATAAATAAATGCTTGGAAGTGCAACTTTCATCACTTATGAAGTTCTGCTTTTGTTTGTTTTTTCATTAATACAGGCTGGGGCTCGATCTTCTGTTCCCATTACAGAGCAGGAAAATGAATTTGAAAAAGTCACTGGCTTAGCATAAAGCTTTATTGTTCTCCTCTTTGCTTTCTATATGCAGTACAAAGATACCACTGAGATCAAAGAAAGGATATGAATTCCCATAGCACCCAGTTGTCTCAACACTTTCCTCTTCAGCAGGTGGTTATCCATCTGTTCATTTTCCCTGCAGGGGTTGGCTTTTCTATCAGTGTGAATCTCTTGGGGCATGGGCATAGAAACCCTGAGTGCACTGGGTGGTGGCCCCACCGTGCAGTGAGTGTCAAGTGCCTCCTCCAGGAGCTGGTGGATTTTTATGCCAGTCTGAGCTGCTGTGAATGACTAAACAATGAGAAATCATAGTGAGGATCATGGTCCTGGTGAACCCTGGGGCAGGAGCTGATACCCATCTCCCCAAATGCTTGGTGCTGTGAGCAAAGAGAGGCTGCTTGGTGCAAGCACAGGAGATCAGTACCACTACTCTGCTCAGGTCTGCTGATGAAAGGAGAGGTGGGGTTCCCCTGAGGAAGCAGAAATGATAAAGCACTGGAGTGCCTCTGAGGCACGGCACTGAGGACAAGGAGTCTGGAAGAGCATATCTGCTGTCTTACCAAAGTGGCAGAATCAAAATCAATGGATTTTGTCTGTGCTCCTCACCCTGCTCAGCCCCTCTCAAGCTGAGGAGCAGCAAAGCTCTCCCTGTGGCTATTGTCCTCTCCATCTGCTGCCAGGTCCCCGTGGCTGCCTCCACTTACGGCGCCTGGGCTGCCCTGGCTGCCAGGGAACAGCAGCTGAGTCTTCCAGCCTCCCCAGCCTCCCAAAGGTATCCTGATCCATCACTGTGTGTGCTGGGGTTCATCCCACCCCGAGCACAGCAGACAGGCAGCACAGCGCCACAGTCCAGCTGAGGTGCCCATATGTATTTTGTATTTCTGCAACAGTATGGACACTGGGTTTAACTTGTTTAGTGTTCCCATATGGACTTTGGATTCGCTCTTTTGTCTGTGCCAGGGTTGTGTACTTTGTCACCCAAGTGCCAACGCATGCTGGGTTCTTTGCTGGTGCCCAACCACACCTTAAAGTACATGAAGTAATATTTCACAAGCAGCACAACCAATAATGCTTTTTTGCCCCAAGGATTTATGATCTCCTCACCACAGCAATCCCAATCTCCTACCCGTGTCCTGTGATGCTACCATTATGGCCCAGCACTCCCAGTGCTGCATTTCCAGCTCCCGGTGTGTCTCCCTGATCTGTGTGATCTCTCTGTCATAGTACCTCCAGCTCCTCCATGCACCTTCTGGGCTCTGCCCATTGCAGCACCTCAGCTTTATTCTGTGTCCCTGTGGCCTCCCTGTGATTCCCCATCTCTCTTCCATGGTGCCTCCCCTAGCCTGCTGGATTGTCATTTAGGCAAGATTAATCTGGGTAGATCATATTTGGGTAGCTGCTGGCATCAGACTCAGCAGCTGGGTGCGTGACTCCTCTTGGTGGCTTTGAGAGGGAATGGAGACAGTGTCATCTACCTGTCCACAAACTCCCACAAACCTCCTAGGGACTTTGTACCTCCAAGACTTTTGTCTCTTTGCCAAATTTTGTTGACCATTGTCAAAACCTCTGAGTTGTGGATGTGGACTAACATGGTCATCATGACCATGTTAAGTGAATTCCATAGAAATGTGTGTACATGGGATGCTGCATCTCCTGGGTGGAATTAGGCCTGTTGCTTGGAGCCTCCTAGGTCTACTTGGCCTGTGAGCACTGGTGAACCTGTGAAATGGACCTGGGGTTATCTAGCAGGAAGGTCTGTCTTTGTGAAATTCAGTGCCAGAGAGGGCAGCTTTGAAGTGCTGATTGGCATTGGCTTTATTGTTATAAACATATAGAGAGACCATTTTTGTACTCAGATAATTTCTGGACACACAACAAAGGGTGAGGAAGCAAACAAATGGAGTGCAGTGGGAACAAGTTAAATGGAGCACCATGTGGGGAGCTCCAATCACATCACCAGGTAACTTCCTGCTTCTCTAGGGGGCCATTATTCCTGCCTGGAAAAGTCAGGGTGGAAACTCAGCTCTGTACTACACAGGACCTCTGTGCTGAGTTGCAGCAATGAAGTGCATGTGCAGTGAGCTAATGTGGCGTATGATGTGCACAAGCAGATGTCAGCACTGTCCAAAATAATCCCTCCTGTGCTCCTGGTGAGTGCAGCACATCCATTGACAGTCCACATGTGTGACATTTATCCAAAGATGGTGTTTCTTGACCAGCACATGGAGGCTGCTGTTGTTGCTCCAAAATAGTTTATTTCACTTTCTTTCACCCAGTGTGCAAGAGGCCAATCCACACACAGAGTCGAGGTATTTGATTATTTACAGCTCTGTGCAGAAAGCAAATCCAAAACGCAGCCCTGTACCAGCCACTTTGAGGAAAGTTAACTCAATCCCAGCCCAAACCAGCACAAAGTGCTGAAGGGTTTGGCTGAAAAGGCAGTGATTTGTGGGACTGCTCTGGCAGGTTGGTTCAACAAGACCTGTTCCCTGGCACTGACAACTGCCTTTCCTCTGGGAAGGACACCATCTGGGACCAGGCTGCCAGAGACCTATTAAAAGCTTCCTCAGAGGTTTCTCAGCACTTAGAAGATGAGGCTCAGTTCAGCCAAATGATGAAGAATGGGGCCTTTCTTTGCTCACTAGCAGAGTTACCTGGACTAACATCCCTCCAACCCCCTTTGAATGTATCTTTTAATTTTGTTCTCAAAGGGCTGAGTAATTAGGTTATTTAGAAGCTGTCAGCAACACAGGAAACTGGTAGCCTCTGTGCTGGACAGTCATTTTCATGGTCTGCTTTTCAAGTTGTACAGTATTACAGTTTTGTATTGTGGCTTTGTTTGCCATGGCTCAGCTGGTTTATTACAGGCCATGGAATCCATCCTGCCCTTCAAGAAACACAAAGATAAAGCTGGTGGCCATTGGCGAGGCAATCTGCTCTGCTTTCTGCAGAGCCAGAGGGTGCTTGATTTGGCCATGTGGAAACTGTCTGAAGCTAACTTATCGTAACCTTTGACTGCTTACATTCCTCTGCATGGATAGATATGAAATGAGTTGAGATTAAACCCCAAAACTTAATTTTCTTAGCTAAACATCCATACAGGAGTAAAATGAAAATTGCAGAATCTCATGAGGGGAGCACATTGATAGATGTCTGGAATGCTGGCTTCCTGCAATGAAGACATTATAAGGAAGATACTGATTCTACTTTAATCAGTGCCAGGAGTGTTTTTGCAGCTGTTATCACATTTTCTTGATTCTTATTACTCATACGTTTACTGTATTTCAAGGTTTGTTGTCTTTTGAAGGCTGCTGTCTTCTGATCTGTTTCTTCTTTGATAAAAGCTTCTGCCACTCTCCTGAGAAAATGATGCTAGCAAAGGCATTATATCCCCCCATTTTGAAGTTCATCACGTTTCATGAAGTTTTAGACAATTTTTTTTGGGTAGGGCTGGACTTCACTCCATGGATTGTGTCCATGCCTCAGCAATGTGAAGAGCAGCAGAGGGCCCTTGTGCATCAGCTGGCATGGCAAAACAACTGAGCTTGCCTGTAGGAGTCAGAAATTTCCACAGAATGTCTCCTTCAGATGTGGGACTTTAACTAGGCTCAACACCTGTTTCCTGCATCACAGCTCCACACACATCCCCTAAAGAACACTAGTGATTGCTTTGAAGTTATATCTAAGTGTTCAGGGGTTCAAGATGAAAAGATAACCATACTTGTGAGCACTTACGTCTAGGGGCAGGGTGTCTTTGCCAAAAGCAAACTAGAAAACTGTTTCTTTCCAGCTGTGCCTCTGATGAGGGTGTAGGAGACTTCCTAGCCTTTTCCTCAAGATTCTCCCAAAGGAGACTTCTTTTAGTGGTTCTTCATCTCAGAGGCTCATGAGTGCTAGTTAGTACAGACCTAGTAACAAAAGGAATCCCAAAGTATGCCTCAAAATTAGTGAAACAAGGAGCAAGGAAAACACTGTAACTTTGGGGAAGCAGTGGTGAAGGTAGTGGAGCAAAACAGCCACTGCCACAGCATTATTCACTACAGTGGGATTTTTTTTATTATGGAAGGAAGTATGATCTTGTGAGGTATTTTTTCTTCCTGTGGACTATTTTAAGCAGATATGTATATGACAAATTTTACTAATCTAATAGGGAAAAATACATCCTTTCCACTCATTAAAAAACCAGTATCTTAAAATAAAACATGACAGAAAACAATAAGGCAGAAAAAAGTGCCATGGACCTGGAAGAGAGGCAGCTGAGCAATCGCAGAAAGACTTTTCCTGTATTTGCAAGTCCCATTGTGCACCAGAAAGGTGCCAACTGAAAATGCCCATTACCAGTCCTTTGGTGACTGGTAAGTTGATTTGGTAGTCCTTGACTACCTACCAGTGGGCTGAGGGAATCTCAGCAGCCATTTCACCATATGGAGGGCTGGGTTAACAAATCCAAGCTCTGCATTTTTTCAGTGGCTATAGTGCTGCTTGAAATCTTGGAACGCTCTCATCCTGCTGCAAGAAAATTTGATACACAGGATTTGGGTTGCTCAGCTCTGCAGCCTGATCCCAGCTCCCTGGCTTTCATATGTCCACTGTGGATGTTCAGGACAGCATCAGGATGCTGCTCCATAACTTTGCTGGGACACTGTCTGTCATCCTAGAAAAGGTACAAGCTGGTTACTATTTTCCTTTTCCTCTTGCTTTTATTTTTTTCCCTCTTGCCATTACAAGGCTTGGTCAGGTTAGTCCTTGCAGGGTTCCTGGAAGTCATTTCAGTGGAGTTATAATTGGATTGCATGAGCCTTGGCCTTTTGCTCTCTCTTCCAACTATCATTTTCCAGTACCTGAACCAATGTAGAAGGAAAAGTGATACTAGCAGGGATGAGTAATTTGCTGTGGCTGCCATGAAACATATCAATGTCTGTGTTTCCCTTTGGAGTGATAATGAGACAATGGGATTTTTTTTTTTAAGAATCAAAATAAAAAGGAAGGAAAAAGAAGTCACATAGCAATTTGAAGCTAAACCTGCTATAGACTGTTGTTTTAAAAGAAAACTGCTTGTTTTGAAACTAGAGGCACATCTATTTTTCAGTATTCTGCAGATAAAAGCAAACATTTCCATACTTCTTAAGGGAAAGCTCAGTATGACATTCTCAGTGAAATGGTTTGGTATTTGTAAATAAAAGAAAATTTCCCAAATATCTAGGTATCTTCAGTTCCTCAAAAATTGCAACCTCTCCCAAGCTAATCCCTTGTCAGGGAGTGACTGTCCACCCCAACATCACCCAGCTCTATTCTTGCCCCAGGCTCTGGCATCTCTATCTCCTCCCTCTGGTCTGAGGAAGGGGAACAAGGCCTTTTGCTTCCAGCACTGACATTTATCCTGGCAGTAGCTGAGCTGACAGGAGAGTCACCAAGACTGCCAGATATGCCCAGGTAAAGGGAGGCAATCTGAGCTCTCCCTATTCCTTCACTTAAGCTGGGAGGAGGGATGCAGGGATGTTTCTGGGCATGGTACTCTGAAGCTGCCAGCCAGCTCATGGCTGTGGTGGTCTTTCACCAGTGTGTGAAACTGCCCTGTGTCTTTCTCTGAGTCTGCCTTCTGGCATGTGTCATCATCTTTGTCCTGTGCATAGCTCCCGAGGTTGTTGTACAGCCAGCAGAGAGGAGAGAGCACTCAAAGCACAGTTATTCCCAGGACCCAAGTTATTTCCACTTCATTCCACTTCCTAAGGTTTCTAAATGCAATGAACTGTTGGTACTGTCTGAGGTCTTAAGGGACACAAATACTCTGTTCACCCTGTGTTTGCAGTTCATTGGAAATACAGGATTATCTCCAAAGGCTCAAGCAGTCTGAATGCCATTCTGGCAAAGCTGGGATGTATTTTGCATGTATGGATTGCTGTAGTGAGACTGTTTCTCATGGGCCATTCTCTCATGTTTATTTTCCTGGCTGCACTGGTGCAGATAAGAATAAATGGCCTCAAGTTGCACCAGGGGAGGTTTAGATTGGATATTAAGAAAAACTTCTTCACTGAAAGGGTTTTTGAGTGTTGGAACAGGCAGCTCAGAGAAGTGCTGGCGTCACCACTGCTGGAGGTATTAAAAAGACGTGTAGATGTGGCACTAAGGGACATAGTTTAGTAATGGACTTGGCAGTGCTGAATTAACACTTGGACTTGATGATCTTAAAGGTCTTTTCCAAAATAAATTATGTTATCCTACATTTAAGAGCCACAAGGTACTCACAAGATAGAGAAACAATTTTTAGGTCGATACTCCAGCTGTTGGGCTGATATCACAGGACTGCTGCTCCAGTGAAACACACTGATGAATGTATTTGTGGACACCTCAGGGATGTCAGGTGCTGGGTGACCGCTGGAGGTGCTGAGTGCTTTCCATTCCCTGTGGTGCCACCATGGGCCGGGGGTGGTGCTGAGCTGGTCAGTGTGCAGGCTGGAGGTGGGAGCAGAAGGCCAGGCTCTCCTCTGCTCCCTAAACATCTCGATGAAGTAGATGTTGTCACTCACATGCAAAAATTCTACGTGCTCTGGGGTTTTCCTGGCACAGGAGCTGCCCACTGTCCGGTGGTTGATGTGGGCACTAAGTTTGCCTGCCCTGACAATAAAAGAGATGGAATTTTCTGTGAGAGATTCTGGTTTTGCAGCTAATCTGAAATAGTTTATACCTTGTAGCTGTGAGGCAAAAGACTACTGTTCAAAACAGTCTTTGGAGAACACTTGGAGTGCTTTCTCAACACATGATCTCCAACAAGGAGTCCCTGGTGTCTGTCTGTCTGTCTGACTTCCTGTTAAAATGATTAAGTTTGCTGGAATGCCAATGCATTTTCCATAATGTACTCTCACAGTCAGGGTCTTGGGCAGGAATCTTTTATTGTTACTCAGTCTAAACAAATAAAAAATCCTGCTGATTTTTAGTTAAGCTGAGGTCAGCCAGTATCTTCCCCACCAAATGCATGTAGACCTTTAAAGGCTCTCTTCCTGCTGATAACCTCTTCAGAGAGAAATTGGCAACTTCAAGCTGTTACTAAATATATGGTTTTCCTCAACAGTAAAAGTAGCAACGTTTCTCAAGCTTGGGTGAGCAATCTGTCTCTAAAACATGTTTTCATACCAGGCTCTTAGCGGCTCACATGTCCCTTCCATTTAATTTTCAAAGGATCTGTCTGCATGGACCAGGCAGGTAAAGTGTAATGAATCAGGCAGTGAAGGAGAGTTGCACTGTGGTGGTTTTCAAGAGCATAAGGTTTTTTCTTGTAACATCCTAGATTTGTTGAGACATCCTAGAAGTGAGGATTTTTTGGTTGTTGCTCTGAAAGGTGGTTTCACCAGCTGATTGTTCACTATTCCTATGCAGATGAGCAAGGAGCAGGAGCTCTCAGTGGACATCCTGCTCCCACAGAACGCTACCTCTGTATTAGTCACTTGTGGTCCTGCTACAGCCTACAGAGAAAACTCTCACATTACTGAATCCTTATAAGTTGAGCTGCTAAGAGGAATGTGTTAATGGAATCCTGCCATATCTCCCGGGTGTGCTGTTTGGGATGGGATGAGCTGCAGACCAGCAGTTCCTCAGGCTGTGGGGGAGCACACATGGATGCATCTGGTTGCATCTGCACAGCTTCTCCACTCCTGTTCCACAGCCCTCTGATGGTCCACGTTGATGTCACTTAATCTTTCTCACAAAAGAGCTTTTTAGTTATCTTTTAGTAAGGAAATGAGGCTAAGTCATCAGGATTGACAGACAGCACATAGCTGTGCTGGTGTATCAGTAGAGGAAATCTGTGATGAAACAGTGAAAATGCCTCCAAGCCTTTCCCCAAATTTAATAACCTAATGAGTGCTGATCAAAAATCTGCTCATCTAAGACAATCCTTCTAGAGATCATGCTTTTTTTTTTTGTGGGCATATACAATTTCTTATTGTGTATAAAGTATTCAGATGGAAGTTACATTTTTTGTAATATACAAAGAGCCTCTTAATCTTGGAGAATAAGAACCCAATAAATTTTGCCAACTATGTTTGTTGATGTGACAAAAAGCATTTTATTTTGTGCCTGTCATTTTCCCCCTGCTTGCTTTGGTAGGAAACTCAGGCATAAAACTCCCTTACATATATGAAATTGTTAGCTAGCTACAAAAAGAAAAGCAGATGGCAGCCAAGCAGAAGTACCAGATGTATATTTCTGCATCTTTTGTACAGCTTGAGGAACACAAATTTCTATTGTTTACAGTACAGGAGTTAGTTAACCATATTTTGAAATTCAGAACTTCTTTTCTAATACTTAAGGGTGCACTTATATATTCCTGTAAGTAGATCCAAAGATTGAACCCAGGTCATTGGCAAACATGCCTACTGTGGGCAGTCATTTTCCCAAACTGGGGTGGCCAGGCAAACTCCTGGAGCTACAAAGAAATTTCAGGCAAGTGCCTTGAGTCGAAAATGCTTTTTTCTTCAGTTGAGGGTTCTGGCTTTATCTTGTGGGGAGAGTGGGCAAGTGTAGCTTGAATGAGGACTGCACAGGAGGAAGAGGAAGTTTACGTTTTCCCCTGTATAGGGGAAGATATTTTGGCATGTGGCTCTGCAATTTATTGAGGTTTGTTTAATATCCAGTTAAAATACTTCATTTTTAGCTCAGTTGGAACTTCAGATCTTTTGTCCTGAAATCTCTTTCTTGAGCTGCTGTAGTTTTCTTCTTTAAACAACTCATCTGGGAGACAAGGGCCTGTTGTACTCCTATCATGTAGGTTTTCTCTGCATGGACAGGTCAGCTTTTGCACTGAAAATCATAACCAAGAATAAATGCATTATAAAATAAAGTTGTGGTTTTTTTTGTCCTTGCATACTGAGATACATGGTTTGGAACATTAAAACCAGAAGATCTGGAAGTGTTAACCGTGTGTCTGATGTACATAAAATTTCAAGGGTTGTTTTAGAATTGCTGGAATTTACATTCTCTATGTCAGACTCCTAGCCTTGGCCTCAAGTTTTCCAAAGATGGATTGACTTGTGGGGTTTTTATGGGAGGCTTAGATACTATTTGGAGGTTTGGAAAGAAGACATAACTAGGAATTGATATGACTGACATAACCAGGGTAGGGGTGTCCAAAAGCTAGTAACACCCTGACAGTAACACTCTACAGATGAATTTCCTGTATTTTGTGAGATGCCCTGGATTGAAAAAAAAGGCTCCTTCTGAGCCATTTTTTTGTACAAAGAGGCAGTACCTGCAAGATGAAATTTTAGTTTCAAAATAATCATGAAAATACACTCTTCTTTCAATGCCACATATGCTACAGAAGGAACAACAACACTCCCGAAAGTAAGGATTCAACATTTTTAATTGCTTTTTAACCTTCTCCAGACCAAAAATTTAAGTATTAGGTCCCTGCCTGACTTAGGGAATTTGGATACAAGAAAATAATTTTTGTGGAGTAAATTAGTATCACTTACTTTCCAGTGACTGCCTGATCCATAAGAAGTATTTTGGCCTTTTCACAGCATTCAGGAAAATAACCTGTTAATGCTTGCATATGCATGAGAAATTTCAGTCTCTATCCCAGCAGGAGTATTCAGGAGACCCTAAATTTTCAGTTAGAGGGTAAATTTAAAACACATAGCAACAATTTTAAGCTAAACCGTGCTGTAAACCTTGGTATCAGTGTTCTGTTTTTAGCTTTATAAATTGTCCATGAAATGTAGAAATCCAGGGACTCATATCTTACATGAACTGCTATAATGGATGTTTCTCATGGGGTAACTTTCTCTTGCTGGGCCACTTTGCCCTTGGCCCTGATTTCAAACAAATGGCTATAAATCAGAAGTAATGTTCGTGAAGCCTATGAAATAACAGCAGGAGTTAAACATCAAAGCTTTGCTTTCATGTTGTCAATTTGGTTTGCCTTTTCCTTTCTTTTCTAGGAAGGTATTTCTGCAGATAAAAGCCCCCAGGATGCAAATGCATTGTTTGCACCCCATCAGAATCAAACTGGTTTGGTTTAACTGAGACCAGTGCAGTGTAGCAAAGATGGATTTGCCTCTGTGCTGATCTGTTGTAAACAAACTTGCTTCTTTCTGGAAGAAGTCTCCTTCTGGGAGTTTGCCTGCATGCACACCCCCTTTCCTTTTCTCTAGAGCTCCCCGGTGTCTAGTTACAGGTTCTTTGCAGGAAGCACATGACACTGAGTGTGCCGAGCCAGTGGGTGGATAGGGGAGATGGATGATGCTCTGTGGGCATGATGAAACCCAAGATGTGCCAGCCCTGCTTAGCACAGGATGAACCCGAACTTTTCCCTGAGGGTGTTAGCTGGCATCAGCTCTGCCTGCTGTAAGTGCAACAGTAGGGAAAGAAAGAAAGAAAGAAAGAAAGAAAGAAAGAATGGGAGAACAAAGCCTGTTTTCCTTTGTTTTTTAGGAGTAAATGTTACCTCTGGATGGACTTTAAAGAGCATCCAAAATTCAAGGGGAAAATATGTTAAATGAAACCAGCTGTAGACCAATGTTTGTACCTTCTTCCAAAAGAACATGAATCATTGAGGATGCTGACGTTACATCTATTCCACCCAGCCAAAGTGCCACAGCCTTTTTCCTGACCCCAAGGGCAACCCACAGCCTGTGCCAGAGATCATGAAGCACCACTGCTGCAAGTACTGGCACAGACAGTCTCAGCTGTGCTTTCAGCATATAATATGTAATATGGATATGCATTCCTAAAGTGAAAGCCAGCTAGTCTGTTACTTTGATAATGTTTGTTTCAGTTCCCACTGTACTTCTCTTGAAGTCCTGTTTTTTTCTTTTTCTTTTTTTTTTTTTTTTGAAAAAGAGCTCCATTGCTACTGTACTTAGATCAAGTCAGGCACAGAAACTGAGAGAAATTTACCAAGAGCTGATTTCTTGCACACACCTCTGACCTGCAAATTCAGTACTACCTGCAGTAGTCTCTTAAATTCCATGGTGCCTCAATCACCACCACTGTTGCTCAGCTAAGTGCTCAGGGAAAGCAAACATAGCCAAATTAATAGTTTGAAGCATGTGTCCATATTATTATCCATACTGTAAATAAGATCAGGAACTGTGGCTTACATAGGTCAACTGGTCTTGAGTAAAATATCAACTCCTAATTAGTGAGACTATTTAAGACTGGTGGCTAAGTGTATCCACAGCCCAGACAGATCTGACTATGCTCTGACATACCCATGAATAATGTGCAGTGTGTTATTTGCTGACCACATGCCAAATGATTTCCCACAGCAACCAGTAAAATACTATTAGCATCGTTAGCAAACTTAAATATTTTGGTATTTTCTTATTACACTTTGGAGAACAATCTGCCTCTTTATGAGGGGACAGTGCCTGCAGCAGCAGAATTACAAACTCTGTCAGGGGTGGCCAGACACTGCTCCTGTGCAGATACGAACCAGGCAGGGTTTGGGGGAAGATTGCTTACTGAAGTGCTATCTACCCACCTCTGCACATGAGCCAGACAGCCAGTTTTCTGGGGTATGTGTCAAATCAAATTTCAGAGGTTGAGTGGAAACAAGGAATGTTTTGCCTGCGGCTCTGGAGGCAATGAAGGACTGGGGTGGATGCATATGCTCTGATAATACACTGTACTGGCCACCCTCTGCTGAAATTTGGGCCTCTGTCCCTGCCCATCCATCTCTCATCACTTCAGTACATTTCTCTGTATCACCAGTGCAAAGAGACAAATCGTATTACGGCAGGGGAAGGCCCTGGATTTTCCCAGAATGTGCTGGAAGTGGTGTGGCCTATGTGTCTCTGGCACAGATTGTGCAGCAGCCGAGGTGCCCTGCCCTGTGCTCAGGAAGAGGGGTGAAGGATGAGCCACAAAGCACCAGTCTGTGCCCAGCCAGCCTCGCCTGGGCCGGACACACCGGCTGCCAAAATGGTACAGGAAGGAGGTGATGCTGCTCCTTCCTTGGAGATGTCGTGGGGATTATTTACATCATTACCATCGCCCTGTCGTTCTCACTCAGCCAGCAAAAGTCACACAGCCTTTGCAAGCTCAGTTTAATATACTTAAGCCTGAGTCTCCGCGTGTGTGTTTGCGTGTGCGCACGTATCACTCAGGTGCTGGGATGCGAGGATTCGAACGGAGCAGGAGCGCAGGGATTGTGCAGTAGGGAACCCCGAGAAAGACGCACAAAGAAAACGGGAGCACAGGTGCGAACAAAACAGCCATCTCTATTTCTATGTACGTGCACACGCACACACTCCCAGCACTTCCCAGCAGCCCGGGCCGCAACCCCTGCTGACGGAACCGAGCCCACCGCCGAACCGAGCCCTCCGCGGCCCCTGCAGCTCTTCCCGGCTGGGCCGGACCCGCCCGCCCTCGGGGCCGCCTCCCGCTCCGCCCGCCGGGCTCGGGGCCGGGCCGGGGCGGGGCGGCGGCGAGCGGGACCACAGCCCGGTGACCTTGGCGGGCAGAACCGGGCTGCGCCCGTTGCCGCCGCCGCCACCGGGGGAGCTGGGTGGGGAGACGGCCGAGATGGTGGAGGAGGGCGGCGAGGAGGAGGCGGAGGGGGAGAGCGCGGAGATGCCGGCGGCCGCGGCCCCGCTGCAGCGCTGCAATGGCTTCCTGCCCGGCAAGGAGGCGGCGGGCGGCGGGGAGCAGCCGGCCCCGGCAGCCCCGGCGGCTCCGGAGGCCGAGGCGATGCTGGCGGCGGGCGGCGGGCGGCCGGAGACTCGGCTGTCGCGGCGGCGGCTGGCGGTGCTCGCCGTTTTCAGCTGCTACTCGCTGGTGAACGCCTTCCAGTGGATCCAGTACAGCATCCTCAGCAACGTGTTCGCCGGCTTCTACGGCGTGTCCTTCACGCAGATCGACTGGCTGTCCATGGTGTACATGGTGGCCTACGTGCCGCTGATCCTGCCGGCCACCTGGCTGCTGGATGCCCGCGGGCTGCGGCTCACGGCGCTGCTGGGCGCGGGGCTCAACGCGCTGGGCGCCTGGCTCAAGTGCGGCAGCCTGGCCCCGCAGCGCTACCCGCTCACCCTGGCCGCCCAGGCCGTCTGCGCCGTCGCCCAGGTCTTCATCCTGGGGCTGCCCTCCCGCATCGCCTCCGTCTGGTTCGGCCCCACCGAGGTCTCCACCGCCTGCGCCGTGGCTGTGCTGGGCAACCAGGTAGGACCGCAGAGGAGCGAGGGGGGATTCTTTGTAGTTAGGCATCATGTTAAAAGCGAGGCGCTTGAGGGCGAAAAGGCTTTCTCCAGGATATGGTGTTGGGAGAGCGGACGGGTGAGGAAGCGGGGCCGAACGCCAGGTGATGGACGCTGCGTCCTGCGCTGCCCGGCTGTGCAGGAGCCGCTCCATGTGGCACGCTCCATGTGGTGGCTCACACGCTTCCCTTAGCTGCCGGCAGTGTATCGGTCGAGACCCTTCTCGGAAGCGGTCCTGCTCCACTTCCTTTTTCTCTTGCATTTTGGCATCGTTTGACTGAATCGACCCCCGATTGGAGGGGTGTGAGCTATGCGAACTTTCATTAGGAGCCCCAGCGATAGCATCTGTTGGTTTCTGCTTTTTAAAATATGGCCTCTAACTTCCGTGTGCCAGTAATCAATACCCTGGTGACTCGTGAAGTTTTGTGTAATGCTGCGATAATTCGCATCACTGTTGGGAGCTGATAACTGAGTCACTGTTTTCCTCAAGCTCCCTGGTCCTGGCCAGTTTCAGAGAGCTGGGATAGGTGCATCTGAAAGCACAGGTGCAGGTATGATATTCTTTCCTCCTATAGCCTTATTCTCACTTCCTGCCACTGTCCCAGCTTTTTTTTTTTTTTTTTTTTTTTTTTTTTTTTTTTTTTTTTTACATGTGGCAAAAAATTGCCAAGATTCAAATCAGCATTACTGGTGCAGGCTGAGGTCATCCTAGGTAGAGTTTGGTTAAGGTAATGGAGGATTTGGTTTTTATCATGTGAGTCTAATGATTTTATGTTTGTGCACTTTGGATTAGGATAGCAGTGACATTAATGTTACATGTTTACAGATAGGGTGGTAACCTAGCTGATACCTGGTTGTCCACAGTTTTTGCAAAACTTTTTTTTCTTTCATGGATGTTTTTGAGTGGACAACAAGCCAGCTGTCCCTTTTGGACTGTGATGCTTCACTTGGATGCTGAGATATGGGCTTGAAGTGATGCGGGGCAGGAGTGGGAGAGCAGGGATTGTGTGGATGGGAACCACGAAAAAGGACAAGGGAAACAGGATCAGGATGTGAGCAAAATAAACCGTGGTTGTTTCTGGAGTGTATTCCCCTCCAGAAGCTAGGACTGATCTCAGTGTGCCTGCTGAAGAGCTTGGTGGTAGTGTGTCAATAGAGCAACAGAATGTCTCTTATTTTCAGATTTTGCTTCCTTAAAAGAAACCCCTAAAAACTCTTAAAAGCTAGACTGAAAGAGTAGTGAGATGAAGAGTTAGGCACTTGGAAGTTAGAAGAAATGTTATCCGTGTATCCCATTGCAGTTCCCTTCTGCATAGAGATTCCCGTTGGGTCTCACTGTACTGGATAATTGCACAAGGTGAACTATGTAACACAACAGGTTGCTATAACCCACTCAGCTGTTGGTCATCTGATTGCTTATCAGATACTGTGTGTAACTTCAGAGCTACAGCAAACACGGCTGGGACCGCAGGCAGGGGAGGAACAGAGCAATTATCAAAAATTGGATCTCACCTCTGAGATGCTGATCCTTTTCAGCTGGAACACAAATCACTGGGAATGCAGCAATGTACCTGTCAAGAGCTGCTAGGAGTGCCACATCTCCACAAGTATTTAGCATCTTAAATGAGGCACACCAAACTCATTGGAACACTTTCTTCTGGACTTAACCTCTCTAGATGTAAATGATGGAAAATGGTATCGCTCGACTTGGTTGGAGCATTGTGGGTACTGCATTGGCTCCTATTGGGGGAGGAGAAAATATGCCTAAAGAAAAAAAGTAACTATGTGCTCAGTTCATGTTTGTAGGGTTCATATACTGAAGCATGAGGACAAAAGGAGACAAATTCTTCCTGTGACCACTGGATACTGTGTCAGTCTGATGGCCTGGGGGAAAAAAAGGTAGCAAAACCTTCATCAAGGTATGCACAAAATAATGTGCGTGCTTTCTGATTGTTGGACTTGCTACTCTAACAGTCTTTAGTGCTCTTTATGTTCATTTAGTTTTACCTAAAATAAATGTTACAACACTTTAAAATGCCATTTAGTTTGGGGAAGCAGAAGAGAGAAATTAGAGAATAATCCAAGACTCATTCCTTCATGTTTTAAAATGCTTTATATATATATATATATATACCTAAAATTTCAGTCTCTGTTTTATGTCTCTTTTATGCTAAATCAGTTATGTTGGAATTTACTCCACATACAAATCCATTACTACTTCATTTTGTGATTTTTATTTATTTCTTTAGCAACAATTATTGGGTTTGGTCTTAATAAGGATATTCCTTTTCTCTTGCTTTTCTCTGCTCTATCTGTTGTGCAGTAAACCTTGCAGTCAGGCTTTGCTACTGTAGTGGCAGGAGTGACATCAAATGAAGAACATTTCTACAAGAGTAGCTGGAATCTTGTGTCATCTCTAGCCCTTCAGTTGCAGGATGACTGACCCAAATTTATGCTCATGCTTGGCACTTTCACTTTCCTGTGAAAGATTCTTGTATAAGTACTATGTGTAGTGTAAATATGTGCACTAAGTGTGGTATTATAGTTCAATTAAGAAAGGAAAAGGTTACAGAAGATCTGGTTGTAAAACAACATCAAGAGCAAGTGGCTCAGAGGTGTGATACTAAAATTTTATTAATGCTTATTATGATAAGAATTTTGAATTCTACCTGGTAAGACTTTTCACTTCTCTTAATTTTTATGTTCAGACGGAAATGATTTTTGGTTTTGTTTTCTTGCTTTATAGCTTGGTACTGCAATTGGCTTTTTGTTGCCACCTGTTTTGGTCCCAAATACACCGAATGATATTGATCTTATGGCACATAACATCAGCATCATGTTCTATGGAACTGCAATAGTGTCCACACTTTTGTTCTTCCTAACAGGAGTTGGTAAGTGTTTACACCACTGGAATTTACATGCTGGCTATAGGGAGTGTTTGCAATATCTCACTTAAAGCAGCTGACTACTCATAGTAGTTGAAGTTACAGTTTTTCCAGCTTATGTTCAATTCCCTGTTGTGCCAGGGTTAAGCAGCAACCATTTCACTTTGTCATGCTTCACATGGGGTGATTTCTTGCAGAATATTTGCTTGTCTTAGTTTCTTTGCTGCAAGGACTTATGATATAACGTAAAGTCACTCTGTTATCCAGCAATTTATGGTCTTGACATATTGCAGATGAAGTCTGCCTTTAACCATATTTTGGTAGCAATCAGGTGTGACCAAATAACACATCCTTTGTGGATATGACTTGGTTCTTTCGTGAGAAAATCTAGAATTTTTTTCATGGAGTTGTTAAAACTACAAGTCAGTCTTCTGAAATTCATCAAGCTGAAACACTTCCAAAAAAAAGCACACATTAGTTTGGTAGAGATGAATCAAAAATTGTTCCTTCTTTTTTCCCAGTGTTTGAAGAAAAGCCCAAATATCCTCCCAGTCACTCTCAAGCAGTCCTGCAAACTAAACCTCCTGAGGATTACTCCTACAAGCAGTCCATTACTAACTTGTTCAAAAATATTCCATTTATACTTTTGCTGATCAGTTATGGTAAGTGGTGCTATCTGCTTGTAGTCTGGCAGAAAGATTCAAATGTGGGCCAGAAGCACATAGAATTTTAGTTGTGAGGGTTTTTTTAATAGGGGAGGGAGTGTCAAACTTTTATTTACTTAGTAAACTTTATATTTACTTTTATTTGCCAGTGCTGGCAAATCTGTAAGGATGCAAAATACTGCTTATAGGTCCAGTGATGAGACTTTACCTGTCACATGAAAGGTTTTGTGTTGTGAGTCTTAAATGACAGAATATGAATTCTTTAGGGTAACAAATCTGCATGGCTGCACCTGGAATGACTGAAGCTTTTTTCTTGGTACTGCAGGTATTATGACTGGGGCATTTTATTCTGTGTCCACATTGTTAAACCAGATGATAGTAGCTCATTATGAGGTAAGTTACTTGGATCTTATCCTTTCTCTTTTTCATTGTACATTTGCAGAGGTGATATTTATTCTGTAGGTGCTATGTGTGCTCAGACACATTTGGTTTCTTTTATACCTCTGTACAGTTTATTGTACCATACAGCTGTGGGAGTCATAGGAATGTTTGTTTGCACTTATGACTGCCAAGAGGTCTGGACTTGACTCTGAGTGGAAGCAAGTTATTAATGAGCACCATATAAATATTTGTTGAAAGGGAGAAGAAGTGAACGCTGGGAGAATTGGCTTGACACTGGTGGTGGCAGGAATGGTGGGTTCGATTATTTGTGGTTTGTGGCTGGATTACACTAAAACATACAAGTAAGTGTGGGTAGGCATGCGTGGGGTTAGGGGTAGGAGAGTGGTGCCATTGCATTAGGAAAATACTCCAATGTAAGGGCTGAAATGAACTGCTGATGAAATGCAGTTTGTCCCTTATCTTTTAGTGGCCTTAGATGGAGGCAAATGTCTGTGGCTACAGTGAAAACTTGAGACTCTTACTGGTTATTGGCCAAAAGAAATGAGGGAGCAGAATAGAAAGATGCAAAGGGATTTGTCCTTTAGTCCTGTCTCTCCAGGAGTGTAAGGAGGGCACTGTAGGTCGTAAATACAGTGGCCAGGTGGCCCAGTGGGCTTCTTCTCCTAGGAAAGCATAAAGTCTCAAAGCCTACCCTGCATTGTTTTGTAAAATGGCCAGCTGATGGATTCCCAATTTTTTTATGCTACTCCTGATCCCATTAGTAAGTGTAACATTTAGTTTAATTCAGGGGATGACCATGGAGCAGAGCTCTCTTCTGGGGTAGGAGCTCTTGGGTCCATCATCCACGGTGTGGTGCCCCCAGGAGTGAGCACTGCCCTGGAGCACTCACTGCTTGTGATGGAGTAGTTCTCCCCTGTGACTCTTAGTACATTATGTGCCTCTACAAGCCTAATGGATGTTAATGCTGTAGATTGGCTTTGTTTCTGCATGTGTTTTGGCTTATAAATATGTGCTTTAAGAATCTGGAAGATATCCCTTCTTCCAGATTCCAAATAAATAGAACACTGTAGTGAGATTTGTTTGACTTGCCTCTTGGTAGGCTGACTTCTATTGCTAATAGTGTTGGACTCAGCTGCTCCTGTGTTGATGTATTGTGCAATGGGCAGCACTGCAGAATGACCAAGGGGTATAGCATAGCAGAGAATTATAATTGTCTTAAGGTAGTAGTATGTGCTGTGATTGTCCATTCTTTGAGAGTAAGTGTCCTTAGCCTTGAGTGAAGCAGCCAGATAACCAAGACAATGAAGAGTTCAGGAATGGATATGTGCTCACTGCATGCTGAGTTTGAGGCAGAATTACACAAAGCAAATCTTATAGCTCTAGAATGGCTTATGTAATGTTCATGTTATCCTTCCATGCTTCAGCAATGTGCTATGGCCTTGTATTAACAATGTTAATTTATTGTTGTTGTTGTTGGGTTGCAGGCAAACTACTTTGATTGTTTACATTCTCTCTTTCATTGGGTTGCTGGTATTTACCTTCACCCTGGACCTTGGATACCTTATAGTAGTGTTCGTGACTGGAGGAGTGCTTGGGTGAGCAATTAAAGAGCACTACAAGATTCACTGCTGTTTCTGTTCTGAAGCATATTTAAATGTTTTACCTAGATAATTCTACTGTGTATTCTGTCACCATGATCTCAGCCTATGCCTTTAGCTCACAGTACAGACAGGGTTTCACCTTCTGTTACATAAGAGTAAATCTAAAATAACTCACTTTTCAGTAAATTTCATCATTTCTTCTCTGTGGTCAATTTGTTTGGTTCCAATTCAAAAAGCTGTCTGCAGTAGCTAATTAATAATAGATGGTGTGTATGTTAGGTTTTCTTACCTGTAGTAACAGATGAAGGCCACAGCTGTCATCCTCTTACTCTCCTCTTCAACAGGTTCTTCATGACTGGCTATCTTCCGCTTGGGTTTGAATTTGCTGTGGAAATTACATATCCAGAGTCTGAAGGCACTTCCTCAGGTCTCCTTAATGCATCAGCACAGGTAACAGCATTTTATTTCTTCAAGTGAAGTAATAATCAGGAAAGCCACTATGCTCTAGTCTAGGAAAGCTTTCTTAGACTTAGCTAAGTCTCTTCTGTTGCTGTAGTACTGTTTTTTAAAAAATTTGATTTCTGTAAGATGTGACCTGAAACTTTTAAAGGTAAATTGATGACTCTTTTCTGTGTGGTCCTGATGAAGTTACTTGTTTGTTTGTAGATATTTGGAATTGTCTTTACACTTATTCAAGGAAAGCTCACAACAGACTACAGTCCTCGTGCAGGAAACATCTTTCTTTGTGCTTGGATTTTTGTGGGCATTATTTTAACAGGTAAGTGCAGGTAATGGTTTCTCTTTAATGTAAAAATGTATATGCTGTCAGGATGATGTTGCTAATATTTGGACAGCTATCTGACCTCTACTTCTTCACACATCTTGAATCTGAGACAGATGTCCATCTCCAAAGTGGGGTGAGAAGTGGAAACAAATACATAAATGGAGGCAGTTTGCAGTTTTCCAAATGCAGGAAACTGCTGATGCACTCCGGAACTGTGCCAGTGACTTACCCATATTGACTTACAAATGTACTGAAAGTGCTGAAACTATCTAGCTTTCCTTTAACTTCTTGCAGTTTAGAGAATTTTATTGTCATTTCCTGCTTTGTGTGCTTTGTGTGGAGCAAGTTCAAACTGTCAGTGAGTTCAAACTACAGAGAGTGAATATGGGTATTTTGAAACTGTGCTGAAAGCAGCTTCTGTGTGCTTGCACTAAACAAATATTTCCCTTGAAGTGCATGTCACTGCAAAGATGTGAACCAGCTTTCCTTTTTTTCAGCCTTAATAAAATCAGATTTGCGAAGACACAATGTGAATTCAGGGATTATAAACCTGGACATTAAAGCTGTAAGTGGTGACTCTTTTACCATGATTGTATTACCAACTTGAATGCTTGACTTCTACTGGCATAACAGTATCAGCTGCAAGAGTAATTGACAAAATCTTACGACTAATTCCATGCTGGTTTTGAACAACAGAGCCACATGGGATGCTGCACTCACATATCTGGTTTTCTCCTTAACTCCCGTGAAAAAAACTGAAAAAATCTTCTGTTCTCAAATTTCTTTTAATTTTTGAATTTTTAAAATATTTGAATGTTAAGCTAATAATAGTTAATATTGAAATTTGAATTTTGGCTAATAATATTATTTTATTGCTTGAATCTTGCTTTTTCATAATAGCAGGGTAGCATTGTAAATTGTGAAGCCTTTTTGTTTATTGGGTTATGAGGCAATCCTATAGACTATGCATTTTATTTAAAATACCTGCGGTCCCTTCAGATGAAGTCAGTGTCTGAAAAACAGAAGCCATGCTGGAGTTTCTGTACAGTGCTGCATACAGAGCTGGGTTTGTTCTTCTGCTGATGCTCTCAATTTAAATGAAGAGTGAGCACAGCATTTTCGGATGATCATAAGGTTCCGCGTTTCAGCAGCTTTTCCTAGCTACTACAGTTACTAGTAGGAATAAAGCTCTCAGTGGAAAATGTTTTCAGTGCTGTGGGTTTTTGATTGTTTGGATCAACATATTGGACAGCTTTTTGGAGTCAGACATTGCAAGATCCTCTGCCATGTTTTTTTTTTTTGTGTAGGTGTCTTGTGCGTCCTGCAGCTTTTGATCATCTGTGGCTAACTGTACACTGTTAGTGTCTGCATGAGGTTCAGAAACTTCTGAGCTGGTGCTGTCTGAGCTAACTTGAAGCTGAAACCGGAGCAGCTGCCTGTGCTCTGTGTGGCACCCTGTGGGTTTCCCAGCTGAGGCTCTCTGGGGCTGTGCATGACTCATCTTCTTTCCATTAACACCTCGTTAATTAGCCTAGATTGAGAACTTCATTCATATCAGCCAGGGTGTAAGACAAGCTGCAGTCCTTGGCCTGACGTTGCCATGCATGACTGACACCTGCCTGTGTTAATAATGTTCAATATCACTTTGATACTGAGCCTTGATCAAGATTCTACTGTGGTTAAATGCAACGGAGAAAAAAATGGGAAGTGAATCTTCATGTGACAAATATTTATATGCAGTAAATATGTACTTTAGAGTTATACTAAGAAACTAAATTCTATGTTTGGTCTTTTTTATTACGAAAAGAAGGGAAAATAGGGTTTTATATAATCACTTATTTGGGCTAATTAACTTCATATACTATTGGAGTCTAACCTAATAACTACCCAAGAATACTGAGCTTGAGAATAATCGTGTTGAATAACAGCCTAATTCCTGTTTTATTTTTATTTTTTTTATCTCCTTCTTCAGGTACCAGTTGACAGTCCTGTAGAACCTGAAAGCACTACATTAAAGATTCAGTCAGCTTTATAAAGCTGGAGGAAGGTGACTTAGAAACGCACAAATTTGGTTACATATGGAACAATATGAGCTAGTGTAATCACTGGATTTGTGTGTATGAGTAGTAAAATGTGTATGTGTTTGTTGATATTGGTGGTAGGTGTGTGTTGGAAGCTATGAAGATGCTCAGTTCATTTTGCCCAAGATGCAAACAATTCACCTTTGTATGAAATATTTATTTGAAGGTTTTTAAGTTTTGCAGTTTCTTTAATAAAGAATTGTGTGAACACTCTCCACAGTAGGGAGACGTGCATTCAGGATGCATACTTGAAAAAAATCAGGAATCTTAAAGTACAGTTGTCATGATCAGAAGTATTTAATCTTTTTTCGTTCAGTCTTGCGGGTGCTTTTGAAAAGTCAAAGAATAGAGAGATTCACAGCAGGAGGATGTTCAAGAGTTCATTTTTTATTTTAAATGTATCTGTATTTGAATATAAGCCAATGATTCCTTCTGGAAAAGTGATAGCACAATACTGAAAACAAGAGATGATGTGTTTCATACTGGCATCTGACATTTCTTTTGCCTTGAAACTTCTTTATAGGTATCAGAAGGCAGATAAGAGAACACTTTCTATAGCTTCACTGTAGCATTTCTAGGGAGATATAAAAAGTTTCTCACTAGATAAATTGGAGAAAAAACATCATTAAATACAGTAAAAAGGAGGACAAAGGCCTTTGATATCTCTATTGTGAAATACTTACAAGCAATGGAACACTACCACACAAGTTTCCTCCACTGAATATTTTGAGTGCTTTCTCAAATAAAGGGAGCGGAGTACGTGTTTACAAAGAGCCAGTGCCTTTACTTTGTAAAGAAGATCCCTGCCTCATCTTGTGTTTAATCAGTGCTGCTGAAGAAATTCCATTTTGTGTGTTAAACCTCTGAATATTTGTGGAGTACCAGAAAATGCATTCTGTCCTTTTTATGAATTGTATCACTTGTCTCATGTGAAATTCCTGTGCTTGTGTAACTTAAATCATGTCTTTTGAAGTTTGTTAAAAGCTGTAAGATGACTGACAGCAAAATAGTGATATTTTCACTTTCTCTGATCAAATTTTTTTTTATACCATCTTAGCTGCAAAATGAGCAGACTTCATTAATGGTAACTTTTCGTTACTTCATTGATCTATATTTGGGATGGGGGTTTCCTACTGCAGTGCTTTTGAAAATTTTCTCCTTTACCTTGTGCTTTATCTACAAAACTGATAGCACTACGATAATACTCTTGCTGGGGAAGCCAGACCTGGGTTATTGGGCTTTTTGAAAACACTTAATTTTTAGCTCAGCAAACTGAGCCTGCGAGTTCATTGCCGTCAGTGATGCTGTGTCTTTGAGATGCCACAGATGCAGTGCCATCCAGAAGGTGGAATCCTATTCATAGTTTTCCACAGATTGCTACAGTTGGAGATGAGGAATTATTTAACTCTGTGCTGGTCTCAGTTGGGCTAGTTAATTTTCTTCACAGTGGCTGGCATGGGGCTGTGTTTTGGATTTATGCTGAGCACAGGGTTGATAATACAAACATCTTTGTATTGTTGCTGAACAGGGATTACACAGAGCCAAGGCCTTTTCTGCTTTTCATACGTCAGAAAAGGCAAGGAAGCTGGGAGGAGACAAAGCCAGGACAGGTGACCCTGAGTGACCCAAGGGATACTCCAGACCATGTGACATCAGTGTATACAGTGGGGGGCAGAAGGAGGAAGGGAGGAATGTTCAGAGTGATGGTGTTTTCTTACCAAGTAGCCATTGTGCTTGATGGGAATGGCTGAGCACCTGCCTGCCCATGGGAAGGAGTGAATTAATTCCTTGTTTTTCTTTGCTTGTGTGTGTGGCTTCTGCTTTCCCTATTAAGCAGATACTATCTCAACCCATGAGTTTTCCAGCTTTTACCCTTCTGATCCGTCCTCAATCCCACTGGTGTGGAAGGGAATGAGCAATTGGCTGCCTGGGGCTTGGTGGATGGCTGGACTTAAACAACAGCAACCTCCAAGATAGTCTCTAAGTACAATAAATATCATTAAAAGCTTTTCTTATTTTGCTGTAGACTTGGGAAAATCCTTTTGTATAAAAAGGGCCCTGAAAACTTATCTTTCTAAGCTTAGCCTCTAAATGTGATGATCTTGATTTAAACGTTTTGTATGATAAATGCTTTAGACAGGAGGAGACCTATCAGAATGAACTAAGCACCCTTGGAACACTTGCCTTGTCAAAAAGGGTTCAGGTCTCTTTGCCAGGTCCAGTGCTAGGGAGAAAAAATGGCCAGGCCTTACTGCTCCTGGAGAGGTGAACTCTAGAAGAATCCACAGCAGAAGTAGCTGAATATAGGAGAAGTAACTCTTGGCTATTCAAATGGCAGGCAAGGGTATAGGAGTGAAAGTAGAGATGCTTTCATGATGCCAGTCCTTTACATTGAAGCTGCCCCATCGAGGGATGTGCACATTTTCAGCCTGAGTGAGAAAAGTGAAAGTTTCTGCTTTGTGACATACATGGGTGGCTTTTCCCTTTGGAAAAATGATAATATGTGTGCCAAGACATATATATGTTCTTCAGCAAGATACAGATACAGAAAAAATTTATGTTCATGGCCTGTGGTTGCTTTGACTTTTGGTGTTGCAAAATCTTAACAAGATAATATTTTTGTAGTTTTGGGGAATTGTTTTCAAATGTCCAGTAGAAAGTCTTTGGCAGTATCCAGGCTGTTTGCTGACCTCTTCAATACACACTGTTCAAAATCAAATATTCTTTTTCTTTCTTTCTTAAAATTTACTTTTCAATTCCTTTCTTCACTACTAGTTTCCATTTTCTTTAGTTATGTTCAACTGATTATTGCAAAAATATTCTAGTTCTGGGTCCTTGTGTTTTTTATCTTCTGCCAAATCACTTGGCTACCTTCTGCAAAGGTTGAAACAAGATTTTTGGCTTGCTGGAAACCCTGCTGGGTCCTTGAAAATAAAATATTCCTAATAATGAAGGCTTAATTACATCTTGGATTTAATATTCCTCTTCTAAAAGGAGCTTGAAAGTTGGAAACCTGTGAGCTATTTTCAGGCAATGATAAAGTATTTAAATGAAAGGCTCAGCAGCAGAATAAAGAACAGATAAAGAGCAAATCAGTATTTTTTATGTGAATATTCTATCATCTATCATCATCTGTCAAAAAATTGAGGTTCTAGCTCATGGCAGAAATAAATTTGGAATAGTTGAGGCTTTATGGTTTCTGCTTTTAATTTTTGGGTTATAGCAGACAACATCCACTCAATCAATCAATCATAGAATATTAGGAGGTTGGAAGGGATCTTAAAGATCATCTAGTCCCAACCCATGTGCCATGGGCAGGGACATCTCCCACTAGACCAGGTTGCTCAAGGCTCTATCCAACCTGGCCTTGAACACTGCCAGGATTGGGGTGTCCACAACCTGCCTGGGCAACCTGTTCCAATGTCCTACCATCCTCACTGTGAAAAATTTATTCCCGATACCTAAATTAAATTTCCTCTTCTTCAGTTCAGTTTCACCCATCCCCTCTTGTCCTATCACTACAATTCCTGACTAATAGTCCCTCCCACTTCCCTGCGGTCCCTCTTCAGATACTGGAAGGTTGCTATGAGTTCTCCATGCAGCCTTCTTAGCCTGGAAATTCCACATACATCTGGACTTGGAAATAGGGTTTCTGACTCTTAGTCTTGAGATCCTAGCTCAGGCCCCCAGCAAGACTAGAGTTGGGGGCTAAAAACCCTAACTGTTTAAAAAGGTAGTTGTAGCATGAATGGAACTGCACATCAACTAGGAGAGGATGGTGTAAGAAACCAAGTGAGAGGAGACATCCCAATCCCATGCATCAGCTTTGTTTTTCAATTTTTTTTTTCCCCAAGTGTTTTAGGTGAGCTCTTGAGGATGCAAGAGAACACATGCAGTGGGAAGCCTAAAAGAGGTCTGCCCCAAGTTCTCAGGAGCCCAGCAGGTTGTGCAATTGGTAACTTTCAGCTACAAAATTCAGAGATTAGCCTTAAAATTTGTTCTTATCTCTGTGTTTCTTCCCAGCCACGTTAAACTTTTGGTCATTTCACTGGAAGAGACTCAGGGAACATTGACACATTTTTATTTAGGATTCCTACCACTGCCTTAAACCCCTCATTTCTGTTGGCTGGGTGTGAAAATACCAGACCTGTAGGGTGTAGCCTGGAATTGCTGGTAGGTAAGTCCCTCAAAACAAGTATTTGTAGATGGGTGGTTGTCTTTAGTAACATTGCTTTCTGTTGCTAAATGCCCATGTTTTAAAAAGAAGAAAGAACAAGGGAAGAAATAGCAAGAATACATATTAATCATTTCAGATTAATAGTAATGCCTTGAGATGCTACCTAGAAGAGAGGCTGGACAGTGTTAAAGGAATAAAGTAGATATTTATTAAAAGGCCTTCAGAGGATACACCTTGAGCAGTACAAGAGCCTGGCCATGGCTGCATCCAGGATGCACCACAGGTCACAAGTTTTCACACTTTTGTAAGTCTTAGTCCATTTACATATTGGGGTTAATTGTCCAATTACAGGTTCAGGCTATGAAGTCCCATCCTCCCAGATTGCTCTTCTGAATTCGCTGTTGTTTACACTTTTTGGGCCCAAAACTGCGAGGGCATCCTTGGTTCTCAGGCTGCAAAGGGATTGTTTTGTCTAACTAAACTGTGAAGAGAATTTGCTAACACTTTATATGAGGTTCAGAGTTATATACTAATGCAGTACAGAGTCTGGAAAATATGAAAGCTAAAACTTAATCAGTAGGGCTTTTCTGAATTTAGCCTCTTGCTCATCTCTTTTGTTCAAGGCAGTCTGTTGTTTCAGAGACAATCAGTGGAGTGTGTATTTAGAGCTGCCAGCCCATGCTGCTTAACAATTTTTTTTTTTAATAAATATTTGTGCATCTACCTGTGCATCTGCGACCAAGTGAAATTGGGTTAAGCTTAAACATTTATTGTTTTCCTTTTACATTTTGTGAACTCACTAGTTTTCCTGTGTGGATGAGTGTGTGTGACCTTTGCACTTGTTGTCTTTCAATACATGTATGTACCTCCTTCTCGAGTGTTACAGGCTATTAATGTTTCATGGAGCCCAAGATGTCATTGAACACAATAATACGTGATTGCCCCCAACCCCACCATTTGGTCTGAAGTCTGTGAAGAGGGAGAAGTTATGCTACTTCAGGAAATAAAATGTATTGAGCAAAAAGATTCCCTGAGATAAATGTATTTCTGTGTCAGCCCCATGTTATTGACTGCTCGTGTCTTTGTTCTACTCATCAAGATAAAAAATATGTTTTGCTGTAATATTTTGGTTTTGTTAGTGTCCAGTTCTTTATTTCAAGAGAAAATTAAAAGTTCTTAATGAATATTCTCTGATTGCAATACTTGTAGGTGTGTGTATATGTGGATGGCATTGTTCCTTACCATTATATGTTACTAATAAAGTGTAGAATGCCTAAATTGATTGGAGCCAACAGTAACATTTTTGACAGCTGCTAATACAAAAAATGGTCCAAAAGTGACCTTTTTTTCCCCTTAGAACCTGCCTTTCAATGTAGGAAAATGTGTAAAAGCACAGCAAACACAAGCCTTGTGTGATAAAGCAACACTAATATACAGTTCAATACCAGATTGAACTTTCAGGTTGGTCCTTCATTTTACAGCCCGGACCACAATGTCATGTTCCTCTTATGGTACCTCTGTGAAAGCTGCAGGCAATATCCCCATTTAGCATTGTAATTTAAATATTCCCACATCTAGGGAGGAACGATCTCAGAACATTATTATTGCCTTAAAGTTCATTGGACGTTGGAGTTTTGGGGTAGTGGGTTTTTTTTCCTTTTTGTGGTTGGTCCTTCCAAGAAAATACTGGAAACCTCATCAGGTAAATGAGAGATGTGAAGCCATCCTGACTACTGCTAGCCAAATACTCATTTCTCTGTCTGTGAGGGGGCCCTGTGATCCAAAGCTAAGAAGTACTGCTCCTTCCAGAAAGTGATGTAGTTTGTGTATAAATAAAATAGGTAGATGCCTAACGATCCACCTGCTTCCTGGGCTGGAAAGGTTTCTTAGAAGTCTGCTGGATTTCCTTCTGTCTGTGCTTCACAATGAACTAACCCTTATCTGACCATGTTCTAAATCAATATTTACAGCTCTGTTAAACAACAACTTTTCAGAAAACAAAACAATAATATCCTGAACTTTGTAGAAAGGACTTAAGCAGATATGTCACAAAGGCAAAGTATTGGCAATGGTTAGGCATAATTACTGATTTGTGAGCAATTACATATTTGTGAGTAACAAGCTAGTATCTGCTTAATATTGAGGATCAAAATTCAGCCTCTATGATACTGATTTCCAGTGTTTCCGCAGTAAACTGCTTCTGCTTGTAACAGTGTTTAGACCATTTAAAAAGGCAGTAAATAGTATCTAAAGGGCACTGTCAGTATTATGGCCTGGTGTTAAGAGTTTCAGAAACAGACACAAGATTCTACAAAAGCTATAAAACCCCATGCACTTGAAACAATTCCTGAGAAGTATTGAAGGCTTCAGAAGCTTTTCTAGCCTGTGACAGGCCAAACCAGAGAGTTCCCACTTTCTTTTTCAGAATGGGGCAATCCCAAGGTTTTTTAGATGTTGATCACTAATTTGGTTAAGGTAATAGAGGGACTGCAGATGACTGCAGAGTCAGTTACTCTTTTGGAAATCAAATTGTCCAGCTTGCTGCCAAGAGAAAAAGAAGTTAAAACATAATAGCGCCGTTTCCAAGGCTGTGCATGGTGTTTTCTCTATTAAATATTGGAAGGCAACTTGATTTTCTCAGAATAATTCATCAGCTGGTTCTGAAGAACCCTGCAGGCTTCAGAGAGAACGGTACATCCTGTGTGGAATGAAGAGGCACTATCCCACAGGGGTGAGAATGACTCATCCGGGAATCATTAACTGGCTCCAGGGGACTTGAATTTGTGTTACCTTCTGCTCCCAGTGAACAGCTGAATTTTCTTTTGGCCCTAACGCTAAAAGCCTGAAATTCACTTATAGGCTACTGCCTAAAGCCTAGATATATCATGATTTCTCATCTTGTCACTGCCCCACTGAAGCTTCAACAGGGTAGAGAAGCCCTCAAAGGCTTGGAAGCTTGACAAAGTTGTCCAAACCAGACTGTTGCCAGAGGAGATACAGAGGTCCCTCAGCTTTTGGGGAACAGAATCCCCCATGGTCAGTGTGATTTTTTTCCTGACCTACTTCATCTGCTCAGAATGTGAGAATCTCATGAGGGCTGAAATGTCAGTGTGCACCGAGAGCATTAGGGAGTCTCCTCAAAGTCTGCAGCTTGTGTGATTACACAGCATTCCTGGGTTTGATTCCAAAGCCAGAAGGTGCTCTGTAGGCTTCAGTTTGCTCTGAAAATTACTATCATTCATGTCATGGCAAATAATGAAGACGGCTGGAAAAAAGTAATTTTCCTCCAGATTACTGTATTTCCTTTGAGACTTTTATTTTTTAAATGACCACGGTATTTGAATTTTACAGTCACCTTCAGGCGCTTCTGCAGCATATTGATTACTCTTCAATCATTCTCTGGAAAGGGGGACACTTAATCTGCAGAGCACTGTCTCCCAGGGATGCTTGAAGTGATGCTTCAGATCAAAAATTATTTGATTAAATCATCAGTGTCATGATGACACCTTGTAGCACCATGGCATTGAGAACAGTAAATCACTCATTTCTCTTTGCAGGTTTCACACAGAATCTTAGTTCAAAGGCTCTCGGTGTCTGGGCTTGTGATACGTTCTATTGCTAGGCTTAATAACTTTTCCAGTCTACTTTTCTTTCTTCCAGGAAAGAAAATGCATTTGAAGAACTTTAATAAATAAGGACAATATTTGGTTGGTGTTTCCTAACCAGCATCATACTATTCCTAGAGGGCACAGGTTATCCCATAGCAGAACTAGACTGCTTAATTTATTTCTGATCAGCAACAACAATCGTGCTTCTAACCTCAAGGAGGCAGGGTTTATTGCAGTACATTCCTCTCCACCCAGGCAGGGATGACTCAGGTGCTCACTTGGCAGTGGAGGTAAGTCCTGACTCTCACCTTTGGTGACACCACTAGCAGCTCCCTTGTGACAAGGCCTGTGGGTGCTGATGAGTGCTGAAAAGAAATCTCATTTCTACGTAGCAGATATTTTTCAGCCACTGCCTTTCTTTACTATCTGTATTTTTATTATGCTGTTTCCCCTGGTTAAAAAAAAAAAAAAGTTATTGTGCTGGGTAGTTTACCCCCTGACTAAAGGTTAAAGAAGTAATTAGGTTTTTTTTTAAAAATTGCCAGTATTTATGGAAGGTTACTTTCGTGTTTCCTTTTATTTGTAAGCAGAGCTTGCTGCAAAGAACAAAACATGTGATGTGGTGTCAAGTAAGAGCTTCACAGCAAACTGTATTGATGTAATTTTTTTCCTGAGCTACTGCAATGTTTGAGACTGAAACTTAGGAACAAGACAGGAGTAAAGCAGATTAATTGGCATGCTGATGTTGTACCACTCAGAAACAGCAGTTTCACCTGCATCTGGTGCCATCAGTTGTAGACCACAGTGAGGTGACTGTAGGAAGTATGGAAAAGGCTATTTCACTGTCAGCAAAGGCTCAGTGAAGGTTACTAGCACATGCTGACCTGCAATGGGGAGTGGAAAGTGAACATTTGCAAGCCAGTTTTGGCTGATTTATGGGCTTTTCATGACACTTTGTTTCCTTTTTTAATGCTTTTTAAAAAAGATTAATGCAAGGAAATCTTGCCTGTTGGACTAGTCTGAGAACAACTGGAGTCCACCTACTCCTATCTAAAATAAACACTGTAATGATTTGTTGCAGTAGAATTATTGCAGGAGATCTTGGACTTGCTCAGGCAAGAAATCAAAACATGCAGCTGAAGTTCTTCATTGGTTCAGCCAAAACAGCTGATGGCTGTTTTTTCTGCTAGACCATTGCAAAATAAACAGTGTATTAAGAGTTCTCAGAAAGGGCTACCTTGGGGAAAGCTCCAAGGAAGCACACTCTCAAGCATTCTTTTATAGCTTGCTTTTTTAAAGAAGTCTGCATTACATATTTATTTTCCCAGTGATCACAGGGATATTTTATGAATACAGAAAGTTGTTCTTATTGGTTATGCAAATCACTCCTGCAAACTTACACCAACAGCCATTCCCATATTGCCATGGTTACATCCTTATCACAGTCTGACCTTTCATTTCATTACTAAAAATATCCCATTCCAGCATAATGTTCAATTTAGGAAAAAAGTCCCAAACAAACAAATTTTGTATTCCTTTCAAAGGATCAAATAAGGTCACTATGGTGTTTTCAGGAAATGGGCCAATATTTGCATTGCAATAATGCAATTTACTTACAGCAGGCAAACTTTCTTGACCTGTGGTTTTCTGCTGCCCTCTGCAAAGCTGAAGCACCTCTGTAGGATTAACCACTTCGGACTGCAGCTGCTCTGCTGGCTCCTAAATGCAGAAAAGGCCATTGAGAGCACTTGGCCTGATTTTAGCAGAACAGTGTACTCAAGCTGGTGTCGGGAAAATCCACAATTGCCAAAAAGGAGAAAGAGGAGTCCTGCAACTGTATTTGAACAAAGGGAGAGAGTCCACTGGGACACAAGCCCACGAACCTTTCTCTTTGAGGTTTCAGATGGTGCAGCCTCCTTTTATCCCAAACTCTCAGCGACATGATGCCCTCTTCTTTTCCCCATTGGCCAAGGTACTGGGAAGGTACAACCTTCCCGAACTGCCTACCACATATTCCCCCCTGAACCTACTAATTTACCCCAAAGTTTAGAAACATAAGTTTGTGCAGTCCCCCACTTGTTCGTTTCAGGAGCTGAGCTGTCTGGGCTCTGTAACAAACCTGCTGCCCAAAGTTAGTAGAGGCATAAAGACCCATTTCAAAGCTGTTAACACCTACACCTTCACCCATCAAATTGTTTGTAAACACATCAGCTTTCCTCTCACTGGGAACATACCCAGGCTTCAGGCTTTTGCTGGGCACATTTTCCTGCTCCACTAGTGATTGGTGCTGGTACAGGGACCTTCAGACAGTGCAGTGAACTTATTGTCCACTTCTTCTGACCAGGGAAACAACCCAGATCTGTCCTGTTACCATCTGGATGGAAGGAAAGAGGAAAAGATAACAGGCTTTTGCTTCCCAACACTGCCTTGGATGGCAGCAGATTTGAACACTCCCTTCTGGCACAAAACATCTGTTCCTAGGAGAGTTGGAACAAAACGTGTCTCCTGGCCTTGCTGGCTGGGCTGCTGGAGCAGCTCCCCTCTGCCTGCCTGCAGAGGCACCAAAGCAAACGCACAAGGGCCAGCTTTTTGGTGTGGCTGTCGCTCTGGGAAGGGTGCTATTGGGGACTGCGACCTGGGGAATTGTCACATGGCCTGGCTTGGAGGTGTGCAAGGCTGCAGAGCCAGGGCAGGGGCAAGGACAATCTGCTGACCAGCCCATCTTTTGCTGCAGTGCTGCTGCTGATCTTGTTCCACTTCTGGGTTTGTTGCCCGTCTTGTGACCCTGGTAGCACAGAGTGGCATTCCTGTTCACAGTGAGAAGTATTTTCATGTAATAAGGTTTGTTGATAGCAGAGTCTGGACAAGGCCTTACAAAGGTATTACAAAAGGCTGGAGCTGTGCTGGCAAAAGATCTGCAGAGCAGAAATCCATCTAATTTCAAAGGAGCAAAGCAGGAGCATGAGATCTCGCAGGCCATGAGACAACAAATGACACCAGTTGTCTGCTCCCCAGCCTCACTCCAGTTCCCTCTTCTGAGGCCAGGTCAGTCTGGAGCTGCTGCCCAGAAAAGCCTTCTCCTGGCTTCTTGCACAAAAGGGCTGTTTGGAAACAATGGGTAATAGAGGAAGTGTTTTCTCAAATAAGCCCAAATAAATACATGAATGAACTTCCTCTGCTCAATATCACAGGGCAGTGAAGATTTGGCCAGGCTTAATTCATTGTTGTTTGCAAGAGGATGCTTTCAGAGGAAGAGGAGAGTGGGACTCCTTGTGGGGGTGTGGGGGTGGCACTTTGGAGAAGCCTGCTTGGAAAAAGTGCCAATGCTGATATCACCTTGCTGCCATGGTGCAAATTAAGAGCTATTAGGTTTCCTGCACTTGGTTGTGTAATTGCACTGCAGGGCCTTTTGAATGCTGCATTTAAATGAGTCTGCAATTGGAAATAATGAAGGTTAAAACCCTCGTACATGATGATTCTATGATCAAATTAGTTCCTTTGACCCAGAAAGCAGCTGTTGTAGCAATGAGCTCTGCATTAGGAGTAAGACTGTAGATTTGATGTGTTGTTCAGAGCTAGTTTTAGAAAGGTACATCCATACAAAGCGACTGAATTTCAAAGCCAGACAGGTCTGGCACACTGGGACAGAGGCTGAGCAGGAACCTGGCATGAGAGGAAGTTGTGCAAATAGAGCAGGGTGCAGGGCAGATCTGCTGAGAGTCACAGTATCAAAATTAGGTGATCCCACAAGGTGAAAACCATTGGATACTGGTGTCATGATGCATATCCCATCCTGCTTTTACTCATCTTGAATGTCTGCTCATAACTAATACCAGGAGGGCTTTGGCTAATCCAAAGAAGATTCTACTTTTATGCTTAATTTGTAGCTAGCAAGAGGGTTATGAAGATTTTCCCTTAGTTGTAAGGACTTAGAGACAGACTACTTTTATTCCCTCAGGCTGTTGTTTCAAAGTTGCCTTTAGCTCCAGGACCTCAGCTAACTTCTGCCCTCCCTGTCCAGCCCACAGCTGGCCTTGGACACACTGGCTGATCTCTGGGAGTTCAACCTGTCACTCTTCCGCCTGAGCATCAGGGAGGAGCTGGTAAGAATTTTCTTTCTTTCAGTCCTGACTGGAAGTGGTCTGCAGACTCACAGCTCATCTGCAGACTGCTATGAGCAGAGCTCTAGTCTCCGAACCTTGCCATGCCCCTTTCCTGTCTGGCCAGGGAGAGTCCTTCCCTCTGGCATGGAGCATGCCCTGACATGATGGATGCAGGAGACGCTAATCTTCACCCTTCCAGGGTGGCTAAGAAGTGGGTGGGTGTAGGAAAACACAATCTGAAGGTTCTTGGCTGCTCTGGGCAGTGAAGCAGCACTGAGCAAGGCTGTGACAGCCTCAGCATGGTTGCCTATTCCAATAGGGAACAAGGCTCTGGGATGTATGTGACTGCCAGCTTGTGTATAAGCATCCTTGAGGATGACATTCTGCTGTGTAATCCCAACACTCCAGGCTCTGTCACATGCAGTGTGCCCTTAGCTGCTGACACATGGATGCCACCACCTGCACAGTCCCATTAGTTCTAAGTTCCAGGTCTGAATGACTTTCAGGCTTTACCCTAGCCCTGCTCCAGTGAACTTGTAGACTTTCTTGGTCTTTCTTGCACTGTCTTGCCTGAGCCTCCCTGGGCTCCTTGAGAGCCCTCTCCTCTGTGTCTGCAGCTATGTGAAGCCTCTCTGGGTCTCTGTTTCATCATCATCCAGCAGGAACTCATCTTGGGGCTCTCACATCTTGCTAATGTTCAGCATCATCTGTGCTCCAGAAGGAAAGACTGTGCTTCCCCTGAGATCCTGCTCCTGCTGCTTCCAAACCCAGCAGGGTGTATGTGTGTGTGTGTGATTAGGGAAATGCAGGACATAGTGAAGAGGATGAAGACTTCACAGCAGCTCTAAATCCACTCGGACCTTTACCCCTTTCCCCTGGATTGTGTTGCCATTTATACACAGAGCCCCCACATTCGGCTTGCGGGGTCTCCTACACCAAAGTCTTTGGGCTGAAAGCTGGCACTGGGCAAGCCATGTAAGCTGAAGCCCTTGATTTGCTTTAGCTGATGGAACAGCTTTTCGCTGTCCTCCCTTGTATTAAACCCCCTGATGAGATTCTGGCATACCATGTGGCCAGGGACAGCAGGGAGGATTACTGGTAGGACTCACAGAGACATCGGCTCCTGTGGAGAGTGATTAGCAGCTCAGCATACACTCCTGGCTCCCGGGAGCCTTCGGGAAGCTGATTAGGGAACCCAGAAATGTATTCCTGTCTGGGAGCGAGGGAGATCAGAGAGGCAGCAGTGTCTGCGCGCACGGCCAGGGCACGGCAGCAGCGCTTTCCAGACTGTTTATATCTGATGGGGGGTCACTCCTGGCTCTAGGAGATGCATTACATGACACTGTCGTGCTTGATGTGACATGCTGAAAATTCCCGTCCGAGCGTGGCCTTAGCCCCAGGGCACAGTGGGCGCTGGAGAGGGCAGCACGGCCGGTTCTCGGCCCGGGCCTGGGGCGCTCCCCTGCCCACCCCTCACAAGCGCCTGCTGCCTTCAGGCCGGCATCTCACTGCCACCGCGCAACGCTGAGTGCTCAACAGGGCATCTTCCACCTCTGCTGGGAAGAACGGAACCGGGCTCTCTCCAATGAGAAGTTTCATCCTCCGGCGTCCGTCACGCAGCGAGAACCGAGACGCACGGCTGGGCTCGG
The DNA here is from genome assembly GCF_963662255.1 of Cinclus cinclus. NCBI lineage: Eukaryota > Metazoa > Chordata > Aves > Passeriformes > Cinclidae > Cinclus > Cinclus cinclus. The sequence continues at coordinate 90,644,705 of NC_085048.1, forward strand.
GCTGGCCTCGGCTTGAGGGGATCGCCTCGGCACGGAAGGGCCGGGCTCTGCTGGGCACGGCTGGGCTGGGCAGGGCAGGGCAGGGCAGGGTTGGGCTGGGCACGGCTCCGCTCGGTTCGGCTCGGTTCGGCTGCGGACGAAAGCGCTCGAACTGCGCCGCCCGGTTGTGGTGTCTCGGGCTCTCCGGCAGGGGGCGCCTCCCGGCGGCGTCTCCGCCAGTGGCGGCCCGCCCCGCCCCGCTGGCCCCGCCCCTCTTTGTTGCGGCGGCCAATGGGGGCGCGCCGCGGGCGGGCGGGCGGCCGGTCGCGCGGTAACGCGCGGCATGGCGCGCGGCGCGGGGCGCGCCCCCTGCGCGGCCGGTAGCGGGGTCGGGACGGGGCACCCGGAGCGAGCGGGCCGGAGCCGCTAGCGAGCGAGCGAGCGCCCCTGCCCGTCACAGGGTCACAGGCGCACACAGATATACAGACACAGCGGCCGGGCGGCGGAGAGGCCGCGGGGCACATCCCGGCAGCGGTCCCGGGCTCGGGCATGGCCGCGGGGCCATGACGGGCGCGGCGGGCGGCGGCGGCGGCCGCGGGAGCAGCCGGCGTGCGGCGGCCGGCAAGGAGGGGGGCCGGTCGCGGAGCGCCCAGCCGCGGGCGGCGGGCGGCGGCGGCGGGAGCGGCGGGGGCTCGGAGGAGGAGGAGCAGGAGCAGCAGCGGGACGGCGGCTCGCTCTTCCTGGTGAACAAGAGCGGCTTCCCCATGGACGGGCAGACCTGGGAGCGGATGTGGGGGCACGTGGAGCGGGTGCACCCCGACGGCGGTGCCGTGGCGGCGGCCATCCGGAGCGCCGCCCGCCTGGCTCGGGTAAGGCGAAGCCCCCCTGTGTCCCCTCGTGCGGGAGGAGCGGGTGACACGGAGCCCGAGGTCGGCGGTCCGGCCGGTGGGGGGGTGTGATACCGCAGCCCGGAGGATGCTCTCGGGGCACTGGGGAGAAGGATGGGGCACCCGCTGTCCGAAAGCGACCAGAACGGGATGCTTAGGAGCTGCAGTTGGTGTCCTGGGGAACAAGCAGGAAGAAAATTATTCCTTTTAGCTTGTGGAGAAAAAAGCAGAAAACGAGAGTTGAAAGAAATATTAAGGTGAAGTACTGAGTGAAGCACTTCGTGCAGTTTAAAGCAGGTTTTTCTCTTCCTTTTGGAACGCAGGCGTTTTGTTAAGCACAGTGTCGTTCTTCAAATGTAACGAGGGATTTAAAAGTCAGACATTTCATTTCCAGTATGTGGAAAGATTCCAAACGCTTTTGTCTGGTACATTTCTCAGTACAAGCCCCAAACAGCTGTGCCTCACCCAAGCCTTTTTCCTCCAGCCAGCAAGTAAAATGTTCATGTCTGCTGTTGTTCCAAGGCTTCTTGACACTGTGCTGCATTACAGACCACAATGTCTTTAACGCTCTCTGCTTTGGCAGACTTTGAGCTTGATTCACTCCTCGGATCAAGCAGCATTAATGTGAGCTGACCACTGAAATCTGGGTTGATTCATACCCCTCCGCGTGCTGGGGTGAGATGGTTGGGCTGCTGTTTTTATGATTTAAGCTGTCAGTGGTACTGACATGAACCTTATACCTTTTCTTTAAATGGTGCAGAAAGGAAACTCTGTGTACAGAGTAGTTGAAAGCTTATTGCATAGGGCTATATTGAGAAGGTGCTTGTCAAATAAGATGTGGACTGAAAAGGCCTTTCATCTCTCTTCTACAGTGTTTAGTCCAGTACAGGTGCAAAAGGGACAATCTCTTTCCACTCTGCTTTCCTTGTGCTAGAACCACCCTTTGTTTGGATGGGGGTGCACATCCAGCTAAAGAATGATCAGATTATGCTGAGTTTGTGGTTCCTTGGTGTGGTTCATCTTGTACTTACACGAGTACTTGACGTGGAAATGAAGGAGCAGGGAGTGGGCAGAACTTGTTTCAGCAGCCTGACCATCTTATGCCAGTCTAGATGGCCTGCAAGGCCACTTGGTGTTAAGAGATGGCAAAGCACACGCTAGACTTGACTTTCATCCTTTATTTCCCAGCTCCGGAGCGTGTAACTTTTACTGGTGACATCTGTGTTGACTGACAAAGCATCTGGTGAGAAGCATGTCAGTGGCTCCAGTGTGCTGGCCTGCACACTGTATTCCTGTGGGAATGTCCCAGAGAATTCTTCCTCAGCGCCACAGCTCTGGGCTGACTCTCTGTTGCATGTGCGTAAGCTGGGCAGAATAAAAAATGTTTGAAATCTGCCTGTCCAAATCACTGGATGTTGATGATCAGTGCCCAGTGCTGTAGGAGTTGTACTCTAGCACTGCCCAGAAGCAAAATCCCTGTTACAGTGATTTCTTCAGGGGCAGGAGGACCTGATGTTCTCTGTGACTAAGCAGCTCTTTCTGGCTAAGTGTGGGACCTTTGGGGTCACAGAGGACTTTGAGGACTACCTGGTCCTTATTAGGGCCAGCACACCTCAAGTGAGCAAATTAAGGTCAGGACCAAGGGTTTTTTTAGCCACAAAGTAGTAGCGGATTACCAAAGTTGTGATGGTAATTTCTGGGTCAGAATGGGAATATGTGTGGAGACTTGTTCCTTAAACGGTAGTACAAATTTTCTTAATTGGCTTGTGCTGCTGGGTATGTGTCACCCTGCAAAAGACCAGGTCCTGCTGTTTGGGAGTGATGAGAGAAACTTGTGCCTGTGAGAAAATAATTTGTAATCTGCTTGCGTTGATAGTTGGTTCAGGCTGAGTGAGTGGCGTGTGCAACTGCTCCATTTCTGCATCTGATCTCTTCTTAATCCTTAGTGATGGGAGAGAGTTTTCATCCCCTCTCCAAGAAGCTCCGCTTGATTGCTCTAATCATCTTGGCATTAGTCTCAGCAATCATACATGCAGGGTGGTAAGTAGCTTCTGACTGTGTTGGTGAGGTTGTCCTTACTAGAACAAATGCAAACTGCAGAGGTGCAGGGCTTCATCTCTCTGGAGGCAGAGTTCTTACAAAAAGCTGGCTTGTCTGCAAGGGTAGTTTTGGAACCTGTGGGGTCTCCAACTCTGACTCTTGGCTTGAGCTCTGGGAATAGTGCAGGCTTACAGTTTGGAAGGGCTGTGCAATCCTTTACCTGTTTTGTGATCTTGGAAATACTTGGAAATTGTAATAAATTAAACCTCTCAGCAGCCTTGAGGACTCTTGCCCGTCAGCTTCATCCGTGCTGAGTAACAATGTGCTTGCAGGGGGAAGCTAGTGGAAAATGACTTTCTGGTCAGTAAGTTAGACAGTGAAATTGGGCAAAATGAGTTTCACACAGGGTGTCTGTGGTGAGCTGAGACTACAGCATTTCCAGCCATGGGATGAGTCTCCAGCTCTGCCACGTGGTCTTGCACTGCAGTGGTTCCTCTGTCTGGAGCTGCTATTCCTTGGAAAGACTGATAAAAAGTCAAGGCTTTCCGTCTGACTCGTCTCTGAATTTCACTTACTTTACAAATTCATGGTCTGTAGTGCTGTGTCTGCATTTCCTCTTGCCATCCATGACCTCCTGCTACAAACCCTTGCCTGCTACTTGCTGCTGTGGATGCATACCAGGAGCTGGAGGGCTGCATCCTCAATCACAACAAAGCTGTGCTTTCCTTCACTTGTTGTATTGTGCAGCCCTGGCTTCTGCTCCATGCTGGGTGGGTGCCCAGGATCAATCCTGCAGCTGGGGCAGGAATCAGGGAGGGAAAAATGTTTGGAAGAAGTGGGAGTGGTGTGTGGCTCTCCACTGCCAGCATGGTGTGCCTGCTCTGCACTGGAGTGAGGAGAGCAGTGCTGCCCTGTGTGGGTCAGGCTTATGGATGTTCCTCCTTGCCTGAGGTCTGGAGAGGCTTGGGCCTCCTGGCTCAGCAGACCTGCTGAGGTAACTGGAATATGTTCTTGCCAGTGAGAAAACTCTGGTTCTCTTTTCTAAGCTGTGCTCTGGTATGTGACACAATCCTCCTTGGTTAGTATGATCACCTACCTTGGAGATGGGGAACGCCTCACCTGGAGGTCTGAACCTGTTCCCTCTGGTGAGGATAGCCACTGTGGGTTTCAGGAAGGGCTGTGTCTGTTCACACTGGTGCTATCCCTATGGGATGCTGTCCTGGGGCTTGCAGCAGGCTGAGGGCTGGGAAAAGGATGAAATCCCCACCTCTGCGGCATCCAGGTCTCTTGCTGGCCAGGGCTCCCATTGCCTCATTGTGCTGTGTAAGTGCAATGCATGCACCTAGAGCTTCTGTATCTTTGAAGCCAAGGACTGAGTATATTGGGGCAGAAATGGTCACCCCGGGAAGGTGTGACAGCCGTGCCGTAATTCCCTTTGTCCCTTGCATAATGCCTTGCTGCTGCTTCTGAAACTTGAACCTTATCTGGTGTGTTGAGTCCAGGTCTGCCCTTGTGCTGGAAGGGACAGGTAACTAATTCATCCAGCCCAAAGGGGCTGGGTGAGAAAGGAACCTGTGGAACCAAAAAAATGTCTCCAATGAAGAGCTTGGGCATGAAAAATCATGATTAAGAAGCATTAATGAGTCTTGCTCATGACTCCCACTGCCCATGTGTGCAAGGCGTGCCCGTGAAGCACTGGGATGGTGGGGGCGAGCTGGAAGCCTTGCCATCTGCTTGCCACTTACAGTATGTTTCTGTGTGCCAGTAGTGTAGGAGTCTGTTTTGGTGGTTTTTTTCCCCCCACCTCCTCCAAGGTGTATTTACTATTTGACTGCAGTAACTTGCTGCCTGTAGTAAATGCTGGATTTTTTTCATCTTGGGATTACTGGTGCTCATTCTCTGAAAGCAAACACACAATCTTAATGGAGGTGGGGACTGGAGAAGAAAGTTTGTGTGGCAGAGATGGCCCCATACCGCCTGAACTTGCTGTTCTTATCAAGTCAGTAATTGCTGACTTGAAGTGTATTAAGGACAGTGATAGGTCACTATATGAGCTTTAAACTATGGTTATGATGATGTGGGCCCACAGATGCTTTTCTCTGCACCTTGTCACAGCTGCCCAAATTGCTGGTTCCTGAATTTGAATTGACATTAATATTCAAATAAACTGCTTCCTCCACTGTGTTTGTAAGAATTGTGCTAAATTCCTTTTAGCCATGCTGTCCATTAATATCTGCTGTCCCCATATTTTGCAGTCTCACCCTTGCAATAGGTGGACTTGGAACCGAGCTGTGCCCCTTTCCTGCCTGGCTTCAGGCTCAGGAACCAAATAGCTGTGGGGATTCAACATGGATTGAGGGCCTGCCTTCTTAAAATGCTTAGGCACAAGCAGATGTCTTACAAGATTTTGGAAAAATCCCATTATGTTGCCAGTCTATGTCTTTAAGTGTCTTAATGTCATTAAATATTTGGGCCCCAGGTGGTCTTCTAGGTACTGTGCTCTCCCTCCCCAGCAAGCGTGCTGCAGATACATGGCAGATGGGAAATTATGAAGCCCGGGATCCTTGTCTCCTTTTATCTGTCTCCTGTGGTAAAGGAGGACAAAAATTAGACTTGAAATGGCCTCCTGGGGGAGGGAGAACAGCAGAGTCAGTACTGGGACTCTGTTCAACCCAACTGCCCTGTGCTGGTGGGGGGGGGAAGAAAATGGGAAACACAGGCTTTCTGTGCTGGGCTGCCTGTCTGCATAGGGTGGTGTTTGAGGGATGCTGGTGGCCCTGATGATCAGCCTCCCACAGCCTCTCTGTGCAAGGATGGGGCTGGCTCTGCTGCTGGGGAGTCCCTGTGGTCAGCAGGATGACTTTGCCTGATGCTTGGGTTCACGTGGGGTTTAAGCCATATGTGCTGCTGTGCTGTGTTGCACTAAGCACATGCTGCTGCTCAAGTAAATCACTTATCTGCTCTGCAGGACCCGTGGGTGTCTTAACCTTTTTATCTTTTTTCTTGTGTCCAGCCCTCAGTGCCTCCGGTGCCAAACTACAAGCTCTCCATGTCAATCCCAGAATGGCTCCAGGCAATACAGACCTACATGAAGCTGCTGCAGTATCCTTCTTGAGCGTGTGGTCTCCAGAAAGAAGGCTGACTTGTGCCTGGTGTGAATTAACAGAGCTTTACTGAAGCTTTACCTGGTTGCAAGGGCTGGGGATCATCTTTGGGTAAAGGGATGCCTCCAGAGACATGTGATAGCACCAGCACGACTGAGCTTGTCATAGCAATCCTCTGGGAGATGTAATTAACTTATACCGAAAAATTTAACTGAAGTGACGTTGGTGGGAATAGAAGTGCTTATCTTGAAGTTGATTTATGAGGATATTATGATCAGATCATGAAGCCTGGAGAAATAATATGGCATCTTGTCATAAAGCAACTAAGAGAGCCAGTGTTATGGCAAATCCTTTCTCCATCTGCCTGGGGAGCCCTACAGGCGGCCCCTGTGTGTTCCCTGAGGATTCCCTGAGTGCTCAGCCTGCAGGGAGTGCTTGTCACTGGGGTGAGGGGCATAAGCAACTGTCCTGAGCCCAAGGTGGGCAGGCTTGCCTGTGATGCAGGAACTGACCAAAGGAATCTCCTTTCCAGGTGTCCCACCCTGTTTGGGGGACTCATCAGGGATCTGTCTGCACATCTGTCTAGCCTCTCTGTCACTGCCCCATGCCCAATTCCTGGCTTTCCATTGTTGACAGATCATTTCAGAGGAGGTTGCTGGCCCAGATGCTGCTCTTGTGTTTCCCTTTTTTCTTATACTCTGCCTTTTTGTGTATGTGTATTTGGGGAAACTGTGGGGATGAGGAATGAGTGTAAAGGATTAAGAAAGGATAAGGGTGGCAGCTGGAAGAACATAAAAAAATAGGCACGATTAGCTTGGTGGGGAGTGGTGGTTGGGATCAAGGGCCAGGAGCTGCAGCAGCTGCTGTGGGGAGGGAGGCTGGGATCTGCCTGCTCTGCAGGGGGATGGGGCATTTCTCTTCTTTGTGGCAGCCACTTGGCTGGGACAAGAGGCTTGTGGCTTGCTGGGCTTGTGCCACAGAGGATACCATGTCATACAGAGCTCGAAAAATTACATTATCCCCCATCTCATCCCATAGTGGTTTCGAGATCCTGCATTCTGCTACGTAGCAGGAACAGGACTTAGGCACAGGGTTTGGGTCTGTGTTCACACAAACTTCAAAGTGGGCTGGGGAGCAGTGTCTGGGCTTCCTTGAGGGCTGAAAGAGGATGTATGCTTTGTGCAGAGCACCCTGAAAGGGCCTCATGAATTAGGTTTTGAAGGGAGGAGGGGGAAGTAAAGCCTTGTTTGTGGAGAACTCTGAACTCTCAGTTGAAGTCAGTTCAGAGCATCCTGGTGAGAGCTGGAGTTTTTATTTAGGCTATGGTTATACATCCAGCAGCTGTGCTATTTATGCCTTGCAAGCAACTCTGCTTCCATGGGGTCACCTGCTTATGCCCTGGTATCTGCCTTGGTATCACCAGTTTTACTGGCATGAACATTCTGATGGGAATAGAATTTGGTACTAGGTTAGGAAAAAAATTCAACTGGAAAAGTAACCCAGCATGAGTAAGGGCAGTATGATTTTTTTTTAAATTTTTTTTTTTTTTTTTTACAAAACTATTGGGGTTTTTTGTTTTGGTTTTGTTTTTACTGAGCGGATTGTTTTCCTGGTCTGATTTATTGTGTTGCTGCTTGAATGGCAGTGCTCAAGGAGCAGGGAAGAGGCTGCTTTTGGTGATGCTGCCACGTGGCAGCCTGTGCTTCTAGGCAAGTGGTGCTGAGATGTGGTTGACTGTCTGCTGGCATAATTTGTGATGAACTTTTCTACTTATTAGTGTTAGCTAATGACCCTGATTTGCACATATCTGGTTGTTTTCATTTCAAGAGCATTGTACTTTTTAGAGAATGATTTATATTTTCTAAGTGTGAATGTATGCACCTGCAGTGGTTTTGGTTGACAGTTCATAGGTGAGCCATGTGGCTGATGGGGTTGAAAGACTTCTAAAGAAAGTAAGCTTTTTCAGAACCATGGATTATATTGATTGGTTTGGGTAGGCTGTGAAAGCTTTCTCTTGCCCAAGTGGGAGACCTTTTCAAACTTGCAATCTAGTAGTGAGTGGGACCTAGTGGAAAAGGGAATTTATAACCTTCAAATGCCGAATTTGCGTGTCACTTTAGGTGGTCAACCTTAATACCTGACTCTGCACCTAGTGCTGCTAATAGGTCATAAAAAAGACAAGTGAAAAGTTTTTGCTTTATTTCACATGCCGAGTGTTTCGTTTCTGAGAGTCAATGGCTTTTACTGCCCATTTTGTGTTTCAACAGGAGGTCAGAACTGGAATTCACCTTTTGAGCAGTGTTATTTTATTGCTTGACTGTTCAAGTTACTTTCCTTTAACAGATGAAATGCAGATACAATCACACAGGAACGCAGTTCTTCGAGATCAGAAAAACGAGACCTCTAAGTGGGTAAGTGTCACTGGAACTGGTCTAGTGCCCTTGTCCCTGATCACCTGGCATTTAAGCACTGCAGCACCATGGCATGGGAGGGCTGTCTCCTTCATGCCGCAGCATCTCTGGTGGGGCCAAAGCTGCCTCTGTTGCTGCCTTTGTGAGGAGTGTCCCAGCTTGCTGCTGGGTGGCAAATGGACCATTGAGACCAACAAGTGGAAGGGCTGCTCTTGCTCAGCAGCTGCATGGGAACTGCTTGGCCAGAGCTGCATGCACAGGGGTGGGAAAAGACCTTGCTTATTGGTGTTGGGCTGGGAGGGCTGGGCTGTTTTTCTGAAAACTGAGCAAGTCCTGATATTCTGGTTGTGCTGAAATGCCCTTTGAGGGTAGTAGGAAGAGATTAGCAGTGCAAAATACAGCAGGAGTTTTGACATCCTGGGGACAGTAGTTTTCCCTGGAGGCTCGTCATGGACTCTTGAAGTCTTGTCCATGCTTCTGCCTTGCTGCTCATCTTGCTGTTCCATCCATGGGGTGGACTTGTGCTGGTTGGTGATGACTTGTGATGTGCAAATATGAACATGTGCTCAGGGAGCCTGGCAGCACAGAACTGGGGTCTCTTGCATGTTAGATCTGCATCATACTTAAGGCAGCTCTTTAACAGAACCTAACAAGTGGGCAGGTTAGGGCAGGAAGGGTGTTGACAACATTATGCTTTTTATTTTAGGGTGAAATTTAGATAAGCAGAATATAATTACTCCACAGACTGGTCTGTCTCTAGCTCCTCCTGGCTATCTGTCATTATACTAATGGTCCCTCACTCTAAAATTCCAGTTCCCATCTCAGCTTTGTGCTTCAGGTTTTCATCTTGCTGACAGCAGTATTTCTCACCGCCTTTATCTAATGTTCACTGCTCTGGTGGAACTAGTTTAAAACAAATCTTGTGCCTTGAATGATACATGGGTTTACAGAAGCTTAAACCAATTTTCAAGCTGCTCACTCATTTTTAAATTTGTACCATTACTTTTTTCAAAGGAAGTGAAGGATGAAAATGAATTATGCTAAGCACTTACCACTTAAAAGGTCATTGTCTTCCTGGGCTGGATAAAAGCCCAGCTCACAAGGATGATGCTCTTTCCTAGAAGGGAACAGATACAGAACTTGCAGCTGGAGATGTGCCTGTGGCTTTGAATCATCTCCCAAATGGAGCCACTTCCTCTGTTTATCTGCCTTAGTGTTTGCTTGGGGGCGAGTGTTTGACTCCTCTCCCAAGTTGCTGCTTGGGACTTATTGGAACGGGATGGCAGGACTTCCGTGGAGTTAAGAATGGTGCCCTGGAAATGGTCCAACCCCTCAGGGGCTGCCAGCTTTCCAGGCACAGTTGCCTGAACATGGTGTGTGCTGGACTTAAACAGTGTAAAGTCCTAAGACCTGTGCTGCTCTGCTCCTGGATTGGGTGGATGGGAGTGCTGGAAAGAGTGGAGCTGTCAGGAGCAGGTGTTGCTGCCCAGATCCTGTTGTACTGCTGTAGGGCTCTAACACTTTCCTGGTCTTGGTTTCTCCAATTTTGAGAAGGAGAACCTGTGCAAGGCTATCTGAAGTTCCTGTCATTTTCATGAAACCAAAATTCCAGTTTTAATGAAACTTACAGTTTCTGGTTTAGATGACGACTCTTTTAACATTTACTTGGCCAAGTCAGGAGGATGGGATCAGACTATTTTCAGTGGTGCCCAGTGACAGGATGAGGAGCAGTGGGCAGAAACGGGAAGTTCCATCTAAGTATGAGGAAAAAAAATTTTACTTTAAGGCTGACTGGAAGAGCCCTGGAAGAGGCTGCCCATAGAGGTTGGGAGTCTTCTTCTGTGGAGATATTCAAAACCTACCTGTGCAACCTGCTCTAAATGAACCTGCTTTAGCAGGAGGGTTGGGCAGATGGTGTTCAGAGGTCCCTTCCAACCCCAGCTTTGGTGATACTGTGTGAATAATGTGTTGATTGCCCTGTAATGTTGAGTTGTGCTCAGAAGCTTCCCTTTATCTGGTGTGCAGGCCAGTTTTCATCAAAGCTGAAAAATGAGCTACACCTCTGATTTTTTTCTTTCCTGAGAGGTGTATTCTACTTTGCAAGAAATCTGCTCCCAGCATGGCAATGACAGGTGTCTTGTGCTGAAGTGACAGGAGCTGCTCTGAGCAGTTTCTGTGGTGTGGAAGGCCTCGCTTGCTGCAATACAGCATTTGCCTCCAATTGCCACTGGCTCTTGAAAAATGAGGCTGTTCCCAGAGCTTTACTGACACTAAACATATTGCTGATTCTATAATGTAAGGGCTCAAAGCTAATGAAAGTGTTACAAGAACTTTGGCAGCCTCTCTTCGAGACAGCAGTGGCTGGACACAAAGAAGCTGAGTACTAGATGGAAATTGAATATTCATAAATTCATGTGAAAGCGTCCTAAAGCAGCTGGGGCATATTAATGAGCTTTTTCTATTATGGAGGGAGGACTAGATATTGTAGAGATTTACTGCCAGCATCAGTGTGATGTATGAGAAAATAAAAATGTGTGGCTGAGCATGGGGAGAAGAGCGTAAATTATCTCTAGGAACTCATTAAGGGATATAGTCTTCCTGTAACTCAGTACTTACAGTCCTTTTAAGAAAAAGTCACTCTTATTATCAACTTAACTTTTAGAGTGACAGACACCACGTGGATTTGTCTAGACTACAGATAGCACTTTTGGAAATGCTAGATTTCTGTTGGCGTAGCTGTGCGAGTTGGGGTGGCAGAGCTGTGAACCCGTAAGCTTTGTGTGCTGTTCTTGTTGTACTGGCAAACTATGTCTGAAAATGTGCCTGGGTCTCACCTCTTCTGAGTTGGCTGTATTTGCACAAAATCTAAATTTATGGGTGTAGCTACATCCCCTGTAGGAGTGCTTTGCTAATACAGGTATCCTGGGACAGTGCACTTCACAGGCTTCATGATGTACCTTTTTGAACTAAATAGTTAAAGGGCACCCTGTGAAGTTCAGCTCTGCTGGTCCATGGTGTATGCATGTGATATGAATGTTTCACACATGAGTAGGACTGGTTTTCCTTTTCCCATGCAGGATTATGCTGGCTAAACCTATATTAGACTTTTGTTGGTACAACCAGTCTGATAAAAATTTGTACTTTGACTAACGTAACCATTCTTTTAAAAACTTCCAGGCTTAGATCATGTAAGAGCTTTAGGAAGAAAGTGTATGTCTGGATATCTAGTAATATCTGTAACTGTGAATTCAATGTCAACAAGTTGTTACTACTGGGTTTACAAGGAGAGATAAGCCCACTGTAAGCTTCTGTTCTAGGATGCAAGTGTGAGGCACAACGAGAAACAAATATCTTTGTCCTCCACAGAAGATCTGGGGAGGTGCAGTATTGTACTGTTGCCTCCAGTTAAGTGCCAGCTGGACAGGGGGACCTACAACTGAAGCAGAAACTGATGTTTGGATAGGTTCTGTGGTCTTGGAGAAATTAGAGCCCAGAAGCTGCTCTGTGAGGAGGGAGAGGCATTCAGTGGCTGCAGATAGAATGTGTAATCGATCGCAGTAAAGGAGCGCGATAGGAGCTGTCATGTGGCAGCGATGCAGCCAAATAACAGGGAAGGGGAGACAGGAAATAATACTGTTTCCACACACCATGTTATTAAGGAACACTGATGAGGCTGTGAAGAAAAATGGGCTCATACCATTTCCAGACAATAGACTGCAGAAGGCATTTGAACATCTGCTTCTCTCTCGCACAAAGGGGGAATGTTAAAGATATGGTGTGGTGTTCAGCATGTGGTGGAAATGCTTGTGCTGTTAAAACACTGTTTTTGAGAAGATTCACAAGATCTCTATCTGCTCTGCTGTCTTATCTCCTTTTGCTTCTGCTGGTACCTTTCACTTCTCTCTTGGCTTCATTATCATGAATGAAATGGTCAGGAGCCTTAGAAAAACTTAGGAGAGGGAGATTTTATGGGCCTCATGCAAAATACATGGGTCTGTGCAAGGGCAATTTTGTGGAAAAATGTGCTGGAGGATCTCACTAATAAAAAATTCATTGAGTCTTGTAGGAATCTTTGGGGTGAAAGTAATGGGGAGCCTCTCCTAAGCATGGTTATCCCTGAAGGGACTCCAGTGTGATCAGTGCCAGCTGGTGAGATCCTCCAGTTTTGGGCATGCTGAAAGGTTTAAAGATTATTTTCTAACCTGTATATGAAATTGGGTGCCCCAAGTGAAAAATCTGGGAGCAAAAGGAATTAATGGTTCCTAGGAACTTTCTTTAGACACTGCCATTTTAAACGGAAGATATCCTAAAGAGGCAAAGTGAACTCCTTTCAGGACCTCTCTTACCGCAGGAAGAAAGTCCTGGTGGGCTCCTGAAAACACTGAAAGAAATTTGAATCAGTTAACAAGTAAATGTCACTATCTGCCAAGGACTAGGTCTTGAGGGAAGAGCAAGCAGCCTGTTCCTGTTGGCTGCATTTGTTGGAGGCAGAAGTGTTCACTGTGGTCTGGAATAGAGATGTGCCTGGCAGACGTCAGAGTGGTGTAAATGCCACAAACAGGAGAGCTGCAAGGTGCTTGTCTGTCTCTGACTGTAGCAGTCTCCCCTGAGTTCCTGGAAGAGATGGGCTGCCCCCAGTGCTCACTGGAGTGTGGGGAGAGGGTGACTGTGGGCTAGTTTCCAGCTGTTTGATATAGGACTGTAAAGAATAGCTATGTATATGGACGCTTCACAGGTAGCCGTCAAGATTTAAAGAAAATCTCAGAAGCAAACCCTGCTAAGACAGGGAACTGAAATGCTTGATGCTGTTTTTAAATTCTTTTCCACGTTCCTTAAATCTCTTTTCACAAGTTTAACTGCAGACATTCTGGTCACTATTAATGTCTGATTCAGTGTGATAAGAATTTAGGAGTGAGGGAAAAGAGGGAAAGGACAAATCTAAGAGCACCTGTAATGAGCTGTTTTCAAATGAGCTGAATGCTCTGTCATTTGCCATAGATCCTTCAGAGAACTGACAAGCAGCCTTCAAGCATTAATATTTGTCTTAGGGAATGTGGGGAGGGTAGGTGCTGGGGAAGGCAAAGATAGCAGCCTTTAAAAAGAATAAGGGAAAAGATAAGTCTAGGAACTTTGAGTTTATCTACAGTTCAGGGGACGGGAAAGGCAACATTAATATTGTTGGGCACAGTTGATTTCTGAGAATTTCCTTCTAGGAGCGTGTAAGAGCTTTTGTCAACAAGGGAGAAGATGTGGATGTAATGACTCCTTGTTTTAGTGCGGCTTCTGATAAGGCCACATCTTATCTCTGCAGATAAGGCAGGGACCTTGAGTCTAAATAAAACTATTTAATGTAAGGATGCAACTTGGTGAAAAGCAACACGCAGAAAGTGGCACTCTACCAGTCTTGCCTAGCAGAGATTCTCAGTTGAGGTGTGCAGTGTCTGTCCCAGCTCACTTTTTCCTTAATGGTACGAATAAGATTAATTGTTTGCTAATGGATGCTTTGCAGTCCAGGCTGGACAAGGTGAAAAGTGAAATTGGAATATTCAGAATGATCTCTTGGGCTGGAACAAACAGGAAATAATTTAGTGAGGGTGAATGCATAGGAGGGTTTGGGAATAGCCAGCTGTGGAGAGTAAAAGGTTAGTTAGTTCTGCAAACAATCTGAGCTTAAAAACATAAAATTCAAACAAACAAAATTCACCAAAAAAGCCCAGCCAAAAAATCTCTACCTCTAAAAAAAAAAAAAAAAAAAAAACCCTCTCAACCAACCCACCAAAAACACCAACAAAATAAAACCCCCAGAAAACCACCAGAACCTGATTCAGTGTGGGCCAACAGGGAAGAGCCAATAGCACACTGGCTTGGTTGCAAATATATACTGAAAGATGGATTCAAAAGGAAATTGGTCTGTTTGTACTGTTGTGGACTTAGCCAAAGGACTGTGAGAAGTGAGTTGGTTGAAGGGATTCCAAAATTGAAAGAAGCAAACATTGTCTTAAAATCATAACCTAAGGGAGAAGCTTTCAGGGGGAGTGAAGGAAGAATTAAATAAAAATTGGTGTCTTTCTCATTTTTACAGAGGAGAGGGTATATTACAGTCTTTTGCATATACAAATGTCTGTAGCAAGTGGAGAGATGATGAATCTGTGGAGAGCAGAAGTAGCTCCTGATTTAATTTGTAAAAAGGGAAGGATTTAGTTCAAACATGAGGGGACCTTCTTATATGCAAGGTTAAGTATAGGATAGATTAGCTGGTGGGTTCCCAGGCTTTCTGAAGCCGACTGAAAGTAGACTGAAAAATAATCTGTGAGGAATGATTTACATTTGGCTTGTGCTGCCTTGAGCAGAGCAGTGGCTTGGGGATTCTCCAGGGACTCTCCCTCCTATACAAACACAGTGTTGAAGTCCATGCTTTGACTCAAGCTTGTTAAAATTGGAAGAAAAACTCTCAGTGGCTCTTGAACTGGGTCATGCACATAAACCCTGAGCTCCATGCTGTAAGTGTGGAGAGAAGGCAAACTATTAGCAGAGTACTCTCCAGGATTCCAGGGAGGGTGTGTGTGAGGGCACAGCCTGCCCCACCGGTGCAGGTGGATGCTGGTTTGCTGACAGCCAGGGGTGCCTCCTGAGCGATGCTCCCCTCGCACAGACCCTCCTCACTGCCCTGCTCCATTGGCATCTCTGAGCTGCCAGGTCCTGCTGCAGCTCCTGCATCCAGCTGCAGGTTGCTGTTTGTGCCTGAGGAGGAGATGCTGGCCCTGCCCCTCTGACTGTGTTAAACCAGGCATAGGTCACACCAAATGGCTTGCAGAGAAGTGGTTTTACAACTCGGGATGCGCATTCATAATCAGCTTTTTTTTTTTTTTTTTTTTAATGTAACTCCCATGTAGTTAGAAGATAAGAAATTCAATGAATTATCTTGTTTATGGATACCTCCCATGCCTCATCTGCACATAACACTTCCGAGACAGACGGGGCTTTGCAGTGGCCACTGTGGTGGCCAGCAGGGAGGCTCTGTGGGGGATGAAGGAGTCCCATTGTGTGCCCTCCCTGGGGCTGCTCTGCGCTTCCAGCAGTTCTCTGGGGTTCTGTGGCTGATTGTGAGTGTGGAGGAGGCAGGTGAACTCTAGTCTTCTGTACTGCAGGCAGAGTGTAAGGGGTGGTTGTTTACAAATGAAAAGGTAATTTCGAACTTGGATAAATGGGACATGAAATGCCTGTGACAGGCTGTAATAACAGTGGAAGCTCTGTTGTCACTTGCATTCAACACAAGGTTTAAAATGCATGGGGTGGGTGAATCAGAAAGTGGGGTAAACAGATTCTGATGGTTCCAAATGGATGTTTTCATAATCTCCTCTATTACAAATATTTTTGTCATTTAATGTTGTATGTCCTTAGAGTAGGGATCTGTTTACAAAGCTCTTCCCAGAAAAAGGCTATGGATAGAGAAAACTGCAAAATGAAAGTTATCCTTTGGCTTAGTTTTCAGCTGCACTTTTTTGGGAGGGTGGTTTTTTTGGTGTGGCATTGGATGTGACTCTTCTGGCCTTTTTTAGGCTACTTCCAGTATTTTTTTTCAAACTGTCCAGGAACTTCCTGTCAAACTTCCTGTTTGTGGAAGGGGAGAGGTTACCTACTAGGTTAATAGTGCAGTGTCAGTCTGCCACAACAGCTTTCTCAGCTGACCTGAGGTTGCTTGTTGCTTGTCACAGTGTTGTACCTTGTCAAATAATTGTACTCCAGAGACAGTGTCTAGATTGTGACTAAACTTCAGGAGCTTGAAAAATCCTGGGCATACATAGTTTCCTGCACGCCTTCAGGAAATTGTGTGGATTTTGCCACTTTTCCTGTCCACAGGAGATGTGGAGCAGCAGCAAGACAATAACTCAGTTTGCAGGCGTATGAAGTGTCTGTGTTGATAGAGCTTTCTGCAGAGCAGGCTTTGATAAAAAGGCCATAAATTCTGGTCTGCACCTGTAGCTATGGGATTATGGAGGTTTTTGTAGCTTTTAGGGAGCCATGTAACCATCCTCTCTCTCCTGGTTTGTTTTTTTTTTTTTTGTTTTTCCTCCAGAGGAGAGCCAGGGTTATTTTGAAAATAAGCTAAACTCTGGGATTTGCATGGTTGCCAGCTTGTTCAGTTCAGCAGGGCTTTGTATTGCAGTCTGAAGTGATGCTCAGGGAGTTGCTGTGAGAGGTGGAGAGGACTACATTCCTTCCATCCACCTTCAGAGGCTGGAAGGCACTAGGATGCCAAATATATATATATATATTCCTCTTTATTTTCTTTCCCCTCAGTCATCCTCCAGAAGTTAACAGGACTCTGACAAGTCACTGAAGGGGAGAATCAAGTTCACCAGCTGTTGCTGAGATAAGAACTGGAGATGCCTGGCTCTTGGTGTATGAGAGGACCTTTTGATTCCTGTCAATTGCTCTAGCTGGGGAAGGACTGAAAACTCTTCTGTTTCTGTTCTAGGTTAATGGAGACAGCAAAAGAAATGACCAGGGAGTCCTTACCTATCAAATGCCTTGAAGCAGTTATCCTGGGGATGTATCCTTTTTCTGCTGCAGCTCTGTTTAATACCTTGCTCCTCATGGATGATGTTTGAGACGTTTGCAGCCAAAGGTAAGTGCCAGCAGCTTGGGAGCTGCCCTGGTATTCATCACCAAGTTGCTGAATTACTTGGGCTTGTAGGTAGGAGTTGGGATGCTGTGTGCCAGGTCACAAGTGTTGTGGTTTGGCCATGCAGACTTTGCCTCCTGTCCTAGTAATCTATATGTCAGGATGTAACCCGAAGTGCCCAGATAAGTATACCTGTCTACGCAATCCTTTTTTTTTTTTTGTTAGAATTTCTCTGTTGGTTCTTGTTGGAGCTTGCTAACACCTGAGGAGCATGGGTTCTGTTCTGTTTGTCTGACGTTTACATGGCCAAGTTTTGTTAGCTTCTGTCTCTGAACCCACAGCTGTGCTTTGTGCAGGAACATGTGTATTGCAGTTAAACATTTGAGCTTCCCCTTAACCCAATGCTTGCTTCCCACTCACTCTTCAGTCATTTAGGCACTGATTTGCTTCTCCGCCCTCTGGTGCTGTCACTGATAAATCAACCTGCACCATCCTGAAACACTGGAGGAGGGAAGGCAGGACTGCAGGAACAGGTTGCCAGACACATCTTGTCAGAAACGATCAAGTTTCATTTCAAACAAATCCCGACTAAGAATAAGCCCCGAAGCAAATCATCTCGTGGGATGTGTCTGCAGCGTTTTGCTGGCTGCTGCTGCCCCCTCCCGTGGGAGAAGGAGCTGGCAGAGCCTGGCAGGTAATGCCTGTGAGAACTGATGGCTGCTGGGGGGTGGGAATGGGAAGGGCTGAGCAATGTGTGCCAGGGATAGGCCTCGGACTGCAGTCTGACAGGTGGCTCTGGCTGACAGGGTTTCTCCTGGGAACGCTGACAGGCTCTGGAGGGATCAGCATCCTGGGGGCTTGATGTCAACAAGAGACTCCAACCCCCTTCAAAACCCTTCCAGAAGGAGAAATCATAGAATATCCTGAGTTGGAAGGAACCCACAAGAACCATTGAAGTTCAGGCCCTGTGTTGTCCAAATGCTTCTTGGGCTCTGTCAGGCTTGGTGCTGTGACCACTGCCCTGGGGAGCTGTTCCAGTGCCCAGCCATCCTCTAGGTGAAGAAACCTTTTCTAACAGCCAGCCTAAACCTTCCTGACACAGCTTCAGGCCATTTCTTCAGTCCTGCCATTGTCACCACAGAGCAGAGATCAGTGCCTGCCCCTCCTCTTCCCCTCATGAAGAAGCTGTAGACTGCAGTGAGGTCTCCCCTCTGTCTCCTCCAAGCAGACCAAGCCAGGTGACCTCAGCCACTCCTTGTATGGCTTCTCCTCAAGCACCATTTTCATTGCCCTCCTTTGAATACTCTCTAATAGATTTACATCCTTTTGACATTGCAGCACCCAGAACTGCCCCCATCACTCGAGGTGAGGCCGCCCCAGTGCTGAGCAGAGTGGGACAATGCCCTCCCTTACCCAGCTGGAGATGCTGTGCCTGATGCACCCCAGGACAGGGTTGGCCCTCCTGGCTGCCAGGGCACTGCTGGCTCCTGTTCTCTCTCTCTAGTGTTTCTCTCCAGCCTCTCGTTCCCCAGTCTATCCACACTGCTTGGTGTGCCCTGTCCCAGGTGCAGAATTTGGCACTTCCCTTGTTCAGCTTCATAGCTTGGTGGTCACCCAGCTTTCCAGTTTGTCAAGGTCTGTCTGCAGGGCCTCTCTGCCCTTGAGGGAGCCAGCAGCTCCTCCCAATTTTTGTGTCATCAGCAAACTTAGTAACCATACCTTTGAGTCTTGCATCCAAGTAATTTGTGAAGATGTTGAACCAGCCTTAAAATGGAGCCCTGTGGGACCCACTAGTGAGTGGTTGCCAGCCTGATGTAATCCCATTTGCTGTAACCCTTCATGTCTGACCCGTGACATCCATCGTGTTACGTATTTCTCTAGCTGTATGCTGGATATTTTGTCCAGGAGAAACTAGGAGTTACAGTATTGAAACCTTTCCTGAAGCCCTAATAGTTTACACTAACTGATTTCCCTTGAAGTGATGTCAGTAGATCTGTTATGCTTGCCTTTGTGTCAGGGTTGCATCCCAAACTATTTGAGGATGAAAGGAATGGGGAAAATAATCCCCAGGTGGAGTTGATGCTACTCTGCAGTGTCAGTGTGGCTTGCAGTGCTGTATTTCTAGCAGTGAACTGGTTATTCCACTTACCACAGGAGCTAAGGGTGATTAGTGGCCTGCAAATAAACACAGTAACCTAGAAGTGTTGTTGCTGGTTTTTTTTTGCTTGCCTCAAACCTGACTTGTGGCTTCAGTTTGGTGGTTTTGGAGTGTTTTTTGAGACGTGAAGGAAGAAAAGTAGTCCAAAGATATATTTTATACTCTTTGTTGTCATTTGAAGTTTCTTCAGAGTTGAGACATGTTTTTCTGTCTCTAGATACTAATTAAAAAAAAAAAAACAAACTTAGGGCAAACTTTTTCTTTTTAATTGAGAAGGTTTAGCCAGTGGAGAGTATGTGACAGGCTTGTCTTTCTAGGATTTCTGCTTCCTGTCTTGGAAGTCTGTCTGAGAGCAGGAACTGTCTGCTGGCTGGTGGTCTGATAAGAGATGCATTTAAGTTTACAGGATTCCTGCGCTATAAACCTCAGGTATTTTGCTTGAGGTGTGGGTACACAAAGAGTGTAGCAGTGGGGAGTGGATGGGCCACCTGAATTTGTCTGTCTGGGAAGTGGCTGGTGTGGAGCCGTGCCCATGTGGAACCTTGTAGTGCTGTGATGTGTGTGCAGCATGAAGGGTTTTGGGAGGCATCTTTGGCGTGACACGTGAGGAAGCTTGATGTTTTCTGTCAGCCATGAGATTCTGGTCTTCAGCGTTGCCTTTTCGATGCAGACACAGTGAGGCCAGCAGCGTTCCAAGGACGGGTGCTTACCCCCTCCTGAGTTTCCAGCCAGTGCCTTCACACAGGCCTGAGCTGAGCAGCCCTGTGCATGTGTTAACCTCTGGTTCCATTCCATGTATCTGGAGATAAGGTACTGCTGTAACCTGTGTGCTGGCAGGCCTTGAGTGTTGCTTGGATAGTGTAAAAAGCAGAGCCAACTCCAGCAGTCCCTCGGTGTGAGGCTTCCTTCAAAGGCTGGCTCAGCTCACGCAGAGCGGCTTTGCGAGATGTCACTTTAATTGAGCTGCTCGCTGGCTTCTGCAACTGCCTTTTACTGTCTGACTTCTTATAAAATGCTTCTATAATCCCTCTTAGTGCAGAATTAAGTTTTGCATAATTGCCTATGCACTTTATATTGAAGCGTTTTTTTATAGGGCAGTGAGGTAAAGTACTGAGCTACCCTGTCTGCACACAGCAAGGAAGCAGCTGCTCTGAGAGGACTGAAAGCTCAAACAGATCTTCCAGTATTATTTTGCAGCAGTCTGCACAGCTCCTTTTCTCTGTGTAGCTGTCTGAACTGGCTTCATCTCTCTCTGCTTACATGATCTGCTTGTCAGTGCCTAACCAGAAGCATTCCTCCTCCTGCTGTCTTCCCCAGGGCATTTCCCAGTTCAGTTGTAAATCAGCTGAGTAATGATGCATTCAGCCCACTCTTTCTGAGCAAAGATCCAATTGATTTGAGCTCATGAAAGGGAATAGTAAACCAGAAAGTGCCAAGGGAATTTTATCTGTACTGCATTCACTTTATTAAAACGTGGAGAGCAAAATATCAGAGGGGGAGAGGGAAGCTGCACACTGCATCCCTCCTCGGGGAGTCTTGCGGAGCACGTCCGTGTTGGCTGAGCATAAATCACTCCCGTTGCCTTCAGCATCCTTCTCCCAGTTCATGTGAGGTAACGTTTGGACCCGTGCAGGGTATTAGAGCCCCTGGCCAATAATATCATTAGACAAGGAAGAGAAGAGCAAAAGTGTCTCAGGAGTGAGAAATTATTCAGTAGCTTCTGCAGTGTTCTTTCTCTGGATGCAATCAGTGGATGATGTTTATCACTACTGGAGGCCTGGGTCCATTCATCTCCTCCAAGCCCGCAGGAACATCTCTGGGCTGGGAATGAATGTTTTCAGTAATTGGGGGCTTTTCTTGCTGTGATTGCAGGGTGTTGTTGTCTGTGTGGTGCTCCTCTTTGCCTCCTGCATGCTTGTCTACAGCTTGACCCACTTGCTAACTGAAATATGGGAAAGGAAGATTGTGCTGAATATCCACAGCCCCTGTGGTGGCTGTGAAGAGCTGGGAGAGAGCTTATAATTGCTTACATTGTCATGGTCTAATCTTTAATCACCTCTCACTGTGTAGCTGGGCACTGGAGAGTAGGTTTCTCAATCCAAGGTATGTCACCCTGGCAGTCCCGCTTTGGGAAGCTGAACCAGCTGCTTGAACCTTTCCTACATGGACCCTGGAGCTGCCAGGGGGAACTCAGGGCCCCCTATATACACAACATCCAGATGTGGGCTCAGTAGCACTCTGCCTCACAGTAAGCAATCCCAAGCCCATGGGAAATGCTGTCTGACTCCAGCTGGAAACCTCTCTGAGTGTTTCTTGCTGATGGTTGGGGGCCTTCTGAGCAGTTGCTTGGAAAAACAACTCTTCTGGTTTTACTGAAGCCTTTGATGGTTTTGAAGCACGAGATTTATTTTCCTCCTGCTCCACATGCTGCTGTGTGCTAGCAGCTTCAGCATTGCTGGTGTAACTAGAGCTGCTTCCTTGCTCCCCAAGCCTGTTGCCATCCCTCCTGCTCACTGCTGCTCAGTGGTCCTTGCTCATGGCCCTAACCCATAGGAGTGGCAGGAGAGGGAAGGACCAGACACCCTGTAGTTTTCCATCCTCATCTTGACCAGACTTCAGCAAAAACACCCTTGCTGGGCTCTTAAGACATGAAGCACTGCCCCTTTTCAGGTATAGATTCCAGCACTTGCTCTTGTTAAACTTTTTGTCGTTGGTGGTTGCCCATCCCTCCAATTTGTTGATGTCTCTCTGCAGTGCCTCTCTGCCCTTGAAGGAATCAACAACTCTTCTCAGTTTGGTGCTGTCCCCAAACTTACTTATTCCTTTGAGTTCTGTGTCCACATTGTTAATGAAGATGTTGAAGAGAGGGCTGAGGATGGAGCCCTGCAGAAACCCTCTAGTGATTGGACTCTGGGCTGATTTTACCAATTAGCTAGGATTCTTTTGTGCCTGACCTGTGAGCTTTTTGTGCTTCAGTTTCTGGCTGTTGCCTCTTGTCCTGTTGGTTGGCACCACTGAGAAGAGCCTGGCTCCATCATCTTGATTGTCATGAAGACCCAGGATTAGGAGGCTACTGAGCTTTGCTGCAGCTGCTTTTGCCCTCTCCTGCTTTGCACTGCTTCTCTACTGTGACATGTAATTCACTCTCTGACTCTCCTTCCTGCAGTTACAGTCCCAGCTCAGAAGTGTGATTGCAGCTGCAGCATTGCTGTGTGCTTGCCTTTTGTTTGCCACAATACAGCTCTCATTGGGCAGAGCAGAAAGGAAAAGCTATAATAATGATGCATGGACAGAGGGGAAGATCTGAGGTGCCTTTGCAGCCCATTTGCTGTGTATTTCATCTCGGGTGGGGACTCTAATTAACCAGTGCCTCAGCAGAAGCAACCTGTACCTAGAGGTTAATTTCCACAGCGGTTGTTGCTGGGTTATTTGATAGTGGGTAATTTCTGCCCTCAAAAGATTCTTTTACTCCTACTAAGTATTTAATGAGATTAAATTGCAACTTCTCTGAGCCCTCCTGGCAGAAGTGTGTATGTGTGGCAGGTGGCCACCAAAGCTTTGTATGGACTTAACAGAAAGGTACTTGGGGAGCAGAGTGAAAACCCTTTCATAATGAGGGGGAAAAATAGTGGCGATGTTTGAAAGCTTCATAGGTGTTAATAAAAGACAGTGCTTTTTCAGTTGCACTGAATGATAAATACAATGGGCTTTTGCAAGAATTGGTCTGTAGGACACAAATTATTGTAACGTGACTTTAATGTACACACGATGCACCTTTTAAGGGTTGAAGCAAGGTGACCTTTTAAATGAGGTGAGTGTGTGCTGAATTTTCCAGTTGACATAATGGTGCCCATTCTGCCCTTGCAGTGTATTTATAATCTTTAATTATAAATCAGCTACTGATGGTGGGGTGGAGGTATTTTTCTTGGGGAAGCTAGTCCTAAGGCAGAAGTGATCCAGTGAGACCACCTAAGTAATGGAGCTGTTTCTGTTCTGCATAGGTGATGTTGGGGTGGGCTTTGACAGTCACTGCAGGGTGTCTGTGCTTGATGGCAGTGGGGCAGAAGGTGGGTGCACGTGGCCTTGGCTGGGTGACAGATGTATGTGGTATGGAGGTCTGTGCTCTGATGTGCACAGTCTTCCAGATTCATGGTCATACAGCTAGTGAAGTGCACTGTGAGCTGAGCCCACAGTGTTGTCTGTTCCTTTGCCCTCTAACACTTTTATTCCAGGCTGTTAAAGCTGATGACATCTAGCACTGAATGCGGCTAAACATGTTTGACGTGGAACTGAAAAGCTTCCCTGTGGCTGTTCTGAAAGTTCTTTCCCAATGTGTTTTTCTTGCCTTTTTAGTTAGTTTGCTTGTTTGTGAAACTCCTTGCTCTTGGCCTCTGATTCTGGGCAGTTCATTAACCTCTTATTAGTTGGTTTCTGCATTTACTCAGATGCCAGATGTTTGAATTAGTGAAATTCAACAAACATTGGGTGAAATATCCTTCTGAGAAAATAGTTTAGAGAGAGATGAGAGCCACTGGATGCTTTTCATGCACCCCTATAGAATGAAGAGGTGAAATGTGGGGTGCAGGCAGGGGTCAGCATCCCAGGGAGTCACACTGGTGGTGAGGTGGTGGCATGTCAAGCTGGGCAGAACCAGAACTGAGCCCAATTTGTGTTTTATAGTCTTGATACAAAGGCTTTTTTGTGCTCTGTTTCCCAGCAGCTGTCAGACAACTGTGCTGTGCAGGCAGGAGAGGAAAGCTGGTCATAGTAACATCCCTGGGTATCTCAGCTGTGGGGTGGCTCTTGTTTCACTGCTGTTAAATACCTCCTTTTTGGGCATGGGGTAGGAAGAGGAGGGGATGCTGGTGATCCTCAGAGCAGAATCCCTGACAGAGCAGGTTCCTGCAGCTTCAGTGGGAACTGAGCCCACTCCTCCAGCTGTCAGGGTGCTCTGACACTATCCTGTCAGTGCTGCCTTTTGTGCTGGTGTATTTTGTAGTGGCAGCGCCATGACCAGCTGACACAAGGGGTGGCTGCAAGGTTACAGCAGGTGCCTCTGGCTGGAGTAACCCCAGGCTGGAGCATTTTGCTGCAGCCTTTTCTGGCCATCCCTCTTCCATACTGCAGGCATGGGTGGGGGCCTCAGCTGCAGAGGGGAAGGGCACCTGCTGTCCCAGGGGCCAGGTGCCAGCACGTGGAGCCAGGGTGAGTTTCAGCTGTCCCAGGATTAGCAGCAGGGAGCTGCGTGCAACGTAGGTGCTGACGCAAAGCTGCTTGCGTGAGGGATTCTCAGCCTGTCCTTTCCCTGGCACGGGCCAGCAGCCTCCCAAGGAGGTGACCTGCACGTAGCTCCCCTCTGAGATCACACTCTACGCTGGCACAGAGCTTGGTCCTGGCCTCTGCATGTGGTGCCTTTGAAATGGCCAGTTAGTGATTTCAGGGACAGGGTTTGCTTTTTAAGAGCGTTGTTTCTGACCATGTCTCTATGCTTATCTCATTAATTATTCATCTTGGACCTTTCCTTTGGTTCCTTTCAGCAACATGTTACAAGGGTAACATGCTAAAACACTCTGTATGAGGAATGGCAATGTTGAGGACCAGTTTACACAAGGAAAGGCAGACTGTCACCTTGGAGAGGAATAAATCCAAATTTCTTTGGTACTATTTGAAGACATGAGAAAATGAAGCTCAGTAAATGAATTTATATCAAACACTCAAGAAAGGGAAGTAAACCCTTTTCCCTTTGGGAGCATGGGAGTTTGAGGTTGTTATCAAATGGGAAGCTTTCACAGCTCTAGGGAAGGAGGTTTTTCTTCGGGTGTGCTGACCTGAACAGTGCTGTGGCTTTTATCTTTTCCTGTAAGTGTGATTAGAGTCACTCCCTTCCCCGTCTGAACCATTGCATCTTATTTTCCAAGCAGTGAAATGGGCTTTGGCAGCATTAGCAGTATCTGGGCGCAGTGAAAACAAGTCTGTGTTTACAAGGAAGCCCTTTGTCCTGGCAGTTAAAAACTGCAAACCTGCTGCAGATGTCTTAGAGGTGTGATAGTACCTGCTGCTTTCCCAGCACCGTTGTTGCCTTGATGCAGTGCGCTCCAGCTACTTAACAAATGGGCAGCCCTCGGTGGAACGATTCCCCATCAGCTTTAAAACCCACTTCTCAGGGAACTATTTTCATCACGTGGTGCTTGGGATTTACTGCAACGGCCGCTATGGCTCGCTGGGCATGAGCAGGCGATCAGATCTGATGGACAAACCTCTCACTTACCGAACTCTGAGCGACCTCATCTTCGATTTTGAAGACTCCTACAAAAAGTACTTGCATTCAGTCAAAAAAGTCAAAATTGGATTGTATGTCCCGCACGAGCCGCACAGCTTCCAGCCCATCGAGTGGAAACAGCTGGTCCTCAATGTGTCCAAAATGATGCGCACAGAAGTCAGAAAGGAGCTGGAGAAGTTTGCCAGGGATATGAGGATGAAGGTAAGTCCGTGCATGTGGGTGTTGGGCTCAGGAGGAAGCTGTGCCTTGTCCCATTCTGCAGAGATGGGTCTTGCTCTGTGTCAGCCTGAGATCATGCAGGTATCAGGTGTGCTGGGTGGGGGGTGCTTGCATCTCCCTTGGTGCTGCTTCCCCAGGACTTGGTGTGCTTTCAAGCCCTTACAGCTATTTAGTTGAAGGATCTCCCATTTAGCCTGGGAAATGCTTGAACCCATACTTGAATATCAATTGAACCTTGAATCCATACTTGTCCCTGGCTACCAGGGAACTGTTGCCCAATTTTCTTTCCTCAATGACTCCAGAAGAAGGTGGTTGGGAAAAATCAGCGTGGCTGGGGCTGGAACTGCCTGGAAGAGTGGCCTGGTCGCAGGTGTTGGGGGCGGGGGGGGTGGGTCTGCGTTTTCCATCTGAGTTGCAGGAGTTGCCATGGAACATCTGTGTCAGTGGTTGCCTCTCCTTGACATGCCAGGGGCCTGATGTCTACCACCTCCAGCTAGATCACAGAGTAGGTTATGTGGGAAAGGCGAGTAAAGGGACTCCCTGACAGACTGGTGCTTCCCTGCTGGCTGGTTGGACTGAAGAACTCATTGGGAAACAACGGGGAGACAGGGCAGGCTGCCAGGGGCCTGGAGGGTTTGGCTGCCCTTGGGGACAAGGGGTGTCCCTGACCGTGCCACTGAGCCTGGCGTGGGCGAGGAGCTGTTTGTGGTCACAGTGGAAGCGGATTTGGTGCCTGTCCAGCTGGCTGCCAGCAGCAGGAGCAGAGCAGGTGTGTTGCTAAGTATGGGTTTGGCTCTTGTGGAGAGGTATGTGGCATCGTGTCCAAGTTATTCTGGGTTCTTGTCCCCTTCCCTGCTAAAGGACGGCTCCTACGTAGCAGCCACGTGCCTTTTGGCTGAGACATCTGCCCCCTTGCCTTGACCTTGGTTGTGAGCCTTGCCAGTGGCATCATAGCCCCTATGTTCTGCTGCCATCTCTCCTGCCCTGCCAAGGAGTTTTGAGAGCCACCTTGTGCCATGCTGTCACCTTAAGCATATGGGCTTGATTACTGATGTAATTAAGTTTGGGTTTTTTCCTTCTTCTCTATTCATATGCTTGTAATACTATCCAGAGAGCAAACAGCTGAAGCAGGCTCGAGTTGAAGAAGTCCATATATGTGGATGACTTACTGAATTTTGTACTTGCTTTTGATAGAGGGACCAGCTCTCTGTGTGTGCTGGGCTGTGACACTGGGTCTGGTTCTGATGAATGCCTCAGGGCCAGGACCACAGCCCTGAGCCCTTGAAGGCTGAAGGCCCTGCACTTGGTCTTTGCCTTGAATTACTACAGAATACAGAGGGCTTCCATTTGTCAGTGGGCTGAGTTTGGAGGATCAGGTCTTTCAAGCAGTCCTGAGTGTGAGTGTAATGCTGATGGCCCTCTGATGTTGGAGGGCCTGGAGGATGGGGACAAGGTCTCCAATTGAAAAGCCTCACTGTCAGAGTTCAGCTGCCAGCCTGAGAGATGGTCATCTCTGTTTGTTGAGAGAAAAGCTGGAGAGGGTGATTTGGCTGCCTTTCTTTCAGCTGAGGCTCAAAGCCATTTTTCTTATCTCTTGCTGTTGCCAGCTCTGAAGAAAGCTGTTGATGAGACAGTGTTCAGCTGGGAACTGAACTGGTGACACCAACTAATTTTTGCAGGGGGCCCCTTAGCAGCTATCACATGATAACAGCTTTCAGTTCCTCTTAACCTGGGCAGGGTTTGAATAAGCCCCAAGGGACTGAAGGCTCTTTGTGTGCCATCCCTGCTACTGTACGAGGCCCTTTATTTTAAATTTTTATTTGCAGTGAATAATTGCCTTTATTGAAGGTCACTTCCTTCCCTCCCCCATCTCTCACAGATTCTGAAACCCTCAAGTGCCCATTCCCCAGTGAAGGAGAGATCCCGGGGTAAGTCGCTGTCCCCTCGCCGGAGGCAAGGCAGCCCTCAGAGACGGGCCTGCAGGAGAGATAAATCGTGAGTATTCCTGCCACCATCCCTGCTGGGGCAGAAGGGGAAGGGGGTGATGTTACTTGGCTGTACAAAACTTCCGTGCTCGTTGGTACATACAGGAAAACTGCACCAGCTGCCTTAGTTTCACGAGGGGCTCCAGAAGCTCCTGGCACTGCTGATGTCCTGGCATTGCTGTGCTGCCTGATGGCCTCTCTGTGCAGGGTCCTTGGACTGAGCAGCTTAGAGACAGTGGAAAAGTAAACTTGTATTTCCAAAGTGACAACATCACTTGAATTGTATCGTTTGATTTTAATCAGGTTTAAAAAAACCCAGGCCACTTTCCATGTGTGTTGTAGCTAAGAGTTGTTCTTTAGCTGTGTAGGAAAGGATGGATGCATTATCTCTAAATGGATAAAACTGTGCTTCCAGATCCACAGGCCTTTTACAGCTGCTGGCAATTCAGACTCCCCTACCTTAGACATAGAAGAGCTGAGTTCTAGCTGTAATGCTCCATGCCAGGAAGCTGACAACTGTGAAAGCCTATACATAACCCAGATTAGTCACATATTTATGATCATTGCTTTTTAAATAGGCTCCCAGACTACTGTCTCAGCACTTATTTATTTATTTTAAAGCAGCTAACAAAGACATTAGACTAACCTTCTAAAGTTAACTTGAAGATACATTAGCAGCAGATGATTTCACAGCAAGCTTTTATTTTTACATGTTCATTCACACTCAGTCCACGATGCTGTACTTTGGGCTTTGTCACTGAGCTCCTTGTTTAGTGCATAGCTAATTATAGTTGTAATGGGTTGAGCTGCTTCAGGTTTCTTTACCTCCTAGATAGTCTTTGAGGAACAGTTTCATTTTTGAGGTTCTGATAGTGCTTTTGTAGTTGCTGGAGTGGATCAAGTATTTCTGGTGAGGAGTGAGTGTCACTGGGCTTGGAGACTCTCCAGTTGAGGTGGTTTCCTGAAAGAGCTGCTGAGCATGTGGCTGCTCTGCAGTGACTGATCTCTCCTTGGCAGCTTTGCTTTTCTGGGACAGAAAGACAGGGAGTATGTGTACAGGTGGCCTTGCAGTGGCTTCAGCACCTATTACCTGCCCAGTGGTTTTGCTTTGTTGGTCTGTATCAAGAGCAAGTAATATGTAACTCTAAAATAAGTGCTGGGTCACTGTGGTAGAAGATGCAGGACCCAGACACAGTGTGATGAGCTGTGAGCCCTCAGGGGGGAAGGGGGAATGGCATTCTCTGATAAGGAATGAACTGAATAACACATCCCAACACATGCAGCAGTTGATACAAGGCAAGAAATGCCAGAGGAGAAATGGGATATTATCTTCTCCGTATTGATGGATCTCTGAGAACCTGATGGAGTAAGAGGCCTTTGTGTTACACACAGAATAGGAAAGAGTCAGGTTTGCTAGGCTTTAGGCTGGAATCCTAGCTAAAGAATGGCTGTGCTTATCAACACAGTTTTGTTTCTTTGTGGATCTCTTACTCAGATCCTGTAATTACAGCTTTCTTGAGCTTGCTGGGGAGGGGGAGAGAAGTATTTTGCTCTAGTGTGAGCTGGAAGGGACTGAATAACACATTGAATTGAAAGGCTTCACCTGCTGATGACAAGCTGTTATTACAGCCTGGGTTTTGTCAACAGTGAAATTACATGGGGCCGTTGGGAGAAATCTCCCACTGAAGGCTATGTGGAGGGGTGAACTAGAGTGTCTTGGCTGGATTGTTTCTGAAGGACAAGCACTGAAACTGTGCTTAAGGATGGAAGAGGATTTCACAGCCACAAACGTTTAACTTCTCATCCTTCTTCCTTCCAGTTTATTAGGTAAATGTCAGTGGTGGCTGCCAGCAAGCCCACAATAGCCTTTTAGCCTGGAAATGCAGCTTCAAGGCAGGTGGGGCATATTGCAGGACAGGTGGCAATGAAATACCCAGTACATGCCTGCCTAGGAGGTTGGTGTGTGGTCAAATTGCAGCTTGTTAACTGAGCTGTGCAGCAGTCCACGTGCTCTTAGTCCACAGCTGGTGTGATCCTGCATGAATACAGAGGATGTAGATAGGGTGGTGTGAATCTCTCTGGTAAGTCTGAAGCTTTACTGTGTCCACTTGCCCATTCTCTCAAGTCCCAAAGCAGAAGGGTGCAGTAAATTGCAGACCTGTGCTGGAACAGGCAATGTGGTGTTTCATGCTCATTAGGAGTGCTTGGAGCTGGAGGGTTGCTGTGAGTTTGGAAGGGAGGATCATGCAGTACCCTGGAGAATCATTACTCCTCAATGTCAGCTCACCAGATCTATTTCTTTTCAATTTCATGTTGAGGCTTAACATGCATGCTCTGTGAGTGGCATGGCAACACTGGCCTTGTGTGCTTCCAGCCCAGTGTAGCTGTTGAAATTCTCCTAGTCTATCAGGATGTGCAAGGGGACAGGATTACATTAGAACGTGTAAAATCAGGCAGCTGCAGTGCAGACAGCTCATGAGTACAGTTTGCCCAGCAACTGGGAACAGCTTGCTCACCTGCTCATGGTTAGGGTGCTTTGGACAGGAGGTGTGATCTGATGGGCCAGTAAAGCAGAAACCCCACACCTCAGAGGGCACATTTGGCACTGGGTCATTTGCCAGCCAAGGAGAATGGGACCTGTGGTGCCTCCAGGTTTTGTCTTTTCCTGAAACTTATGGAGGACAGTCTGTCTGTAGCTAAAAGCTACAGACAGTTGTGGATGGGTGGAAATGGGCACGCCACCATGGATGTACAGTGACTCCCCATCTCTCTTGCATTATCAGAGAAGGTACTACCACCCAGGCATGCTTTAATTGAAACCATATTGTGACCTTAATTACAGGGAGGGAGAAAAAGGTGTGAAGAGGATTCCTAAATTGGAGGAAGGGAGGAAAGACACTGGAAATTTCATACAGTGTATCTTTTGCTGGTCTCTGACTCCTACCCAAGCTCTGAGGGATGCGACTTGTAGCTTGTTTACTGCTTAGTCAAATCCCATCTGCTCTGAAGGAATAGTGTGGAAAAATGCAAACACTATCTTAAAGTGTTTTCTTTAAGTGTGATCCCTTTCTGCATGTGAGAGCAATCAGTGAAGACTCCTTCACTTCTGTGAAATACTTAAACTGAGACAAACATGAGGCATGGTGCAGGGCAGTACTGTAGTGAGGATGGTGGGGTTATTATAAGAGGTGCTTAGGTGAGTGGCAAAGCAACAGGTTTCATTCAATGTGCCACTAGGCAGAAGAGCATTAGTTGTCCATAGTAGTGTTCCCATCTCTCAAATTCTGTGCGGATTCTCAGCAGAGATCTGGTGTTAGCAGTTCTGTTCTTAAAAATAAAAAAGTCCTTATTGAATCAAAGAATTAAGATGTATTTCAGAGGTTCTGTTGCACATGTGTATGTGTGAGTGATATACCCCCAGCTCCTGGGGCTGCAGCAGTACAGCTCTTCCCTAGTGTGTGCCCCAGCAGTGTGCCACAGCCAGGGCTGGCCTTTCCCTGGTTTCCAGCCTGCCTGTGGCACTGCTGCCTGCCCTGAGCTGCTCCAGTGGGAATGGGCTGGCAGCCTGCGGCGGGGAGATAAGCACCAGTCTGGCTGTGCAAACTCAGGGATCACATCTGCTGCAGAGTGAGCAAAGAACAAGCACACAAAGCTGGAAACCAGGGCTGAGGAACTGAAAGCACCAGAGCCATGATCAGCATCCCATTGTAATACTGGGGCTTTAGCTGTGTTTCTGCAGAGAAGCAGATGTGCTATAGAGTACTAGAGAAATGTGTGCTTTAAACAATGTCTCTCTTTAGAAAGCAAACAGAGGGCTCAGTGTGAAAACAACCAGGAGCCTGCAATAAGCTCTCAGATTAGAGTTTCCACAGACTATAAATCAGGTGGATAGCTTTGGTCTGACAACTTTGTTGCAGAAGCTTCTTGCTTGCTAAGAAGAGAGACTGAGAGCTCGAGGTTTCCCTTGTTTAAGCCTGGTGGAATACTTAAATAGCCTAAATAGCATCCATGTGTGTGTGATGACTCAGGTGAATGGTATCAGAATGTTGGATGCCGGGAGACTGAAGGGAGTCCACCCTGTGTTTGGTGGGCTCCAGCCCTTCACACAGACCCAGCCAGGAGGAAGGGGCAGGCTGGGAGAGACCCTGCCTGCTTGCTCTCAGCAGAAGCCGGAGTCCTGCTCCGGGGTAGATGACAGGTGGGGCGTGTCTAGTCTTAGCTACTCATTTAGGCCCTCTCTCAAGTCGGGAGGAGGAGGGGTGCTTCGGGCTCACATCCTGAATCGAGCATGGCACAGCTTGTCCTTCACTGGTGCGTAGCTTCAGAGGCAACGCACAGATAGCTCTATACACAGTAGCTCCTTTAGCAGATTTACCAGGATTGTGTTTAAGATGACAACATTAGTTCTATCCAGCCCTCCTCTGAGGCAAGCGTTTTCCCGTGTGACTGCTGTGCTCTCCATACCGGGTGAGCAGCGCCCTCTTCCCCTCCTGTGCGCAGGCCGGCGGTGCTGGACAAGAAAGGAGACCTGGCTACACTCAACGAGGTGGGCTACCAGCTCCGCATCTGACACAGCCACACCGCCGACTCCAGAGGGCTTCCCGCTGCTGCCGCTGCACTTTACCTGCACTCCCTTGGAAGGAAAAAGGAATGGGACTAGTTATGAACTTATGTACTCTCACAATAAAAGTTTGACCTAGAAAATAGGGGGTATTTTTTTTTGGTGGCAGCATTTATTTCAGTTTGTAGAAAAGGCATCAGTGAAGAAACCTAAAATTAGATTTGCCAGGATATGAGATTTTTTTTTTCTCTCCCATCATGTAGCAGGTGACTCCAGTGGTGTGAGTTTCTTCAAATACAATTTCCTTGTACAAGTGTTAATTGAACTTGGCCTTGTGCTGGGTGGTAGCATTGGAATAATTAATGAATTAGTATTAAGACGTGCTGGGGTGCAGTGCAATTAAAAAAGAAAATAATTCACTATTAATCTTTAATTCAGCAATAAAAGCAAGCAGTGCAGAAGTGGCATAAGTTTTTAAAGTGTCAATATTACCTCACTAGACTTAATAGATATGCAAAACTGTCAGTATTGTTTTCTAACTAATTTGTACTGTTCCCAGCATTACTGGGAGTATTAAAACAGCACAGGATGTTTTACTGCCACCTGTATTATTATTTTCTGCATGTTGCTGAAAGATGTTAATATGCAAGTGTATTCTTAACACTGACATCTTGTTAGGCAAGATACGAGGTTTGAGGTTTTTTAAATGATGATAATTGATGAATAATGGATTTTTAAACTTTCATATTTTTTTTTTATACTTTTGTCACAAGCTTTTAGTCTTTCTGAACTACACTGCCGAAGCACAAAACATAGAGATTGTTGTTTTGTAGAGACAAGTCAGCTTTTTTCTCATGTATTTAGTACCTGGAATAATGGAAGAACTGTGGGAATTGCTAACTTCAGTCTATGTACTTTTCCCTTCACATTTATGTGTACATTTGAACCTCATCTTTGAAAGGCTGAGCAGTCTCTGATGGTGATGCCTTGACACCTTATATTAAATCAGGCATGGCAGGCTGAAGTTAACCTTCTGCTGTGCTGTGCAGGGAGTTCTCCTACATGTGTTGTAGTAACAATTACTTAGTCAGACTTGAATAAGGAAGTATGGCTGAAATAGATGAAAATCAAGCTTGTCTACTTCCTGCCTGCTCATTTGTAAGACTTGGCTAAGGACCTGTGATGGACAGCAGTGTTCTCAAGTGATGTGCTTAAGACTCGCTGGGGTCCACCATTCGACTTAGAGAAGTTCTCTGGAAGCATTCGAGTGCTGCATTCCTGGAAATGTTTCATTAGGTGCCTAAATATAAACTGGATTATTGTACATGTCCAGCCTCTACCCTCTGTGCTGTACTCATAGATGATGCTGCCACGGGCCTGGCGTATGTTCCCTCCTGGGCATTTACTTTTTTGGGATCTTGATGAAAATGGATGTTGTTGCAGGCTGACAGTAATGCTTATTCAAACTGAATGATTTAAGCTCCTAGAACGCTTCTATCAGCCAGAAAATGAATGAATACAGAAGGAAAGAATTGCTTGTACACAGACCTCATTGCTCAAAAAGCAGAATTTCACCTGCCTAGGACAAGAAAAACCAGCCAAGACCCAGCAAACTTCTACAGCCAGTGAAAGGCTTTCTACTAATTAAGACTTCAGAAGCTGTAGAAAGAAAATTCAAAAGTGTGACACTTCTTTATCCAAGTTTACCATATCAATAACAGGAAGGCCTTTCCCATCCCTCTTTCTCTAAACTGTTCCACTCCTGTGTTCACAGGAAGGATTTTTTTAGTTAAGAAGTGAACCTGAAGAGAGAGAAATACTCTTTTTGGTAGAAATTCTTGTGTAATTTGACATCAGCTGCAGAGTTTCAGTTTCAAACTTTGTGCTGTCCAGTGTCTTGTGACCCAAACAATTTTTTTAATGACTTCTGATGGATAAAATGATGTGGAAAAACTTTTGATCAGCTGTATCCTATAGCACAATGTTATCTGGTATGTTGCAAATTTTTCTATTAAACCATGGTTTACTTCAGGCCAAATAATGGTTGTATATGGTTTCTACCCTTGTCCAGCACAATTTATTTTCTGTTAACTGATACTGAAGCTTTTTAATTCTGTAGAGGTGTGTTGACAAATTGCTTTTGCTTCTTGTTTAAAGTTCTGCTGAAATACTCTCTTGAAACTTGCTTATGATGGCATTTGTCTTAAGTGTGGTTCAAGTGACAGCAAAGTGGTCAAATAGTATAGCAAAACATGCATGACTTTTTTGGGCTTTTTCTCATCACTTGTATATGCACAGCATGAAATGTCAATAAAAATATCACAGTAGTCTTTTTTTAAAATGACCGTTTTTTTTTTTTGTCCTTGCTCTTAACAAGGGTTGGTTGAACAACCAAATGATACAACTGAACAATATTTTTAGCTGTAACCTGGATGTACCCAGGAATCTGTTGCCTCTAAGTATGCTGGCATCTATGAGGTTACCCAGATGCTTGAAACCAGACAGCATCCAGGATCAACGAGGTTGTCATCCTCAACCTCAACCTGACTGTTAAAAGATAGAACCTATGACAAAAGTAGCCCCCCTCCAAATTCTCAGCAATGTAAGCTGAATGTTTTGGCAGGTGCTCATATTTTGTAACAGAATGCTGAGAAACTTCTTTAATTCAATGGGTTTTATTATTTCTACCACTGTAGTTCCTGCATTATTCTCCAAGCACAAAGTAATTCCAGATGCCTGCAGTCAGGGAAAGGGAACACAGATGAAAATTCCATAAGTGCTTCTGGGAGACAAATGTCTGAATGGGTGCAGGTTTTCCAGCATTACACTGAAAGACAATTCTGCTACTTCAAAGTTGGTTCTACATAGACAGCCATGTGTAGTTTGACCAAGTTACAAGATTTGTTTCCAGCCCCACTATGTTTCCTATTCAGGCTTTTTCTTAATTACTTTGTAAATTGTATTTTACACAGAATGCATAGTGAGAGTAAATACAAAACCTTGATAATTTCATACCTCAGGACCCATCATTTCAAGATCCAACCTGGCATTTCTAATAACTAAATGGGAAAAAACCCACCTTACACCAGTTGCGTATGAAACCTCAAGATGTCAAGGGCTAGTTTTTTTTTTCTCCTACAATAGATCAGTTAAGTTTCCTGTGATGTGCTCATTAAGCTTAGCTTTATTTCAGATATTTTAAAAAAAATTTCAGTGAATGCCACCTAGATTTAAGCCCTTAAGAGTTTTAAGTAACAAATTATTAAAGCATAAATATTTGTGTATGTGCCTCTTCTTTGAAGGTTCACTCTTGCAGCCTCTGCGCTGTCACTGAGTAAATTTGCTTTGCAGAAGTGTTAAGATGGAAGTGTCCACAGAACATGGTTGCAGTAGAACATTGTTTTCAACTCATTGTAAAATGCTGCAGGCACACAAACACATTCCCCTTTGCTTGAAGAAAGACACAGTTCTCAGAATAGTCCATTTTACTGTGATTTACAATAAAAATAGTTTGCAACATATCCATGAAAAATAATGCCATTTTGAGTCTGGCACAGATGTTTTCCTTTATCAAAGAGGAAGCTGATGTAAAATCTTTTTCTCCCTAAAAGACTTCATAAAGTAAATAAAACATTAAAAAAAAGAAAGCAAGTCCCTTTAAAAAGTCTGCTTTA
Organism: Cinclus cinclus; assembly: GCF_963662255.1. Taxonomy (NCBI): domain Eukaryota; kingdom Metazoa; phylum Chordata; class Aves; order Passeriformes; family Cinclidae; genus Cinclus; species Cinclus cinclus. The sequence continues at coordinate 90,680,629 of NC_085048.1, forward strand.
CACAACATTAACAAATCAGCATGCAGGCAAGCTTATTTAAACTGGACCAGCAGTGCTTGAATTAACCTTTTAAAAATAATTATAATCATCCCAGGAAGAGAGAAGGTAAAGGGAACTTTACCTACACCAAAAGTCCTTTGGATATTACCGTTCAATAAGCCTGAACTCTGCTAGCAGTGGCAGGTGGTCAGAGGAGTTATTTTCATTGGGAAGACCATTAACAGTCCAAAGATCTTTCTCTGTTACAAGTGCCAGCCTGCCAAGAAGTTTCAGACCTCCACAAAAAGAATCCTCTGCTCCTGTTAGAAAAAAAACAAACCAAAAGGAAGTGGTCATCGCTGCAGGCAAAATGTCACATGTTCATAAAACTGTAGGAGGGGGAAAACAGTATGGCAGCAATAATCCAACGCTGTTGCTGTTCCATGCAAAATCAGCAATAAGACAGTTCAGAAATTCTTTTGCAACTCTCAGAGTAGAGCTTCAGCAGTAGAGCTCAAAGCATTCAGAAGGACACTATATTGCAGAGAGGTAAATAGAAGTAAAAAGGAAAATGCATTTATTTGATCATTGTAACTCCCCTGAAATAATATAATCCAGTCCATTACTTTAGACAACAGCATTGATAAACAGACCTGAGACCTGTGAAGTTAAGTGTCTTTTTGGAGTTCCTTGTTCACATAACATTTTGTTTCTGTATCCTCAAGCACACAGTTCCCCAGCAGGCAGGTCATACAGACATTTTTGCTCATAAGGATGATGGTATTCTAGCTTTCTATTCCATTTCTAACTGTTCATCATAAGAATGGTATCTCCATTATCTCTTGCTACCTATTCCTATAATGATCTAAGAAACCCACCCCTACCTCCTTCCCCAGATAAAACACCACACTGCTCATGCAAGAGTAGAACACTACTTACTCCAGCATTGCAATTACTACACAATTACACAGAATGGTGTGGGCTGGAAGGGATCTTAGGGACCATCTAGTTCCAGCCCCCCTGCCATGGGCAAGGGGCACTTTCCACTAGACCAGGTTGCTCAGAGCTCCATCCAGCCTGGCCTTGGAGACTTCCAGGGATGGAGCAGTGCTGGTCCCAGTACCAATCCCTGAGGAATGCCCCTTGTCTCCACCTGGACATTGGGTCATTAATGGCAACTGTTTGTTTCCAGTCAATTCATGATATTCAAGTTAGACAACTACTCAGCAATCCCACCTATTGCTTTCAGAGTGCAGAGATGATAGTGGGCAAGGTGAGTGCTTTCAGGACCTGCACAAAATGCAGCTGTATTTTTTGACAGAAATACTGTCTGTGTGAAAGTTCTCAGCAAATTCAGAACTTCCTGGGTGAACCTGGTACTGGCTTCCCAAAAGATACTTTAAAGGACTATCCAGCAACTGCAGTACTCCTCAGACAGTTCAATGGCTTCATCCTTTGCCATCTAGCAGCTTTTCAGGCCTTTTAACAACCCAGCAGCACTTTGCTGCTCTAAAGAAAACTTTTTTACTGCAAAGATCTCTTGGCAGCTCTAGAGCACATGCCCACCAGGTCTTGAGACAAATTTATCATTTGGGACAGCACCTGCATATCTACAAAGGAGTAGTTTGTTGCCACAGAGAGCTTTGTCTGCATCCAGTGATTAATGTCACTTAGAGCACTCAGCAAAATTGTGCCCTGCAGGACTCAGGTAGATACTGAACCCTGATTACAGGAAATCCTGAATACTAAATCAAATATTTGGCTAAACATGACAGAATAAAACATGAATATTTTAAAATAAGACCCTTTAAATGGAAAAAGCAATCAATGAGCCTAGACCACAATTAAAATTCACCTGTACAGAATTTGGCAACTTTAAATACAGAGGCCCAGGTCATTAGAAAACTGAAAATCCAAAGCATGGCTTAATTTCTAAGAGCTCATGAATAAAAACTATACTAGTTTAATGTAGTTGGAAAATTCAAGTTTGGTTCCATTTTGTGCTCTGGTGTGGGAACAATATATTTGAAATACAAGTGCAAAAAGAAAAAAAGTGTTGTATCTCTGCTGGAGCAATGATAATGCAAAAAATATATAAGCAGGTGAATTAGGATAACATTTTGTGCAGGGATGCACTCTACAATCACACAGCACTCTGTTAAATCACATGGCATTCAAGTAATTTTAATACTTCCCATATTATAGTTTTTCAGTCAAAGCTTTTGCATTTGCCATTTTACATTAAGGTAGCATTTACTGTGCATGTTATGACAAGACTTCTGTGAATTGACTCAATGAATTTTAACAATCTAGTCTCAAATTACGAGAGATGAAGGTGGCGTTTTCACTCCACATATTGAAAACAATGTTAATTTATAAAAATCAGTTACACATTACAGTAGGAGCAGGAATGGAATCCAGGTTTCTTAGCTCCCGGTTCTGCAGAGACATTTATGTGCTAGCACTGCAGGGATGTTTGTTGATGGCATAAAACACAGAACTCATGAGGGCACGGAAAGCAGACTGCTCAGAAGCACCCATGGAACGAGTCCCAGAGCAGTAAAGGATGGAGAAACACTGTGATACCCAATTCGAAGCTCCCACAGAGGTACCGCGACTTTCTTGCACCATCTGGTGACTTTTAGCTGCAACTGCAAACCAGAGAGTGACAACTGGGACTGTACCAGTGACCGTGCTCAGAGCAAAGGCCAAGAGACTGTTACTTGGCAGAAATTACTGCAAGACAAAGCTGAGAATTAAATTGCCAGGAAACAGCTCGTTTATCAGTTTTAGTGCACATCATAAATTGCTGTTTACCATGGTGTTGATCAGATGATTGGGAACCCTGCCTTGCTGTAGGTCTGGCCTGCATTACTGACAGCAGTATTTCTCAGGTGCTACCTCCACTGCTGCTTTCCTGTACCTCCAGCTTGTCTCCATGCTGAGACAGGAACTACAGGAATGTTCAGTCAGATTAAAAGGTTTGCCCTTTGTGGCACTACAAGTCCAGCTGTGGTGAGCTGGACAAGGCCAGCCACATTTCTCAGGTAACAGCTGACCTTCAAAGCACTACCACGAACCTCTGAGGTACTTCACATGGATGAAATTATCACTGCACTTCTCTTACAACAGCAAACATAACAAACCTTTCATAAATGCTCGTTTAGCATTAAAAGTTGGTTTCTTTACCTGGCTGGGCAGCAGTATCATCATTTACTGCAGAATAGAAAATATAATCCACGGTGACAGCACTTCGGGAATGACAAGTTGTCACTTCTGGTGTCCCAGTTTCAGGGAAGTAATGAGAATAGACTGAAGACAATTTAAAATGGTGCCGCAATTTTGAAGACAACCTAAAGAGACATCAAAGAAAAGAATTTTATTTTCTTGCATTACCAAGAAGGAATAAGCAATGAAGAAATACCAAATAGTTCCTGGTTACAAACAAAATTAACTATATGGATATGCAAACTAGTGCTTCTATCCTACAAGCCATCCCATAGTCTTTTGTGTGAGAGGCCTAAAACTCTGAAGGCAAAATGCAGGCAGCATTTTCAAGTCAAAGTGCTGATTAGAATTGGCTTAGCTCACACTTTAATTATAGATAGCTTTCAACTCCTTATACCTTCTGTACACATTCTCATGTCCTCACTCAGCAATCTCTCCCTGACACACATGCAGAAATGTCCATGAAAGCAGCTCATACGAAGGCAACAAAAACACAAACCCATCTAACCAGACCCTTCAGCATAAACAGAAATTCAGATTTTTAGAGGTTTTTTTTCCTACCCCAAGCTAGAGGTTTCAAGCTTCCAAGTTAGGCTATGCTTGACTTTCTTCCACTCAGGCTCCCATTTTCTGTCCCCCCATCATTTGTCTGTTCCTCTTGAGTTCAGCCCATCTTGTCTCACCTCTCTTTTCAAGCTTGAAAGCCAACTGCAAAGCTGCACCTTTCAGAGCAAAAGAACTCCTGTATCTCAGACATTTGCTTCCATCATCTCTGCAAATCATCCATCCCTCAGCTGTACCTGCCTCATCATCTTGCATTTTAAACCTGGGCTGCAATGTGTTCTGGTTGAAACCCAAGCAATTAAAAAAAAAAATCAGCATGTTACCTTGCCTGATTCAGATCAGAAACAAATATGCCAGTTGGTACAACACAGGCAAGCAGTAATTTCTGCTTTTGCTACATGACATCCCTTTTCAGATGAGGGGGGAAAACCGGGCAATAAGCATTCAGCATGCAATAGATTTAAACTGTAGCACAGGGCTTCCTGTTTGTTATCTACTTCTTCTCTCAGAAATGCCATGACATCTTTTTTATCACCAAGAGTTCTGATGTGACTATCTGCAGTGATACCAAGATCTTATTTCTGGTTAAGAAATGCCTGACTTAGAGCCTGACATCCCATACATATATGTAGGGCAATTTCCTTGTTCTGTGCCTTACTTTATATACCTTTACCAGTTTGCTAAATGCACATATATTATTGCTTTCAAAAAACAGTTACATTTTCTTCCTCAGCATTCTAGCCGTGGCTTCCTCCGAGTCAAAGCTGTATTACCAGATCTGTAATACTCCACATTTCTCAGACTCAAAGAACTTAAATTCTTACACAGAACTCATGACAAGGAAGATTTTATGACCTTTCCAGTTCCTTTCCCTCCTTCATCCCAGTTTCACACTGTATTATAGGGTTTTACTACATCCATAAAACCAGTGTATCAAAAACAATGAAGACAGAGAAGTGCCAATACTTTAGCAGCTGGACAACACTGGTTTGTCTTCTTCTTCTCCCTCTTTTAAAAACATGGCTTCTGCAAATGGACTGAAGTTCACATGTTTCTTGCTATTTCCCTACAACAGATGACGTTCTGTTTATGTCAAGAAGTGACAAAAAACATCAGAAGCATTCTTTTAATAAGCAGACAGAAAATACCCTCTAAACAGCACTGACACCTCAGCCCTGCACTCTTGAAAAATATCTGCAGGTTCCTGAAAGAACATACATTCCATTATTGCCAGATCTAGTCTTTTGCTGTCTAATCGCCCTTTTCATGTTAAAATGAACAATGATGTTTTTGCCAAAAGGGTAGACTGGGTTGGGTGATCATCAGTTATCCACAGCTGGAATCAGATATAAATTTGGTCTAAAACCAAAACCAACCCCCAGGTAACCAGCCAAGGACTTCCATATTTTTCCCCAGTACATACTTTTCAGATGCTATTACAATCTCCTGAGTGTTGTCTGGTTTTGCCGCTTCCAATTTTTCTCCTGCAAAATAAAAATAAATTCAATTTACATTTAAAATAGGCTATAAGTGAGACCAATACTGAAGAGCTACAGAAAAGCTACAGGATAAAAAGGTATCTTTAAGTACACTTATTTTTTTGCAGCAGGCAAGATACAATTCACCAAGCTGGATTAAATTATTCTGGTCCATAAGTAACATCCCCTCTAAAGACTCTTTTATATTTTGTTCCATTCATTTAAAATAGCTTTTTCTGTCAAAGAAAAAAAAAAATAGTGGATAAAAGATACAGCCATACTCAGCAAGGAATCAATTACTTTTCCCAACTGTTCCATGAAGTGCCAACACTATAATTCATAAACACTGAGGCGGAATGGAGGTTCGCACTATGTCCATGTGCTACATTCCTTCACCTCCTTCTTCCCAGTCATAGCACAGCTGGCTTTCAGGATGCAAACACAGGAGTATAAACACTGCACACCAGCTCCTCAAAGGAGATTTCTATTATCTTATAAAGATTCAAATTTGCAAAGTTTATGTGAATAAATCACTTTACACTCTAATCAGAGTGCAAAGGAAAACAAGGAAGTTTTGTAAGCTCAAGACTCACTGTTTTACCCCCACTAAAACAGAACATATGGTTTTCAGTAGTAGCTGAATGATACTAACTGAATGATACTTGATACTCACAAAATTAATTAATCCAAAAACTGACCTGCATTTTCTTCCTTTTGTTGCTGTTTTATTTCATATACACAGTTTTGTGAAATACCTAATTTTTTTGGCCAAATTGGAATAGATAAGATTCTCTGTCCCCTTGGAAACTGTTCTTGTCCAGAGACCTGAGAAAGACAAAACAAGTTTTTTTTCATACAGAAATCCGATTTAAAAAAAAAAAACAACAAAAAAAAAAAAAAAACAAAAAAAAAAACCAAACCCACCAAACAAACCTGAAATAAGTGAACATTTTTTTTTGTAAAGTTTAAAGAAAAAGGACCAGCCTCTTAGAATAATTATTTTATGAGTCAACCCCCTATAAAAATAACACCCTTTATGTACATCCACTCTGTTTATCCTTAGCAAGTTCTTTGCACCTACCCAATTTTTCCAAATGGTTCTCATGACACTGCAACACTTCCAAGGAGATTTTTAGCAACGTGGCAGCACTGGCTCAGTATATACAGAGCTACCCAGCTTCAGGATGCTGATCCTTCTGGGAGCAAGTCAAGTCAAATGGGGGCTTGAATCAAGTCCTTGCTAGCAAAGAACACCCAGCAGGGCTATTTTTTGTCATGTTTTCTCATGTAGTTCAGTCACTCCTGTTACATAGCATGTGACACATCCAACAGCTGCATACAAGAGCTCACCACAAGACATCTTTTACCATGAAACAGTTGTGGTTCAGCATCTAATTGCAGCTTTGCTTTAACAATTACTGTAGCCACCAAGTTTATCTACAGTAGGAGTCATCTTCCCACAGAGCACACAGTAGGTTTTTGATTAAGTGGTTATTTTATCCTACTTAAAGACTGGGACACTTAAACATAGTGATAAAATCATCCAAACACAGTGATACAGTCATCCTGTGGATTCACTATATTTCAGGAATGATTGCTGGTGAGTTTTTCCTTTCAGAATGCTGGGAGAGGATACCATATTCCCTAAGGCACAACTAGTATATCCAAGCTTATTTAACTGCAGTAACTTTTGCTTTGCAGGCTGCAGAGAGGGCACTGAGAGAAACACTGCAATGGAAACAATCACAACACCACTCAACTATTTCTCTTTAATCAGCATTAACCGTTTTTTTGGTGAGAAATGAGAAACACAGCCTACCTTTCCTATAGCAAGTCCTTCATAATTTAACTTTCCTTCCTTTATAAATCTGTACAATGGAGATCCAGGAACAGAATTGAAGTCCCCACAGATGATAATGGGGCAGAAGGAGCCATCCTTCTGGGGGGCAACACTGGCAATCTCTGCCAGGAGCATTGCAAGCTGGGTCAGTTTGATGTCCCCTCTCCTTGGGTTGTACAGCAGGTGTGTATTGGCAATACAGATGGCAGCATTGGCTTTACAGCAAAATCTGGGTTGCAGCAGCAACACCAGTCCAACGTTGTCCCTGTCCAAGAGTGGAATATCACGGCGAAAAAATTCCACAGGGTTTGACGAAATCAGGCTAAACTTGGAAGTTTTGAAGCAAATGGCACAGCCATCAGGTTTTCTGCCTGTCCTCATTTTATACTCACAGTGATACCCTGCAAGAAAAGCAATTAAGAACATAGGATACTATTGTATAAATAGAGATTTTAAAACAAACAAACAAAAAAAAAAAAATCAGAAAAATCTCATGCTGCTCTTCTCAAGTGAGAGTCAACCCCAGTCTGAAGTACCAAAGTCTGTATGAAGTTCTCTTTTCTTTCTGCCCTAATCTGAGCTGAAGCGAGGTAGGACAGGAAACAGTCCCATACCTTTTGCAGTGTGTAACCATCTACATACTCTAAATACCAATCATATTCTTATCTCCTCACCTGGAAAATACCCAAAACAAAGAAACCCCCATAAGGCACATAAAAACGGCCTTGTGCATTGAAGTTTCTTCTGGATGTTACAAGAATGGTTTAGGAGTAATACCAGAGAAGCATTACCAATCAAAAGCCTTAAATCACACTAAGTCATTAGTCAATGTCCAAAATGATTCATGGAACAAAGGTCTCAAACATATTTACATAATTATGCAATTATCCAGTGAGCAGCAATTGGCAAGATTTCACCAAGGAAACAGAGAGACTTATGAAATGACAGCTGGAGTTCAAGCAAGTCCGTCTATAAATAGTGAGTTGCCAATTTCTTGATTTCACATGGAAGTGATTTAAACAAGACCTTATCTATGTAAGGAAAAAAAAAATTATCTTGAACCTGTATCTAGTTTTTGCCATTTTAAAATGTTCTCTGCCCTGCCCAGACTATATGAATTCACAAAGTACAACCTCATTGAAGTAGTGAGCTCACACCAGTGCTGCAACAGGGTATTCCCATTCCCCTCTCCCAGATCTGGGCCATGTTGCTCCTGCCGCTTGCTGTGGCACTTACTGCTAATTCAGTAATCCAACAGAAAACCAACCCAGAAAAATAAAATTAGTCTGGATAGTATTCTACTGGACTGGTGGATTTCACTAGTGAATGCCAGAACTAGCCCAGGATAAGGGGAAGGACACACATCTGGGAGGTAGGGATGGGGAAAGGAAGAGTTAAAGCAAGCTCCAGATCCTCCTGTACAGTAGCTACAAGCTCAGTTGCCCTCACAAGCCCAGCCTCCCAGTGTTGTTTCATGTGTCAAGTGGATTTCAAACAGTACTGCCATTACTCTCTTCTTTGCAAACACTCAATTCTGGGAACTAGACTACCTCAACTAACCAAAAAAGAAAAAAGTATCAGTCCAGTGCTGCTCCTTTACCATGTCCTCCGCATCAGACAAGAACCAGTACCAGGATGGAAGCGAGGCCCTGGGACTGGAAGGTGGTGCAGTGCACAAAAGATTTAGATCAGTTTAAACCACCATGTAACCAACCCTTAGCAACACGTTCCTTCCATAAAATCACATGAGGGATAGTAACAAGACGGTGTATTCAGACTGACTGACAGCACTCGTAAAAAAGCCTAATGAATATATACTGAGCATGGATAACATTTAGTGCTGAGATTTGGAAGGTTTCAAGGCAGAAAAAGCATGCCCTTGAAGAGCTACCCAACAGGAATACTGGCAAAAAAGATTAAGATAGTTTCAAGAGAGGATTTGATGAATTTGTGAAAGAGGATATACAACATTGTTGCATGTGATGACAGAAGATTTGATTCTGTAATCTATGACAGAGGTTTTTTGAGGAAAGTAGTACTGAGTTCCCAAAGGGTAACAAGTTAGCCCTGCGGGGGAGAAGACAATGTATTGGTCCTAAGAGTTTCATCATACCCAGGGATTCCAAACTTGATTTGATCTCCGCTCTATAGTGGTCTTCTTGGACTTCTTGTAAGCAGAGCACCTAAGGCAAAGGTTTACAATTAAGATATATTAGTAGGTAAGTACATAAAAATGTTACTACAGCATATCTCTGTTGGCCAGTCTGTAGAGGTATAAAAAAAAGAAACAAACTCAGAAGCTTTTTGACTCCATAATCCCACAAAAGAATTCACTCTTCTATAGAAAATGCTCCCTAAGACTAAAGAAGGCCCCAATTCCTCCCACTCTTTTTCAGACAGACATTTTCAGAGGTGAGATTAAGTTTAATCAAAACAGTAACTTGCTACTACATTCCCAGCAGTTCAGCGGAAGGCTCAGGGAGAAGGGATGAAGAGGCCAATGGCATACTACAGGGCAGAAAACAGACTTCCATATACTAAGAACCTGAACCAAAAAGCAAACTCAAAATATTCATTCAAGAGAGTTCGCACAAACAATGGAGTATTCTGAGTTGCAATGGACCCACAAGGACCATCGAGTCCAGCTCTAGCTGTGAGCATCTGTGATCCTTCCCCCAGGCACGCTGCAGTAACACAGATTTACAACCACCACTGGGATAAAGGACTGAGCTCCCAAAGGGGAACAAGTTACCCCTGCCTGCTGAACTGCAGCAACACATTCCACTTGCCCAGCTGACATTAGCTAATTCAAGGTCTCAAGGGAGAATCAAATCCCAAGCAACATTCTGAAGTCTCTGCTTCACTTTAGGTTACAGTTCCAACCAAAGAAATAGTTAAAAATCTATGTCCTTTAGCAAGAAATTTCTCTGTGGAAAGGGCACCTGCACCTACTAGGGCCTGACAGCAGCTGCTCCTCTCAGAAAGCTATCCAAGGTATCTCATTATAAAGATATATGCATACAGGATGTATAAATTAGGAAGAAAGGAAGATTTTTGAAAGGGATTTTAATTTCCAGATTCCGGGCTACATACTAACAACTACATTTTTCAAATGGTATGAGGCTGTTTTTTTGTGGCTTCCCTAATACAACCACTTTTCTTCAGTACTGTCTTCTGACACAAACAGGATGGATTCTATCACTGAACTTTTGTTGGTCTGAAAATGACTGAAGCAAAATTTTACTGACTTGACTTCCTGATTATAATTACAATAATTTATATGTCTTCAAACACAAACAATAAACTCTATAACCAACCAAAACCACAGCAGCGTTTTTTCAGACCCCAGTACAGAGCAGCAGAATTTGCTACTTCACTTTATCAGTTCTTAAGTACTATCCACATGCTCATTTTCTACTCACATCTGCATCCAGCTCTTTGATTTCTTGTAGGATGTTGGGAAATCTGTATGTCCAGAATAGCAGTCGCTGCCTGCAGTGTTTGTACAGGTGAGAGTTGTCTTCCAACAAATTCTGTGAGAGAATATTGTAGGACATGACTGTAAAATCAAATGCTGTCTCACTTCCTGTACTGCTGTGGTCAGATCCTTTACTTTTAGCGATTTTCATTGTTTTACTCTGCTGACAGAAATATTCCCAGTGTCTTTTGATGGTTCCTGTTAAAAGCACATGAAGCAGAAAAAGGTTATGTTATAGACCACGTGACTTCTTACTGCTCTTGGAAATCCTTCTACTGACAACTATTTGTCTTTCAAATCTCTTAAATAATTCCACAAGCTTATCCAATTAACAGTGATTCAGACCCTCTGTTTAAGATAGATTATATATAAACATCAGTTAAAAAAATAAATAAATCAAACAAACCAAAAAAAAAAGCCCAACCTCAAAACAAACAGCACACAACCATTACATGCCCTGAATTTCAACTGCTTTGAAACTGGGGAACTGGAATGTTCTAAGGAGAATGTTGCTATCAGACTACACCCCCTGCTCCTGTAGAAGAGCTGCCAAACTGATGAGCTAAATCCAGTCTGTTGAGAGTCTTACACTGCCTTGTGCCACAGCCTCCTCAGCAGAGGTGGTGTATGCCACTCTGGGACACATTCCTTAGGGCAGCATATGGGCACCTTGTTGATCTCGTTTATCTATGACTAACAAAGGGTTAGGAGTCCATCAATCACCTCTAGCCTGTATACAGTCTGTAAAACTCAGCCACAAGCTGCAACAGGAATCACAAAACAAATAATGAACCAAATTTTCCTTAGTGAGTTGAGAAATTAAGGAATTATTAAGTCTCAGAACTACCAAGAACTTCTGAAAAGGCTTCCTTCACCTTTCTGCCATTTTTGATTTAATACTATTAGTAGGAAAATTCATAACAACGTATCTGCCCATCATTAAGCATCCAATTACTTTTTAAGAAATGTATTTCTCCGCTTAAAAACGCACAGAGATGCTTTTCACCCTTTATATCTGACCTCATCTGAGAGCAATCTGAGGTCCAGTTACCTGTGCTAAGAATCAGTGGCAGACTGCAGCTACAGCTGTTACCATCTGTCCTATTTGGGTAGTAATTTTCATTGCTGTGCTTAGATTATTCAGTGTCTGCAATGAACACAGCAAGGCTTTAAGTTCTGTTTCTGTGGTGGGAGAGAAGCCACATTGCTCCTCAGCAGTTTAATTAGCATCACCTCACAAAGGGTGATTGGGAAGGACCACAATGCCCCCCACGCTCTCAGATAAAGGTATGTCAGGCAGGGTTAAGAGAGGACTCAGTAATTAAGGAACAAAGCAAAGTCCCTTCAGGACCCCTTGGCTCCTGAAGATGAATATGATGTTTCTAAGCCTTATGGGTATTTGTGTCCAAAAATCCTTTGGGGATGCTGATAGCATCTATTGCCTTTTTTAGTCATAATACAATTTCCAGTTTATTTTGCTAAGGAAGTGATTTATGCAAGAGGGCAACAATTTTGACTGTGTACCTCTGTTTGTTTCACACTAGACTAAACTGTAAATATACATAACTCAGTAAAATATTTGGATACTATGCACAAGAATGTAACTGTAATAAGCTAACAGAGACACTTTGAAGTTTCATGGAAGTTTGCCACTGAGCCCAGCAGATAATTCTGCATTTCTTCCTGTATATATCTGGATAAGCACATGTGCTGCTTGCTCTGTCAGATGTCATCTGACACAAAACTTGCTAACATGCCAGAGGCAGAACACAGCTGTAAGAACAAAAATCACACAATTACACTGGAAGTAAGCACCATTAAAACTCAGTCCATTAATTCTCAGTTTTCTAGGTCACAAATAACTCAGCTGGTCTGGAAAGAAACCAGTTCAGGTCCAGTAAGGTTTATGAGGTCAGGTAGAACACAAGGAATGAAGCTGTACAACTGCCACCCCAGCTCAGCCCTACAGCAAGTCAGCCAAATCTTTTTGCTTTTTAGAGCTTCCAAGTTAACAGATATGACCTGGTGACAAAGACATGAGAGAGTGTTGTCTGAACCAAGCTCAGGTCTCCCCAGGTTGGGCAATCCCTCACAAAACTGACTGTGTTCTACTGCCAAGTGCAGTGAACCAGCTCTGGTAGACTGTTTGACAGCGCAAAATACAAGTTTGCAGCATTACAACAAAGAGCAGCAAAAAGCATTACAAAACTGGACCATTTTTAAGACAAGCTTTCATGACAGGGGTGCCAAGAAAAACAGTAACTCAGAAGCAGCAAGCACTACTGCTTATAACTCTAACTCGTTTGGTATATTTAGTGTAACAAATAAACACAGAAACTGAGCAAAGAGCATCTTCTACCTTTCTTGCTGCCATGTTTTTCTTCATTCTGTGCTACAGAAAGACAAGATACTTCCTTCTGGTTAGACAAGTTTGTTTCTTGTTCAGGAGTTGAAGCATCATCCTGGCCACTGAGTCTCCTCTTCTTTGTCAATGGTTCTTCCCCCTCAGATTTCATACTGGGGTTGGGTAGGTGAAAGCAACAACTTTGTGTGTAGTTATCAAGACGCCAATTAGATGACTGAAATTGCCTCCAAGGTCCAAAAAATGGAGGGAATCTCCAGGTTGCTGAAAAATCAGCTGAAACAGGGAGTGGAAATGAGGCCCAGGGAGGATAGTGTCCGGCCCATCTCGTACAGCTGGAAACTGGACTGTTCAAGGCAAGTATCTGGGAGCCATTCCAGTGGGTGATCCAGTCTCTGCCCAGCCTCTGCACATGGCGGGGCAGCATGGAGTGTCTACCAAAAAAAGCACAAGTTTCATTACTGGCACACTACACCTGCCTGTAGAAAGCTGTAGAGGCAAAGTCATTCTGGTCAGGACTTGCACAAGATACTCTTTCACTACAAGTGAACACATACAAGATATTTAAACTTTTATCTAAATTATATGCAAAATGGGGCTTTATAAAAGTGATCTTGCATTGTTTCCCCCCCTCAGGTTTACACGTGCCATTTAGCGACCAAACCCTATCCACCTCAGCAACTATTTACAATTTATTTTTGCCTTGTTGAATTCAAGTGTCAGATCTTTCAAGCACTCAGAGGAACGACCTTTACAAAAGGTAAATGCTGCATTAACCTTATCATAAGGCTGTTTGTAAAGAATGAGAAGACCATTTTCCTGCAAGCAGTCAGAACTTTTTTTGGAAAGCCATTGATTTGGCTCAAATCCCAATGCCAACACAACAGGGAAATAAAGGTACTAAGTCTCAAGGAATCACTAGCACTGGCTTAAGACTAAATCTGTATTTTTATTTCTTTCCCAGAAGAGCAAACCACAGCTCAGCAACTAAAGCCACGAAAAAGGTGTTTTGTTTTTTTTTTTTCTTTAGGAAGAAAAAAGAAATCTGTCTCTCAACAAAATCACAGGAAGGAAGGCTAACTGACAAGAATATCTCAGCTTCCTCATTGTTTAAATAAGGTGTATTTTGAGCTTATAAGCAAAAGATAACAAAGCTTGGTATGCTTGAAGTTGCACTGAAGTGAGAACCTCCCAGCTTCATTCAACCGAGCAAGTAAGCCAGAATACAGAATCAGTGAATCACAGACCATGCTGAGCTGGAAGGGACCTGCAAGGATGATGGGAGTCCAACCCCTGGCCCTGCACAGGCCACCCCCAAGAGTGTGAGACACACACACACACACACTTTGTGCCTGAGAGCACTGTCCAAAGGCTCCCTGAACTCTGCCAGGCTGCCTGGTGCTCTGACCACTTCCCAGGGGAAGCTGTTCCAGCGCCCAGACACCCTCTGGGGAAAGAACCTTTCTGTAATATCCAGCCTAAACCTTCCCCGACACAACTCCGGGTCCTGCCACTGGGCACCACAGGGAAAAGACCGAGCCTGTCCCTCCTCTTCCCATCATAAGGAAGTTATAGACTGCCATGAGGTCTCCCTTCGTCTCCTCCAGGCTGAAAACTACCCCAGCCGCTCCTTGCATAGATTCCCCTCAAGGCCCTTCACCATCTTCATCGCTCTCCTTTGGACACCCTCTAATCACTAACACAACTTTCAGCAAAACCCTCTTGTCCTGAAATAACCTTTTTCCGCCACAGCGCACCAGCTGTAGTCCTTCAGACACAAAACCAAAACACCCCTTAGGACACCACAGCATTACTAAGGAGTAAAAAAAAAGAGGCATCGCTCCTTTATACCCCCCCCCCCCCCCCCCCCACCCCGTGAAACGCTTCCTTTGCAGAAAAACCCTGCGAAACTGCTGCCTCCTGAACGAACCCCCGGCAGCGGCACACGCCGCGCTCTGTTTACCGCGGCCCTGCTCTGCCTAATGGCGGCCATTTAACACCAGCGCCCCCAGCCCCGGTTACCTCCCGGCGGGCCCGGGCCCCGCTCCCGGCCCCGCGCAGCCCCGCCGCCCCCCGAGGGGGTCAGCCCAGGGCAGCGCCAGCTCCGGCCGCCGCGCTCCGGCCGCCCCGCCGCCGCCTCATACCCCGCAAGGGCCGCGGCCGCGCCGCGCCCTCCCGCTCGCTCCTGGGACTTGTAGTCCAAGGGCCGGGCCCGCGGCCATGTTTAGTCCGGGCGAGCGACGCCGCGGCCCGGCCGCCATCTCGGCCCCGGGCGGGTGACGCCCCCCGAGCTGGGGCCGCGCCCTCTCCGGCGTGAGGGCAGCGCGACTGCGGGCTTTGGGAGCTTTAAATGGAGGTGTTCGTGCAGTAGCTTCTTCACCCAGAGCGTGGAAGGCACTGCGAAAGGCTCCCCAGGAAAGCGGTCACAGCACCGAGTTTGGCAAAATTAAAGAGGCATTTGGACAGCGCTGTCAGGCACGTGGTGTGTGTGACCCTCGAGAATGTCCTGTGCGGGGCATGGAGGGGTTGGACTTTGAGAATCCTTGTGGGTCCCTCCCAACTCAGCATGTTCTGTGATAGATTCCATACGTGGTCTTCTCCCTGGGATCACCATGTGATCCTGCAGGGTCAAAGAAAGAGCTGCCCTGTTACTTCAAGGTGTAGTATATTTCAAGGGCAGCAGCACCCTGCTTAGTGTTAGCAGGAAAAAACACCAAACTCCACTAACCCAAGCAAGTATTAATGTTCAGGTTTTAAAATACAGCTGAAGGTGCTCTGCTGAGAGCTGGCCTGAGAGATGGGTGGGAGCCTGCCCGCCTGCAGACCCCACTGACAGTCCCACTGCTGCTTACCAGCTGCAGAAATAATCCTCCAGCTCTGCTGATGTTGCTTGGATAAGCACTTAAAACACTTTCTTGAGGTCTTCTGAGGACAGAGGAAATGCTGGCCTTGTTTACTGTAAGGAAACATAGCACAATGCATATGAAAAATTATAGTGCTGAGTAGTGCAGGTGCTGCACAGGAACTGTAATCAAGTAAAATACTGTTTCTCTGCATTCCTTTTATATCTGTCATAAAAGTGGCTTTAAATAACATTTGAAGTTTTCCCAGGAGTGGTAGGGAAGACTGTAATTGAAATAACGCAGTTACGAGCACGCTAATTAGGCAATGTGTCAGATCCACTTTGGGTTTTCCATTTTTTGGACACAAGTTACTGGTGAAAGGTAAAAATACCCATCCATTTTCTTTTAGTTTCTTCACCATATGAGACTGAAACTACTAGCTCCACAACACATGTAGTAAAAGATCTCCCAACTGCATTTTCAAGACCATCTTGTCTTGGTTGTTTGTTGTTTCCTGAATTTTTGTATTCTTATCTTTCAGATGTATCTTTAGGACAGAAGACAGTAAGCCATAGCTATAGGAACAACTGCTGTTATTTCTAGAAGCAGAATCTACACATAACATGCAGTTATTTTCTGTATTTTGACCTGCACAGGGACACCCAAATTGATCAGCCACTTCAAAGGTTTTTACATAGTAATAACCTCAGTAGTGATGCTGGAAAAAAAAATCACAGAAGGTTTGGGTTTTAATGAAAATGAAGATGTGCTGAAAAGCATGGAAGTTGTGTAACAGGCAAAATGGAAGAAAAAATCTAACCTATTAATATGATGCAAATTGTTTCTCATCTCAGTATTGCTAGATTTTCTACCCTTGACCTAGAGAAGTCTTAATAAGCCAGTAATATTTAATTGTGGATATTTTTATTCCCGCCTAATTACTATTTTGTGTTGGCTACACCTGTGAAAAGATCTTCTGCAGAATTAGGTATCTCCAAATTTTGATTTGTAAGTAGAAGCCAAATTATTTTATGAGTCATTGGAGCTTTTGAAACTTCCTAGTGAATGGAGGCTACCGACTCACTGAGGGATGCTTTGATTGATTACGCTGCACATAAGAACAGCCACGGTGGCTCAGATCAGTGGTCCACTGAGCTCAGCGTCCTGCTTTCTAAACGTAGTTAGCAGGAGATGCCTAGAAATATGCAGGGGCTGGGCAAACTTGAAATGAATGCTCTCCCTGCCGCTTGCTGTTTTCAGCTTCATGCATTTCCTAAACCTGATGTGTTTGTCTCTTTAGTTTCTCACTGACTCTCTCCCCCAGGTACTTCAATTTACAAACTTTTGATAACTTACAGAACTTCCATGAAGTTCTACGTACACCGCACAAGATGTAAAAGACATGTTCTTCAGAAGTGAGAGTGACAAGTGAGCTGCTAACAATTAATGTCCTCTTTTTTCCCCTCTTCCTTAAGAAAATGTTCCTTAAAGGAGAGGCACTTGCTTGCTATTAACTTCAGTAGAAGAGATTTTAATCTTTCACAAAGATACGTAATTAAGTGTTGTTAAATACTTTCTCTCAAAAACTTGCATGAATGCAGAGATATTAATAAAGTGGTAAGGAAATGCTGGACCTTTTTTAACACCTGCAATTAAATGAATGAAAGCACAGTGATAAAAAAAGAAACCGAAAGTTTCTATAATCTGAGGTGTGAGATCCGCATTGGTATAGAGCCCACTACAGACAAGAAATCGAAGGTAATCTTACAGAAGGATAGGGTCCTGTGGCACAAAGTTATGCTCCTGAGAACTGAAGCAATACCCCTCAAATGCTGGAGGGTTTTCTAACGCCGAAGCGTTCCGCAGATCTGTGCACGCACGAGAGCCCATCCGCAGGGAGAAGTCCAGGTGCAGATTAAAGAATCTGAAGGAGACACAACACACAAAAACATGGTGACTCGAGAGCCATCAAACTTGCCTTTCCGGTAGCGTTCCTCTTTAAAATCCGTGAGTCATTTCTGCGTTACAGGCCTATGGATTTAGGGCAGCATAGCTTAAAATAGCCCACGGCAGACGCTGGGAGCGGCGTACCAGGGGCTCATTACGGATTTGTAGAGGCCAGGGGCGCCCGTGTGAGCGAGGGACACGGCGTTCAGTCCCCGCCAGATGTAAATCCCCCACGGCCGTGCCCTTGCAGAACACCTGAAACGGGGCTGCGGCGCCGCCGGGCTGTGCCTGCCACGTCTGGGCCCCGACACCTCGGCCTCATCCCTACGGCGCGCACTTCCATCCTCGGGGAAAGACCGCGAGCCGGGCACCCGAGCGTCCCGCGGCGGCCGGGCGGGGCTCCCGCGGTGCCGGGCCCCCGGCACCGCCCGGGCAGGGCGGGGCGTTCCCGGGCGCCGCTTCCGCCTGTGCCGGGCGGCGCGGCGGGGGCAGCAGCAGGATGCTGAGCCCGCGGGAGCGAGGCGCCGACCTGGCCCGCTTCTACACCGTGACGGAGCCGCGCCGCCACCCCCGCGGCCACACCGTCTACAAGGTCACGGCCCGGGTGAGTCGGCGGCCGCCGCCCAGCCCCTCGCCCCCGCGGCTCCCCGCGCCCGGCCTGTAAAGCCGCTGCTGGGTGCGGAACAGCGCCCGCGGCTGCCGTGCCCGGCCCTTGTGAGGGACACGGGTGGGAGAGAGGGAGGAAGGAAGGGTAGGTGGAACACGGCGGCCCCTCCCGAACCGAGCCCCGGTCGGCTCCTGCAAACTTGTCGCCTCGAAACGTTGTCATGGCCCCAGTCAGACGCGCTGTGCAATTAGCTCTCGATTTCATTGCTGTTGCAGGGCACGCGAGAGTAGCTTAAAAACAACCACCTCCTTCTCTTTTTCCCCCCGTTCTTCCGCCCGGATCTCGTGGATAGGTTGCAGGGGGGTTGCCCAGCGTTCCCGGCAGCCCCGCAGCGCAGCGCTCGGGAGGAGCCGGCAGGGAGCGGAGTGCGGGGCTGGCTCCGCACGCCCACGCCGGCTGCTCGGGCGGAGCTGCCGGAGCCGCACGGGAGGCCGAGCGTGCCCAGGAGGGTCCGGGCCGGGCGGGCAGAGCGCTCTGGGGCAGCCGGGCCTAGCGCGAGAAGCAGGAGAGCTGCTGCAGATGTTGGGAGAGCTGCTGTGGTGCTGGCTTTGATGAAAGCTCCGGCAGTTCTCCTAGGGAAATTCCTTGGTTTTTTTTGGGTTTTTTTTTTTTTTTTTTCCTCTTCCACTTTCCTATTAAACCAGAAAAGGGAGGCGAGTAAGTAGGTACGTGGAG
This sequence comes from Cinclus cinclus, assembly GCF_963662255.1. Taxonomy (NCBI): domain Eukaryota; kingdom Metazoa; phylum Chordata; class Aves; order Passeriformes; family Cinclidae; genus Cinclus; species Cinclus cinclus. Next base: position 90,699,690 of record NC_085048.1, read on the forward strand.
ATAGGTTCAAGAGGAGTGGCAGTTTAGCTCGCAGGTGTGGTGGGATGTAATGAGAGCATCAGAAAGTGTCACAGAGAGAGAGAGTTTCTTTAGATGACCTGTGACCTCGTAATTACTGCAGCTGTAGACATCCTGCCCGTGATGCTTATAAGCACCCGCCTCTTAATTCAAAGAACACAGTATTCTGTAAATGCATAGAGGCTGTAATGTCAGGTTGTTAGCCTATGAACAGTTTGTATGACTTGTAAAATTAAAAAAAAAAATGAAGTCATTTATGTATCTGTCTGTCTCTCCATCTCTCCAAGCTGACATAACACAAATACGATACAAATATGTTTAAACTGTTTTCTTTAGTCCAATACACCTTGTTATTTATGACAAGGAAAAAGAATCGTTGCTTTTTCCTATGATGCTGCAGTTTAAAAAGACTTTCCTGAAATAGATGCAGTGAGGAAAACAGTGCCATCACATCTTTCTGCAGTTGCTTTTGATGGCCCAAGTGTGTGTAGTAAAAAGTTGGGTCAGTGAAATAAGGATTAATAGGAATGAGCCAAGACTTCTGCTGCTTATTTTGCCCTGGTGCATTGTTCTTATTGGCTAAAGCCAGTTAAATATATCTATGATATTATGGTTTCTGTAGAATTGTTCAAAATCAAGTTGTGGCTAGCTAGTCAGGGATGTCATTCTCTTTCCTTGTCCCATAAACTGTGGGTGCTCTGGTGCCTTTCCAAGCGAGGCAGTGCAGAATCAGGTGGTGTGTTTGATTTAGCACAGAGCAAGGAGCTGATCAGTTTGTGAGCTGTCCAAATTCAACTGAGCTGACCAGGGATCAGTAGTTCTTTACAGTGTTTTGATAGCTAAAATCCTCAAAGTGAAAATTGATTTCGTTTTTTTTCATCAAAGTGTGCTTTGGACTCACAAGTGCAGAAATGGAAATAACTTCTGTTTCAGCAGGGCTTTCTCTGGTAATCTGTTGTGTAGTAGTTGAAGTGAGGATTTGGGAAATGGAATAAAATGATTTAAAAAGGATTCAGTGTGCATATCAGGTAGCCTTTCTGTTTCTTTCCTCCTATTCCTCCCTCCTCTTCCTGTGGTGATCTGGCTCCATGGTTGCTATCACAGGACTCCAGCTGTACTTGCTGAGCTGATGCTCAGCAACTTTGGGGGACCGCCAGGAAAAAAGTGAGGTGGATCTTCCCGTTGTGTTGAATATCATTGTGGCTGAGATCCAGGGTAGTCAGTATGTGTCAGTGCAGATCTATGGTTCCTTAGTGCGTTGTGTGAGTGAATCCTTTGAGTTTCAATGTAATGTAGATAAATAATCATGGATAAGAAAGCACTTGTTTACTGTGTCCTAAACATCTGGCCCAAGGCATAATTACCCATGCAGTCTCTTCTAAGTGCTAAGGCGGGGGGGGGGGGGTGTCTATCATTATTGCAGCTTTTTTTCTTAAAAGTTTTGTTTGTATATCAGAGAATATATATTTTATTTACTTGTAAACTGTAACATAATTGTAAATGCAGACAAGATCAGGTGAATATTGGCTTTTTAATACCCATTTCCAAATGCTAAGAAACAGATGATATTAGCAAGTTGTGCTATGAGGAGTGTTCTTTAATGGTTCCTGAAAATATAGGCCACTAATAAATGTTTAGAGAATTTGGAAGATTACAGTTATTCACAATAATTAAAATTCTAACGAGTTATGTTGGATATCTGCAGGTCAGGTGAAGAATGGGATAATCTGAAATACTTTTCTCGATGCTGATGATCCTTGTAGGATCTCTGTTTTCAGAGTCTAGTGCAGTGATTACACATTGCTTAGCTCGTTGGTGGGTATTCTAATGATATTTTTGAAAATAGGTTAAAGTTACTAGTGTTACAGATTTGCAGAAGGAACTGACTGCATTGATCCTTGTGGAAGGATTTAAAAAAGTACATGGAAAATTTAGGGGGTTAGGTCATCTTTGCCAAGTCTCTAGGTTGACTATAGGTTGGATGGAAAGGGCAAACCTCTGAGATTGACTTTCAGAAAAGGATATGAGGAACAAAGTAGGGCAACACATAAATTATTACTTACTGACTTAAAGTTGGCATGGCTGGGAGGTATAGAAGGCGGTGTAACATAAGAACAAGTGTGAAACAGGGCCTCTGGGTTTTATTCCAGATTCTTACTAACTGGCTGGGTAATTACTCATCTCTCTGGGTCTCCTTCTGCCCATCTGCTAACTTACCTAGCTGCCAAAACTGTTGCAAGGCTTTAACTAAAGGTGAACTGCAAAGCAAACCAGTTGGTGTCTGCCCTTTGGTGTTCTCTGTGATGCATAGCCATGCCTGTGATATTTTCTTCCCCCAGCTGTACAGACTCCTTGCATCAAGTACGCCAGCTATTAGAAAATGAGGTTAGAATTATTTCACCAATTGTACTTATGAACTGCCTGGTAGTGAATGAAAGAGCAACAGCCAACAAGGTTAACGTTTGGTAAAGTTGCCAAATGTTAGATTACTCAAGAGTGAGGAGAGGTTGAGAAATGTTTTACCTTATCAATGTAGACTACGCTGGAAGAAGAGGACTTTGGTGTGCAAGGTGAGAGAAAGAACATAGAGCTGTGAAGGAAAATGTTTCAGGTCTTTTGGGAGATTGCTTGAGAAGGAAATGCTTCTCTTTTCCATCCTGTTTCCTCCAAAATGTGTGAGAGATGAGTGGCTGGGCGGTAGTAAACGGACGGTACAAAATCTGGGAGGCTTTGGCAAGGATTCTTGCAAAATGGAAGGGAGAAAGAGAGCTATGTTTGTGGGAAATAAGAGGTATGCTGTTGTCACTTAGCAAGAAGAAAGTGCGGATTTGGTGGCTTCCATGTCAGAGCAACAGCTGCGTGGTGCTTGTGGTACGGCAGGACGGGGTGGGAGTCTCTGGGGTGCAAGTACTGTGGGCTCCCTGCGCTTCCTTACACGCCTCGCCTCTTCAGGGCATCAATTATTCTGGGGTGTGTCGCTGAGGATGGTCCCAGTTGGATTAAGAATGCCCTATTTTGCTTTAGCTAACAATAGGCTAATTATTTTGTTAAACAGCTTTGGCTCCTATGATGAAGGATATATGGATTTGCACAAGATAATTGCAGTTATGAATTAAAGATGTGTCTGTTTGGTTTGTGTGTTTGTGGGGATATGTTCTTACTGCTGCTTAGAAGACCAGTACAAAACTTGGATTACAAAGGCTTTTGTGATCAATATTTATTTAAAGAAAAAAAGAATCTTGATGAATACAGGCTTCTTTATGGTGTGCAGCCAACCCTGATTTTCACTGCAATTTTTCCTCTGGACAAAGTAATTTATAATTAATTAGGCCAGGAGATTGTAAGGAGAAGCAAATACACAAGGATAGTGAGACACGTCTGTGCTCTGGTGGTTGTAAGTAAAGTGTAAATACTGTCTTACTAAATGCAAATCCTTACATTCTCAGTGAGGTTGCATACAGCTTATATTAAACCAAGTAGCCTTAGTGAGCTCCTCTTATTGGGAGTAATATGGCCCTAATATGAATTAATGGGAAGAGACTGGAAAGATGATAGGAGATGTGCTCTACGTAGCTTTGTTTTGAGAGATGCCTTTTGTGCCATTCTCCCTAGAATGTACGTTTGTCTCTGTGTGATTATGACTGACTGCTGCTGAAATCCCTCACTGTGATGTCTTTGGATATTAGACTTCTCTAAAACGAAATGAAAACTTTTGAGTGCACTGTTTTGCCCTTTCCCCAGATTTTTCTCTCCAGCACCAAATCATTGTGTGTTACTCTTTAACTTCCAAACTAAAAATCCAAGGACTTATGTGGTTTCATTTTTGTTTTGCTTTTCAGATTGTTTCAAGAAAAAATCCAGAGGATGTCCAGGAGGTAACAGTTTAAACTTGTGCGAATGTCTTTATGTATATCATGCTATCCCTTTTGAAGCATCTTTGATGCAATCTAGCAGTTTCTGTGTGTTTTGTAATTGAGCTAACAATTTTTGTATGTTTCCATTTGTCTTTAGCTTTCATAGTTAAGAACAGTAGCTAGTGTAACATGATGCATTTCATCCCTCAGTGATGAAGGGTGACTTGAAACAAAGTCTTAGCGAGTAAAGTCTTTTGATGACAAAACTGCTTTGATAACTTTACAAGTTCTTTTCTCCGGGCTGGAATTGGCAAATTGATGGTCACTTAACTCCTACTGGTAAAATTAGAGATCAGTCCACAATTCAAGTCTTAGGTCTCAGCTGTAGGTACTCTTTTCCTCTTTAACCAGTACTTCACTGAAAAGCCTACGCCATTACTGTCTGTTAGTGAAGAGGGAGAATGGAGGAGTCTAGGAGTCACTGAGAGAAATTAGACTGCAAGTCATATATATTACGCCTATCTCTCTGAGGCTCCTCTAGTATTTTCCAGTGATACACTTTGACAGAACTTTAAAATTGCTAATTCTTTACCTCTTCTGAAGAGTCTGTGAATAAGGGTCTACTCTGTTCTTGTGACTCTTAAATACCTGAAAAGTCTGTCACAGGAGTAAGTTTCTTGGGAGAGGGGAAAATATACCATGTGTGCGTGCATTGTGGATTTTTTTTTTCTTTTTAATTAAGAAACCTCTTTTTCCCCCCACTCTTGTTTTTTTTTTTTTTTTTCTGGACTAATGATTTGACATGGTTACTCTTATACTATGTACCTGCAAAATCTTCCCTCAGAAGCACAACCTTATGGCTTCTCAGACACTGTAACACATGTTTATGTTCAGTTTCTGTCACAGTCTCTTACTACAGTTGAGAAGAACCTGCACAGTAGATGAAAGAAGAGCTCATAACTGAATTAATTGCATCTCTGTGTAGTAAAACATGAATTACTGATTAGTGGCTTGGCAGAGGTGAGAATTTGCAAATACATCTAACATCCCTTTACTGCATCTTTCTTCAAAATCTCGAGAATCAGGCAAGCATGAGCATTTGTGCTTTTCTGCATTTTTTAAAAAATCTCTAGGATTTAAATTACCTATCAGAGATAGGTATTAAAATAACCTATCAGAGATGATCATAAATCTAGTTTAGAACTGCATTACTGTAGTTTGTAGCTTGATGTTCGCCTTTTCCAGGGAGAATCCTGAATTGAACCTATCCATGAGCACATTCTGCCATTACCTTAATCTTCATTTGTGAGGAAAAGCACTTTATAAGAGCTGTTGATGAGTCCATTCATCAGAAAAATATATTGTAAGTGTCTTTTAGCTAGCGTATTGCATGAATATGTGTTAAGTAGTTTTGACACAATACCAAAACCGTATCTTTTAGTTGTTGCTTTGATTTGTGGCTGTAGTTACCAATGCAGAGTTTCACATGCTCTAGACAATAAGAGCACATAAATATGAGATGAACTTCTTGATAGTTCCCCTTTTTCACCCTGCATTGTACTATATTAATTGTTCTGCATGTGGTAGCATGTTAGGTGTGGGGTGATTCTGTTATAAGCATTATCTGAAAATAGTTGGTGATTACAAGGAATATCCTAGATGGTGGTTGCCACAAGGGGGAATTGTAGTCAGAAATCCCCATATGTTGAGAGCTTTTCTGTTACGTGGCCTCTGACTTAAAACAAAACCCAAAAAACAAACAAACAAAAAAACTGTAGGCAGCCTTTGGAAGAAAAAGAATATGCCTTTAACCTGCTCCCACTGAAAATAAATTTACCTCAGTTTTCCAGAATGCTCAGTAAGGAATTCAGTGGGAAATTTTGTGCACACAACCACCCCTTTGCTTCAGGATCTGCCTCATGCAACCCGCTTCCCACATCCATGTAGGACCACTTTGCTGTGCCTGCCTCCTCTTCCAGGTGTCTCTTAATGCCACTGCTGTGATGTTAATACATTCTTTGCATATGTGCAGCTGCTTATAAGGCTGTGTGCCGTGACCTCAATTCTACTTGCCAGTTTTCTATCACATCTTTTTGCTGCCCTTTGGGATACAAGTCTTTACTGCAGCACCTGTCCCACTGCAGCCTGGTACAACTCAGTGTAATCCCAGCTGTTGTTGTTGGGGCAGGAGGGAAGAGAGCCTTGTAAGGGATTCCTTCTCAAAGAGTTGAAGAGGTCAATGTGAAGTTTTGTGTGGGGGTGTTAGCAGATACAGAAGGGCCAGTGGACTTAATTTTAATGTCCTTGCTTCTGGGGACTGATGGTGGCAATGTGGTGTGTAAGGCAATTGCATCTAGGGTAGTCCTGTGGGGTTTTTTTCCCCTTTTCATTTAGGAGGAAGGCTTATTCATTGTGGAACAGATGAGTTGCACAAGTTAATAGAGATCTACTGGCTCTCACCATAACAAGCACCTTATTGCATTACAAGGCTAACATGTGTTTTATGATATACTTGCTGTGCTTCATTGGGCCTCAAAGTACAGTGTGTCCTTCCTCCAAATCTACTTTCTAATGAGGATGTGAGAGTGGGAACTTCACTAACTTTGCTGGGCCACATGCATGCAAAGGCGTGTTTTCCATGAGCTTCTGAACGATCTTAGTATAACCTTGACTGGTTTTGCTATGCAAGTTACTTATGGGTATTTATTTTTTCCTCTTGACTATTGAGTGATCACTTGGAGCAGTGAAAAATGATGCTTTTTTAGTGGAATGAAATCTCATGCTCTTATTTTTTTGGCAGCTTTTCATGTTGTCTCCAAGTACTGACAATACAGTAACTTAATGTTTAAAGAATTCACCATCTTAAGCAATTTTGTCTTCTCTATATGCACTGCTCAAGAAGTGCTAATCATCCACTCTCTGGCTATTGGATCAGATAAAAGTATGGCATTGAAAAATTGTTACAACTGATAGCAAAATGACTAGTTTGCCTTCTTGAGATTCCTCACTTTTGTGTTATACTTCAGTGAATACCAGCTGTAATTAAGTCATGAAAATATGTGCCAAGAAGGGAGTCTGAATCAGGACTGCTGGTTCTAGTATAGCTAAATTTATAAGGTGGGTAGGGTGTTGCCACACTAAAGCTTTGCATATCCACTGTTAACAGTCACATTATATCTGCATTGTTCTGTAGGCAGGACTTGCATCTGCTGAAACTTAGAAGGCCTTTGATTGCAGTATTAAAAATTAAACCACAAAAATACTCTAAATCTAAACATTTTGCTTAGCTCTAAATCTGGTTTGCTTGAAAAAAATCCAACTTCTTCAATTATGATTGCTCATGAGAAGGCAACCTGGTCAGTCATTCAGAAATAAGTGGAATATTTAAAGTTGTGGTTAGTTGTATTAAGTTAATTGAGACATTTGACTGGTGCAACTGTGGAATCAACTGCTGAGTGTGTGCACTCTCTCCTTGTTTTTTTCCCTTCTGTTCTACTTTAATCACTTTACATTAGTGCTGAGGTTTATTGTGATGGCTTAGTGAGTCTGACCAAAAATGAGGTCAGGATATAAAAACATCTTTGTTAATATATTTTCATCCTGATAACAAATCCAGTAGCAATCAAGTGTAAATTTTATTGTTTACTTCTTTTGTTGGTTTGATTTTCCTACTGGGTTTTCCTCCTTTATTGAATGGAAAGAATGGGATGGAAGAAGGATAAGGTAGATACCTGACTGAGAGATGACTGCTTTCTGGAAAGGATAGATCAGGAATAGCTGGTACAATGAACCAATGGCATCTTTGTATTGCTAAGATGGAGTTCTTGTCTAGATTACAAAAGGAACATACTTTTTTTTTTTGTGTTATTGCAAAAAAACATTTGAGATGGGGGCTTGCATTTATATCTGATCAACACTTTGCACACTTAGGAGCTGTTTTGTAGTCCTGGGTGTTTAATGTGCCATCCCAAAAAATCCCTTGCTTATATGGATTTCTCTTCCCTGCTTTTCTCATTTGCTGTTGTGTCTCTTCTCCACACCTGCAGCTGCACCAGTTTCAGTGTGCTGTTCAATATTGGATAGTGCAACACTCCTGTTCAGCATTTTTTCCTCTCTTACTGGTTTCCTGTGTAGGTCTGGATCTGAGTGACTGAAGCAGTGATGCCTTTTTGCCCTCCTTTCAGCTTTTACTCAGTTTTTTTTTTTTCTGTGTGCTGTAGTGTTAGCCAAAAACACAGGTTGGGGACAGATAATTACCTTTTCTTTTATTCTTGTTACAGTTGGCAGTTCCTACTGTAGATATTTGTTAAACAAATTTGCTGAAGTTAGTGGTCTAATGTGATTAAACCAGTGTATTTGTGGTGTGATGTAGTATGAACAGTGAACCTCACTAATACTTCTCTCTGGTTTCTCTGCTTCAGATAGTCGTTTGGAAGAGATACAGTGACTTTAAGAAACTGCACAAAGATCTTTGGCAAATTCATAAAAACCTATGCAGACACACAGAGCTCTTTCCACCTTTTGCCAAAGCAATAGTGTTTGGTAAGCATAATTTCCTCCTGACCTGCTGAAATTCTTTGATAACTCAGTATCTATAAATACATCTTGTTTTGTTGCTGGATAGAAAATTTTCCTTGTGCTTTGACTGCTCAATTTATAAGCGTGCTGGTATCATAACTTGATACATACTTGATACATAACTACATACATGCATACTTTCTTTTGTATGTACATGTTTCTTTTGTAATGTATAAGAGTTATTTATGTCCTTGCCTCCACGTTAGACGTAGTAGCTGAGATATTTATTGATGTAAATGTTCTGTAGGAGCATAAAGTCTATGTTAGCTTTGTGAACAGCACTTGAACAGCAAAGAAAATATTTTATATATGAGCTGTCTGACGTTTAGTGGTGAGCTGTATTGAAGTATTAAGTGGTTGTTACAGAAAAAAAAAATATTATGGGAATTTGATTGCAATTGTCAGTTTTATCTAGCTAGGCTTTTGAGATCAGTTTTACATGCTTCACCAGAACAATCTGCAAGAGAAGAAACAGGTGACTAGAAGGAATTAGCTCTTATAAGTCTTAACTTCATCCTGATGTGTATATCCTCATGAATGAGCTATAGGTAGACTTCTAGTGAAGTGGTGTGACTGTGTAGAATTCCACCTATCCCACTTTTGAAAGCAGTGTTGTGTTTATAAAATCACCTTTTTTTAGTGTGTGTCCTTTTTGTTTAGAACAAAGTGGTGCTATGTTTTTGGTGTACATATATATCACACAATATCCACTGCATTTTAAAGCATTTTTTCAACGATTTTTTTGTGTGTTCAGCATGTTTGGCATCTTTTTTGCATGCCTCTACTGCATGGTCTGTGAGTGTTCCTGAGGCATTTCTAAGGTGTTGCTGACTGTTGCTATTTTGGTGTGCGTTTACCACCTGCTTTTGAGCCTTTTTCCCAAGAATTTTAAAGTTGTCTTTTTGAAGTGTCTGGCAAGTGTTTGACATTTGTTTACTTGCATCCATCATGTACATTTGGTGTGGTTTAGGATGAGGATTATGGTTTCTAAAGTGCTTTTGGGGTTATTAAGGCTTTTTCATGGCTCTTGCTAGTTGTTGTAGTATATTTTGTTTTTTTAAGCACCCAGTCTGTGGTGGTTGTAGTGTGGTGTGTTTTTTCCCCCCCCACCCCCCCATAGCTGTGAGCATCTAGCATGTTGGTTGTTTTTTGGTAAACATCTGCCATGTACTCATTTCTTTGGCAAGGTTTTTGGTGTGAATTTTTTTCTCTTTTGGCAAGGTGTTTGGTTCCTAATGCATTTGCTGCAGCATTTTTATGTGGGATTATTTTGCTGGATCCAGCATTTTTTAGGTGCAGCTTTTTCTTTTTCATGCATATACTGCAGGTTGTTAAGCAGTTTTTAGCATTTTTTTGGTGAGTCCATCATGTTTGACCTCTTTTTGGCATATACCTACTGTGTGCTTTGCAAGTGTTTCTGAGGCATTTCTCACTCTGTGGAATGGTTTTGGTGGTGCTTTTCAGTTTGTTGGGTTTTGGGAGCTGTTTTTTTGATAGTTTTTTTTAGTGTCCGAAATGAGTTTGGATTTTCTTGGTGTGCATCTACCAGAGAGAATTATTGGGAATTTTAACAGGTTTTAAATATCCAATGTGTTCAGTGTTTTATTGGGATTAATCTACCACATAGTGTTTTTGGTGTGGTTTTTGTTAGGCTTTTTGACTTCTAAATAATTTTTGTTGGACTTGTTGGTTTGTCAGGTGGTTTTGGAGTTACTAAGACATTTCCATGGAGTTTGCAAGTTGATTTCGTGTTATTTTTTCATAAGTGTCTAGCCTGAGTTGTTTTTGTGCAAACTTTGCATGATGTTTAGTGTCCAGCATGTTTGGTGTTTTTTTGGCATGTGCTCTCTTTTTTTGGCAAGGTTTCCGGGGTGGATTTGGACTATTTTAGGTGTGGTTTGGTTTCTAGAGTATGGACATGATGTTATTTCAGTCCAGGATTTCTTTAGCGGCTTTTTTTTTGTACAAATACACAGTATGCTTTTTTCAATGTGTTATTTTATGAATTATCCAGTGGGATTTTTTGTGTATCCAGTGTATTTGTTGGGCCTTTTTAGCATGGATTTACTAGGTGCAGTTTACCATTGGGCATTTTAATGGTTTTTAATCTTTGAACATGTTTGGCATGTTTTTGGCATGCATACCCCAGATCCTTTTTTATTTTCCTGTGCTTCTTGGTGAGGTTTTCAGTTTCTGAGGTGTTTTTGGGCAGGCTTATGAGAACCTTAAAACATTTTGATATTATTAAAGCCTTTTAATGGTATTTGCAGGTTGGTTTAGTTTGGTGGTTGTTTTTTTGTTTTGTTTTCTTTTGTTTTTTTAAATTAGCATTCAGTCAGTGTTTATGGTTTCTCTGTGCACCTTGTATGGGGTTTAGTATCCAGGGTGTTTGGTGTTTTTTAAATGCATCTGCCATATACTTAAGTTTCTGGTCTGGGATTTCTGTGCGTTTTTTGGTGTGGATTTTGGTTCCTAGAGTGCTGTCCCAATATGTTTGGCGTTACTACAGTGATATTTTGGGTGTCCAGTATGTTTGGCATCTTTTGGCATGAATTTCCAATGTGCTCTTTTTTTTTCTTTTTTTTTTTTTCTTAAGCTTTTTGCACTTTTAAAAAAGTGTCTTTTGTTTCTTAGGCATTGCTGCAGTGTTGCTTTCCACTGCCATATGTTTCAAACGTGTTTTGGTGGTTTTTTTTAACATACAGGACACTTCAGCATGAGTTTGTCTTTTTTTCGTTTTGCATTCTGCTACCACATCTTTCCTCCCTCCCCCCCCCATATTTTTTGCATTTTTAGTGTTGAGCTTCTTTGGCATTTTTTGGCCACACCTCTAGTGCATGTGTTGTGTCTGGTTTTTGTGTTTATTGCCATACATATTTTTCCATGGTTTAGATGTGTTGTGCACGTTTTAGCACCCAGACAGTATTTGTTTTTTGGTATGCATCTAATGCTGATTTTTGCAGGTTTTCTTTGTGTGGCATTTTTTATTGGTGTTGGGAAGTTATCTAGAGGGTATTTTCCCAAATTTTCTGTGTGTCTCAGATTGGTATGTTCTAGCATCCAGCATGTTTCACATTTGTTGCCCTGCATCTATGAAGCTGAATCCTGATGCAGATTTTGTGGCTGTCTGCACAGAGCTGGGTGGAATTCCTGACTTAAATTGCGTTTCACATCAGCCAAATTGTACCCAAGTTTTATGTAATTTTATTTTTGTTGATTTATGAAGTTGGAAGTGGGGTAGGTTTTGGTGCTATGCCAGAGCATAGGCAATAATGGTTAAATAAAGCATGTAGTATTAATTTCATTCTGAGATTATTTTAAACCTGATTTACAGAGTTGAGTTCTCACTGGACCAATTATTTACAAAACTAGTATTTGAAAGGCATAATTTAATTTTAGGTAGAAGATATATCTATTCATAGGGGAGAAAAGAGGGGTAAAAGAAAATCAGTGTAGAAGAGAGTATAGGTATCTAATATCTTAAATAATTAAAAATTGCTATAAATGCAAATTAACTGGTTTTGCATTTGCACTGGAAGCAAGGGAAGAATTGAGTGAAATCCCTTCTGAAAAACATTCTTCTATTGTATTTAGTGAACAAAAGTGACTGAAATGTACATTGTAACAGAAGGAAATCCAGAGAAATACTCAATGCAGTTATTTGTTAAAAAGCTTTTTGAAATTAAAAGTAAATGAAAACAAACCCCACTACATTTAAATGAAACTGAGACACAGAAGTCTACAGAAAAGTGGAGGTAATGTAAAAACAAATTTTATGTGATTGGTATGTAGCTGAAAGGAGCAGCCCTATCTGATTCTCCAATTAAAGAATTATTTTTGTATTTACAGCATAAAATCTTACTGTGTATCCTTCCATTGCAATTCTACACATAGTAACTGCTGTATGATTTATTTTAATTTATGGTAAAAATACTAAGTTTTTTTTTTCTAGAGAAAAAATACCATCTTCGTGGATAACAAGGTTTTGATAAACTCGTTTTCAGTCTCATTCTGTTAGTGATGACCTGCAAGGTCCCCCTCTCTCAAGATCTTTTGTTTCTATGCTGCTTTGATGGACCATTTCTGCAGTGTTGCTTCCCTGTGGTGATGTTACAATTGTTGCAACTTTTAGCCTAGTTTCTAATTAAACTTGTGAGTAGAATTGCTGGCAACTGGTGGGTTTTTTTTTTTTTTTTTGATACCTGTGCTTTAAATAATGTATGTACCTATTGTTTGCAGAGTGTGCAGTTTGCAAAATGAGGATTGGTGGTCCTGACAGTTGAACTTAGTTGTAGAAGGAGTGTTAAACCTGAGGAGCATCTCCAGCATTCAAAGTTTCAGGAGATGGTGTGGAGAACTGAGATGTATTTAAAAACAAATGTGTCATGCTGTGCTTCCATATTTCATGCAACCAAAGACTTGCCACAAAATGTGTGTATTTTTAGGCTGTTGTAATAGAGCTGTTTGTATCAAAGCAGAACATTTGCTATGTGTTGGCAAAAGAGATAATCTGATTTCTGGTGAAGTGCACTTTCTCTGTACTTCACTTGGAACATTTTCTGCTTGTTTTATAGGAAAAAACCTCAATGAACTTGATAATGAAAATCTAAAATGCCCTAACATATCCAGCTGCTAAAATTATGATGCCTGTATCTGGGACATGATTACTGTCCTTTCCTAATATGCATCAACATTATTTTCTTCAGTACTTTCAAGTTATTTTTGTCTTGTTGTTGGACACATAAGTATTTCCATATGCTGACCACACATGGCATTTTACCAAAATATAGGTAAATCTGCATGTGTTCTGCTAGCAAGTGCAGAAATATACTCTAGTGTAAAAAATACTACACTCCCCCCAGTTCACCAAAAAAGAAACAACCCCCCCAGATATTGATAATTTGCTAGCAGTGAGTCAGAAAGATAATTTACATTATAAAGCTCACATAAGGATGCCCTTTGTATTTTAAGTTACTGAATGAAGTATTTATTAATTTAGTGTTGTGTACTGTAGGAAGTGTGAGAAACTAACTGAAACATGAACACACACTTTGCTGGGTGTTTAGTTGTTAGATCTGCTCCACAAAATTGATTGTAGATTCCTTTTACAGGAATTTATACCTGGTTTTTATATAAATAGGTAATTTTGAATGGATCATTGCTGGAGGAGTAACAATTGTGTTACATGCTAAAGTTGCAGTTGACACTTTTAAAAAATATGACTAACAGGTGATCCCTGTAATGAAGTCTGTGTGTGTCTGAGAATTGTAAAGACTAGCAGAAATAATGTTGATTTAGATGCAAAATGACATTCTGATAGAAGTGTTTGAAGAATCAGCTGGCTGCGTAAGCAGCTTTGAGCATTTCCTTGGGAAGAGTGATAATGAAAGCGTTGAGCAGTGCAGCATTGCTTGAAAGTATGAAAAAAGGAAATGGAGGAAGCAGTAAGGCAGGGTTGCCTGGGAATTAAACTGCCAGCAAGATGGCAAGAGGTCTGTGAACTCAACCAGTACTGAATAATGTTCTTCCTTCCTCTAAAGCCCTCTAGATCTAGAAGCAGTTTTCCTCATAGTGTGTCATGATGCTAATGGGCTGGAAAATGCGACAGTGACTAATGTTTCAACAGCTCTGTTCAAACATGTATTTTTATCTTTTTTAACTCAACTTCCTAAGAAGCTAAGGCTTGTGTAATTGTGCCATTAGGAAGTTGAACCCCTTACTGATGTGGCTAAATTTGAGAGTGAAGGTGGTTGCCAATGTAATTACCCTTCTGCAGAGTCTGTGAAATGGCACCTGAGAAAGAAGAGAGCGTGTGTTTTGGTTCTGCTGAGGGGCAGGCAGGCTCAGCTTATACCCGAGATTTGCAGCTGCCTGGCAGTCACTGAATGCACATGGGTCAGCCTGGCAGGGCTGGTCCTAATGTGTGCTGTCTGGTGCCCAATGAGAAGACATGGATAAGGGAAAATTAGTTTTTAGTGAGTTTGATGAAATGAAACAGGGAGAGATTCTTGAGAAACAAGGAAAAATAACTTTCAGCTTTTCTTTCTTGCTAAAGTTTTCTGTTTCTGCTATTGTTAGGTGTTTACTTCTTCACAATTGATTTTTCTACTACATTGTAACAGTGTTTGTGTGAATTTGTAGATTCATTTAGCTGGCCCATGCTGCTGTGCTTTGCTGAGAGAAGTTGTTTTCTTTCCATGATGTCCAATTTTGCATGGAATGAACCAAGAGCCCTAATGCACCCCCAGTGTTGCTCTGAAGACTTAGGAAGTTTGGTGAGCCGTTTAATAGGACCTGATTTCAATGTTACCACTCACTGTGGTAGCATTGCTTTTGCCTTCTTTCTGCTTGCTTGTTGCTCACTCTTTTGTACAGCTGCTCCTGTTTGTACAGCTGAAACGGCAGGGTGAGCAAGGCACGGAACCAATCCAGCTGAAAATTAGCCCAATGATGTCTTTTCTTTTCTTTCATGGGAAAAATAAGCCCCAAAAGCTTTGTTTGTGATCTTGTGAGTATGTGCGTGTCTTTTTAGTTTTATTTTCTTTTTTCTGATACCGCATAGGCAGGAGCTATTTACTTGAAGAATTTCTGGAAAGAATCCTGCTTTGATACTTTCTTCTGGGATTATTTTTTTGCTTGCTCTAAGTATAAATGAATTTTGCTTTTGTATTCAATGTTTCTTTTGTCCTCTTCAAAGGTTAATGGCACAGAGCTGTCACAGGTGGTTCTTATTTTTCTGGTCATGCTGTTATAGCAGTACTGTTTCTTGAACTTGTCTTCCCAGTCCTTTTTTCCCCTCTGTATAGCTGTTGCAATATCTGTTCTATTCTCCTCCAATTATTACTGTTAACCTCTGCCCTTTTTCTTTTGAAAACTTGTCACTATTTCAACAACAAAGTGATGTTGATATAAAAAGCTAAAATAAGTTGTGTGCAATTGTGAAGGATGTGAATTTAAGGTAGCAATCCAAGGTTTTTCTCCTGAGAAGCAAATCTCTTCAGGTGAACTGTGGGGTTGTTTTTTAAGTGTGTTTTTTCTAATTGGAATGTTTTGGGTGCTGGGTAGAGAAAAAGGAAGGTTCATACATTTTAGTAAATGAGCTGCTTCCCAGCTCTGTTTACCTCTTGAGTCCAGAAGGAGATGAGACCCTGTCTGCATGGAGCTACTTCAGAGGAAAGCTTCAGTGCCTGGTAGCAGGGCTTCACCATCTCCCCTACACTTTGTCTCCTCCATAAATGGCACCTTGGAATTGAAGATCTGTTTGGGGGCTTTTAGCAATACTTTGTTTACTACCCCTTCACATTGTGCATTGTTCTTGAGAACACGTGAAGATTGCTCAGCTCCTTACAGGATTTGGGCCGTAATCAAGGCTGACACTGACTGGCATATTGTCAAATTGTGCATGTATCATTTATTGTCAGATAACACTGGACATCCGTTAGTGTCTCTTGGCTAATCAAGAGTGTTGCCTCACATATTCTTATGATGAGAGGGCGAAGGATTCTTGTCGTAGCTGCCAGCTTTCATCATCCGAGTGGATTGCAGAAGACGGGACTCTAGGGACAATTGAGAATAGGAAGTTTGAAGATTTGCTGTGTTCTCCTGAAGCGTTGGAGTGACTTTTATAGACTCAGGGCATTGTCTCCAGAAGGTTGCTTTTGTCTCGTTCATTTTCTTTCGTTGTAGTTATTATTGCAAAATAAATGTGTAGTTATTTCTAAAACTGTCAATCTATGTGTCTGTTCCAGGGCGATTTGATGAAACTGTGATTGAAGAAAGAAGGCAATGTGCTGAAGATCTCTTGCAGTTTTCTGCCAATATCCCTGCTCTCTATAACAGCAAACAGCTGGAAGAGTTTTTTAAGGTTGGTTAGTATTTGCAGAAGTATTTGCTTCTTACCGACATGACTGAAGTATAGTGCTGATTTTGCTTTACTTTATAAACCACGGTCTGACATGCTTTGTGGAGGGACTGGGAGTTTTCCATTCATTCTGGAAATGTGGCTTTAAAAAAAACCCCATGCCACACCTCTACATGGTGGAAAGTTTTACAGGAACTTTTGGTGAAGGGATTAGAATTTTTTTTTTTTAATTGAGTGATAGCAAAACTTGTGATGATAAATTCCAGTGGGAAGTAATAAAAACATTATCACTGTTCCTATATTTTCAGTAGATGTTTATAGTTTCAAACCAAAGGAGTGGAGACTATTTACACTGTTTCCTTATGATTTTTGTGGACCTGAGTCCACAGCAACAAAATTGGCATGTAACTAGTCCAATGTGCTGCTTGTACAGTGTTGTAAGAGCCAGTCTCCATAACAAGTTTTAGGATAGTACATTGATGTGGACTTCCTCTTTATTACAGCTGAAGCAGTTTCTTTTCAGTAGTTCCTTCAAACTTCTTTATTTTCAGTAGCTTAGTCTGATGTTCCGCAAACTCATGAGCATAAATTTGCATGTACCCATGATAGGAACTGTCTGGAATGAAGGAAATGTTCATCTGGCTGAGATGGGACTTAAGCATATTGATATGTTTAGTATATTTAAATTATTATATATATATATATATATATATATATATATATACACAGACATATGCAAGAGCAACATTTTATCAAAGCTTAAAATTCTTTACTTGTTTTCCTGATGAAGTTATTGCAGTGTTCTTTAGAATACTTAAAATAATTTTCTTTAAGCTTTGGTGTCAATAAATGAGTGGGAGATTGAGTTAGACTATTTTACTATTTGGTTTATTTGCTTTTGCATTTGTTTTTCAGTTATTTGGAAATAGTACTGTGGCTTTGGGTACTTTTTCAGACCTCTCTTTTCTTTCTTTGCTTAATAAAAGTATTAGTTTTAGCCTCTCAATGGACATTTTCTGGCTTTTCAGGGAAATGAATAAAACTAGAAAATCAGGTTTTTTTTAGGACAAGCTATGTCTTCAAAGGGGGCTTATGCAAATGCAATAATTTAGGCTCATTTGTTGGCTGATGTGGTGTCATACTTTCTTGTAAGAGAGCCTTAGGTTTGGTGTGTCACCAGCTCAGCCTGTGTGCTTTTAGCTCTGCCCATGGGTGATTTTATTCCTTTTCAGATTTTTTGTGCAAATAGTTGTGGGGAAAGAGGCTTGGACAATTAATTCTTAGAAACATCTGAAGGGAGTGTTCTCTGCATCTGTGTGTTATAAACTCCAGAAGAATGAGCTGGCTTGGGGGAGAATGTGCTGGGCTGGTTCAAGACAGATTAGCAGTGCCCGTTTGCAACACAGCCTTGAAAATGGTGCCATATAATACATAATGCTTTCTGTTAAAATGGCATGGAAAATGTGCACCTGAGATGTGAAGCAGAAAAAACACCAAAAACGTTTAGGTGATTTCTAGTGCTATTGTTACTTTGCTTTGATTCCTTTCAGGCTTGGAGAGCAATGTCCTCTTTGTATATTTAAGTCTCAACTATGACTGAACTTAAGATAGTGGGTCATGAGTGGGACATTAGTCTGATGGACAAACAGTACTGTGCTTGGGAGCACCATTGAAGGTCACAGACTGTATGTGACACAAGAGATCAGGAGCATTATTATTCTCTCCCTGTTAGATTTAGGTGTGCGTGTTTGTGTGGTTCAAAATTCTGAAGCTGCAGGAGGCTAAATATTTAGATACCTAGTCAGTCTGTGGCAACCAAATATGGCTTAACCAAAAGTCCTTGTTTAATTTTGCAGGCTTATATAGTTTAATTAAATTCATTAACTCTAAAGAAATGGAGCACTCACTGATTAGAAAATATAATTTTGGCTATCACTTCTATACAATGAGAATTTCCATAGAGTACAGCAGCTGAGTAATTCCTTTCCCTCTTTCTTTTCAGGGTGGAGAGGTGCATGATGGCTCAGAATTGATTGGTCCTGCTGAGCCTCTGTCTGACTCTCTGACTGACAACCTGTCTGACTGCAGCTCTGAAGGTTTGCTTTCTCTTCCCACATAACCTCATAGCATGATCTGTTTTAAAGCAACTTGTGAATGACAAGTGACAGATTTCTCCATGGAGCACTGGTGTCCAGTTTCTGTTTGCTTGTTACAGCAAAAGTTCTGAGCTGGGACTGGCAAGAGAGAAATTGACAGAGCTGTCTGCACTTCTGGAAGTTCTATTCTAAAGTTGTGCATGCTGACTTGGATGCCACGTGTAGAGTAGTTTTAGTGGCACTTTTAGTGACACTTCACTTTCACAAAATAATAGTACAGCTGTAAGGGAGGGTCAGTCAGCCCAAATAAATACTGTACTAGAGCTTCTTGCCTGCCTCTAGGCTGAGTCAGCTTAAGCATTTCTGTGTGCCATGCAGTCTTTTAGATATTTATGTTTTTGAGTTATAGTTGGTCCTTGTGATTTCTAGGAAATTCTCCAATTCTCCAAGAAGTTTTCCTTTGCAATTGCTTAGCACTCATGTATAAATCCACATTATTATATAAACACCTATTAAGGTTATTTAGGAAAGGATCTGATCTTTCTGGCATAGAATTTGCTTCGATAGAACAATCCTTGCATAACAAAAAAATGGATTTTGTCTTCTAACAGTGATTGGTTATTTTTTTTTTCTTGAGGTTGTATAACTTGTCACTGGGATCTCTCTCAGTCACTTCGTACTTACTTGTACAATCTATTCTACATAGGAAGTGAGCTTTGCATTTTATTTTGTTGTACCTTCTATGATGTTAATGAATTAATGTCCCCACAGTATCTGGTTCTGTGAAGGGAAAGGTATAGAAGTTGTTGTTTATATACATATATAAAACATACATGCTTTTGTATAGTTGTTTAGTTGAAGAGGACAGTTATGATAAATAGCACTAACTAGTTTAAAAGGGTTTTAATGATTTCTGTGAAATTTAACATTTCAGATTCTGACAATGCACTCCCTTTATACTATGCCCTCTAAAATAAAGAGTGCTTCTAAAAGCGCTTAATATTGAACATTTCTATTCATTATTCACCAGGGCCTCATTTTTAGCAGAAGAAAACCAATTCCTTTTTGTCAGATAAAATACTGGAAAGAAAAAAATGCTGTAAAGTAGAAAAATTCTTTGATACCCTTCTGAATCAGCTGGAGGAATTTTACAGGATACTTGGAACAACTGTGAGCACAGGAGTTGGAGATGCTGAATGTGACTTTTGTGGAGTTATTTTTTTCTAAAACCTATGTGTCTTCCAGCTCATATCTTCTTATGTTTGAAATCGTGTTTTGGTGTGGGGGAGGCAATGGACAGAATGAAACATCTGTCTTTAAAACCTCTAGATGGCAGTGGCAATACTTGGCCTTGAGTCCTCTCTCTGACTCTCCTCACAACCTCATGTCTGCATCTGATTTTTCCCAGGCTGATTATGGCAGTTAACTGTGGCTGGTTTACTGTGTTACTTGCTGTAACAGAGGCATCCAAGGGCTTCCTTCAGGGTCTTGTACTAAGAAGTAGCAAATCCATCCCTTAACAGGTGCTGCTGTTTACTTTTAAGGGTGGGTTGTGTTTTCTCACTTTTAACTGTTCTTTCCAGGCAAAGTTCATTTTGCAGAAGGTGTGTGCATTAATGGTGGAAGATGCAAACTGACAGCAGTAGAAATGTTTCTGTACCAAAATAAGCAACAATTGTCTTGCTTGTAAAAGGGGTTTGGCAGTCCATGCTTTCACAGGAATCTTCTTTTCAAGAGGCCAGGTTACCCGAGCTTTCCACCAGTTTTTGGAAACTGTGTTTACTTTTCAGATACCTGGTGAAATTGCACAAGGCAGAGACAAGTACAGAGATTTGTGTTCAGTTTCAGCATCATTATTCTCATCTTGTATTCCTGACAAACAGTCGCTTTGTGTTCTTCTCTGAGTACGTGGAATGATGTTCAGATGTCCGACTTTCTCTTCATAAGTGTTTCTGTATCAATTACCTTACCAGATTCTTTAGAGGACTTCATCAGGAAGTAAATTTTTTTTTCATTCTCTTTTTTTCCTCTCGCCTTCTGTTTTACCGTGTACACGTTATCTTGCCAGAAATAAGCCTGTGCACTTGAGATGCTTCCTACACCATAAGATGACTGGAAACCCCATGACGCTTGTTGTGTGGCGCCAGATCTGGGCTCTAAACCTGACCTAAAGAAAAGTTTATTAGCTCAGGCTCTGTGCCATGCTGCCTGTGTTCATACAGCTTTTGGTCCAGTTGGCTACAAGACAAGCAAACGTGATTCTGTTTGGCCTGCAGGGAGGGGAACTTGAGGCTGTGTGAAATCTGCTGTGTGGATGGGCTCTAATTCATCTCATCTGGGTGGCCAAAACCCCTAGCTTTTCCATTCATGCCTTCTCTCTGCACTCCGTCCATCAATCAGGTGTTTCCATCACCTGATACCTCTAAATGGTGTTTAATAAATGCTCAGTTCTCTACTCCCAGATTTTGCTGCCCCTAAATTGAGCAGGTGAATGGCCCATTATTATTATGTTAGTTAATCCTCTGTCTTCCTCCAACTTTCCTGTTGTGAGTTTTCCTTCGTTCTTGTAGGTTTGGGGGCTACACAGGCAGTTTTCTTCTCTGCCTGAACACTTTATGCCCCTTCCATGAGAAGATCAGGAGCACTGTCTTCTGTGCACCCTGTCCCTTCCTTTCAAGTAATCTAGGTCATAAATATCACTGTCCCTTGCTTTTCGGACAGAGTGCCTAGTAATTTGTCCTCCTTCATGTCTTTTTTTCCTCTCAGTCGTGTCAAAGAACTGCTGGCTTTTAGAAAAGCACTGTTTCTACAGTGCCTTCTTAGTCGTCTTCCATAAATTGTGAACGCCTATAACTCTACAGCTGCAAAATGTAAAAGGAAACTTGAGTTCGTTGCCTTTGTGTCAGCTTCTTTCTGCTGCCACATACTTCTTGAAAATAAGTCAGAATATGGAAGTGTGGTTAAACTCTTCACTCTGACAATAATATAGGAGAAGACAGACACTGGGTTTTAGGTCAGAATTTACTTTCTCTGTGCATGCAAACAGCTAAATGTCTTGACTGTGTTGCCTGTTTTACTGCCTCAGTGGGTACATGTGCCAAGGTGATAAAACAAACTGCTACTTGATATCCAGGTGGCACTGCCAAATTTGTGGCTTGCTCCATATGTCTCATGCAGGGTACAATTCTGGAATGACGTTTTTGAGACTGAAATCTAGCTTTTTTTTTTTTTTTTTCCCTTGGTGCGTAGGTCCGAGCTTTGAAAACTTTCTTGTTTTAAGTCTCCTTAATCATAAATTGTAAGAGCAGAGAGGGATAGGGACTGTAGCCTTGCTGCTATTGAAGTGAGGTGGAGTGTGAGGTTTGAATAGTCCCCCATCCAAGCAAGGACCTGTGTTTTGTTTTTAAATCTTGGAAACAGTGAGAAATGGCAAACCTTATACCTAATTCTAATGGGTGTTAACAAATGGATATCTCTGATAGCCAATCAAAGAACAGTTTCATATTATATACTTTTACCTATATGGGGGTCATGCTTTTTCATTCTGATTGCAAGGGAACTTGTAATCTGTTGTACACATGGATGTCAGAAACATTTTTGTCCTTCTACTTTCCAGTTCGAAAGGATTTAAGTGGGCTTGATGATGTGACACTTACGAGCCAATCGGAATGTGGAGGTGAGAACTAGAAGTTGGTTCCATTACATTTGTGGAAATTAAATCATTAGAAAATCATAGTTAAGTGAAAGCCTTTTGTGGATGATAATCCTTACAGAAATGGTATATATGTGAAAGACCTTTGTTTATTCCCAAATAACCATGAAAACTTCCTGTGGTTTAGTTACTGACGGTCAGCTTGCAGTAAGGGTATAGTGACTTATGGCAATGTAAAAGAAAATGTGTTAGCTCAGATTTGAGTGATAAAAGAGGTGTCAAGTAATTTATTTTACGTGCTAGCAATGAAAGAAATTATATATGTTATGTGTGAGCTGTGTGCTGCATGATGTGTAAGCTGACAGTAACTCTGTGTTAATTCAAACTAATTTATTCTTTTGAGGCTGCTTCATCTTACTGATTTTAAACAGTGTGTTGGGATTTCCTGCAACAATAATTTGGCTCCTGCTGGTTGACTTTTCTAATTGAAGTCACATAGGTTTAGTTTTGTAATTTCCTGGAGTGCAACGGTGAGCTGCTTTTGAAGTTCAAGTTGGGTGTTAGATGTTGATCTCTTCATTCCCAGTACTGAAATGAAGACTGTTTTTTCTGCAGAGTTTGTAGTTAATTTTTTTTTGTATTTAAAAATAAACATATTTTAAAAATATGTTTCTATAGGTACTAACAAACATTTTCTAGATACAGCTTTGCAATCAGGGAGTTTCTGTGGGCATTCTGAGGAAACTGCATAAGTGAAAAGAGCTAAATCTTTGAATGGGATAAGGAATTTTGAAGGCTCCTAAGGTGTATGAGGTATATGAGCAATCTAGAGTAATGGATGTCTTTCTGACTTTCAGGCCTCTCCAGTGACAGCGACCTGATCTCTCTGACAGTCGATGTAGATTCTCTTGCTGAGGTAGATGATGGAATGGCATCCAACCAAAGTTCTCCCAGTAGAGCTGCTGGCCTTTGTGTTACTTCTGAACCCCCAGTTCAAAGCACACTGGCCTCTGAGCAGGAGTGGAGCAAACCTGAAGGAGAAAAGGAAAGCCATGGTTTGTTTACTGGAAGCTTAAAATCCAAGCCAGGCAAACAAGATTACTTGGAGAAAGCAGGCGAGTTAATAAAACTGGCCTTGAAGAAGGAGGAGGAGGAAGATTATGAAACTGCCTTAAGCTTTTATAGAAAGGGGGTTGATCTGCTTTTGGAAGGTGTTCAAGGTATGGATCTTCTCATGATGTTTGTCTTCTCCTTTGTTATGTGTGTTTGTGACATTTCCATGGTTAACATCAGCTTACTGCATTGCAGAGAAGTGATCTGAAATGCAGAATTGCATGTGCTTGGCTTTCATATACTTGATGGCTGTGTGCATGTGAGAGAGAGAAACTTCTAAGACTGAATGATAATTTAGGGTCTCATCTTCCAAGTGCCCAATATCTATCTCCTCTGTTAAAATTGCAGCACAACCTTCAACTTGCAGGTAAGTAGCAAAGTGCTCCATTTTTGCCTCTTTCCTTTTTATTGCCTAGCCATTAATTAATATGTGGCACTTGCAGCACTGTTGAAACATTATTTAATTTACATGGTTAAGTGAGGATTAATTATCCCCATTTTACGCATGGGGAGAGGCAGCCTCAGGTTAACTTCCCAATCACAACAGGATTAGAATTGCTCTTGTCTCACAGCCTCTTACTTCTTCCACTAAACTATTCTCCTTTTCTAGCTAAAGGATGCATAGAAACTTACATGCTTGCATTGCTAGAGGAGAACAGTTTGGTTTTTTTTTTCCTTGTCAAAAGATTTTGGTCTGTCAACATATATCTGCAAAAGCTGTTGTTAATAGACTGGATGCAACTACATGATTTCTGCCTCCTTGCACCTTGTCATTAAGGGAGGAAGAATTTTCCCTTCTCTAGCTCTTGAGAATTTTGAGTGATAACCTCATATAATTTGCATTTTGTCCAACAATGGCTTAAAACTATAGAGTACAGGGAAAGATTGCTCTTTCCTGGAGTGAATTCAGGGTCTGTGTATTGTGCTTCTGTCCCACACAAGATCAAATGAGTGAGATTAGAATTGTGCCTTTTTGTTTGACAGTGTACAGCACAGGTGCATTCTGCTGCTCCAAATCTGAACTTAGACATGAATGCACCAAACACACACAAGCAAGAAGCCTTTGCTGCATCCCAGTGGGTTGCACAGCAGTGGTCCAGACCTTCTGAACAGTTGTAGCAATGGAAGTTACCTGCTGAGCTGATTTAATGGGGCCTGGCAAAAAATAATGGGTAGGTTACTGATGATAACTAGAGGTGTGAGCCAAGATATGTGCACAGCCTTTGCTTTATGTGTCTTATACTTTTTGGCAAAAAGTAAATCTACCTCTTTTCAAGTCTCAGTGATGTCAGTAGGGTTACTGCTTTGCTGCTTGTTGTGGCTTTTTAATAACATCCTACCTTTCCTTGCCTGTGTTGTCAAAATGTTTTTCATTCTTAGTGTTGAATATGCTGGCAGTCTTCTGTTGGAGAGCCCAGCTATTCTTTCTTTGCAAGTACACTTTCATAGACCTGTGGGCCATTCAGTTGTGATCTTCTGAAGGATATCCTATTCTGTCATAAACACTTCTGTCTGCCAGCCATGATGCTAGGCTGCCATGATGCTGTTTTGAACTGACAGTTCAAACTTCAAAAACTTTCTTTATTAAACAATTTCAAACTGTTAGGGCATGAAAACAAGTCAGTCTATTGCACATCAGTTTTGCTGTGGTAATTACCGTGTATACTTGAGTTGTGGCACTGGTTAAACATGTTGGGTGTGAAATTTATGGTAATCCTTAGGGTAATATGTTTGCTTTAAAGTTGTGAAAGACTTTTACTGCATGTAGGTGACTTGCTCAACTCATGCATACGAACTTGTTAAACCAGAGTGGGTTGAACTTCTTACTTACATTTGCCAAAATTTCTTCCAAGGATTTTTTTCCATTTTGCTGTTGACTAGCCACTCTTCCAGCTGCCTCAGATAACTGTTAATCTTTTTCTCTCACCCACTTATCCCTGCTTTTCAGGCTAGGAAGAAATTCAAAGAATAGAAAACTGTGATATTCTGCCTGATTTTCTTGATGCCACTCAAGTGCAGCAGGAGTTACTAGTAAATTTTTAGCGATGGTACTTGTGTGGTGTATGTCAGTGTTCCTGATGGCTGAAGAAACAGGTAACCAGCACCAGCACCTTTTTCTTTGCAGTCCCTGACATTGCATCTGTAAAGCACACAAGAAGGAGTGATGGGAATGAGTTGCATTTTAGGTGGCATCTTATCCCTTGGAATAATTGTACACAGGGTGGTTCCTAGCAGTCAGCCCTCTTTTCATTTCGCTATGTTACCCTTCATGGCTGTGAAGGAATAGTCATTCTCTTCTGGGCATTTGCACTAGGTTTGGGTAGATCCAGCTCATTTTGTGTCCCATTCTCTTTGAAGCTTCTGAAAGCTGGCAGAGAGACACTGTTGCCCTCTTGATGATGACAGGGCTGGTCCAAAAGTCTTCATAAAAAAAATGTGTCATCTCATGTTTTATGAGGACAGTAAAAAAAAGGCAAAAAAAACTCCAAACGAAACTTTTTAATGTTAACTGCTTTGTGAAGGTAGCCTGTTTAGCATCAGTATGTGAACATTTAATGTATATTGCAGTAAAACACCACAAGCTTTCTACCTAATCACTTCAGTTATTATTTAAACACCCCTAAATTATGTATTTCACAAAGATTAAAAAAAAGATAAGGATGGTACAATTATTACAAAATGCTTCTGGTCTTGTGCCACGGATTATTTTGCACCTATTGAGTGCAGATAAGACTTTGTAACAGCTGAGAGCGAAACACAGCGTTCCCTGATCCTTTCCCACCTGTGCAGTGCCGTTGTCCCTGCGCACAGCCGCTGCAGAACGCGTGGCCTCTGGCGGCTTTTTTTCCTTGGAAAATACAGTACTGCGGGAATACACACTCTGGCCACGAGGTGGCGGCAAGGAAATAGGAATTGCCGCCCGAGACTTGGAATCGCCAGATGGTACCGGCACACGGAGATGGGGGGAAGGAATGCCACCCATCCTCTGTGCTTCGATCCTGGGATCTGAGACAGTCTGCTTCCTCAGTGAACGCCTCTGTGGGCTGCTTAGGTGGGTCTGAGGGGTGAGGCTGTGCTGGTACCAGTCACTCCTTTGGGCTCAGCACAAGACCTGCTGCTCCAGGCTGCCTCGTCAAAACCGCGTACGAGAAAGTTGGATGGTGCAGCTTTATAGACCTGTGCTGGTTAGTTTGGAGTAGGTGGTTTCCCTAAAGGCAGTTGAGCACACTTGTTATATTCCTGTCGACTTCCCAGCTCTCTGCGCTGCTGGCACTAGTGTTGGGCGAGGCAGGTGTTGTGTGTTTGAGAAATGGCCATCCTGACTTTGTTTTCAGCTGTGTGCACATGTTCTCAGATGTACAGTGGTGTTAGTTATTCTGGGCAAGGTGCATATGTATTTACTTTGCTAGTCTCTTGCAGAGTTTAGTACTAAATCCTTTCATGTCCTATTCATAGTCCTGCCAAGAGCCCAGTTTGTGTCCCTTGGGGAATGATTACTGCTTGTGTGCTCGGAGACTGGTGTATACCTTGGACTCTGGGCATCTGCTCCTTATACATGTTTGGCCTACTTCTGCTCCATGCAGAATGTTAACCAGTTGTCAGTGGGAAGAAAAATGAAATCTTGGACTGGCAGTGTAGCCCTTGAACTGCACCTTTTGTGCCTTCCTCTTTCATTTATACCAGAGCTGCCTTGCTTGCAATGACAGGGAGTAGCTGCTGTAATTTCCTTTTTCTTCTAAATATGTACCAGTCCTCTTGTCTTTTCTGGGCATTGCTGCATGCAGAGTTTGGAAGCTTTTGGAAGACAGGTCTGCAAGGGTTGTGTAGGATGGTTCAGCAGTTCTCTAGGAGCTGAATCCTTCTAGAATTCAAGGCTTTCTGCCTTCTAAAGCATACCAAGTATGCTAACTGATAGAAACTTTGGCTCACAATTATAGCTGTTCCTTTGTTTTGTTAGCATGTTAGAGCACTTTGAGGTCAGTGCATTGCTTCGGGCTTAGTGATGGAAAAAATGCACTAATCAATAGCAAGCCACCAACTTGTAGCTGGAAGTTAACTGTTTTATGCAAAGTAGTGCATTCCCTGACTTTGGTATAGGGCATAGTGTATGTTAGGAACAAGCAGATCACGAGGCTGAAATTATGAAATTTTTTTGTAATAAAGAAGGGAGTTCTGTTTGTATGAACTGCTTTTCTTTTTACAACTGCAGCCATTCTGTAGTTATATCCATTATGGATTGGGGCGGTCTGAGGTGTGTGATAAGCAGAGTTAACACTGCTGCTTATTGCTGTGTTTTAATAACTTCAGGCATGTGAAGAAGCAAGAATGCTGCACAACATGGCCAGCCTAATTCATGTAGAAAAGTACAGGATCTCTTCCATGTATTTCAGAAAACACATGTGTTCATTGCTGGGCTGTCCACATTGCATGTTAACATCTGAAGGGAGATAATCCATTTACTCTGTCGGAGTTTTGGGATGTTTATTTTCACACGTGTAGCAGCTGTGGCAGGGCAGAATGAATATTGATTTAGTTTAGGCAGCAAGAACCTTGTTGCATGAAGTGTATGATGCCTCTGGAGTGTCAGCAGGCACAAGCTGTTTCCCAGGTATCTGTTTTGTGTTAGGGATCTGCAAGTTCTGAATAAGCTGCTGCTGTCTTTGAAAGCAGGTTGTGAATGTCAGTTTTGCACTGCTCCATGCTATTTTAATGTTTATCCAGTAAACAGAGCTGGAACAAAATTTACACAAATTACTGGAACCTTGCTAAAATGACTTTGACTTTTAACCCAGAAATGCATATACAATGAATTGCTGGGAGTACTTTGGACAACTAGATGATATTTTTGGATATACTGAAAACAAACCAACTTGTGTCTAATTACTGGGATTATGATGGGCTATGATTTGAACTTGTGATGGAGCCAGGGATGCAAACAGGACTATGCTTGACAGAATGCCAAGAAGACAGTATTTTATGAAAAGGGAAACAGCCATGGCGTTCCACCAGCACATTTCTGGCTTCCTTTGCTTGTTTGTTGAATGGCACTTATGAAGACAACTTCTGTTACCACACAGTAGCAATTTTGAATTCCTTTCACTCATGAAGGCCTCTGAGTAGTGTTTCTCATTGATGTTAACAGTTTCTGAGCTATCCAGCAGATGTCTGGTTAAGGAAACAACAGACCTCTTTTCTGAGAAGGTGTATTGGGGTGTGAGCTGATGTCTGCAAGGAAACCCTCAGACAAAGCTGTGCTGGATTCCACAGGGAAAAGTTGGTGATGGGATGACTGATGGAACTGTAATTCTCTGATCTTAGGCTTCTGTGTTCCTATGATGTAGGATCATGTAGGTCCATTTGCTCTTGTAGTTTTATACTTCCACTGAGGCTGAAACCAGTCAAGGAAAAAAGTTCCTGTCCTGGTTCCTACCAAAGAACCTGAAAACAGTTTCTGTTTCTTGCTATTGGACTGTGAGAATGCTGTAAACAGTTTGGACAGAGCTTTCTGGACAATGATACAAAGTGCTTCCTCTCTCCTAGTGCT
The DNA here is from genome assembly GCF_963662255.1 of Cinclus cinclus. Taxonomy (NCBI): domain Eukaryota; kingdom Metazoa; phylum Chordata; class Aves; order Passeriformes; family Cinclidae; genus Cinclus; species Cinclus cinclus. Next base: position 90,728,407 of record NC_085048.1, read on the forward strand.
TCATACAACCTTGAAATCACAGCTGCTGTTTCAGAAGAAAAGTGTGTGACTGGACTTGTCTGTTGATAAGCAGCTGGATTAAGAATGGATGTTGGAAATACTGTGGTTGGTTAAAAAAAAAAAAAAAAAAAGAGTCAAATCTCACCATGCTGCCAGTGATGCTGAAACACATGCTGGTATGGACTACGAACTGTTCATTTTTGAAATGTGTTGTTTTCCAAACCCATCGCAGACCATACAAAGCTTCAGAGCAGATTAGTGCTGTAGAATCTTTCACTGTGCAGTAGATGCTGGATGGACTACCCTGAGTGATGTCATTCCCTATGTGAAAGTGTTGGATTTAGACACCTTGTTGTGGCAAAGCAGTAAAATACAGCATGTGCCAGGAAAGTATGGTTAATGTATATTGTTAATGCCAGAAGCTGGTTATTGTAAAAATGCAGACAGATTCAGCTATGTAGAGAAACACTCAAGGCAAAATTCCATTTAAACTGCAAGATTTCTCTGCACCAGGAGGCTGATAGAGGTCTGATGTTTAGTACATGCTGCAGAGCTTAGAGCCTTGCAATACTTGTGAAAGTGAAAGGTAGCAATACCTGCAAGCCAGTGTGTGGGATGTGATACAGAGATGACTCTGAATGTGGTTACTTATCATGTGGCTGTTAAAGAATTAATAAAGAAGTGACCAGGTGAGCCTTAGAAATCTCATTTTTCTTCCCTCTTGGGACACAGCTAGCTCCATTGACTTGGTTGTGTTCTGACCTTTCCAACATTTGAGTCTTTCCTCACAGCAGTTCCTTGCCAGGTTGCTGCCTGTGCCTGGCCTCTTTGACAGACATCTCTTCCAGCCTGCACTGCCTTTTATCTCAGCTGTTGTTAGCCACAACACTTAGCTGCAAAGTGCAAGAATCTTTTTTTGACTGTAGCTGTGTGGGGTTTCTGCCTCCCATCAGAAGACCCAGTAGGGCTGCCACACTTCTTGCAGCGTGCAGGGTAGACAGGGCAGACTGATCTAGGTTACAGTGCTGCTGCTGTCCGCAGGTGAGAAATTTGAAGTCTCTGGCTGCATAATTCAATGCCTCAGGCACTGTAGGTGAATTGAGGCAAATTACTAGCTGGAATAGAAAAATTGCATAGATACGTTTAAGGACATGATGCTGCATGATAATCAGTGCTCTGATTCTCTCCCAAACAGTTCTTGCATATACAGCTTCTCTCTTTTCACATCCTCCTTTTCTCTGTTCCTGTCCTCTTTCCCTCTTAACTGTTCCAGTATCTTAAAATTGCCTCTTTAGCTTCAGAGCTGTGTAGAAGGACTAGTATAGGTTTGATCTCTACAAGGCCTGCTGCTGGCTCTTCTGTTCTAGAGACTTTTGTGATTGCTTGGGGAAAAATAACATTTCCTGTAGTAGTATATAAAAGTACATGTGAATTGCATTTAATGCATAAATATGAGTAGTATTAGACTGTCAGGATGTATGAATCTCATAATTGGATTTTTTTAACATGCCTTTTTCTTTTTTTTTTCCCCTGCAGTACTTCAAACTGTTCTTACTTGAAGGGGTAGGTGTCTGTGTGCCTGGGTCTCCTCTGCTCTGAAGCAAGAGATGTTTGTGGATGCTAATTCTAATTTGGACTTGTCCCTTTAGTCCAGAGGGAGGAGTGCAGAGAACTTGGAAATTTCTTCTTTCCCATGGTGGTGGCCTGTATAACTTCTTTCCTTGCTCTTACTGTCAGTGTTCTTCCTGTGTTCCCATGGTGCTTGTGTTGGAGGACTTGCTGCTGCTGTCACCATTTTGTTCCCTCCTCTGTGGTAGAATTTCACTGCTTGTCCTTCTGTCTCGAAACACTTACAGGGTTTATTGTCTTCTGAAGTAGTTCAACGGAAGAAAGTTCAAGAATATTTATTATATTAAGTCTTATTTTGGTGAAATACCTTACACTGAGACTACAAGTACTAGCAGATAGATGGGAAGGCTTTCCTCCTTGAAATGCTGGGTGCTGTGACCATTCATTCTGTTTTTTTTCCTGGTAGTTGTACATGCACATGAAAAGCTACCACCACCTTGTGGATTTAACATAACAGTTTCTCTAGAAGCACATGTTTGTTGGTTAACACTTCTGGCAAGTTACATTTCTTATCTTCAGTGTTATTGACTCCTGCTTTACTGGTTGCTCAAACACATTTCACCCACACTGTTCTTCTGTGTAGTCTTAACTTTGGCAAATATGCCAACTTTTTTTTTTTTTTCCCCTAGAGAGATGTTTACCTAGACATTTTACATGACAGGTGTGTAGCCATAGGTTTTCTACAGGATGCAGAACTGGCAACTTCATAGGAAATGTAGGTCTCTGAGGGTCTCAGGCAACCTGCAGTGAAGATGATGTATGTAACATATGGACATAATAGTTACCAGGACACTGGAAAGTTGGAAGAATAATTTGTAGGCGTTCGCTCACTGTCATAAATTTGTGCTTTAGTGTGAAAGGTTTAACTTCTAAGGGGCTTTTCTTCTTGGTTGATAGAGTGCAGTACTGTCGTGAATCTTCAGTAGAAAGAATGGTTCTGATAATTGTGTTGCATCTTAACATTTTGAGAGAGCCGAAATTTAAGAAAAAAAAATGGAAAAAAGATCTCTTCAAGATGTTTTATAATAATGGGGTTAACCTTTGTCTTATTTTTTAATATTTACAGGTTTTTTTTCAGCTGCAGAATTTGATCAGCACCTCAAAGGAACTTGCCGTTAATACAATGTAAATCATACGAGAGCTGATGAGGTAGTGGTCTTATTTCACAATTCCAAACCCCCCACCTGCTGCTTAAATCTATAGCTCTTTCCTTGATGCAGCAGTATCTGTCTACCCCAGCACCTGCCACGTTTCACTTAAGTAATTGTTTGAAAATTAAAGGTTACCCACCCTCCTGTGAAAGTTGGTGGGGACTCGTTCCAAAATCAGCAGCTTTTCCCCTTCCTGAAATAAATTTTGGGGTTATAAAGCAGTGTCCAAAGTCATCACAAACCTGTGCTGGATTATGAGTCGCATTGTCACTTATGCTGTGCCTGAGCTTCTGTTTGGCTAATATGGACAAAGGAGTCTGCTTCACATGATGTAAGAAGTGTTTGCCCTAAGAAGAACAGAGGTCCTCTTGAACCAATTAGGCAAAAATAACAGCTGGGCTACCCACTAATAAGGAAGGTGCTGCTAAACCTCTTTTCATTGTGAGAAGAAATAAATCTTTTAAGGCTTACTCCCTTGCATTTTTATAGAGAGCAATTCTTTGAAAAATTCAGCAATCCAGCTGGGTGATATGTGCAGGAAGACTGTGAAGAAGATAAAGAAACTTTTAAAAATAAAAAATGGTATTATAGCTGTTAGATTTGGCAATTATAAATGTTTCATTGAAGATTTCAGTATTTAGAGAAAGTTTTACTGTTTGAATTGTTAAGAACATGGAGTTTGGGGCTGGCACAACAGGCAGTCTCGCACAAGTTCCTTGTAGCTTGTTCTGCAAGAGGATATTCCTTCCTGGAGCAAATCTCTTCTGATATCTTCTTTAAAGGAAAGCAGCCCACATATATTTTTAGTAAGTCTGAGAGAAAAGCAGGAAGAGGAGGTCACAGAGGATTGGGACAGATAGTAGTAACTTTATGGCCTTACTTGTTCTGTGAAAATATCCCCATCCTGGCCAAGCACCTACTCAGGTAGGGAGTGCACCTCTGTTGCCCTGACAGATTAACTCTTGCTGGGGAAAACCTCTTAACACCTTGAGGGAGATGATTTGGAACTTATCAGGCACAAAGAAAGGAAGGGATATATAAAATTCCTGGGTAGGTGCTACATGTTGTGATTTATTGATTATTTTGGGCATTTTTTTGGTGTATGTTAGTAGCAAGTGGCAACTAGAGCTATTTTTATCATCCAGAGAGAAACAGATCTTCATTATGACTTACTCCTGGATCTTTGGAGGGGAATAGTGACACACCAGAGCAAGTTTGAGAGCACTTCTATGCATCTGAGATGTATTCTCTTCATAGTACCCCAGATAATTTGAGGAAAAAGGACAAATTTTCATCCATGGATTTTACTGATGAAATTTTTCTTATTTGTCTAAGTTTGTTGAATATGTCCCCCTTTCAATAGCTCTTTTCTGTTACTGCTAAACATAAGTAATTTTCCTATATGGTAGAATGACATAGGATTGGATGTGTGAGTCAGCAGTTAACTGAGCTGAACACTTCAGCATTGAGTTAGCTGATCTCTCAAAGGTGTGTCCTCTTTTGAGGTACTGTGAAGTGTGAGTGAAGACTCTGAGCAGAAGACAAACAAGAATATTGCTGGTTTTCCAGATGCCACTGCTGTACATTGTGGAAAGGCTGCTTCTTTGTGTTTCTCATTCAAATCAGTGTACTATGGGCAAACAATCAGACAAGTTACAGAAGAGCTTGATGGCACAATTATTCTGATATTTGTGGTTTTCCTCTGTCAAACACTCAAAATAATTTGAATGTTGTTAGGAATATCCATCGTTGTAAATATATTGTAGCTGAGCTGTCTTTAGAAATATAAATTAAAGAACAAATTTTAAATCATTGGCTGATGTCCTAATGTCCTGGCTTACTGTTACTTTGGTCAGCGGGTGGCCTGGTCAGCCTTTCCAAAGCCAATTTTCATTTTAAGATATTTTTATTTCTTTGAAATAGGCAAAGCCTTTGGAAAATGAGGGAGCAGTCTCCTTGTGCTTGTGTGTGTGGATGAAGGCTTATATGTGCAACAAAGTAGCTGTAGAGTTTTTATATTCTGTTTGCAGTAATAGTAAACAGAGCATCTAAAATAACCACTTGCACATTGCAACAAACACATCATCATTTGCTTAAAAAGAGTTATAATTACAGTTGACGAAGCATGGACACCATAAAAAATGCATTAGTTTGGCTTGACACATTAATTACCTGTTTTTGCAGATGTTTTTATATATTGTTGTGTGAACAGTTTACAAAATAATTACAGGAAAGTCATATGGAAAATAAACTAAGTGGGTGGTTTCTTGCCTTAATATTTTCATTCATGTGAATCTATGTGAGGCACAGCTGCTCTGTAGCAAATGCAGAGGGAGAGAGAGATGGGGAATCTTGGGGGGTTTTTATTCTAAGGTCTCTATGATCAGCCTTGCTGCACTTTTATATCTTGCTTTAGCAGTGCAGTTTTTAAAAGTGTAAAATGACATTGCTGATTTAATCCCAGTGATCAGGAGGGGGAGAAGCTTTGATCCTGATCAGATGAAACATAAATCTTCTAGTATCTAGGAAAATAAATGAAAAATCAATATTATTTTAAGCAGGATGATCTTTTATGAGCAGTTGTAAAGATTCATCAAAGGCTTTGACACAGTTTAAACATTTCCTGTTTGCTGCCATTTAAAGAAAAATGCCTTTCAAGTTTAAATTGTAATTAGAGAGATAACTTTAGATTATCGTGGGCTAACCACAGAATGGAAATACGAGCTCAGTATGCTCACACAATATTTAAATAAAAAGTTCTTAACTAGGAATAAATGATTATTCCTAATTTATTATAAAATAAAATTGATGCTTTTGAAAATGCTCATTTTGCATAACTAAAACTAATACTTCATGGCAAAATGTAACATTGCATTAAAAAAAAATCTATGAAGTCTGAATCACAGCTTTGACATCTGTCAGATACAAGGATTTATTCTAGTACTGTGTTTTAGTGATTTATTTGGTTTTAAGTGAACAGTTCTATGACCTCGAATTTGGCATAAATGCTAAAGAGTATTTTTAGCTTAATGGGGTCTTTATTGTTACTCTCTGTGTTTGAGGCTTTTAAAGTAGCATTTATTTGTTTATTAAATTTATATCCTGTATTTATTTACAGATTTTTGTGAGATATTGGCTGTTTAAATGGGAATTTGTATTGCAATATAATTTTTTACATTTTCTTGGTTAAACTAATGCAAAAAATAAAAAAAAAAATCCTATTTCCATAAACCTAATTCTCAGTCATCCACCTGTTAAAGTATGCAGAGACTGAACTGTTAATGATCTTATCCATAAATATGATGAGAGAACTTGTTGAATGAATGTTATGTTGTGAATCCACACCCTTTTATATGGCTGAAGATTTTGATGAGGGGAACAGTTTGCAAAGGTTATTTAACAAATTACTTGGGAAGGAAAAGTAGAAGGGAAACTGAAATTAATGTCTTGTGAATGTAGGGAGAACAAAGACAGCTCGAAGGGGACATCCTAGCTGGTTTGCATTAATTACTGTGAAATTACTGAAGCATTGGAAAAAAGCAAGAAACATCCAGACTAAATACACATAACAATTAAGCAGCAAGCTTGACTTTTAGGATAGCCTTAGACACTAACCTAGCAGTTTTCTAGCAGCCTGCTTGAAGGCAATGCTGGCTGAAGGGTTTATTGTTGCTGTGCAGATGTCCTGTTTTCCCTGAGCGGCTGCTGCTTGGCGTGTCTGAGAGCAAGTGGGTGCTCACCAGTGTGAGCAGAGGAGGCTCAGTGGTGCTTTAACACTACCTGCAGAGATGAAAGCAGGAGTTGGTGGTGTTCTAGGAAATTGCAACACACGCTTATAAAAAAAAATACAGTCTATCTATTCTCTTTTGATAATGCCAACTTCAACTTCAAAGAGTTGAGTGATTTTTTTTTTTTTAATCCTAAATTGGAGTAAGACTGGCAGTCTTATCAAGGGAACTTTTTACCAAGATTTCCCTAGGTCTTTAGAATGAGAGAAATTACTGAGATATTGATAAATATCCATAATATTGTGTGCTGAAAGTACACTGAATTTCTGTCTGTCTCAAACCAAGCTTAGACAAAGGTTTTTGCAGAGCAGCCTTGTGTCTATATCCAAGGAGGGGACAATCACGTTTCCCTTATGCTGTGAGGTGGATAGTAAAATTTACAAGAGATCACTTACCCCAGAACTTGGAGTAGACCCAAAATCTCTTCTGCTTATTTTTGATGGAGTCTGGGTGTAATGGTTCTGTGTGTTTGAGTAGTCTCTAGTCATGATATGAAAGGAATGGGAGTCTCTATTTTAAAACAATCCACCTTGACCCCTACCTTTGATTCTGTCCTTGAAAATGTCACAATGTCTTACACTTTGCCACAATTGCCCCCTGAAAACCTCCCGCAGTAATTTCTGAATGCAAGCACTCACACAGTAAGTTCTCAGTCAGAAATTCCATAATAAGCTTGCCCTTTTTTATGAGACTTGTTCTTGATAACCTACAATAATCCTGTTCTTTTTTTTTAGTTACCAGTTACAAAGTTTCTGGTTGAACTCCTTCAAGGTTACACTCGGGTTCCTTTCATGGCCCGGTGATCAGTGTCTTACAAGAGTTCCAGTCTTCATTAATGTCTGTTATCTGCCGTTGGTTGGGGTTTGTGTATTTGTGTGTTTAATTTATTGCCTCTCGTGTTCCTTGCCTTGTCTTTCATGTGGAGTAGCTGTTGGGCAGATACCCTTGCAGTTCCTTGCCCTGTTTGAGCATCGGTTTGAGAGGTGCTGGCTTGCACCTGGCAGTGCAGAGCCCATCACAGTTAAGGCTTTGTTTCTGCAAGTCTTGGATGGCCTCAGTTAGGGCTGGGAAAGACTGTCAGGGCCATATCAAGTCTCTGCTGTCCTTCAGTCTTCTGGGACAGTTGTCTCTGTCTTTTATTCCAGAATAATAATCTCATTTCTCTGTTATAACAACTGTGTCTTACAGTCTCTTATCTGTGCTTGGCAGTTGGCTGGTTGGGTGTTGCCATCACAGGTTGAGTCTGTTACAGCAATATATCGCTCTTGATGTGAATGTCTAACCCAAACTGAAAGCTTCAGAGTGAATTCAGATTTTGTGTGGTATCATGTGGCTCTCACCAAGAGTTTGGGTAGATCAGAAATAATACAATGGTTGTTTAGCCATCTGAAAAGTGAAGTACTTGGTGCAAGTGCTTATTGCTTTCTTCCAGTGTTACCCCAAGACGTGAAGCAAGGAATGTCTGGCATTGAAAAGCTTAGACACTAAGGATTTCTTAGTGTCTCCCCAGTTGTCTTCTTGCTTTTAATAGCATTTCTAGACTTCAGGTATAATTAGGAGAGTCCATACTGGACACGTGAGGAAAAAATAGGTTTGTTGTTTTTGTTGTAAACATCTTATTCTGTCTTTCCTAATTGATTTTGCTTTTTGGAATACAGGGTTTGGATCAGTGGTTTGTTTCAGTTCTTGCTTATGTTACCATAGGAACATGTGCCAAATCGCAGAAATATTAGGAAAGGCTTTTTATTTACCTTAGTCTATAGCAAGGCTTAATTTGTTATTTTTGTAAAACTCTGAGGTCATAGTACTGGAGTTTTAGAAGATGCGTATCTTTAGGTTTGATTATTAATAACTCAAAGGAAGTCAAAAAGAATCGAAGCAATCATGTGCTTTGATTATTTAGCACCTCTCTCTTTATAGAAAACATAGCTTTTTTTTTCTCCATTCAGGTGAATCAAGTCCAACTCGTCGAGAAGCAGTGAAAAGGAAGACTGCAGAATATCTTATGCGTGCTGAAAAAATTTCCAGTCTCTACAATAAAACCTCTGAAGATGCATCTGTTTCTGTGGTAGGCTTTAATTGATTTTTTTCTGAATTAGTATTTTTCAGAATTTGGTATAATGAAGTAGCAAAGCATATTCAAAGTTAAGGTTCAAAAGCTGTCTAGAATTTCTCTTTTGAGAGGCCTGGGGAGTATTTTGATGTTGTGTTTCTGTTAAGTTGCCATTCTTTCTGATTCTTCATAATGTTACGAGGAGTGCTTGATTTAATGCAGCACTGCTTTTCACCTGCTTTCCTACTGCTTCTGGTTGAGGATGTAGAACATTTTCTATCATGCTGAAGACTCTAAAGGTAAAGCAAAAAACCACACTAGAATGTAGCATTTTGTTTGACTTTTCCATGAGAATGTTGGTCGATCCTGTAGGGAGTGAGAAACCTGTTGGTTTCTTTAGCCTGTCACATAGTGATGCATCACAAGTGAGTCAAGCACAGGGTAGAGGGGGATCAGATTAATTTTCCACAGAAAAAGTCCTTAGTAGAGCAGCAGTTCTTCCTGATCCTTTCAAATGTCTCTCTTAGATATGCTTATGGGATCAGCTCCTCCATGATCTTTTTAGAAGTTTCTTTGCTAATTTCCACTTTCTTGAGCAGAATACGCTTATCCGTGCTTGTACAAAAGACAAACAAAGCTTGTTCTAAGGTAACCTCAATAAATATCTTACTTGCCCTTCCTAAACAGCTCCTTTGGGATTTATCTGTTTCTACTTTAGACTTTTACTTCACAGTCATGTTAAACTGTGTTATTGTCAATGACTGCCCTATTGCAGTAAGTATAAAAGCTACAAACTTCCCACTCTCTAATATCAAGGGATAACAAAAGGGATAGAAGATTATTGCTTCTTACTTTGCACAGATCTAAAAATGCTTTAAGGAGACAACTGGTGCAAAAATTGGAAGCCTTCTAAAAGCTGTCTATCTAATAAGTAAATTTAAAAAGCAAAGACACTGATTTTTTTAAGGGTAGATTTTTTCATGTTGAGAGCCCACAAGTACAATTTTGAGGATGTTCCAAATGGGATATATTTTGTGAGGCTTGGAGTCTTGCTGTTGCTATGAACTGTACTTTGAACAATTTAATATTTTGGACAGATACGAACTCCTACTAGGTATTCTTTCTTTGGGTCAAACACCCCTGAAAATTGGGAAGAAGCTCTATTGAATGGAATCCTTAGTGTGTTTGGAAACTGAAGAGCAAGAGAAAAAAATCCACGAACAACCTATTTTTGCCTTTTTATAAGTTTAAAAACTAACTGTGGTTGGGAAGGAGGAAGAAATAGGTTGCATTTTTCTGTGTGAACTTGAGAGCTGAAGTATTTCCTCTTTTATGCTGTGCTGAATAAGACACATGCCTTCTTCGCAGATCCAAAGAAAAGCAGATTTAATTGGGATAAGACAAGAAAAAAAAAGCAGATAGAATAAAAAACCATTCTCCTTCTGTGTTGAAACTCAAAATTGACAAATTATGGCAAATCTTGTTTTGCACAAAGTGTTGCACCTGGCTGATTCTCCTGTTTACAAAAAGGAGCCATGCAGCCATGATTTAGCCTTGTTGTTGGTTTTTTTTTCCTCAAGTTTTTGCACGTGTTTTAATGTCTCTTATTTGCTTCTCTTCATAATGCATAAATTTTACTTCTACCTTAGAACTTTGGAATTTGCTGATATCGAGGGCAGATGGTGCTTATGGGTCTTGATGGTTGTGGTGAGGAACAGCTTGTCTCTTGTTCGTAGCTGAAAGTTACCTGGGAGAATGACTTAACTCCCAACATTATTGTGAGGGTAGTGATAGGGACCACAAAGAACTGGCATGCTCTGTGCTTTTGCTTAATGTCTTAAGGAAAATGAGCAATGTGACTGTTCCTGCATGTTGGTTGCTAAGCAGACCTGAATTCTTGCACCTTAGTTACTGCTTGTTATTTTTATCGCCCAAGATAGTTTATATTGGAGTTTGCATGAACTACCCATCCCATATGGACAGTGATAAATGCACTGAAATAATCTGAATCTATATACAGTGTAATTCTTGGGAAATGCCAGTGGCAACTTGCAGATACTTTGTGTCCTTCTGGACATCGGGTCCTGATGGGCAGGGTGAGTGCAGTACCTGGGCTCTGTTAGGACTGGCAGAGGGCAGTTTTCTTATGGAAAGCATGGTTCCATTCCCACGTGCAGACACTGTAATGGGCAGTGGGGGTGCTGAGACCATTTGCACCTTGGAGGAAGAGGTCTGGCTAGTAAGTGGGCATGGGCATTTAAAGGCAAAGTGCTCTTGTTCATGACCTGGTGTCACAGGGCAGAGCTGTTTTGTCACCCCTGTCTGCTCTAGGTGGCTTTGTGTTTCCTACTGTGCCCTTAAAAGGGGAGGTCATGGAATTTTACATGGAATTAAAATGCTTACACATGGAATTTTACTTTCCTCTCCTCCACCAGGTCAGAGAACTGTCCAGGAAGGGAAGGGAAGCTCAGAAGTGCAGGTTCAGTTATTGTCCTGCACTTCTCAGCCCGTCAGATCTCCCAAAGGCTTGGGATGCCAGCCATGTGCTGAGCCACCTGCAGCAGTCTCAAAAGGCTGTGCCTGCTAAATGTGCCCCAAGCTGAACACCAAGTGAAGGTGAAGCACAGAAGCTGACTTTTCTCTGGGGTCCCGGGGCAGGAGGAAGTGAGCCATTCTTTCATGGCTGGAAATGCCAGACCCTCGCCTCTTCCAAGACCAGATTTCCCTAAGGAGATAGAAGTCTGGCATTTGAGAGCTGAGTAGCAAAATTGGCTTTGATGTCTTGGAAAGGGAATGAAGAACATCTACTTTGTTACTTTTCAGCAGTGGAGCTCTCAAGGATAGCATCCGTAGCAACCACCCTGCTGCTTGCAAGTTCAAGTGGTGAAGAGAGGAACGCAAGAAGGTGGTGTTTGGAGAATCCTTCTCATTGTTAAAGGAAGGGTTTGGGTAGAGGGCTTAAAAGGAGCACAGCGAGCTGACACAGCTGTGACCTTGAGCTGGGAACTCATCTGAGTGTCTTGTAAATATTGAGAAAGGCCTTGCTGTCTGCCATAAGAGTAGGAGATATGGAGACAGCTTCTGGAGCTTTTAAACAAGCATGTGAACCTTCTGGAAAAACAAGCTGCAGCAAATGCTGTCCTTTTCTTCCTCCTTTGGTGCAGCACAGCAGCCTCGAGGACCGTCTCTTGGGCAAGTGCTGCAGAGTGCTGTGTGAGAGCAGCACTGGGTCATTTTGCAGATTCTCAAGCTGTGTTTTCACCTCTGCCCCTTTAAAAGTGGCATCCCTGGGGAGCCACCTCCAAGCCTGAGTGGGAGCTGCAGCAACAGCCCCTGAATCACACTGGTTTGACCATCAGAAAGCTGGAGTCTTGCATATCTGTCAGCTGCAAAGCCCAGCACAGCTGCTTGTACAGGCTGTGGGGCCATTTTAACTTTGGTAGTTTTTATAAAGCATATTTTTTTCCCTCTTTGAAATTAGTTCTGATTCTACTTATGCCTAACTTCATATATTCGGAGTTCGGGGTTTTTTGCGCCATTATGAAAGCTGTTGTCTTTTAAAATGTCAATTATTTTTCATTTTCAAAGCAATTTAGTAGCAAGAGGTACATGCAAACCTGATGCCCAAACAGAAGAACCAGTCTTTGTGTTTTCCGTAAGATATCTTCCTAAAATTCTCATTAAATGTGCATGAAAATTACATGAAGTATAAAGAAAATGCACTACTGTAGTTCTGTGAGAAATAAATTTAACATGAAAGAAGAGATTCAGTCTCAACTTCTAGGATCACATCCAAGGTGTGTCCCAGCTTCAGGAAAGGTTCATTCCCCAGCTGGTGCTCACTGAGGGCTTTCTGAAGCACATTGTGGTTCTGTCTGGTTCAGGTGCAGGCAGAAATCCAACCTGGTTTTCTCCTGGTGCAGAGGGAGGAAGGAGTCAGGGTGTCAGACCAGGAGAGCTGGAAGCCCTGTCACAACCATGAGGCAGATACCAGTGTATCTGCATCAAAACAAGGCATCTCCTTGCTGCCAGTGGAGATCTGGCTCTGCTACAGGTAGACAGTTATTGAAATCATCAAACTCAGACCTCTGAATGGCAAGGGAAGATTGCATTTTGATGTGCAGATCTGCGCTGGTGTTCATGAAAGTTCTCTTTTCTTATCCTGAAGACCTGTGGTCACTGATGTCAAAGGTGGCAGCATTTGCAGGTAAATTAGCAGAGCTTTCTGGGTGAAAGAATGAAGAGGGGAAAATAAAATATTTAGTTCGAGGGAAATCCAGGGCAAATAGCAGTTGTGCTGGGAAGGGTTTGAGAGACCAGTGCAAGGAGCATCACTGCTCGAGCACATGGATTGCTTTGAGCAACAAGGGAAGGAACTGGACTCCACCATTCCTCATGTTTCTCTGCATCCCAGGAAGGAAAGGGGTGCAAGGAGCCCCCACCACAGATGCTGGGGGTGCCCCCAGCCTGAGATGTACGCATGGTGTGATTTTTGGGGTTTCCCTGTGCGAGGCTAGGAGCTGGATCCTTGTGGGTTCCTTCTAACTCAGGATATTCTATGATTTCTCATCAAATGGTATTTGTGTCATTGGGACAGTGATAGGGGTAGTGCTCTTGCCTTAAATGAGGTTAGATTAAATGCCCTTTCTCTTACCTGACTGGTGTAGCACTCCTCTCTCTCCCTCTGCTCTTCTACCTGCTGGCAGTGGTGCCAAAGCTGAGGCAAGAGCTATTGCCATATTCCTTGTGTAGCTTGCAAAACCAGAGCTTTCCAAAGGCAAGCAGTGGGCACAGGCTGCTGGCTCCTTTCAGGAGCATCACAATCAGCATCAGCCTTTTCTAGTTGAAGTTTACACATGGTAACAGGTGATGGTGGGAGAGGAACTGGTGATGCCTATCCTAACTCTGGATAAATCCAGCTTTGCGGCTTAAAGTGTAGTCTGGAAGTAGAGAGGGCCTGACCACAGCAGAGAAGATCCTGGGATGCCTGAGCAGCATGCTGAGCATTTGGATAGGCTGCTGAAGGCCTTCTGCAGGCAGAGGTAGCCTGACACTTTGTTCAGAATGTTTGTCTCATTTCTAAAGGCAAATGAAATTTTGATTTGTTTTGTAATCCTCCTTCCTGTTTTTTTTTTCTTCTGTTTTTTTGATGAGAGTGAGGGTTTTTAGTTATTTTTCTTATTGCTGCTTAGATGCTGAGCTTGGATTTTTACTCTATTCAGAGGAGCAGGCTGTTTCATAGAGTGCTTAATTGCTGTAGTTTGGGGAATTGTTCTGGGAATTCAGAGTTTGCTTCCAGCCTGCTACACAACAGAATGTGATGCCTCCCCATCATTGGGCTCTTCTATTAGACTTTGAAACAGTGAAACCAAAGTACTGTAAAGAGCAAAACTGATAAAAATGGAGAGCCTGCTGGGAGCTGTGGATGTGTTTATAACTCCCTTTAAGGTAAGAAGTGACTGTGGAGCACACATATAAAAACCAGTGTGTATATACAATATTGCCGAGTGTACCTCCGCTGGTCACATTTTAGAGAAGGACCTAAAATATGTATACTGGGGTTTTTATTTTTTGCTCTTTGGACAGGATGGGTGCAGAAATCTGATTGTATAGCATTATGAGGTAACTGTTAACTTCTGTAGAGATGTATGAACTTAATTCATGGTTGAAATGTTATTCATAAGAGAAAATTTCAAAAGCATGATTATTGAGGAATGGTTATAAAATGTAATAGCAAGCAGATAGAAGTGAAAATCTTTTATAGTAGTCTAGAGGATTAGGCAATGTTCTCTTCCTTTAAATGTATTCCTTAGAATGCTTTTGAAATCTTGTCATGAATAAACTGTGTTAGCACAACTCTTTGTTTCAAAGCAACTATTTCATTATTGCAGAAAAATTGCACACTCTCAAAATACTTTCAACAGCTCACTGGAATGTGGAACCGAAATTAGGTTTGGAGAAAAAAGTTCATGTAGGGTTTTTTTATTCTTCTTCCTGTTAAAGCCTTTAGTTTTAGATTGTAGAATCTGGGCTGTTTCCTCTTAACTGCTGTTGGTATTCCTGCTTGGCAGGGTTTATGTGACAAAACAATTATCAGATCCATAAAAAAAAAAAAAAGAACATAACTAATAAACTCCTAAACACTGAGCCCAGAAAAGCACACTTTTCTCCAAGCTTTTTGAACATGTATTTATGGCCTTTTCTTTTGGATTTTGTGGGCAATCAGTACTTTAAACAGTACTGATTTTTAGGAAGGAGTTTGGAAGGAGAGGATGTTGTTGAGTGAATGGGCCCAGTTTTGTGGAAGGCTTTGAGGAGTTGCTTTGGTGTCTGAGGATAGCTCAGTAAGGATGCCTGGGGGGAAAAAATAGTGGGCCAGGAAATTGCTCTGCCTACTTCAGGATCTTGGAGTTTGTCATCACAAGGGAAAGATTTTTGATTTTTCCTGTTAGTTCAGCATTTCATACACAGCATATTTGCTTTCCAACCATTTTCCTTTGTGACACAGCTGTTAACTATTGCCTCAGAATGATGACCTTCCTCTTCCTTTGCACCTTTGTCTGCTAGAAATCTGCTTGGGGAGGCCAGGTTGTGCTTAAAATGAGTGCCATTCAGCAGCTCTGCAAATTAAGTTACCTTGTTTGTGAGGAAGAGATACAGGTCTGTGGTTCTCCTAGAAACTGCATGTTGAATTTTTGGAGGAAGAGCTAATAAATTCTCTCAGTTGGCAACTAGAAACTGCTGAAAATATTTGTTCGCATGCCAGAGGTACATGGGATGCTTAAAAGGTTGATCTTTGTCCCAAAAGACTTCCAGTTGAAATGTTGTTCCCCCTCTGACATGCAAGCTTTAAGTTTGCTCTGAGAAACTACAAAACATAGTATGGATAAACATCTATCTATGTTAGCATATTCTTGCTGTGGTGTTAATTTCTAGATTAATGATACATAGCTAGCTATTTCTTTCTAAGGCAGCTTTAGGAATCATTTCTGTTGTGCACCTTATTATTAAAAGGATTTCATAAAGCCCACCAGAGAGCAAGAGAACCCTGTTTATAATTCTGTATTTTATGTTCTTCAGACTTAAAAAGCCTCTAATTTGCTTTCTCCTCCTCAGTGATCTCTGAATTATTTTGAACCCAGAATACCTGTAAGCCTTTGATTGATTATTATTATGTGGTAAGAACTAAGTAATCAATTGCTGGGTTCCATTAAGCATAGAAAATATAAAAATTCATTGCTTTTTTCTTTTTTAAATTTTTGTTTTCAGTGTTATCTTGACTTTTATTTACTTGCAAGTTGTTTTTTTTCCCCCCACTAAGGACAAACAGAAAACTTCCCCTTTCATCTTCAGTCTCTCTGATTTATGATAAATTTAGTTTCCTTCGGCCTGGCATTTGCTTCAGCAGGCAGTCTTCCTTCAAGTACCACCCTGATTGATGTATAATCTTTGATATCTTCCATTAGCCTCCAGGATCACTAAGTTCAAGGCCCTCTTGGAACCTAAGGAGCCCTGCCGAGGAACTGAAGACCTTCAGAGTCCTTGGGGTGATTGACAAGGTAATTCTTCAGTGTCTCTTCAAGAATTCAGTCATAAATCGACTGCATGCTGACATTTTGTCTTTGAAGCTGTGGATCTTAAGGATATGAAACAAAAGGGGAAAATGACTCAAATGCATCTGCACTTTAAAATAACAAAAGTAGAAGAAAAAAAGGCTTTTATCTAAGCAATTCATGTAAGGTCATGCAAAATGTATTTGAGGTAAAGGATAAGGTACATGTTTGGTAGCATTCAGTAGGATGAGGCCTGTTTTTCAAAAATTAAATCATGGTTGCTGTTCTGGGGTAAGGACAAGGTGATGTGTTTTCAGCTGAACAGTCTGGTGGATACTGGAAATATAGAAGGGTAGAAATTCTTACTTTTGAACTCTTACTTGAAATGGGAACTGGGGACACACACGGCTGTTCTCCTTCCCTGAGAATTCAGAATTGAAATCCCTTGCCAAGATAGAGATTCAGCGATGAAGCCAAGCTTATTTTTGAGTCATGCAAATAATGTCCTCCAAAATCCCAGGATAATACCCGTCTGTAAACAGTAAAGGACCATACGGATTTCTTTGCTAGCCTAATTAAGAGACCAGAAGAATTGTTGGGTTGTTTTGATAATGCTGATTAGTTACCACCTTACCAAATACTTTTAAGATGATGCATTATTCAGCAGTGTGACAGTGGCTAATGCAGACTGTAACGGCTCGTTTCCTTTTTGCTGTGCCAAATCCCTTGTGCCTTTTGATAGTTCCTTATGTAGTCCCTGGTTTGTGCATGAGCTATTCGTGCATGGTCAATTTATGCATTTGTAGCGTGCCTCAAAAACCTGTGGCTCATCCTTTGAGGTCTGTATTTCTTGGTTTCTTTTTCTTGTTGGACTGAACCTAGCTATTGAGACTGGGTTTTTGTTTTTCTTTGCCCGTTTCATTGTAATTGTGTGCATAAGTTGATAACTTCTCCTTAGAGGGCTGTATACATTAGGTATTATGGTTGCTTTTATAGCACACAAGGTTTTCTAAGCTCTGACTTCATATTCATTGTATTTTCTTTCCTCAGTTGTAAGTACAGAATTTATCCTGTATGACCACCTATCTGTAGTACCTGTTAGTAGGTGCTAACTGAATTAGTAGCCACTAAATGGATGCAGTGTGCATGGATTTTATGAATTATTCTGACAGAGGGAACCTGCAGAAATGTTGGAAATGGATCAAGAAAGACTTTCTCAGTATCTCCATTCATGTGAACAGCTACTGGAAAAGATGCTTGATCAGAATGAAGCTTTTGCAGTCCTTGGTGGTACAAGATCTCCTTAACTCTCTCTGAGCAGTTTCAGTAAGTGTCCCAGGTGTGAGCTGAGCATGTCCAGATCTCAGAAGTGAAGCTGGGATAATCAGGGTTCTAATGATGACAAAGATACAAGATTCTCAGAGTTGGAGATGTATGCAAGGAGTAGCAGGCCTGTGTATACAGCTGGAAAGCTCCTGTGTAAACAGTATCATAGGGCTCAGAGTTCATGTTTAATTATTGTAGAATATGTGTAGAAAAGGGAG
Organism: Cinclus cinclus; assembly: GCF_963662255.1. Lineage (NCBI taxonomy): Eukaryota > Metazoa > Chordata > Aves > Passeriformes > Cinclidae > Cinclus > Cinclus cinclus. The sequence continues at coordinate 90,746,125 of NC_085048.1, forward strand.
CTGGATTCTTTCAGATGTCTTTGTACTCTGCTGTCCAGGTTCTCTTGTCACAATCTTAGCCTTACTCTGAGTACACTGCTTTTTAGCATATATTTCTAGGTGTTTGTGAAGTTGTGAGGCAAATGAAAACCTGCTCTAAGCCCAGAGAATATTTGATTTGGTTTTATAATGCATGCACAAAATGCATGTGAATATGAAACAAAAGTGTGCAGTTGTGTCTGTGGGATGGAGATGATGTCCCTGCCTTTGGTTGTAAGCACCACCTCCCTTCCTTCCTCACCATCACTGTCATTTCCCTCCTTGTCTGCTTCCATATGCCCTAAAGCTCACATCATGGAGAAATCCAATCAATGTGTAAGTATCCTTGCTGCAGCCGAGTAGATGACATAGCGTGCTTGTTCCTGAAAATGGATTTTGATTTTCAGGGCCAGCACTGAAGATGCTATGCTTTTGGGCACAAGGCTGTAACTGGTTCAGCACCATGCAGAGTTTTGCCTGAAAATAATCTACTCTAACCCTAAGGTAGCTGCTTTGGTTTCAGCAGAAAATGGGTGTGTGGGAGGTAATGAGCCACTGGCATTGTAACTGCTGGCTTGCCTAACCCTGTTCAAGACTGGCTTGAACACACTGACTAAAAAATGGTGTTGCTTGGTTTGCAACTTGTTCTCCCACTGCTGAAGCCCAGAGTGGTGTCTGCCTGCTACAGTGCTGCCTCGAGAAAACCAGCTGTTAACCTTCCCTCATTCAAATGCTGAAAGGTTCAGTGCTTTCCCTTAGAGTAATGTCACTCTTTGTTCTTCTTTTGAAGCCTCCTCAAGTGTTTTGAATTGGCTTCATTTTCACGGACAAAACGCTTGTTGCTACCTGAAACTCTGGGTTTTTCAAACTATTTTAGACTAGGCAGAATGATTAGATATTTAATTTTAGCCTAGTTTATTCCCAGTGTGCAAGCTTTCTTTCCCTGTCTGCCCTTTCACCTTCCTTGTCACCTCAATAATTTTTGTTGCGTTGACCCTTTTCTGCTAAATCTGAGACAGTTAGAGATCTTAGCATTACTAAACTCCTGAAATTTATTGTGAAAATTCAGGGAAGAATGCCCATATCTGCCCTGCCTCCCATCCTTCTGCTTTTGCTCTCATGCAAAGGCTGTAGTATAAATCTGACTATTTTAGCAGACCAAAGCAGACTTACATTTTTCTTGAGGAAACAATGCCTTTTTTTTTTTTTTTTAATTCTGCTGCTGCTGTGTTTGCTCACTTCATGGTGTCAAAAGTTAAAAGTTAATGAGGTGGTGCTTACAGGTATTTTATATGTTTAATATGTAAAGAGCCTGCCTGTGAGTAGGTTTCTGAAAATAGAGGTGTAATCTAATTGTAAAGGTGGCTTTTGTCCTGCAAACGTTGTGGAATATGAGGTGCAGCTGTTTAGGCAGCAAGGCTCTTATTAATGTTACCAGAGGTGCTGCATTGAAAACAAATACCTTAATATTGTAGCTGTTGTTATCACCAGCTATGAATGATCAATTATTTTATCAACTCATGTACCTTAAAGTAGAAAACTTCTCTTTTGGAATAGGAAGGAGTTTTGCTTTCAAAATTTGCCTAATTAAAAATCAAGGTTGCAGGTTCTGTGCTGAGTTTCTGCCCTAGGCAAATCTTTCCTTTGAAGCTACAACCGGCCCCTAAAGAAAGGACTTTGTTATGGTGCTGCTGGATACCTTCACAATGCTGTTTCAAACCCAATTTCTTATTCTTTAGAACCCTCTGTTATTTAGATTCATTCAATTTAAAGATTCATCTTGAAAGCAGAGTGCATTAAGTAATAACTATGCCTCTGTAACCAATGGCTGTCTTTTATGTCTCTTCTATCCCCTCCTCTGGTCCCCCATCAAGGCACACTGTCAGTACTGGCACTGGCTGTGTTCAGTTCTTCCACAGCTGTCCATGCATTTGAGCTTGTTGTTCAATACACTGTTTGTTAAGCTTTATTGTAAAACCTTATAAAATCACATACTCTCATCAGGGCCTTTTGGTAAAATTATTTTTGGAGTTTCTGAGATAGATAACATTCTTTAGAAAATGGAAGCAATTTTGTTAATTGTGAGTGTACGGGTTTTTTTATGTCTCCCATGCTGTCCTGAGAAGTCCTAACACTGATGGTTTTACATTTTGGTGAAGCAGTTTTAAAAATATGCAGGAGAACCAAATTAATATTATTAATTATTTATAAAGCATGATTATTACTTGTCTGCTTAATGAGTGAAAGTGCCAAAAAGCAGAAATATGTAGAATATATGTCAACTCCACATGCATAATCTCCATTATTGAGTTGAATTCAAACCAGGTTATGGCTAGTTGAAATTTAATTAGAGGGGTAGGAGGAATAAGCCCTTCTTATGGCACCATGTGTGTTGTTGTCATGAATAACAGACACAGATAACTATGTCCTGTTAGTGTTTGTCAGGAACTTAAAATATGCAGCCTTTTGTTGTGAGGTGAGATTAAAGACTGTTGCAGCTGTGAAATGAGTTGACCATAGCAGGTGTTTTCCTCTTCCCTGGCTCTCAGGTGTATGCTGTTGAGCATCTTCAGATCATCTGATGGATTGGAATGAGTGGGCTGTGTGTGCCTAAGAGGTGTGGGAGAAAGGGAGCTGGGATGTACATACAAACGGGGCATAATGGAAGATAGCAGTGGCAACATCATTGAAAAATCTGAAACTGAGCAATAATAGTAACTATTCATACAAATAAACTTTTAAGAGCTGGTTTTATGTTTTGATAACTTTTTCATTTCTTAAGTGGCTTGCCAAGCCCTACAAAATCAAACCAACTACAGAGTTATTGTCGAAACTGATTTCTTGGCTCTCTATCTTCCTTTTCCTGCTGCTGTGTGATTATTCCTAAGCAATTGTCAGGTTTCAAGCCCCAAGTAACAAAGCTCTCTCAACTTTAAAATACAGTCTATGTGCCAGCTAGAAAGAGTCCTGTCCCTTCTTCCCTGTCCCCAGACACCTGCCGCTTGTTTTCCTGACATCTCTCCGTTCACACAAATCTGAACATTTCTGAATGATTGTTCTTGGAACCCTTGGTTTTTCTGTAGCTTCTTTCTTATTTGTCTCACTAAAATTTCTTTTGACTTGAGTGAGATTTGGTAGAATAATGCAAATTTTGCACTTGCCTTTGGAAAAAAAAGAAATTATGTTGTTGAATGTGCTTCTGCAGGCTGTAATATATGTCTTCTGGCCTTCAGAAAGAGATAAATTATTGAGATATTTTCTTTTAAGCCAAAATTATTTAAGTTTGTCTTCCTAACTGTTACTAAGTTTCTTAGTAACATACATAATTTGTGCCAGGCAATTACTCTGGGATGCCAGTGGCATTTCATATTATAAAATGCTTTTGCTAGTAAAACCTGCCAGATATATTTTCTAGATTAATATTTCACCATTTGGTGAAATTTATTGGCTAGTTTTTAGTTTGCTTTAAGAAAATGGACTTTTCTCTCTGTTACCAACTCAAAGTATTTGAAAATCCAGATTTGAATATATGCTGCTTTCTTAGCATTTTCATTTTTTAAAGCTGCACCGTTTGTGTTATAAGTACACTATTATTCCAAGTCGTAGAATATACAGGCTGTAAGTTCCTTAGAATAATGGTTTGAAAGGAGGAATAATTGCAAACTGAAGATAATTCTTATTGCACAGGTACAAGGATAAGGAATAATCACATTTTTCATACATATTAGCCAAATGTAATCTCTTTCTGTAACGACAGAGGGAGACAAGTGAGAGTCCGGATGGTGTAATCTGAAAAGTGACAAGAATAAATCTATGTTAAGTAGATCTTTTAATCCTGGTAGCCTTGTGACAGCTGGCACAGTTGAGGAGAGCAGGAGGAATTGCACCCCTGCTCCTGCCCGTCAACACAGCTGTATTCTGAGAGCAGCACCCAGCTGAGCTCCAGCCCTGGCTGAGGTTTTCTTGCAGTCCCAAATACTAGTGCTGGGGATCAGGTGAACCACTCGTCTCCTTCCTTGTCATCTGTCACTACAGCATTTTCCAGCTGGTGGGGTAAACAGAAGAAAAAAAATCCTAGATGATCATCTGATACATATTCAAGTTTGTAGGACTTTAGCTGGAGTATCTATCCTGTGATGATGATACATTTGTTTAGCAGATGAGGACCAGTGTTAATAGGTGGCCCACTGGTGGCAACATTTACATGATGTGTTTTCAGTGTAAAGCAGCAATTTAAGAACAAAATGGAGCTGGTTTTAAAGTAATCCCTTAGCTGTGGTTTGTCTTGGAAACCTTTCTGCTTTCTTGTGCCGCAGTAAGAGACCTTATTCTGTTTTCTTTGATCAGGCACGAGCTATTTTTCACTTGTGTTTGTGAACTTAAAGCCACACTTTTGTAAGCAAATGTGTTGACACATTTGTTTTGATTACTGTTAAAAGCTGCTCCAGTAAATAAAAAGCACAGGTATATTCTGTGCTATGTCCCTGAAGAACAGAAACTAGGAAAAAAAATCTGTCTTGAGATGCTGGGCAGAGGAGAAGGGAGAGGAAAAAAACCCAAACAAACAAACCAGGAAAGGAAGGAGGACTGGGGAAGCAAATATCTGCAGCGTGACAGGATTTGTGTGTTAGTCTTAAAGCCACTAGCAGGAGAGCAGCACAGCTCAGAGCAGCCCTTACTTCTCCCAGTGCTGTCTCCTGTGACCTTGGCTGAGTGCTCAGTGGGGTGACTGCTGCTACACCACATTCTTTTTTCCTGGTGACTTGCCTGTTGCCTGCCCCTGGGTCTGTGCTCCCCCTTATGCTGACTTCTGCAGTATTCCTTCAGTCTCTTATCTCAGGGCTTTGATGCATATGTTCTGAAGGTGGCCACCGTGACTTTGGGTGGCAGCAGATGGTAAACCTTCAGGCTGCCACCGGCTATACTGGTGTTAAGTTGGAAACTTAACGTTTGATGAAGAATCAGTAGTGCATATGAAAGAGCTTTTACTGCAGAAATATCTTTTAATTAAAAAAAAATTAGCATACCGAAACATTTGCTAATTTCTGTGCATTTAAAGCATCTTAAAATTAACTGTTTTCTTAAAGCTAGACTATGGTTATTTTCCAAGCAGGTTTTTTTCTATTTTACTCCAATTAATTGTACCTACTATATTGAATTGAATGGAATTTATTTTCCTCTAAGCTGTTGCATACACTGTAAATCAAATCTAAGAAGCTAATTTTTTTAAGTAGCTGCTGTCAGCATCAGAATTAACTCTTGACTTAGGAAAGGAAAAATTTCACAAGTAAGAAATCATATTTGGCATCATGGAGGGGTATTGCTATCTGCACTTTACTGAGATGCTGTCATGCAGTGCTGCTACGTTCACTTGTTTTTTTGGGATGTTCCTGAAAGCTCCAGTGCTTGTACAAAATTAGAATGTCTGTGCTATTGAAGACACTTATTTGCATTAGATATTTATCTGTGGTAATTGCTATTTGTGTGTCAGTGGTTTTGGCCATGTTGAGGTTGTCATCAGTGCAAAAAATAGAGAAAGAAGGAGTAAGCAAGAGAACTGTAAGAGCCAGCATGATATGTGGACCTTGACTCTGTTCATTCTTTAGTACTGCAAATAGGATTTTGCCTTGTCTCCTTTGGTGTCACAGTCTAGTTGCTCAGTGCCCAGGAGTGCCCTGCTGTGCCACCTTCTCCCTCCTCTCTGAGACAGGATGCTGAACGTTTCAGCATTGTTAGGAGATGTTAAATATTACAACTTACATGGGGAAAGAGGTTCTCTCAGCTCTTGTGTGCTAGAAGCAGCCTAGGCTAATGCCAGCATCTCTGTGTGTTCTGCTCTGGAGAAGAGCAGAGTTATGTCTTAGGGAATGTTCTGCAGAATCCTTTTTTTGTCCCATTGTGCCTTTAGTGTGAGGACTTGACACTCTGCATTTTAAAAAGGAATCTTAGAATTACAAAACCACTTTTGCCAAGGAGAGAAGTGTGAAGGAATATAAACAGGAGGCTTAGTGCACTGCTGTCTCTAAGTTGGCTGTAAAACATGAGGTGAGAAGAGTAAATTGGCACCTGGGCCAGTTGTGCCCTTCTGCAGCAGTATTGTAATGCATCCAAGAGCTGCTGACCTTTCTCTGCTCTGGGTGAGTGATAAAATGTCAAGCAACTATACTTGTGACCCTCTCCTTCCTGGACTTATCTCTTCCCAGAATAGTTTTCTGATAGTAACTTACCCATTCATATTGTCCTTTAATTATTTGGGAGAATCTGGTTAAACCACACCTTTGTAATTAATGCATGCAGGCTTCTTTCCCTTGAGACAAATTTTTGATTTGGTGGGCCCACATAAAGTCTGCAGTCTGCCAGGACCAAATGGACCATCACTACATGAATTTCTGAAGTTACTTCCAAGGCTCTTCCTGGGCTTCTTGGAGTGTCTTTTGAAGTAAACAGTCTTGCCAAAGGTTGGTACTCAATCAGCAAAGAAATAATTGTCCCTAAAATGAAGTGGAGCTGTAAATGAGGTGTTAGTCACTCAGGAAGGTAAGATGCTTGATGGGAAGCAAAAAGAAAGGAGCTGTTTAGTTGGACTGGGTAGTCCATGTAGGTAGTTAACCTCAAAGGCACAGGGATATTAGTTGTTGTTATTGCAGGTGTGAAGTGTAGCTGCTGCTTTCATGTTGATGCTGCAGTGTAAGAGCAGATGAAGTTTCCCTCCAGGGACCCTGTAGCTGCCTGCATTATTGGCGTTAGTGGCCGTGGTTCTGTACCTCAACTTACGAGGGGTGAGGGCTCAGTAATCTCTTCTGTTGCACCATATGCTAATACAGTGCTGATAAGCAAGTGTGAAAAATGAAAGGGAGGAATACATTAATTGTATTTGTGCAATAAGGTATGCTATCAAAGATAATTATTTCATGACAGTTTTAGTTATAGCAGTTGTTTTATCATGGAATAAAAGATGGCTTTAGGAGCCTTTTATTGAAAAGACAATTGTATCAAATTAGTACCAAATTAGATTTTTGTCTTTATAAAGGTGAGCAAACCCATGAGCAGTTTTTAAATTGGTGTCTTCTACTCTACAAATGAACAAATCCTGTTTGAGGGTTAAAGAAGCTATTATTCTGTCCTTTATGCTGACAGCTTCATTACTGATTGGCCTACTGTTGGTATTAAAAAAATGTTTGGCTCCTTATGATCTTTGTGCATGCAACTATAATATTAATACAAACCACGGAACTGTTCATTAAGAAATGACTTTAAATGAGGTTGATGCTTGTAAATCTGGAGAGATACAGATGTTAAATGCTGCCATTCCTTTTCATATACAGCCGTATGGCTAATAATTTCCAAGTGGCTAAAGCTCTTGTTAGCAAGAGTGCTGGTGTGTTAAGAATGGCCCTATAAATAACTTTAAGAACTGAAGTTGAAGGTGCTTCTTTTAAAGACTATTGTTAACTAAACATTATTGCCAAACAGATGGAAAGCATTCACCAGCCTGATGTTTTGAGGTCTAATTATATTATCGCCAGTCCTGTACGGCTCAGTTGAAGAGGTGTATCCAGAGGCCAATTTATAATCATTTAGCCAACACCTGTTTGGGAGATATTGACAGTCAAAGGGCACATTTAAAAAAAAAATCACATATGTTCTCGTATTTATTGCCTCAATGTGAACAGTGTCTAGTTGCAAACAAACTTGGGAGAAGAGGAAGGAGAGTTATTGTAAACACATAGATGTTTCCAAACAGTTTTTATCTTCTTTTGGCACCTCTTGTAAAGTGGCTTTTATTTTGTCTCTCTTTCTGTTGATTTTCTTTGGTTGGTTGGTGTGGTTTGGGGTTTTTCTTTAATTTTTATTTTACACCTTTTGGTTAAGCAAGGGTAACAAAACCAGTTTTACAGTTGTTATTTGTTGAGTTGGTTTCCACTGTTTCTGGAAGCCCTATGTCAAAGGCCTAAAAAGTTGTTTGTTTGGCAGACTCAATAGTCTGAGAATATTTGCCTTTCCTCACTATGCCCTTGACATGGACATTGTGTGTCATTCCTTTGTCAAAAGCATCTCAGTAGCACCAACTTCTGTTGATTTTTTTTTTTTTCCCCCCCCAAAGATACAGAAAAGCTTTCAAAATTGTCTGGAACCCTAGTAAAAGAGGAGGTCTTTGAAATGGGGAAGAGTCTGTGGCTTCATTTATTTTGGTGAGACATGATGAGAGAGAAATGGTTAGAAAGGACTTCAGTTCTCCTTCTCATGTTTGAGATGTGATGGGGAGAGAAGTAGGTTTTGAATGCTGCCATCCAGAGTCTGCAGAGCATGGTTGCATTGCTGCCCCTTGCAGCAGGGAGCTAAGGGAGGCTGTGTGATGTTCTCCTTCTGACACCTGAGGTAGCCACGTTGTTCCTGACGTGTCATTCCTCTGCAAGAAGAAATCATCGTATTGGATGCAAGGTGATTTGATCTTCAGTGCACCTTGTCTGTTCACTTGGAGTTACTGCATCTTGTCTGTTAAACACAGTGTTAGGTAACCCTAGTGCTGGCATGTGAAAGAAGCCCTTGAGGAGTTTGATTTTGCAGCCTAAATATTTTGATATAACTGTATGTGAATATTTATACTGGAAGCTTACAAAGTCTGCTGTAAATAAACAATGAGGGCACACTCCTTTTCCTAGAGGAGGGTTGAGCTTGTGCTTGTGCTGTTCCTATGGCTGTCTTGCAGCTGGTGCTTTTCAGGCACATCTGTGTTCTTACAGTTTGGAAACACTTAATTCCTGAGCAGGGTGACTTGAAGGCAGAGGGTTCCAGCTTTCTAAAGATGCTGTTCCCTAAATGTATGTACGCGTGGTTTTTTTTGTTTGTTTTGTTTTCTTTTCCACACATAAACAAGTGGAGCTTCCTAAGAGTGTAGTTGCTTCTCTCATTGCTGTATTTAAAGTGCTTTCAGTAGAGGTGATGCACTGCTAAGAGAGATGCTCTTTGCAGCTGTAGGTGTTCTCTTTGCAGCAAAATCACCCACGCTTTTCTCTCTAAATAAATCCTCTCTTTCTTTTTTTTTTTGTTATCCTAATTTTAGAGATCTATATCCTCAGTCATTTCTTTGCTTAAAAAAAAAGACTGGTTTTCAAGTCTGAATGTTGCAGGGGTTTAATTTTTAAATTGATTTTATCACCTTTTTTTCATAAGACTATTCAACATTAGATTTAAGAACTATGTTTTGTTAGCTTACTCGTGTGAATCTGAAATAAATTCTGATTACTTTTTGCTTAGGTTTTGCTTGTAATGGACACTAGAACACAGCAGACTTTTATACTGAAGGTGAGTAAAATCTTGTGTTATTTGTTAATAATCTTCTATTACATGGCCTTCTAAATTATACCACCACACAAAGATTGATTTGTATGTAATTTACAGAGGTGTCCCTGGAATATATTGCTATTATGGTAATATATATTAAGTGCCCTGGAATTCTTTTTGTCAGTGTTGGGTTGCATTCCTTTCCTTTCTCTCTAACATCCCTAGTGCTCAGATTCTGGTTTAGTCACCTGAGATGCCTCTGGTTATTGAGGCCAGCACCTGTGCAGGCTTTGGTAAAGAATCACATTTTTAATGTGCTGCTTAAAACATCTATAAAGCCCTGGTGGCTCAGGACTTCTGACAAAGGTGAAAATTCTTAATCCAAGCATATCCACTGCACTTTGTGTTTGGTCTTCTTTAGATGAGGAATATCTTGCTGGCCAAAGTGGGTTCTGGATGAAATGTACAGCTGGTCTTCTTCAAATTTGTTTCCTTATGTTTTACATCAACAGTCTGAGATTACTGAGTTTAATGTACTAACCCATTACATTTATGAACAGTTATTTGGTCAGAATAAATTTTTTTGCATTACTCTCTAATGTTTCAGAAAGTGTTCAGATCAAGACTCCAATATACTTGGAGCATTTGTGATGCTGAGAATTGGTTTAGTTATGAGTATTGTTTTTGTGGCCATTTACTTCAGGCTCCCCTTGACATGAATTCCACTGCTAATGGCAGGGAGGGTGGAAAAAAAGCTGTGTCCCAAACACGAAGCTTTAATGCTTGTTAATGTTCTGTAACTTTGCTTCACATCTGACTTACAACCCATCTTAACTCTGTGCATTGGCCTTTGAAATTGTGAGGACTACAGCAAACCTGTTTGTTTCTCATAAAGGTTCATTTGTGAATATTGTATATTAGAACCTCGCATTATCTACTGGCAGATAGGGTAACATTGAATTTCCCATGTAACTGCCTATGTTTATCAATATTGTAATAGGTCACACTATTGACATAATTTTTTTTCTCTTTCTCTCTCCCCTCCCTTCTACCCTCCCACATCAATTTTTTCACTTCTGGCAACTTCATCCCTGCACTAACTCCCAAAAATCATTGCCTCTCAAGGAGACTAATCCTTTCCTTTTCTTTTTATTGAGGTGGTTGCTGTCTTTAGTAAAGTAAAATGGAAATGTGAGGATTACCTGTGAGGCTAAGGCATTCTTTTGTCTTTAAGACTTGAATTGAATTTTTTTAATAGTGTCTTTTGGTCACACGCAAAAATAAAATTTTTAGAAAAGGTCACGGGGAAATAACTGAGTGTCATCCTGATGACTTAGTTTGAGAGAGATTCTAATAAAAACATTGACCCATGTAATTGATTTTAATGGCAGCTTTGTGCCATCTTCTGTTCTCTGGAAGCGCGCCAGATGCCATCAGCACAGCCTCGGGGGACCGAGGGGCATAGAGCAGCAGATGAGTGGTTTCTCTGAAGCCCAGAGTAACTCGGATAGATTAGTTTGGTTGATAAACACAGAGCACAGCAGGCTCCAAAGGCAACTGAGGGTACAACTGACCTTTTTGTTCTCTGTCAGGGTCTAAGGAAAAGTAGTGAGTGCAGCAGGAGCAGAACGACCATCATCCCCCGCTGCGTGCCCAACATGGTGTGTCTGCACAAGTACATCATCTCCGAGGAGTCTGTCTTCCTTGTACTGCAGCATGCAGAAGGTTTGTCTCTCCTTTAAGCATATTGTTGAAAAGAGTCAAAGGTTTTCAGTTTTAATCAATGGTGCACTTCGTTGTCAAATTAATCTCTCATACATCCAGTTAAAAATATTCTTAGTGTGCCAGAGAGATGTCATGTAAGGCACCCCACTCTGTTCCTCTGTCCCTCCCCCTTTTCCCCTCTCATTCTGCCGTGGATCTGACTCCTGCTTCAAATGGCCTCAAATTCTGATGGGTTACTTGAATTGTAGCAGTATTGAAAGCTTCCAACTGATTGTTTTCTACAGGAGAGGGAGTGCTTTGACTGCAGCAACTGCCTGCATTATTTACAGTTATCTCTCAGACATAATATCTTTGGGTACTTTTGTAAACTTTGACTAGTAAATCTTTTTTAACATTGTCTAGTTAAAATGACAAGTATTTGCACAAGAATTTAATAGCTCTGCTAAAAACCACAAACATTTTTCTGTTGGTTAATATTGCACTGATCTGGCTTGTTAAGAAAATAGCTGGTGGCATCACACAGGAGTTCAAAGCAGAACCACAGAGTTGTGCCTTCAAACTATTTATAAAATTCCTGTTAAATGTACAGGGAACAGGTGGCACAAAATAATTACATTTTGATTTTTTTGTCTAACACCTGGATTTAAATATTCCCTAAATGTAATTACCCATATTTGTTTAGAATGAGTGCAGAATATAAATTTTGGGATTGTTAATAATTCTTTTTTTTAGGAAATGTTAATAACTCAGACAGAATGGATGATGCGAAGGATCTAAGCTGAGCGATAGAGAAGATAATTTCATTACATTGAATATTATTTCTTTTTTTCCTAATAACTTAGATTTTGGCTTTTTCATGAACAATTTATCATATGAGGCCAGTTAAAAAGTTAGCTTTGCAACAGGAATGAATATTTCTGCAATGTGTGACTTGGTTTTGCCATGAGCACTGATGCAGGAAGAAAAGCCTCACATTACAGTAGTGCCTGATGGTAGTCTTGGGAGTTTACAGTGCTGCTCTGTAAGTGCAACACTTTTTCTTGAGGTGTGTATCTAATAATACAAAAGATAATTGGGAGATTCTCACCTGAGCTGCAATTTCCACATAAGCTGTTGCATTCTATTCGGAGAAAAAGTATTTTAAAAAGCCCACAGTCAAAGAAACCCCAAATGTAACGAAGAACCCCACCCACAAGCCTTGTCAGATACCAGCTGCCCTTAAGGCTAGCATAATTACATAATTAAAAAAAGTCTTCCTAATATTTCTGCTCTTTCTGAAGTCCTGTAGTTTTGCTCTTCTCTTTAGCAAGAATGTTCTTCATTGAGACAGATGGAAGAGTGGGTGGAATGGTAGTAGAATTTCATGGGAGAAGTGTTCAGGTGTAACAACAAAAATTTTAAGGCCTGATGTGAGCAGTTGACAAAGACAATCTTCTGGAATTGTTAATTTTATTGTGATAGCAGTGAGAAAAATAGAGACATTGCATGATCATTTTCATGAACCTACTGTCTAGGCTCAGAATGTGCGAAGGGAGAGGAAGAATGATATATTCTTTTGTAAAGAAGGGTAGCTGGGGTACACAGTGATGAGTAAATTGCCTGTGAATGTATTCCGTAAGTGTATTGCAGGTATAGGGCCTGATCCCAAATCCCAAGCTGGGCAGTGGCCACTGCACCTCACCCTGCTATGAGACTGATGCTGGAAAGTGATTCAGGAGAAAGGCTTCTAACTCTGTGAATAAAAGATCAATAAAGATAGGGCTAAAGTTGTGCTGCACTATATGCAGACTAATCTTGCTCACCCCACTGATAGTGGTCTTGATCAGATCAGTCTTATGTTAGTAGTACTCATTCTTTAAATTAAAAGGATAATAGTACCAGGAATCCCTGTAGACAGACCTACCTTAAAACTTTGTCCATCTCAGACCAGGTATGAATAGAGATGGTGCTTATAGTTGATGTTGGGAAAGTATAAAAATTTCTAACACAATACTTTTTAAGTAATAGTCTCATGACTTATGAATGCTCTAAATATTCATATTCCAACTAATTCTATTCCAATAAGAAAAAAGATTGTGCTAGTTAAATTTGTAAGTAGTGCTGATTTATGATGTTAGGTATATTAGCTACACCATTGTGAGTTTGAAGGGTAAAATATTAATTTAAATGAGCAATGGCTTGTATTATAGCAAATTCAGAAGTTTTAATGTTTTGAATGGACAATATATGTTTGCTAAGATGCTCACTGTTTCCTGTTTCATAGTAGATTTTAACTGTATTATTAAGTGCAGCACTATTGGGTTATGTATGTAATTCTGCAGGCTTGACCACAGACTCAAGAGGAATACTTTGGTTGGTTGGTTGTTTTGGTAAATAATGATGGTGTAACATGCCTAGAATTGGTGAGAGAGGTCTTGGGTTCTCTTAGGGACTTTTCTCCTGGCCACAGTGAGAGGTTTCAAGGATGCATTAGAAGCACAAAAGTCCATAAAGTTGTCTTGCAGCTTTGTTAGAAAGGACTTGGCAAGTTCTAGTGTGGGAGAGAGCCAATCTGATGTTAATAAGGCCTCGCTTCTTCCTGGCACTACTTACTACAGAAATTTTAGAAACAGATGCTTCAAAAATAGGCTGGGGGGCTTCCATGGGACATCAAAGTTTAAGTGGCTGTTAGAAGCTGTCAAATCTCTTTAAGCATAAACAAGCTGGAGTTCCTATCAATCTGGAGAGCACTCAAGAAACTTCCTGCTGAAGAGGCTTGCTGCACGCAGCAATTGATCGACAACACCGCGGTAGCGCTCTGGCTCGCAAAGCTGGGGATTTGTTGTTAGGAGAGGAGATAATGCTAGCTGTAAATATTTGACAGCAATCAGAAAATGTAGGGAAGGTGATACGCTCCTTGGCAAGTGGCTTTTTCAGGAGGTTGCTTTGGAATAATAGCTTTTGCTCCAAGCGCATTGGGAAGTGGGAGCTTTGCCTAAACTAGCAAACTTTGCAGCAGAGATTCAGCAGCAGCACTGGAAATACAGGGCTGCAGATACAGGACTCTGGTGCTTGTAACTACTGTCATGTTGGAGATTAGGCAGGAGGTCAGCTTCCCATTCATGTGGAGCTGCAGCTCCACTGTGGCTGCTGTTGGGATGCTGTGGAATATTGTTGTTGTCCCATGGCATTGCCCCTGTGTCTGCTTTGCTTTTGGCCTAGGGGCTGTGCAAGGCTCATTTTTTGTAGCCATTGCATTAACATGGTGATGTTTACCAGTAGGCATGTCTCTGTTCCAAAGGAGGACAGCGATTCTTTGAAAACCATGGAATTCTTCCTTTTCCAGCTAAGAAGGCTGTTAATTCTCATGAGGTGCATGGTTTAGGATTGGAAGTCCTGGCCATACACAAATCCTTATGCAGTGATTTAGACAGCTGGGCCCGGTTTTGGAGAATAATTCAAGCATATGTCTTTCAATACTCAGTTTTTCTTCCCTGTCACATTACAGTTATTTGGAAGCCTGGGTTGTTCACTTTGACTTTGTCTGGGATTTTCTAAATACAGTAGGAAGTACTGCTGCATTCTTCGCTACGTTCCAGTTCTGCGAGAATTGCCGTATTTCATCCTTGGGAATAATCTCATGGGCCAAGTTAGCAAACGCTCTTGATTTATTGTGGAATATCCAGTCTTTCAGGACGTGAAGCTGAAATGGGAAGTGAGCACTGTGTGAGGAAAAATCCAACTGGCTGTGAATTTTTCTTCTCAGCTGGAACAAAAGCATGTTTAGGAAACTAAATTTGCTGATCTGGTAGGTTTCATTTTATCCTATCATATACGCTATATAGTCTCTGTATTTTCCTTCTGGTGTTCCTACATCAAGTGCTGTTAATAAAAAAGCTGCAGAAATGTTTGAAAGAATATAAAAGTTTCCTCGTCAGCTTCATCACTTGGTCACCTTATGCTGAATTTCCTGTTAATTATTTTGGACACAAGCTTTTGAGATTCTGCCTCTAGAAGCAGAGGTATAAGCTCCAGAATGCTGTAAATGTGGTTAAGTATGGCACTGCTAGTAAGAAATTGTTTATTGAATAACTGCAGAAGAATGTGGAACTTGATGATTTTCATGTGCTTATAAAACCAGAAAGATTGAACTAGGCTGGCTGTAGAATCAGTTCATGGTACAAGAAAACAAACTTAATAATTAGCTACATTAATAATATAGTTCTGAAATTGTATTAAACACTATTGAACTTTAGCTTAATACTGTAGCTTTTATAGTTATTTAGTCTGTTGGACTTTTTGACAGTGACTGAAGCTTACTTGTTTGGATTGATTTCTGTAATTTTAGTTTTTATAGATTCCTGATACTATATTAGCATGGCTTGCTAATGGGTTTTCTTGATCTTACACAACACACGGGGAGAGGGGGAAAGATTATTAGTATGTCATTCATAAAGGCATAATTACATACGCAGATACAAATATCACTTTTGTTTGACCCTAGATTGGACGTTTTCAGAAAGGAATAAAATTGTTGTTTTTCACTATAGAACCCAATTATTGCATGGCATTTATTTGCGTATTTCCACTTGACCAGGAGGCCAGTCTTGAAATATTTGTATGTTAACATATTGGGACATAATTTGTTTTTGTTTTGTTTTGTTTGCTTGTGTTTAACTCTTAAGTTGAAGTCGCAGTAAGTAGTCGTTTCCACTGTGGTTTTTAAATACAAGTAATTAATAATGAACAACTTTTTGAAAACCTAAGATAATGGATTTGCAAAAACAAATCAGTTGTTGCAGTTCTCCCTGTTTTCACAAGTGGACAGTGGTGAATTCCTGAACACTGTAAGAATAAAGAGGTTTTTTTTCCTGTCTCTTGCAGCTCTTATGTTTAGCGAACCTCTCAAATCTTCCAGTGATCTTTCTGTGGATTTTTGAAGTATTGAACCCAACAAGTCTGCTTTTCCTTCCTTAATCTTTCTTGGGCCTCCCTTCTTAAGCTGCAGTAGAAGCTCAAATCTAGTGGAGGCTGCAGGAAATCTTGCATGAAGGGAGGGAGCAGAAGACAGGAGTTTTCCTGAGAGCCGCTTGATGCAACAATAGGTGAAAAACTTAAGTTGTGCAAGGATAGTTCTGGAATTTTGCATATTGCTGGGCAGCCCAGCCCCTTCTCATCTTAGTGCAGGGGTACAAAACACTTGGGTCAGTGAGAGCTGTTCAGGTGTCCCATGTAAAAGCACACCTGATGTCCAGTAATGATGCAAGGAAAAAAGACAAAAAGATCACAGGAAGAAGGTTTTGAGCTTTCTGCCTCCCTGGGTCAAAGCTCAAGGCAGGCCTCTCTTAGAAAGACCTTTTCTTCCAACTTATTTCAGGGGAAACACTAATGGTACTCATACTTGCATTATAGCCATGCCTGGAGGCTGAAGTGGTGTTGTTACAGGAACTTCCCAAAGCTCCAAAAATCTTACGTGTGTCTTCATGGGTTGTGGTCTGTGAACACACTTTGACACCTGAGATTTGTGTTTTCATAAAAAATTTGTGAAGCACAAGTAGTAAACACTAGCAATATGTAGATGAAAATATTTAGCTTGTACTAATTAATTTTAATGCTGGTGGGATGGATATATATAATTTTTTTATATTAAATAATGTGTTTTATTAAATGCAGTAGGGGTGTGGTTCTGAAATTCGATTTTATTGTTTGGTATGAAATGGACATTAGTAATTTCATGCCTATTAAATAAACTGGGCAAAGTCATTTTGTTATAGTATTTGAAGTAATTTAATTTAAATTTTAAAGGAAAATAATAGTTATGGATGAAATTGTGAAAAAGAGGATCAACTCTTTCACACATAGGTAAAAATTATGTATGTTCTTGCTCTTTTTTCATTCTCTTTTCTGTTTATCTCCCTGCCATTTTATACCAAAAATATGAATAAATGTAGAATTATAACGTTAGAAAAAAAACCTACTCGTGATTATGGGATGGACAACTTTTATTTTCACCAAATCAGCTGAAGATCAGTAATCCTGTAGTGCTGTGCAAGCTGCAGGGCTCAGAGGGCAGGGTGCCTTTGCCCTGCCACGCTGCTGTGTGACCTGTTCTGTTTAAAGCTAGTGGCCTCACCTGAAGAGCCTGCATAGGCTCCCTGCTTCTCCCAGGGGTGAAATCCTGCTCGT
Source organism: Cinclus cinclus (assembly GCF_963662255.1). Taxonomy (NCBI): domain Eukaryota; kingdom Metazoa; phylum Chordata; class Aves; order Passeriformes; family Cinclidae; genus Cinclus; species Cinclus cinclus. Next base: position 90,763,318 of record NC_085048.1, read on the forward strand.
GGGACAGCTCTGGCAGGGACAGGGCCCTCGGTGTCACCAGCACAGGGGTCACCTGTGCCCAGGCAGGCTCAGAGTCAGTCACTGCCCTGCCTCGCTGGGCTGAGCGGCTGCTGCTCTGCACTCAGGGGCTGTGCCTGGCTGCTGTGGCAGGGCACACTTTGGGGGGTGCATGTTCTGAACCCACCTCTGGCTAAATTTTAAAGTGTTTATGCCATACAGTGGCTGGTATAGCAGTTCTTGTTTGTTTCTCTGTGAGCGTTGCGTCCCTTTGCTCCTGTTGGTTTACCTGACATCCTTTCTCATCATGTTCCAGAAGGTGGCAAGGGCCATCCTGACCTAATGCTAACTCTGTACTTATGGCAGAAACCATGTGGATTAACAGACCTGAATTTTCATTTTTACCATTGGACTCAAGCTAGAATTCCCTCTTAGTGTTTTTAATATACTTCCACCACAAGCAGTGATATATATTTTTTCCCCTTGAAAAAATGTCTTAGCCAGGGGCATAGAGGGCAGGAAAACTTCGCATTATATTATTCAAATTAATTTTTTAAAGTGTCAAGGTTTTTCTGTCTTTGATAAGTTTTATTTGAAATACCTGGGAGTACAGAAAATCTGGTCCTAGGCAATGATAAATAGTTTCTTCTTTTATTGTACTTTTTAAAGGAATTTTGCCTGATAAAGAGAGTGTTAAAAATGCCTCAAACTATTAAAGAATATGTTTTGGAAAAATATAAAACTCTATTTTATCCAAATAAGTAAAAAAAACCAACAAAACAAAACAAAAAAAAATTAAAAAAAAAAAAACAAAAAAAAAACCCTGCCAACTTTGCAGATGCCCAGTGGGATGGATACTTTTTTTTTTTCTTTGTTACAAAGATTTTGTTCAACTCCTGCATTTTCCAGAATTTCTGTACAGTCTTTTAAGTTGAAATGTCTTGACATTGCATTTCTCCCTAAGTTATCAAAGGAGACTTTCTAGCTTTAAGTAAAATTCTTTGGCACATATAAGAGGTACAGTAACTTACTGATTTATTTTGCTAAGATTACATTTTGAAATATATGAGCTTTTTTAATATGTGCAACATTTAGAAACATGAAGAGTCCTGGTTTGTATCTTTTAAATGTAACTTATTTTTGGAGATACAGCTTTCTTTGATGCTGTGAAGGAGATGTTTGCCTGTGTAACTTAAAGTACTGATAAATCTTTGTGTGGTGCAGCAAAGCATAAAAAGTTTTTTTTGAATTCTAAAGTTGATGGAAGAAATATATCAGTATTTTACTAAGACCCCCAGCTTTTTCAAAGACAGACCCTTAAAATATCCTGCTAATATGGTAATTTCCCTTACTGATCTTGCTGGTTAGTTTTCAGTCCATTTCCACTAATGTTGTTGATGAGTTTAGAGCTGTGATACAGAATTATTGACTGCAGTCAGAAGCAGTGACGGGCACTAAACAATTTGTTTTCCCTAGTTTTGCTTTTTTTGAGGCAGCAGGTGGAGAGTAGTGACCACTGTGCAACTTGAGACACACTCTGAAATGAGACTTTACTGAAGTTTAAAAACAAAAAAAGCAGCATCTTAGTCTCAGATGCAGCTCTTTAAATATTTATGTAATCATACAAATCTATGTGAAAAGCAAGTTGTGGTCCCTGTAATTATTTCCTGCTGAGGGAGTGGATCTTAATAACTCTGTGGACATAAGGGTAGTGTATAGTGACAGTGAGGGTATTTCCCCATTTCATAAAAAAAAAAAAATCTATTTTGAGTGAAATTAAGAGATCCCCTTCCTTTTTTATTTTTTTTTTTCAGGAGGGAAACTATGGTCTTATGTCAGTAAGTTCCTAAACAGAAGTCCTGAAGAGAGCTTTGAAATTCCTGAATCCAGAACATCCAGCTCAACTAAAATTTACCTGGAGCAACCAACACCTAGTCCTAAAGAAACTGGTAGCAGCACTGATTCCAGAGAAAGCTATGGGGAGAGCATGCTGAAGGTGGTCCCACTGAGGAGCAGTCTGACACCAAGCTCTCAGGATGACAGCAGCAACCAGGAAGATGGTCAGGAGAGTTCCAAGTGGATGGACTCGGCATCCAGCTCAGAAGAAGAGTGCACCACGAGTTATTTAACGTTGTGCAATGAATACGGACAGGAAAAAATTGACTCTGGCTCCCTAAATGAAGAACCAGTGGCTAAAGTAGAGGGTGAAGGGCTGCATAGCAAAGAGAGGAGTTCCTTGCAGAAGTGCAGTGACAGCTTCACCTCCCAGATTGCGCCTCAGGAACGAAAGCTGTTCATCGATGACGCCGAGTCGGAAATAGCCAGCCCTACTAGGATATTGGACTCATTAACGAGGTCTAAGAACAGCCCCATGGAGCTCTTCAGGATAGACAGCAAAGATAGCACTAGTGAGCTCCTGGGGCTTGAGTTTGGAGAAAAATTATATAACCTGAAATCAGAGCCTTTAAAGCCATTCTTTTCTGTCCCAGATCATGACAGAAGCTTGGATGCCCTGGAGAGCAAAATGGGTGTGAAAGCTCATGACACTGTGAGCAGGGGTTCAAATGACTCTGTGCCAGTTATCTCCTTTAAGGATGCTGCTTCTGATGATGTGAATAGCATTGATGAAGGAAGGCCTGATCTCCTCATAAATTTACCAGGCATGTCAGATGAAACAGAGGAACCAGCTGTGTCAAGGCCAACAAAGTTTACAAAATCTGATAGGGATATGTCAGAAGTAAAGTTGTTAGAAACACCCGATGTCTTGCAATTAAATAATTCTGCAGAGCTGTGCAAAGCATTTGATCAAGAGCCAAATCATGTGACACCAGAAGTGGGTGATCCTGCCCACTGGGAAGCAGATGAGCAAAGTGGTGTCGCTCAGGGAGCTCTTGGGACCCTCTTTACATCTGACCAAGAGGTTGGTGCTTCAGAAGACGGGGCTCTGTTCCAAGAGCTTGGGGCCTGCTCCTTAAACATGACGAGCAAAGAAGAAAGTTCATGTGTTTCCAACCCGCTCTCAGGTGCTCAAGAGGTTAGCTTGGACACAGACGTGCTAAGGAATGAAGGAGTGTCGCTGTTTTCCAATCAAACTGAAGACAGCGGGAAAGAGAAGGCAGACTCAGCTTTGTCGCCAGCAGCTGAAAGTGGAAAGACTGCACCAAAGAAGGAAGACAAAACAGCAGGAGCAGGGCAGAAGGAAATGCATCAAATTTTTCAGGACCTCGACAAAAGATTAACTCTAACCTCCAGGTTTAATATCCCAGAGGATTGCATTCAAAGATGGGCAGCTGAAATGGTGGTAGCCCTTGATGCTTTACATAGAGAAGGAATTGTGTGCCGCGATTTGAACCCAAACAACATCTTATTGAATGATAGAGGTCAGGAACTTTTGCAAATGCATTTCTTTTTATTCGCTGTTGCTTCCAATTAACTGAGTAGGCGTTTTATCTTGTAATTAGTATCTTCATTTCCTGTCTAGAGCTTCATTATCAGTGCAGCAAATTCACCCCCAGTAATAGCTTCTAGTACTTAATGATGCCATTATTCTTAATGATACTGTTTTTAGCTACAAAAGGAGTAATTACAGTTCACTTCTGCAGAAAATGGAAGGGAAAAATGTTTTGATTTCTCCTGTCGTTTTGTTTTTAGGACACATTCAGCTAACGTATTTTAGCAGGTGGAGGGAGGTTGAAGATTCCTGTGACAACGATGCCATAGAGAGAATGTACTGTGCCCCAGGTTAGAGCAATCACCTACAATGTTTCACTTGGAAAGTAGATTAGCAGCTTTCATTTTCTCATGTAGTCTCTGTAGCATACAGCTTGAGATCATGCAATATCTGAGTTTTCTTTGCTTCTTTTTCTTAATGTCTTAAAAAGCTACAGGGCTTGTAACTGCTTTATTGTTGAACTGTGGTGGTGTTTGTTATGTCATTTCCATAACGTGTATTTGTACTAAATGTCTTGTTTAAGCAAGTTAGGAATGTTCTGTTTGCCTCCAATTATTTCCTGTGTGTCAGTGCATCTTGGTAAATGAAAAGAGCAAATGAGACTGAAAAGGTGTCACTCAGACCCTTAAAAATACAAAATTTTATACATGCAAAGGACATGGGTGGTGGGGGAGAACCACAGAGGTTTGAAAAATACAACCCTATGAGGCTCAGAGATGCCTCTGACATTTTTGATGTGCTACAGTGGGCTTTGAAATAGTTTAGAGAGCTCTTTCCTTAGAACCACTTTCATCAATCATGAGGGTGATAAAATCAATATCTCTTGGGTTTTTATAGCAAGGATGGCACTTGAAACCGAGCCCTCCCTCTTTGCCTTTCTCGAATTTATTTTCTGCTAATATAGTGGTCTGTGATTTTCAGCAGTGACAGCCAAAAATCAGATGTTTCACGTACAGCTTCATATTTTAAAAATTTCATAGTTATAAAAGCTATGTTTAGAGTTGAAATTACTACGTTTTTATTCCTACTTTGAAATGCCAGCATAACTTTCTGAGTGCGTGGTCTGGCCAGGCCTTGCAACTTGGCATGCAGGTAGTCCTCAAGCTCAAGAGTCTGCAAATGTGCTTAGAAAAATTTAGAATAAGAGTTACCAGCCATGGAAGTTCTGAATTTAGTTTGGCATCAGGTGTTTCTTCTGTGTTTTTGCTCTGCAAGTGAAATGCAGCAAGGAGCTGCCTCTGTGAATAAAGGCGATAGGGTCTCAACAAACTTTGAATGCCAGCTGCTTGAGAAAAATTAGAAATGAAATCTTTGCTACGTAAGTCAAAAGGGCAGGTATTACAGAAAATAATTCTTTTCACCTATCAAAGTAAACCCAACACCTTAATTCTACCCTCATGCCACTTTTATTCAAGAACAAGATAATTGAGGAATCCCAGCAATTACTGTGTTCGTTAAATAGATGGTTTTCCTGGTTGCCAACATGTGTGGCAACCTGTTAGAGAGAGGTGTTTTCTGCCTCCCTAACCCAGCCTTGAACAAAGCGCTCTCCAGTTGTGTTCCAGCAAAGATGGACGTGCAGCCTTTTCCCACCCTGTCATCATTAATGAGCTGTGAAAGTCAAAGCTTAATTTTTCTGTACTTTAATGAGGATCCAAAGAGAGGCTTTTTTTGCCCCCTAAGCCCCAACCAGCCAACTCATGCAGTAATTAAGTGTTTAGGGAGCAGTTGAAATAATATTTAGAAGTCCCCGAATGCAAGAATAAAGTTTTCTGCACCATCATTATTTCCACCTCACAGCACAGGTGTGGTACCCATCCGGGCTTTTTTGCTCAAGTTGCCCTCCCCTCTCTGCCCTCTCTGCCCTACCCCAGGCTGCATTTGCTTTGTGTGTCTGCAACTGGTGAGCTGCAAGGTGAAGATTTGAAAATGCAAGTATTAGATGCATTCAAGGTGGATGAATTGGTACTGCTCCATGATTCTTGCCTTTCATACTTCTTGATCTTGATGTTATCTCTGTGAAGCATGCTTGTACTTTAGTGTAGCTGTTGCATGTTAATTTTTAGTAGGAGAGTAATACTTGATATAACTTAGCAGCACAAAATATATTTTGGAGTCCAGTGCTATTCTGTTATGAGGAATGATTCAGTAATGGTGTGTAGCTGAGTCCACAGCAGCTTTCTTGGGGCTACTGCTGCTTGTAAATGTTGCTTTAGAGCTTTTGACCAGAGTTAAAAAAATAATCATGTTAATAAGCTTTCTCTAGGTCCTACTGTTACCGGGGCTGGGGGGGGAGGCTTCATTTGGATGATAGTATTTTTTTCATTTTGGGGAGTGTACCATGTCCCTGGAACCCCTTTATCATGAAAGCATTGCTCCTCAAGCTGCTTCTTGAAATAAGGATTTTGAAATTATATTTGTGCTTCAGTTCAGTACACTAGGAACAAGTTTTTAGGTTTAAATATTAAGTTTCTTTTTAATAGAAGTGTGTCTCACAATTTGTTTTTTTTCTGCTGAGGGAAATGCTGTAGTTTTTTAGAGGTGAACAATTATATTCCCAAAACTTTATCAGGTCTTGTGATTTCTTACCATAATAAAACACAGTGTCTAAAATAAATGACTCAAAGTGAGTCTTTATCTTGTTTTGAATTTTCCTGGTGTTTTCAGGATTATGTGCTGTGTTGACCTGCCTCTGTGTAGTCAGCCTTCCTTCTCCTTTTTTCTCCTGGCTTGAAGGATGCAGTGAAACTTGACTTGTAAAAATTTTGTGTTTAGCTTGCTGTGTGTTTTTAACAGGGTTCAAGATAGAATAGATTTGCATATGATAACTTGTATACTACCTGATTTCAACAGTTTAGTCCACTCTTGCAATGTATACAGGAAGGGGAAGGTGGCTGTAAATAATCATTGCTTTTTAGGGTCTGCTGTTGGAGACCGAGACCAGATGATGAGTTTAGGGCTGCATTTCCTTTTTGGCATTGATTTTTTGAGGAGCAAATTTTGGAGGCACATGAAGGGGAGGGCGAATATGAAATGCAAACACATTGCAGGATGTCTTCAGTTTAAAATAGGTAGGAAATTGTATTGCAGAGTTACACGAACATTTTAAACATGTATTTGGAACAGTTGTGTCTTTTCAGTTCTCAAGGTTTCAGATGCTGCTTTTCTACACTGTAAGTTACAAAGTGATTTGCAGTGAAGTGCGTGAAGATGTATTTAAATCTTAAGTTGTTTTATTTGTTGAAGAAAAACATGAAGGCTAAATTCTACAAATTATATATTGAAAACAAATTGCTGGATGAGCTAGGGATAGTGCGGAAGCTTTTCAGAGCCAAGGGAGACTAGACTTCCACCTGCGTGGAACTTGCTTGCAGGATCTAGGATTTTGTGTTTAAGGCTTTCTGTGCACCAGAGCATAGCCTTGCATTAAGGTAAAGCAAGGCAGTGTCAATATAGCAACAGTGATGAGATCCCTGCCCTGGTGAAGTGCAGGGACTTGTTTAACTCCTGTTGCCCTACAAAAAGCGGAGAGGCAATTTGACTGCGTAAGTCAAAAAGACATTATGCAGTGCGTATATAAAATAACAACTGCAACTATTATAAATGCAGAAGTGTCAAAAAGACGAGGGAAGGGAATAGTTTAAAAAGCTGCATCCCACTCCCTGCGAGCAGTATAATCATGAGTTTGGTATGAAGTAGCAATTGTCATTTTGCATCGTGCCGAAGTTAGGAGCATCTGTTGCAGGAGCGGCACTTCCCCGCGGCCGACGGGAGGTGGCATTGTACCATTAATGGATGCTGCCGTCGCACTGGATGCCCCTAATTTGCTGAACTTCTCCTAAGAGCTGGAGACAGAAGATGCGGCTCGTTTGCAATGATTTGCACATCAAGAATTGTGCTCGCAAGCTCGCGGTGTGTTACGGTGCTGTTGAATCTGTTGGTATGGCTGGGTAACTCTTTACTGCTCTATAGTTCTGCTCAACTGAAAAAAGCAAAAGGTCCTGGACCGACTCTGGCACCAACAAAGCTGTCTGCAGATGCTTAAAAGTAGTGCCTGTGCTATACTTTGATTAATGGCCAAACTAAGTCTTTGCTGTCCACCTTTGATAAGTCAAATGTTGTTTCTCTAATTCACAAGGGAAACGTTGGATTATAAATCATGCCACATGAACGCAACACCACTTCAAGTAAAACTGTGGAGGGTTTGGCCAAGAATGACCTATTTGTTTTTAAAGAAGAAATTAAGCACCTGTAACTGAGAATTTCTGCTGTGTTAATATGGCTAAGGTGACTATTGTGAGGTTTATGTGTTTTGTTTCCTTTAACTTTCCTCCTTTTTATAGTAATTTTTATTTCTGAACATTTTAAAGTGTGCTGAGCAGCTGATGTCTGAATACAAAGTTACTAGCAGATCAGATGAGAATGATTCACTTCTGTTTAAACAGCCCTTTACTCTCCATTCCCCCTGAGAACTCTTATCACATATTTGTCCAAAAAATCCCCATAAAAACTAACAAAAGTCCCTTGCTTTATCCACCTGCCTGGTGGCTGATAATATCAGCCATGTATCTCTTTATCTCTTGGTTAATGTGCCTTGGTATTCTGAAGGGGGGAAAATTCCAGTAACAGATTCAATTTACATGGACAGAAACTTGAGCAAATGCCAGCCTAGCAGGGGGGCCATTATTCTGCTCTATAAATAAGTTTAAAAAAGAAACACACACACACAAACCTGTGAATCAACATGTTTTGGTCTAATTGAGAGAAAAGCAAGATAGATGAATTTTGAAATGCAAATTATCACCTTCTGTTATTTTAAGTATTGGTTTTGCCAACATTGTGATCTTAAAGAGTTGTTAACTTTTAAATGCAGTAAAAATTGTATTCCATTCTTGACAGTCACAATTTTTAAAATAAAATTGGTGACTTTTTTTTTTTAAATACCCTTCTCAGTATGCTTAATACCTGTGAGAAAGACAGAATTGTCTGCAGCCATTGCCTAGTCAAAGCTGTCTTCGGGTTAAACAGATTTAAGTTGAGGATTTTCTCATGAAGAGAAATCTTTAAGTTACTTCTTCAGTCAAACCTGGGAAGTGACATGTTATAGAAGCAACTTGCTGGTCTGACATCTTGTGTAAATATGATGTGTGAATGAGATGTTTTATTTACACTCCCTGAGTTCTTGTTCCAGCAGTGGGAATGCTTTCTGTTGCATCCCTGTAGTGTTTCTGGAGGACAGGGTTTCAGAACTGGACTGCCTTTAGAGTCTTTTTTCTTTCTTGTTTAAACAACAAGTTTTCAGACTGTGTGTACTAAAAACTGGAGATTTTCTGCTTGAGATCCTAAAGCCAAAGGGAGCTTAGCTTCATAGAAAATGTAAGTAGAAAACTGGCCATCAGTAATGCATCGTATTATTCTGATGCTTTCATAAGCTGTGTGCTATAATCAAGCCTTATTTACACAAACTAGCAATCACAGAAGCCTACACATAAATATATGGTAAATTTGGTTTTATGTAACCTGCTGTTACTTGTGCACAGTGCAAAACCTAAGCAAAAAGAAGGCTTCATGTGTAAAGGATTTTGTTCTGAAAAGAAAAAAATGACAAAAATGTTTCAATGTGCAACCTGATTTTTCTGCCTCCAAATGAAGATGCCACTTTTGCTCTTAAACAATTGAAAATACAGATGCAAAGTGCATCTGGTCACCTAAAATATATGGCATGAAAATAAAAATTGCTAGTTGATATTATTAGTCTGCATGCTATAATTTTTATTTACTGAATAAGGAAAAAGATTATTTGCCTCTGTTTACCAAATAAACATTCAATGCAGGAGAACTTGCATATTATTTGCGTATGTGTTTTTCAGTAGGAGTTTGCAGTCACTCATTAAATCTGCTGTTCTGTATTATAGTAATTTAATTTGAGTAGATTGTTTAAGAAGCAAAATAACTGTGGTAGATTAAAGTGCCATTGACCCTGAGAGGTGTCGAGGGGTGGGCTGGTCTCGTGCTTATAGTGTAAGACTGGACTTCCTGCTTTTTATCTCTGACTCTGTCCTAGATTTTTGTGTGACTGTAATGTCTCAGGATTATCCTAAAAAGAAAAGAAAAAGTCTGGATAGGTGAAGGAGCTTTGGATATTAAAATCAGAAGGATGGGCTGGCTTGATTTGAAAAGCCCTGGCAATAGGAAACAGGATCAAACATCAACATGAAAAATATGTGGCTGGTGTGATTAAGGTCTGGAGGTGCAGAAAAAGTATTGATTCCTGTGAAGCTGGGAGTCACAGTTTTAAAGCAATCATTTGGTGTGGGACAGCTCTCTGAGGACCCCAGATTGTCCCACAGAAAACAATGACAACTGACTGCTCCCAGAATAGCAGAATGTCATGAACTTGGAGTTGGTAATTGAAAGCATAGATTTGGGAAGAGCATCAGGTACTTCCTGAAAAAAATCTGATCTCAGGCTTGTTGTAAGTGTACTACGTGTTACAGGTGGAATATACGGTCTTGTGGTTTTTCTAAGACTGTAACTAGAATAAGGAGTAAGATGTACCCCAGCTGTGGATTTGTAAAAATCTGATGTTTTTGTCTGGCTGTCATAAAAGCCAGTTGTTAACTTCAGAAGAAACTGTACTTTACCTGTGTTTATTTATGCCTATTATTAGCAGTAGTGTTAATATTACAGATGAGACTAAACCTTGAAGATAGTACACAAGATGCCTTGTGAAAATAAATGGAGCTAGCTGTGAGGTTAATTTAATGTTTGCTTTGTTTTGATAACAGTACGGTAATAAAACTTTGTCCCTTTCATCACATGATTATTTTAGAGGAAGTTTTGATTCCATCTTGGGCTGCTAAAAGAAAGAAAGAAAGAGCGTGCAGTTCCCTCTATTATTTTTTTTTCTTCTTTTCTTTTCTTTTCTTTTTCTTTCTTTTTCTTTTCTTTTCTCTCCAGAGAGGAACATAGATGCTCATATGTTTTTGAATAACTTTTAAATCAAACTTCCTATTTTCATACTCCATTTGATCTTAGCAAATGTTCACTGGACTTGCCTCACTACTTTATTGTTTAAAGACCATGATAAACTTCTTATACTTAAATATAGATGGTTCAATACTGTGCTTTATAAATTGCTGAAGCATTTTAGGCAAAGCATTATGGCCAGATTGCTTGTGGGATGTTTTATTTAGTGACTGTATCTTACAGTATCTTGGCTGACTGAGTCTGATGAGAGTAAATTAGGTTGAAGTTATTTTAGTTGATTCTCTGCAAATGTTTCTTTACATATATAGGTATCAAAATATGATAAAATGGTAATCTTTTGAAATTAAGTGAGTGTAAGGTAAATAGAATTTCTGGAGTCTCTAATGGTTTTTCATGCAATGTTTATCTCAATGGCCACAGAAGGGGGAAATGTATTTCTTTTCAGGATGTTAAACAAGTCCAATTCCTCATGAACAGTTTCAGACACCTGATGGTTGTTCAGATGGGTCTCCTTATTTTCTTATCAGTGCAGAAATTATACTTGAGAGTAGGCTGTTTCTGCTTGGAGTGTGGGTAAGGGCTTCCTCCGGTTTTGAAATTCTTATCAATCTACCCTTCTTAATTCCAAGAAAATGTCTAAGTGCAAAGCCTTTCCTGACTCCTAGGTGTCTGGGGAGGCACTACATCCATCTAGAGTCAATTTTCCTGTGACTGGAGATGCTTTTTTTTTTTTTTTTTTGTAATATTACAGTTTTTCCTGCAAAATTTTTGCAGAGTTTTTGTTCTTGGTGATTCACAAACCATCTGGCCTGAGTTGCATAGTGAATGTGTAAGGCCTCCTGTAAGCGTGGCTTCTTCCATGTTAACTATTGTTTGCATGTGCTGGTCATGAGGCATTATTGTCAACCCTGGAGGAAACTGGTTTTGGAAGAAAATGTGGCAGGTGTGGTAGTAAAAGCCTTTGAAATCCTTCAGCAGGAAGGGCATATATTTCAAGTTAAGGTGCCATGTAAAGAATGAGAAATTAAGCCTTGGTTTGCAATCGATAGCTTTATTGAGAATGTGTGTTCAGGAGAGGGGAAGTTCTGCTTTTTCTTTGGAACTGGCACTTCTGTGTAAAATACAGAATGTTGTCAGCTATGTCTCTCTTATCAGGAAGTAAGGTATTGCTGTGTGTAATGCAAATATTGAGATAAGTATGGAAACCATAAAGAAATGGCCTTTCAGTTGAGACCAGCTGCTCTGGAAGGAGGGCAGTCCAGGGTAGTGAAGGTGTTTACCCACACCATCTGTCTCTGTCTAAACCTGATAGCATTTTACAAATCTCCTTCCCTTCAGTTATCCCAGCGGCTGCTGTTGGAATTGCTTTGTGCAGGAATTTAGCGCTGCTGTTGTCTTCTGGTGCTTGGTGCTGGATGTCATGGCCATGCTTTGGGAAGGGAGAAAGAGGAAAGCTCTCTCTTAAATGAAATTGCAGTAAAGTTGGAAGAGCTATTGACTTTTTTTCACCCTACTTTATTATTTCTCTGATTTTCTATTTGAGGATGATGTGAATGTTTTTTTTCTGCAAATGTTGTTCTGCCAGTCCTAGAAGTACCGGCACCGTGTATATGTGTACACATGTTTATTTTTGTACAAATCCGGGTAAGGTCCTTGATTTCAAGGTTCATGAAGGAAAGATTTGGCACAAATATCCCCATGTTATTCACTTAAGCTTATGTGTCACTGCCATTTATTGTCTAAATTACTTTGCTGATGGATTGAGATGAAAATGTTTTCTTAGTGAAGGCAGATATTGTAGTTCAGATTTATTGCAATATTGAAGCTTTAAAAAGAGCATATGCCCTGTGTGGTATATTACATTAGCCAGCTACTCTGTGTCCCTCAAAAGCACTTCATAATCTACAGTTTCTAAATTTTATCATGATGTTTAGTCAAGATAAAATGCAGTAATATTGATGTGGTATCCTGGACTTATTATGATCAGTATTGCATCAGAAGTCATGTGACCTGTTTGAAGTAAGAAAATGTAAACAACACGTTTATTTGTAGCATACAGTAATTTTTAATTTTTTTTTTTAAGGAAAATATTTATTTTAACCTGAAATAAGGAAACTTTGGGACCTAGGGAAAGCAGCGGGTAGGTAGACATTGCATAATAGGAAAAAAGTTGAGCTAAAATTTAGTTTCTGTCAAAAAGGGGACTCAGGTGTTGCCCTCAGCTGAGTTTTCCATTTTCTGTTCTGTGTTGGTTCAGATGACTTGTCATGCAGCTTCTGCTTGTGTATGAGAACCCAGGCAGAGCCCTTCAGCCCTGGGAGAAATCTGTGTTACTTGCCTGTTCTTAATTAATTCCACTTGTGTCATTTTGGTTATAGCCAAAAGTCGATGGAAGAGTTCAGTGCTGCCTTGTCAGAGAACTGCAGTGACATTTGTTTTGCCTTGGCATATATTGAAAATGTTCTTCCAATTGAAAATGTGGGCTTGGATTTTGAGGAAGTGGACTGTGGTTTGCTTTTTGACTCTTATTCTGTATATGTCCATTTTCTTCATCAGTGCTACTTACACCAAAACTGAGGTGGTTTTTCTTTTTTTTTTCTTGTTTTTTTCTTTTTTTTTTTAGAATTTCTTTTCCCTGTGCTCTAAGCGATACATTTTTTCACATTTAGGTTTTTTTTTTTTTTTCTGTAGGGCTGTAACTCATAGGGCCCATTCCCACTGAATGCCTTTGGGAAAAATGGACTATTTCCTTCTGTGGCATTATTCTAAAATTTAAGGTGTGTCAATATGGGATAATTAATGGAACTGAGAATGTGGTAGTCAATCTTACTAATTCTTGGCTTTGCTGTCCTTATTCTGTAATAAGTGTCTAATTTAATTTAAAAATAAAAATCTTCACTTGTTGGGAAGAAAGATCCCTTGAACTGAAAAGGCGTTTCCATTTAGTAGGATTCACTGAGAAATGCTGTGAAAACCTTTCAGCAGCTGGTTCGTGTGGAAAGGCCCAACTTTGGGGGTTTTATGATTTTCTTTTTTTTAAAGAGTAGTTGCCTAGGTCTGCCTTTCTGAAGGGCTTTAAAATTAAATTGCAAGAAGAGATGTTGATTGTTACACAAATTCTCTCAATTTACTGTAATTTCAGCTTCATCCAGGTGCTCGCATAGGATCTTAAAGCATTCTAAAAATGCATGTAACTATCCGGATACAGTTCCTCATGTGGTTGCTGTTACATCTTTATAAAAGTTTCTTGGTACTGGTAGGAATATTCATGTGTAAGGAGTGGAATAAATTCTGATGTGTGGCACCCTTGTAGTGATGCATCGGTCATTCCAAGGCCATTACGTGGAGTAAACTTTTCAATGTGAGGGACGTGCTAGCTCAAGAAACAACATCTGAGCCATCCTTCCTTGTTGCTCTTGCAACAGCAGCCTGAGCTGAGTTCTGTGAGGTACTGAACCTCTTCCAGCTTGTGTGTCAGCTGCCTGAAGGGCAGCCCTCTGCACATCCCTGAGCTCAGCGTGGCTGTGCTTCCCTGCCTCTGGGGAGCTCTGGGGTGACGCCTCCCTCTCCCTGACCCTGGGCTGCGACTCATCTGGAGCTCTCCTTGGCCATGATCATGCTAAGCTCCATGAAATGATGAGCAGGATTTTTCTGCCCATGCTGCACTGCTTTTCACAGCAACAGCTATGTGACTGTATGCTAATTGTTGTCCTCTGCTGGGAAGCTGGTGTGGCTTTTGCCACCAAAGCTATTTTAATTCAGCTTCTGCATTTTTTTGACAGTCAAAATGAAGATTTCATCTTTGTTGCAATCTGTTTTTCTGCTTGTTTTAGAGCAGACAGCGTGGTGTGTCTGTATTTAATATTTTTTTGTTGTTTAAAGCCTGAGTCAGTGAAGGCCAAGTTTTCTGCATGCATCATGCTACTGAATAGGTGTGTGTGTATGGCCAGGGACTGTCACCCCCATGTCCCCTCCCTGCTGTCCCTTGTGCCTGTGCAGGTATAGCAGTGTTGGGTTGGATGCAGGGGGAAACAGCTTTTCATGCCAATGTACAGTTTGGGCTGGGCTGTAGCAGTCCACAGTTACTGGCTCTGGTTATGCTGTGGAAAGTAGATTTGATATCTCTCTATGAGACCATTGTGAAAAGCCTCCCATAGTGATCCCAGTAAAGGGCATGGGTTAACTATGAGGCAAATCCTGTCCTCTAAGACAAAACTGAGGCATGCAATAGATAACTGTGCCCTCCCTTGTGCTGCTTTTCTGGGTGTTTTAGGACTCTGATCTGTCCAGCTCTTCTGGCCAGGGTAAATTCTCTAAATATGCTTTGCTTTACTGTCTGTCATTGTCCACTTTTGTCAGAATAGAAAAATCATAACTGTAATGCCTACAAGTCTCGAAAGTGCCTATGTGTGCATGGAAAAGACAAATTATGCATGAAATGTATGGTGTTGCTGTGCTTGAACAATGCAATCTGTAGGTGGCTAAAGGGCTAACTAAATTGCAGGCATAATGAAAGCTCTGTGGTATTTAGTATACGTTCTGTCAGCATTAAACAGTCACCTTGTAAATATATGTTAATTTTGAAGGTGTAACTGACCTTTTTAATATTAATTGAAATGTCTCATGTTTAGAGGTTGGTGCTATCCTAGAAGAGACAGAAGCCTGTGACTGGTGGAGCCTGGGTGCCATTCTTTTTGAACTCCTCACTGGGAAGGTAGGGCTGGGGGCAAGTGACTTGATAAAAGTGACTTCTTGGCCAGTAGTTTCTCACCAGTGGTGTGCCCATGTGTGATTCCCTTGGTTGTGTTTCTCAGGTGAGCTTTGCCAACCTGAGCACTCTCAGTTTGCTTTGTCTGCATGGGCCCAGAGAAGCAAAACATGCTCAGCCTTCAGCAGAACAACTTAATGGAATTGTACCAAACTAAGAGCTGAAAATAAAATAACCGAAATTATGCTGCTCTCTTAGCTACAGTGAAACCCAAGTTCTCTCGTACGTGTACAAAACTTTTGCCCTAATACTTCAAGTGTTATTTCCGGAGACTGTATAGAAGCCATATATTGCTGTTACACTTTAGTTCAGTATTTTGAGACAAGGAGTGCTTGGCCAAACTGGCGATTGGTTAACAGCTCTGCACGAAGAAAGCAAAATCCACCAAATTCCCAGGTGGGAATTTGCTCTTCAAATTTGAGTAATAGAACAGAAGTTTTACAGATGTAAATATTCTAAAGCTGTATCTCAGGGAGCTCATCAGCACCTGTTGACATTCCTCCCAGAACCAGTACTTCATACTAGGAAGCACTGAATTTCGGCTTTGTGTGTTAAATTTGCATGGATATGAGGAGATAATCCAACACTGCAATTTTGAAATTAATAAATATGCCTTCCGGCTTTGATTTATTTTTTACCTTTTTTCCTTTTCTCCTCCAGTCTCTGGTTGAGTGCCATCCATCAGGAATAAACACTCACACTTCTTTGAGTATACCAGACCATGTGTCAAAGGAGGCCAGATCACTGATTCAACAGGTAGGTGAGGGGAGAATTTGTTTTCTCTTTGTGCATGTGTGGATGGGACAAATACTTACCTACCTAATTTGTTCTGGTGAAGTAAATGTAAAGCCAGAAAGCTGCTGATAGGAACGTGGATGGCTCGTTTGTCAGCACTGATTCATTTTGCCCAGTTGTCTTGTTGCATTTGCAAACTTTGACTTCTGCTGCAGGCTGGGTCTGTAGAAAACTCTAGTGCTTTGCCATTTCTTCAAAGAACAAGTTTGGCAAATGCTTTGGAAACACCTGCTGGTGACGCATGAACACTTTAGGAATTCTGCCCTAAATGTTCGTGGAAACATTTGTAATGAACTAAAGTAAAAAAGGCTGATGCCAATTCAGCAAGATAGCTCAAAGTACTGTGAAACCTGTAGCACACTGATTAGAAGTTATGACCTTGCTGGGTTGAAAGTCGGTAGCTCTCCTCCAGGAAACCTTCTGGATGCCATTTGTTAAGAAAAGTACTTTCAAAGGTGAATCCAATGACTTTTGTAGTCAGAAGGTAAGTGGTATGTTAGAAAAAAGGCAAAATTGTACAATATAGACAGACTTCCAGACTGATACACCATTTTTAAAGTAATGGGAATGGTACTTAAGCTGGTTTTAGTTTACTCTTAGCTTTAGGTAGTCATAACTGAACTTACAGTACAGGGTTTTGAAATTCACTTAGTGTAATCTTCCTTTTAGTTAATTCTGACATAACTGTGGAAGTGGTACCTAGATCTGACCTGTTCCACTTGAGAGGAATAAGTGATATATGTGAATTGTGCTCTTCAGCTTTGAAGAGGATCTTGCTAGTGGATGCATAAATAATGGCATGACTTAGATATAGTTTTGAACAGAGCAGAGTGGACCAAGTATTTCTTGAAGAAAACAAAGGAAACAGATTTTGAAAATCCAGTGAGTGAAAAGACCCAGTGACAGATGGATTTCTGTGCTGTTACTGTGAAATGATTAGTGGAAATGGAATTGTATGTTTGGACACCACCTATTTTGAGTAAGTGACATGAAGTCACTGAAGTTGAAAGTACATGTCTGTGTATTTCTGGCAAAGGTAGAAAGGGAAATGATTGAAGAAAAATCCCATTTGTATATAATTGCGTTCACATAGTTGGATGGTAGCAAATTTTTACCCTCACCCGTAGATACTGTAAGAGACAAATAGCTGAGGGAAAGCAAAATCACATTTAATGAAAGGAATTCCTCCTATTAAGACTAGAAGACAAATGAAGTCATCCAGTCCATGTGTCCCTGCCAGTGCAGGATTGTTTTTTGCTGTAGGCTAATGTATTGCTTCTTCTTATATATGCCAAAGAATGGCTCTTTTGCCACTGGTGGGTTTAAGTGGCAGATGTATTTCTGCCACTCACAGCTGTGTTACAAGGCCATGTCTGTTCAGAGAACAGTCTCCCCAGTGCCTGTTAGGTCAAGCTGTCTAGTGTAGGGTGGTGACTTATTTGGCGAAGGTTTGGCTATATGGAGCAGTAAATCACATTTTTGTTGTGTGACTATCCAAGGAAGCTGCCATTCACTGTTGAGGAAGCCTTGTCAGGAAAAGGAAGAGAGCTCTCTTGGCATGGACAGCAATTTGTCATTGCGACTTTCCTTCCCCCCACTGCCAAGGGTAAACAGGTCAAAACATCACAGAGTAACTCTCCTGGATCAGTGTTCAGCTATATAGAAAACTGTCTCTCGCTGTGGCTTCCAGTCCAGGTGACTTCATGGTAAACATCTTCTTCATTCAGCCAGCATCTGAAAAACAGAGATTTGTTTGTTTCTGCTGAAAGATAAAGTTGTTTTTTGATGCTGGTTTGGTATTTTGCACTCAGGGTTTGTTTTTTTTTTTTTTTTTTCAGAAACCTTCAACTTCTATTACCAACAAAATATGTAGCGTGACTTTTCAATAGAAAAAGTCTGTTTCAGTTTACATTTATTTTCTGAGATTTAAATTATTCTGGAAGGATAAAGAAAATAAGTGACCATGCATTATTTCCCAGTGCTGGTGCTACCTGTATTTCCAGGGAAGGCAGAGACACCCTGGCTGCATCTGTGGCTTATGTGAGATACCAGGGCAGCACCATTCACTGTCAGCAAACTACTTTTACTGTGTGACAGGCACTGACTGCAAATAGCAGAGCCATCTTAAAATGTGTAAATTCCTATGTTTATGGATGTAGGCTCACTTAGATGTTGACTACATCAAGATATGAATACACATTTTTCCAAGTGACAACTGGGAGAAGTTATCCTATTAGCTGTTGCAGAAAAAGCAAGCAAGAGATCATGCCTTTGTACTGGCTGTAATTGAATAGAGTATAAACAGTTCTTGAAAAGTGCAAAATATGTTTGTGTGTCTTTATTAGTCTCTTTGGAGTTTACCTTTGCATTCCCTTTTATATGGATTGGTATCTTTGAACAGATGTAAATATTGTGATTTCCTTTTCACATGAATTCAGCATGTGATGTACATACAACTAAAAAGCAAACGAGGTGCTGAATTTCAGGAAATTTCCATGAAGCCATTAGGCTGTTTTGTTTCTTTCACTGGGGTTTTGATTTTTCAGTTTTAAGCCATTTGTAGGACTCTTTAAAACTTTTTTTTTTTTTTTTTTAATGGAGAACTAGCTATGTTATCCTGATATATTTTAGGACCAACTCAAAATTTATGAAACGGAAAGTTACAGACCACTATCCCTGATGTAGCCATAACACAGTGGTGTGAGCAAAGGTTAACATGAAGCAAACGCAGCGTCCAGAGTTCTACTGATGCAGGCTCTGGCTGCTGCTGTCTCTTTTTAAAATGAGGTTACACTTAAAATGAAGTCCCAGTGTGCAGTGCTTCAGGGAATTGCATGCTGTGATCAGTAGTCTCTGAAGACTGTAAGACTGAGACTCAAGGAAAGGAGAGTCTTCTTCCATTTACTGGATTTTAGGAATTTCAAGTATGCGTTTGCACTCTTGAAAGTAATTCATAGAGCAGGAAAACGGTAGGATGTCCCTTACCTTAGACCTTTCTGGAACTTTTAAGCAGTTGTTTTTGTTCTTACTCACTGAACCATGTGTATTTTTCTTTTATGTCAAGCTTTTGCAGTTTAATCCTGCGGAGCGTCTTGGTGCTGGCGTTGCTGGTGTTGAAGATATCAAATCTCATCCATTTTTTGCCCTTATAGAATGGGCAGATCTGCAGAGATGAGAGACATGTGCCCTCTGAAAAAACTCAGGTCAACTGGGCAAGTTTTTCTGGCACAGGAGCACCCTTACTCGCTTCCTTTGGATGTCTCAGACCATTTGGACGTAATGGCTAATGGATGCTGGAGCAACGGAGCCAAAAGTGAATACTTTTAACAGGAATCACTGGTTGTACTGGGTGCTGGCTTATATTTTACCACAGCTGGTTGCTACATGTGTGTGAGTCCTTTCATCAAAGGAAGGTTTGTGAAGCAACTCCTGGGCAGCATGTTTGGAGCTGCCAACTTGCCAGATAAGCAGAGGCAGGAATGTTCTGGTGCTTTGTCCAGTGATGGAAGTGTCTATGGACTATGCCAGTTGAAACTATTTTTTTATTGTGTCAATAGACCATTTCTCTGTGCTAAGTGCAGCTCTTGGCAGGGAGGGGTAAGGAAGGAAAAAGCAAATAATTTATTAATGGTATATGCTAAAGAAAATACTAAATAAAATACTAAAATGCTTTATGCAAAAGTTGACACGTTAAAAATAATATATCCATTAAAAATTAAGAAAGCTGTTGCATAATACTGTGGAATGTGTCTTGAAAATAGCATATCATTTCCCATTCTGGAAAGAGCATATAAAAGTCAAATAATGCTGTCAGATGTTGTACTTTGGCTGGCAATGTCTGTTTAAAACTCTTGACTCTGTTGTATTTGATGAGCTACATGTTAAAATCACTACAGAAAGGGAAATCTTCCTCAGCTGGATAAACACTGCTTTAGCACTCTAATAAGGAGCAAGAACACATAACACTAAATAAATATATAGATAAAAAGGAAGAACTCTCATCACTGCAGCCACTGCTTTATCACTTAATGAACTTTACTTCCTCTAAGTGTCCTATTTTTAGCTGCTACTTCAGGAAAAAACCCTTTCTGCTCGTGTTCTTGTGCTTGAGGAAGCTTCTGAACTCCCCTGTTTGTTAATAGTCTTAATAAATCAAAGAAAGCCTTCACCCACTCTGCTGCTGGAACAGGAAGAAGCCTGGGATTTGCTCATGCCAAATGACTAAGTGACATCTCTGAGCAAGCCCTAGTGGGTAAGACTTGGGCAGGAGCCAATTAGCTGACCTGTTTGTTTGCTAGAAATGTCTAGAGGATGAGGGAAGAATATAAGACATGCAGAATATTTTGCTGAGTGCTGCTAGTGCTGCTAAACAGCTATGCCTGTATGGGTTCCTGGTGTACAAATGCTGTACACTGCAATGTGCAGATTATGGATCCATGGGTTTTTTCCTAAATATTCCCTTCACTTGCACTCTTTTTTTTCCCTCCCCTTTTCTTCTTCTATCCAGCTTTTTCTGAGGAACAAAGGGCAAATTCCTTTGGGAAAGTGAGGTGACAGCGACAATTACTGAATTTACAACTCAAAAAAAAAAGTGCCCTTCCATTTGTATTTTAGCAGCGTATTTTATGGGCACTCCCAAAAGTGCATCTGTACAGTCTCCATCTGTTAGACACGAGGCTGATGTATTCAAATAAAGTGGAAAAGGAAAATGCTTCACTTAAACAAAGGAAATATGGAAACTTTTTTTTTTCCTTTTTAAATTATTCCACTCCCCTCCTTTTTTTTTTTTTTTTATTCTTCCCTTTCTTGTGATCACCAGGCCAGCAGAGGGGCTGTCACAACACTGCAGGTTGTAAGCAGGTCACTAGTATCACTGCCTACCCAGTGCCATCCAAGATTACATCACTTGCAGAAACTGCGTTTCAACCCACCACCCTCTGGCTTCATAACAGGAACTCCCTCAGGTGAGCCACAGGAACAACTTCCTGTGCTGAGCGGGTCGGAAATCTCTAATGCAGAGACCAAGCTGATCCCGAGCTTCCTTCCAGCACTGCCCTGGCTGTGACTTTGGAGAGGGCTGGTTGTGTAAGGAAAGCCTCCCTCCCCTTGGCCACCTGACTCCCTCCCTGGGGCTCTCGAGCCCGGCCACCAGATAACGCCTGTGTTGATCTGTCCTATTGCATTTGCCTGGTGATAACTGTACAGAAAAGTATTTTCCATGTTACTTTGAAATGCTGTTGTGTTCAGGTTGTGCCCGTGTGCTGACTGTAAGCAAAGGCAGGATAAGATAGCATGGGAGCACAAGCTGGTTTCTGTGAGCAGCAGAAGGAAAACCCTTTTCTGGCAGAAACCAGATGATCAGTCACTCTCCCTGCAAAGCATTTGGTTTAGTTAATGACACCATTTTTTTTTTTTTCCAAAGTATGTTAGTAGTGAGGAAATCTAGATCATGGAGAGTAGAAGGAATGGCAGTATGACTTGCCAGAAACGAGCCTTTGAGATGCTACAAGTATTTGTAATATTACCACTCAGATAATTGTTTTGTCAAGGGAAGCATGATCTGGAGTAAATTGCACAAAACCAATTCTGCTTCTATTTTTATTATCTTTTTCCTTGAATATGTATTCTGTTGTATTGGTGTTTACATGTATTCCTTTAATAAACAAAACCTTTCAAACCTAATTCAGACCTTGCCTTTCTAAACTTCACATTTAATTCTTGAAGACTGACCTTACCTGATCGGTGCTTTTTTTCCTTTGTTTTAACGAGTTGAAATACTAGACACCTAGATACCTTCTTTTTGATGCCTGTTACAAAGCCCTGTGATGCACATCTACATGTGGATGACTGTTCATTCCCACTTCCTTCTGTTGCACCTAATAGCTAAGAGCAAAAGAAATCAGTGCCCATTTTTTCCCCCCCCCACAGGAATTAGCAACAGTCTATGTAAAACACAGTGAAATAAACCTATAGATTTTCCTATTCTCCCGTGGGTATGGCAGATTACACACTTGGGGCATCTCAAAGTGGTAATTCATTGCACCCTGTTGAACCACCCTGTAATAGTCTTTGTGTCCTGCTAAGAAAACCTGGGATGCAAAATGTTCAAAGGCTTGCCCTGGGTAGAATTGCCATGAGGTGAACCTGGGCTCCCGCCCAGACCTGTAGGAGAAACTGCATCCGGTGAAATAGAAGGGACATAACTTTGAATGGCTGTGTTCACAGCTTATGTTCTTGTAGCACAGCTCCTGTGTGTCCTGTGAAAATCACCTGGCAGACAGCAGTCACTGTCACGCTGACTCTCGGCGCACCTTTGGGATGCTGAGTTGGCAGGGTTACCCGCACTGGAACATCCACCCGGCTCCTCTCTCCAGTGCTAACCTGTTCCTTGGTGTGTCCCTGCAGCGAAGGGCACTGGGATGAAGAAGGCTGGGGAGGTCAGCCCTCTCTAAATGAAGCGCTCAGCATAACAAGGTACAGGGAAGTATGAAGTAAACTGCTATGGGATTTTTTTTTTTTTTTTTGAGTGTGGTATCATCTGTTTTCTCAAGGACACCGAGTAGGAAGCTGGAGAAACAGAAACTTCCTCTGTGGTGAGATTTATGGTAGGGATTTTAGCAATGAAACGAAAAAGTGCAATTGTTAGTCTCTTTGGGTTGGTGCTTTCTGTGAGGGCTGTGCTGTGAGCTCAGTGCTGTGGCTCCTGGCTGCTGCCTGGTCCCGTGCTCCAGGTGAGGGGCCATCTCCTGGGCCCTGGAATGTGCCATCCTGTGCCTAGGCACCCCAACATCCTCCTCTGGTCAGCAGCACCTCTGTGCCACCCCTCTGCTGAGCCACCCGTGCCTTTCAAATCAGAGCCCCACAGCTCTTTGCAGGCCCCAAGCAGTTTGGTGTGCAGGATTTATTTGCCTGCAGCAGCTCCCTGAATGTCGAAAGTTGCCCATTCCTCACCTCAGGGCCTTGTTCCCTGTGCTTGCTGCGAGCTGTCCTGGGGGCACTGTGGGAGATGCTGCTGGAGAGGCCCCTGGTGTGGCCAGGGCCTGTTGTTTCCCTCAGCCGTTCTCCTGCCCAGCAGCCTCCTGCGGACTCTGGTTCGTGGCACCATGTACATCAGTGGTGCTTGTTTGGTGTGTGCCCACCAGCAAAGGGTGGGTTGGGCTGTTGTGAGGACCAGATCTGGGGCTTTGGTCACCCTGATGCCCCAGGACCTTCCATATTGTTGTGCCTCCGGGGCTGGGCCCCTGTGGGTGTCACACCGTGGTGCTGCTTGGGGACGAGGGCTGTGGCAAGGTCACCAGGCTGGGACGTAGCTCCAGTTTTTTGGGAGTGGGTCTGGGGGAGAGGGGGGCAATGAGGGACTGGGCCAAGCACAGCAGGGATGCTGGCAGCCCCCAGGACAGGGTGCCTCGCGTGGCTCCAGCTGCCGTTTGGGAAGGGGTGGCAGAGCCAAATCCCAGAGGGGGAATGGGACTTGCTTAAAAGGTGCCGAGCAGCTGCTGCTGGCAGCAGGGGTTGAGACTGGCAGCGCGGGGCTGGCTGCTGCGCCGCGGGGCCGGTGGAGGGCTGCTTCCTGCCTGAGCCATCTGCATCAGCAGAGCTGGGGAGCCCTGGCCCAAAGGTTGTGGTGTCCTCAAGAAAATCCCAACTTGTGAGTGGCAAAGCGGTGGAAGTGTTCCCAGTGCCTGCTAGTGCCATGCAGTGAAATCTCCTGCACCCCTGCTGCGGGGCAGAGGAGGCTAATCAGGGTACAGCAGAGAGAGAGGATGCTCCAGACTCCTGGCAGTGGGTGACAGCTTGATGTGCTGCTCCAACAGGACCTCATTGTCTCTTGGCAGATCAGAGGCTCTCCTTCTCCAAAGGCCGCTCTGTCTCCATCTTCTTGGCCCAGGGACCCATCAGGAGGGATTAGTGCTGCTGCCAGAGGACTGCAGTGGCTCTGTGAAGCATAGAAAGGCTGGGGACATGTGCAGCTCTGGGCAGTGGGGAATTGGTGTTGTCTTGGGTAGGCTGTGGGTGGTCACCTTGATGTTTGGCTGTTGAGATCCTAAGGGTGGTAAGTATGAGAAAAGTCCTTTGGGAGTAATTAGCTAGACTAGGCTGTTGGCAAGTGGTGGAGCTGGATAATGATGGACCAGACAGGGAACAAGCAGATGTTGGGGTCAGTGATGTTCCTCAGCAGGGCCTTGCTAACCTCTTTTTGCTTTCCCTTGGAGAGAAGAGATACTTTGCTTTGATACAACCTCACTTGTGCCAGTTTCTGCCATCCCCTTCTCTGAGCTGAGCCATATATTTCTGGGTTTGCTCAGCTCTCTCCATCCGCATCCTGTCTTGCATCCTTCAGACTTAGTCACAGATTTTCTTGCCCTTTCTATGCCCTTGATTCTGAAATGCTGCCCCAAAATGCTGGGATGCAGGAGCGGATTATTAGATGCAGCTGTTATCCCCATATACTGGTGAAGCAAAGAGAGAGGATTACTCCCACAATATGAAAGTACAGGGATTGTAAAAGCGTTAGGAAATTGGTTCCCCCAGCAGTGTGTGAGTAATGAGAGTTTTATGGCACCTCGTGCAGTGGTGGGATAACGAGGCAGAAGCCTCCATGAGAGGGACCGGTGGTGTGCCATGATTTAGAGCACGGCTCTGGCCAGCTATGTTCCACTTGGGGTCTTGCTTGTGCTCTGTGGTCTGACATTTGCCAGCTCATAATCTTCCTTTACAAACCAGGCATGGAGAAGAGCTACTTCAACAGCATGGATCATGAGCCAAGTGGCACATATCCTTTCTCCAGATTTTAAAATTTGCTACTCTGCTACCTTGGTGTCTGTCCTTTCCAGCCTCATGTCTTCTTTGGCCTCAGAGAACTCTCCAGTGCCCAGCCCCTACCAAGTCCAGCAAACACAATAGGGTGGGGTGAGAGGGGAGTTCCCCTGAGGAGGACCCTGGCTGCTCTGGCTCCTTGCAGGCTCCTTGGCACCTACTCTGGGATACTGCAGTGTCCTGAGTAAATCACCTTTCCAGGGCAAAGCAACTGCACAGTGTGAAGTCCCAGGCCCATTAACATCACTGGGAGTTTTCCCCGTTGACTTTTCTGGGGTCAGGAGCTTACCCTTCAATTACAGAGAGAAGCCAATTTCATGGAAACAGGTGTAGAAAGCTTGTTTGCTTTCCTACTTTAAGCAAACATACCCATGTAGTTTCAGTCCTGGTGTTAGGGAAATAAGCCTGGGGATTTTTTGTTTGGTTGGTTTTTTGTGGTTTGGGGTTTTTCTACTGCTGTTTTGGTTTATTTGTTATTCTGGTGGGTGCAGTTAATATGGCTGTTCATTTACTGTCCCTGGCTGGGGTGAGGTCTGCTAGTCTTTTCCCTCAGCCTTTGCTGTGCCTCTGATTTACTGTGGAGGCCTCCCTATAAAACAGGGAGGGCATTTTGCATGGTGGCAGAGATGGGAAGACTTAGTGAGAGCCTGCCCTGTGTTTTAAGGCTGAGAAGTCTTTGATGAGCAGGGTTGCATATGCCCTGTTAGGGTGACTGGAGCACAGAGGGCTGAGAAAGGCAGGCATCTGGTTTCCTCATTATTTCTTTTCATAAATAATCCCTTGTCCTTGCACCCTGGACTCTGACAGCATTTAGAATATGCCGGGCGGGTTTTCTTTCTTCTCCTCTCCGAAACTTATTCATTTGGAGAGCAATGAAACAATAGGTTTTTGTCTAAATCTTTACCAGTGAAATTGTCAGGAGAGATTTCCGCCCCCCGCTCCCGTCTATCTTCCTTTTGTCTCCTTCAGTTGTCGGGGTCAGGATTCGCCGCCAAACGGAGCCCGCAGTTGCTTTTCCAGGCCCCAGATGCCAATATGTGGCAGCATCTGGCTGGTTGGCAGGCGCCG
Source organism: Cinclus cinclus (assembly GCF_963662255.1). Taxonomy (NCBI): domain Eukaryota; kingdom Metazoa; phylum Chordata; class Aves; order Passeriformes; family Cinclidae; genus Cinclus; species Cinclus cinclus. Next base: position 90,789,204 of record NC_085048.1, read on the forward strand.
GGCAGTGGTGCTGGCTGCGCTGTCAGGCGGCGGTGGCGGCGCTTGGTGGGCGCCTTGCTTCTTTGAGGATGTGGTCCCAACCAAGAACAGGGATAATAATCAAATCTGCTGAAGGAGGTGAATTATCGGCTAGCGCGGCTACTGCTGGAAGCTGCGCCGACTCCTGGCCCTGGGTTTTTATTGTCCTCGTCGGCAGCATCCCGTGTAACCTCACCTTCTTGTGCTGTGAGCGCTTCAGGTGCCTTAAGGCATGGAGCTCCTTGAAAGAGAAATACAAATCACTAAAAATGTAGAGATAAAACCCTCTCCTTAGAGGCCATGTGTTTGGCATGGGAAACACACGATAACAGCTTGCTTTAGAAAGGTGACATTTCCACTGAAGGCTGAATAATAAAAAATGCATTAGACTTTTGTAATGAAGACAGCTTCTGGGACCGGGGAATCTACTGCCTCCTTGAAATATATGCGTGGGAGCTCTCCCTGGCCCTAATGGGTGTCACATGTGGCTCTGGCTACATTAATGTTGCAAGCTCTTATTAAAAGGGATTGTCAGTGGCCCTTCACGTGTGGTGAATCAAAGCTGTCTTTCCCTAACTTTGCTTTTGCTCAGGCTTGTGCGTGTAGACTGACTTGCCCAGGGTTAAGTCACTTTTAATATTAAGATGGATGGAAAAGACTCTAATACTTTTTTTTTTCTTCTTTCTTTTTTCCCCCTCCTGCTTGCTTTCTTTTTTTTTTTTCCCTCTCCCTTTTAATTCAGAGCTTGCTGGTGAAGGACTCTGGAGGGATGGGGAAGGAGGAGACAGCCAGGCAGCTTAAAGAGGCCTCTGAGGGTCATGTTGAGTCTGTGCTATTATGTTCCAGCGAGGAGAATAGCTTTATTGACAGACAGCTGTTTGACTCCTGCAGCCATACAGTATTTGCTGCAGAGCTGCATAAATACTGAGCCCATGTTGACAAATTCCTCGTCAGTGCAAGATAGTTAAACCTGCTTGTTTAATCATTTGTGTGCTCTTACCTCTGCTGCTCCGAAAAGAATGAACTGCTGTTTTGCAATACAATGCATGAGAAACCTCTAAATGCTCAGAGCTGTTTCACATGAGGTTTTCAGGGTGTCATTTTTATTTAGACCCTCTTGGAAACACACTTTTTATTTTTTTTGTTTTGTTATGTCAATTAAATTTTTCACTTTCCCCCCCCCCCCGAAAGTGCTTAACTTCTGGTTTTCAAATAAAAAAGTCTGGCAAGGTGTCTTTACAATGGAGGTAGCAGCTCTCTTGGCAGACCTTAGGTCCTGTCTGTGATGTGACACCAGCACTGGCATGGCCCCTTTAGGAGTCCCACACCTTGGTTTGCAGCACGTGTGCAAAGGCACGTGAGGATTTGTGTTTTGGTTTGGCTTTTCTGGCACAGGGATATGGAACCTGTGCTACTGGTCACCTCCTGTCCGTAGCTCAGGGGATGGCTTTTTGACCTCCCACCCATTTCACAATAATATCCACCTTCATACCAGCATACTATCTTGTCACATTGTTGGCCTCACCTCTGGAAATGTAGTATCTAAAATTAAAGATTTGTTTCCGTTTTGGAAATTTTCTGTTGACCTTTGTCACTTAAATAAGTAGAGAGGTGTAAATTAGGGCTTCTGCCACACAGTCAATGGTATAAAAAAGAGATGTCTTTTGAGATTTTCTTTGGACCCTCTTTACAGTGTAACATCTTTTTCAAAATGTTTCTGATGTGACCAAAACAGAAGGCCTCACTGAAATGGAAACCTATTGTTCAGTTGTACAAAAAATGTAAAACTGTCAAGTTGTTTTTTAGAGAGATGGGTCATTGTATGTTTATGTGGCAGTGAAGGAGATGTGCATTTCTTTCAGGATCACAAATAAAACTGTGCATGCCTGAAGTGGTTGGTACAGGCAAGCTGTCTGTCCCATGGCTGTAACTACTTATGGAGCTGAACCTGGTGGTGCTGCTGGGTTTTGAGACTTTCTATCAGTTTCCTGGCAAGTGCAGGCAAAGCCAACATTGTCTGACATTTTCATTTTCTTAAGTTCTGGTATTGGTGCAAGACACTGGTTATACTGAGATTTACACTTGTGTGATGATGCTGGCAGGCTATGGAAGAGCACTTAACCTGGCCAGCTGTGTCTGATGAGGCTGCAGAGATCAGCATGTGAATAAATCAGGTTTCCACTGATTTCAGGGAGTACAGGTAGGTTTTTTCATTTATTTAACTAAACAAACAAACAAAACCCCAGCATAAAATACATTCTTAGGAGTATGGCACAGCTTTTCTTATTGGCTAGATCAGGCACCCTCACTTGGAGACTTAGGGGCCTGGACAGCTCCTACAGTGCTTCAAGGGAATACCTCCTCCTCCTCCCTCCATATATATGCTTCCTGAGGGGGCTCCATTTATGACCAAGTCATTACTTGAATGTTGTTTTTGTCATTCACATGACAAGAGTTTTGACTTCCATTTATTTTTCAGTCTTTTTCTAGATGGAATTGGTTCTGACTTGTCTCCTAGCCACCAAAAGGGTGGTTTGCTGCAGAAATGTTGGCTTTCATTACATTCTAACGTTTTAAAAGCATGTTCCCTTCTTTTTAGTACATCCTTATAGCTTGTATGTTGAAGCCCAAGAGCTGCACAAGTTTATGTGGTTATTAAAATATTTCTAGATGAATGAGAAATATTTTAAAAATCCCAATACTCTGAACTAGATTAGGAAGAATTAGAAGCATATTTGACTTAGAGTGTAAGTCAACCTTCAGCTAGAGGCCTTTTTAAACAAAAGCTTTCTTTCTGTCCTTCATCTTTCATTATTTTAAGAGACTAACTGCAGAGCTCTGACACAGTCAGTTGAATTCAGAGTCCACCTTCAGAGCTGGGTCAGTACAGCGTCCAGAAGATGACTGAAAGCAGATCGGGTTTCTTCAGGTTTCCATCTTTTAACCCTGCTGTTGATAGCATGACTGTTCCCACTGGTCTTTTTGAACAAGATTTTTGGCTGGAGGCTAACTTTTTTTATTATGCAAAACCCAGAGCACCAAGAATTCATGCCAATAGTGGGGCTGATATAGTCCCCATTCCAACTAAGTGTGAATTCGACCAGCTGGAGAAGGACACCAACCCAAAAGTCTGATGAATTAGAGAAAAAAAATCCCGTTCTGTGTTCAGTGAAGTAGCACTATTTTGTCTTTATGCTGTGGTCTCATTCAACCCATGTGGAAGCCTGAAGGAGGGAACATCCTCAGCCCCAGAGAACTAACAGTTCAAAGGGCCTCACATCAGAGGACCTGAAAAAATGGGGATGAAGCCACAGGGTTTGGTACCACTGAGCTCTTCAGTCTCTCTTTAGGTGCCTGATATTTCCCAGATGCTCCCCAGCTCAGTGCCACACTCACTGTAATAAGAAAGGTGTAGATGATTTTTGTCCACCACAACTTTCTTTCTTGTTTTCCTTGCTCCTGAATGATGATAACCCCCTGTGTCCAGGTGTTGCTGCCATGGGAGTCCCAGAGGATGATGCACAGCACATCCACCCTGTGCAGCACTACTACAGGAGGTCAGAGATTTTCTAGCATGGAATACAGCAGGGCTTTTCTGCAGACAACATGGAGAGAGCATTTTCCTTGGATGTGTGCAGCTCATTTGCTACAAAGCAAGCCATGTTCCTGGTGTGCTACCCTACGGTCAATGCTTATTTATTCCAGCCCTTAATCAGAGCTGGGTCAAATCCCTCCAAGGAAAACATAAAGGTCTTACAATGTCTTCTTGAGGAATTAAAGTTGTAACTTCCCCACTGAAGTCTTGATTCAACAGCATTAATGTCACAGTACTGTAAGAAATAGCCATTATCAACCAAATTCAAACTAGATAAAAACCACTAAAGGAATTTCGTCTGGAGTGGTCAAATTTCAGTGCAAACACAAAGGGTCAACTTGTGACATTTGGCTTCTGTATTCTGCTCGTAAGCATCCCCGTGTATTTGCTTTGCTCTCCCTGTCTTTTTCCTCCTCTATTCCCCTGTCCATATATCAGTGTCAGGGAGTTCAGACATCACAAGGGCCGGTGGTTTTTTTTATTATTTTTGTAACACCTAATGTGGAATTTTGCATGAGCAACACTCCTTCCTGTCGGCACTTGGAAACTCTTTTGTGTTACGTCCGTCCTTTCTCTGAAGTAATCACTCAACTATTTCTAGCAATAAAATACTCTTCTGTAGTGCCATCAGATATGTTAGAAAGATTAGTACAAGATCTGAAGGCCCCGTCCAGGTAAATTCAACAAAACTTTCATGACTTTTAATGCTCCCCTCTTTTATTTCACTGCAGATATTGTCTGTGGACATGGAGTAGGGAAAAGGCTCCCAGGCACAAGCTGTGTACTCTACAGAGAGGCTGCACAGTGTCTGAGTGTCATGCCAAGAGTCAGGAACAGGAGTCTGTGCATATCTACAGCCTTCTTTTCTGTTTTTTTTTTTAATTTTATTTTTATTAACTTAAAAAACAGTACACCAAAGATTTGTCTAAAATTTGTTAGACTGCTGGGAATTGGACCTGCCTCTTCTATTGGTTGAAAAGGCAATGGGGTTTTTATTTCTCTGCAGCTGGGGAAGTGAGGAGAGAAGCCATTCTCAATAAGGCAGTTTGAAAATCTTATTTGGTGCCTAAGATGCATTTGGGGGAGGGAAGGTTTTCCTAAGATATTTAAACCTGACTAACAGTGGGAGAATTTACTTCCTTTGCTCTTTGCTCAGGATTTGACACTAGTTGAAGCAGAGCTGAAACTCCTGACAATTAGTAAGAAATCCTTCAAGAATGGAGAAGCGACAGAATTGACGGTCATTACTGTTTTCCACGTCACCAGTAGCACCAGCTGGAAGTTCACATCCAAGCTGAACTTATTTGCAGTGGTTGCTTTGACCTGACTTTGGGAAGCACAGAGCTGGTCTGTCAGCACTTGTTTGTGGAAAAAACCAACTCCTCTGGCTTTCCAGGGGAATCAGCTCCGCCATGAGTTACAGTGCTTAGGGATAAAACAACTGCTTGTTCTTTGGCTTTTCTTTAGTCTTTCTTCAGCTGGACCATCTGGGGAGGCTTCCTCCCGAGTTCCAAAGTCTCTGCTCCCTAGGAAGGAGCCATGTGTGTGCAGCTGCCCCTGGCGTGGCTGCCTGCCCTGGTCTCTGCCTTGCTCCACACTGCTGTCTCCTGTGGCTTTGGCACCAAACAAAAGTTTACTTCAGATTGAGGGTAGTTTTGTGCAGCACCTTTTTCTTTTTTTTTTTTTTTTTTTTTTTTTGTTTTGTTTTTGTTTGACAGCCATGACAGCCTCTCCTCATTATTATGGAAAATATAGGGTTGGTAGTAATTACTATCTGAGTATGAATGGGAGCAGAAGTGGGCATAGACTGCACTGGCCTTTCTTTGACAAGGTATAACTTTCTTCTGAATTTCTGTGTTAATTAATGCTTATTTAAAAACCACTTTAATTGGCAGTAAACATCTCAACTTTTTGTACTCATTAAAATGCACCCATTGATGTGTGATGGATTTTTTAAAGCTTAATTAACTTTCTTCCTGTATATATAACCTATAATAATGACAAATACTGGAAACTGCCCCCCCTCTCCCCCCCCTCCCCTATTTTTCGCCCTCCCCCCAGTATTTCTATCACTTGAAGAAAAGCTATAAAAATGTATCCTGACTTGGCCAGGATGTGGGGAACTCCCTGGGTACAATAATTCAGCCCCTCTCAGAGACCCCACAGTGTCTGAGACTGGCCAGGAGCCACAGGCAGCTGCCCTGTGTGCCCATGCCCTGTCCTGTGTCTGCTCTTGCAGCCTAAAATGCCCACCACGCCCTCACTCTTCTCCCTTGTGGGCAGAAACTGGATCCTTCTCCCACCTTCACTGTGGGTCATTCATCAAACTTTTTTGTTTAAAATAAAATTGCTGTGGAAACTTTTTCTCAGGTAAGCTTACAGATCTTTTCTTCCCTGAAAAAAAACCAGAACCTTTCAGTGAAAATTGATTTTTCTAGTTCTTTTGGTTTTGTTTTGTTTTTTTTCTTATCTTTTTTAATAGATTGAGACAAGTTAATCTGCATGCGCATGTGTGAATGCCAAGTCAAAAGAACTAAGGAGCCTCTAATAGTGCTTTTGTCTTCCTCCAATTTTCAACCCATTCTAAGCCACTGAGCAGGATTTAGTGCAAAACTTTCAAGTGCAGTGAAGAGAACAATGATTTCAACTTCTAATTTTCAAGTCTCAGCATTTTGAACTATGAAATTAGACTCCTGAATCACTTTTGAACATGAAATGTTGATACTTTTTGCAACTGTGATCCTTTGTATACAAGTGAAATTACCAACAAGCAGAGAACATTACAGTAATTCATGAAAATATGCAAATTGCTTGGTTTGGCTATTACACACAGATCATTTCCCAGTCTTTCTTTGCAGTTTATGGAATATTCTTGTTTAAGGTGGGTAAATCAGAAGTTTTAAAGTGGGCAGTCTGGTTTGTGAAGGCACTTCTAGAGAGTAAATTTTAAGTGCATGAAGCAATGATTTAATTGCCACAAGTACTTAATTTCAAAAAAACTCCTGGTATCTTCATCCAAAAGTAAATCTGTTTAAAATACCCTGTGAAGTGCTCTTCATTCTCCTTTGCTGTGTGTGCTTTCTCTAACCCAGATGATAACTGTGCTGCTGTCCAGATCTTTTCTCTTTACCTGTCTCAAAGAGTGATTAGGGTGACTGTCAAAATTCCCCACTGTAATAATAAATACAACAAGATATTCCCTCCTGCTTCATAACTGTTGTGTGGCCAAGCTAGCACTGATATTTACTGGCAATTACATCTTGTCTGCTTCACAGGAATCTTCCACTCCGTGGTGACCAACACAAGTCTTTATAGACTCATCTGATCATTCACCTAAATTAAGTGCACACTTAAAACCATGGAGCTTGCTGAGTTTCTCCTGCTGGGCAGTTTTCCTGTACAGCTTGAGAATAGGCAAACAAGATTTGCATTGACTGAGAACTGGATTTCTGTCACCTGCTCAAGGTAAATTAATTCGGGTGACAATATTTAATTATTATTTTAAAATATACCTTCATCTGGAAAAATGTGGGTGGCATGCAGTATTCTGAGCATTGATGCTAACTTTCTTCTTGGGCTGATTTCAAGGCTATCATTAAAAATAAATGCTGCTGCCGGTTAATTTGACCATGTCAATAAATAAAAATGTCCATAACACGTGTATGAGGCTAATTAGGATTTTATAGCTGTGTTGTTCTGGTTGATAGCTGTGCTGTTGGCTTGCTGGGTCTTTATGTTTCAGTGATGTACACCTCATTGATGCATAACATGTAACACCTGTTGATGCAGTAAATGTTTTAGTCCTGGCAATTGGCCCTCACATAATTTCTGGTATGAGAGCTCTGTGTAGCAGACTCAGGTCTCATAATTAGGCTACATCAGTTTAGAAGAGCTTTTCCTAAAGGAAACCTGAAAGCTCCTGTAATCCTGGTGCAGCTCCCTAAAGCTTGTGAAAAGGGACAGCATGATTCCCTGTCACAGAGGGACAAGTTTATTGCTGTGGGCTGGTTTGGTCCTTGCCTGTGAGGCAGAGCCACTCCTGTGACAGGATACTGAAGGCTCCAGGCACAGCTGCTCTTCCTCCCTCTGCATGTCCAGGCAAACACGCAGCACCAGTGATGCTGCAGCCTCCTCAGCTTTAGGTGCCATATAGAAACATAGGCATGCTGAAATAAAATCAGTGCTCACTGCCCCGAGTGCCTGCTCTTCACTCCTTTTCAGCATTAGGCCTGCCTGAGAACTGCATCTCTATAATAAAGAACCATGACATAACTTTCTTGTAGGTGGAGTTACCTGCAAAGTCCAATTAGTTTCAGACTTTGCTTTGAAATGTAAAAGATTTTACCTGTCTTACCTTTGTTTACTTGAACTACTTTAACTAGATCTGCTCGAACTGTTGTTAAAATTTATTTGGTTTGAAATATTTATTTATTGTTTTTAAAACCCCATTATTGTCTTGGTTTTAAGGGGCTTTTGTGACTGCGGATTGCACAAGCCCATTTGATGCCTTGCTTAACTAGAAATGCTGTCTTTTGCCTGGAGTGCTGCCTCCCAGGTTCAGCTCCACAGCAATTCCTCTGTGGTTTGAGAGTCACCCTGTGCTAATGAAGGGGGCAGAAACACCTCCCAGCACAGCAAAGGGCAACAAGGGTTTCAGAGCAGTTGCAGCCATACACCCCGGAATTTTGGCTTTGTGGAAGTTCTTCATGAGTGAACAGGTTCCTTTGGTTCCTACACAGGAACATTAGAAATATATCCTAAAAATTCTATTATTATATATTTAAAAACTATTAATCATAGCTGTAAAATAAGGGGTAATTAACAGGACAACAGTGTTACCCATCAGAAAGAAAAAAGCAGGTGAGCAACCCAGCTTGATATCAAATTCTATAAACGAACACAATACATAGTTCCAGCAGTTTATTATCCCTGCCTCAATCTTGTCACTCTGCAACATTTTGAAACTTCATTTTTCAGAAAAAGCATTGCTGCTAAATGAAAATAAAGCTGCTGCAGAAGGCTCTACAACTATATCCAGCACAGGAAAATCATGGAACTGTTGGAGGAGGTCCCGAGGAGGGTTATGAAAATTTTCACAGGGCTGGAGCACCTCTGCTGTGCAAACAGCCTGAGAGAGTTGGGGTTCAGCCTGGAGAAGAGAAGGCTCTGGGGAGACCTTATAGCACCTTCCAGGACCTAAAGGGGGCTACAAGAGAACTGGGGACAAACTTTCTAAAGAGACAGGTAGTGATAGGTCAAGGGGTAGAGGTTTTAAAGTAAAAGAGCTTCAGATTAGATAGAAGGAAGGCTTTTTTTACAACAAGAGTGGTGAAACACTGGAACAGGTTGCCTGGAGAGGTGGTGGTTGTCCCATCCTTTGAAACATTCAAGATCCCATTGGATGGAGCTCTGATTAACCGCATCTGGTTGAAGATGTCTCTGCTTATTGCAGGGCTGTTGGATCAAATGACCTTCAAAGGCCCTTTCTGACCCAGAGCATTCCATGATTCTGTGATATTTCTAATGGTAGAGATGTGTGAGAAAGCAATGACTAAAGCTGACAAGTGGGAGAAAGACTCGAATAATTGATTTCAATTAAAGGTAGGTGTATTCAGATTTTTCTTCTTTGCTTTTTGGCAAAAGTTCTCTCATAAAGGAAAGACAATGCCTTTGACTGCAAAACAGCTTGAAGTGAAAAAATGGGGATCTAGTTTTAAAAACAGCTGATGAAATGGTGGAAAGTGTACTCCTGGGCAAATTTATTGATCTGTATTTGCTGTGGGTCACCCAGAACCTGCCATAGGAACTTGCCATTGGCCATGGGGGCAGTTTCTTGGTAGGACTCTTTTCCTGCCAGATCCACCTCTCCTCTTAAAATGGGGTGTCCTCTCATCTACATACTTATCTGCACTGGTTATGCAGAGTCAGTTTGTACTTGCCTGTGATTTACTTATTACCAAGTATTAACGACTCAGATTCAGAGATAGTTGTGTTGATTGTCCAATTGGCACCTGATATGCCTGCAATGATCCAAACCTAGTACCTGGGTTTATGGTTCAGAATATAAACCTTATAATCCTCACTTTGCAAACTGACTTGGTGAGAAGAATTGCTTGGATTGAATGGGTCAGGGTTATTCAGGAGCCCATCTTGGCAAACTTGAGGCCACCAATGTCATTTGCCAAAGCAAATCAGTAAAATTTTGATTTTTGAGACATGGAAGATAATGGTTTCCAGATTATTTAAATAACCTCCTTAAAAAAGTCTCTTTCCCAGGCTAGGAAGACAAAAGCAGAAAACTGGAATAGTGAAAGTTAAAAGCAAAACAGCTTGGATTTTTTAACCAAGAAATTTGTAGAAATTTGTAAAAATTTGTAAAATAAATTTACACTTTATAAAAATACAAGATTTCTTAAAAAAACATTTTGTTTGACAGGCCATTTTGATTTGATTATTGTTTTTATCTTTCAATGGCAAGTTATTTACTGTTTACTTTTCTCCCCATTGTGTGGCCCCAGGCCCTACTAAATGTGTTCTATTCAAACCCTGCTCTGAAGACAGAAATATTAATTTCCACATGGGCTTTTCTATAGAACTCATCACTATGGTAACTGAATGTTTCATAAACATTAATGAACTTATTTTCACTGCGCTGCAGTGAGGCATTGGGTGGTAGTATTATCCCCATTTCATGATGAAGAACTGAGGCAGAAAGAGATTAAGTACAAAAGTATTCACTAATTTTAAGTTGCCCATCTGAGATGCATGGTCTGATTTTTCAGAGGACTTGGTTTGTTATCTGTTCAAAGCACAGCTCCCATTGCCTCTGGTTGCAGCTGTGAGTTCAAATTTCTTTGTGCTTTCTGTACTCGGATAGAGACTTTCATCTTGAGCATACATGGCCTTTTTAATTTCTTTTCCTCAACATAATCAGAAGGAATTGAAACTTACTAGGTCCTGGCCACATATTTTTTTCTACATGTTAACTGAAATGACAATGGTTTGCATAATTTTAATCCAAACACCAATTCATAGCTTTAGTGTTACTACTAAAATAATTTATAGGATAGTAACTTAACTTCCCAAAGATTAGGAAAGCATCTGCTCTGGTAGTGTTCAATTTTTGTTTTCATGAAAGAGCAAAACTCCTGGGAGGCCCTTTTTTGAGAATACCCTGGGGGCTACTGATGTAGCTACAAACAGTTAAATTGGAATCTTGGATTTTTAATCAGAGTCACTAATTAAAAAAAAAATATAATCCTACCCTCCTTGAAAACCAAGATATCAAACAAACTAAATGTGTTAGCTACATTGCTATATGGGGTTTTTCCAGCAGGTGAATCAAGTATCTTGTTTCAAACACACCTGGACTTTGCTGAAGTTTAGATTTGATGTGATTGACCCACAGACATATCCCAGCATAGAAGGGAATCTATAAAAACTGTTTTCTGTCTTCTGTCTTTAGGCAGGAGGGCTTTATAGTGGCTTGGGATATCTTGAAGTGCCACCCCTTAATTTTCATCAGAATATGACATAGGATTTATGGATCCCCTCATAATTTTGCAGGTTCCTCTTCCATTCTTTCCTTTGACCTACAAGTTGCAAAAGTTCATAAATGCAGAGTCTACTTTCAGGTCTTTCCCGAGATATTGCATCCTTGAGCAAATTTTTGTAGATGTTTTTCTGAAGCATTGATTCAGAAAGCAAGCACTGACCCCCTCTTAACCACAGAGGTGCAAACAGGCTGCTGCAATATCGTGTTGTTGAATTTTCCTTCCAGTGCCGAATGAAAGAGAGCTTGCCCTTTTCCTCATATCTCTCCCTGATCGAGAGATGAGTGAGCTGGTAGCTACAATATCCAACAGCTTCACGAAGTTGAGAATGTGATGTCTGCGTAATAATGCTCAATTTTGCACACTTCAAATCCATTAGTAGCAATTACCTTACCTGAGGTGTTTTGAGTTAGTTTTAGTACAGCATTCTTGCAGTTGGTAGATAATGAACATAATAATGTATACAGCATTTTCAAGTCTCTGTTTTTAGCTACAATAATGCCATTAGGATTCTATTTAGCAAATGTGTGCTTCACACTAAAAGTTAAGACTTTTTCTGCTCGTGTTTTCCCTGCCATGATTTCGATTGCATCTCAGTTCCTATTCTGTGCAGTGCTGGCTTGCCTGAAAGAGCAGGAAAGTGTTTTATCCACTGCACCTGTGCAAAGACAGTGAGGCCTGGGGTGTTGAGAACAAAACAAGGATGAAGCAGAGCAGGGCATTGCCTGAGCCCTGGTGCAGCCTTCCAAGCACCCCTGGACAAGCTGTGTGCCTGCACTCTCCTGTGTCCTGCTTTCACAAGGGGTGAGGATGCTGACACCCTTGCAGCACAGCACAGCAACCATCCTGCTTGCCCCAGGAAAGGCTGTGACACTGCTGAAGCTGCTGGTGGACTCCATGGTGCTGGAGATGCAGGTGGGCTGCATGGTTCTGAGAGAGGCAGGTGTTGCAGCACATTTCATTCACTAAGAGATGCCAGCTCAGACATCTTTGTTGGGGGTCCTTGGGCACTGCAGATGTGCTGTGGCTCTCCTTCCCCACTGAGCTTTTTTCTCCTCTCCAGAAAAAGAATGTGTAGTCCATATGAGTAGTTACAGCTGAGAAGAACTTAGCTTGGACCTGGGTGATAATAAGTAGTGGATGGTGAAGCAAGGATGGCTGCGGCAAATGTTGTCCCATTCCTGCTTGTTTTCACAAGCCAGTGATGTCAGACAGCTCTGGTGTCAGTGGGATAACCCTGCCCTTGCTCTAGGCTGAGGTCTACCCCAGTACTCCTCCCTCTTCCTCCCTTGCCCTTGTAGCGAGGTAATTATGAAAGCTTTGAAGTGGGAGAACCAGTACTCCACCAAGTTTTCCTTTTCTCTACTCACTGAAGGGAAAAATTAGGAATCTAGTTTTGGGCTATCATTTAAACCAAGTGTTGCTGCTAAGCTAACACAGAGTTTTCTAAGAAATAAGATTTCTTTGATTGTATCTTTGAAAAGAATTCCTTACTATAGTATGAAAAAGGGATGAGGAGATATAATTGATGCCTCCTCTGTAGATGTCACTGCTAAGGTCTCTGGCACAGATAATATCAGCACCTCAAAAGTAGTTTTCAAAATGTTACAGTACTCCTTTCATATTACATTGACCAAACTCAAGAAGCAAGGAGTATTTGGTCAGCCACACAAAATGTTTTGGGAAAGCAACTTGTATTTGTTGTTGATGTGTTTAGAAATGGACAGAGCAAGAGCTGAGAGAGCCTTCTCTGTCTTATGCTGGAACATGTGAACCTTTGTCAAACACACAATTTCTCTCCAGTTCTTTTGCTCTTACTTAGATGATATTTTTCAAAAGCAAACTGATTCTTCTGGCCCTGAATTGATCTTTCTCACCTTTTAGTTCCTCTGGCACACCGACCATGTTCTCGTCCCATGCCAGCTGCTGCCCTGTGAGCACACCTTCACTACATGGGTATCATCCAGTACTTGATGGAGAGTGGTGGTGAGCTGTTCTAGTAATGCTCAGCAAGGAAAACTAAGCTGAATTTTAGCACCCCAGGGACAAGGACAAAATGATGGAAAAGCACTCTCTGCATAAAGATAACAAAGTGCTGCTGGCTGTGGGGTAGGAGGGTTGAAGGGGAGCAGAGCCTGTGCCCCCTCCTCTCTTGCTGCCCCTTCTCCTTGCCTGCACCACCTCCTGCCCCCTTCAGCTGCGAGAGTGACTGTCACCTCCATCCGTCTGCTGCCCCGGATGTCTGCTTGCCTGACAGCAGAGCCCCAAAGCTGACCCCATGGGCAGCCTGTGCACTGGAGGGGAGCTGGGGGAGGCAGATATCACCTCGCAGTCACAATGTGCCCAGGCTGCTCCGGGGGCAGCGCAGCAAAGCGCTGGCCCTGATCTTCTTGCATTGCCATCACCTACCCTGAAATTAGTAACAGCACGTCCAAGGTTAGTGGCAAATTCAGATACCCAAGCTGCACAGGGGGAGGGTGAATAAAGGACAGTGCTTGTGTACAGTATAAGCGGTTGCCTTAGACAATGCGTGACCTCTGAATTAAAAGACCAGGATTAGCAAAGAGCTTTTTTGCATTATTGGGCCCATTTACAAAAAGCTTTAGCCCTAATTGTATGGTACCACAGAGCTTTAACTTGAGCACATATTGGTTTTGTAACCTGATCCCCACATAAATCATAGTTGGTGAGAGCAGAACAATTAGTGCCTTAATCTACTGGAACTACACAGTATCTTTAAATCTGAATTTTCCTGATCATTATGGGTATTACAAGAGTCAATTAATTTATATTTCACACAAAATGTAATTAAATCCCACGATAACCTGACTGTGAAATGAAGAGGGGGGGAGTGAGGAGAAGGGTGGGAAAATCCTTTCCTTATGGAGTTTCCATCAGACACCGCAGCATGCTATCAACAGAGGCAAACTGCCTCCTCTTCAGTGCAGAAGTTTTGGGGTGAGGGGTGCTGTTTCCCAATTTTGTACAGAGCGGTCGTGTGGTCACAAGAAGCGTTTGCTGCCATGTGCTTCCAGCCCAGCCTGCAAGAAAAGTGATCCGTGGTTGCTAGCCCATTTAAGTGCTCAGGAAAGGGGAAGGCCTTGATGTTCCAAAGAGCCTGATGCCTGTAGTTGGTCACCTAAGGGAATCCACTTATGACTCTATTACCCAGTAAATTAGCAGAGTGGTTCAGTCAGGTATATTTATCATGAAGAGAACTGAAGATAATTAATACACTGCATTGAATGCAAATTGCACCCACAGCACTTATCTCATTTTCAATTAGCACAAATGTTACAGCACTGCAGGCTTGTTATGGTTTTACCATGGGCTGGGTAATTAATTTCTGTGAGCTACATATCAGACACCTGATAATGCCGTTTATTAATAAATGTCACCCCAGGTATCTGTTAGGAGAGGTAAATAAATTAAATGTTCAGTTGTCTGCCCTGTGCAAATCTATTCTTACACCTCATTGCATCTTTTCACTTGTTTGTTTATCAAGGAGAATGACTGCCGAGATTACAATGGCAAACAAAGGAATATGAGGAGCAGTAATCCGTACCCCAAAGCCGTGTTTCTCTCACTGCTGCTGATGGCAGGAGCCGTGTCACTGTCTCTTTTCTGCCTGGGGTCACAGCTGTGGGTCACTGAGGTGACCTCCCTTCAGGGCTGCCCAGGACCCCTGAGAGCAGAAAAGCTGAAGTGCCCTGCAAATCCTCCCTTCCAAGGAATTTGCCAACCTCTTATTGGCATATATTTCTGTCTGTAGCTCTGCCCCCTGCCCTGGAGCCAACATCTGCACAGCTGCCTGTGGCAATTGTGCTCATCAGCTCCTGAGCAGATTCAGGCTTGTGTTTTTCCATTTCCTTCCAAAACTTCAGAAAAGGAGGATGGGGTTGGGTGAACCTGTTGACTTGTCCCCACCCCAGCGGGGCCATGGCCCCTGCTGGAAATGAGGGCCCCTCCAGCTGCCTCAGAGCCAGGGGTGGCAGGGCATGGACTATGCCCTGCCTGGATTTTTGGAGATCTCTCCTCAGGAAAAAGATAGTAATGATTAGATTATAAGATTATAAACTAATTATTATATAGATTATAATCTAATAATCTATATAATAGATTATAAAGAGAATGAAACAGCCATGTGCTCTTTGATCTGTTCCAGGTTTTGGGAGAAGAGTGGAGCAAGTGGTGGGATTCTGACGGCACAACAGTGGATAAAGCTGGGTAAGACCCTTACACAGGGATATGGGAAGGTTAGGAAGCACCATCTCCCCCAGATCCTGAGATGGCTTCTTCTGAATGAAGAAGGAGGAAAACCTTCTGGCCAACTCCTGTCTTCCAAAGTTTCAGCACAGGTCTCATCACCTTTGAGAGGAAAGGTCCCTTGGTCTTTTCTTTTTTTTTTTTTTTCCCTGTCATTTGATTTTGAGCCTGGGGAAGCCACACTAACAAGAATAGTTGAAAATGCTCCAGTTAATATGAACTTTGGTGATTCTTTTCTCCAAGGACGACCACAAGCAGGTAGTTGCAGTGACTTTAAGCAAGCTTTGGATAATCTCTTTTAGATTATGTTAGCCTGGTTAAATTAGCACAACCTCCACTGTGCAAGTGAAATTGAGTTGACAGAGAGATGTTTTATGGTTGTGTTTCTTACTTACAACACAAGTAGATTTGTACTGTGTAAATACTCTGTTCTGGTGTACAATTAGGAATTGTACTAGTTTGAATACACTGGCAAAATAAATATGTCTAACTGACCATTACATTGGTAGAAATCTCAGTATGGAACAAGTGTCAATCTTTCTTGAAGGTAATGAGTATTTACAGCCAAAAAATGTAGGTGCAATAAAACACTCAGTTTCCCAGATATAAACATACTCAGGAAGAGCCAAATTATGAGTGACTTGTAAGTTAGCTGGGGGCAGAAGCCTATGGGGAAGAACAAGGGACTGTTGCCACAATGATTTACTCAGTGTGAATTTCAGTGAAAAGTGCTTCTAAGCAGTGCTTTCATCCTTTATGCAGGTCTTCATTATATTTACAAGTTTTTGCACTGTAAATAATTTCCACGTGCTTCCTGGTAGCACGACTGCCATCTTACCATCATCTGCTGTGATTTTTTCAGATTTCAGGACTCAGAGATAGCTCAGTATTTGAAGATGGGATTTACAATAATGCTTTAAAAATACTGCCGCACTTGAAAAATCAATTTTAAAATGTCTTATTTGGATTAAAGTTCAGAGAAGAGCACATGATTTTAAAGGACAAATAACCTGCCAACATCCTTTAAAACCATGTTTAATATGCTGAGAAGAATGTATAAACTCTCAGTTGAAACAATTATAATATCCATCCTAAGGAACTGGCAAGGCACAGAATTAATGCAAACTCCTTGTTTGAACTGGAACAATATTTCCAATAAAAATAGAAATGGTGAATACACTGTGAGCGAGCCAGATCTGGCTTTTTTCCAGTCAGATCCAAGTTAACTCCCAGGCACAACAGGTCCAACAAGGACTCCTGACCCGAGTGTGTGCCCTGCACGCTGGTCCCTCCCGAGTGGCCACCTTCACCTGGGAGGGTTAGCACAGCTAACCAGGGTCATGTCAAGCCAGCTGTACCATGCCCACCAAGCTTTGGCTTTGGGACTGCTACTACCTGCAGAGAGAGAGTATCTCGTGGGGAACAGGCATTGTGGAAAAGATTTTTCTGATCGGATTCTGGTGGAATCAAGCAGCACAACAAGGAGACTTTTACGGGGAGAGAGGCCTATGGAAATGTTGGTGGCTGAGGTCAGTAGTATTGGTGGGGAATGAGCTCATGTGGGTTATGCTCATAACTTCCAGCTCCCTACACCATACAGTGAGCCTTGTACCCCTTCATCAGTCGCTCACTGATTCCCTCTCCCACCTTCCTGTCAAGGGAGAAGTGGGTATAATGGAGAATCTTGTTTCTGTGTTTCTGGTGTTTTTATGCAAGTCAAATATGCCATATGAAGGAGGAGAACTTTGGTGAAGGCTTGCATTCCCTGAAGGTGTTCAATCTACAAGCTGAGGGCTCTGGACAGATGTATGTGATTCTTTCTGCATAGAGCTCATAAGGTTGGTGGAGTGAATCTGTCAAATGTTTCCTTTGCTGCAGCTTCATGCAGTGTTAGATGTGACGAGGATGATAAGAATGAAGACCATGAACTCGATTAGGAATTCCACAGGAAGCTGATGCCAGGCCCAATGCCAGGTTTGATATGCCTTTGTCACTGAAGAGATGCATTGCAGCAGTAAATGAACTTTTCTAAGCATGAATGCTGTGTGTTTGCATATTTTAAATTACTATAGTCCAGCTGAGAAGTGACATAGCCATGAATAACAGAGACAAGGTCATCACCTGCCAGGGTGGCACAGAGCCTCCTAACCAATGGAAAATAAGTGTTTCTTGCAGAGATTGCCATGGGAAAACTTAGCATCAGTAGCAAATCCAAGAGCACACCTAAATTATGAAACCAACACACCACTTGGGGAAATACACCATCCAGCCAGGTATAGTGCACTCAAGTGACAGGCTTTCCTGTCTCCTTGGATTCAACCAGCTGTTTTTCTTTCACTGCCATGTTGGTGGTAGCAGTGTGTGTATATACAGAGAAATTTAGGTACAGCTGTATTTCACCTGCCCCTTTCTGGCAATTCAGTCCATGCTGTATCACTCAGCATCTTTGTGCAGAAACGGGGAGGCAAAACAAAGAATACAGATCAGGAGTCCGCAGGAGAGAGGAGTGTAGTGAGGGAGATAACACTTATTCACAAGTCAAGATGTGTGTTCCAGCAGGAATGATTCAAAATAATTTTAGTACATTACCCTGGACTTCTGCCACCCATCAGGCAAGACAGCAATATCTCATGGTTAATGCTGAAGTCAAGGAGGATGAGGATGGATGCCTGCCCTCTATCCACTGACAGGAGGGTGTCATCCATCAATGCCACTTGAACAGCTCCAGTTCCATGTCCTGGCTTCAATCCAGACTGTGACAGTTCTGAAAGATTCACCTTTAGCAGGTTTAGTTCAAGCTGCCCTTTGGCTAGAAATCATGGGAAATTTCCTGATTGGGAACCCTCTTGGATATTGGTTAAGAAGAACTCATGTCCACAGGATAGATTTTCTCAAGGCTAGGTGACAGTCGATTCCCAGCATGTTGGTAAGCCCCCAGTTGGTGTTCCCCATCTTCCCTCTTTCAAGACTTTGACCTTCTGGGTTGGGATCTGGAACAATCTTGGGCAGATGGCAGCATGAGGAAGCCAGACAACATTGCCGGGTTAAATCCAGGACAAGAATGAGTCCTGAGGTGTAGTTGCTGCAGCTAAAAGCCCTGTTATGTCAACACACTGGTAAACAGTTCTTCCTCTGATCAAAGGGCTGAGAGCACTTTCCAGGATTTTAAAATGAAGGCAGCTTTGGCCATATGTAAAAGAATGCCCACTTGTCCACTGCATTTTGCCCCAGCTTGCAGCACACTGAGCTGCTCCAGCTCTGCTTGGTTGCTGTGGAGGCCGGCTGAGCCCAGAGCTGCCGTGCAGATCAGTGTGTGCTGAAGCACCTCAGGAAGAGAATTACGGAAAAGAGAAAGTCTATTAACTGTATCATTTGAGCTCCCTGTGGTTATTTGTGTCTATGTATAAGATTTCTTTTGGCTCCTTGGCTCCTTCTGGCTGTTGGTTCTGTAACAGAGGTCCATGGGGGTGGTTGCTGTGTACCATCAGGCTGGGACCAAATGCACTTGGCACTGAACAAAAATAAACACCAAGAGCTTGAATATGCAACAACTTTTTCCTTCCTACCTTTGGGATCAATGTCAAAACCTTTAAGTCTTTATGTCTGAGTAGTTTTTCTGCAGCTACGTGTTAATTGTGTGTTCCTATTCTCACAAATGCGGATTTACATTTACCTGTGTTTCAAGATGATTAGTGGGTACCAAGCAACTGATTACACTTGCAGCCAATCCTGTGCCATTAACAGTGAAAAACGGCAGGCACTGTTGTTTCAAATCTCATTTGTTTTGGCAAGGATATGATGGTAAAAAATAACAGCTAAATCAATTGCTTGAATATACAGGGTTTTTCACCTTCAAGCATCTTTATCAGCACAGCTTTGATTAATATCTGTACACTGATTGGCATTTTCCTATTGCCATTAGAGAAAATGTAATGGGTTGTTCACTATTTTTCTCCAAGAGGTGGATTTTGGAAATTAAAATAAAAACTAAATGTTTAGGTTAGAGGAAGTCAGTCAATGTTGATGATCCTCATATTTGACCCAGAATCTGAAGAATTATTTGAAAAGATCTGTGAGCTATTTAGTTTTCTAAATTACAATACTATATTTATTTTTAGTTAACAAACAAAAATTCCAGCAAAGTATTGTTTGCCCTATTACAAACAGGTCAGAGCTCACAATAAGCACACATGTAATGAAGGTAAACTAATATTAGCCAGCAGAGGAGAGGGTCAGATGTTTAATCTGAAACTGATTTCTTGGTTAAAACATGCTGTTTTCTGTCAAACAAAGAGAGTAATGAATTTTTGCTGCTTGTAGGGAATTGTTTCAATTTGGGGAAAAAAGTATAAAAAATGGCCAAAAAACCTGTTTCATTTCAGCACTTCTAAATATTCCAATATGTTCTACAATGAAATACTTTGATTTCACAACTACAGATGTTATTTAATTTTCAAAATTACTACCAGTTTATTAAAAAAATTAAAATTAAAGAGATTAAATATGAATTAAACTATTTTGAGTAAATATATATTTTTTTTGCTGGAATGCTATCATTTGTTTGTTTTTTTTTTAAACAAAGGAAAACTTCTGGAAACTTATTTTGGGTCAAAGCAACTAATGATTACATGTTATCTTTTGTTTTGGCTTTAATTAGATTTGGCTGCTTATAGTTCCTTGAACAAAGCTTGAAGAAAGAAATGTCAATTTCACGTTTCCCTGTTCCCAGAAAAGATAAGATGTTCTGACTCTTGGAACCAGGTAGGAGGGTCAATGGAATGGTCAATGGGACTTCACTTTCTCTGGGCTCAGGAGCTTTGGCATTTAAGCTGGCTACCACGAAAGCCAGTGGAAAAATATGTTTGCAGGATCTGTCCTGTTGTAGCCAATCCTGGGAATAGAAAGTCTGCAGGCTGAGGTACTTCCCTGGGCTTGTTGCTAATGAATCTGTGGTATAAGAAAATTACCTTGACCCTGTAGTGTGTGCACTTCTTTCTTATTGTCAATGCTTTGAAGGTCCTTGCAATCCTGCTCTGTGCTGTAGATATCACACTTCACCACCTAAGGAGCTTTTTTGGTAATCTTTGCTCTAACAAGGAAGCAAAGGTTGTCGTGAGTGAAGACAAGGGTGGGGGTGGGGAGCTTTTCAATCAGCAAGTGATCTGAAAATAAAGAAAGGTTACCTGTTTGTTTGTCAACAGAATGAAGTAAATAAGAGTTAAAAAAATCGGAGACACCAGTCAAAGGCAATCAAATATGTATTTAATTAAAGCAAACATAAAAATTAAAGTTACATGTTGAATCAATAAACAGCACTTTTTTCTACATGCATTTTGAACAAGACAGATCAGAATCTTGCATGATGAAGACATAATGTGTCATAATAATTAGGAACACAGACAAAAGAACAGCTAATCAACATGCAAATTTATGCAGTTCTGGCGATTCAGATGAGGCAGATTTCTACCTCTTTTTTTGCTTGATTCATCTTCATTGCTAATCATCTGAAGGCTGCCAAATGTTCACTGACACTAATGTATTATAGGTCAAGAGAGGCAGGTCTTCACCTATTACCCCCACAAACAATATGCTTTCCTTCCCTGTTTCCTCTTCAGGATTTTCAGCAATTACTGCCAGATGCAATCAGACTCCTTGAATAGGAGCAACTGGGGCTTGTTTGTGGCTTGGATTCATTAGAATCAGGAGGATGAAGAAAGGAATAAATTACTTAATTGCACAAAAAAGTTGCAGCCAAAGTGATGGTGAGAGAAGCTGATTGTGTAGTTGCGTATTAGGCCACTCTTGGAATGGAGGATCTTAGAATAGCTGGTAGTTTGGCCTTCCTGATTCAGACAGATTTGGGTGTCCTCCAAAACAGATGGCTCCACACACCATCTATTCTTCTCTTTGTCAGGTTTTACCATTTATTTGATCTTGTTCATCTATGATGCTAGTTGTATTAGATGTAACACAAATATGCATTCAGATCATATCCATTTAGTCTTGCATCCCAACTTTTATTCTTTTAGCCTTGTTTGATGAGATGATCAAGTTGAACAAAGCCCTTGTTGTCCTGTTCCCGCACAACATCCATACATAAAACACCAAAACACGTGACTAAAGCCTTGCACAGACAAATAATCCTACTGTGTCACAGGTTTTAAAGGTCTATTTCTCCCTGTTTTACCAAGCAGCTCCCTGCTCTGACAAATGGTAACCAGACACAACAAATAGTTAATTTTTATTTGATCCCATAGAAACAAACATTTGCATATGCCCAAGCAAAACTGCCCCCCTCCCATCCTTATGCTGAGACCCCTGTTCAGATATTCTCTTCAGGTTCCAGGCCATGTGTTATGCTTGTGGGTGGTCTTAAGATCTTAAAGAAAAGCTTTGCTCTGTGAAGTCACGCAGCACTGTATGTAATTAAGAGGCTTTTTTCCTGTTTTTTTTTTTTTCCCCTAACCCCCTCTATGTTTCCTGATTTCATTGTTGTTGCGAATGATCATCCCTTTGTGGAAGAGTTGCCTTTCAGGTAATGGTTAACATTAACTTTGTAAAAATGAGATGTGTGCTTAGGGATTCACTTCCCAGTGTCCTGCTGAGCACGGTGCTGTGCCGCAGTGCTGCTCACTTGCAGGGGCTGGAGTGGGGTCACTCATTCTCCTGATGGCTGGGTCCAAAGTGTGTGCTGCTCTCTGTGCATCTATAGGGCAGCCTTGGCAGCTGCTATTGGTCTTTCATCTGGGGCAGTTGGGGATCTTGTTTGCCTGATAATTGTGGGGATCTGCGGTCAGAGAGGGGCAGCTCTTTATATAATGTGACGTGGTCCTGGATTACAATGAACATTCAGGGTCTGTAGTCATTTATCTTTTGGCCCAACATCTGCTGCAGCCTGACAGATGCCCAGGAATGATACTTTATTCTGCAAACCTGTTTATGTCTTGAGTGCACAGCACAGGATTTTTGGGTACCTTTGAAGCCAAAATTGGAGATTGTGAAAGTCTTTAGCATTTTTTGAAGTAAAGCGAGACACCCAAGGCAATGGCAGTGTAGTTGCAATGCTGAAGGGAGAGCTCGAGCTCACAGTTTCCAAGGAGATAAACTGGAGACACACCTCTTGCCAAGGTGGGCATCTAACAACTGTTTACATTGACCCTGGGGGCGGGGGGGGGGCAGCTATTCCAAAGAACCTATCTCCTGTAGTCTTTTTAGAGGCCATGTGTTGATTCAGGTTCATGGAGGTGGTGTGCCCTTTGATGGCAACTTTTGGGACAGAAGCCGATGGAATTTTTAGGCCAGAACCTCTGTTGCACAGCTCCCAGTGTCCATCTTGTCCTCCTTGTCCTCCCTCAGTCCCTCCACAGTGCCCATGGCCCACTGTGGCTTTGGTCCCAAGGTTTCTCCATTCCTTCCCCTGTGCTAGAGGGGAAGGAGAATCATTCCCCTGGGGAGAAGCGAGGCCCAACTGATGGCCCCCCTTACCCTGGGCAGGACAAATCCTGTGCCAGGATAATTTCCTCTTCCTGTCAGTGAAGGCACAGGGTTAGTTATGCTTGAAAAGCAAAAGTAATGCTCTGTTCCATGTACTGCTTTCATTCCCAAGAGCAAGTGTGGTTTTTATTTGGGGTGTTTCATACGACACTGGTGAACACATTTTATTGCAAGTCTTGGAGGCTTAATTTTACTGCTGTGTCACTAGGGGGAGATTTTTGAAGACACAAATGTATTTAAGTGCTTACTCTCTTTTGAAAGTCAACAGGAGTTACACACCTAAATGGCCTTTCTGTGTGAGGGAAATACTGTGAAATGGGTAGAGCCCACATATCTGTTGCAAGTGATAAAGAAAGCCAATGGGTGAGGCCACACTGAACTGTTTTTCTGTGAATTTTTCTGGTCTTTTTTGTTTTTTAAATTGCCTTCATGCCCTTCATTTCTCACAGGCTGGGAATTGGTTTGTTACAAAGCATTGAGATACCTCATCTCCTCAGTCCAAATCCTCCTTCTAGATAGTTTTGAGATAAGAAGACTGAGAAAATCCACACAAGGAACTTGTCTTTGTACAGATGATACCTAACTGTTTTTCTGTCTAAAGTTATAGAGATTCAAGAGCTGATGATGCCTTACAAAGGCTCTCTCTATCCGAGGGTCCCCACAGAAGGGCGGGGGGAGATTTGCTTTGACAGCCTTTAAAGTCTGTGTAATCTCTTGCAGAATGGCCTCTGCTTTCACAGCTCCTCATGTTGCACCATGTCCTGATTTCTACACTTGTGTTTGTCAACGAAACATTGCCTGAGCTTGGGTGAACAGTGCTCAGTCTGAGAGCTGCTCACTTTGGGTACTTACCACTTTTTATTCTGTGAAACTATCCTAATGCACAAAATATTATTGATAGCATCTGAGTGAGTGACTAAAATGTTCTGGATAGAAACATGAGGGAAGATGAAGGATGCAAATGAATACTCCCATGTGCCTGGAAGGAAAGAAGCACTGGCAAAGCTCTGGGCAAAAAAAAAAAAAAAAAAAAAAAAAAAAAAAAAAAAAAAAAAGGCTGTTTGTGCCAATACTGGTGAAAAGGGTATGGACACAGCCAGAGGCAAAAGGCCTCTGCAATGTGCATGTTGTAAAAGGTGCTTTAACTAGGTGTAAACACCTATGCTGGGCACCTGTGGCCATCTGCACTTGCTGTTAGCAATACTCTTTAAATGCTACTCTTTCCTATCATGAGCATGTCTATGGGCAGACCACCATCCTTCATATGTGTGCAAAATGGAGGTTAAAAAGGTTGCTGTCCTGTTGTGTCAGGAGTGGCAGACGTCACCTGGCTGGTCTCTGAAGGCTCTTGAGGAACTTCTGCTGATTGGTGAACTCATTCGTTCTGACAGTCTATTAGCTCCTTTGTTTTGACATATTTTCACTCTCCTCTTAATGTTTCCTGTTTTCATGAATCTTGCCCTTCTGCTGCATTTTCCTGTGTGTGTTTTTTTTTCTCCCAGATGTTGTATGGCTGGCTATTTCAGTAACTCTTTGTGTACTACAGAACTGAGAAAAAAAAAAGGCAAGTGGAAAAACCCCACATTGGAATGATAGCGTATTTTCCATGCGTGTGTCACACGCTGGCTGAAACATGTTCAACTGATATGTTAAACATCTCTCTAAAATACTGTTATACAAAGGGCTTAATTATTGTATCTATTCAGGGTATGAGCTGGCATCTGCTATTTCGAAAAGTAAAAGGCTCTTTTAAATAGTAGTCATTTGCTGGCAATGATGAATTTAATATTTTTTCAGTGCTTGAACCTGTTTAGGCACAAGTTTGTTTGATACAGGTAGTTTAGGACTACAGACTTCTATGGAAAAACATGATATATTTATTAAATAGCCAAAATACAGAGACATAGGGCAGGATATTTGAAGATGCACACAGCAGCTCTTATTCTAACTTCTGAAAGTCAGGTTATCTATTAAGGTGACTAACTATGTATTTCTACGCTTGAAAGTATCAGCCTGCCTCATGAAGCTCAGCCATGCCAACTCTTTGCTTACCAAAGTAATTATAGCTATATCCAAGCAGACTTACCAGGGTCAGGTTCTCTTCCTGTATGACATAGCTAACATGTGGTATATCCTTGTGCTAGTATGTTCTGCCTGCACCTGGAGCTGAAATGGCATGAGATGCTTAGTTTTACATACCTGTAATGCTTGTATTTGACAGCTCATTGCTGAAAACTTTGCAAAGGTAAGTGCATATAAGCATGGGTCCTAAGCTCCAGGGGTTTTGCCAATTTACCGCTGAGATTTAGTTGCCATGAATATGTGTCAAGTCAAATTTCACATTGGAAAGGGATAACTAATGTAAAAACCAGGTTATTTGGAACTGACAGCAACTATCTTTGTCATAGTTCTGTCATCCTTCCCCTCAGTTCTGCAAGAGAACATATTCTGAGCAAATGTCCTTGAAGCATGTTTCTTCCCCTACTTCACTCACTTTACAGGTGGATGTCACTTGCTGAAGCACTTTTAGTTTCTACAGGTACACTTGAGAAGATTTTCTCCAAGTCCCAACTGTTGGAGTAACACTTTAACTAGTACATACATACTTCGAAAATGTGGTGAATAACCTATTGTTCTTCAGAAGACAAAGGGTGTGAAAAATGTGCTGCCTTTGAACAAACTGGACAAGTTTGAGTTCATTGCTACTGGAGGACATTATAAGGTTTGTCATGTTCTTATTGCCAACTAGATTCTCTGCGTGCAATGTATCCGAAGTTTGACTCATGGCTCTGCTACTTCCCAGTGCATTTACTCCTGTTTAGAGAAGCTGTGTCTGGCCTAACCTTTCTGCCACTCCAGCAGCTTGAGACCCCTGAGAAAAACCTTGCCACAAGAGAAGGTCCCAGAATTTCTTCTTAATCTTCTTCTCTGGTCACTGCCTGGGTTGCCCAGGATGCAGAGGATCAGAGGAATTCAACCTATAAATGAAATTAAATTCTTCACAAAAACTTTCCCTTCACATGCGTTGTTGGTTGATGGTGGCATTCAATCTTTGCCCATGGAACTGGGAACTAAATGCAAGGCAAGAGCCCCCAAGCTGTGAGACACTGGTAAATTATGACATGCAAGGCAATTCAGAGTGGCTTACAGTGGTGCCAAACACAGAGGTGGAACACTTGGGAAAAAGGATTTCGGAGTTCTTAGTTTAAACCATGTCACACATATTTTTCAAGAGTAATGACAGTCTCACAAAATCTCTTGTTACTTTTTTTGTATTTTGAAAATGCCACCTGAGGCTGTCAAATGATTGGGGTGCTATCAAGCAGTCACCTGATCCCTTTGCTAGATGGACTTGTTGGATGGGTTAGGAAGTCCAGGAGTTTGGACCCTTGATGGCAGCAAAGTCTTCTTCTCTTTAAATGTATGTATAACATGTTTTCTATGCCCTCTTAAAAGACAATGGTACCTGGGATTTCTTTCATATCCAGATGGAAAGCTTTTGTTAAAAAGAGTGGTAATGAGGCTTAGTAAGATTTCCTTTTTGTTAAGAAAAGATCATCTGGCGCTTGCTTTTGGAGCTGGTTGCTTGTGAAGGTTTCTAATTCAGGGTCTTAATTTTTGTAAAGAGTGAATTACAAGAAGTCAGAAGAATGATGCGAAGAGCATTTAATAATGCACATTCACAAAGAAGTGGTGTAACTACATTAATTAGGCAAGTCTTGCGTAAAGATGCAATGTAATTATATATTTGAGACAGTTAATTAGGGAGCTACTTGGAAATTTCAGTGAATATTAAGGTAATTATACATAAATACTATAACCATTAAGACTGCACCCATAATGAAAGCAATAACTAATTACATAAATAACAGCATACTTACGTTTTTACATTACCAATACCTAACAATACTTCCTCTCTTTCCCTGCTCTCTTTGCCATGCAAATGACAAAACTTCATTTTCTGATTCAGATATTCTTGCAAATTGTTGAGGAAACAATGAAGTTTCCTCTTGTCTTTCTCTAGAGAAGACTGGACAACAGGAGTTATGCACACTTAGCAGGAAGTCAAGCATGCTGCACAGGTCTGCTGGTTATGTGCCAAGTTTTTGGTGACTTCTCTTGGATTTCATACAAGCTCAGGTCTGAGAAGTTCGATAAAGAAACTGCATAGCTCTAAGGTTAATGTTTGAGACTGTTCAGGCAGCTTTGAGTGAAGCAGTACTGAGGGTTACTGAATGGCTGTCATAGAAATGGTACCCTGCATTTTGTAGTGTTGGGCCTGTAGGCAAATGCCAGATCTTTACTAAAACATTTCCTACCATTTAGTTCTGTCAAGGTTTGGGGTATCTGTCTGCTGTCACCTTCATGTTCACCTAAATCTGCTGGCTTCAGTGACAAGTGAGTCAACACATACTGTGCTGTGCACATTGCTGCTCTTTTTCCAGGCTACCTCAACAAAGCTGTAACTCGGGCTCTTTAAACCGTTAAGAACTATTAGACTGAGAGCTTTATATGTGGGGCAGCCTTACTGACTCTGCTGAAAATCAGAATTGTTGCTTCTTAACATACTTACTGAGTCGATAACAGTTTCTAGCAACTCTCACGTAAGGATCCTAAAGTCCCAGAATGAGTCTGTGAATAGGTGCACTGCCACGATGGAGAGTTCACAGGTGGGGAAACTGAGGCACAAAGAGCTGAAATTACTTACCCAATGTCATGAAGGACATCCAGAGTCCCACTGTAAATCTCTCTGCTCAGTTTTAGTCAAAATCATGCTCTCTCCTGTCAGAAGGATGTGGTTGGTACGTGGTTTGGGGTCTAGTGATGGGACTTCTTCCTCTCTTTGTTAATCTTGTCTGAATAATTAAATTGACCTGATGAGACAGTGGAGTTCACAAAGGAATGCAATTTTCAGCCAGTTGTCCATATTATTATGCTTCCATTAACATCATGAGTAGCAGACTGTAAAGGCCCATAGCAGCATGGGCTCAGCGCATGTTTGTAATTTTGAAGTTACTGTCCTGCAGAACACAAGGTCATAACTAGAGAGGGGCTGGCACCTGGGACTTGCTGAGGCAAAGTTAAAGATGATTTAGGACAACACAGTAAATTTTGCTATACTCTCATTGCACACTCCAGGGCAAGTAGCTATATGCAGCTAAGTGGTGTTTTCTTAGCTCAGTAACGGTGGCCAGTGACTGCCATAAACTTCCAAACATACCAAAGGCTGGTGGGAAATTTCAAGTTATTTTGATTCTAGATAAATAGTGTCATAATTTAGAGATGGCAAATCCTTTCAATCTCTATAAATGACCTTATTGTTATGTGTTTGCATAATGGCTCATACTCCAGGGCAGGTCAGTTCTTATATATTTTTTTGTGCAAAGTAACGTCACTAAGTTTTCAAGCTCTTTGTTTCTAGCAGAGTGAGATTAGGGGCAGCTGACCCTTTTTGGCATTATAATACATGGACACTGACCTTTGTGTAGAGCTGTTGGAAGAAAGATTAATTAGCGAATGCTATAGCTGTAGATACCTACCAAAGATAAATTGTGCTACATTGCTGTGATGGATTTCCCTGAGTTTGTGACCAAGAGAAATATATCAGTTCTAGTTAATCAAGTTTTCTATAAAATGTTTAATACAGTGGTATGTGAAAGAAAACAATTTGGGCTGGAGAAGATATGGCACAATAAATGTAAAGAAATGGCTAAGGAAAGATTGCTGAAAACTGAGCTAAAAGAACTGCCAAGGGACAAGAGCAGTAACTAGCAAGGTTTATTAATGATCAGTCTTTTGACCTATCTGTACATTTTTATTTGTAGTCACAGCAGAAAATCTGTTCAAATACAAAGTCTGTAAAGAGACAGAAAGCTGAGAGGCCTTGACAGCTCAGAGAAGGACTGACCCTGACAACAGGAGAAATGGAAAACGGATAAAATGAAGTACTAATAAACCACAAGGTCATGCAGATGTTTTTTTGCTTGGAGCAGGAGGCTCAGCAGCTGGAAATAAGAGAGAAGTGTTTTGCTGAATCTCCCAATGATTGACAAATGCTGGGGCTCTACAACAGCACAGAAGGGAAGTATTCCCTGAGATGTTCTCCTGGATGTTGCATCAGGGGAAGCATATCCAGGAAACATGTGGGATTCCTGACTACTTTTGTACAAGGCACTAGGGACATCCAAAAAAAGACAGACTCCAGAAGAAGGGAAAGGAAATTGAGATAGGAAATGGGGGATAAAGGACTGTGTCTTTAGTTTAGCAAAACTAAAACTGAGTAGAGGTGTATTTCTCCCTATAAATATATTATCAGAGTAAGCAGTGACAGAGAACTGGTTAAAATAAGGAGTATTGAATGCCACAGGAACAATTGACAGGAGCCAACTGAATAAATGTTCTTTGGAAAAGGGATGATGGTTTTAATAATGTGAAGTTTTGGAGCAGCTTTCCAATAGGAGTCACAGGGGCAAGAAAACTACCTAGTTTTAAGAAAAAAACTTGAGAAATTTATCAATGAGATTGTAATGTTGTGATATCAATGAGATATGATGTGTCAGACGTAGCAGGGGATGACCTGGGAGGGCTCTTCTAGTCCTATTTCCTATGTAAAACTATTCAACAGAGCCCTTGGTCTCCAGAGTATTTTTTTCTGTAAAAAGACTTCAATAGCAAGCTAGGGAAAATGGCCTTTCCTTTGGATTCTTTGTTTGCCCTTATCTATACAGGAGACATAGATCTGATCAAAGTGCCAATGAATCTTGTGGTAGGTTGGATGCAGATCTCTATTATCTGTGTGACAATACCTTTTAGAGGTCCTGCTCATTACTGGGGCCCAGCTACTTTCCATGACCTGACTTTTATGATCCCAGTTCATCTCTTAGCTAAATTCATCTGAAGCTGTTTCCTTGATAGCCCCTTCAGTATTTTACAGACTTCTTACAGTTCTTGTATCCTTGTAACCTTCTCAGGTCCTTCAAAGCAAGCCAAACAATCTTCTGCCTTTCACACTGCCATCAGCTAGCCAAGCCCATGAGTAGATCCCTAATTCTCTGAGATGAGATCAATAGCCCATCACCCTCCACTATCCTGAAAAGATCTGGCAACTGAAGTCTAGGTGTAGCAACTGAAAGAGCTGTTAATAATGGATGATGACTGACAAAACTCTTAGGTGTGAAAGGAGATTTACCAGGAACAGGGTGTTCGTGCATAGTGCCCATTGATTGACAGCCCCAACAGGTTAGAGGTTACCCATGGAATACAGTCTTGATGGCCTAGGATGAGATGTTCTTCCTGACCCTTCTGTAAGCTGGCGATACAAAGCACTGGCTAACTTATCATTAACTTGCGACACCACGATGATGGGATTAAGACCCAGAGGGCTTTATCTCTACCTTATTAATGGCAATTAAAAGCTGTGTGACAGTTTTAAAACTTGTTGATGTGAAGAAAGTTAGTGCTTGTCTTATAGTGGCACAGTAAATAATTGTCTGGTTGCTTGGCTTTTCGTAATCTGCCCATACAGCTGTATATTATCATTATTTTGCTGCAAGTACAGCTTTCCGATTTATCAACAAAAGAGCAGGTAAGGCTCTATGTAAATAGTGATGAAGGACACTTCCAGGTTGGATTTTTTCCCATTTAGATTGCCGAGCATGAATGAAGCAGAGGATTTTCAAAACTAATGGCAGTATCTGTTAGACCTGTTTTTCAGTCTAATTACTCCCAAAAAATGTTAATCCCAATTTTAGTTACTGCAAACTTAATCTGGATAATTCATAAGGCAGGTATTAAAATCTCTCTCCACCCTTCTTTATATGGAAAGGGATATTTTTTACTTCTTGGGTATTTACCATTTTTGGAGCTGTACTGATTTGTGGCAAGAAGTTTTGTACCTTTTGGCCTTCTGAATTCAAGGAAATGTGACTACTTCCAGAGCAATACTGTGAGTGCTGAACTTGAAATAACTCTCGTATGTGCTGTTTCTGTTAAAATCTCAATCTAAATTGGAAAGAAAGAATCAAACCCAAAAATGTGCTCTAACTGGAAAGTCTTGTTTCCCTCAAATATTCAGTGACTATTCTTGTGCTCCTACATATCCTGGTTAACTTCTCTGGTTGTGGCATCTCACTTTTCAGACTGTGTGTCTGAATCACCTTCCTCACTTCTATTTTTCTGTGCATATGTGTATTAGGTGCTTTTTCATGAGAACTGGCTGTTGGGGTTTCAGAGGGACCTTATATGCTGTGAATCTTTCTTGATCTTTTAGGAAGCTTGGTTCAGGTTTTTGCTTTCAAGTGCAGCTTGAAAGTCAACTCTGTGGAGTGACAGAGTGGAGAAAAAAAAATCATCAGTGCATCTCCCAAAAAAACGTCTCCCCACTTGTACCCCAGCAAGCAAGCAGCAAAGACACCAGGTCTACCTTAATCTGTATTTTTACTGCATTTTCTCCAGGGCTATAAAGGCTCTCCAGCCTTTATGCATTTGGTGTTGCTCTTGATTGCTTTCAGACTACAGAAAAGGGCTCTCAGCTTTTGCCACTGCTGTAATTTCAGAGGTGTTGGTGGCTGTGGCAGCCTGCAGTGGCTTGTGTCTGGCTGAGCCACTCCGGCTGTGCCGAACTGGCTTCAGGACTCCTGCCAGGTCCTGCTTTCTCCCAGCTCTCCAGAAGCTGTGGGACTGGGAGACGTCGCCTGTCATTTTAGCCTCTTGCCACTCCAAGGCAGAGATTGCCTTACACTTGTAGTTTATACAGCCCCAAGCACAATGTCAGCATTACACATTAATTAATAATAGTGGCTTATATTGCTAATCACTTAATTATAAATTATGTCTGCTGGTTATGCCTGCCATCACATATTACTTTGTAGTTACATAGATATACACATAGTGTATCTGGGCTTTTGTAAATCAGCTTGTAGTTGTTCAATGATACAAAGGCTATGCCAGCGCATAAATCCGATGTAAAGTGCTAATCATTTTTAAATGAAGACAAAGCAATCTGAGTTTTAAATCCATAATGCAAGAGAATTACAGTGCATGTGCCTGAAATTTAGGAAGAGAACTTGCTTTGCAGACGTTTCAATTGTAAGCAAAATTCTGACGTTATGCACATTACATGGTATTTTACTGAAATCAC
The DNA here is from genome assembly GCF_963662255.1 of Cinclus cinclus. Lineage (NCBI taxonomy): Eukaryota > Metazoa > Chordata > Aves > Passeriformes > Cinclidae > Cinclus > Cinclus cinclus. The sequence goes on from NC_085048.1 coordinate 90,821,269, forward strand.
ACTCAGTGGCAGATTTGCATAAATGAATGTATTGTATTTTTTATAACTGTGAAAGCTTTAATTACCTAAACTCTAATTAGGCTTGCATTTTTTAGAAAACACAAGATATTAGCTTATTTTGTAGTTGGCTCAACTTTAATGTTTTCCCACATTTGTAACTCATACGTAATAAAATTCTATAAAAAATGCAGCGAAAACACAGAGATGAAGGCATCCCTGGAATTTCTGGAGCTGATTGGTTGTTTCTTCTCTTGGTGCATTTAAACCTCAGTGCACTGAAATTTTCTTGAATGGTGCCCTAGGTCCAAAATCACACCTGATATAATTTTGTTGCAGACAGATCTGGTAGTGTTGCATCTAGGATGAATATGAACAAGTATATTTTGATAATTTCTAGGAATAAAGGTGCTGTGTGAAAGGGAGTTATTGATGGTTTTATTTTATAGTGGAATTTGTTTGGTGTTCTTGGAACCCTTGCAGAGTTCTGCAATGTTTTCTTTTTGTCGAACAAGATGACAGTACTGTCTAGGTACTCGGCCTGCTGGGATTGCAGCAAAGATTTAGACACACAACACAGATTTTAAAGGGTTTATCCCAACGGGACTTACACATGGCACCCAGTGAGTCACTGTGGTGCCTTCCCTAAAGCGGGAAAAATTAACCAGATAAATACAACTAACATTAATTGTTATTGCCCCTTTTGCCTAACCTATGAAAGAAGTGCTAATGCATCTTGTGTTAATTTTACTGAATTTTCTCCTTTGCTTCCATATGAACACGCCTCTTGTCCATCTGTTGGGCTGTCCAGATTTTGCCCTTTCCTGTGTCATAAAGTTGTGGCAGTTTCCTGTGCGTTTGTCACCGTGTGGGTAGGCTGCTGTAACATGCTCAAACAAAGCTACTCCTGCAGGCAGTTGAGAAGCCTGTGCTGGATCAGAGCATCCAGCCCAGCATTCACTGAGGTTGTGCTGCTGGGAGTGTGCAGCACCTCTGTTCTGTCCTGCTGCTAAGGCAGGTCTACATGCTGTTGACGTGCTTGCTGTGTTGTGTAGCCTTCCAGATGCTCAGGAGTGCTGCTTTTCTAAGTCAGAGGGAAGTGAAGATGCCTCACCTCTTGAAGGACTGTATTGAGAGAAATTGTATAAATCCCCTGGTTTTATTCTAGGTGCTGCTGGCAGCACCTGTCACGTAGAACCAAACAGTACCACAGCCCTACCAGAACAGAACAGAAAAAAAAAAAAAAAGACGAATTATATCTCACCCATTATTACTACTGAGGGTTTCAGCTGTATTTTGTCAGAGGAATGAAAAAGAGAAAAGGAGCATAATGTTTATTTCCGAAATTTCTCCTCCCTTACTCATTTTAATCCTTCAACTTCTTGCAGCAGAAAGATTTGAGGAGTTCTATAAATAAAATATTTAGATCAAAAGTAAGAGATATAAACATTTAGCATCTACAGGTTACATTTCTTGTTCTCTTCTCAAACCTCAAGGCTCCCTTTTTAGAATGCTGGCTGTGCCTTTCATTTAGGTAATTACAGTGCTCTGGGAGACAGTCTTCTCTGCAGCACTGGTGGGGATATCAGTGTTTGTGGTATGTTACTGCATTTGTGCTAACTAACACCAACTGGAGTGATGGAGAGCATATTATTAAAAGTGCCTTTCTTCTTTCCTTGCACATCATAATATTGTCCTAAACACTTTATTTTGAAGGCATGCAGATACCTACAGTTGCAAAGTATCACTCGAGCTTCTGTGCCAGGGCAGACCTGTGAGTAGATTCAGTGATGTCAGCCCTGCTTAGAGCAAACAGTCTTAAGAAGCACCCTAAATCCAGAAACATTTGTGTCCCACTCCCAGCCACCTACATCATATCTCTGGATATTCTGCAGGCTGTGTGTGTGCTTGTGTGTGCAGCTACCAGCTGGCTGAAGTTCCTGATGTGCTCCAATGTTGCAGACACAACCACAGGTGTCCCTGCTTGAGCTCTGGTAATTCTGGCCTTCAGCTGGTGCAGATAAAGCTATTGGGAAAGATGATCTTGGGTAGTATGTAGTGCACAAATATAACCATATTCTCTTATTTCACGTGGGCTGTGGTCATCTAAACTTTTCCTAAGGGTTGAGCCTACTGCAAATGGAGTGTCAGACCCACAAGAGGAGCTGTACCTGACTGCTATGAACCTGGACAGAATTAGTTCTTCTCTTCTACAAGGGGCAAAGCATCAGCAAACTCAAATGGTGGTATGTACCTCTCTACATTTTAGGTACCTTTTGGGTTCTTAGTCCCTCTCAGCAAATGAGTCTTTTTGTGTCATATCTTTCTGGATTAAGGTACTAAACAGTATGGATAAAGGTGGGGAAAGAGAATCAGGCCTTATGGTATGTTATTTGACATTGATATTGCATATGTTACTGTTTCCAGACATTTTCAGACAGACAGAAGGAAAGGGACAGACCTTGTAGTTCAGAATAAATGAAACATGTATGTTTTGAAGAAGTAATATTGACATTCTGTGTTGAAGTGGAATCTTTTTCTTAAAACCAGAAATGAATGTCTAATGGTACAGCCAGCTTGAAATCTGTATAAACAAGTGAATTACAGCAGGTTCAGTTCCTAGACCTGCTTCTTAGGCCCCCCAGTAGCTTTTGGGTATTATGGTTTCCAGCTCTTCTTGTCCTTAAGTACTTCTATTTTCTTTGTTCTGTGAAAAGCATCAAGGAAAACTCTAATTATATAACGAGAAAGCACTGAGTGGACCAGGAACTAGGCCATCAAAAAGCTGACGTTAAAGAAGATTGTATTTGAGAAGATTGTCCCACTCTTAATAGCAGAATTTTATTTGCAACTGTGTGTACAAGAAAAATGAATAAGCTCTGAGAAGAAAATCTTGATACAGCATTTAACTCTCAGCTGTGGCTGATATATTTTGATATATGGGTTGATAAATTTTATCCCTCCAGAAAGTTTTAAGTTTCTGTACTAGCTCTGGCAAGGCTTTTGGCCCCACCACACAGCCTGAACCCTGAGTGCCATGGTAGCAAGTGTCACAGCACCTTTCTTCAGGGGTGCAGTGCCCACAGTGAGGTTGGCAGCCTGAAGGCAAGTGTGCAGGTGTGCTATAAAATCTAGATGGAATTGGGGAGCTGGCCAGGGAGAGACCATTGCAAGGTGCTGCCCTCCAGGCACAGACTCTTTAACTGGCACTATCACCCTGTAGCTGGGCTTAGTTCAGTGCCTGACTTTTCTCTCAAGAACAAACAAGGCGACCGCAGCAATTTGTCTGATACTTTACTTTTGTCAATTTCATTTGTGCATTCATCCAAAACATTGGAATTCACTTTTCTCCTGCCTTAATTCTTTCATGTCTTTCCTAGTAGGAGAAGATCCTACGCATCAAGCTAGTCTTAGGCAGGATGAGAGAAGACACTCTTCATGCCTCTTCTTAGAACAATTCTTGTAAAATTCAGGATTAATGGGGATAGAAGAAGGATGTGAGGATAGCCTAACTCTGTAGCACATTAGTTAGTACACCTACTTAGGAAATGAAGGTTTTGTGTCAAAGGCTGTGAAACAAGTAATAGAAATCCAATGCTGCCATTACTGCTAGGTGTGCCTTCCTCTTGTAGCCCTGGTGTATAGGAAATGGAGAGTCCTTTGGAGATTGTTTTGTATGGAAGGCCCTTCCAGCAGGTGTTCCAAAGGTACCTATTAGGCCAGGCTGATGATCTGAGGTAAATGGAAGTGTGTGGATGTCTGCTGGGGCAAAAGTACTTGATCCCCATTGAGTGACTGGGCCTTTTCAAGACAGCATTTTCTAGCCATGCATAGAAACAAAACTGTGGAAACTGGACAAAATGTAATGCAATTGATTGATGTACCAAAAGACTCCTGAGTGTTTGAGGCTTACATCTTTGGCATGCAGGTGGGTTATAGCTTTCCAAGCACTGTTGTGGGTCTGGTACAGAAGCATTGAGTTTTCTACCAGTAAACTGCAGAAAGTGTCCTTGTCTCCCCAAGGAGTTCAGTTATTGCACCCAATTATCAGATAAATAATTAACATAAAAAGGACAAAGAGAAGTTTAACAGTATCTCTTTCAGACTGCAAGCTGCTAGGAAAATATAATTCCAGCTTGATGTGGGATGTATTGATGGGCAGAGAGGGAAAGGCAACATTTCAAAATTTCTGGTAAATTGTGTAGGTAAATTGTGAGGAGATAAATTTGTGATTTTTCCAAACTTGGTTCTGAATGATCCTGAGAAGCCAATAGGAACTACTGATTCCCAGGCTTTCTGAGACCAGACCCTAGGAGCTGCACCTGAGTCCCCTAAAATGGAAGATTCTGAGATCAGTGTGAGAAAAAAAATTGGCGGAGTACCCTATGTCACACAGTGGGCTTGTGCTGAAGCCAGGGCCCAGCATCCTTTCTCCAAGTTCTCGTAACAATAAGAACAACCTCCTCAGCAATTGCCTTACAAAAGGTTTGAACATCAGGTTACCCAGAGACATGAGCAGATAGTAGAGCAGTGATGTACAAATGAAAGTCCTACACTTTGACCTCCAACCACATGAAGCCCCATTACAATAAATATCCAACAACACATCCCTTTCCACACCACATGGATGCTGCCTTAGGTACAAAGGTACTAAAATGACTGTTCCATGTAATAAAACATGGTGGGAGAAATTATGAAGTATAAAGTGAGGTTATTGCCTTCACTGCTAATTAAAGTTTACTGTATCTTCTTGCAGCTTTGTTTAATGGGCTCCTACATATCATGGGGTGTTTCTTTAAAGAAATAAAAGAAAGCTCTTTTTAAGGTCACTCACTTGACCTCAATTCATTGTGTTGTGAATGCGGTATTGTAGTAGCACATATTGTGTGGGGTACAACACCATGTGCTGCTCCAAGACTCCTGTGGTAGCTAAGCACAAAGGGCTGCGTTAACGATGATGTGTCAGCCTTAGCTTTGAATTTCCTTGCTTGAGTGCTAGTTTTCATTACTGACACATAATACATGGTGTTAACCATTTCAGCACTGAACTGTGCACAGGGACACACCACCGTTTGTGCTTGGAAATGGCCATTTCTGAAGTGCCAATGATCTGAGATACAATTATTATTTTATTACTTAATGGCACCAATTAGGGCAAGCATTGTCAACTAGCACACAATGATCTCAGCACCACAGTGTGATATAACTATTACAATGAGTATCATAGCCTGATACTTATGTCATATAGGGAATAAAAAGCTTCAGTTTTTTTTTTCCCCCCGATTTGGCAAAAAAAATCTGTATTCTGAGGTTTTTGCTTTGTTCCTTTGTGCCGTAATTTCCTTGTCAGATAATTTCTGTAAAGCTCTTTGAATATTGGTTGTATTTTATGTAACATTTCCTACCACAAAGAAATTCTTAGTAGTAACTCATACAGCTCTGTTCTTTGATGGCTAAATCCTTGCTTATTTTCTGTTTTCAGTCGTTTTCCCAGTCTGCTAGCTGAGTCTAGATCCGTGTTTACATCATACATCTCAAGCTGCAGCTGCTGTGGACTCTCTTGTTTGGTGGAACTCTGTTACTTTGGTATCTTGGCTCTTTATCTGGCTCGGGTTGCTTCCTCCTCAATACATGTTCCACTCATGAGGCGGGTGATCCAAAGCCCATTGAAGTAAATGGAAAAATTGCTGTTGATTAAATTATTTCACATCTGCACTCCCTGGCTCTACCAGCTTCTTCTATTGTCCACACATCCTGATTCACAAATGTTTTAAATGACAGCTTTAGGAACATGAAAGCCTTTGGGGCAATGGCCTAAAGAGACAGCAGAGGGTAAAATTTGTGAGCATTATAATGCTAGAGCTGTAGTGCTTCCATTAGTTAGTGCTGAGCACCGACTGAAAAGCCTGCTTCAGTCAGGCAAGGAAGGCTTGCATTTCACACACACAGGCACACAGGCAGCTCCCATCTCAGAGTGTAGTTCATCAGGAGGAATATTTCTTTCCAAGTGCAAACTGAGCATCAAATATGCTTGTCCTCCAACCCTGGAAATCACTGTGGGAAAAGCCAGGAACATGTGGAGGGAGGAAGCTAGTTCCTGTACCTGACCTGCTGTTAGGATCACAGATTCATAACAACAGAGTGCCCACACCTTTCATTTAGGTGCTGCCCCCAGTTAATTCTTTAAAGTTACTCCTTGTGGGGACCCTTTATAGGACAGGTGCAATTTAAACTGGAATTATCGATGGGCTTCTCAAAATGGTTAAAATGGCAGTGAGAGGTATCAGAAGACCTAATTTTCTGATGACAGTTGTGGAAATTCAAGTACATTTTTCAAAATGAAGGGGCTGTTTACCAACATAATATTTGGAAGCAGTCAGGATGCCATGTACAATTATGGCAACACTTGGTAAAGGTCACATGCACTTAGCTGCTCAACAACTCAAATATTCCCAAGGTTTTCTCATTTGGTTTTTTTTCCTCTTTCTCTCCTTTGTGCCTATGCCTTCTGTCTCTTGAGCTGGAGTGTTTTTCTAGGCACAAAGATCATGAGATGGTTGTGTAGAGCCAGGCCCAGATGTAGGGATAGAAATTCAGCACAATGAGCTCACCTGTCCTTAGGAAAAATTTTATAAACATTTGGAAACTATTTAAAAGCGTTTACAAATCTTTTGATGTTCGTTGTCTGGTGTTAAGGCATGGATTCAGCTTTACCAGTGGAACAGATGCTGGTTTGTATGCCTGAATTATATAACTTTGCACCAAACCTTTCTGTTCATTAAAAAAAGAATAGTAACATCATTAGAGTTATAAATATAGTTACCAAGGAAACCAGTTTATCATAATTAGTTATCCTTGCTTCATTCTTTATCCCAGTCTCTTTCTGATTTCTATCCCATGGCACCTGACTGTTTTTTACCCCCAGTCAAAAGATAGGATAACTTGCTATCAGACTTCTAACTTATTAATCCGCATCTTAATAGAGATGGATATACCTTGCCTGCAAAATTTAAATAAGATTTTCTTTCTTTTTCCACTTTAGTTTTTGGGGTTCTCAGGGGGAATTCAGGGGAATCTGTCAGTTTATTGTGCCCAAGATATTGAGAAGTGACTTGGATTTCTCGTACTTACAAATTCATGTGCTGCAACTAAAAATACCATCAAGGAAAAGAGAAGGCAATTCCTGGCTAACAATTGGAATTAGCTCCCATGAAATATTTAAAATAAAGGAAAAGAAGATGCAATATCCCGTGGTAGAGGAAGGAAAGGACTTGGCTTTCTTTGCCAGGACCTTGAAGCATTTCTTTTCTACATAATTTGTCTAGGGTGATTTTGTTGGGTGTCTTTGGTCCTGATTTCCTACCCATGTAGTTGGTGCAAGCCATGCCAGTGATGAGATCAATGACATTATTTGCACAAACAGAGTGAAACACTTTGTTCTGTGAGGGCTGATAGGAGTGCTCCCTTTCCTTGAATTCTCCTGCATTGTCATTTTATTCAGATAGGTGAAAGCTTTAGCTTTAACTGAATGTCACATCAATTTTATTATGTCTGTTGGCGTCTTTGTTTTTAAAATTCATGACAAGTTCCTTGCAATACATTTTTACTACATTACAGCCACCTGTTCTACCTTGGTGGGTGGCTGTAAATCTGGGACTGTCCTTTCGCGTGCGTGTACATGAATGATTGTTTCTTTACACAGCGTATTAGGAGCTTCCTAAATATATTCATAGCCTGGACCATTCTGGGGGACATGTGGATGTTTTATGGATCGGCTTTCCTTTTCTGCCACCACAAAAGGATCACCTGGGATCCCAAAGAAAACTTCTTGTCCTTCCCATGGGCCACCATATTCATTTTATCCATTCCTATCCACAGTCAGTTCACTTGTCCTGTATGTTGCTATTAAAAGAGTTTGCTCCTAGACCACCTTCAAATACACAATTCAGATTAATGTAATTCTTGACATGCCTTTACATTTTATTGTCAATATCTGACTTACCCAAAGAATTTCCACTACGGATACTATGTGTTTGGAAAACATGCAAGCAGTTCCTTAATGTCCCTTTGGTGTTTCTGGGACTGGATTCAGCAAAAGCCCTCAGCTTCCATGAAGCTGCAGACAGACTGGGGCAGGACTCCACTTCTTCCTGAAGGGAAGCCCACTTCACACTGTTGTTCAGGGGTGCACTTGGCTTCTGCGGGTGAGGTGTTGAGTGTGAATTCAGGATGACCAACCTTCTGTCCCACTTGTCTGGGTCAGGCTTGGACCAACCAACTCATATCCATGTGCTTTAGTTTCCTAATTTTCAAATAGAAATTTTGATATTTGGTATTTGCTGTCTCCTTTTTTTCCTCCTGTCAGCTTAATTTCTTCTCATCATGGTGATGTTACATCTGAAAATTCTTGTAAAGCTGTTTGTTTCAAAACTAGCTTTTTGACTGTGTTCAAGTGCCAGAGGCCTAAAAGATAAGTGCATTTATTTAATGGGATGAATTATAAATGAACTAACTCAATACATTGTTAGAACCCTGGGCTTATTTCAGGTAGAGGCTTATGGGCTTGTTTTGTTCATGGCCAATGGAAGCTCTTGGGGGCAGAATCTTCTTTCTCTGTGTATTTGTTTTCAAGAGCTGTAAAATAATATCATTATGCAGAGGCTGTCCAGTTCCTTGTTCTATATTGTAACCCAAATTCGTGGGCCACATAGAAAGCTCGTGATGATAGAAAGCAGTCTCAAGAGTCAATGCTGCAGGCTAGTCTTTTATTAATCTCCTGCAAAATGAGGTCCCACAGCAGCAAATCACCCAGTGCTGACACATTTAGTGCTTGTCTTCACTAGTTCACATAAGGGGAAGAGCTCTGCATCCCCATTTCTGAGAGAACGAGGTGCAGCATGCGCTGTGTCTAAGGAAGAGGTTGGGTTTGCCAAGAGCACCAGATGAGACATTGATGAAATCCTGGGAGCGCCTGTGTACTTCTGGTGGTGTGGATTGTAAATCACAGTAAGGGATGTCGATGCTTTAATTATGTGTATGTGATGGTCTATGTGTTTGTGCTTGTGGGTTTTTTATAAGTATGGTAAATGGAGAAGAGAATCTGGCCTGGCTCTGAGGCTGCTGCTGCTACTGGCGAGGCAGGAAAACATTTTGGCAAAGCAGTATATTTATTTTTTTTAAACCTCCCTCCACAGCCCCTCCTGCTGTACTATATTTTTCTTTTTTTTTAGGGTTTTTTGTGTTCCTTATCTGAGGTGCTGCTGGGACTGGCCGTGTGCTGCAGCTTAGTGAGCGCTTTCCCATTTATCTGGTGTGGTTCCCAACCTATGATTTAACCGTGGTGTGTGCAACAGAAAGAGAAAAACAATGTTTGATCTGCTAAAATGTACCTTAAGAGCAAACACACACACATTGATGAAGGTATCAGCTGGGTTCTGCCCACAGTTATGTCAAACAAAGTATGCTAGGAAGTGCCAACTTTCCTTTTGTGCTGTGACACCAAGCGCTGCCAAAAGATATTAAAAAGCTTGCGTGAACTAGGTGATGGCAGCTGTAACTATCTAAGTTATTGCCTGGCAGCTGTAATGCTTCTTCAGTGCTGCTGGCTGCTTTTTATATTTGGTTCCCCATTTGTTTGCCCTTATTCTAGCAACCGATACCACCAAAGCAGGCAATCAGTGTGTTACAGCACATGGCCACTTGCTACTGCAAAATAGGCAGCTTAGTAGTGGCAATTGAGAGACTCTCATGCAGCAGCTGATATAAGTCATATTTCTTTTGGAATAGAACCAACCTAGCTTCTTTTTTTTTTTTTTTTTTTTTTTTTTTTTGTTATGTGTCAGTGTGAATCCAAGAAACCTTAGATGAGCTGATGGCGAGAGGCAAACACACACACATGCACGTACACACAGACATTGACATGCATACACACAAAAAAATGCAGCTTTCCGTGTTCTTTCCGTGTTGGCTCTAAATGTGCTAGAACAATATAGCCAGCTCCCAGCCCCTGCCAATCCTACATCTGCTCTCTAAAACCTCCAGCAAATAAGAATTACTGTGGGGTTGTTTAACCAACGCTTACAATATACACACTTTTCATTTCTCCATCGCTTCTATCTGTACGCTGGTGGCAAAGGTTTGAGAGATAATGGACAATGATACCCACTGGGCACTTGTTTTTTCAGTGCTGTGAGGTGGGCAGTAGCCACCTAGATCTCTCTGCTGGCATGAGTTGGGGCGATATAAAATGTTTTTCATTGCTGTGAGCTTTTGGGAAATTGTCTGTACAGTGGGGAGTGGGTTTCTGCTGCTTTTAAGTTTTGTTTTTATTTTTTTTCCTGGGGGGAAGGCTTTATATTGTGTGTTCTTCTTTTGAGTTTCCACTTTTCAGCCATCTCTTAAATAATTTCTACCATCCATGGATGCAATTTTTCTGGGAGGCACGTTATTTTATCCTTTCTCAGACTAGTTTTGAAAGTACTGCAGCATAATATTTTCAAGGCGTGATCAACCTCAGAGCAGTTTCTTCAGCATGGAAAATGGACTGAAGCAGTAGTTGCATCTTGCAGATGATAGGGCAGAAGATCTCAGTGGAGCTTTTAGATTTTTCTTCCTTTTCTGTTTAGGCTCAGCTGTTACAGAGACCTGAGACAATTGCATGTTGTCTCACAGTAATAAGACACCATAATAATTCTTTCCACCAAAGAGTCCCAAAGCATTCATGAGTGTTTAATTACCTATTCCATTTCACAGATGAGGATGCTGAAATGCAGAGCAGTTAAGTGATGTGACAAAGGACACCTAGGCATTTGATAATGTAACTTGAAAAAGAAACATCATGCTATTAATCCATTTTGAATCACAGAGACTGGACTGTACTTACCATGATTGTGACTGAAGAAATCAGCATTGCTTCAGAGCCTTTCCTCCAAATTAATTGTTCAGCTGTTGTTTTTTACCCTCCTAGTACACTGTGAGTTTGAAAATCCCCAGTTAACTCTAAATCTATTTTGTCTGTGTATTTTGCAAAACAAATCATCACTATTACTTCAAAATGCTGGAGAGATTTGCAGAAAGTACTGTAAATGGTAGGGTGTTGGGTAGGACTGGGGGAAATTCACATCTGGCAGTACAGATTATATCAATCCTATAGTGAGTACTGTGGTGCTAGGAAGGACCTGTGTTGACCTTCTACATTTTCTGTTAATTTCTCTCTGTAAGGAGAGATCTCTAGAAAAACACAATTCTTACCTTCTGTTGCAGAAGTCACACCTGCCTGCAGTAGTGAAGCATCCCAAAGAGGAAGGGGTTTATTTTGGGAATTCAGATGAGTTCTGCTAGTTCAAAGTTCTCTTGGGCTAGGTGGAAACCTGCACATGCACAATAATCTCATGTGGAAAGTCTGGCATATGTTGAGGAGATAAGTCACCTGTGGGGTCTGTGAAGCAGCCCTCAGTATCTTAACTTTAAGTATCATCTTCCAGAGGGTTTCCTTTGCTGAAATGAGCTGACCTGTTCTCTAATTGCCCCAGCACTTGCTTTTGTTCTGTTCCTTTTGCAGATAGAAAACAATGCTCATGAGTCAGATGTGTGTGTGGGCAACAGCTCCCACAAAGCATCAGTGGGATGAGTCTGTGTCTTGCAGACTGCAGGGTGTTACCCTTTACATCCCACACATATCAGAGAGGCTGGGAACACCCATCTATCGGTTCTCAAACCACTTCTGGCAGTGGGAGATGTCCTTTATCTCCTGGTGTTCTTGGCTGCCTGCAGAAAATGTGTTCTCATTCTGTCCCTCTACTCCCCTCTCGTGAGACCCCAGCTGGAGTACTGAGTCTAGCTCTGGGGCTCTCAGCACAAGAAAGACATGGATCTGTTGGAGCAAGTCCAGAGGAGGCCACCAAGCTGATTAGAGTGATGGAGCACCTCTCCTATGAGCAAAGGCTGAGAGAATTGGGATTGTTCAGCCTGGAGAAGAGAAGGCTTTGGGGTGACCTAACTGTGGCCTTCCAATACCTGGGTAGAGCCTGCATGAAAGATGGATAAAAACTTTTTACAAGAACCTGTAGTGACAGGATAAGGGGGAATGGATTCAAACTGAAAGGCAGAGGTTTAGATTAGATAGTAGGAAGATCTTTGCTGTGAGAGTGGTGAGGCACTGGAACAAGTTGCCCACAGCAGTTGTGGATGTCCCATCCCTGAAAGTGTTCAAGGTCAGGCTGGATGGAGCCCTTGAGCAACTTGGTCTAGTGGAAGGTGTCCCTGCCCGTGGTGGTGGTGGGGGTTTGGAATGAGTCTTTAAGGTCCCTTCCAACCCAAACCATTATATGACTCTGTGATTATCACTCTCAACTTAGAGATCTGAGGCTCCTGCTATGTATTTAGAGTCAGTCACTGGCAACTGCTGGTCTGTTCATTGAATCTTGTCTGAGATGCTTTTAAAGTAGTATCCTATCATCTAAATTAATAACCTAAAAGAGGGTGCTCAGTAGGGAGCAATTACCTTGTTTAGGTTTTGTTCCTTTGTCTTCTTTTTGGCATTGTTGCTTTCTCTGTGATTATAGAACAATCCAAATCAACTTTCACCATTATTTGCCATTGCTAAATGCAAAATAAATTATTTGGAGCCACTTGTATCTCCATTTCTTTTTCTCAAGTAACACCACAAAATCAAACATAAAAATGCTTTCTTCTGACATACTCATATAATTTTCAACCTCAATGTGTTGTCTTTTTTCTTTTAATTTTGTTTTATTTTACTTTGGCTTTTTGGAGGTTGATTCAAGCCATTCTTTTCCTCAAGAAATTCATGGGTGTGTGTGTGTATGTGTGCTATGGAAATGCTGACAGACCCTTAACTATAACAGCACGAAAGGCGCCACTAAAATAACAGTGGAACAGATGCTGTCACCACTGCCCCTGGTGGGGAAAGAAGATGAAACAGAAGGGCATTAGAGTTGGTGGATGGCAAATTAATCCTATTGTACTAGCAGCTGCAACCACCAAGATGCTTGCATTCATGCTTAGACACTTCCAGTGCACCAAGCTCTAGTAGGGGTGGCTGGAAAGGATGAGGCAATGAAAGGTCACTGGAGCTGTTTGTATCTGAACAAGAAAAACAATAATAATCATAAAAAATGTTGGTGTATGTTCTCTACTGTGACTAGGCTCTTTTTACTGTGGCAACCCAATCTATCAATCTGGTATTTTGAGACTCTCAGTATTTCTCGAATGCTGAAGTATAATGTCAATGTAATTTTTGTTTTCCTTTCCCCCTGCACCCAAGCTTCCATATGCTGAAACTCTGATTAGATCTCTTTTTTATGCTTAGCAGGAAAAAAAAAATCATGGTTATTTTTAAACAGTGAGTAAGTTAAGTTATAACTTTCATTCCTAAGACAATCTGGTTGATTTTGTGGGGGTGTTGTGGAAATTGAAACTCAGAAAGACCCATGACCTTAAATGGTTGTATTAAAAAAAGGAATCTTGTTTCCAATGAAGTGGATGGTGTAAATCAGAATTTTAGGGGCTCAATTTATCTCTATCGGATTTTTTTTTTGGTGAAAACTTGTTGAAGGGAGCTATGCAAACAATAGCTTGTGTAAGCCAAAGCTGGCATCTAGCAATTCTTAAGGTCTGAATGAAAGTGTTGTTTTTTTTTTTTTTTTCCCCTTCACAGTACATGTTGCCAAGAAAACAAGGAGTAGTTGCTTTAAGCATTTACAAATGGTAATGCACCAACAGCTGGTCTCAATCCAACTGAGCTATTGTAGGGGTATTAAAAAGACAGGCCAGAGTTTGAGATCTACTGCCAACCTCCCTTGCGGAGTTAGGGAACATTTTACTTGGAAAAAAAGGTCTTCTCTTCCTGCAGAGATCCACGGCTGTATTCTCCTGCAGAGCCTGAGCCCTGCCTGGCAGAGTAGGCAAAAATACATCGGGTAGGCCAAATGCTTCATTGACATGAAAGTGTAGAATCTAATAGGTCTCCAGCTAGATTATTTATCTCAGTCTAATATTATAGTCTTCATCTGTGTTTTTCACATTTTGTTTGTTAGAGGACTAGTTCTTTCATGTGGCTATATTTTTATACATTTTCTTGCTTTCATAGAAATATCTTTCAACTAAGTGAATATAATACCAGTGTTAAGGAAATAAAATTAATTCTTCTGAATTGAAGGATTGTTTTAAAGGGGTTTTAATCTGAAAGACTTCCCTGCTTTCCACAAAAAGCACTCACAATCTTTTCTCCAACCAGCAGGAATTGTAAAATATTATTTGACTTCTAGGTTTGCAGGTAACTATAAGACTTTTTTTGGATATAATTACAGATGAACTGTGTTTACAGCAAATGTCCTAGAGAGAGCAGTAGAAATTATTATTTTTCATGCTAAAGACCTCTGCTATTAGCAGTACATTTTATTTATGCTACCTTTTCTGAATAGAAATGCAATGTTTGTCTTTTCCCTGAAAGATAAATGAACCCATTTGTTGATGTGGCACACTTGAGCTGGACATTTATGTGAAATAAAAGAGGCCAAATTAATTGTAAAGCAAAACATCCCCCTCCAATGAAAACAGGCAAACAAACCATCACATAGGCATATGTGAAAAATATACCTTTTTCTTTCTTTCAAGTGATATTCGCATTTCAAGGGTGTTCACAGAGAGTGGCACAATGCCCACTTGTTTAGGTTTGTGTGTGTGTGTGTGTATTTATTTATTTTTTTACAATCATATGGCTTGGTTCTGTTTTCCAGATCTGGTCCGAGAGCTGCTATTCGAAATAAAAATGTTTGTATCCATTTCCTCATTAATCATTGTAATACAACCTGCTGCAGCTAAATGACAAAACAGATGCAATGATGAAAATTAAAAGTGATGGATACTTATCTTTGGCTATAAAAGCTGCTAACAATTTAGAGAACTAGAGTGCCTTTTGGAGCTAGAATGTGGCAAATGAGAGAACAATAATAGGGCTAAAGAGTTTACTGTTTGTAAACCAGATAACTGTGGGGATGCATTGCTGTCTAGCACCTGTTTTATGTGGTTTGTCTTTTCTATTGAGTAAGATCAAGTGAGATATTATTTTAAAGTCTGATATGTATAGCATTGTTGGGTCTGGATGTAACCTAACCTCAACAAAACTGCTGGAAACATGACCTTGCTTTTGTATAGTGTTTTGAACTTGAAAATAGGCCTCTTTCTTTTTCTCTGCCACACACACTGGCTGGCTTGGCTTGTGAGCTTTTCCCTTAAAAATGGGGTCCTTTTCCCTAATGAGAGCAGACCTATCTTGATACAAAATATGCTTTTGAAATGTCACACTCTAAATCTGAATTCCTTACAGTTTTTTTTTTTTTTTTTGCAAAAATGCCATTTTTTCCTATGCATTTTGTGGGGATACTCACCCTTAAGGGTGTAAAAATACAAGGGTCAAGGTCTTACAGTGAAAATATTTATGGCAGCTCCCTTGGGAACTCCATTCTTGTATGCAGTAAGAAGTATTCCCTCATCTATCTCTATCTGCTCTCTTCCAGCAACACTTATAGGTTGCTCTATTCTGTGCTGTGCCAGTGATTTGGCTGCACACTTCCAAAATGTTTACATACAACTCTGAAATTGCAATCCAAACCTTCAAATGCATGAATATTTTTAAATACACAAGGAAGTGTGTTCATGTGCAAGGAAGATGTACAAATACTTCACATTCACCCACATTTGAGAGAGTTGGAAAAAGGGTCTCTGGGATCATAGAACCACAGAATATTCTGGGTTGGAAGGGACCCACTTGGATCATCAAATTCCAACTCCTGGATCTGCACAGGACACCCTCAATAATCACACCCTGTGTCTGAGAGCATTGTCCAAACACCTCTTGGGCTCTGCCAGGCTGGTGCTGTGACCACTGCCCTGGGGAGCTGTTCCAGTGCCCAACTGGAACCCTCTGGGTGAAGAACCTTTTCCTAATATCCACCCTAAACCTTCCTGACACAGCTTCAGGCCGTTCCCTCAGGTCCTGTCACTGGGTACCACAGAGCAGAGATCAGTCCCTGTCCCTGCTCTTCTCTACATAAGAAAGTTGTTCCTGCAGTGAGGTCTCTCCTCAGCAGTCTCCTCCAGGCTGAACAAGCTAAGTGTGGCTTCCCCTCTAGATCCTTCACCATGTTCCTTGCCCTTTGGACCCTCTCTAACAGTTTTGCATCCTCCTAATCTTGTAGCAATCAAAACCTCACACAGGACTTGAGGTGAGGCTGCACTTTTTTTCTCTTCTTATGAGACAGCCTGTGCTGACAGGGGATGAAAAGCAGGAGGACAATACAAGTTCTGTTCATTGCTCATGTTCTGATTCAGATGCAACTTCTCTCAATATATTACTTTTATCCATGTGAACTCAAGTTTCTCTTGAAAATGTAAATGGAACAAAGATTGTGATTTCTCCATTTTATTTTGTCATGATTTATTTGTTTACTGCCTTTAATGATTTCCTTCTTTGGAAATAGAAGTGCTGCCTTGTGATGCAGACAAACTAAAGTGAGGAAGGGTGGAGCAGCTTAGAGTGTTTTTAACAGGCCTGGAAACCATTTTCTCCAGATGGTTAGTTGGAATCCACCCTGGGGAATCTAAGGTGGTGAGTATCTACTTGTCAGTAAGGAAGAAGTGATATCAGATACTGAGCAGGAAAGAAGAGAATGATGGACATGGGAAATTATTAATAGGAAGTGGGAAAAGATAACAGAGGCAGAAAGCTTTTCTTTTACTTCCTCACCTGCCACTAGGCATCTTACACATTTTTGATTCCTTTCAGATAATTTCTGAAGTTGCTTATTTCTCCATGCATCACCTGTGGTCTGTTTGAAACACGCTGATAGTTTTACTTCTGGCTGCAAAACCAGAAAAGACAGCAACCCCCTGGATGTGCAGCAAGTGTAGTTGTGAATGAAGAGTGAAACAGGCCCTTATGTTTAACTTCTGTGGATACCCTACCTGCCATGGCAAGCTGCAGTAAGAGAGGTCACAATACCAGGCTTCTTCCCATTCCCATTGTTTCAAATCATGCCTGCAGCCCTGTGTCAGCAAGCACCTGTGGTGCTACAGCCTGGGTACATTCGAGCTTGGCTCCAGCATCTCTGGGAAAAGAGTGCTTGCCCTTATCCTTAGCAGCATTGCCTTCACTTAGGTGTAGTCAGAGAGAAAATCCCGATGCTCAGTGAAGCCTGTCCAGTGCTAGCTGATGGTGGGTAGAAGTGTCCCTGCTGGAAGCTGCTGCACTCAGATCCTGCTCCATGAACTGAGAGCTAATGGCTTTGCATGGTTTTCCCGTGCATAACAAAAGGAGCATCTGAGTCACGCCATGGTGTCTTAAATCTTGGTGTATTTATCACAGCTGAGTCCACTTTGTGCCCCTAACCATGGCTCACTTGCCAGCAACCAGTCCTGGTCTGAGCTGGTTTCTTCACTCACACTGTGGAACTACCAATCTGCTAATTCAGGTATTGTGATATGATGGATTGCTATGGGTTGACTATTTATGTTATTTCTCCAAGTAAGTCCAAACTAAATGCATCTTATTGGCAGTCTCAGGAATCCTGTTTACAGCATCTCTTTTATCTCATACCATAATTTTTGATTATTTAGAATAAGCAAAAAAAAAATAAAAAATCCAGGGTTGTGTTTTCTCAGATTCAGCAGCAAATTTGAGCTGTGTGTCCTGACTTTTAGGATTTTTGTCCCCACACAGGATATATTTTTGAGGACAGAGAACATCTCTGTTATGTGAATACATCCTTAGAATAAGAGACACTACAGGTTTACAGATCAGCTTTGAAGAAGAGCCATTATCACCTTCTGAAAATTTAGAAGCATCCCAAAGATTTATCCTCCAAGATACCAGCAAACAGGACTTTAGAAACTTTCTAAACTTTTGACTGCATTGTATTTAATAGTTCCTCATTGACCTCTTTCTCCATTAATTTTTCTAGAACCTAGTTATACTTCTGGCTCTCACAACACCCTATGACAGCAAACATCAGAATTTGTGTTGCATGAACAAGAATTTTTTAAAAAAATTCTTCTATCTAATAATTTCATTGTGTCCCCCTACTCTTTGTATTAACATAATTGTTCCCTGTTCATCTTCTTACTAGCATTCATGCTTTTGTAAACTTTATCACTCTTGCTGTATTTTTTCCAGTCTGATGAGATACAGTCTCATTCCTCACTGCAAAAAACCCCTCCTGTGCCTATGGTCAGCTATTCCACCCCTCTTCATGACAATTCCATGCATTCTGTGCTCTGAGATAGAGACTAGGAGTATTAAAGATGCAAGTGCACTGTGGATTTATGCAGCAAGATGGATTTTATTTTTTTTCCCCATTCTGTTTTTCTCTCATTTTCTTTCCTAGCAATTCCTAAAAGCCTCTCTGGGAATTTCTGACAGTAGTTGGTACTGAGGTGACCTTTTATAATTATTCAAAGTGACTCCAAGATCTCTGTCCTGAGCAGTGCTGAACACTGTGTACCTACAACTAGTGTTGTATTTCCCCACATGTGTTAGCTGCCATTTGCCACCACTGAGTTTCACCTTAGCTCGTGACATCCTTCAGCAGCTCTTCACAGTTAACTTCAGCTCTGGCTGTTGTGAGCAATGTTGTGTCTTCAACAAACTTTGTCACCTCCCCTGCACTGCTTCTCCAGGCTGCTCATGAATATAGTGAAGAACATCCCTGAAATCTTTTTCCACTGGGAAAACTAATTGTACAGTTTGATTTCTGCTGTTAATTTCTTATTCTGAGAATAAGAATTATTTGCTTTACTGCAAGTGGAGATGTTCACACTGTTTTGACCTGCTGCTTCTTAGTCCATATGCTCATTTAATACTTAAAAAAAATTGTGAGGCGTGACTCCTTTTTGCAGAAACTGTTGGATCTTTCCCCAAAACATCATATTTACATGTGTTTACTAATTTTATTCATTACATTGGTTTCTAACAATTTATCTGCTGCAGAGGTCAGGTTTCCTGATCTCTCATTTTCTCAGTCTTCAATGGAACACTTAGGAAACACACCAATATTTTCACTTTTTTTTTTTGCCTATTCTTTCTTCAGATACAGAGGCAGAATTGAGGTCTTGGTTTCAGTCCTCCCTCAGTAACATCTTTGTTTTGGAGCTCTTGAATATTTATTTTCTAGTCCAAGTGACTGCTTAATATTCATATATTGATTTATTCTAAGGACTCTTCAACTCACATTTTATTCCCAGTTTAATTCTTTTTTCCTTTTTTTTTCCTCACTTTCTTTAATTAAATTTTACATGAGCTTGGCTGAGGTAGCAGCTACTGGGGGCCCTCTGAAGGCCTGGAAAACAGAAGGTGTTGTCCCCAATAAACTGGGAATTCTCTGGACTCTTTCTGGACACCTGTGCTTTTAAGGGTAGTGATTACTGCAAATACGTCATTACTCTCAGCAAAGTCTCCTGTCAGCCTTTCTGTATTTCTGGGGGGATTTTGTAACCTCACATTCTGCTTGTGCTTTTCAGGAGAAATTATGTGTATCACAAAGTGCTGTTGTCTGTTTTATCAATACTTCAGCTGGGGCTAGAACATGATTTCTTACTTCTTGCTTATTTTTTCAGCATGGATATTGCTTTTAATTTCAATGCCTGAGTCCATTTTCCAACACTGCTGGAGAAACCAGTGTATTTTTTCATCAAACACTTCTCCAATAAGTGATGAGTATATCCTGTTTTGGGGTTTAATTCTGTTCCTTCTCTAGGCTGTCTTTACAGCATTATTAACTGTCTCTCTGTGGTTTGGAACAGAGCTCATTTAAATAAACAAAAGATCTGCATTGTTATATGTTTTATGTTTGTTTACATTGCATTGGTGTGAGATGGATCCTATCCTCTCCAAACATACAAGGGGATTTTTATACCCCACTGGTATTCCACTCTTGGACTATATCTTTTCAATTGTAATATTAAAAGACGAAAAGTAAACTTTTGAAACAAACTTCCCATTAGTTTCAACTTGGCTTCTACAGTTATTTTCATTCCTAAGCAAATGCTACTAGGATTTAAATCAGCAGTACACAATTCCCAGCATCGTCATCCTGATCTTCTTGCTTCACTTAGGGATCCTAATGAATACGCAGTTGGCTGCTCCTTGTGCATATAGACAGGACCTAATTATCCTGAAGACACATCTTTTGGCAGAGCAACTGATCTAAGTAAATCAGGATGTCTCTGACATTGGTGGACTGATGATCCATGTTTTTACATTGACCAAATATGTGTATATAGCTCTACTTTACATCAAACAAAGTCACATTGTAACATACCCTTAGAAAGTGATGAATCATGCCAAATAATTTTCTGTTATTAAGAATTCCTGAAAATTCCCCCTGCATTTGACTTATTTTGATTACCACTTCAGACATTCTGTACCCAGTACATCAGGTACATTATCACATTTCTTGGATCAGTCTCTCACTAGATAAAAATGGATGGTGAAAATCTTGCATATTTTTAAAAAATATTTTTTGTATTTTGGTTTTCATTCTGCAAATAGTTGATTTTAAATTAAGCTTGCACAGCTTGCAATATCATAGCCCACACATTAAGTCCTTGTAATACCCTATGGGAGTCACCCGATACCAAACCTCATTTAGTTTTTTTGCTCTGCAATAATGCCTATGTAAATAAGTGAAATATTTCTGTTTCTTAGGATGACTTTACTAAATGTTTCTTATGTTTCACAGTGCTGAAAGCAATGTTTTGACTGTCAAATGAGCAATTTTTCATGCAACTTTTTTTGTAGTCCCAAATGACAGAAAGGAAGTGCTTCCAACTGTGATCCAGTGCTACATAAAGATCATAAATCTCAGGCCGGTAAAAGAATAAAAGAAAATCTCTGCTTATGAGATCAATCTTGGACTTGTTTGGGCTTCCCCAAAACTTCTTCAGAGCCTGTAAACAGGTCCTCTTTTGCCTTGAAATTGCTCTTTCTAACTTTGGTCATTTGCACATTCAACTCCTGTGAAGTGCTCAAGAATCAAATCTTACTTTGCTCTAAGGGATTCTCTGCCAGTATTTAAAAGTTATTTAAAAGTAGGCAAGTCTGTCTGTCTGTCTTCATACAGACATAGGAATGAGGAGGCATTGGAATTAAGTGATTTACAAGAGAAAATTCTGGTGATAATGTTGATATTCATAGTTTCCTGGCTTTCAGTCATGTAACTGGATCTGTAAGCAATTCTCCCTGTATTCTGTAGTTGTGCTATCCTGGCTAAAAAAGAGGCCAAACCATGAGCCTGAACCTCAACATCCCCAGAAGTCAGGAAGTAGCATGTAGATTCTCTCTTAAATACCTTCAGTGTGAAGTAAAATATGTACAGATCTCTGAAGAGTAGTTTGAGTTTTTATTTTCTCCACTAGGTTTTATTTATACTATTTTTTCTGATCTACACCTGACCTATTTGATGTTTGCGAGTCTGGAGAGAGGCTGGAAGAAGCGAATAGTAGGTTGGTCACCAACCAATGACTGACAGTTGTGATGAGAAAAATTCTGATGATAACTCTTCAACTTGGAGGAAAAACAGATGAAATCACTGTGGCTAAAATGGATGTCTGTAGCTTCATTAAATCTCTCACAAAGAAACCATGATAGTTTTTACAAAGGCAGGAATAGCCAGATTGCCAAGAGGAAGCTCAGTCCAGACCAACACTTCAAAGGCATTTCAGTGCAAAATTGCCGATCTCCCCCTTGTGCTACAAGGATCAAGAGCAGTACAAAGTCTCAGTCTTAGAATATTTTTAAAAATATATTTTTCCCCTATTGCAGTCAGCTTAAACATGAGGTGAATGCTGGATTTAAGAGTGCAGCTTTCAGAGAGCAGTGAGTCTGGCATCCACACAGTGCATTGTGCTGCCAGTCCTTTTTTGATGCAGCAACTCATGTGCTTCCTCCTGTCTTACGAGCTGGGGCTCTCCGTGCCATGATGTCGCTGTTGTGACAACGATATCGCCAGTTGCCTGCATCATCCCATCCTTTTTGATTTGGAGTTATAAGAAACAGCAGATTGGAAAAAACAAGTAAATGTCAACTCTCTGGACTTAAAATTAATCCTTCCTTCGGAGGATCTCATTGCACTTTTTATACCTAGGCCAATATTCCTGGGAATTATAGAATTAGATGTTCTCATCTCACAAGTATGAGGCACCACAAGTTGAGGAGATTTCCTGGGAGAATACCTGAAAAGTTTTGACTCCAAGAACAGATTCACCCATATTGTGCGCTAGCCAAATAGCTCTTCTTGTCCAGAAGTTCTCTGAGCTGGGGTCTGATGACTCCAAATTATGAATCCAGTAAAATAGCTTTTACTGTTGCAGGACAGCTTTTAAAGGGACAGCAGCTGCCTTTGATCAATGTGAGAGTTATGATCAGCAGCTTAGGACCTTTTAAAATCAGGACATCTGCTAGTATATAACATCCTGTGCTCAAATACAGATTATACTGGCTTGGGATCTCCAGCTCAGCTGTGGAACAATTCTCATGCGCTCTTACAGTGATAAGTGCTCTAACAAGGAGATCGAAAAAATTGTCTACTACATATCCTTTGCTGTTGTCTTTCTGAACCTGGATAGCTCATTTGTCTCTCTGATTCCTCATGGATTCAACCATTCCATCGTGCTGTTTCTTTCTCCTGTTATTTGCAGACTTTGTTTCTCCTTAAGCTGCTGTGGTTACCCACAGTTACACGTGATCTACCTGTTGGGCTTTAGGTTTCTGTTTTTCTTCTCTGATAATTCTTCTCCCACCCTCTTTCTCCCTATGCAGTTTCTTCGTCTGGTCCTCCCTTTGCTTTTGTGTCTTTCCATCTCTTTTTTTTTTTGTGCCGTGCACCTCTTCAGTCCTCCCTGCTTTCACCCTGGATATATCCTTGTGCCTTCAACCTGTCTCCTGAGGATGGCTGAGCCGTGGTGATGGCACATTCTTTACAGAACCTCATAGTTACTCAGATGTCTGTCAAAGTCTCCTCAAGTGCGAAAGTTCCTCAGTGGGAAAGCTGTGGATGTTACTGGAGCAGGAGGAGATCTCCTTGAGCAGAAAGTTGGAGGTCAACTAACTAATGTCAGTAATCATGTGGTAACAGAGATCTGCAAGCTCTATGTACTGTGAGAACACCCGCTGAACCCCTGCTAAACCATTTTGGAGTCTCATACTTCCAGTGTGCAGCAGACCAGAGAGTGGATTAGGCAGAGTATTTTGCAAAATGCTCTGAATAAATGAACTTGTATAATTAGCAAACAAACTTTTCCACCAACTTGCTAATAATCCACTTCATTTCCCTGCAGTGGTTTCCGAGGTCAGCTGCAAAAGTAGTCATTTCACTTGAACGTGCTCCTGATAAGCTTTTTTCTCTGATCGATATTATGGTCTTTTCTCTGGTCCCTGGTCACTGTCCTTTCTCAGTCTAGCCTGTTGGCTTGGAAGGTATTTGCAGGGCTGCATGAAAACACCTGAGCTAACCTATTAGCTTAGGTAGTGAAAACAGTTTTTACAGATCACTCTGTTACCTTTCCAGGGCTAACAATTTTTTCCCCTCTCTCTTTTTTTTTTTTTTTTTGTTCTTTTACAGGTGTGTTAACCTCGGAAATTGTTTCTTGTACCTGTGCTTGATCACTAAGAGTTATCTCAAGTATTTCTCCTTACAGAGCTACTGTGCCCCATCCTTGTCTCCACATCCATTTCTGAAGCTTCTTTCAGGCTATTCTAATGGCTGGCTTAATATTTCTCTTCCTTCAAAACTCTTCTGAGAATTCACTTAAAAGAATCTTGTAAATGACAGATTTGATGACAGGTAAAGTAATTAACCTACTAATAAAAGCAATTAATTAAAAAATCTGAACAATTTTTAATATTCTGAAAACTGGCCATAATCAGACTGCTGAATTTCTTCTTGTATTTCTATGTTGTCCATTCTTGTCTCATCTAATCTACATCATGGCTGAATCCATGTTTACTTCTGTGTATTTTTGTGTATTATTAATGCTCATGGGAGTCCTGATAATACAGCATGTACATGTGATTTGGAAAATATATGCATGTGAATATTGCCTTCCAACTGAACTAGATCCAGAGAGAGAGACATGGGAGACAGATCTTCTTCTCCCACAGCTAGTGTGTATATGCAAAGCACCAGACTGAAGGAGCATCTATATTACTGCTTGCTCAAAGCAGCAGAGACTCTGTCATACATAATACAGAGACATCATTACTAATATAAAACACTGCTGGGGAGAAGGGACACATGGGCGGGCCAAGATGGCAGATGGCTTTTAGTGGCATGCTGCTTTCAGTTCTTCTACCTTTGTAATTTGTGCGATTTAAAGCTTTTGGTTACTGTTTTTAGTCCGCTGTCCATTGGCCCTTGTGGGAGTTTTTGTTGTTGTGTGAGAATGCAGTGTATTTTTAGTGAGGGCCACGGCCAATTGTAAGTGCTGTGCTCTCCTGGTGACTGGTGTTACAAAGGCAGCCTAGTCAAGAATAGCTTTTATGATCAGCTGGTTTGCTGAAGAATTGATGAAAATAGCAGTTGTCCCGGCCATAGAAGCTCTGCTCTGTTGTACTGCAGGGTTTTGTGGTTGCTCTGTCAGGCACTAGTGCTGAGGTGGAAATCTCTTTGGTAGCTAAAGTAGGACGTGGACATAAAATATACCTCTAAGAGAGGCAGTTTGTATGTGGGGAGAGGATTAGGAGAACGTCTTCCCTCATTTGCATAGTGACGCAAAAATTCTTTGAGGGGGCAGGAACATAAAGGAGCCAAAGTGTCCTTCCTGTCCTTTAGGAATGGCATTTAGGAAATGTGGGGTTCCTTCTGCCCCTGTTCTATGGCTTAGCCCAATAGAGGAAGCACAAAAGTGTTTTTGGGGAATCCACTGCAGAAAGGAGAAGCAGACAATGGTGGAAATACTGTGAGGCACCCTCTCTCCTGCTCTAATTTCTAGACTGAAGAAATTAAGAAAACTTGGGGAAGATTTAATGGATGCTTCTGAACTAGAAAGAAACCCAAGATGCAAGGCCTGCTATTTGGATCTCTCTTGCTTTCTTTTTTTCTCTTTTGTTTTTTTTTTTTTAAACCTTTCTGAATTTTTATGCGACGCCCTCTCTAATTACCGTAGGTAAAATCAGCTCAGCTAAGCATAAGCTTTATTGCACTGCAATGTGGTTTTAACCTTTACACAGTGTGCATTTTCGAGGCAGTTTTAATACCAAACTGTATTTGCACAGGTAAAAATTTATATGTGTATTCCAAGTGTAGGACTTCTTATACTGAAAAGCCAATGCTCAAGCAAGCAGTCTTGCCAAGGACTCTGGTTGTATTTCTGTTGTTGAGTGGGGTCAAACCATGAGAAATAGCAAGAACTTTTGTTCAGACTCACAGCTCAGAGGAATTTTGACATATCCTTTCATATGTATGTTAGTTCTTTTGAGCTCACATGATTTTTCAGCCTGAAGCCTAGGTACCAGATGAATTACTGAAATTAATTTAGGAATTTTCTAGGCATTCTTTTGGATTAATTTTTAGGTTACTGTATTTTTATCCATGTCCTATTCTCTCAACATGCATTATAAATGGATTTTTTAAAAATCAGAATATGAGTGAACATGAAGCAGGAATGTAACAGCCTGTTTTCAACTCTATTTTCAGGAGTTGTTATAATTCACAATGCATATAGTAGCTATAAAAAGACACATTATATTTTCAAGGTCTGTCACATTATTTACAATGTGGGAACATAAAAACTCCCTGATGTTTCCTGATAAACAGTCAGACCCAGTTGCATTGCTGAATGATGGGTTAGGTACCTCAGGTGCACAACCAGCTTCAGGTGGAGTAAGAAGCCAAGGGTATAGAAACATACTCTTTTTAGAGGACAAGAGGGTACTCCAATATCTGCAGTTTCAAATGCTGGAGTATATGGGTTAACAGAAACATTTCTGGTATTATGTTGTCTACCACTGCTACCTTCCAGGCAGTCAGTCATCTAAGCAAAATTTCCACATGAATGGCTGCTGAAAAACACAATGCCCCTTACCCTAGGGTGAATCCTAGTTTTGTTAAAGTCAATGACAAAACTGCCTTTGACTTCAAAGGGGTCAGAACTGGTGATGTCTGATTTCCACTTGAGTTTAGGATTGGAGGTATCTTGCAGGAAAACAACTCAGTCTTCCACTTAACGATTTGCAGGTTTCCACCTTTATGGCCAAAGAGAGTTTATCCTCCTCTCAGTCTAGGTGCACCTAAAGAAGATATTACTGCCCTCCTCTTCAGAGGTCCCTGCTTCCTCACTCTTTAAATTGCTTTAGGGTTAGTTACACAACTGGAAATTGTGTTTTCAGCTGGGATATTTGACCTGGAGTGAATTGGGGAGTGCACACATATACTGCATAGACCATGGAGAAAGCTAAAACCAGGAGGTGCAGATTTGGCTGTGAGTGTTAAACACTGTGTCAGGAAAAGGACATGTGCCCATAGTTTAGGCCATTAGAAGAGTGCCATCACCTTGTGGCTCCTTCATGTGCTGAAGGCCACCATTTAGCAGAGCTGTGTGAGCAGCTAATTCCTGTCAGGAAGAACCTTATGTGGATAGAAGGCTATGTGGGGTTTGACAGCTTGCCTGAACTGAATCTTTTTCTTCAGGCTAAGTGAGAACTTTGACCCAGGGGTCTTACATTCACGTTGGAAAAGCTTTTCTTGTGCTCTTTCTCTGCTGGTCCTGGTCTGGTATTCCCACAGTGCTGCTGCCACAGGCTGAGGCTGCTGGAGGGATGAGTTGTCAGTAATATGTTCTTGTGCTGCGTGCTCTGTGCACCTTCAGAGGGTGGGAGGTATCTCACAACAGATGTGTTGTGACAACCACATCTGGCTTTTTCTACCTTTATGCAGCTTTTGTTGTCTGCTTGGTTTTGGTAGTGCTCCAAAATGACATTTCAAACAGCAAACTTCCCAACTTTTGATACAGCTTTTCTGTACTTATGTTTTAGGAGCCACCCCCAGGCCTACTAGGTGCTCACAGAAAAACACGTGTGGTTACACACACACAATAGAAACTGAGTCAGCACTTGCAAGGAGATGTTTTCCACAGGTAAGTGGAAAGCCCTGGTGGGCACAGCTGAGCTCAGGTGCTGGTGAATGCTCTGGTGTATGGAACTAGACTGATGGGGTGGTGTCTGGTATCTGCCATTTTAATGCCCCTGCAGTGTTTTGTTTATCTCTAAAATGGATGCTGCTGGGCTCAATCACTGGAGAATGGTATAAATCAGACAAAACCACAACAAATGAAAAATATAACAAGATTGCTGGAACAATACAAAAAGACTCCTTCAGCAGGGTGCAGAGCTTTAATTTATTTCAAGAAAAATGACTGATTCATTTGAGCAATAGCTGCTCTGATCCCTTACATGTGCAAATGGCTAACAAAGGCAGGCTTGTAGATTTGCAAGTGACAGAAATAGTTTTGTTATGCAATATGTGTTGCAGGACAGCAGGCTCAGAGGTATTTTATAAAAAGAGAAGGTGTCCCCTCATTTTTTGCTATGTAGCTCTTCCAAACTAGAATGTCCTCTTTTTGTTATGTGCTGCAAACCTATGTACCAAGTAAACAATTCTGATGGCTGACCATAAACAGTTTTGGTATCTCTGATCTGTATCTCCCCCTCTGTGGAAGAAATTCTTATTTATATGAACATTTATGTAGCATACAATTTACTTTCAAAATGATTCCACAACTCCATAATTCACAAGACTGCACCACTTTGGTGCCAGCATTTCTTTTGCATCTTGTTTGTTTGAAAGAAGATTCTTCTGGCATTGTTTGAATTTTAAGTTGGCAGACAAGAATTTTATTCCTCTTGACTTCAAAGCAAACACAATAAAGACTTTGCAGGTAGATCCTTGTGGGAAGCCTGCTGACACCTTATTTAGTGTGTGATTTTAAATTATGAGAAGAGTGAACTTGTTCAACGTACTTTGTGCCATTCAAATTCTGACTGCGAGGTGCTGTATCCTATTAGAGCAATGAAACTCTGGCCCTTGTGCAATGTAAGGCAGCTGGGATCTTGAGGATGGGCTTGTGGTCAGTGTGTCACAGCTGTACAGTGTGAAGCTGCTGACCCCTGTTCACCCAGGAAGGTCCTAGGGCTTAGATGGAGCAGTGTGCTCAGACTAGAAGACAGCAGGGAGTGCAGAAGCAATGTTACACTTCATTTCGTGGTAGCTTTTGTGCTGAGTGGATAGACCTGCAATTGTTCCAGGACAAACAATTGGAACAGCAAACTCAGAAGGGATGTTTTGGGCTCCTCTGTGTAGGTTTTTAGTCCAAATTCAGCAGCTAGCCATCAGACAAGGTGTAGGTAGTTGATCTTGTCTGGCTGCAAGGAGCTGGACCAGCAGATCACTTGAGGCTCCTTTTGGCTGAAAACTTACCTAATTTTATTGTTATAATAATGAAATTTGGGTGAGAGCAACTGAAAGGGTGATAAGAAATTCTACTAGCTGAGCAAAACAGAAAATGGAAATGCTTCTCATTTTTCCTTTTTCTGTCAGGTGACTGCTTTTAAAATGAGCAGTTACTGTAATGTTGTCATCCTTTCCATTATAAATACTTTTGAAATTTATTGGTGTTGGGTCAAAAGGTGACACAAAAGATTCGTGAAAGTCAGTGATTTACAGCTGGTTCCACCAGGACTCAACTCCTCAGTCTCAGAAAATTCAAGAGTGTTCTGTATGACGGTTATATTTGCAGCTGTGATAGAAGTGCATCAGAGGGCTTGGCAGCACATCCTTGAAGTGATCAGCTTTTGGGCTGTTCTGTGCTATTGTACTAGGTTGATGCACATTTTTGGTAGAGAAAGTTTTATTGCCCAGTTCTGGGCAATTTTGGTTGTCAGGTGCAGCTGAAGGCAGTTGAATTGTGTTGAAGGTTGTGGCTGGAGATGTCACAGCTCAAGTGTCAGGATCCTGCCAGTTTGTTGGTGCAGAGGGTCAGAACCTGATTTGAAGATTGGCATTATGGTGGGCTGAACCTTGCCTGGGGAGTGCCCTTAAACCCTCAAGGTGCAGAAGGCACAAGGCACACCAGCACCCAGCCTGTCTGGCATGAGTGCTTCATATGAAAAGGAAAAAACAGCTACTAGAAGGAGGTGTTTCCACCCTCATATGGACACAAGGTCAGCCTGACCTATTATCTATTTCTGTCTGAGGTAAACAAAACCACTTATTACCAAATGGCAGCATCCACACAGGTGATCAATATGGGGATGTCTGCAGCTTGCTCCTTTTGTGAATGTAATAGTCTCCTCTGTTTTCTTTCCTTTGATATTTTCATCAGAATAATTCAGTCTGACAATGTTTTTAAGTTACTGAGAACAACCAAGGGATAAACAGTTCAGTCACCTTGGCCTCTTTCTTCTCCTAGTATTAAAAGAGAGGCTAGCAGTTACTGTGATATAGTATTTTACTCATTGACTTTCTTTTGAAGGTTCATAATGTGGAAGCTGTTTAAAAATCTATTTGCATAAATGCTTTTTAACAACAAAAAAAAAGTTTACTCTTCCTTGAATTATTAATATGTTTTTTACATAGCAATTAGATACAAAATCTTGTGTGCTTCTGCATATATATATATATATATTCACACACACATGCACATACGTATGCATAAAACTTGTCTCCTGTAGCTGGAAACAGTTCAACTGAGAAAAATTATGTGCACACCAAAACAATTGTGATTTTTCAACAAGATCCCAGTGTTTTCTTTGTAAAAAACTAGGATTGGAAAAACATGAGGTTTTCCTGCCAGATTCCATTCATTTTCAGCAGGAACAATCTGCTCCTCTCAGCTGAACGTTTTACAGCAAGAATGGCTGGAACTGAGGAACCAGCTCCTGTTTGGAAATAGTAATTGTTTTTAATGAAAATGCCTGCCTACCATTTGGAGCTAATACCAGAACCATGATTCCACTAGGACAAAGCATCAGCTGGACAGAAATATACAGTGCAAGAGGGCAAGATGTCACATTACCAGGAAAGCAAAGGAGAAGGTCTTTCTTTTTTTTCCTGCTTTTTCTTTTTCTCTCCTTTTCTATTGGTTTCATCTGTAGTTCCCTAAGAGATACCAGATAATAAAAAGGGCAAGGGCCAAAAATCACCTGGTGGTGACTGGATTCATGCCAAACCATTGTATGTTTGAAAACAAAACTCATGGTAAAGGAACAGTGTGTTAGACCTCCCTGATACTTAGAGTTTGCTTGGAAAAAAATATAGCCAGCTTGGCAGAAATAATCCGATGTACAAGAAGATGGATGTGATTGGAAAAGCCTGGGAGTTCAGCTTTGTACAATCCTGTCCACTCATTGCAGAAGCCAAAATCTTAAGATATAGTAAAGTGTTTTAAGCAAAGGTAGAGATTCAATGATTTCTTCGCTGTCTCTATTTACAGCCAGGTTTTGCTGCAGTTCTTATGACTGGATACAGATTGGGAAATCACAGAAGCAGAATATATTTGGCTACATTTAAAGCCAGATGAATCTTTACAAGAACAATGACTCCCCAAATCAAAATCTATGGTGGTGCAAGCCCATTAATGGAAATAATGGCTTTTACATAACATTCTTTCCTTGTCCATCTCAGCTCTCTACCCTCCAAAGTGATGGGCTCTGGCAAGGTATCTAAAGCACTGCATCTCTTCCCGTGTGTTCAGTGGTGAGAGTCACCAGCACTACTATTAAAGGCATCTCCCAATTAACAACAGAAAATTAAAGCTGGCCCTTCCACCCCACCCTTGCTGTTTACAAGGTTTTCAGCATTTACTGATTTTGCTGGCTCAAGCTTGGCTGTGAAAACCAGGTTTCTCTCTTTTACTCTGACATAACTATTCTTCAATTCAGTTTATATCAAATAGTTAACAAGCTCAGGATATGGTCTATTAGCACAAGAGCAACTTATTATCTATTACTTATTTATGTTTTATTTTAAATGGAAGGAGTATATAAATTAAAAAGACATTAACTATAGAATTATATCCATGATAGTCTGACAATATTAGAGAGGACTGGAAGAACTGAAAGTACAGGTCCTACTTTTTCAGGTGAGCTGATACAATACAGAATAGGTTATAATAGAAATTACAATACATAATATTATATAAAAATAATACAATAGTTATAGAAATAATGATATTAAAATAATGTATAAGAGATTATAACAGAAAGGTGATATAATAAAAGAAATGCTTTTAAAAGAGATAAAACTTGCTGTTTTACTGAATCAGTGAAATGGACTCTCTAGAACTTAGGTTGAGTCCAGCTATTAGGGAAAATATCTACTTGAATACATCTCAACGATGCCTAATACAATGATGACAACATCTATTTTCACAGCACATGCAGGGTAGCTTTTGATATCAATGACCATAGGGAACAAAGGCAAACAGAAGTGTGAACTCACTCTCACCCCAATAATTCCACTGTGATAACACAGGTTAATGCTGAAAATAATTCAGGTCACTGTGTGAATCTACTAGACCACAGCAAGTTCTTTACAGGAATTTCAGTTTATCATGTCTTATTTTAAGAAGTCCAAAAAAAAAGCCCCTTAATTAGTAGCTGTCACAGAAAGCTCTCCCACTGAGAAACTGGAGTTTCACCTACAAATCTTTGAGTTGTCTTCCTGTATGCTCAGTGTGTCTTGGAATAGCAAAGAAGAAAATAAAATGTTGTAGCCAGCTTTGAAAATGCCCAAATTTGATAGAGCAAATTGTGGAGCTGTGTGTACTCTTGTCATGTTCCAGAGTAGCCAGCTTGGATGGCTCCAACCCAGGCTTCAGCCTTCTTCTTGGAGGTCTGAATGGCTCCATGTATGGGAGTATTAGAAATACATTGTAAGTTGCCTAATTTGCTTAGCAGTTGGCTGTCTTTTAGCCATTGCAATGAAAAGCTCTTGGCAAAGTAGCTATTAATACTTATTTTTTAAATTTTGCTGCTTGGTAATAAAGCATTAGCGATAGAGGAAAATTCTGAAATTAGGAGGACAAACTAATGCCTTGGCAGTGTAGAAATATGACAGAAATCCTTTCAGGAGTCATCTCTGCTTTTGTTTGCTGGCAACACAGAAAAGAATTGTGGGGGGTAAGAGTAGATACCCTGAATTTGCGACTGCTTTTTAAGAGGGACTTAAAGAGCAAGCTGCATTAAAATGTGGTGCTTGTATTTGCTTATAAATTGTATCTGTTGATTTAGGATCCAGATTTTTCAATTTAACCCCAAAGCCACAGAAAGCTGCTCCTAGAAACCTCTAGTTGAACATACTTGTGGGCCAGATGTAGTGACTTGGCAGGAAGATGAACAGAACAGTGTCTTGGATTCAGAAGGAAGACTTTTCAGCCTGGATTGCATCATGCTGTAAAACCTAGGTCCTGTGTTCAGATAGGATGTGGCATTATGGAATATGCATTTTGATTCAGATGCTTGAGGTAGATCCTGGAGTTTGAAGATCTGAATACCATAAGACTGCTGTCTTGCAGCTTCTCTTGTGGGCAAGCAGCTGATAATAATTTTATTTTTGTTTTGGTGAATGCCGTTCATCTGGAAAAATTTGTTCTGCTGCTCATACCTGAGTCAGCCATCCAAGGAGGATGAATAAATAGGGGTTTTCAAGCATTATCCTCTATGTTTTGTTAATAAATACCAGTTTATTAGTTATTTAATGTTTTGCCCTAGAAAAAGCCAAAAGAATCTATTAAAAGCCTATCCATTGATTGCTAAATGGGAGTTAGAAAAGATGATAAACTGTGCACCTGCTTCTTTGAATTGAAGGAATTAGATCTGATGCTATTTTCTTGTTTGTTGGGCTTGCTGTAAATGGTTATTTCTGCACTGAGTGCTTAGAGATCTGACATTACTGAGCATGTCCAGATCTATTAATAATAAGAACTTTGTGTATGGGACAGGTTTATTATGTTAAATGCAGTAATCTTATGCCTTGAAAGCTTGTAGTAGATTTCGAGGAAAAGAGTGGTGCAAAATTGCATGGTTTTATGGTTTTATGCATAATTTCCATAGGTGTTCTTTGAGTTTTATTTGCTTCTGACACTTTCACACCAGTTTTTACCAACATTTATCATAAGAAAATGCCTTTAGGTAATTGCTGGTCATATTAATAGTTGTTTTTCTATTATTATATTGTAACTGAAATTTTAATTTCAATTTAAAAGGTACATTTCTCATAGTTTTCCATTTTCTTTATTTCTTCTCACTTCTTTTTGATATTTTAAAAAAATTTAAAATGCAATTTTGAAATGGAAAAGACAAAATAGAATCCAGACTTTTAAAAAAATTAGAGGTAATTGTGGAACACTGGAGTTCACTGCTTTAGATGGCCTTCAGGAAGAGCCTGTTTCACCTCTCTCTATTGATTATATAGGGTCTTAGTGTGGGTACCTGAAGTTAGACTTTTAAGTTAGACAGTGTAAATTCCTCACATACTCTTTCACATTTATGCTGAATTCATTTGTGGATCAAAGCATATGGCCATGGCCCTTAGTTAGACAACTTTTAAAAAGTTTCTGTAGAATAGCAGGCAAAGGAGAGGATATTGTACTTTTAGAAATATGGTTGTGAAGTCTCAGACATCATGGGAAGGCTAAAATAAAAAACCCTGGACACAGTCTATTATGCTGCCATTAAATGATGAGAACATTTTCTCAGGTTGGAGTTCGTATGGATAGTTCTACTTTTTACATTAGGTATTATGAGCCCAAATGCTCTTCTCTAGTCTGCTTTCAGTACTGAATTTGCTGTCCGTGGACTAAATCTGGGTTCATGCTGAGGGTTAGGATGATGAAGTCCTTTGTTTCTCAAATGGCTCTTTGTGGACAGTACAACTGTTTTGCAGATTTGCCCTTTGCATTGTGATTGAGTCTTCTTACTGACACTGTCTCTATGCTTAGCTACTATGGGTCAAGATATGCTTCTGAAGTTTGCTTAATAAACAGTTTACACAGTTAAGAAACAATGAAGTCAATGTAGATGAGTATTCCCATACCTTTGGCACTGTGATAAAGCAATATCCTTGAACTATGATGAATAACTATAACATATCTGGGGGAACATGGAATATAGCCTGTTATTCAGCTGTTTGGCTGATTGGGGGATTATCCTTCAAATCAGCTGAAAGTCCTGAAATGCTCAGTGCTATCACATAAATGTCCTGTGAAAGGGCACATGTACATAAGTGCTCTTTTCTGGGCATTGCAAGTCCTGCAGCTTTCTTACCCCTGGTAAGAAAATCAGTCAACCCTCCTTTAAAGTCTTTGGCCCTGGGCAAGTGCAAAGTAGCATGCATGGTAGGTGAGGGGTTAATGACATGCATGCAGCTGCTAATACTTAACTTCTCAGGCAATATGGTCTTCAGGGATAATTTCCAGACAGCTCTGACATGTCACATTTACCATCAAACACAGCTAGGGCCATTGCACATTTTCTGAGGGCTATCAGGAGCTCCTGTTGGCCTTCTTCCCTTTTGCCTGCTGTACAGATTTTCATTAACCAGTTGGACTCTCTTTATTTCTACATCTACTTCTGCTGAGTGTCTGTATACATAGTAGTAACTCCAAGTTTCCCTGACTGACATGGTTGTTGTTACTTGATGACTTATCAAAGAGTATTCAGTCCTATTTGCCAAGATGAAGTGGGTCAGGAGAAGTAATTGTGAGAGAAGGTGTCAGTGACAAAATATGGAAGGCCAGATAGCACTAATTGTAAGAAGAACTCAGGAGATATTCGGAAGTTTAAATATATGCCTGAAAAAAACCCAATAGAAAGATTCTTTTTTTAAAGTAAATTTGAAGGTACAAAGAGATATTGACTGAAGTGGCTCTATGGAGCAGTGGAAGACAGCCCCAAACGCAACCCAAGGCTGTGCCTCTGCTGTGGATTGAGGTGGCAGATGCATTTGGGGTGTAGCTGGTTTGAAGGAAATTCCCAGGAGAGCAGGGGCCTCATTGGCAGGTGTCAGAACTCTGGCATTCTTATTTGGCCCGTGTTGACACCTGGACAGTATATACAGCTCCAGCACTTTCATGAAGAGGAAGGCAGGAAGGTCCTGCAGTCACACCCCTGACCGCAATGCAGATATATCTTCCCTTGTGCCACTACCTGCTCTATCACTCTGCTCTCTGTCACTGTGAGGACAAATCCACAAGCACTCTGACATTCAGTTTGCCACACGGACCAAGAATTAAAAAAATAAAATGAATTAGAATAAAGGGAAGCAAGGTAATTACACTCATCTTCACAATATTCAATTCAGCTCCATCTAGATCTCTAATTTAAGGTCAGCCCAATAATTCAGTGAGCAAAATAGAAGTGGATGCCATTAAAAACTGAATATTTACCAGGCTTCAGTGCTCACTGAACGTAGCTGTTCTTTACCTTGGTAATTTACTTCCTTATTTGCCAGGCTGAAAACTGAAAAATTTCTCCAAATACAACACAAAATGTAACTACAAGTTGGATTTGAATGGCATCGGTGCTAGCTTTTACTGATTTTCACACACAAGCTAATAATTTCTGCTGAATTATAAAGGGGAATATTCACACCTATGCAAAGAATTTTCTCAGTACCTGGATAGTCAAGGACGGATTATGGAACCGTAGCCTTCTTGTGAACCTGAAATTTGTTACACTGTATGAAGGTTAGTCATTGAGGCAGGTGAATGAATGGGTGGCCTCTGTTTAATCTTTAATCTGCACATTACTTTAGCTGCTGTCTTTGATGATATTCTCACCAGGGAGGCCAGGGACTAAACAGGTAATGTAGCAGAGCAGAATTTTTCTATACTAAAATTTCCTACTGTTACCAAATAGGTCCAAGCGCAGCCCCCAGAATTAAAAGTGATGAATAAGCAAAGCAAGGTTATCCAACCTGGAAAACAGAAAGACTAGAAGACATAATCATAAAAACGTTGGAAGTGATGAGTGTCTTGTCTATACTAGAGCTCCCATCAGCAGTAACAGCAATGGGAAATTTTTAGGAAATCTCAGTGATATGGAGCCATTAAAGTTGGTTCCTGTAGCTCAGGACCAAGGAATGCTTCTGCAGGGCAGTTTCAGACAGGACTGCTTTCTTTCTGGATTATCTACCCTCTGGATAGATCAGATTTTGATTTTCTTTGGTTCAAGTCCACTTAAGCATTCATCTACATGAATTCATCTATAAATTCACCACAGCATTAATCTATAAAGAGTTTAAAGCTTTTTATTAACTGAGGCATGTCCCCTCTTCCTACTGGTGTGTCAATGGACCTCCAGTCCTACCTGGCTGTGACATTTAAGGTGGCTCTTTGCCAACATGTGGTTCTGTGGCACAGGCAGGATTCTGGATCTCACTGAGAGATCTAAATGAGAGAGGGGGAGCCTGAAGGGAAGAGAGAACATACTCAGGTATTAGCAGCATCACTAATTAGCAAACAGTGAAAAGAAAGCAATATAGAACAATAGCTCATACGTGAGGCCTTTTATTTCAAAAATCTCTCTAAAAGTTGAGCCTTTGAAAACCCTGGCAAAGGAGTCTTCCTGGTGAAAGATGTTGTGTCAGATAAACAAACAGGACATAGGAGGCTGGCTGTAGTCTCAGGTGCTTCTAAGCAGGTGATGCAGGTTTGGGGACTTCTGTCTCTAGCAGGAAAGCTCCTTGCCCCAGCAGCTGCAAGTGCTGATCAGAGGTTCCCAGTGCTCAGAGCTCGTCTCCAACTACTGTGCCATGAAGTTCTGTCAGGAAAAGTGTGAGGCACCCCATTAAAATGGAATCACCTGTTGTAAACACAGACGTTTGCGTTTTAGAAGGGTGCAGGAACCTCTTTTCTGGCTCAGCAGGTGGTAAACAATCCCCTGAATCCCTGGAAAAAAAAAGGAAGTGAAATGGTTTTTTTTTTTTTCCCACTGTGGTAAATTCATGGTATTCTGAATCTGAGTGAATGGTGCCTATATATTTCCTCTGAAAACCAAAAAATGCACTCCTGTTTCCTTGAATATCAGGGCAAACACAGGTGAGGTTTTGTGGGATGGGAGGCTGGGGGGAATTCTCTTCCCAAGGGGTATGTCTGTCTATATATTTAACAGAAACAGGGCTAATATTTCTGTTAGCTCCTAAACTTTATGAGTCTGTAGAAAGACCTTAGGACACCCCCTAGCAGTCCCAAGATCTTCAGCAGTAGATATTGGAATAGTTTACATTTTTTTGAAACTGTAATTTTGGCTAAAAAACCAAACTTTCTGGGACTGGTACTTCCTTTTTTCTTTGTTATTAGCATCAGACAAAGACAAAGCAACAGTGTAAATAGACAACTGAGTGTTCCTTGGGCCATGCTTGCTGATGAGAAAACTTACATTTCTCTCTGTATCTCTGCTTCAAGATGCTGAGACTTTACTCTGTATCTCAATGAGGGTGAAATTTGCCATATGGCAAGCAGAAAACAGTGCTGGAAGAGCTTTCACACATAGCTATTGCCATGCTTTCCTTGCTCAGTGAGCATTTTCTTCCTTAAGTTCAGATTTCACACTCAGATCTCTGGGGTGATGCATTAAACCACAAACAAGGCTGAAGTGTTTGCATAAACCTGTTGTAATACCTAGGATAACTTCTCCTTCTCCTTCTCTTTCATGCTGTGGGGATGTTTTGTTGAAACCTCTCTGGTCCAATTGGTATGGAAGCTGGGGGAAGGAAAACTCTGCTAGATTTGCTGTTAAATCTATACCAGGTTCATCAACAACTTTGTTGTTAGCACTGTCCCTGAGGGGTTTTTCTGAATCCTCCCACAGTTTTGAATGCAAAGGTTCACTAAGCTACTGTAAGTTTTATATTATTTTTTCCATTTCTCAGATCTATGTGTTCCTCTAAAGCACTTGTTTCAGCCAAAGCATCTGCTTGAGTGTGATTGTGTATACACACTTGTCTTGGTATGACTTAGCTTGTCATATTTCTTTCAATCTCTCTGTGGTATCTTTCAATCCACATGTCAAGCTTCAAACCAATATTGATGTCAGAGACCATATGCTATCCTGATGTCTACAAGCATTTCTCCTGGTACTATCAATGGGAGTTCTTCCTGTGGAGTCAGGGCTTTCCAAGCTCGGACGCTACTTTTGATGCTTCTTGTGTCAGCTTATTAACTTTTCTTCAGAACAGAAATTTAGATGCAACTCAAAGTAAAACTTGCTTAGTCAAATAACTACTATTTTGTTGTGAATCACAGTTCACCTTTCAGCAGTATTTAACTGCAGACTTTATGAACAAAATGTACTATGAATATGCCCTAGTGGTTAATGTAAGTAACATCAGTATACATTTTTTGGCCTCTCCATATATGGTGCCTGATTTAAACCTGCTGAAGTCAACAGAAAGATGAATATGTTTTTTAAGAAGTCAGGTTTATGGTTACCTAAACCCTCTAGTTAAAGGAACAGAGTATTTGGAAGCAGTGCTTCTTCACCACACCCTGGCACAATTTAGGAAGTCTGTGCTACTTTAGGCTGGCTCTCCCTCTGTGGTCCCACTAGCTATAGTACAGTCTCAGGTTTTTGGGCTTTCCTCTGACCCTGCTAGCAGGGATGGGGTATATGGGATGGTGTATGGACAACCCATTCACTTCTATGAAGTTCAGGGACTATTTGGTGGCACTGACTCTCTAGCAATTTTTGGGTTGTTTTTCTGAGGCTCAGCCATGTGGACTTCCTTCATTATTCAGCCATGAATAGGAACTGTCTTGAAGGTCACAAATTAATTAGACTCTCTTATGTAGCACCCTCCTCAGTTAAAGAGTATGTTAGAGTGCCATCTTCCACTGTGAGTGCCTTTGTGCTAAAAGATGAGTGGGACCCTTCCAGCCCTGTCAGAAAGGTCCTCCAGCTACCTCTTTTCCTAATTTTTTTCCTTTATTTTTTTTTCACATGAAATGCTGTGGTCTTCAGCATTTCACTTCTGTAGCACTTGCCTAATTTTAATGTGTTTTTATCCAAGAAATGTCAAGAAATTAAAAAAAAAAAAAGGTATTTCTCCTGACACAGATCTTTAATCCACTGTCTTTTAGAGACAGTTCTTTCTAAAAAGAGATTCTAGAATCCAGGCAAAAATCTACAAGTGCTGGCTAGAGGGTGGCAGGCCATATCATACAATCATCTCAAGTAATATAGAATATCATAGAATCATCTGAGTAATATCTCAAATTGGAAGGCACTGATAAGAATCATATATTTAATAACCAAATACACGTCTAAGCATAGACACAAGACCCCAGTGTAAAAC
Organism: Cinclus cinclus; assembly: GCF_963662255.1. Classification (NCBI taxonomy): domain Eukaryota; kingdom Metazoa; phylum Chordata; class Aves; order Passeriformes; family Cinclidae; genus Cinclus; species Cinclus cinclus. The sequence goes on from NC_085048.1 coordinate 90,860,628, forward strand.
TTTGGAAGGAATTATGCTTCCCTTAGCCCAGGAGAGGAAAATACTGGGGGAAGTATATCAGTTCTAGCCTATCTGTACAACAGGGCAGAAAGTCTAGTGCTGAAAGGTTTTACCCACCCAGCTCATGGTCATACCTAGCCCTTGGTCATAGCTGGTGGATATTGCAGCTGTCAAAAAAATACAGGGGCTGGAAACACTGGGATGAATACTACTTTAGTCATGAAAGTCTGTTCAATCTCAGTTTGTTGGACTGTTGGGGAAAATTCTTCCTAGACTCTTGCAGAAAATGAAACTACTACTTCTTCACAGCACACAAATGGGCTGTTAGTCATTAACTTCTGGTGTGCACAGGCCTGTATGCAAAAGACTGAAAAATAAAACTCTCAAAGAGAAGAAATCCTAAAGTGCTTTTCTGGGTTTCATGACCTGGCCAGCATTAAGCTGTTAACTTTGTTTACTGCATTTATACTCTTCATGTTTCTGTGGTGGGCAAGTCCTCTATACAGTAATATAAAATAGTGATATGCAAACTAATGAGAAACACACACAGCCTGCTTAGGTTATTTTAAAACATCTCTCAGGTTTACCCACTGTATCTACAGTGATGAAATTAAGCTAGGATGAAACAAAATCTCTGTAAAAGGTAACACAAGTCCTGGTTACCTCTGAGTGAAATATGATGAAAATACTGTCCTGATTTTGCTTATCTTTGCTACCATTTTAGTTTCTTTATCTGGTTAAAGAAAGAGACTGCTGGTGGAGGAGGATGGGGTGGGTTTGGGAGATGGGGGCAGGGAGCAGACCTACTGAATAACATGCTCAAGAGCTCTCCTGCACAATGAGATTAGCACGATGTGATCATTTTGGTGCCAAGGTGCTAACACAATAATACAAGCGAGTTTGCCAACTTTTCAAATTGAATGTATTTGATTATTTGCTTTTAATTAGTGTGAGTTTTGGAGTATGTACAGGATTGTTAGAGATACATGAAAAGCCTCCTATGGCAGGAGAGTGTATTCTCAGTAAAGATGGTACAGCATTGTTCTTTTTTAGCTGTGGAGAATGAGATTTAACAGCTATGTTAAATGTTTTAGCCCATTTCTATTGTGCCTCTGTTTCAACCTATTGGCAAGCCCAAGTGATGTGAGAAAATAAACCACTCATTTGATCTGAACGTTGAGCATTTTGCTATAAGAACAATTTCCAGCCTAACTTCAGGATACAGAAAATATCACTGTTTTATTTACGGGAGGCTCCTACACTTTTCCCCCTTAACAAGACCTGGAGTAAATTCATGCTGTCATTTTTTTCCCCATGCAATGCTCTCCTTTATGTCCATTTATCTTGAATGTTGTCAAGATTATAGGTATTTAAAAATCCTTTTAAAAGGCAGAAAAAAATTGCAGCTCTAGAGGAAGTATAATGAGTCAAAGTATTTATTTTGACCTCTTTCTCTTTTGTTTTGAAGAAGGAAAGCAGAGCAAAGGTGTCTCAGGGATTGTTTGGCTGATTTAGCACTGGCTCACTTCATGACTTGCCAGTTACTGGGGGTAACTCACCTCCCTGGATCAGGAGATGTGTCAGCAAAAGGCAAAGTAACTCTCCTTGTTCAGCACAGATTGTAGGTCAATGTCCATTTCTCAGTTTTCAGCAATACCTGCCTTAACGGAGTTTAGACTCTTGGGTTTTCAACATCATAAGAACCAGAATAAGAAAGACTCAACACATTCTGTGTGTAGTAGCAGAACCTTCTACCTATACTGTTCTTCAGACAATTATACACAGTTATGTATGCACACACATATATATATTTTAAATACTCTCCCCTTTAACAATAGAGAAAAACAAATGGTTGACAATAACAATGGCAGCAGCTCTCCAACAAAAGCATGCAATTATTACAATTACACTATCCTTGATTAGGCTCCCATGCATTGCATTTCAATGTAATTGATGTTGTAGGTTGACACATTGGACACCAAATATTCTCGCCTGTCCCTTCACTCTTTTGTTTCAGAGCCTGATTTGCATTTTCTATGCTTTTAGTAATGAAGACTTAGCACTTTTCCTCCATTAGAAAAAAAAGGAGAGACACAATAATCTGCAACTCGGCACTTGTTTAAGGATTCTGACCCTCAAAAATACCACTTTGCTTCACACATTAGCTGCTTACAAAGAAGGAAGCTAATGTATCATCTAATTGGGCAAACCACTGCATCTGATTTCTCTCAATCAGACTATTAGCTTCGTAATTACCCATCTGCCTCATGTGGAAAAACGGCAAGGCGAACACCCAGCTAATAACATTCTCAAGAGCTCTCTACCACAATGAGATGAGCATGATGTTGTGGGATATAGTCCCTAACCATTTAAATGCCAAGGTGGTCTCACAATACAGTAGGAGTCTGCCAACCTTCACAGTCTGAATGTGCTTAATTATTTGTCTTTAATTAGTCTGAGTTTTGGGGTCTGTTCAGGATTGGTGATGAAAAATGAACGTCAGGAAATAAAGCCTCTTGAGCTCCCTGGCAGTCTGTTTTGCATCCTCCTGTCTGCTAAAATAGTGGTATGGATAGTAAGATTTACCTCCTGACCAACTCAAGTTTCCTCTCGCTTTAATTTTTTATGGATAGGAAAAAGTTTTCTGCATACCTAGGCTAGGGAACTTTTTCAGAATTCAGATGGAGGATGCTCAAACGAACTTCAGCCTTGAATATTTTATTTCCTGCAGTTTTACACTCTTGACCTTTATGGAATTATTGTCAAACTACATTAATTTAAGTGAAGACCTCTCTTCAACAAAGAGAGGTGACATTCTCTACTTCCAGTCCTGGTTCTGCCCCTCTGGATAGTTCACAGTATCTCTGAGCATGTCTCCTACTCGGTCAACTTGCAGATTGCAAAAGGCTAGAATGCCCTTGCTACCTGACTCCAAGGTTGAAACCATATGGTCAATTCGCAGGTGATTCTCTGAGAAGGGCCCTTGGCTCTGTTTTCATTCCCACATGTGGTTTAGTAAAGCCCACATCTGGTTGCAGGTAGAGTGCCGAGCAAGATACATCTGCCTAATCGGTGTTCTTTTCATTGATTTGGAAGCTTAGTGGAGATTCATTAAGGAGAAATCAAATATTGATCCATATCGACTAATTACAAATAATTGAGTTTCCTTCATGTGTCCTACCAAAAAGCATAGAACATTCCTCATTTTATTGTAATTTATTCTTTTGTCCTTGTGCCTAGAATGCTGGTTATAAGCTTGATCATACAAGTGTTGATGATACCACAAGGGGATTAAGAACTCTTACAGACAATCTTACAGGAAAGGGAAAAACACTCACCCATTAAATAATGCTTAAAATTTCTTATAAGAAAACCATCACATTAACCAAATTATTTTGCATATTGATATATTTCCATTCAGAAACATTCATGCTTTGGCCTTTCCAGAAACCAGTATCCAAAATGCTGCCACAGCTAGGGATATAATAATATATAATGGTATATGAGGTATAAATTCAGCTGATCATTAGTAACTCGATATTCCAACAACCCTCTCTGCCTTTCTAGCGGCAGGACCAGCAAGATGTGTACACAGCAAATGGAAACAACCAGATGGTCTTGCAGTTATGACCCTCACTCTCTTCTCTCCCATTGTTTACTGTTATCATTCATTGTACTACGTCCAAACCCCTTTACAGGTCTGCCAGCATGGATTGCTGGATGGAGGCCCTAAACTGCAGACTCTTCACATGCCTATTTCTGATACTGCATAAATACAGCTCGGGCCATCACAGATGATCTGGAAACTTGTTCCTGTAAAGCTAATACTTGTTCCTGTAAAAGTCCAGGTAGTAGTTTTTTGTCACATGAATCAAAGTATTTACTGCCTTGGTTGGGCCATGTGAATAACTTTGTTGATGTAGGAAATTATTACATGCAATTTTGGTTCAAGGCTTCTCAGTGATGTAGGCACCACTGACTATGAATACACATAGTGTGACAGCCAGGAGAGGACACCCCTGCGCCCAGAGCGAGAGAGGCATGAGAAATGGCCATGCAGGGTTGATTCCAGTGATTCGCGATAGATCTGGGAGAAGTGGTGACTCTTCCTGAGGGGAGAACCCTCTTCCTCTCCTTGGCAGTGGAAAATGCCCTGAGCTCTGAGATATTTGGAGACAGAAAAAGCTGGTGTGGCTTTCTGGACAATTGATGTAGTGAAGTCCTTGTTTGCCTGTTTTGCTGACCCTGGCAGTTTGTTGCCACAGACAATTGCTTGCATTGCCTCTACACAGAAACTGCTCTGGTAATTTCATGAGATCCTGTGTTTTTTTTGCTGCTTGGTAATTGTGTCATATTAAATAATACTTTTCAGTTGCAAGGAACATAGCATTTTAGCCTCCCAAAACCCTCACCAGATATCATTAAGGGATTCCCAGCTGCCTCTCTGTGAAATAGTGTCCCTGTTTTATTGGCTGCAATACTGACTTGAGGCCTTGGGCAATACTGTGTAGTCATGTAGCTGTGTGAGCTGTTTCAGTGTTTACCTGTTCATCAGAATGAGGACAGAGCATTAAATAACGTCAGCTCACTTACTTATGCATTTTGTCTTCACCCAGGTGGCATTCTGATCTTCAGGGTACGGCTTGCCTGAGTAAGGGCTGTGAGACTGTAGCTTCAAATGCTTGTATTCTCTGTGTTTCACTTTCCCCTTCTCCCTAGTGACCACTTTGGGGGAAAGATGTGCAATCTTTGGTGAGACACGTCACTTCAGGTGAATTGTTGACTAATTTATGGCTTCAGATTAAACTGGTATGCCTGAAGTGTTGGTGCCCAACAAGTTGCCCTCCCATGTGCTTCCTTCTCCTACAACTGCTGGCTTCAGAGGGAATGGCCCAGCAGCTCTTGAATTGCTACTATTTATCATCCAGAATACTACAGCAAATTCCCATTGGCTCCAGTTTTCTTTCATCTATTGGCCTGTTAAATGCAGCAGTTCAAGAGCTCACCCTTCTCTGCTCTGAGGTTATTATTCTCAGCCACAGACTGGATAATCGCAAGATAAAGGTGCCAGGCTGGTGTCCTAGGGCAGGATCCACTGCACCATCCCTACTGAAGGTGCCAGCAAGTGCAGTTCTTGCTGACTTGCTGGGTTTGTTGTGGCATGGATGTGTTAAGCCCCTACCAGTGACAGCGGTTATTTATGCATGGAACTGTTACTTGGAAAGATTCAAGAACGAGTTGAGAATTGCATTAAAGATGACAAAACCATCCTGTTGGACTAAAAGAAGTTTCTTCTGATTAACCCTCCAGAAGTTTCTGCTGAATATGACTCTCCTTTTGAAACATGCATGCACATTAACTGGCATTAATTCAGAGGGAAAGCTGATGATGGGAGCTGTCTTGAGTGTCTTGAACTGCTTGAATGGCCTGTGTTGTAGACATTGTGAGGGGAGAATCATTGATGAGGTAGAAGAGAAAATATTCTAAAGACTTTAAAAGGATGACCAGGAGACCCTAGGAGCACATTTTTTCTTCTTAAGCAGGAAGATGCTTAGGTTTTTCAGAAAAATTCTCTAAGTCAAGGTTTCAGTTTAAATATTTTTTGGACATATGTTTGCTGTCAGGAGGACTTTCTTGCTACAGTAGGATTGATTCCTTCCAATCTAGATATTCAGCACACTCATAAGCAATGGTTTACCTTTCACTAAAAAATAAGTGACATTTTTCTCCTGCTTTCTTGTCTCCAGGGAATGAATTTTGCTCTCCTTTTAATGAATGAATGAGGGATGGGGTGGCACTTATAATTGTTTCTTAGCAAGGCAAGGCAGTAGTTCATCTTCTCTTCTGGCTCTGAATCACCCTATTAGTTTTGTTCTCCACTGGCCATCAGTATCTCAGCTAGGTATGACCTATTCCCTAAATCTCTGCAAAGTTACACCCCTGGTAGTTTGGTTCAGTTCCCTGTTTGACCATGGTGTTTCAGTGATGTCTTGAGGGCTTCAGCAAACTCTTGGCGCATAATAGTGCTTGTACTTTCTTGGGATATTACATGTTTCACATAGTTGTGAGATTTTCAGATGCTGAGATAAAAAGGACCTTTGATATGCCAGGGATAGGTGAAAATGAGCTCCCTTCAGAGCTAATAAATGTACAGGACATAATCTGAATGGGATTCTATTATGGTGCGTGTGTAACTGGAATCCCTTGTCTCGCTGCTTTCTGTGAGTTTCTGCAGGATTTGAGCACATTTTGTAACTCTGGACCATTGCTCTAGTCCACCTTAGAAGATCAAAGACCCTTATAAGTCCCAAATTTTCAGGGAACAGCACATCAGAAGATCCAGTGATATTCTTGATTAATTTAACTCACACAGCACACAAGTGTAATAAGCAGCTCAGTCAAATGAAAGTCTTCTTCATAATTCCTTTTTCCTCTTACAATAAATCTGGCAGGGCAACTGCCCAGCACATATGAATCGATGTATTCATAGTTCTGGGAAGTAATGTCTTCCTTTTATTACTTTTTTTCATTTGAAGCTCTTAGTTAACTAGGCTCAAATACAGAGTAGACAAAGGAACTAGAAGGGTGTGTTTTGACTTTAGGCAGAGCAATCCAGGTGCTCTTCCCAGGGAGAGATTAACAGCTCTCTTGCTGAGAGATTCTGGTGCACAGCCAGCTCTGAACAGTCAGTACTGCATGTAGCCACCTCTGGAATAGAGAGGAAAGTGAATTTAGGAGAGGATCCCGGACAAGTTTCTGTTTGTTTAAGTTGGACTGTAAAGCCAGACACTGTTTCTCTATGGTACCTTATCCCATTCAAGAAACTATATTAAAAAAATTCCCAAACCTTTGCTAAGATTTGAACCTTAAGAAGGGTGCTAGAAAGATCAGACTAAAACAACAGAAGAACCCTTCTATGCATCATTTGAAAGAACTTCTTCTTTCCATTATTTAGTTTTTCTAAAAACTGCCAGTACCCAACCAGGATCCAGTTTATTCCACTGAGTTTGTTTGGTGCCAGGCTACAAGGTCACTTCACGAAAATAGGGCACTGTCTCTATCATAATCTAGACCTATTTGCAATTCACCCTTTTCACCTTGGCTGCAAAGCTGTTTGTTCTCGTCAGGACATAAGCTGAATACTTAGAATAATAAGCCTTTATTGAACAGTGATGTCCAAACTCATGGTATTACTTGCAGCAACACTTGGGGTAATGAAGAGCTCAGTATTATCAGTCACAGACTTGGTTTTGATAGCAGTGAACTGACTTCTGCTATGTGGAGAGACTAATGTAGCTGGGCTGAAAAGGACTTTATAATAAACAGCAGTTTTGCTTAGGGCATCAGCTGTCAATCATTTTCTGTGAGAGCTTCCAAATGAGGTTAGTGTGCTAGATAGGTGTGTTTTCTGTTTCTGTTGTTTAATCAAGTCCTTGATGCATTCTTCATGGTCCTTCTAGATTCCTGGAGGAGACTCTGGACAGGGATCTAAAAAAATTGTCAAGAAGTACACCTGGAATGACAAAGAATGATAGAAAACTCCAGTCACATGACATCGTCAGAGAGGTTATCAAGCTTGACTTGGTGACAGATGAACTGGAGGGTGATGTTTGATTTCAAAGAGAATGACTTTTACATTTTTGTCTGACAAAGTGAAGCTGAATGGACTGGAATTTATGAAAGATAATATTGATAAAGTTATTTTAATCTGTAATGAAGTTTCCCATTCCACTAAGTAATAATTCAAAGTTTACACTGCAAATGGACTGCTATTCAAACTGCACTGCTGGGTCATTAATTAAAGTATAAATGACTTTTATGGTAGCTAAATTAAAGAGGCCTAGGTATACCCATATTACAGTGGCTGCTACTCCCTTCTTGGCCATGAAGATCAATTGATGGTTTTATGATACAATCCCATATTCTGTACCAGCTTGCTCAAGTTTGTCCATCTCCAGGTGAGGGGAGAGCCTTCCTTTAACACTCTCTCTTTTACTAACAGATAAGGTTGCTGCTGTTGCACTGAAGATCAAGGAAGCACACAAGAAATTTGCCAATTAGGTCTTGTGAGGAGGTAAAGAGCCCAGCAGGAAAATTGCATTTTCCCTCTGGTTAATAAAACAGGTTGAAGCCGTATTTCTTCATCTTCTTCTGCCCTGGTGCAAGCTCTTGATAGGATTTTATTTGATTGCACAGCAGAAGTGGCCTTTTGATCTTCACACGGGCTCCAGGATCTTGAATGGTAAGAATAAGTTTCTAAAATTATATCTTTACCACGAGGCTACTATTTTAAATCAGAAAGGACTACTTGTTGGGAAAGGAAAATGCACTTGGTCCCACTTGGCCAACAACATGGAGTTGCTGCATGCCTGGTGCAAAGGGAGTAGCCAGGAGCAGTAACCCTTGCAGTGGCTGCACAGTGCTGGCTCCTGGGAATTAGAGGGTCTCTGCCCAGTTTCAGTGGACAGGTGTCATTTCCACACAGTCAAAAAAAACCATCCTCCAAAGCAGGCACTAATTGGCCCCCTTGTTGGCAATCTCAGCAGAGATGCCAGAGAGAATGGGCATGAAATCTCACTCAAACCCTTCGTGGTTTTCTCCTCAGGTCAAGGTTGAGGTGCTTTGGCAGACAAGTGTGAGAAAAGCTGACACTGCTGCTGTCAGTCTCCAGGTCTGTCAAGCTGCCACCTTTTCTGAGCATTGGAACACAGGGGTTTGGGCTTTTAAGATGTGTTTTTATTATTGTGTTAAACTTTGTGCTTTTGAAAGTGCTGTCCTCTCTGGGGCGGGAGGGGGGGTGGGTGGGGTGGTGTCAATGCCAACGAAAAAGGGAAATTTTTAACCTGCTCCTAAGGCAATACATACAGCAATTTATTGCTTACCTAGAGCCTGCCTTCCCTAACATTCCAAACAAATACCATCACAGCCTGCCACCATCTTTTATACAGAGTAAGGGAGACCCCACTTCCTTGTAGGCAGTCTGTGTGACCCAGAATATTTCAGACCAATAAGTTACACTTGTTTAATAGATGCTTCATAAGGCCTGAGAATTTATCTTCTAAATAGAACTTTAATCAAATACATTACTTTAGCATCAAATATATCGAGTACAGAAGCTTTTGAAGGCAGCATAATGATTTTAGGGAACGTAATTCAAGATTCTTGATAGTATACAGCATTCAAAGACACTTATGTAAAAAAGACTCACAGATTCTTTAATACACACAAATGGTTTGTGAGGTATGTAGACATTTAAAAGTCATCCAAAAGATTGTGTTACACTGCACAGAGGCTTTGGTTTGGTTCTGCATTTACACACCACCTAGCCAGGGAGTCTATGGGGACAACAGGCAGAGCAGTCAGTCCGCAAGACCTCTGACACCAGCTTTTGCAGGGCTTGGATTCATCCCTTCAAGTTATTTCTTAGAAAAGATAAACAATCCATTAAAATTGTAAGCATCTTGACTACTTTTCTGTTTTCTGAAACCTTCTTAGAGAGGCTTATAGTCACCACTAATACTGTTTTAGCACGAATTTCTGGCCCAGACCCTGAGGGCTCTTTACTTGCTGTTGGATTTTTTTTTATTTATTTATTTTTTTATTACTTCTTTTTCACTAATGCCTTGCAAAACCACAGAGGGTATTAGCCCATCTGAGTGCAGGTAATGTTGCAGAGGGAAACATTTTTAGTGTCATTTTCCTCCTTAATGTTCTTTAAAGCTTTTATGCTGCAACTAGCTGAAATAAACACTCTGCTCTAGAGTTTGTGCTAGATAACAGGTTTCCCCAAACTTAGTGCTCCCGTTACAAGAGTTGTACATTATCTGTATTGGATGTTTTCCTGCAGATTTTGATAATGTGTTTTTTATGCTTCTAATCCAAGGCAACATGTGAGATGGAAGGGCTGCCTAAGGAGATGCTGCATATGCTCAGATTTTGGTGCTTACAGGTCTGCTGTGGCTTCTCCCATGCAGCATTAGCAATACAAATGAAATAAGCCTCAAAGCTGCAGAAAGCTGCTTATGAGCTGCACCTGTGCAGGGCTGAATTCAGGGCAGCTGTGGAAACAAACCAAGTGCACAGACTTGCCTTTCTTAACAACTTTTCCTTCTGTTTTCTTTCACCTGGCTCTTCTAGAAGCCAAATCACTTTATGTGATTGGGAATCTGCTGAGACCCCAGCAGAGAAATTCTTGATTACAGTTGAATGCGGCCAGAAGGACAAATCCCTTGACTTGAGAGAGGAAAAAACTTTAAGGAGAAGCAGCTGCTACTGTGTCTGCTCCAAAGGGCTACACTTCACAAGGAAGTTAAAAAGCTTAGAGTTAAGGAAAGAGTGGCAGAAAGAATTACCTGATTTGGAATGAGGGAGCAAAGGAATTTAATTAATTGTATTCATCAAAGAGACAGTTAAACGGAGATTAGTATATCTGCAGAGGAAAAAAATACAAGTACTGATAGGAGCAAGAAGTTTTAAAAAAGTCCAGGGTTAGAAGGTGAGGCTTGACTTATTCAGACTAGATATAAGACACGTTTCTATCATGAGGATCATTAACTGTTGGAACAACTTGAGGGCAAAAGTGGTTTCTCTGTCACTGGAAAACATAACTGTGTTGTGCTATAAGATGTGTTGCAGTTTAATCATGACTTTTGTATTCAAAATGGGAAATAATAGAGATTCAGTCAGTTTGGAAGAGGTGAAAATAATAACAGTGATGCTTGTCTACTGTTTATGCAGTTTTTCAAGTCTCATTTGTAGAGTATGGATTTTTTCTTTTGAAATTATTGGCAGAAGCAAACATTTCCTTTTGTCATATCTTTATATTTTAAAATTTTGTTCTGTGGTGTACACAGGACTAAAGCTTATCTGCAAAAACATAATTTTGAAAAAGAATTAGTAAAGATCTTACCTGTTTTAGTGTCAAACAGTTTCAAGGCACCCAAATGGGAGAGAAGATTCTATTCCAGGAGATTTAAGCAGTAAGTGGCTCAATCTTTTTATAGTGAAGTGTAAAACCCACCAAGTATAATTCTGTATTTGTATGTATATGCACTGGAAATACTGACATGTTAAAGAAAATACCAATGCGGTTCTGAAATTAAGCTCTTCCTAAGTGTATTAAAAATGAAATTATTATTTTAGTTTTAATATGAGTCTTTCACCAACACCCACTTCTTTTTTCTGTTTGCATCAGGATGGCTATGTTTGTAGGAATACCATTGTAACAGTATAATTTGGAATAATTGTAAGTGGGGCTCTTTTCTTGCATTTGGAAGAATGTGATCTGCATTCTTGCTTAGGTTTTTCAGTTTTTAAATGAAATTAATATCAGTTTTGAAAAAAGAGAAAAAGTGAAAAGATGAAAAGCTAGAGGATATAAGATAGAGGCTGGAAACGACAATGTTTGTAAGGCTGTACCCAGGTAAATTTAAATAAAGACCAATTAGGCAGCCCCAGGGAAAGGGTTTAAGGGAATTTTATGATCCTACATGGTCAGAAGATAAGCAATGATGGTTCAAGTGCTCCAGGGTGTGATCCATTAAATGAATGCTCTTGTAGTGGTATAACTGCCAATACACATTCTCAAAGTAACATTTCCTCTGAAATTTATCTTTTAATTATTTATGCAATTTACAGAAGGGTTCATACTTTTTTCATGCAAAGTCTTTCTCTGTTCTTTTCCTTAGCCTCAGATGTATGATTGCTTTGCCATATATTAGACGGGTAGGGGTCATCACCTTCACTTTGGTTTTGGTTGATGTGTTTTTACCTTATTTCCCATGGCAGAGATACCTATCTGGTCAGGTACTATGGAGTGGTAACACTAAGGATCATTTACTCCTGTTCTAAGTTATGCAGCAGAGTGGTACACAACAAAACTCCCATAATCTGTATTTTGGTCAGAAGTATCCAAGGATGTTGTCTCAAAGGTCAGTGAAAGAGATTTAAAAGTAGGTCTGACTGACAGTTACTTGAACTGTGAAACTGCATGAGTACAGCTCTGTATTAGCTCTATAAAACAAATAATTCAGGTTAAGAGGAAAAAAAAAAGACAGCAAAGGTTTTACTGGTGATCAGTGAGCATTTAAATAAAATTAAATTTCTATTGATTTAAACAGATTTAAACATGGAAAAGATATGAATTACATAAGGAAGTATAATAGGAATTACACAGCTGCATTAATTTTATGTACTGGTAAATGTACAAAATATAATTTTATTATATAGTGCTGCTGGGTACAGCACCATGAACAAACTCTCTGCAATACTTAAAAGACTGTGCCAGTCTATGTATATTTTGAGTTTGTTTGTTTGCCTTTAATTGTCACCTCATTCTCTCTTGTCTTTCACCTCCCCTCATGTATGTTTGGCCCCTGCTTTTGGATCTGGTTTGAACCTGGACTGTAAATTGTCTCATGTAAGAGGCTTTCCACTTAGAAACTGTGTGTGTAGTGGCTCAGAGAGGAGAGTATCACAGCAAAAATGCTTCGCCAGGAGGGCAGTGAGAGGCTGCAAGAGCTTGCCCAGAGATGTGGCTACCCCATCCCAGGAACATATTCAAAGTCAGGCTGGCAGGGCTGGGAATAGACTGGTCTAGTTGGGGGTGTCCCTGCCTATGGCAGGGGAATTGGAATCAGATGGTCTTAAGGTCTCTTCCAACCCAAACCATACTATGGTTTTACGATTGTTTATATAGGTTTGTTGGAGTCCGAGGAAACGCTAAGGGAGCTTTGCCCAGGGACAAAGATTTGTAGGACTGAGTTGCTGATATCCAACAGAATCTACAGCATTTGGGAAGGAGAAGCAGATATGTAGCAGGCATTGCCCAGAGCACACAGTGTTGGCTGAAAATGTCCAGGTGGGGAAACGTAAGTGGGCAGGGCTTCTTGTTTATCTCATGACTTTAGCAATCCCATGTGGGGAAGAAAAAGGCTTTCCTTGAGGTAGAGGATGGATTTGGAAAGGGATGTAGCAGAGAATAAGATGAGAACAAGATAAGACCTAATTCTCTGTGCAACTGAAATCAGTGGAATATTTACCCTTGGTGTTGACAGGACATAATGGATCTGGTGCCACAGAAGGAGTGCTGCTCATCACTCCTCCCCCTATGGCTCCTGGCAGACAGTCTGAGCTCCTGCCCACCGAGATCACATGGGATCATTCCTTTAGATAGCACAAGGGCCACAGAGGTAGCCTTCAATGGGGTAGTACTGCTGAACTGCTGCAAAACTGTGAATTAATTTGGGACCTTGGAATATTTTCTTCATTTAAGGAACCATGAGAAAGAATAGGGCAGAGAATGAGCAAAGTCACTGGCCTAAGTATTGAGAGAGAGAACTTCTGAAGCGGGGCAAAAATCACAAGATAAAAATTTCCTTGCATTTACAGCACAGGGTGGGGCAAGAAAATAAAGGTGGAGGAAATTTCTAGATAAAGCATCCTTCAGAAGTACTCCAATTTTTGATGTGATAAACATCATTCAAAGCAAACAGAACAGCTGCAAAATATGATAAAAATCACTTGAAAGTTCATTGATTTTGCAGTAAAACTGTAAGTACTTCACTTTATAATAATTGTTCCTCTCATGCTTTCAAATCTTGTACTTGAGCTACAAGAGTATTCAGGTCAGGGCTGCATTCAGAAAATAGGCACAAGAAGACAATGAAGCTCAACTAGAGAGATACTTTAATCATGAGCTAATTTACAAACCAAAGCAAAACAAAATCATTTTTGTCTAAGATTATTAGAAGATGCTAATTTGCTGCCTAAAATTATCTTTTTTTTCTGTAACCTAAAAAAAAATTAAAACCCAACTCTTATCTTCCTAATTAAATTTCGTGACTTGGCTTACATGGTTGGTTAGATTTTTTTTTTCTTTTCTAAGGACAATATGCATGTGTTATTCAAATATGAGCTCCTCTGTACTATAAACTCATATAAACACTGTCCTGATGGTGCTAAACTAATGATAGTGCTTTTTCTAATAATTTTCTCTTGGCTTGTAGCTATGTTTAAAATAAGTGAGCGGCTTTTATGGAAGAGAGACATGTGTGGAAATTGAGCTCTGCTAAGTGCATGCAGCCTTGTAAAATTTGTAAAAATGCCCGACAAAAAAGCAACAAACACACCCACCACGCCCAGCTGCCCTCCTCCCTCAAACCTAGCACTTTAAAGCAATGACGGATAGCAGGAACATTTCTGTGATCATATGATAAGGACACTCAGCATCAGAGCTAGGCAAGGTAAGAATACAGAGTATTCACTTTAATTTGAAAAGTGAATACATCCTTTGTTATCAGTAATAATGTCTATTTTCTGGAAGCATTTATGAATACAGTTTTTCCTTTTATTTATTATTCAAAAACATGATGATTCTCTGTGTGTGTGTGCACAAAAATGTACACACAGTTGTTTGCAACATTTTTGTATGAACAAATGTAAGTATCTTTATGTACATTTGAAATGTAAACAATTATATTTTCTTCAGTGATGATTGCATAGCCATCTTAAAGGCTCTCTAGGGCCTTTAGGCACATCTTGTAGCTAATTAATCTGTCTAATAAATAAGTGCATGGTTCAAGAGTCTACTCCTTTACCTAGGTTAGCCACAGGCTTAATAACTTGACTGAATTTGGTCTTGTGGGATTGTATATCATCCAGTCTGGGACAGTAATGACATCATCCACTCTAGGAGACCCTTATGCACTGTGAGCAATGGGGTGTGGGAAGTTAGTAGGCTACCTGAATGCAGTGTGTACAGGAAGAAATATTTTGCATGAATAATCAGCCAAATCCGTGCCACTTCAGCCCTCCCAGTTCATGAGCACCTGAGTGTGCTGGCAGGCAGAGAAGAGGATGGGTGAAATGACTGCCAGAAGCGATTTGGTTTCTGAGTGCTTTCAAGTTTTTTAAATCACAAAGCCTAAGAGCCACGTGGGGTTTTTTATGATTTAAATGCTTGATGGTGTTCAGTTTTGTCCTAAGTATGTAGCTATACAAAGCAATAATATACACTTCAAGCCTTTCATATTAGTAAAGTTCAAACATTAGTAATACAGCCCTTCATTTCAAAAGACTGTGCTTGCATAAAGGCAAATGTCAGCAAAGGTACAAGCCCATTATTTTTGCTTTTTCTTTTTCTTTCTTTTTCTTTTTTATTTTTATTTTTTTTTGATACCTCATGGCATCTTCTGTGAAGCAGCTCATCTTGTTTTGTCCTCCTCTTTGTTTGCAGACTGTGCAGGCAGTGCCTGCTGCAGCACTGGCACTCTCAGTGCCATATCACCACCTTCCCACCATGCAGGGCAGAGATGGTCCTAGACCTTATACCAGCTGCCTGAGCTGTGGGTCCTGGGGACTCCTCCTGCTTTGTCTTGTCTGATTTGTTGTGACTGCTGTGCTGCCAGCCAGGCCTCTGGGTGCCCTGAACTGATGCCCCCCTTGATGACTTGCCCATTCTCCATTAGTTTGTTTAATTAGTGCTCTCTAGATGCTCTTGTTTAAGCAACAGCTCCCTAACTCGTTGATGGCTTCCTCTTTCCACATTTCTGGTCAGTTGTTCTTAACTGTGTACATATGATACCCTGGTGTACTCTGTAAAATACATCTCCCATTGCTGCTGTCAGCAATCTGCAATCCTATTGGTGCTGATTTGTCAAGTTTCACAAGGGGCCATTATTTTTCTTAATGCTGTGATGTGCACACCAGACAAAACAACAATGCAAGTGAAAGCACCAGGTGTTGGGCCATTACTGTTGGACTGTTGGTTCTGTTCCTTGTCATTCTGACCTCATGATGATGCCCTGTGCATCAACTTTCACAAGTGAGAGGTTGTGATAAATTGAAAAGAACCTTTGCAAAAATGTGTTTAATACAATATTGTTAAATCTGGGCGAGCTTGTGTTTTTATGCAGAGAAGAGAGAGGAATGGGATTATTCTACAAGGTCATGTGTTTATTTGTCCTTTTTTTTCAAGGTCTATCTGCAAACATTTGAGGGCAAGTTTAAATTATGCTGCTGAGCCAATCTTTGCATCTCTTTTATGAAGCAAGGGGTTTGACTGCTCTCAACTAGCATAAAATGACTCTGCTTTGGGAACAGCCAAATACTGCTCGGTCTGCATGGAAATCAGAGCAGCAGATTTTTGAGCAGAAGTGTGCTATCACTTCTGACTGAGGAAGGTTTCTAATTTCTCCTCCCTTTTATTTACATATTTGAGCCCTTTTAAATATAAACATTTGTACTCTAACGTTTTTTATTCCTTTTAATTTGATTTTAGCATGTATAATACTGAGTAATTCCAGTGGAAGAACATTTCTCAATGTACTCCTCTTTCTGCTGACAGCCAGTGCATCACACAGATGACACAGCTAACTGTATCACATTGAAGTTCTTCCACTGGACACATGGTCTGTATCTATTTTGTTCCTGAGCTTTGTCCTCTCATGAAAGAGATTAGTTGTACCAAACCCTGGTATTATGCTCAACTGCCCTTGTAGGCTTCCTGCTGCAGGAGGAAAATGGGATTTCTAGGCAAGGCCAAAGCCTGGGCTGATTTTGTAAAAATAGTCCTCAAAATGCAGACGAAGCATTAAGAAGTTTTTGGAAGCTTCACTTCACAGGGATGGTGTTCTTGATTGCCTCTAAAAGCACAGGACCGCCCCAGAACTTTCTTCAGCTGTTCCAGTGCAGCTGTGAAAGAACCAGCTCCAGATTAATAGTCTGGGCAGTGAGTAAATTTGGCCTCGAAGCCATTAATAAACACAAGTGGTCACTAAGTCCTCACATTGTAATGACATAGCAGGACACCAAGCTGACTGATGAAGAGAATAAAACACCTGTAACGTGTGTCATTTCAGTGTTAATCTCACAGCATTGTTGCAGTAGGACTTCAGCTGTTGTTTCCTGGGTATTTCTGCAAGTATGAGTCACTGCAGATCAGCCTGCCCAGAGCTCCAGAGTTACCTCTCACTTCAGAGCTGAGGTGTGCTCACAGTTGGCTCAGCATCTGTGTTTTAAGAGACTGTCAGTGAGTGAGACTGTCCCTGGAATTATTCATCTTCAATTTCAGCAAATCTTGACACTCCTTTTTTTCTTAATTTAAAGGGATAACACAGCTGCTGATTCTGTCTTCTAGAACACTCAGTCTTCCAAGGTTTTCAGAAACTTCATGAAGTTGATGTATGAAACAAAAGCTGTGCATTGTAGTAACTCTGATGGGAAATTATTAAGATTCAGTGATTAATAACTTTTTGACTTAACTGTCACTGGACTGTTTTCTGCTGGATTTATTTTTGGATCTCTTGTAATTCACAACTGGGTAGGGTTTGGTTCATTAAATTGCAAAGTTTTCAAGCCAATGCTTACATTGTCCATCAATATCTTGGCAGAATTATCCACGATTCTTCTTAATTGAGGGAAGCGGTGAGAATGGGCATCCAATTAGGGCATTCATTGTCTCAAACATCCATTCCTGTTTACGCTTCTTGGAAGCTTTCTCAATGTGCTGTGTTGTACTGGCCTGAGAATCACACTGGTCCTGACCTACTTGGCCTGTTAATCTCGCTCATCCTCTGTCTGTCCCTTTGTCTGACTTTTGTAGTCCGGGATTCTGGGACAAAATATGTGATGTCTTTGTCCTTTGGATATTCCTTGAAATGCCAAGTTTCTGGGCACTCTGAAACCGGGGAGTTTAAAATGCCAGTGAAAAGCTAAACTTCTTAACCATTACTTCCCATGAAAGCAAGTTTTGCTTTATGAGGTATTTCAGGAGCACCCTGAGGCCATGCCCCAGAGCACAATGCAGTGTACTGCAGGGATCACCTTATTGCTTGTTGTGTGGGGGACAATTTGCCTTTTTTCCCCCCTAAATGTTGAATCTCGGGTCGGATGGCTGTGCACTTGGTTGCATATGGCAGTGCTGCTGTGCACTGCAGGGACCCCCAGGGACCTTTGGGGACACTTGATTGTTGTTCACCTACAGCAGCCATACAGCCTGATGGCCAGAACAGTATCTCCCACCACAAGTTCACCAGGACACAGTGATGTACATAAACCTTCCTGCCACATGGCAGTTATCCCAAGGTGGGAATGTGGTTGGCTACGCCTATCCCCTTCCCAGGGGTGATCTTTTCTGCACTAAAATTAATATACTGGCACTGGTATGCCTACTTTTAAGAAATGCCTTTCTGCCATGGTATTCTGGCTCCTGTGATGACAGGGCTGGGAAAGCTCCTTCTTCCTTGGTCACATCTGACATCACTACAATCAACATTATGTCCTTTACCACGTCTGATCTGCTTACTCATGGAGATCCACAGGTTAACAAGATTTAAGATTATTTAGTCTTTTAATAAAAATAATAATGTCTCCCCAGTGCTAATTTCTGGGCAAGTAATGAAATCACAGCAGCATGGTGTTGCAGGGATGAGGAATGCTCTTAAATTGCATCAGCTCAAGGCACCTTACTGGAGACAGCCTGAATGACTGTGGCAGGAGTACTCCCTGGGCAGAGCCCCAAGGTAGGTCAACAATTGAGAAAGTAGGTTTGACATCAGCCTTTGCCCTTCATCCTATTATTTTAGGGCATTTTGCTGGTGAGAAACAACCAGCATACACTCAGACCGTACCCTAGGTCTGTACAAGTGAAGCCAGATTTGGCTTAGCAATGACAACCCAACCACCTGCTCATAACCTTGTGTTCAAAAATGTGACTGCAGCATTGCTGTGTGTAGCTATGATATTTTGAAAATACATCCATTTGAAATGTCCTTCTTAAGTACAGCGAGAGTGCTATAGTTAAGGGATCTTGGTTTAGAGGAGGAGGATTGATTAGAAATAATAATAAATTCTGTAGAATATGTGGCCATGCCACATTCAATCTGGTAAACCTCTTATGTCTCACAACCCGATCACGAATTTTCTGTGTCAGTGGGTGTGTAATCACTCTTAATACAATGATTTACAGTTTGTGTGCAGACAACAGCTAGACAAACTCAAATTAGGAAAGACTATAAAAAATTATATTTGTAATTAAACAAATTCCAACCTTGTGTGTGCAGTGAGACTAAAATCTGTAAGAAGACAGAAAAATGTAGCAGTAATTTTCATCTGAAAATCTGTATCATTAAGGAATTGTCCAAGATTAGACCCCTACAAGCATTAGCTTGTGAACACGGGGGAAAAAAAAAAAGAGCAACAGCTTTAAGCATTAATGTGGTTAATCCCACAGCGTAGCACTTGGTTAGAGTCAGGATTTGGAATTATAGCTCAAATGGTGATATTTCAAGGGGAAGGTCAGTTTGAATCAGTGATAATACTTTGCGTTTTTGCTGTGCCTTCCGAATAAGAACCTCAGAGGGGTTTATAGACATTAGTGAATTAAGGTTCTCAGATCTCTGCCAAGACTGCAGTTTTATCCCTGTTTCACAGAGGGGAAAACCGAGTCATGAAGAATTTAAGTGGCCCTGCTGAAACAGCAAAGGGTGGTGCTGTATGAGGTGCTCCTGGATCCCTACAGCTCTGTAGGGAAGCATGGACACAAGTGTGGGGAGCAGAATATGCCACTGGATACAGCAGGGACGTGGTGAAGGGGAGCCTCGAGCCGATGAGTTTGGCTCTGGTGTTTTGTGGAGGAGAGTCAGCAGTTTCCTTCCTCTCTCTATCCTGGGATGTGTTTTACTGCAGCTCCTCAACATGGATTTCTTATGCTTTTTCCATCCATGGTGGCTGTGCAGTTCCATTCTGTTCTTTGTCCTGGAAGGGCCCACTTAACTTTTCAGCAATTCTTTCTCAAAGAGATCCTTAACTATTGGAATTTGGTGGGAGACAAGTTCTGCCCCCCTCCCCCCATTTTTTTTTAAATGGGATTCTGTGCTGAGCAGGTGTGCTGTTCTTACACAGCAGGAGGCAGGGATAGGAGCAATTGGAGAACACCAACAAACATCATGCCTTAAAGTTCCATATTCAATTTTAAATAGTGTTTCCAGTATGAGGCCTACAATACAACTTATTCAGATTGAGACTCAACTGAAATCAGCTACTAATTAAATGTATGTCTAAATTAATTAAAGTCACAACTATTCAGATCATGTTCATACGAATAAATTCTATTGAGAGAAACATAATTTTTAGACTCTGTATTTAATGAACCATGTTGTTTGATAGGACAAGTAGGACCAGGGCAGTGATTGCCCCTCTGTAGTCAGCACTGGTGAGGTCACACCTTGAATACTGTGCTCAGTTCTGGGTCCCTCATTACAAGTGACACTGAGGTGCTGGAGTGTGTCCAGGGAAGAGCCATGAGGCTGAAAAAGATTCTGTATCACAGGTTTTAGGAGGAGTGGCTGAGGAAGTTGGTGTTGTTTAGCCTGGAGAAAAGGAAACTCTGTGGGGATCCTTGTCACTCTCTACAGCTACCTGAAGTGACGCTGTAGCCAGGTGGGGGTCAGCCTCTTCTCCAGGTAACAAGTGACAAGAAAAAAGCAAATGTCCTTAAGTTGCACCAGGGGAGGTTTAGATCAGATATTAGGGAAAATCTCTTCATGGAAAGGGTGGTCAGGCATTGGAACAGGCTGCTCAGGGAAGTGGTGTAGTCATCATGCCCAGAAGTGTTTAAAAGATGTCTAGATGTGGCACTGAGGGACATGGTTTACTAGTGGACTTGGCAGTGTTAGGCTAATGGTTGGACTTGATGGTCTTGGAGGTTTTTTCCAATCTAAACAGTTCTATGAAATTCTTGTGACAATTGGGACTAATAGAATATGTTAACCTTTATTCGCCTCAGCTTGACACCACATTAGACCATGAATTAATTTATAAGTGCTTAGAAGAGTTTCATAATTAAATAGCTATTGTGACTCCTTTGGCCTGTTGGCTGAGTTACTTATCTCAGGTCCTTTCTTTGGAAAGCAGAATTCAAAGCAAAACAACAAAGGTCTGTGAAATGCAAACAGGGTGCTCTGTTCCTTGCTGTCCCTCTGCCTGTGCAAGCAGTGTCCTGGGCAGTTTGTGTGAGTGCTGGTGAGATTCAATTACATGTGTTGCCTCCCATAAACACTTCAGCCTGGCCTCTTTCCTCCCCTCCCCCTGCCACAACCTTGAAATTAAGAACTGAGAGCTTGCATTTTCTGTGGTTCTTAAATATATGCAAGTCCTAAAAATTGCTGCGTGCTAAAAGTATGAATGCAGATGTGCTGTCACAAGAGAATTCCTGTGTTAACTACCTTTGCTTATTTTGCTACTTACGTTGCCGAGGAGAAATCCTGGGAAAGATTTCTCTTTGACAGGCTAGAAGGCAAAACCAAGGAATAGATAAGAGGGAACCCAGAGGATTCAAATAGGCAGAATGCTTTGCAAATAGGTTTACAGGGAAGGGAAAGGCTGGGACACTGGAAGCCAAATCCCTGTGATACTCAGCTCTGTGGTATACCATAGACCTAATGACTGGAGTCTAAGTCCATGCAGCCCCATGGGGAAATTTTAAAACCCCTAAACCATGTACTAGGGCACTTTGATTAAAGACTTTAACGTGTCTTATTTCACTCTGAGGAATGTAATGCCTGGCACTGAACAACTAAAATACATTTGGTGACTACAAATATATTTCTGAAGAAAAACCTTTATGTTCTGGGAAAAAAACAACAAATGGTAACAAGAAGAAAAAGATGAAGAAAACAAAGTAAAAGTGTTGAGCTTTGCACCTGAGAAAATGAATGCTATGAGTTCATTTAACTTGATCTACTTTGTCATCTTTGATTATGCCTCAGTGTTATGTCCTGGGTTCCATCTTGCATATGGGATTCCCATGTGGGAGTTTATCTCCTGGGACCTACCTTTCTCAAAATTTAAAGAGGTTTCCAAAAGACCTTCCATCAAATGCAATTCCTCCTCGTATTTTAAATAACAACAAGGTATGACAGGATTATCATCACAGGCCCAGTTTTACAGTTGGAGAAGCAAAGTATTAAGGGATTTCTCAAGTGTGACAGAAGTTTAGCAGAGGAGTAAACAATTCAGGGTCTGGGGAGATGTTGTCCAGCGGTCTCCTTTGCAGAATGTCAAAAACTAGGAAGAAAGCAACATATATGTTTATTTATTTCAAGATTCTTTTTACTAGTCTAGACATATGTGAGCAACAAAGTTTTGCTTATATTCTATAACAGCAAAAAATAAGACCACAAGAAAATTATTTGCTGAGTAGGAGGAAGAAGGGCCAAACTTGTTAAGGAAATAATGTTACTTTCAAGATTCTCAGGGGATATTAGAAACAATGGAGAGTAAAACAAATACTAGACTTGCATATAAAAGGTACTTGACATAAAAATGTCAAATGGCCCAAACCACCACATCACCACATTTCTGCAAATTGCTGTGATGTTACTCTATTGGCAAGGATACAAAAGGGAGCAGGACTAGAAGATGCCAGCTATTCATTTTATTAAGAAGTCAGAGAACAGAAAAATGAATGGGTAAATTAAATTGTAATAAGAACTGAATAAATGGCAATGCATTTAGTTAGTAAAGCCCATTTAATAGCAGAAGTTCTATAATGAAAATGACTCACCCTGCAGGTAACAAGATTGCGAGTGCAGTGCCACTGCATGCAGTTTGTGTCAAAGTATTCCTGGACTTTGCCATGCTCTTTACTCAGACTTGTCCATGTAGAACGAGAAGGCTTTCTACTTGTACCTGTTAACACAGTTTCTATTTCTGTTTCTGCAGGTTCTCTGCTTCTGTGCCACAGCTTCTGATTCAGATCAGTAATGCTTCAGCCATGACCCTCTACAAGATCTGCCCCATGTGAGCAAACATGATTTAAAACAAGTTCTGGTGATGGGTGGGAACAGAAGACAGTATGGTAGTGTCCTTTCTTCAGTGATTTTAAACAAGAGTTTAAATAAGAAAATAAGAGTTCAGATTATGTGTACTATTGGAAAAAACTGTGCCTCTTCAAGGAATATTGTCCCACGCCCTGACAAAACAGTTTTTGAAGAAGAAGCTGACTACCCCATCCTGCTCTGTTCACAAACTGACACTGAGGTCTTAATAGCTAGTTTGTCTTTGGATGTAATTTCAGGCCCTGGAGTAAGGTGCTCAAGCAATAGTGATGTGACTGTGAAGTGTAGGGTTGGTTGGTTTTTCTGAATGCTTTTCTTTTGTTTGTTTTGTTTTGTGGGGTTGTTTGGGTTTTCTGGTCTGTTTGAACCTGCAGTTATCAGCGCCTTTCCTTTGGAGTCCAGGACTGGGAAGTGAAGTAAGACGGGTGTCAGTTAATTCCTGTGGTCAGACTCAGGTTGATGCAGATGTCATGTTTTTGGTGTGGAGAGCAAGGGTTTACCCCAGAGCTATCAAGGTCTGAGCAAGGCAGTAGTGGGTAGGACATAGAAAGTAAGCTGTTCTCCTCCCCATGCACCTGCCACTGGCCAGAGGTGTCAGGCTGTGTGTGTGGCAGGGGTGACTGCACACCATGAGACATCTTCCCAAAGTCAGGGAGAGCAGGGCAGAAAACTGACTTGCTGAGTTGCAATCTGTTTTTGGCAGAAAAAAGATACACAGCAGCCCTTGCTCAGAGCAGATTGTACATTTACCTTTTAGCCCTTCGCTAGCTGTTGACAGAGTTTGTTCTGTTCATGCCCCAATACAGGGACACAATTAGTTCACAATTTCCTTTAATGTTAAATCCAGAAGTTTAAAAATAAAAGGCAGATTTGAAGATTCCATAAATATACTATAATTAATTAATTATATCAAATATATACCTGTTATATATCACATTATCAAAGGATTATTAGAATTCAGATGTCTGTCTACACAGTCTTGGAGACTTCCTTTTCCATCTTTTCCACAGGAGGTAGCCTTTCAGAGCACATATTAGTCATTAATGTTGAGTTTCCACAGTAGTTTTAGCATGGATGTGGTGGAATCTCAGAATCACAGAATGCCCTGGGTTGGAGGAGACCTTAAAGATCATCCAGTTCTAACACCCCTGCCATGGGCAGGAACACCTTCCACTAGACCAGGTTGCCCAAAGCCCCATCCAACCTGGTCTTGAATGCTTTCAGGAATGGGGCACCCACCACTTCTCTGGGTAACCTGTGCCAGTGCCTCAACACCCTCACAGTCAAGATACTTTTCCTGATACCTAATCTAAACCTACTCTTTTCAGTTTGAAACCATTTCCCCTTGTCCTATCACTACATGCTCTTGTAATGGAGCACTAATGCATATTTGAGCCTACAGCAGAACTGTTTACTTAACATAGAGGATCCCACAGTTTCTTTCTTTGATGGTGGATTCTGTTTTCACTTGACTCTTGTTGTTGTTAATTGATGGCCTCTGTTTGTTAATATGCAAGTTGTTCTGTTGATTTACCTGCAAAGTGCTTGATAAATTATTTTTGATATAGCATTACTTTTGCATTACATGCTGGTCCAAATATTGCTTGATGATGAATTGCATACACTGGTTGAATTAAGCTGACTGCCCCAGCAGCAGGGTTGCTTGGAGCTATTTCTGTTTTTCTTACCTGTGTGCATCAAGGAGAAGCAATGCATATAGTTCACTTTGTCATTTTTTGGTCCTTTCCAGGCTGTGACAGTTATATAGGAAATAGTAGTGTAAACCGAGTTCTAGTTTTCATTTTACTGAATGGTCTTCTTAATTTTACTACATTTTTTTGTATCAGCTGAAAGGAGAGATTGATTGTTATTTGCTGTGCTTTTAATCAACATCTTGTATTAAAGAGCTACAGTATTGCTTCCAAATAGAAGAAAGCTGATGCCATTTTAAAATTGAGATGCTACATTCTGGGGGAAAAAGGGATTATCCATTTTATGAAACTCTTTCCATTTACTTTCTCCTTGGGCTTTAATTTATGTTTAACATGTATTCACTATGGCTGTGAGATGGAAGAGGAAGGGATGGCCATAAATGCTTTTGGTAGTTGAGACAAGGGGCTGCAGGGGTGCAAGGAGGGGAAGACCTTCCTGGATCAAAGATAATTTATGAAAACCTAGTGCCTGAAGTGCCACCCACAGCTGATGTGATTTTTGTAGATCTGATTTTGTTATGGAGATTGACTAAATTTTGGGATTATCTACATTTCTGTATGAAAAAGAAAAATTTGCAAGCTAATAGAGCTGATGGTGTTGTTTTGTACAGATTTGAGGCTGGACCTTAGGCTCAAATTATAGTTGCAATTAGGTCTCTACATTATTCTGTGGCCTTGAAGGAGGCCTTATCAATATTACCTCAGCATCCCACCATCGGACCTGATGTTAATTCAATATATCAGCAAATATTTGAAAACATTTGAAAAAATCCAACTCTGCTTTGGCAGCAGTTGCTAATCTTACAGACTGCCTCAGCCCTTAGTTTGGGAAATGCTGGGACCTGGGGTAGAAGATAAGTATTTGTTTTACCCTGAAGGTCTGTGTCATACTTGGAGGGCTGTAGACACCTGTGCTGGGGCAGCTTCCTCCTGTGCTCTCAGGAAGGAACTGCAGCACAGTATTACCAAATCAAGGGCATGCTGTACTTGAACTGTGGTAGATCTCTCCACATGCTGTGGATTTATAACCTGTGGCTTAGCCCAGATCCGATCTGCCAGCCAGATTCCTGCTGCTCTGGGCCAAGACTGAAAAAGGAGAATTCTTTGGCCTCTGTGCTGGCAAACAGGTGCTGGTGGTCTGTACCCCAAATCTGAACCCCTCTGAAGCTCCCATGTGTGTGGAGCTGCCCCTAAGCCTGGCCACGAGCTAAGCTATACACCCAGCTGCTTCCTCTGGTTTGTGATAATGAATTTTCATCGCGGTGGAATTTAGAAAGGAATTGCTCTGATTCTAAAGCTCATTGGTTGCTAACAATAATAACAATAAAAAGAGCCATTTCTTAAGGACTAAAAACTAATCAGTGAATGTGTAGTTTCTGTGTCTCCTGCAGGTTCTTGTCTTGTGGGTCTGCCAGACCGCCCGAGTCATGTGTCTGGCTGTCTGATTTCCGACTCAAGCTTTTCATTTCCTAAATGATAACGGATAAAAGATAAAATCTGGCACACACAGGTAATCTTTGCCATCTTAATATTTGTTAAGCTTTTTGATTTACTGAGAAGTTAAAGTCACTGCAGGTCACAAAACCTGCGCATTAGATCTGCTTCATAAAACACTGCGAGTGAATGCTTTAGCCATTCATTTCACCATCTTTAAACCAATGTAGCTGAAGAATTGCACCTCCAATTTATAAATCTTTTAATTTATTTCTGATTCTGGTTTATAGGATGGGACTATATCCAGCTTTCCCCAGCCATTTGTGCATTGCTAGAGAGGAAACCTAACATATTTCTTGCATAATGGAGGCTTGATCCAGCTTACATTTGTTAAATCATCCAAAAGGAAATATTCTCACTAGGAAACTTTTGCATACAGTGAATGTATCCAATCTGATACCTGTGTTTTAAGTTTCTGCTGTTCTGCTGCGCATACACTTCTCTCTCCCTCCCCAGCCCAATACACGCACTCACCTTTCCCTTCTGTAAAAGAGAAATGTGATTATCACAGTATCTCTGTCTCTGTTTTGCACATCTGCTCCCCGCCCTTTTTCTGAAGGAGACATATGATCCACAGAGAAATTAGAGATGATCTGAACCATTTTGGATACCTACTGCTATGGGTTGTGTGGAGGCCCATGGGTAGCTCAGGTTTCACATCCGCCAGCTTTTCAGAGGATGTGATCAAGGGCAGAAATAAGAGGATGATGATGATGATGAAGATGCTATGGAAACTGGTGTGAAGGAAATGGGATCTCTCCTACTAGAAATACGTATGCCCTCTAGCCCAAGTCAAGATTATTTGGAAGTAGCACGAAGGCTAACACAAAGAAGTATATTTCAAATAATGCATGATTCAAAAAAGGGAGCCTATGTCTTTAAAATACAGCATCGGAGTTAGAATCTGCTTTAGATTTGGGCACGGTCTTTGACCTTGGAACGCTGACAATGTAAAAAGGAGTGAAATGGGTCAAAGAGTCTGTCAGACAAGGTGAGAGATACTAAGCTTGCCTCTGATCTCACACCAACATGCAGTGGTGTAACTCCATTGCCCTCTGTAGATTTATGCAAACATATGGAAAGAAAAACCTGCCCCAGAATGATTCAGTACCAAAATAGACCCTTTTTATCTATGGCAATGTAAAATCCTTACA
Source organism: Cinclus cinclus (assembly GCF_963662255.1). Taxonomy (NCBI): domain Eukaryota; kingdom Metazoa; phylum Chordata; class Aves; order Passeriformes; family Cinclidae; genus Cinclus; species Cinclus cinclus. Next base: position 90,887,826 of record NC_085048.1, read on the forward strand.
GGAGGAACACACAAGATTCCAAAGGGCAAAATTTTGGCTTGGATTAATACTGCTTCCAGCCACCCCAATGCAGAAACTTCTCTCCAATTAGCTGACCTTGATGGATAAATTCCTCCTTTTTATCTTCCTCCAGCCTTTCCCATATTCCATCCCTTCTTCTCCTTGATCCTCCCGATAAAGTCAGACTGTCCTTCCAACTGTGATCAGCAGAGCCTTTAGCCAGTGCATAGCTTGCTCTCCAAGGACTCCTGATGCCAGGGGCTCCTTTTATTTTCTCTGCAAATACTTTTTAACAAATTCAAAAGGCCTTATTGGGAAAGGAACAAAATACATTTGTGTCTAGTGATGTGTCTGCTAAACGGTGTGTGCTCTTCCCCATGCAGCTCTCAAGGGACCTTTAGGCACGTTCTGTGGGCAGAGCACATGGAATTGCTCAGATGTATTGTTTGCATAGCGCAGTATTTCTCTGAGTATCAGATCCTGGGAGAGAATTAGGAACACACATAATTTTTAGAGACTTCCTGGGCTGGGTGGGCTAGATTCACACCACCATATAACAGAGCCTGACTTTGCTTTTGCAGTACAGGACAGGTGAGTGTCTGGCCCTCACAACGAGGTTTAGAGCACTTCAGCCAAGTGTCCAGGCTCCCTCTATCATCAGTGCAGCCAGGAGAGAGCAACTCATCACGTGTCATCAGTCAGACACTTTGGGTATTTGGTTTGGGGATGGGGCATTCAGCCCAAAGTTCCTCACCTCTCTGCCTTGTCTGGTCAGCCAACTCTCTTTGGATACTGCACAAAGAGCAGCAAGTGGTGGGCTTCAAGCACGAACTAGAAAAAGATTGCTTGAACTGGGAGAGTTTGAGCAGCTCACAACTCAGTCTTCGTGTTGGGGAAAGCAGGATATTAATGGAAAACATATAACCAGTGGTAGAGATATGAACAGGCATCGGAGGGTCTCTGCCTTTCAGGTGGGACTTGTGTGCCAAAAAAGGGATTTTTTCTCTTTGGATAGGAAGAAAAAGGGAGACAGAAACATCAATAAATCTCTTGATGGCATAAAGAAATGTGAATATGTTTGCACTAGGACACATGTAAGACAGCTATTAGGCTGTCAATACCAGGTGCTTTACCCTGCTGAACTGTCTGCTTGTGCTATAAAACCACTTGCTGTTTTCTTTTGTCCCTTCTAGAGATAACAAAGAGACATTTCATTTGAACCTCCAAATTTACCTCTGAGTAGTTTAGGTAAGGAAAACACCCCTGAAAGTTGTGGCTGTACATGTATGCAAGGACAAGAAAGCAGGAAATGTACCAGCTGCTAGGGGAAAAAAGAGGAGAGTGCTTGCAGTCCAGGAAGGGTTCTCAATATATCTTTTCCATGTATTTATTAGTTCACTGCTCTTTGATATCTTTCCCCCCAGCCACTGCTTCCTCTAGATTTTCTACATTTTACCAGCAAACCATTTCCCCTGCCATGGCTTTGAAGTTATTGTTCCTCATCCACTCTTGTTTTGGGTTCACAAAAACATTTACTGTACTTTTTATTAGTCTTATGTCTCCTGAGTACTCCTGCAAGTTCTTATAATCTTCGGGTTCCGATAACACAGGCCAAATTTGTTCGACCCTGTCCTCAGCTTCTAATAAAATATCTTTTTCCCCAAGGTGCTGGAAGAGAGTTCTATCTGGGGTGGAATAATGTGAAATGAATTTATTTTTGCATGTCCTTAACCTTAGATCAGGCAGTATTGTCTCATGATGGGCTCCGTTCTGTTTTTTTCCTGAAGCTGCAAGTTACCCACTACCCTATCTGGAGAAAGGGAAATTCAGCTTGATGTTGGATTGAAATTTGGCCCCGCTTTCACTGAAAAGTCTGTAAATATGACCCAACTTTTCGTCATGTAACACGCCTCAACTCAGAAACTGTTTTAGATCTGTTGCAAACCTTCCTCATAGGTTTAAGTAGTGCAGGGGACAACTTTATCCTCTTGCTTCCTTCTCCTGGTCTCTGTCTGGACAGTGGGTAAGTGGTTCTGAGATGGACTACTGGGGATGGAAGCCAAGGGTGCTGTGGTTCCCTCTGTGTCCAGATTTCCTCCCACTGTGAGGACGGGGAGGGCTGCTGTGTTCCCTGAAGTAAAACTGAATGCCCAGTTAGAAAGGGGAATTGCCACTGGTCCCATCAGGGTGGGTGATATTTTGGGGCTGAAGGCTTGGCATATCTGTCCCTCCTCTTGGCTTGGCTTTACCAATGGCATGGTGGGGGCTGATGTGGGCAGCTCATGGACCCCTTCCATGAAACCTGTGGCACCCCTGAGGTGAAGTTCTTGCTGAGTTAACCCTCAGGTATTAGCCAAATACTTTGTCTTGATACATATGACTTTTTTGTTAGCATTTCTCAGCTTACCGAAAATAATTCTTGGCCTTCATAAACCAAGATTGATGCAGACTTTTCTTTCCCCCAGCTCAATGGTTCTGTTTTACAGAATACAAACACATGAGCCAAAGGAGAATTAAGCACGTAGAAACAGTGTTACTCTGGCTCTCTTAGAGAATTTAGCACTGGAGGAAGACAGGAAAATTCACCTTACATTTTCATGCATCTTCAGGATGGAAAATGTCTTGGAAAGTCCTGGGGCCATGTTTCAGGAAAGTAAATTCATCCATTCTATTTCACACAGCACAACTTTTTATGTTAAGCCAGTTTTTCTGAGCTCCTGATGAGTTTCACTGTTAAATGATTTCTGTACCATCTCAAGGTTTTCTTTCTGCTAGAGCATTTTCAGGAACTTCAGTGATCAGCAAAATTGCCTATTTAACTTCTTCACATAAATGAGTATTTTTCTGGCCAAAAAAAAAAAAAAGAGAGAAAAGTAAAAACAAAGTGTGCTCATGCAAGACATCAGAACCTTTCCAGGTAGCTTTCAAGTCCTTTGTTTTCTGCTTGGTCTTGAGTTGTCAATGTTACTGTTCATTTGCATTTCACATCTCTGAGTAAGACAATGTCCTCAGGGTTCTGACTCGTTATTGGATGCCAGAGCTAAAAACTGAGGCATACCTTCATGTTCTATTGTATTTGATGGGGGATTCTCAGCAGTGCTGTGTCTCTTCCTGTTTGGAGGATATCTCCTTTCCTGACAAAGTTTGATACCTGCTGGTGATCAAGGTGTATTACAGAGTTAACCCTGTTCCTGCCAAGCAGAATGCTGTTACCCTGTTCCACCAACACGTTTAATGAAAGTGGAGGGGGAGGAATACCTCTCCTGCAGAGAGTTGTAGCTAATGGATTTTAAGTCTGCTCAGGAGTTCCTCCCATGAGCAGATTTACTCAGGAAATATTTTATTAGGCACTTATCTATGGCAGTTTGGAGAGGAAACTTTGCTGTGCTGATGCAAAGACTCCCTGCTGTTGCTTAGATGAGCAGTTTTGTTAAAATAAAGTTTGTGCCACTTCATACCTGAAGGTGGACAAGAGCTGTATAATAACAGAATACACTCTGAGAGATTGTTAAAATAAATACAGTTGTTGTTGCAGGCTTGCTTATGTGCCTGAAACAGCTGTTAGAACTCCAGTTTTCTGAGGCTAGGGAAGCATGTGAGGAACCAAGGAAATCGCTGGTGGAGGAAGACAGTGGAAGATTTTTGCAAACTTTATTGTCTCTGTCTACATTAAGAGATTATGATTGTTGCGTTTTTGACTCTCAGGTAACAAAAAGCTCACTTACAGAAATTTCAAGTTAGTAATAGCCTTCCTCGTCATTCCTCCAGCAGACATTTCTCCACTTACTTTGTGGTATATTCCTAAGAATAGTTATTATTTCATAAACCAAGATTCCTAATTAATTGTTTCAGGTATTTCTGCCATAAAAAGGAAGAATATTACCCATTGGAAAATTAGATAAGCAGAAACAATATTGCTCCATCTTTCTGAGTAATTAAGGTGAATATTTAGTTCCACACAACTTTCATATGCATAACATGATTTGTTTTGTTACTAGAAAAGACCAGAGAAGAATGTATCCTGTCTTGTGCTTACAGAATCACTGTGATTCCCTCAGTTTGGTTTCTATAATTATTTTATGATAGACAGTTAATTCTCAGTTCCAATGACCTGCAAGCTCACTTGCTCTACCTCTAGGAAAGCTTCCACTCTGAAAAGCATCTGAAGCAGTGACTGAGTCTGCTGATCTCTTCCTGAATATCTTACAGAATCAAGTCACTCACTGCTCAAAGGATAAGGCTTTTTTCCTCTCAGTGTTTTAGAATATGATGTTTTTTTACAGAAAAAGCCTTTGGTTTCCAAACACACAGAAATTTTCTGTGGAGGTATAAAATGGAAACCAAATTGCAAGGCTAGAATGGACCTTGCCCCGCAGCTGTCCTGGCCTGACATCACTTCTGTGCTCTGTGCAGTGGGCATGTATCTTCTTAGAGCAGGGACAGTGCTTCACATAATGTAGTAAATACATTATTTAGGAAAAAAAGGGGCAAAAGAGAGTCCTTTTAGGTGTCAGTAGGTGTTACATTAAGTTACAGAAAGGTGTCCAGTTTGGTGTTATATCTTGTCTTTCCATACTGGCAGGTATCCCTCAAGACACTCCTTTCTGGATCCTTACCTTATATTTTACTTGTCTTTTCAGTTACCATCTTATATCTATTACCCAAAATATTCTTTTGTATTCCACCCAGATGCTCCCTTATTTTTATTTCTTAAGGACCTTCAGAAGTACAGGCCATAATCAAGCACACTTTGTACAGGTGTCCCAAGAGACTTGTGATTTAAAAAAGAAAAAAAAAAGAAAAAATAAGGGAAGTGTAATAAAATAATAATAAAAATAATTGGTAAACTTTTGTATTGAGGTGAACCTGACTAAAAAAAAAATCCCTATTCAAAAGACTCAAAGTCAACACTCTACCATGTTTCATTAGGTTAATTTTTAACATGACAGATGATGTGACATTTTTGTGTCTCTTACGTCACCTAATTGTTCCACTGGCAGTATGGAAAACAGAAATAAAAGTTTTGTTGTAAATGCTGCATTTCTGTGAGAAATGTAGCAGTTAGATTTTCCCAGCAGCAGCAGTTCCTCATTTGATTGGAGAACTCAGGTACCCCAGGGTGAACACTGTGGAGAAGCTTGGGAAGGCCCTGCACAAGGTTATGCACGTGCTGTGCTTCACCATAAATTAGTAATGTCAGCTGCGTTGTCCTTGAGGCGTGGCTACACATGTAAACAGAGGTAGGTTTAAGAACATGGTTCTCTTTGCACTTTATTAATTTATAAATTCTCACATTGTTTGTTTTTATTTTTTGTTTGTTTGATTGTTGTGTTTTGTTTTGATTGTTCTCCTGGATTGTCCTGTCATTACCCAAATTACAATCAAGTTGATTTTTGATACTTGTAATACAGCTTCAATTCTAACAAGATTTTGTTTCTGTAAGGGCAAGAAAGCCATGTTTTAGTAGACTGGTAGAAGTAGTCATGTTAGTAGCAGCATGGGTTGTGGGCATATTTTTCAGAATAACAAAGTTATTAAAACAGTAACATGATTTGCAGGTATTTTCCTGATCTTTGAAAAACAATTAAAATTTAAAAAGTATTGTATATGCAGTCCACATTAAACATTTTCATTGTTAATTTATTGTTTGTAATAAGTTTAACCCTAATCCAATGTTTATTAAAACTGGACAGGATTTATTAAATTGGTTCAAGATTATCAAATATGTGCAGATCTTTACATATATTACATTAATTCTCTTTCTAAATATTTGCAAAATTTATTAAGTCTTTGTAAGTCTTCTAAAAATGTTGCATGACACTCAGATTTGCCATATTCATAACACTCTCAGAATTCACTGATTGTAAGAATACCTGAAAACAGCATCTGAAAAAATAAAACCAGTGCAGCTTGGTGATTCCAAAACCATTTTGAGATGTTAAATAAAAAAAAAAATGCTTTTGCAATGGGAAAGTCCTTTGAACATTTCACCTTGTTTTGTAAGAAGGTGCAACATTTCCTTCACAGATGTGGTGAAGGTACAGCTAGGTGTGCTCTCCACTTTGTGTCCTTCTGGTATAACTGGGAACTTTGACAACTCCAGGGTGCAATTTAATCAGTCCTGCAGCCCCTGTGAGCCTTTCTGGGCAGCATCCAATCCTATGTTTAGTGAGGACACTGGATTCAGACTCAGGGGATCTGGATTCAGGTTTATGGAAATCTGGATTGGTAATACTTAGGTGTCTTGCACAGAGTGTTCAACTCCAAGATAGTACAAATCACCAGGAATTTAAAAAAATCTTAACATCACTCTTCCTGTGTCTGTTTCTTCTCTGAAATATAAAGAAGTGGGCACAGTCCTGCAAGTCACGGCAGGTGACATGGTGATGAGCTGATCATTGCTTATAACATTTTTGGAGAGTGTGTTGATCACAATCATGTAAGTACCTCTTAGATAAAACAGATTTTTCTTTTGCCACTACCAAAATATTTTCAGTGTAGGAAATATTTTATTCCAAACTTGAAAATGTTATTTTATAGAACAGTTCTTGATGTTTACCAAAGTGTGAATATTCAGTTTGGGGTTTTGTTTTTTGGACTTTGATGACACAAAGCCATGGTCTAGAGCTGATGGTGACTGTGAATTGTGCCCAAGGCCCAGCCTCATGAAGCTGCAGCAGTTGTCACTCAGTCCTTTACAGCCTTTGGTGGACACAGCCACATGTGTTGCTTGGGATACTTGTATAAACACCAGATGTGATGTTAATTTTCCAGCTGAATTTTGAACCCCAAATTTGCCCTGTTGGTATAAACAAGAGGAAAGCACATTAGGAATCCTGAGAACCCAGCTCCTAGAAAGTAAGTTCTGGCTCAATAGATAAATAGTTGTTTGGAATAGTACCATTCCACTTTTATTTTCTCAACAGAACATCAGAAATATTATCCAAGAAATTGCTAGAATTCAAAGATTATTTTTCTTTCTGTAATATTCTTTTTAGACATCTCAATTTAAATACGCAATGCATTTATCTCAAGTACACAGGGAAATAGATTATCTACAAGATCATTGTCTGATGCAAAGCAAGACAGGACTATGGAATTTCATTGGAACCATGGAAATTAACATGAACTACGGTCTTGATGTTAATGCTGAATTTTAAGTCTGTTTTCTGTAATTTTTAACCTTTGGGTAGGCTCATTACAGTAGGCATTGTATGCATATTTTTTCTGAGCTATTCATTTAAACAGCTTTCCACGGAGTACGGGAGCATTTTGCTTTGGGCAAAGAAAACACACACTTAACATTTCTGTTCTGAACTGTATCTTAAATGAACCCTTCAGTAGTTATGAAATATATAATTAAAATTGTAATCCAGTGGAGCACTGAAGTGTATGCTAAAGAACCTGTACAGTCTTACGGACTTTCTAGGTCTATTTGCTAGGATTACATCACTCCTGCCTTAGCCTACATTTTGTTTCCAGGCAGCTGGTACCATGACAGGAAGGTTTTCTTGCAAGGTAATATTGCATTCAGCTGTGGGAAATTCTCATGTTTAATTTGAGTTGAAGGAGAATTCCTATCAGCCAAAGAGATGAGGAAGAGGCCAAACTGGGCAACAGGATGTTCCTGAGGTTTTCTGCATTGGTCATACAGTTGGATAATTTGGAATGCATTTCTACCTATAAAGCAACTGACTGAAATTTTCATTAAAGAGCTACACCTTTATTTCAAGAAAGGTGTGGAGCTCCTTAGACATTTATGGGCAGCCTGAAAAAGTGAAGTGGTCATTCCTAGGAGTCATGGCAGAGCTGAGATCAGTATGGGTCCAAATGCAGTGCAGGAGAGAGAGTTTAGGTTCTAGGCAGAACCACTTGCAACCTAACTCCTGAGCCATTTTTACCAGCTGATAGGAATTGCAGGCAAGGTGGTTTGTCTGGAACTGTGAGCTATGCTAACAAATTCAGCACCACAGTTGGGTACCTCTGCAAATGAGGAATTCAGAGACTTTTTACAGACAGAGAACCTTGGTCTCTTAGAGAGGTGGAGAGGAAAAAATTGACAAAAATCCAGTGACTGCTCTTGTATATGAAAAGGAAGGATGGGTTCAAGTTTACTCATGCAGGTAGTATTTGGTTTCACATTTTTTTACAACTCAGGAATATGTACAAAACATCAAGTTGTGAGATTTTCAGAGGACAAAACCCCAGCATTTTTCATCTCACTTGCTGGACCAAAGCTGTTAATCAGTTGAGAACTGAAAGTACACAGAGTCAGATGTTGTGGTGCAAAAGTTCACTCCTGTGGGAGTGAGAAAAATCAGTGAGACTCTGATTGATAGTAGCTAATTATTGACTTGTATCCTGAAATTCTTCAAAAGGAAAGGATGAGAGCTCTGAGACCTTTTCTCTCCTAGCTGAGGAGCATAACTACAAGATGAGGATCAGATATTTCTGTAGTCATGATTCTTCCACTCCGGACTGCACAGCAGTTTGGAAGTCTTCTGTATCTTCATGGTTTGTGCACTTTCGTGGGATTTGAGTTCAAAAGCCTCAAAAGGCTGAAGTGAGGCCCAGTATTTTTCATGTTTAGGTGAGTGCCAGACTATTTGGCAAGAAGTGGGGACCATTGCTCGTGTGAGGGAGTGTTTGGAATATACCTAACTTCTCCAGGGACATACATGCTGGGTATTGTCTTTCCTAAATCCCAAACAGCTTTAAGCAGAGATGTCCAGGTGGCCAGCTCAAGAAAAGATAGATATCCTTTGGGACATCCTCTGTCGTACAAATATAGCCATAGTTCTGTGCGTAAATTCCTGAACACTTTGTTGAATGTTGACCTAAAATAGTTCATTGTAATATCAGAGGAAGCCCTTTAATTTCATCCAGTCACTTCTTCATGGAGCCATGCTAATCATTATTTGGCTAAAACATATCATCCAGAAAGACATCTTGTTTTCATTTGCAGGATCTAAAAGATGAACCACCATTTCATCCCTTTATTGATGCTTTTGTTAAATTATGCTCCCAATTCCTCAGCTGAGTTTGCCTGGCTTTCATTTGCAGATGATAGGAGCATGGTCTCATGGAGTACTGCAGTGGCTTTGTACCAGTTGTGTGGGAATAGTTTTTCAAGCCAAGCATTTCTTAAAAACTCTCTTTTCTTTGGCTCCTCTGGAGGTCTGTAGCTTTACACATACAACTTGTTTACTGGAGCATTCGAGCTGAATATCACATCAACAGTACATGAGTTAAACAGCTACTGGTGGAGTGGGAAGTTATTGTTTATTAATTGTTATTCTGTGTTTGTTAACATTTGATCTCCTTTAACACCTTATAGAGATGCATTTTTGGTGGCACAGCTTGCCCCAGTTTGGATAGATCAATCTAGTGTATGTGAAAGACAGCTTCATTTACTGTCCTTGACATAACTAACCTTACATTAACAGGAACACTTCTTCCTAGCTAGACTTACTGTTTATTCAGAATCTTAATAAATGGGCTTTGTGCTTAGAAATTTTTAATGCTGCTTATCCTATATTTTAAATCAAAGTGTTTATTTCTGTTGAGAATTCTCCATCTTCTTTTTTTAAATTTTTTTTTTTTTACAAAAGAGGTAAGTGTTTTCATTCACCTTTTGTGACTTACAAGCTATTGAGTAGCACTTGTTGTGTTTGAATGTCACATTATATGTATTATAGCTGACAAAGAAAAGTCATTTTCCCTCTATTGTTAATACCCTTTAAAACACTTAAAACCAAGACGTTTTGACTGAAACTGTTTGTCAAGCAAAATATATTTAAAATAACATCACAAATTTGTTGGAGAAGATCAAATCATAGTGAGGTTCTTCTTTCCCATACATTCAGTGTGATGATTCCCTATGAGTCAGTAAACATCTAAGAATTGAGCTATGCAAGCACATAGGTTAGGAAGGTGTTTGCCTTGCCAGATTTTCCATAGACACATGTATGTATATCTGTACCCAGTAACCATTCCCTGTTACTGAACTTCTGGCAAGCCATTCCAAAGCTGAAGATTGCCTCAGGCTGTGTAGTTTAGCTTAGTGAGTTGGAGCATGGTGCTAATAATGCCGTGGTTGCACAGTCAGAGTGGTCAAACAAGCAAACAAGACACCTGTGAATCCTTTCTATCATTTGCAGATAGGAAGGCTCCATGGCCCTAAGTCAGAATATGTTTTCTAGGGTTAGGCTTCTCACTACTTCAGATTTCCTCAACTTCTGCTATTCATCGCTTGAATGTGAATTTTAATGTCCTGTTTCTTTAGCGCTTCAGAAAACTACTGAAATAGGCCTGTTTCTCTGTGGATATTAGAATTAATAATACAGCTTCCTCCATGTCCTGGGCCTTATTTTCCCCTGTGCAACTTGGCCTAGGAATATAGAGAAGTTCTGATAGTGAGGGTAATGGCTGGGCCTGTCCTGGTTCCCCATGACACTCAATGAGCAAAATCACAAACAGGGCTAGCAAGGCAAGACCTGCTCTCTGGGGTCCAGGGCAGCTGGATTTATGTGCACTCCTGCCTCATCCTTTCCTATTCAGGAACTTGTGTCTTCCTGTAAGGAATGGGTAGTGCAGAGTGAGTCATCCTGGCACTCGGCCACCTGGCATTGCTCCTTTTTTTTTGAGGAAAATCCCTCTGCTTTTGTAGGGCACTCTTGAGACCTAGCACAAAGGGGGCAGAATCTGGCCCAGAAACCATAACACATTCAGCTCACTGAAACTGCTTAACTCTGTCCCACAGCTACAACACACCATTGTCTGCCCATCATATCTTGTGGAAGCTCATGGTGATTTTTTCCATGCATCTTATCCAACTGTATGTTGTTATCAAGTGCAGCTTCTGTTTGTTAGTTCCTTAGATAAAGGCCTCCCTAAGTCTGATCCACACTCTGCTATTGTGCCTCTTCCTATATCACTGAATATAGTGCATTTCTTCTTTAATGTCTCTTCCAAAAGAATCTCAGAGCATCCATCCGTCACCTGGTGATAGGACTTGCTCATTGTGATTATTCTCTTTTCCAGAAATAAAAATGTATGGCATAGTATTTACCAACATTGTACAGAACTCTGCTTGGTATCATAAAGAGATTAGGGCCTCTTAATGTAATACAGTTTCCAGCTGCAGCCATAGACTGTATTTTTATTAACTGAAAGGTATGTATAGATGTGTCCTGTTTTCCTGTGGTTTTATTTCTGGATTCTACTCTTTTCAAACTTATCCATGCCAGATTTGCCGGAGCACATGTGTGTGTTTGTAGATACCTTGTAATAGCTAACAGACTATTTCCAGGGAAGGTCTGATCACATCCTCAGATGTACTAAACACATGAGAGACCCCAAAGTGAACAAGTGAGCAGGTTTCTATACATAGGGCAGAATGCTTCTTGAAGTTTTTGTTGCTTTTAGTAGTAATCATGGTGTGTTTGTCAGCCATAGACATAACTATGTCAGTAAAGACTTTCTACCACTTTAAGTTTCAGGATTTATTTTGAAATACCTTTAATGCTTTGTTTCCCACTTTTTCAAAATTCTAATACTGTGAAACTGATGTGCGTAGGGGTATGGTCTTATTTGGCTTGTGCTGTAAGAGTGCAGTTTTTTGAGCTTTTTGTGAGTTCATAAGAGGTACATGTTGGGCTTTCTAGGAATTAAGTCACATGCTCTGAACAATCTCCATATGGAATGATGGCAGCAGCATTTGTTTAGCAACATGGGTCAACACAAACACATAAGCCTGGTGTGAGCTCCCTGTCCTGGTTTTTCAGTCAATAACGAGGTAAAAATCAATGGAACACTGGTAAGGAGAATAACGGGCCATTTTTAGAAATACTGGCTCTGAAAAGCCACTGTCTTAAGAACATTAGAAAAAAAATACCAAGGCAAAAGTAATAATAAAAAGTAATTTTAGACATGGAAAATTTAATGCAAATTTTTAAAATTTTGGTACTGTTGTTATAAGCAGAAAGCAAAAAAAAAAAATTCAGTAGGAGTGACAGAGATTTTCCCTAAAAGTTTACACAAGTTGTCTTGTCTATCATAGTTATAGATACAAAACTTAGTCACAGAGCTGAACCTAAATGCATATGTGGAAACTGTCCACACCTCAATACTTGTCAGTAAAATAATTGTAGCTCAAAACTGGGATAAAAGATCAGAAACAGCATGAAAAACAAAACCTAGACTGCCTTGGATGGTCTGATGCTTGGGAATTTTAGAATTCTGGTGGAAATCTACAGCCACATCTTTAGGCTTTTCAGCTGGTAGATTTTGCATTAAGAAAATATTTGGAGAAGTGTTTTAAGAAAACCAATTCAGAGGTATACTTTTATATAAGTTGTTGGGGTTTCCTCAGCTAATCTTAGAATTTTGATTTTAGGAAACAGGCCCAAATGGTAATTTCTGAGCAGTGCAGACTCGGGAGCAGAGCAGAAGGGAGGAGCAGTGGCTGCCATCTCACAGTGTTTTTGTGGTTCCTTTGTGGCCCCTGCTCTGCCAGGTGGCTGAAGGAAGACTCCTTCTCTCTGTACCTTTGGCCTTGGCTTGGCCCTCTCTGTTCCTGCAGTCCCTGGCTATTGCAAACTCTGTAAACACTGAAGTTCACACTTGGGAAGTATCAGCACAAGGTAAGGACCCAGCAAAGCTATAATTAAACCAAGCACAAATAGTGTGAGGTTACCAGCATTAAGGCTTTTGGAAGTTTTGATGGTGCGTTCTTTGTTCTGTCTGTCTGTCTGTTTGTCTGTCTGTGTAGGCACACAAACACATGATAGATTAATTGAGTTAAATATATCCCAAAGTTGTTTGAAACAATGCCTATTTAATTTTTTCAAGAGGCTGCACAGAAGTATAGCATTGTACCACAAATAAAAGTGTTGCCACAATGCCTGTAAATCAGAGCTTTAAACTATGTTTCAATTATCCTTCTATTATCCAGCTGGTGTTTAAACATGTTTATTATTCAAATCAGTAGAGAATGTGCTGCTGTTGTGTAAACAACTGTCAAATGCTGAAACAATGATTACAAGGCACCATCTCTTTCAGGTGTACTTAGAGGTACTTATACCTCAACCACTTGTATTTAAATAACATGCAAACACAATGCTTGAGTGACTACTTTCACTCCTGTTTCCAATACCTCGTGCCAATTCTATTACATTAAGAGGGAAATCTATTACATTTTTCATTTATACACATCTGTACTCTGTTTTTAACCATTGTATCATTAAGGCTTGAGTTCATATAATAGATATGCCAAGAGGTGCAGTACATATTGAGAAATCCTGTTCAAAATAAAAGCCAATTTCTCTGTATTATTTTAGGGCATTTGAAAGCTTTTATGAAAACAATACTAAGAAAATTATTTTCTGAAGAGGAAGCCCGAGAAATAAAAGATTTAGTCATGGAACTCTGCTATCCTCCAACCTCTACTTGTTTTGATGTAAACCGAGTACATTATAAGTTGGTTTTGGGTTTCTTTCAGGTAGGCATAAAAAAATATAATATTGATGGCACTGAACTGTCTTCTTGCATGTGAAAGTATTCAATATCTTTACACACACTTAGTGCAGGGCAAAGATAGTTTAACAAACAGTGTTTGCCAAGTAAGCTTTTGAGGCAACTCTACTGATTTGTCACAAACTGGAAGGGAGAATATTTTAAAAAACTGCATTTGGGAAAATGCTGATAGGATCCTCAGAAGCAGTAACTGAAAGAAAAAAAAATATGCTAATCTCAATGAAGCAAAGAGAGTCTTTGTCTTCTACTGCCTAAGAGGACGAAACCTGGCAAAACAAAAGCAGATACTTAAAAAAGTAAAATAAGTGACCCTTCTGGCTAGTGACACAGTCATTGCTTCACACACCCTTCCCCCTTTTCCTGTCTTTTATGTTAGATGGTTAAATACAAAGCTAATTGAAGAAACAAACAGTGCAACACTACCACAAGGATAAACTGTTGTGGTGCGCCGATAAAATATTACATTCTTTTTCAGAACTTAATAGAGATGCTTTGACTGTTGTTCTGCAGTCAACAAGGCTGGTCTAATTGGTGGCCATGGCAACAAAATCAGGTCATACAGAGGTTCATACCGAGATCAAGCATATGTAGATCTTCTTGTTCAAATATACATAAAGATAAGAACCTTTAGTGAGAGTCCACAGTGAAAGGCTGAAGATGGATGCTCCCACGCACATCTAATATTACTTAGAAATATTTACCTGTTTGTAACATAATGATGTTTTGCAGAACAGAAATAGAAAAATCCTTCATAGCCTTAGGAAAGCAATAATTTTTTTAAGTCAAAGTAGAGTGCATGCATGCACATTGCTTCATAGCTTCTTGTAATTTACTCCCTGGAGTTTTTAGTGATCTGACTTATATTTTAGATGTAATTAAGTAATCAGTGGTGTACACTATAAAATGAATGTTTAGGCTGCTTAAGGTTGAATTTTCACAGCCCTAGCAGCTGCACAGTCATGGATCCTGCCCCCACTTCCCTTAGTACAGCCATCCATTTACAATTATTACTTGAGTTATTTACATAGTTATGATATTTCATAGAAATGAAATAGTAGCTACCTGGTAACGACAGGCAGCAAATGTGCAATAAATCTCATGATTGCATCTCTCTTATTTCCCACTAAATGCACTAAGGTGTGCAAGACTTAGGTGGCTGGTCCCCAGGTAAGCTAAGCCCTGCTCAGGGAAACCAGTAGCTACTGGCTGTGTTCCTGCAGAACGGAGTCTGGTGTCTTTAACAGATTTTGTCCCTCTCACCAAGTGCATGTATCAGGTCCTCTACAGCCTTTCAGCCTCGCCATCTGTGTTTATAAGACAGACTTGAAACAGTTAAAAGTTATAATGCTACGATACCTCAGCAGTCCAACAAAAATACATAGGTAGTCTTGGGCAGGTACATCTGGGACAAAATCCACACCCACATCCAAATCAGTGTCTAAAGAGACCCTGCTGAAAATGCTGCAAGTCTGGGTTCTGAATCCAGTTGATACTCGAATGTGGCAACACATTGTTGGAAAGCTCTTGCCATGCTTTCCACTGTCTCTGAGGGGATGCACAACCAGCACCTGCACTCTCAGATGCATTTATTTTCTCATAAGCAAAATTTTGCACTGTGAGTGTCTTTTGCAGTAAGATTTTGAATAAGTCAAAGTAGGCATACTAGGGTAGAAAGAGAGGAAAGCATTTTGAGGTAATTTCCATCTCTCCTGGATGTCTCCCCAGAGGTTTGGCATCAGGGAAATATTTTACTGATTTCCTACTTCCTTCTGGTCTTTGCTAAAGATACATGTAACCCACAGGTGGTGGGTCTGTGTGGTACTGGTGGAGCCTCTCTTGTTCTTTTCTCAGCTTCTTTTGCCTGATATTATCAGCAAAGCCCTGTCACCAGCCCCTACCCCCTCCTTCTCAGCAAGGCTGTTTTCTTAGCTGCAAGGATATGCAAAAAATTCTGATTTTAGTTATCTGTTCTGCTAAAGCAAGGATTAAGATTAAGGTTTAAATTTGTTGCTTTTTTTCCCCCTAAAGCAGAATGCTCTGGTCCAGTCCCTGTACATTGCCAAATCTTTCCACAGTTCCTTACAAAATCACATGTTTTAGCTCTAGCTAGTGTATGTAAGTCCTTTTCCTCTCTAAATCACTGTATTTCTGCATGCACCCACTGCAGGGATTGGAAAGTCTCCCTTCCCTGAACACACTGTTTTGAAAACACATCAAACTCATCTGTGATGTTCCACATTACGTTCATTTCTTGATATCCTTTTCCATCAGTATGAATTGGTACTATTTTAAAAGCTCCAAGAAAAGGCTTTACTCATGAAGCTGAATGATGGGTGCATGTAGTTTAACCTGATCCATGAAGAGGGATTGATCTAAACTCTGAAAAAATAAAGTCCATCGGTAAGGTTTGGAGTGGTGATCCCTGTGGATATAGAAATGTGGAAAGGAGTAGAAATGTTGGCGTGGATCTGCACCATGCTGGGTGTGCTTGTGAAATTAATGTTATATTTGTAGGCCCTTTGCTGGGACATCAGCAAAATGCAAGGTTTGCATTGACTTGCACTTAAATGTCTGTCTAGAACCATGGAAGAGAAGCGGCTTTCCTGGTCAGTCAGTTTTCATCTTAGTGGGCATTGAGCTCCTTCTTCCCTTCAGACACAGAGATCTAGAAGAACACTAAGGTGAAAACCCACAGAAATATTCCAGGCTTGACCCAGCATCTGCTTAAGGCACAGGATGATGACTGGGCCAGGGGCTGGATATATTTTCAGGTACTGCTAATCCCTCATGGGGAGTTAAACAACTCCCTTGTTCAAGCAGTCCTTTTCTGGCACGTAAGTGTCAACAGGTGTGAACAAGAGCACGAAGGTGCAAAGTGCCAATGCCTGGCTGCTGGCACCCAGCGTGGCCTTCACGCACAAGAGATGACAATTGCAGTGTTGTGCAGTCTGCCCATCGAAAAGCATTGTTGCCTGGCACCTATATATCATTCAACTTGTGAGCAGGCACCGTGCCATCAGAACAGATGGTAGGGAGAGAAAGCAGCCAAACTACCACGTACAGGAGATGCATTAAAGTATAGGTGTGGAGAGTGATTTCCAGCCAAGAACGTCAAAACAGCTCTCTTCGTCTTGAATTTACATGCCCAGAGTTAAGGGGATGGGCAAGCATTTAACTGCTCTCCCAGCTGGATATGGTTCCATATACACACAAAAAGCTTTTACTTCAGCTCACTTCAAGTGACATTTTGGCCCAGCTGAATTAGGCGGGGTATTGGAAATGACAGAGAGAAGCATTTTAAAGTGATCTCCACCTTTTCTGGCTCTTCTCTGGATATACCCCTCTGTGGAATAGGTGAAAAGAAACTCTCATGGCCAATTGTTATTTATGGAAATTTGCAGGGTGCTGTAAAGTACTCTTTGCTTTCTAGTGTAAATGTCTTTACAAAGAAGACCATAACACTTAGGAGTAATGACATACTTAAAAAAAAAAAAAAAGAAGAGCACTGCATTGTTGCTAGGCCCTCTCCTATGGATAGGATGAACATTCAGAAAAAAACAACAACAGCATTTTCAGATAAAGACTGTGAAAGTGTGTGTTATCCTTGTCTGACATACATATTGGGAAAGTCCTTTCATGCTACTAAAACAAAGAAGCATTGATGATATCCTAACACAGAGGAGAGGAAAGGTGTTTAATATACTCCTTCATGAACCATTCCACTGAAGCATTCTACTGACTCTTAAAATGGCACACTGCAGCCCTCTGTGTTTGCGTCTTTGTGCTTTCTGGGGCAAATTTACTTAGTTTATGAATAGAAAAATATTGGGTTTGGCTTTTTTCAAACCTCAGTTTTTCAAAATTCTACCTAGGAATTTAAAGCCAGCCCTCATCTGCCATCACCATAAAGAACTCAGGCTGAGTTCTGTCCCCATTTTCACTTGTGAACTGTACTTGTCTTTGGATTATGACCTTCCTCACACCTGAAGCCTCATTGTTTTCAAGATGAATTTTTACTTCTTTTTTGTTGTTGGCCTGGTTTTCATAGCAGTGTGAAGAAGGGTGTGTTTCTCTGAAAAGCTGCAGGTGCAGTAATACTTTCATTTAAGTCTCTAGAGCTCTAATAAGCACAGATGAAGGGAAAGGGGATTTTTTTTTCAAAAGGACCTTGTATTCTGTGGCTGCTGTAAGACTGCTTAATGTCTTTCAGAATCAGCCTTTAAAGCTGGCACTGACTGGAATTTCCTTAGTTGCCAAATGTGTTTGGAGTTGGGGTTTGGATTCAGCCCTATCTGTTGAACTAATGAAGTGAGTCTTGGCCTAAGAGGAAGAGTGGGAGAGGGGAATAAATAGGCTTAAAGAAGAGGAAGATATTACTGAAGATGAATTCCTGCATTTTAACTGATTACATGAAAGTTAAAGGACTGAAAATAATTATTTTTCTTTTAATAATGTAGAAGTGAAGAGCCCTTGTCTTCTCATGGACAAAACCATTGGACTCTCTTATTGGAAGTTTCTTTTTGCATGGGATTCTTAAGGGAGATGATAGTTCCCATTGCTACAGAAAACCTTCCTTAAAGGAGGCAAGGAACTCTTAATTTCAAAATTCTGATACAACGATAGGTGTCTTTATAGGTCACTGATTTCCTCAGTATTTGATTTCCTGTTCTCCACTGTTCTTCCCACAATATCATTTCAGAGAGGTGTGTGCTAGGTCTTTCTCTTAACTTATGGGTTCTTGATAATTCTATGCTTTAGTGGTGAAACAATTTTTAAGTCTTAGTCATGAGTGTGAGAAGTACAGTAAAGATTTCCTGGGCCTCAATTTCCCTTCTGCAGAACACAAGCAAGGATTATCTTTCCTTGCTTAGGGAGACTGTAAATTCCTCAGAAAAAAAAGAAATCTCACAAAATCCTACAAAAATGGGATTTAAATTGAGTTAGTGCAGAAGAATGAACTTTCAACGCAAACCAAAACTGAGATGTTCAGGGAAACGATGAGTGAAAGAAAGGATCTCACATTTGTGTGCACAGTCAGAAGTTGCTTAAAAGTGCACTAAGTGGGACAAAGCAATTCCTAGAAGATGTATTTTTGCTAGATAGACAAGGCTTCTGGTTCTGTGAAGTGCTTCTGTAAATTGCTGGAAGGAGGATGTAAAGCAAATGCAGAGAACTGGTACTATCAATGTGTTACAGTGCATTTATGGCTTTTTTTCCTAGACTACCCTATGCTGTCACAAACAGAACAGCTTAAACCATTTTGTTCATTTCTACTCAAATATCATAAAATCACAGAATGGCTTGGGTTGGAAAGAACCTTAAAGACGATCAAGTTCCAACCCTTCCACTAGCCCCACCCAACCTGGCTTTGAACACTTCCAGGGAAGTGCAATTCTCAGGTAGGTCCAGGTGCATCCCGTCTAAGAGAAGGTACTCAACTGCATCCATTTAGGGCACAGATAGCTGGTTTTCCTCCTTGCTCAGTGAAAGACAACAGTCACCTCAGAGAGCAATTCAGATCTTACTTAGCTTAAATTGCTCCTTAGAGGTTCCTGTCTCTGCCCTGATGGAGACATTGGCAAGAGGAAGTCCAGGGTGACTGCAGCCCTCAGCAAATGCCTCAGATACCTGTGCTTCTAACCTGCCATGAAGAGTAGGCATTGTTGTGGTTTAACCAGCCAGCACCTCAGTTCCATACAACCACTCCACAATGGAATAGGGGAGAGAATCAGAAGAGGTAAAGTGAGAAAACTTGTGGCTTGAGATAAAAATAGTTCAACAGGTAAAGCAAAAGCTGTATGCACAAGCAAAGGAAAGCAAACCAAGAAATTAATTCACCACTTCCCATGGGCAGGCAGGTGTTTGGCCTTCTTCAGGACAGCAGGGCTCCAAATGCCTCCCTGACACCTTCTTTCTCCCTTAGCTTTATGTGCTAAACATGACACCATATGGTCTGGGTTATCCCTTGGGTCAATTGGGGTCAGCTGTCCTGGCCCTGTCCCCTCCCAACTCCTTGTGCACCTCCTGCCCACTCGCTGATGGGGTGGGGGGTGAGAGGCAGAAAAGTCCTTGGCTCTGTGTAAGTGTTGCTCAGCAAGAACAGAAACAGCCCTGTATTACCAACACTGTTTTCTGCAGAAATACAAAACACAGCTCAATATTAGCTACTACAAAGAAAATTAACTCTGTCCCAGCCAAAACCAGCACAGCGATCTATCCAGCAGATTTCATACCAGCTGTCTTCTCTTTAGGTAAATACTGATGTTGCTGTGTTGACTGAAATGAAGCTGTGGGGCTTGTTTCCTGAATGGTGTGGAATGGAAAAGGTCCTGTTCTAGTTGGGATGAGGGTTGCTGTGCTTTAGTGCTGAGTTTGGGTGGGCATGAGTGTGTGACTTCACTTCTGTGCACCTTTCATGGGTGTGCAACTTTCACTTCTGTGCTCCTCCTTCATCTACCTGCCTTCATCAGCTGTGTGTAAGAGACTGTGTATGTCCAGTAAGGGTTATTTTTGTTAGGACTAGTGACGTAAAACTCCACTTAAGAAGGGATTTTATTTTCTTTTTAAACACAAAGCCTAATAGACATTTTTTCTGGGTTTCTTTTGGGAGAATACTCTCATTTAGTTAGTTTATAGAATTTAAAAAGTTGCTGACTTTCTTCACCTCTCCAGTTTTATTGGCAGGATTGAAATAGGATTGAAAGTGGTGTATTTCAGCACCATCAGTGTTAGTGTGCCTACCAGACTCACTGGAGTCTTTTCTCTGGTTTGTGCCATTTCTTCCTGCCTCTGCAGAATGGAGGAAACATGTGAGAGTTGTAATGGTCCAGTTTTTGGGCTGGGATGGATTTCAGCTTGTGTCTCAGTTAAAACCCTTTTCCAAGTCACTGTGACTCCATTTTGAGATATGAAGAACATCTCAGTTTAGATGCAGCTGGGCTAGAGGTGGCCTAAGTGTCTGATGGAGGTCATGCCTTTGCCAACTGGGTTTCGCTGGTTTGGAAATCATTGGTTGAGTAGGAATCTGACAAGCATTCCCCTTCAGAGGCAAACATGGAGAGACTCATGGCCCTCTCTTGTGCAGTGATTTCAAACACAGTTTTAGGTAGATACAGGAGATAAGAAGAGAAAGATCTCAAGACGGTATCTGAGCATGTGTGTGTATGCATCACACATGGACAACAGAGCACAGCTGGGACAGTGAGAGCTGAACAAACCCACACACTAAATAGCTTTTGTTGATATTTTAGCCCTCAAATGCAAATAGGAGGGAGGTATAGTGGGAAGGGAAAGAGATGTGATTGAGCAGTAAACGTGAGTGATGGTTGCAGGATAAATAATATTATTAACTTACATTTTATTACTGTGGCTGCTGTGATAGCAGAGGGCACTTTTTACAGACACACAAGTAATAATAGCCCAGAGAAAAGCACATGGTCCATCAAAACCTTCCCCCTGGCAGCAGAAAATACAAATCACCAGGTATGGTAGCTGACCATCTTATGCACAATTATCTCTCTTATGACTGCATGGCTACATTCGCTCCCTGCTCCAAACGTATTCAGCTCCCTCTTGAACCGATGTTCACCATTTACATCTATTACTGGCTTCAACATAGACCATTTTATTCTGTGCAATGACAGTCCTTTGCAGAAGGATATTCTGCCTGAGTTTCTCATACTGCTTTTTGAAGGCTTTCCCTTGTCAATGTCAGTCTTTGTGGCCTCTTGTTTTGAATGATAAATTTTCAGAAATCTTATTTGTCAGTAATCAATTATTCTCCTTACAGGATCCACTACATTTTGAAAGAGCTGCTCTTCTGATTCTTCTCCTTTCAAAGCCAGTGTACACTGACATGTACAGTTTGTCTACAAAGCCAAAAATTAGAAAAACCTTTAATAATGAGGGACAAAATAAATCCTTGCTGACTGGCTGAATGGTATTCTTCTCATTTAACATGGATATTATTGAATGGAAAATGTGCATTGAATATATAAGGTGTTCTAATCACTCTGTCCAATTACAGCAAAGCATGAATGATAGTAATGTTTTTCAAGCTTCCAAATAGAATGAGAAATATTAACCTAAAGGGGATGTTGGTATTCTGCTGCAAACGCCTTAGAGTTTCTTTCTTCAGTAGCCCTTCTTTCTGCTCTTATTTCCCAAGGGGAATGTTGTACCTCCTGAAACACAGGTGCTGACTTGATGTTATATGTAATTCAGCTGATGGAGGTTTTTTTGCTAGCCTAATACCTATAATGGAAAGCTGGTTGTCAGAGAATAAGTAATTCTATAGAGCACACTGGAAATGTGTACGCACCCCTCCAAATTGACTGCCACTGGTGTCTCTATTACTGTTTCAGTGGTAGGATTATGATGACAAATGCTTTGTAGGCTGCTCTGATTGTCTTCTGGTGTTTGCACCAGACAAATATTACTACTACTAGTAGAAATATTTAGTACCATCAATACATGGTACTAATACTAGGCACTAGTAACACTAAATTCAAGATACTACTGCTATCCTCTAATACTAATCAATCAGGTTGCTAAATATAGAGTATACAGTATATTTGTGCTATTAAAGTTAAAAGAAATTTAGATAAAGACACTTCAGACTGCAGACTCTTCAATATCAATCATATTTACTCTTTTCTATGGGTAAATCTAGGCTGATCCCATAAATCCACACAGGTGGTTCAAGAGAGATATTACAGTAAGTTTCATCCATTATTTTTAGTTTGATTCCACTATGTTGTGGTCTTTGATTTTCTTTTGCACTCCATGACTACATGACTACAAATTTCATAGTAGTGCTATAGTCACATTATAGGCAGAACCTAAGACTTTGCTCCTATTTAAAAATTATTACCTACCCATCTCTCTCCTAACTTAATTGAAACCAATTAAGCCTGCACTTTCTTGCAAAAACAAATTATTTGTTTTAACAGCTTTCATTTTCTTGTTTAGTGAAACATTACAGATAAGAAATTATTGGCTTTACAGATAAGAAATTATGTCAGACAATGAAAATTTTAAGTTCTAAGTTCAAGGTGAGCTAATTCAACTACTTTGGGTTTGTTGTGGAGCAAGAGTGCATACACAAGGGAGTAAGCTGTTGTAAATCAGTGGCTGTGTGGTAACTAGGCTGTGTCTTCTCTTACCCTGTCATAAATGTAGGGTGGTTTACTCTGAGGTGAAAGATGAGGAAGAGCGTTACCGTGAGAATATACACTGGTAATTACCCCAGAGCAGCTGATGTGTGGCAGCTGCTTCCCTGTGTACACTGCATCTTATGATATATGTCAGGTAATTTGAGGGAGTTTATCCCTAATAGGTGACTCCAGGATTGTCACTCCTTACAGCATGAGAAAATGTAGTATTAGACTTGAGGAAATAGGGCCTCTTCTTTGGCAATTTTTTGTTTACAAGGCTTGGTAGGTCACTCAGATCACGGTACTGTACCATTCCTTCCCTCTTGCTGGGTGTCTGAATTGCAGGTGACACTAGTTCCCATGAGAAATTCTGGATGAAACATCTCTGTGCTGAAATCTTTTTGTCTTTGGAACTTAAGTTTATTTTTATGAAGGCACAATTCTTGTCCAGGACCTCACTAATAATGATTCATGTGGCTTTAGAAAACAATAAAGAACCCAATATCAAGCAAATACTTTCCACACAGGTTTTCAATGACAGATCCCAGCTACAAGAGAGAAAATAACTGATTATCAGAACCCAGTTTTCCAATGGTCTGTATATGTTAACTTTGTTAAGTGAAATGCTGTGTTTTCCAGCCACTGTCTTTATTTCAACAAAGAGATCAAGAGAGCTTTTAAAATATTGTGAAAATAACTTAAATACCCTAAAAATATCAGAATTCTCCCTTTTCAAGCTGCATATATTTAAAATTTATGTGTGGCTGGAGCCTTTTTCAATGAATGGAAATCTATCAAGAAATTGGTGAATCTCCTCTCCTCTCCTCTCCTCTCCTCTCCTCTCCTCTCCTCTCCTCTCCTCTCCTCTCCTCTCCTCTCCTCTCCTCTCCTCTCCTCTCCTCTCCTCTCCTCTCCTCTCCTCTCCTCTCCTCTCCTCTCCTCTCCTCTCCTCTCCTCTCCTCTCCTCTCCTCTCCTCTCCTCTCCTCTCCTCTCCTCTCCTCTCCTCTCCTCTCCTCTCCCTTCCTCTCCCTTTATGCAGATTATTGCTTCTTGCAAAGAATCTTCACTTGCATTCTGCTTCTCAATGCCATAAAAAGTTTTTGTGTGCCTACTCAGAGCAGTAGTCTTCCAGTGGTGGTGAAGAGAACCCTCTAAGTCTCTTATCTCTTTTAGGCACTGTAAATCTTTGTAATGTACTTAGATTCTCGGGATGAGAAAAAACATATAGAAGGCCAAGGCATTATTTAGTTCAAGTTCTGTTGACTATTTTATGTGTTTGTCCTTCAAAGAAGTTCAGGGCTCAGTAAGTGCATTATTAAGAAAGATAAAAAAAAATTTGCAGTATGGAGCCTAAGGAAAGAAGTGTATCTTTTATCACTTATGAAATTAAACTAAAATTATTATCTCTAGAAATGCAGATAAACACATTAAATTCCTAATAGGCCATGTTTCATGGAAAAATATATTGCAGTTTGAGAGGTTCTCTCTTTGAAGTCATCTGATAAAGGATTTTAATTGAGATCATTTCAACATGCAAATATGGTCTGGCCATTACACATCATTAATGCTTAGGCTTAGTGTAAATATTCCAGTCTAAAGGCTGGTTTTGTGCATGCTTCCCACCTACACAGAGAAAGCTTATCATAGGCAATTATCTTACCCAAATAAAAAACGAAAATGGGCAAGTTAAATAAATAAAAGAACATTCTGATGGAATCACAGTAATGTGCTTCTTGGTTAACATTAGCCCTGGCTTTTGGACAGCTGGATTGGTTAATGCTTGTCCTTTGCTTTTGCATCAATCTCAGTGAATCTTCCTGTATTCCGCAGTGACACATGCTTGGTCATATCTTTTCTGCCTAACAAATAAGCCACTGAGATAACAAAGCAAGGATCAATATGGAAAACTATAGTCCTAAGATAATGTAATTTTGATATTTGGTCTTGATCTGAAGTAAAATCACAGAATAAAAAAATGATAAACTGAACTCCCTCTGGAATAATTGATATTCTATGGATTTTCAATAGTGTATGAGTTAGAAGGTATTTAGAAATCTAGCTCTGTCCTTTCTATAAAAATACATAATTGCATATAGGCTTTTTTTTGGATGCACAAAGAACAACAACAAGAAAGGCTTCCAACTCTCAGTGACAGTTGAAAGGCGTGAGATGCCAAATTTTCAGTTGTACTACTGAAAATCTCCCCTATCGTGGCAGAGTTCACATATGCAGTATTGGGAATGTAACTTGCATTCTGTCTCTCAGCATGTACTTAAACTGGCTGCAATGAGAAAATCCAATTCTCAGAAATTAAAGCTGTTGCAAGCAGCTGATCCAGGTTGTGGATCTCATTCTGCATTAGAAATGCACAACTTCTCAAGGTCCTTTAGAGCAAGAAATTCATTGTGTTTGGAAGCTTAATATAGCAGTTGTTACATTCATAACCAAAACCAACCTGTGATTTATAGGATACACTAATTTTTTATGTGGATACACTTATTCAAAGCACAGTCTAAATAAAGGTTTAGTGTTGATCACATTTACAAACACTACTGTTTGAAATAATTAAAACAAACAGATGGAAAAAAATACCTGCTAGTTAATTCCACTTATACATGTATTTATTATTATGCAAATTAGGGAAAAACCTTTTCAAATGGTGTCATCTCATCCCTTAGCAGCATTTCCAATATCTGTATTCAAGCTCGTTCTCTCTGCTGCCTGGGCTGTGGGCTGGAAATCTGGAATGCCACTTCACTCCCCGTATTTGCTCACTCATCTTTAGTCAAGAAACTTGGTCCTTTGGCATGTCTGTTTCATGAACAAATAAAATGAGAAGTACCCTCCTCTGTAAGACATGGTGAGGATGATGTATCTAAATCAACCACCAAGCTTTTTATGTCTGTGGTGCTTTCTGAGCTGTTAGTTTCTTCTGCCAGTGACGTACAAGTGGGTACATGAGGGGGTTTGTAGGAATGAATTGGCCACGTTCTGAGGCCTGTCCAGTTAGTAAGAAACAAATTCCACAGCTTCTGTAAACCAAATCATTTTGTACTGCCTCTCAATCTATTCTCCTGTTCGTTTCTGTCATACCATCCTCCATCTTTTTACCACTCCTATCTGTATTTTCTTTCCATCCTGTCTTCAGGGGATTCTATGAGAGTTGTCTGTTGAAGGATCTTCACTGGTTCTCATTCCTGATCTACAAAAATTAAATCTAAAGGACCATCATAGTACATTTCAAAATCAAAGAAATTAACAGAGCCACTTACAGATGACTTGTGGGAGAAGGAGGAAACAATCCTATGACAGAGAGGGGTCACTGGGTTTTGAGAGTCTTAGGGGCCCTGCTTACTTTGGGTGGATCTAATGATCAGTGCTGCTGGACAGTAGTACCCACTTCAGTCTGCTCCTGGCTCTCTGTCCGTGTGTCCCATACACAGGGGGTGATGGCAGACTTGTGCCAAGCCTGAGCCTCAGAAACATGTGTAGGTGCCTCATCCCTCCTGTGCATTGTGGGCAGGGGTTGATCTGTAAATTCAAATGGCCACTCACTGCTCAGACAGGGCTGTGTGGGAACACTTGTCCCTGCCTGTGGGAGAGGACATGCCATAGCTCTGCTTGTTTGATGGGCCTCCTGGATTCAAATGGGCTGAGAGCAAATGGTTACCTCAGATGTCCATGTGGCAACTTGGTCCTTTCAGGTGTCCAGGAGCAAGAAGCAGTGCTGAGTGTAACACAGTCAGGGTGTCTCCATGTGCCCCAAGCTTCACACAGCACACTTCCTGCTACTGGTGCTGCCCTCCATGTTCCAGAGCTCCTGTCATGGAAGAGACAGCTCAGCAATGCCTGTGCATGGGTGTTTGCTCAGAAGAGGATGAAATGTGTGAATTCTCAGCTCAGATTGGTTGTGATGCAAATCCTAGCTGAAATCTGCTCTATGGTGCTCAGGCTGGCTAGGAACAGTGAAGGCACAGGACACAACTATTCCTCCCCAACTACTCACACCCTGTAGAAATCAACCCAGTGACTCCAGCTGGTGCAGCCAAACCTATATTACCTTTAAACTGTGAAAACAAGGCACAAGAGGCCTTGTTTTGGGCAAATTACCTCCCTGCTTCCTTTGGTTCGTGGGGATCATAATTTTACTATGACTGTGGTGCTAGTAGAGGTCACGTTAGCTAATTTAAAGCTAGCTCAGTTATGTCCATAGAATGCCAAGGCTGAGGTGACATTTGATGCTGTTTTTCATGATGTACTGCAGAACAGCAGTGTATACCCAGGGACCATGCAAATGCAAGGCATTTAAAATCACAGGACCATTTCTCAAAGATCTTCAAACTGTCAGAGCTTCTTCCTGCTTTTTCTGAGCAGTTTGAAAAATCCTCTGGAATTAGTGAAAATTTTGCACAGATGAGGGAGGATGACTCATCTCAGTACTTAGAAGGGAAGGGTGCATTTCCAGTTCTACTTTAAGGTGTTTTTTTCTGATGTGATATACTCTAAATGTCATGAGTAATTTTTTTTTCGTAGCATTTCAAATTCTGGATATTTTGTTTTGATTCAGAACAAAGCCAGTGTATAAAATCCAGAACCAGAAGTCTGCCATTCATGAGGCTTTGCCAGCTGCCAACCTTTGCCAAAATCTGGGAAAATTCATCTGACTCTCACAACCGGACACAGTGTTCACAGGGCATGGAACCAAAACTCTAGATCCAAGTGCTGAATCTCTGAGAAAATTTATTCAGAAGAAATTTTTGCTTTGTCTTTTTCCTTAAAAATAGGAATATAAGTTTCAAAAGAATAGGAAGAGGTTTGTGTACTGGAATGAGGTTAGAAATTAGGGCTTCTTGACTTGGCACAGACAACTGCAACAATCTAATTCAGGTCAAAGAGAGAGAAGAATAGGGAAGAAGCAAGAATGAAAAAGGGAATCAAAGAATTGGGACTGAGGAGGGACTGGGATATGGAGAGGACGTATGCTGCTGAGGAGCACAGAAAGAAAGGGGGAAAGAAATAAGGGGAGAGGAGGGACAAGACAAAGAAATGGGGGAAAATAGAAAAAGTACAGAGGGCAGAGAACAAAAAAAAAAAAGGAAGAACTTAGAGACAGAAGGAAAAGCTGCAGGGAAGAGGGTTTATTAGAGAAAAAAATCGCAGCTTGCTGAAATAGGGTTGGCGTAGAAGATTTTTATTTCATATCCTGCTGCCTAGGCTCTGATGATTCCTAGGCTGAAGGTATATGACACTGGTAGATAACATAGAGGCAGCTTCTGTGCTCCTCTGAAAAGCTTTTTGTGTCCCTGACAACTTGTTCTAATTGCACAAGTTCAAACACTTCAGATGTTCTGTGTGGCTACAAGCACTTTAGAAAAGGTTGATGTAGAAAAACCATCTCTCTGTAGTATCCATGGACTGACTTTTCTTCACAGGTGCTTATGTTGATAGTTAACTTGGATAGTTAATACAAGCTCAGAGAAGATACTTCTAAAATCTTGATTTTTTTAAAAAAAAATTAAATTAGATTGTAGGAAATTTGTGGTGAAAATGGAATTTGCTTTTGTATTTTGGTGGGACTGTCTCTGTCTTTTCCTGAACTAAGGAATGTTTGTTCAGGCCCTTCCTTCGGTTTGCCTCCAGCACACCTAGGTTCTTTTTCCAAGCCTAGCTCAGCTACATCAGCTGCTGACTTCACTTTTAATGAGTAATAGAAAATGCTTTCAACCTTCAAAGCCCTGAGAAGTACATGAAACTTATTATGATGTGACCAGGGAAAGAATAGTCTATGTCTCACCTGGGACCTCATTTGAGGTCCTCTTGGGAACTGATCATGGAAATGGCAGAACTGACTGGAGCTGAAAGAGCAGCATAATGGGGAAAAAAGGGGGCTAGCAAGCAGAGATGGACTTCTAAGTTTTAAGGCTCTTTTCATTGCTGAGGGGAAGAATTGGTTGCATAAAGGGATTTTGGAGATAGGAATCATTCAGAAACAGAAAGCAAAGGTTGCAGATTAAGTTGAAATAATGTTCCAAGAGAAAGGAGGTGTATTTAAAGGCAAAAGATTATGTGGGAAAAGACACAGGGGACTGGGACTTTGAGCCACTGGGATGCTTCAAACTGTGTATATTTTACTCTTAATTCTTGTTGCTGGCTTGCATCACCTGAAATGAAATCCTGGAGGTACAGGCTCTGCTTATTTTGTACAGAAGTGTGAAAGAAGAAAACTGCAGAAGAGCTTTTGCACAGAATAGCTTCTCTGTGTCTTTGTATTTAGTTCTTTGGACAGTCTTAAAATGAAGACAATTCAAATAAATTAGAAGGCAGGACAAGTGCAGGCAGTCAGGGAATGTATGGCATTTCTTTCCACTTTTGTCAACCACACCTAATTTTCAGGCTGAGTGGAAACAAAAACATCTTAGTCAGTTGAGGTGGGAGAGTGATGTATCTTCATCAAACATTCTGTGTGAGGCTGTAGAAGCAGAACACCCAGGCTGTACCCAATCTGTGATGTGCTTGACTATGCAGGTGTCCACCTTGCAGACCTGTACGTGTAGTGTTCCCACAACACCACTCAGATGGAAGAATTGCTGTGGCAGGCACTCTTCACCATTCCCAGGTAGCTCACCATTGGGCAGACATGTAATTCACATTTGGGCTGGACAATATATTCACAGTCTGGTCTATGCTTTGTCAAAGATCTGGAGTTGTGTACCATAAGAAGTGTAGCTTTGTAAAAAAGCATTGATATGGAAAAATTGAATTTCCTGGAGGACCATTCCTCAGCATTGCAATCATGGTAGTACACTGGATACCCATGGCATTACTGGCATGTTGGCCCAAAGAATGTAGACTCGTTTGAAGCTGTGGGGACGAGAGGTGACAGAGCACATACAGGGCGATGAAATGAGTGTTATGACTTTAGTTTCTGTGAAACAAGGCTCCCCCCTTTTTAAACATCTATTAAAATGATCTTTAACTGACACACCCACACAGGAAAATTGGCTATTCACACATGGTAGGGGGAGCTGGGGAGAGAGATGGGCCTGTAAAAGTTAATCTATAGTTTAAACAGTCCCAGCTACTCATAAAATCAAAAGATGATAACAGCACGATTTTTCTTCCACCTGTTTACATTTGTTATGAAAGGCACTACAAAGGGAACAACAGTGGTATATTCTGACAGAGTGCAGGAGCTGGCAGATGTTTGTTAATTAAAAGAATTCAGGTAATGAAACAGTACCGAGAGTTCACAAGAGGCCACATTTGCACATGCCAGTGCCTGTGTGCATCATCTCTCACACACCCCTGTTCACCAAGCAGCACCTGATCATGCAGCTGTTTGCAGGCCATAGTCGGCATAGAGGGAAAAACATGCACAACCAGGTTTGAGACAAGTGTCCTTGGCATGCAAAGATGCTGCTAAAACTAGTTTGGTTTGAACTCATGCAACAATGGCTCTACTTGTCTGAGGAGTCTGGGACACCTGGGTGCCTGTGCTTCTAAAAATAAGGAACCTCACCTGGCTTGGGGAGCACTGGCAGCACTGGGGTCATGTCTCACAGGACTGTCAGACCTTCAAGTGAGAGAACAGCATGCAATGGTTTGGGTCAAAGATGGTTGAGGTCATAGTTCTTTACAGAAGATGGGAAAGAACTATATATACACCATATATACCATGCCAACAATGGTGCCAAAACTGATATCCTTTCATACTCCTTCCTGCAAGCTGCTTTTTAAACAAATCAATCAAAACCAGAAAAATAAAAAAATAGAGAGGAAAAAAACCAAAAAAAAACGGGTAGTGCCCAACCCAAGGAAAACCCTCATTATATAAAAAACAAATGAACAAAATTAATGTTCAAGCTCAAGGGAGGCAAAGCCTGACCTAAGCAGCAGAGCCTTCTGGGTCTGTTTTCAGGTGCCACTGGCTTTTGGGATCCAGGATAACAAAAATGGCTTTTGTCAGCCAGCCAACTTAGAAGAATGTCGGCATTTGTGTTTTAAGTAATAATTTTCTTTGCACTGATGGGATGTACTTCTCTACAGACACATCAGGAATGCATGGTGCAAGGTTTCAGGGAGGCAATGCTGAGTTCAGGGGACACCTGGGAGTACCCAACTCATAGCAGGTGCCTATCCCTGTTAAGAAATAAGAGTTATCTTATTCCTGGTGGCTTGTTATTTTGTTTTGTTACAAACTGAGATATATAGTGAAAAGAATCAGAAAAAACCCCCCACTGATTGAGTTGAGATAAACTTCCAAGCTGGGTTTCAGGGACAGGCTGGGGATTAAGGAACTTGGATTAAATCACACCTCTGCTGTAAATTCCATTGCAATATTGCTTCTTGTGGCTGTTCTTGGATCTTCCAGTTCTTCGCTTGGCATATGGGGCTCATGGCTGTTTCACAGCAAGCCTCATAGCAAACTGAGATTTGATTTATCACATAAATTAAGGTGCTTAGGGACCTTTGCTTAGTATATGCTGAAAGTCTAAATTTATATTGTGTTGAATAAAACTTATATGCAACAAGTGATACAATGCATGTCTTAATGGCATTGTAGTTAATCTAAGCATAGTTTGAAACCAATTTTCTTTGTGGTTTCTTGCCACTTCTGCTTAGAATCCAGCAAAAATCTAGACCCGCAGAGGTGTGTTAATACTCTCCCATTGCAGCCCAAGTTAAATATTTATTCACTCTTGATGATTTTTACTTTACTAAGAGCTCCATAAAGCAGATACCTGTGCAAACTCTGCAGGAAAAATGATTGTTTGTTCATTTCAGGTCATTTTGGGTGTTCACAAATTCATCCTTCAACTGGACATGAGTTATATTTGCCACAAGAGCAGTGAAGACTCAAAACATGTTCAAATTTACTGGTTAGAGGTAAATGTGGAAGAAAATTAAAGATATGGTTAATACTTGTTATCTTACAACCCCCAAAATTTTATCTTAAAGAAAGTATCTCTCACATTCCTACAGCATTTCTGTAGGAATCCTGTGTTTTATCTTGGAATATGTGCATAGCCTAAAAGTGATACCACAGAAAGTTGCATTTGGGATAGTGAAACAGTCAGGTCTTCCCAAATATTTGAGTTGCACTGAAGCCAAAAGAAGCCCTCTATGGAGCAAGCTAGTAAGTGTTGAAAACAATTTTGTAGTAATTTTGGGGATAGCTTTTGAAAGTCCACATGAAACCATATCCTAGTTGTTTAATAGCCTTATGGTGGGCCTGATCATGCTGGTCATTAAACTTCCAGTCTGACACTGGGGTTTAGAATTACCCTAAAGGTGAATGAAATCTAAAATTCTTCCGATTGTTTCATTAAATTAATTCAATCATCCGAAGTGTGCCTGTTTCAGGACATAAAGCAAAAGACGAGAGTACATTGGAAGTGAATTTACAGCAAGCTGAGATGTACGGTGACACATCTTCTCATGTCAAACCTGGATTATAGATGAGCCATTTGTTCTTATGTCCTTCCTCAAAGCCACATGCACTTTCAAAAACCAGGTTTTTAAATATTTCTGTTGAATAAGCCTTATAACTTGGAAAAGAGGACTATTCCAAGGGCTGCTATTCATACTGGTATGCAGACAGAGTTTCTCCTCCAGTGGTGATTGAGAAGGAAGGCCAAGACATGGCCCTTCTGTCTTAGTGCAGCAGTTGTGTCAGTAAAAAAGGCTGTACTTCCCATGCTGACTTTAGTGAAGCAGTGTTCTGGTTTGTTCTGTGTTCTGGTTCCTGTGAAGTGCTGCCTGAGCCAAGGGTGCTACTGGAATATTCATGGTGAGTTCTGGAAGGATGTCTTGGAAGGGGTCTGACTCTGCATGCTGTGGTGGACTCCTTGAAAAAACCTGTGGTCTTGAGTTGTACATGGTTGGGATGCATTCATGGTGCCTTTTTCTCCTTAAGGCCCTCTTTCACCCATCTCATTCTAACAAGCGCAGATGAAACATATTCAAATGGGGACATGGCCAAACATGCTCAGATTTCTGTGTTGAGTTGGAATTTGTCCTTGGAGCATTTATTCCTCAGTCTGTTTCAGAGGTGGCAGTTCTGTGTGGTAGATTGTGCTGTCTCAGAAGGTCTGTGAACTGTGGATCAGGAAGTGACATTTTTTAAATAATAAAAGCTTCCATTTTCTCCTCTGTGTGTGATAGGTTACCTTTCAGTCATAATGGGAGGACTTAGTGCGCTACAACTGATGTGGAATATTTGTGAAAACAAAGTGCTCTGTGGCAATCAGGTATGATATTCTACTGTAATCTGTTCATTCATAACTGTCTTTTAAGGCTTTGCATCAAAATGCTGAAAGGATGCATGACGTGACTACCACCTTCTAAGGTGATTTCTACCTTCTAAGGTAAGCAGCCAGACCTTCTAGGCTCATAAGCTTAATTCTTGAGTAAAACTTTACAAAATGTGAGGGTCTGCCACTTGATTCCAAGGCAGTGGAAGCTGCTGAAGTTGAATTTCCCAAGAGCTATTACACTTCCTTGTCACCTTACTGTAATTTCAATCCTTCACCAGCATGGAACATCATCAATATAATCAGGGCTTTGTCATTAATAGGAGGAACCATGTGGTAAATGCATTGTGGCTGAATAATGAAGAAGGTGGAGTGAAACACACATATTTCATGTGTCCCACACTACCCTAGAGTGCTATGAACAAGCAGGCTGAGGTTTTAAAAAGTCCTTATGGGATGTTTGCAACTAATAGTAATGGGATAGGATTTCCAATTGTCTAATATAGATTCTGCAATCTCAACAACAGGATTCATTTTGGTGAATAATTTCCTTTCCCTTTCCCCTTTCCCCTTTCCCCTTTCCCCTTTCCCCTTTCCCCTTTCCCCTTTCCCCTTTCCCCTTTCCCCTTTCCCCTTTCCCCTTTCCCCTTTCCCCTTTCCCCTTTCCCCTTTCCCCTTTCCCCTTTCCCCTTTCCCCTTTCCCCTTTCCCCTTTCCCCTTTCCCCTTTCCCCTTTCCCCTTTCCCCTTTCCCCTTTCCCCTTTCCCCTTTCCCCTTTCCCCTTTCCCCTTTCCCCTTTCCCCTTTCCCCTTTCCCCTTTCCCCTTTCCCCTTTCCCCTTTCCCTTTCCTTTCCTTTCCTTTCCTTTCCTTTCCTTTCCTTTCCTTTCCTTTCCTTTCCTTTCCTTTCCTTTCCTTTCCTTTCCTTTCCTTTCCTTTCCTTTCCTTTCCTTTCCTTTCCTTTCCTTTCCTTTCCTTTCCTTTCCTTTCCTTTCTTCGTTCCCATTTTCTTTTTTTTTAAATTTTTTTCTCTCTCCTCTCCTCTCCTCTCCTCTCCTCTCCTCTCCTCTCCTCTCCTCTCCTCTCCTCTCCTCTCCTCTCCTCTCCTCTCCTCTCCTCTCCTCTCCTCTCCTCTCCTCTCCTCTCCTCTCCTCTCCTCTCCTCTCCTCTCCTCTCCTCTCCTCTCCTCTCCTCTCCTCTCCTCTCCTCTCCTCTCCTCTCCTCTCCTCTCCTCTCCTCTCCTCTCCTCTCCTCTCCTCTCCTCTCCTCTCCTCTCCTCCTCTGCTGTTTTGTTTTTTTTTCAGTAACTAGCAAAATAAATGTTAAAATAGGAATGGGAATTAACAAATGGAAAAAGCTGCTGACAAAACATACATAACAGTTGTGGTGTAAACACCCTGCTCAAAAGAACAGATTTTCCATAATATCTGTCAGTTTGCAAGAAGGAAAAAAAATAATGCTTCACAGAGCAGTATAAATAAATAACAGTGTGATGTGTAACTAATATTTTCTAATTTTCATAGGAGCCACCATCTTGGCAATATTGTGTTGCCTAGGAACTAACAAAAACATGTCTTTTTTTTGTTTTGTTTTTAATGGTTCCTTTGTGCCCTGATATTTTTCCAAGTTGGCAGCTGCAAGGAAAAACAATGTGATTTGGTTAGATTCAGCCCCTCTCTCTCTCAAGTCTGGAACAGAACAGATAAGAACTTGTGTGTCAGAATACAAAGTTTACTCAGCACGAGTCAAAAGCTTTTGATGTTTGCTATCCAATCTGGCCCGGCATCTTTGAAGTTCAGTTACTCATACTACAGCCCCATCCATAAGAAACAGCCATTTTCCCTGTGTTAGTTAAAACACTTGATGGATAGGAACAGCCACAGCAAAAGCAGCAGGATATTTTTTTTTTCACATCTGATCTGGGTATTTTTATTTCTGTTGATCCAAAAGAGTGAAAATATTCAACCAAATATAAAGAAGAAAATGGAAAGGAAATTCTACAGTATTTCATACCCTGCTCCTGGAATGTTCTTTTGTATGTTGTTCATCAATTACATGCAGTGCACAATTTAATAATTCTAAAGGCTCTAAAATAGTCATCTGAATCCTCTGCATTACTGGCTTTGAAGTTAGATATTGGTCTCATTTGTTAAAAAGAAAGAAACTTCTAAATGCCTTAACCAGCATCAACAAGCAACTCTTCTGACACAGAAAATGCACTTCCATTCTCATTTTTTTCTCTTGGTCAAGAGGTCAAGTTAACAGCTGGTGTAAATCAGCAGAGTGCCTTTCCAGTTGGTGGACCTCTACTGATTTACACCAGCAAGGATGTGGCTCAGGAAGGCTGAGATGAAGGAAGCTGCCCCCAGTAACCCATCACAGAGCGGGAAGTGGAGCCCAGCCCTGAAACCCTGTCATGTGCTTCAACTACAAATTCATAATTAAAGCAGGAAAAGCAGTATGGTTTGTGGTGTACCTCTTATCAGAGTCTTTTGAACTATGCAGTGAATTATATAATTGGCATGGATAAATTCTTTTCACTTGAACAAAATCTAGTTGAGCTGTTAAATATTACAGATGTCAAATATTAAAATGATTTTCCTGCGCTACTGGTAGTGTTCTTTGAAGGAACACCATCTTTGTTCTAGGAAATAAAGCCATACAATCAGTATACAACTAGTGAAGTCCCACATTCTCTACCTTTTACTGAGTAAACCTTAGACAACAAAGCAGGAATTCTCCTCTTTGATCCTTGATGGGTTCTCAAGGAGACCAGTGTTTGTGATTTTTTGAGGCTGTTCTAAAGGGTCACTTAGTTTACATTCAGTAGCCAAGTAAAAACCTGTACAGACAGAAGGAATACCACCACCTTTAACTGGAAATCTGCAGTCTCAACAAATTGTAACAAATCCAACTTCTATTTTTATTGTAAATATGCCCTGAGTTAGCTTTGGGAAGATGAAAGTCTGGTATAAAGGATACAATTGAATTAGAAAGAAAAATGCTGCACCGTAGATAGATTTTTTTCTTCAAACTTTCCTTCTTTGAAACCCTGTCAGTTAACCATTGAGGATATTTTATTAATATCTCGGTATTTAGTGTATGATATTGAAGTTCTTTCTTTTCTCTCTTCTCCCTCTTTTGTTACTTTCTTAGCTCCATTTCAAGCTTTGCCTCTTACCACCAATCTGTTGACCTTTATCATTAGAAGGATATGAAATCTGGGTACCATGATAGAAGAAATTACATGCATACTGACACATGCTCATTCCATCCAGTAAAGGAAGGACTGAACAACGTTACGCACTGCCCCAGAGATAGATATATTTTGCCTTACTGAAATATGTAGAAGTTGCTCACAATGTCACTCAAATGTCATTTGAAAGAATTTGTCTGGTCCTGCGTTGCTGTGTCTGGTCTGGAATGTGCTTGTACTTTACAATTTTTTACCTTATAGTTAGAAAAAAATAACATAAAGGAAAGTTTCTACTAAAACACAGGCATTGTGATGGTTGCTATTTCCACAGTTAAAAAGAGAGACATTAATATGTGTCCTCAATAAAGTACTAGGTTATTGTCAAGTGTCCTTTTCCCTCAAGAAGGAATGAAAAACATAGAAAAGAGGGTTAACACAAGTGTAGTGGACTGTGTTACTGATTTTAGACCTCAAATCTTTTTATAGGAGGGCACATTCTCCTGCCAGAGACAGCATTTACTTTACATGACCAAAACTGCAGTTATTACTCATTTCACAACAGGCAGAAGTGAGAAAAAGTTAGGACAGAAATGAGGGATGAAAAAATGGTTGTCCTTGTCCTCTTGCCCAAGTCTGTTGTCCCCTGGCAAGCCCATGGGAAGAGGTGAAGAAGTGGATGTCTGTGCAGATACACCTTCAGTTGGTTTACAAGTTGCAGCTGTGGGCTCCTGAGTCCCACTGAACTCCCTGTTCTCCAGAGGCTTGGTGCAGATGGGTTTACCACTCAGGGAGAGTGAGGGTTTCCTTGGGAGAGATCCTGTAAGAAAGGACAAATATGCACATGGATACACAAATACTTCTTTAGAAATGCGTTAATTAATGCAATGTCTTTGAATGCAGCAGGACAGACTTGCTGACAACTGATCTGTCTGTGCACACACATGTTCTGTGCCCTTATCAGAGTGAGAAGAGGTAAGTCATGGGATGCTGGGCTTTTTTTCTTTTCTACTCCCTGGGGAATAATACCCATCTCCCAGGCTAATACTAATAACAAACTTTTCCTCCTACACAAATGCCTGAAAGGTGGTTCTTGAGATATAGTCCAGCAAAGGAAAATCTGCATAGCTCCACAAAGCTGATTTACTGCAGTCTTTGTTTTGATCCAATAGATCTGGACTGGTAAAATGAACCTTTGCCCAACAGAGGATGTGATTTTTACATTGAAAACACCATGTAATCCTAGAAAGATAAACTGCTGGGAGTTTTTATTTCATGTGCAACATGGCTCTTTTATGTTGTTAGAAGAGTGGAAAGAAATCTTAGGATTTATTTGGTGTAATTGTGAATGAGATCTGTGGACTTTGATTCCCATGCATGTGCAAACTCTGAAATTAGGCATAAAGTCTTGTGTTCTTAATAATCCACTTCATTGCAGTGTAGTTGCATTCAATTTACAGTGCTGCTTTCCCACATCTATCTGCAGTGAAAGTATCTGTGTTTGGACTGTGGAATAGGAAGCTCTGTGATAAATCCACATTTGTCTCTATATTCTGAGCTATACAGCAACTGCTGCTGGTGGGTTGCAGCAATGAGGCTCACAAGCAGGTTGTTTGGTTAGAGGACAGGCAGAGCTCACTGCATCAGAGCAGCTCTCATTTCTGGTGCAGGCTTACCCCATTTGTGATTCAAAGGTAATACCCTGTATAGCATTCTTTTATTTCCCACATTCTCATTCCAAAGAGAGGAAACTCGTAGGCTGATGTTTTGACAGTAAAGCAAATGTCGATTGCTCTTTTATAAATTCTGACAAGCTACTGTATGTAGCGTTTATTTAGTGCTCTGTGTGTGTTGCCAGCAACACTAGCTAAATTTCTTCAGCAAAAATAAAAGGGTTCAATCAATCATATGATCCGGGCAACCTGTATTTATATCTCTAGTGTGTCATAACCTAGTGTTGCTTGTCATTTCTTAACTGATCTACAAATATTACAAAGGCAATTTTCTGTCAGACTAAGGCTTGATCACAGTTGACCTCTAATGTCTAAGCATACCCGCTGGAGAACCTCCAAAGCCCCACAAATATTTATGGGTCTTGTTCTCTCTCTACTGTATCCACTGGTCTCAAAGTAAACCTACCTGATGTTTTCCATTCAGGTTCCTTCTGCCTTCATACACCTTCCTGTTACTTACCTTTTGCCACTTTCTAAATGTTCTAGAGACAAAAATAATGATATCTTTCTGTCTTCAGCTGGGTGGTGCGTGAGGTTGGAGAGACACCCACTTTTCTTACGGCGTTCTCGCTGTCATTCCCTCTTCTCTCTCTTACTAGTTAGGTCTTTGTTATTACAAAATGTATTTTTTTTTTGTTTGGAAAGTGTACAATGAAAACAGAATGCCAGCTGCATCTTTGCTGAAAGAGCAGCCTTAGTTAGCACAGTAGCTTCAGAGCACACTGGGAAACTGTTGATGCTGCAACCTCTATGACTGTGAGAATATTGCTCTGTGAGTTGTTTTTTATCAGGAACTCATAGCTGTTGGCTGAGTGTCTGTGGATTTTTCTGGATTCAAATTTATCCTCCCCCTGCTTTTCTCCCCAATACCAGATTTATCTTTGAAATGTACTCACAGATGGTATAAATCATTTCTAAATGTCCCTGGTACAATGCAGTTTCTTAGGAATTCCTCTTCTCTTGTTTTACAAATGTTTTTTTTCTTTGGCATATTGAAGTGACCTTGGTGTGTCTTACAACACTCAATATCGGGAGGCTTTATAAAACTCATATCTCAGAAGTGTCTGACATTACATTACAAGAGGATCTGTAAACCTCCGTGAGATGACGAATGTCTTTTTTAAACAACAGACCAAGACTTCATTTAAATTAGTAACATGGAGATTAGAGGAGCTCTTTCAGGCTGTGCTGCAGCCATGCCAGGACTCTAGGAATATCAGTCACATGAAAGCTGTTAAGTTTGAGATGGAAATAAATCAAGGAGCCTGTAAAAACTGTCAGCAGGTCAGGGAAGTTTATGAACTCTTGCTGTATCTAATCATAAATCATAAGAATAAGCTAAAACTGAGAAGAAAAATGTCCTCTTTTGTAATCTAATGCTGTCTGTTAAGGCAATAAAACTCAAATGAAATGCATGCATTGCAATTTTTAGTTGATACTTTACATTATTACCAAAGTGAAAGAGAGTTTCAAAGTTATAAAAGTGAGACAAATGTGAGGTGGACTTGTACTGGTTGATGTTTCCAGGCCTGCATCTCCTCTGCCTTTCAGAAACGAAGAGTACTCATCCAGCAAAACACTTTAGTGTGCGTAGCTGCAGACACTCAGGCAGACTTAATAAGGACAATGGCACAGATTCACATGTTCAAAGTAACATGGAAACAAACTCTCCATTGGACTGGAGCTCAAAGGATGGGTGCAGTTTTCAGCGTCCCACTAATGTGCAGAAGGTAAAGGGGCAGATCTTCAGTATATGTGGAGCTTCAGTCAGGAGTGGAGTCAAAAACAGAGATCAGAGTGTTTGACCATTGTGGGAAAGAATGCAAATAATCTGTGGAGACCAAGCATTTAACCTTCCAATTTCTCTCTATTATCACTTTCAAACCCCTTATGATCAGCTCACTTGTTTTAAAAGTTATCTTGTTAACTTGTTTTAAAAGTTATCAAAACTAAAGCTACTTGCATAGGGCTTTGTCAAGTTTCAGCCCCTTTGTGCCTTAACCTCAGTCTTTCCATTTGTCTCACTCAGGAAAGAGTCTGTATCTGTTTAGAGCCCCATTAACTTCAATAATACTTTGTACAGGGGTGAGGGTTTATTTGTGGGGATTGGATTGCAGGGTGAGGGCCAGAGATTGGAAACCTTTCTTGCCTGGCATACTGTTGAAAAGCACTACGAATGTTTCCGACACCGATATCATTACACTGGCCATCCATCTCAGAGCAGGGTAAGTGCTCACAGTACTTTACACTGGAATGCCAGACAAGGAAGATTTTACAATCCTAGGCCCTGACTTTGCAATCTGATCCTCACTGACAAATCCCTTACCCTGTCTGGAGTGTCTGGAGTACCACCTAAGTCAATAGGACTAGCACAAGAGTAAAAAAATTATTCAGGATGAAAAAAAGGAATTAGGAGGAAAAGCCTAATACTGTGTGAACAATGCCTGAAAGAGGGAGAGGAAACACCTCATCTTATATTTACCAGAACACAGAAAAGTTTGAAATTAGTTTCTTTTTCCTCTGCTTCTTAGTAGCATTGTGTACACCAACCTTGGAATCATCTGGACTGTGTTAGCTGCTAAGAAATTTAAAAAAGTTATGTGTGTGCCTTTATAGAATATGTACATGGATTTTACCCATAAAAACTGAGGGCCACAGAAGCCATTGTGAAAACACGCTACTGAGAGGAATACATCAGTGATGAGGAAGTCTTGATGAGGTTGTAAAATAAATACAGAATGAACACCATACTACTGCAACAATAGGGGTGTTAAGGCCTGATAGAAGGTGGACTCACAGTTTAAGGAAATCATTGTGAATGTCCTGTAGAAATAGAGTAAAAATCTTTTATGTGTGCCAAAAATACATGTGGGGTTCTTCTGCAGAATGCAAACTCTCTCTTATTGCAGATTTTATGAGAGGGGGAGTGTGTTCATAAACCAGGGAGCTTTATCTGAGCAAACCCTTGAACAATAACTGAACTCCTTGTATTTGTAGAGTTGGGTGTTTTCAAAGCAAAGCTCCTCATGGATTTTGAAGGTAAGAACTTAATGAATTCTCCTAACCTCAGATAGTATAGCCAGATCCTTATGATATGGGTAGTATACTTGTTTTATAAAGAAAGCTAAAGATGGTCGTGGAGGGGAAATGCTCTGCAATGAGGAAAACCTGAAAAGACAGGCTAGAGTTTAAAGCCTGTAATAGGTATTGTAGGTGTTTCTAAACAGGAGTATGTTTCTGCTAGTCCTAATGCCTAATTTCAGAGGATGATGTATTCTGAAGAACAAGGAAATTTTGGTTTCTTATGGTAGTTTCATGATGTTTCATGACCCAAGTGGACTCTTAGTCCAGATTTTTTAACAGTGGATGAACTCAGCAGTGAACTGGAAGGTGGACATGCCAAGAGTGTTTTATACAAATATACAAATATTTGTATACAAATATACAAAGCCTGGAGCAAAGGTTCCCATCATGAAAGCCTCTGGCACTCACTAGGAAATCCTTGATTTACATAAGATATTGCAGAACTAGCTTGGTGTTGTATGTGCAAGTTGAAAGAACAAAAGCAATGCTTCAGAAAGAAAACTCTAATTATCCTTCATGGGGCATTAAGGTGAGGAAAGCCTTCTCTCTTGAGATAGAATTGCAGCTATTCCAAGTAGAACACCTGTGTTTTGATATTTCTGAGCACGGAAAAAACTGTTCCCCATGTGGTCTGTCTCTGATGTGATACCTGGCGTGTTCTGTACCAAGAAATCTGACCTCAGGGAAGCTGAAGGGCTGCCTCATACTATGGGTGAGAGGAGGGCAGCTGGATCTGGAGATGGGGAAAATTTTGTGTGGTTCCTTTTCCGGGTCTGTAAGAGAGCACAGCAGCTCTGTGTAGCAATAGGCCCTTCTGCACAACTGGGAGACTGGCAGGTTAAAGGGGCTCCTCTGACAATCATTCACAGATCACAGAGCTGATAAAGGCAAGATAATGGAAAGAAGAAAGGGCCAGGCTAGGTTCCCTAAAAACATTCACCCAGATCCCTTTTTTGCTGATGCACACACACTTCCATTTGCCTCCCCCAATGCTTGCGCTGACCTCCTCCTCTGGTTGAGCACTCAGCCTCCTGTTTGTCCCCTCTGCTTTAAAACCAGTGAGGGGCCGGATTAACCTCGTGTGTGAATTGTGTGGCGAGGACTAATTACTTGTACTTCCTTCTGTAGCACTGAAAAACATGTTTTATATTTGCCCTCCAGACACAGACAGGACATCAGGATTGGGAAAAGGCTATAAACCAGCTCTTCATTAGTTTCTCTTAATTGTTACTGGGACAGGACCTTATGGCTTCACTTCCTCTGAGAGGGGGTTACTGAGACAGAATAAAATGCAGGTGCCCAGGTGCCCATGACATAGTTTTCCCCTGCAACCAACCTGAATAGCTTTCAAGAGGAGAGATCAGAGACTCCAGCTTTTGTAATGTCAGCATCTTTGTTAAACATTTAGCAATCTGAATTCTGCTGCAGTAATGCCTCTAGCTTTTTTGTTCAATGGACACAAATCCTTTAACAGACTTGTAATGATATTAAAGATGAATGAATAACATACAATATTTAATTCCTTGTCTGTGATCTTTGGTGCAGAGCAGTTTGATGTTAGTGTTTGCTTATTATACTGAAAGCAAAGGTTTAGTAAATAAGAAGGAAAATCCAATGAGTGGCATGTCAGGGGGAGCAGGATATAGCAACTGTTGAAGGATGGTCTGGATGGCTGTGGTTGAAGTATACCTCTTATGTCTTAGAACCAGAGGCAGTGAGAGTGTAAATTGGCAATGGGGGATTTCCTAACGTTTCCCATGTTTGGAAGGATAAAGGAAAAAGGTTATTACATAAATCAAAAGCTTTACTAGAAGAACAGTCAAATGCAGACTCAAGTGACTGGCTTTGGTGGCAAATATCTTTACATTGCTAGGTCACCCCACCAAACAGGGTCAGAAGGAAGAATTTTGTTACCTGGAGGCTGCTGAGAAGCAGGTGTGGAACAGATTAATGGTTTGGAGCTCAGATGGCCGAGAATGGCCAGACATAGAGACAAAAATTAACCCCAGACTATTGACCAGTAATATAAGGGTGCAGTGTGGCTGGGAGAGCCATCAGGCAAGCCAGGCAGTCAGTGGATAGGGAAGTGTAAGCAGCCAGCCTCAGTGGTGAGAACCAGACTATCCTGACACACTTAATCATACTGACACTGTGCTGGGTAAGTAAAAGGGAATAGGGAGCT
Source organism: Cinclus cinclus (assembly GCF_963662255.1). Classification (NCBI taxonomy): domain Eukaryota; kingdom Metazoa; phylum Chordata; class Aves; order Passeriformes; family Cinclidae; genus Cinclus; species Cinclus cinclus. The sequence continues at coordinate 90,930,960 of NC_085048.1, forward strand.
CATTCTCAGTGAGAAAAGTGGGTACCTATTGAATATCCCCAAGAAACAGGGCCACAAATCAACTGCTTCTTTCTTTTTTAAGGGAAAAGAACATAAATGTGTTGGTATAGTCTGCTGATTGTACAAACCTGCATGCAGTGGGTTGCTTTGGGTTAGGTGAAGTTAAGAAGTGTGGTGGTAGTGAAGGGTGCTGCAAGTAAAGGCAAAGAAATGTATATGGACAGAACTGCCTCAGGATTAACTGGCCTGGTATCTCTCCCCTTGCCTGGGTGAGTCCCCTCTGTTCACCTGCACTCAGGGCTACCTCTAGGTTGTGGCAGACCACTTCTCAGCAGTGAGTGTCCTTTGGTCGCTGGGATTTTTGAGGTCACAATCATGAGAAAAGCCTAGGATACTATTTCTTTAGCCACACACTCTCCTCTATTTCTAAATATCTTTTTCTTGTCAAGTAAATGCACCTACATGTATATGTTTTGAGACAAGAAGGGAAAACAGTTTTGACCTACATAAAGTCAAAAGGAGCTGCTCCTCAGTGGTGTTTACTCTTCAGATAAAGCAATGGAGATGATATGAAAGAGTGAAAAGAACTGGTTAATGAGAGCAAACGAAAGGATTTGACTCGTCTTTCTTAGGAAGGAGACAAATAACAGGAAAACATGTAGGAAAAAAGCATATAAATTGTAGTGGTCATTGCAGCAGGATGTTGTTGAGAGAATTAATTCAGTGAGATTAAAGATTAGAATAGGTTCTTATTTGGCTAATGAATTTCCTAAAAATTATATAATAGCTAAAGGCAAAGATTTAAGATGAAATATGCTGTGTCTGACCTGAGATCTGCTGAACACTGATCCGCTATTAGAGATTCATTGGTTCAAGCTACTGGAAGCAGATGAGCTGCTGATCTAATCCGGTGTGGGAGAGAGGGTAGTTCTCTACCTCCTGTATTCTGGTTTGAAACTCTGTCATCCTTCCTCTTTCTTTAAAATGCTTTCACTCCTCAACAATTTTATTCCTTGTTGATTGTTCCTTCTCTCCTTCTCTCCAGTTTAAAACTGAAACTGCTTTGCACGTTCCCTAAAAATATTTTCGATCATTTTCCCCCCCTACTTTTCTCCCCTGATTCTTAAAGGGCAAAACATTTTAAGATTAAATTTTTTTTCACAGTGAAAAAAATGTTTGCATTTCAGTGTCCAAATGTGTTTTCTGTTGATTTTGATGACATTTCAAGTATATTAAAACTTCAGTACTTTGCATTTTAAAAAGGTATATTTTGTTTATTGAGGAATGTAGCCTCTGCAGTTTTGGGAAAATTGATTTTTGCCCCAGCAGTTCTGCTGAAAAAAATCTCTCATCTTTACAACATAATTAATTTTCCAGTATTATCAATATAAAATATATTCAGCTTAGCTATTAGACGACAGTTGAATTTTATCCTTTTTATGCCTGTTGCAGTAGCTTCTCAGAAGAATGGGATTGGTTCCTGGCAGAACCACCAGTAATTGGGATGAAAGGGAGAAGTGTTAGCAGTCATTATGCTTCAGGGCATAATCTGATCACCAGCTGTAGTCAGAAGAGATCACTGTCTCTAGTATTTAACAGGACTAAATTTGCCACATTTTGATGAGAAGGTGAAGAGGAAGGATCTGTCTGTGACTGATCAAGTGTTGAAAACAACATCACTAGCAAAATAGTTTTTTGATCTGCTCTGAATGTGCATACGTTATACATTAGCTACCTGCCAGCTAACCAATTCCACAACTTTGTTCAAATTCACATTTTCTGAGAGTGACTGTAAAAAGACAATGTTTAAAGTGAGCTCAGGCAATGAGGCAGCCTAAGCATGATAAGGGACCAAGCAGCTTGTCGCTGTTGGTGAAACCAGTGGAAGGTCACTTTTTTTGGTGAGGTTTTGGAAATGTGAGCAATACAGTATTTCTGCTTCATGGTATTTACTGAAAGGGTGTTGGATCAGACAGAAGCTAACTTTCTCCACAGCAAACTGCAGACTGCTTCCCTCTTCAGTTGGTAGAAGAGATTTTTCTTCCACAAAACATCTCCAGGGAAATGTAAGTGGAGTAGGGGAAGTTTATTATTTAATTGTATGTGTGAATTGGATTAGTTTTCCATGTAATCAATAGGAACAGTGTTATCCTACTAATTTAAAAGGGTATCATAGGAAAACCTTAACATTATTGAGATTGAAGTTCTTCATCCTATTTTTTTCTCTAAATTAGTATTTTTCTTTAGTTCACTTCTCCTTGGGAAGGCTAAATGAGAACCTCTTGGAGGCTTTGTTCATTTCTTGAGCTGAACCTGAACTTCTCAGTTTCAAAGGAGGGTGGATTAACATTTGTGTAACTTACCTCCATGGCAGCATTACAATTCATAGTGGCAAGTGAGGAATACCAACTGGAAAAGGCCAGAAAAGGAAAGCGTTTATTCCTGGTGCTGGAGTGATCGGGGTGGATTTGAAGGCTGGGGTGTCCGAGTGAATGACTGGTGTGGCTTTGCACTGACTCAAGTGCACTCCAAGGTCTCCAGTTTGGTTTGTCACACTGGACAGTGGCTTCACATTGCTCCACGCTGGCTTCAGGCCCCAAGCAAAGGAGGCTAATCAGTAGGAGGGTGCAAAAGTTTTGGGGAATAGGCAGCTCCTGAGGATGGTACTTAAATTTCAGCCTTGAAGCCAGAAATAAAGGGGAAGGACGTGAGGCAAATGGGTGAGATGATGGAGCTTGACTGGGCTGCCACAGGGAGCAGAAGCCTGTAGGCAGCTCAAATGATTATTGGAACTGGATGTGTAAGGAGTAACCAAGCCTAAGGTATAAAACACCAGGGAAAGAAGAAGACTTGAACAGATTACAGATTGAAATTAAGAGTGCAACAAAGAGATAAGAAAAGCAAATGCTGAGACTGAAAGGAAGCTTTTGCAGGAGGTTAAGAGAGATAATGAAAAATGTTTCCAGAGTGTCAGGGCCATGAGGTCAGTGAAGGAGAGCATAAGGCTTCTAAGATGCTGCAAAGGTAATTTATGGTCAGAAAACATTTCTAAATGTAACGTATGCTGTGGCTTGATACTCACAAAAGGAGGACAGGGGACAGATGCTACAGGCGGACATAAATTTCCCCAGAGAGGAAGAAGAAATATGGGGAAGGGGGAAGGTGTCAGGCTGACACAGGACTGCTTTGTGACCTTCGAAGACTGGCAAACAGTGTCAGGATGGGATATTAATTGAGAAAAATAATGTTTTATCATTGTGCCAGCTTAACTGAAGAGAGCTGAAAGCAAAACCAGTCTGTCATTTTGGGCCACTACTAATGCATTGAGTGGCTTCTGTGCAGCATCCTGTGGCCTCACAAAGAACCAATTTGTCTGGAAAGTGAACTTTGTTTTGCCAAATGCGGGTGAAAAGACTGTAAAATGCTTCAGAAGTCATGACTAGTTTTAAGTTACTCAGTTTATATACGTCTTGTTTTCCTGCAGTCCTGAAATAAGGGAAATACTTAACTATTGTGGGGAATATGTTTAAGGCAATAATGACTTCCCATGGTACTAATAACGAATGGCTTCAAGCCAAGATGTTTGTACTCATTGAGAAATAATTGTGACTATATGAATGTGTATAGGGAACTTTCTCATGATAGGCCAGTAAGAAATACACCTCTAAGCTGTAGTCAAATTACCTTTAAAATACTGCATTTTGCTATTTGCCTTCTACAGATGTTCCTAGGTAATCATAGAACAGACCTTTTCTTGAAAAAGCCTGGGGCTTGACTCTTAGCTGGTGCAAGTCAGTATTGCTACAATCAATGGAAAATGGAGTTTGATGCAATGCTCCAAGTATGTTTATGTGTCATTTTGCTGTTCCTAAGGCCCTTATAAAATCTCCCTATGGTATCCAGAGCTATTTTCTCTGTCTAGACTTATGAGACCAAATTGTTTTTCATTCTCCCAAGTCCTTTCTCAACTATTGTCTGACAATTTTTAGTGAAGAATTTATCTGAAATGAAGAATCTCTAAGGATGAGAGTTACTGGGTCTGCCTCCTACACCAGGTGTTCTCTCCATTCCTTGTGTAAGGCAGAAGACAGGCAGTGTCCTGGGAATAGCATACAGCTGTGCTTTGTTCTGCTCAGTTGTCAGCTGGTATGAAGATACTTGCTCCAGCAGCACACACAAAACCAAGGGAGTTGAGAGAGCCGCAGATGGCTTTTCCTTTTACCTGGGGCAGTTCACATGGAAAAAAAATCCAGTCTAAAGTTGATGAGGCAACAGGAAATTTTTCATGTTCTTCACTGCAGGTAGGTTGAGTCAGTACCACCAGATCACGCAGCCCTTGGTTTGGTGAGTGTCTCCTCCCAGGATTTTTCCTGTTTGCTCCTGTGGGGGTAACATGTGTGAGCTGGTGCGTGCTCACTCATGTGAACAAGGGGGATGCATTCTATCCAATAAATATTTGTGTGATTAGTAATTCCTGTAGTGAGGGAACATCTAAGTCAATTGCCTCAGTTGAATGCAGCTCACAATATCCATTCTCAAATTCAGTAACCACTTGTTTGACACAGCATTTAAATTAGAAGCACATTTTCTTGGAGACGTCTATGGGCATAACCAGTCCCAGAGTGCTGAGAACACTGACAATCTCCTTTTAAAGCCCTGCTCACTGGTGATGTGGGCATAAAGAAGAACTGTTAGCTTTGCACTGCTTAATACGAACATGTGTGAAGCCTGGGTAGGTTACAGATTGGCCAATCTATCTCAATATATCAGATGGTGCTAGTCTGCGGGACCAGGCCCTGGAACCTGCTTGTTTATATGATTAAACTATTGGTAAAACTTTTTCTTTTGTCACCTACCAGTGTCTAAACAATTGTCTGGCATGACTCAGGCTTAGCACAGCCCAGAAGTTCTTCACAGCGAGTGTTTTGGATGTGGCCACCCTGTTTTGGAGACAAGGAGAGTTAAATGGCATAGATGTTGTCTGTTTCATGCCAGCTGTCCTCTGTGCCCAAGAATGATCCAAGGGACTTTTCATTACCAGTGGAGACAAGCTTTATCTGTCAGTAAATGACATAGCATTACTCTCAGAGGATGGTATGGAGGACCTGACTTTTATTTCATTCCAGCCTTGCACTAGTGTCACCATCCCTAAATTCTTCCCTGGTTTGTTCTGCTACAAAAGAAAGAGAAAACGACTGTGAAAGTAGGTTTCCACAGAAAATGTCTGGCTGTCTAGTGGTCAAAGCATGAACATCCCCTTGGGTAGATGTCCACAAGAAAGGAGAGCTCTGTATCAAGGCCTGAGGTGTCTGAGTGGTTGCTGTGATAAGTGGTGCATGTGGAGATGTCCTGTGGCAAACAGAAGGCTTTGTAGTCTGTGTTGCTTATGCAGACCTCCTTGCACTAACTCAAGGCACTGTTGAACCTTGCAGTCATTGGAAAGCCTTGAGCCTACATTTTGGCTACCTGCTCCTCCAAAGCTTTGTGATCCCTAATTTGAGCCAAAGTTTGTCTCTTTGTTGCTGTGAAAGGAGCCTTAGAATCCTGAAAATTCCCAACTTGATTCTCAGGGATGTGGGGCTCTCTGCTAGGGCTGGCAGAGATTTGGGAGCACACCACTCTAGAAATTATGATTGAGTTGAGCTACAGGACTTGAGTTTCCAGGAATCACTCAGGTTTTAAGTGTTTAAATAATTCATGCATAATCTTATTTTTATAGAAATTAGGTGTTTCCTGTGGAGTGGAATTCCAATTTTACAGCTGAAGGGTTTCTAACTAAAAGTTGAGCAGAAAACAAAAGTATAACCACCAAATTATGGCTTCTCCTTGTCAGCATACTAAGCAAGTCACTCAGCAGAGGACACCAAAGAAGGAACTAGTGAATACTAAACAGTGCTTGATTGAAAAAACTTTGCTGAGAACATTTACGGGTGGGCGGGGGGTGTCTGGTAATGCAGCAGAGGAAGCAGACCTAGATGGGCTTCCTGACCCTTGTCTGTCTTAAAATTTCCTATGTAATCTCCACAGACGTCTCCTTCAGTGCAAATATACTTTGGCCAGTAGCCTTGAGGTTTATTAACACCATGGAAAGTAATTATTGCCTTGTCCACACTCCCCATGGCAGTTATTGTTTAAGTATTTCCCTTATCCTGGATCGCAGGAAAACAATCCACTACATAAATCTACTGACAAACAGTTATGCTGCGGCAGCTCGGGAAGTGCAATATTCTCTCTGTGCTAATTTCAGTAAAACAGCACGTTTTTGTAAATGAGCTAATCCACAGAAAGTGACAGAATGTTACATTGCAGAGGCCTGGCTGAGCTAATGGTACAAAATGAAAGAATGTTTTCATTGCCTGTCCTCTGAGTTCAGTTGGCATAATAAAATGCTGTTTTCCCCAGTAGAAATATATGCCCTTCTACTTTGCTGCTCTGTCATAATAAATGACTGGCCTGGAATTAAATGGGTTGTACCTGGACAAGGGATGTTAGTGGTGGGAAAGACCTCTTAGATAACCCAGGCCATCTCTTTGCCAGTACAATGCTACTTAACTTGCATTTCATAATGCTCCTTCTAATTTAGTTTTAAAAGTCTCCTGCAGCCAGTCTTTCAGTGCTCTACTTATGGTCTTTTGCTCAGCTTCAGAGTGTGAACTTGTAAGCAAAGACATACGGGTTACAGAGGCTTAATGAAGTAGCCCACTGTAATTATGAGGAAAAACACATTAACCTGCCCCAGTAGCAAAATACAGTATGTAAACTTAAATTACAGCAGCTGTAATTAAGAAGAAACCTCAGTACCACATGTTAACATGGTTTGTTCCACGACTGGGCTGGATAAAAATTCTTAAGTAATCTGCTATGCTGATAATTGAGAACCAGGGTAACTTGGTCAGTTCTGCTCACAGTAGTTGCAAAGTTTCCTCTCGGTGTTGGTCTTCCTCGTTTCATCTCTAGAACTCTCACCGATATCTCTGTGCAGCAGTAATGATTTCCACTCCTGTGGAGTTAATATGTCTGAAATGTCTGAAGAGTGCAAAAACATCTGAGGCATATGTTTCCCCTCGTAGAAGATCCAAGTTCTGTGCTTTGCTGAGTTGTGACAGCCCAGAAGTTGCTTTTATGTGTTCTCACTGGTGGTCTATGCCTGGCCATAGGGCCTCAACTCAGGTCTGAGGAAGGATGAAAAATATCACTGCTGGCTTGGCCATGGCTTACAGCCCCTTAAATCAGTGTTTAACACAGGTTTAAGCCACGTAATGAATAATAAATGCAGAAATCAACTTTCATTTGGGGATGTATAAGTCTTTCCGTTGAAATCTGCACCCATGTGCCTCAGTGCACACTGGTAGTCTCTTGGGTCTAGGGGAGCCCATTGTGTCTGGTTAGGATGAAAATTCTGAGGAATTTAGTACAGAAACCAAATGGGGGGATTAAGTCTGCATGAAGTAGGTGTGATTAAGCATATGTTTGGATTAACTAAGCCTGAAGCAGAAATAGAAATGATTCAAACACAAGCCCAATAAGACGGAAATTTCTGTCTGATAGTGACTCTCCAAATGGCCCAGTTAATGGAAAGCCACTATTAGGTAGAGCTGGCAAAGAGCACACTAGTCAATATTCCAGCAGATCTGTGTCTCTCTGCAGCTGAATCACTGAGACATTGCAGCTCTTCCAGAGGACAACAAGCAGCCTTGCCAGTATGGGCTGCAAGGATCCTGAAACAGAGCCCTGCCATTACAATTTGTGTAGACGTTTCTATCCTTCAGTGTTCTTTCTACCACCTCTTCCTCCCCCCCCCCTCCCCCCCCCCAACCCTTAACTCCCTAACTTCCCCTAAATTCATGTAACTTTGGGGTGACTCCAGAGAACAAGACAGAAAGGTCTCTAGATAAAACTGCTGTAAATGAGAATGAAACCTGGCCCCTATGTGATTCTAGAATGTTCTTTATTTACTGACATAACTTCAATTGTAAAACAGCACATTCTGTGCAGGCTTAATGGAACTTGGTTCTTATTTTTAGAGTTTTAATTATTACTCTGTGCATCTCAAAGTAGCTGTCTCCAGAAGAGTGGCTTTGGCAAAGATGACATGATTAGATGTCTTTTCAATAAGGCATCTGAGGAGCTGGTTATTGTACAGTGCTGGAGTTGCCACCAATATATCTCAGACTCCATATTTTTGTGTGTTAGACCCTTAAACACTTCTGTCTCTTCTTTCATCTTGACCTGATGCGCCAAGTATTTTAACCACAATGAAATTAGTGGCTGCTTCTCTCATCTTTAAGAGACTGCACTGTGTGATCAGCTGGACCTTTAACTTTATGCAAACATGTTGAATAACAAGCATTGCAAAAGCTTTATTTTTATTTTCACCACTGAGTCTTGGTTTGTTCATACAAATCTCCCTAAGCCAAACATAGGACATTTAGAAATAACTGGCTTGATAAACTCTGATTTTAAAACTTCAACAAGAAAAAACTCAAACACACTATAAACCTTAAAGGGAGATGTCTACTGCAGTAGTTGAAGTGATTCAGTATCCATTGGGGAAGTTTCTTCCTTGAATTAAACTTGGTGTAACCTTAGTTTTCCTGTATTTAGAAGAGCTCTCTGGCAGAGATTAAGTTTGTGAATCACTTGTGGCAAAACAGGGATGAGCACATAGGAATGTCACCCTCTGCTGGGATTCAGGATCTGGCTTTTCTTCATGAAAACCCTTAGCTGTTTCCTATAGTGAACTTGTTGACCCTGAGCATGTTTTATTGCCCATAGTACAAGAGGGCTCATTTAAAGATCAGAAATTGTAAACCAAGCTTCTTATTCATACAGGAAAAGGTTTATTTAACATTAGGTTTCTAGAAAAGTCAAAAGAATATCCTAAGGTATTAAGGGCTTTTAACTTGTGCTGTTTTGTGTACCAGCTTCATGCTAATCTTACTGGAATCATTGCTTTGTTTGGAACACCACACAGATCTAGTTTCCACTTCTGTGATCCATGTATTTTGGCATATATCTGTCAAATTGACATAGCATGGACTTGGCCACAGCCTATAACAGGTGTGCCTGATATAAAGAGGGTTTCTCATGTATTTATGTGTTGCTGATTAAAAAGTCTGAATATTCTTGTGCTCACTTACAACCTGACCACCGAAAAAATAATCAGTTGCATCATTTGTTACTGCAACAAGTTCATAAATCCACTGATAATTGTGAAAGCAGTTGCCCCAGGCAACTACTAGTGGAATGACTGACAGCAGTTTGGGGTTTTGGCATTGTGGAGAGCTGTTATTGCAGCTTCATTTTTCACATACTAAAGTTTGGAGGATAAAGGAGACTCTCCAAAATTATTTTCTTAACCTTTTATTTCCTTCAAAAATACCTATGTCACTCCATTGCTTTTTCTGTTGTTTCTGGAAGGAGTAACAGGGACATCTCAAATGTGCTCTTCATTCTGTGTAGTGAAGTTTCTATCTATTTATCTATCTAGTAGCAGCAATGCTGTTGGTACTGGAGTGCTCTAGCATATTCTTTGGTGTACCTGAAGGAGGACTCTTAACCTCACAACTTGTTCACTTTTCTCACTTGTATCAGCTAGCCTCATAAAAGATGCTAGCTCTTCCTACAAACTCTCATTTATCTAGATATTATCAGGAATGTTGTGGCAGCTGTTATGGCAGAAAGATGTAAGAACAATAGGGTATTTCTGTCCTGAAGATGATGGTGGAAGAGGAAAGAGAGGCATCACAGGTGAAGTGCATTATGTAAGGACACCATCAGAGCTGAAAGTTAAACTTATGCCAGGTGAGTCTTCATCCATGGCCAAGCCAGAGGTACATTCATTCTGCTTTCCAGGAACACATAGAGATTGGCAAGCTCTGTTATTGAGCAAATAGGAAATCCACTCTGAAGTGCAGAATGTGTAAAGGACCAAAAATATCTATAGATTAGTTCCCTCCTCACTGCTTTCTGTTTGTTTTTCTGTAAAGTTGAAGTGTTTTGCTCATATGCATTTCAGCCAGCACAAAACAAGTGTAGAGTTCAAAGTGATATTTCTATTTTGAAATGTTGTTTTCAAAAGGATTAAACAGCGCAAAAAATGAAACAAATTCTTATTTCAGATAGTTCAATAGTCAGCCAAACATGTTTTGTAGCAAGAGAGATGGCCTCACAATGCTTTGCTCGTGTGTTTTTTCCCACTCCCTGCTCCTGTAGCATTCTGACCCATAGACATCACTTATATAATTACTTTGCAATGTTCAGGCAGATCCTTGTAGCAGGAATTGGTAGCGAGATGGAAATTTGAGGGTGTCATCAGCCTGGGTTGAAATGGCTCTCCTTTAATGGCCTGTGTGAAATGGGTGGGCTCAGTTTAGTTGCTGAACGTGCCCATACTATGAACTGGTTGGGTTTGTATTTCCCATCTTGTGCAGGCCAGCAGCAGCAGTGCTGCTCATCCCCACAGCTGGGGAGGGGGATGAGGCTTCTCTGTGTCTTCTTCACACCAGGCTTTCAGGGCTGCATGGTCATTAGCCTGGTGGCTTGGGGAAGTGTTGGACACTGTTTCACTAGCAGGGAGCAATGTTTCACATTATTTCTTTCCCTGTTGAACCAGTCAGAGGGGCCAGTAAAACTGGACTCCAATCTTGGACTCCAGGCTGTGCAAAAACCAAAGAGACTGTGTGGAAGACAAGGACCCTTTTGAGCCTGATGTCTTGTTCACAGTTATTCCTTGATTATTTCCCCCTGGCAGAGAAAGATACTCTTCCACTACAAGGTGTAGCTTAGTATTTTTCCATTCATTCCTGAAAAGAGGCGACAGCAGCAGGCTCTTAAACACTGAGGTGCTGTTTGTGTGGGTGTCCACCTTGCAAGGAACTTTGGGTTGTTTGAAATCTACTAGATGCTTATTTTGATGGATATGAGCACCTGTCAGGAATGATTCCATTTAGTATTAAGTCTCTCTTAAGCCTTCGTAGCAGGAATGAACATGTTTTTGAGACTGTAAATTACATCTGCAACTTCGGTGAATAGCAAGAGAAATCAACCTTTCAAGTAATGCCTGGACATTTCGTGAGTCTGGTTTGGTTCACATCTGTGAATTCAGACCTCCTCTGCTGCCATGTCATGTGTGAATTCCATAGCAGACACTTATATCTTGCAAGCTTAGCACCTTTGATTTGGTGGCAGTACTTTGCATAAGCCTTTAGAGTTTGGTATCTTCATAGTGTACACTTGGTAAACCCTAATATTTGTAAGGAGAATGTGAAAGACAAATAAAATGAATCTGAAGTAACAAGAAGTCAAAAGCATGTCTTCCCTTATTTTCTTTCCTGTTTGCCTAAGGATTATTTATTGTGTTTGCCTTGATTCCAGCCACTTAATTTTTCCAAACAGATGCAGCTGATTGATTAATGGCATTTCATGTTTAAAGTCAAAAGTGTCAGCAAGACTCTTGCACGCCTGTGTCATTCTCTCCTAGAACAATAGCTTCAGCTGAGAAGTAGGGACTTGTGCCAAGTATTCTTGAGGATAGGAGGTCATGTGCCACTTTTCCGCTAGGAGACAGATATATATATAAGGACAAGGGGAGGCAGGAGTTTGGGGGCTTGGAGGGCTAACTCTGTTCTAATAATAGGTGGATCACATGGTTGCTAAGTCACCTACAACAAGGCTTAGTTTGTGGAGGTGAATCAAAGTGCCGGGAATTAAGGACATTTCTTCGACTATCCTATGACATATAAAAATAGGCCCAGGGAAATACATATGTGATGAAGAAAGCATTGACTCTCTAGGCCAAAACTCACAGGAGAAGCAGTGGACTTAATTTCTCTCACCTTCTTTTGTGATTACTCTTCTCTTACTTTTTAATAACTCTGCATGTAAATATAGCCTACAGGTGATCCAGGTTCTCACCTAATATGTAACATTATGTATTTGTGTATAGTAGGGTACAGGACAGAGCCTCAGCTGTTGGAAACAGCAACAGCTTGCCTGATGCCAATTACCCCAGTCAGGATTTGCCATATCTGCTTCTCCTGGTGTGGGAATGGGGTGAAGAGTTGCAAATGGAGGATTACGCACTCATGCACCACATTGGAAACCTATTGCGTAGTCTAGTGTCAGTAATAGAAAGCATTTATATTTGTGGATCAAAATGAAACTGGCATAGGCTCCCCTTTGACAGCTGTTTCAAATATAGGGCTCATCACGTTGTAATTCTTTCCCAGTATATGCTTAGAAACATGCAAAACACCAAGAAGCCTAAGACCCTATTGTTCTCTTCTGCACGTTCTGAGTGTTTTGTGTAAATGTATCTTGGGCCTTGAGGGCCAGATTCCTAGATACTGAAGTCAGAGACCAGGCTTTGTTGCTTATTGTCAATGGCATTAATCAACGAGTGGGGAGTCCCTTTTGTTTCCCTGACCTTCTGTATATTTTCTGAACCTCACAGGCTCACTAAGCTTCAGAGGAAACTTCCTCTGAAACTATAAGCCACTAGAGGCCTCCTGAATACTTGAATTGATTTTGCTTCCAGGAAGACAGAGTCTCCTAAAAAGTACATCAGGCTTGTAGAAGAAAATTATTCGTGTTTTGCCAAGCCGGGCTGACACACAGTGTGGCGAGAGTGAGCGAAAGATAGCACAGCTGAAATAAAGAACAGAAATGCACTTGAAATTCAGCTCTTAAAATACAGCCCATGTAATATTGAGTCACGGTGAATTACTCATTTCTATTTAGCCTTTATCTGTTGCAACCTGATTAGAGAGAGAAACTACATTGCTTTATTCAGGCATGAGGCCAATATCCATATTAGTCATTTTTGGCCGAAATAAATTCTACAAACTTTGGTCAAAATGCTTAATCCAATAATGCAAATGTAAGGACTCTTTAAATAAAGCACCCCACAGCAATCTCTCTGTTTGTTTTTTGTTTGCATCCTCACACCTTCTCTCTCTCTTCCTGTAGCTCTTTTTTCTGTTGCACCAGCCTCATTTGTGTTTACCTCTTTTGCATAAGCATCCATTGCAAAACCCCTATGGATATCAGAGATACTTCGATGACACACTTGATGCTTCCTCTCTGAGCTATGCCAGGTTTGCCCATTGATCCAGGAGCATGTTACTGTTCATTAATGCAAGGTCACCCCTAATTCCCTCCTTCTCCTCTTTACCTCCCAGCCCTCAGGGGGGCAAATACTTGGAGGAGAAACCCATTTGCTTTCTGTGTCAAGAAGCTCGTTGGTAGCTTGCTGCTAATTACTTTGGCTACAATAATTCTTAACCCGATTACAGTGATACAAATTAAAGCACTCTTGGCTAAGGGCAGCTAAATCCACATGTCAGACACCAGAGCCTTGGTTTATTTAGGGACATCTCATTTCTTCTGATCTTGTTACCCAGTTTTCCATCTTCTTTGGGTAATCCTGAGTAAATCTTTCTGCAGTGGAAATCAGCACCATACACATAGGCCCAGATTATTAGAGAGGCCTTTGAAATTGTCTCATGAGGTTCATCCTGCAATCCTTTGGGAAGGTCAGGTTCCCCTGCCCCAAAGGATGAAGAACAACTGGTGATTTTGAGAGCTCCCAATGGTGCATCTTTGACAGGGTCTAATTTTCAGAGACATGGCCTGCACCCCATCCTTAAAATCATCCTCTGCAATGTGTTTCAGTGTCAATCCACCAAAAGAACTTGCTCTTGCTAAAAATAGAGGTCTATGTACTTGTGCAGCCTTTGGCCTTTGCTTATGCAAATTAGACAGTTGTCAGATAACCTTGTCTCCAGTACCTTGTGTACAAAAAAATTGTTTTGCTTTCTGCATTCCTTGAAAATGTTATCTTTTTTAAGTCATGTGGGTTGGGATTCAGAGAGAACAATTATTTCCTGGATAAATTGGTGTCACCTTCTATAGATAAGCAGCATCTTTCTGCATCTGTTTTCTTTGCTGTGGTGAGGAGCCTTTTTATTCAGTTTGTTAATGAGACCGTGTTGGCAGGTAGGAAGTTGGACTCCTCTCTCTCATATGTCAAGCTGGGTCAGTGAAGCTGATTTTCTCAAATGCTATAGTCATGTGTTATAAACTATGAAATACTTCTGCTAAAATGATGTTTCCAGTATCCTGTGAATAACACACTGATCACTGAATTAGTTCCTTAGTGGGAAGGAAAGTAACAAGATTAAAGAGAAACCTGGGAATGGATTTAGTTCTCTTCTGCTTCTTTTACTCTGACATTTTTCAAGCTGAACTCCCCACAAGTCAGGACTGTATAAATATTGAGTAAAGACTGCAGGATTTAACAGTCAGTTCATGTCACATAATTATTAGCCTCTGGCACCGTCTTATTCATTTGTAAAGCCACTAACATGAATGTATTGTACCAGATAACAATATTGCTAGGTATTTTATTTAGCAGGTCTATTCTGTTGCAGCTTCCTTTCAGAACACCTCAGCTGTACAGTATGCAAAAATCAGAAAGTACATTTTCTTTACAGTAAGGTACTGCTACACTACATTACAGCTGATCTCAGTTTTCTTAGCTATGCTATAACATTCCCTTGCAGTTTCACATCTCTTCCGTGAAATGGCATGCTGCTGTTCACACTGAATTACATAAATATAAAAATATTTTGCAAGGGGATTTGAAAGGGTGATGTAGTGAAGCTTAACCTTATATTTAGGATTTCCTGATGAGTTTTATACAGCTCTGGACATATTTCATTGATTCGTCTGCATTTTTGGGTAGAAAGTACTACATAGCTGCAAGGGCATTATATGTATTTTGTGGACTGGGACCTTCAGGTAATATAAAACTTCCCCCAGACAAGGGGGCACGATAGGAAGGTATCCTATGCCATGCTAAGAGCCACTGCTTACATCTTACATGTGCCTGGGTTAGCCCTTTAAACTTTCTGACTCATTTTCAACAGATTTCTTTTATCAGGTGTTAGGAGTAGAACTGAAAGTTTGAGGCCAAAATATGTAAAATTTTTTTTGGAATATTATATGCATGAGCCCACAACTAGTCATGTTCAAGGAAGAAAACCTACTAACTCCTGCTTTTTGGTGCTGTTGCAGGGCTCTCTGAAAAAGCACCTCAGGGTACAGGTGACTGCTACTTGTGTGTGTAGACATGGGCTTTAAGTTTTGAATTTTTGGTGTTTGAGATATTTGATTCAGCACCCCATTTGGCCTGCACCAGAGCTCTCAGAAGATATTCCTGAGGGCATTTGCACCCAGCCAAGAGGTGTTTGTGTCCACCTCTTCCCTCTGTGGATTCTGACTTACTCTCCCCTCTCGTCTCTCCTGCGGTTTCCGAGTGCTGGTTCTGATGATGTCAGTGACTTCTTGTGACCTTGCAAAAGCCAGCAGGCTCCTGGGCAGACTAAGACCCATCTCCCAAAGGAAAGTTGCAGGAGGTCAGATATTCCACTCCCGTCTCACTAAGCTCATCCGTCCAACTTCTTTCCTCTTCCCCCCCTCCTCGTCCCTTTTTGTTTAGTTTGACCTTGGTCACTGATGACAAGGCTGCTTTTCCTGCCAAACCAATCAATAAGCTAAACAGAGAGAAGATGAGTATTTAGAATATGGGAAGCCAAACTCAAACACAGATAGGTTATCAGCCTAGCCCAGAGCAGACTTCTAAGCAAATATTTCATTAACAAATTTTTCATGGCAACTTGCATGTTAAAAGAAAAAAAAAAAAAGCAACAACAGGAGAGGGAACAGCAAAGGGGATAAAGTGAAAAAACTGGTCTGGAGCCATCAGGCT
Organism: Cinclus cinclus; assembly: GCF_963662255.1. Lineage (NCBI taxonomy): Eukaryota > Metazoa > Chordata > Aves > Passeriformes > Cinclidae > Cinclus > Cinclus cinclus. The sequence goes on from NC_085048.1 coordinate 90,946,732, forward strand.
TAGGCTGTTGCACTGCTGTCTTTGGTTACCAGTACTTTCCACAACACACTGCTGCTCCCTAGGGAAATGGTAAGAGGGAAGGGTGAAGACCTTGCAAAAATGGAGCTTTGAAAGCCCACTCTGAGCTGCTGCACCTCGTGTTTTCCTCTCAGACAGGGAAGGGCTCGGGGTTGGCTCTGTGACCATGCCATGTGTTTATGGTGGAGCAACATTCTGGGCACAGGCTGAAGTTTGTACCTGCACAGTCCTTGTGCCTCTGGCAAAGCTTGTATACATTTTCTGTTAACAAACACGAGCCTGAGCCACTCACATCATTAAGTTCCTGGTTAGCTTAGTGACCTGTAGAAAATTTATTTGTAATATTGCAAAACCTTGTGAAAAAGTATCCAAAGATCTCACTTCTCTCACCCCTTCTGTGTGAGACACAGCTTTTTCTTGGATGTATTATTGCCCTTCATTTAAAACAATAAACACAAATTAATGCATTTTTGAAGACCATAATATTTTACAGTATTCAGCATAGATTAACAAACCCTCACTTTCATATGTCATGGGAATGAGGAATAGAGTCTTAATCACATTTTTGTCTTGACAGCTATTTTAAAAGTTTGACTGAAGAGCAGCAAAGTAACTAAATAACTTTTTAAATGATATAGAGGAGAAAAATATAGGTCACTAAGCAATAAACTCCCTGCATCCTCGTGGCTAAGGAAGAGACTCTGAATCTCCATCCACCTTTTACTAAAATGAGACCAAAATTCAAATCCAACATAAAGCATTACAGCTTTAAGTACTGAAAATATTTATTATTTTTATACCAGTAATCCAATAGCATAATCTCAAGAACATCAGTGCTCCAGGAATGTCTAGAAACACAATGGATTTGCCTTTATTCCTTTATCCAGATGTTTCTATAAAATACTCTGGATACTAGGAATCTGTAGGGGAATTAAAGATTTATTTTTAATACTTGAAAAACTTGAATTTCTAATAACCATGATCCTTTAAAATGTTTTAACTGTGGATGCTACATGCATTGACTCTTTGATGAGCTTTCCCTGTATCTTTTATTTTGCTTTCCAAATGATGGCAACTCTTTTACACAGGCATCTGCAAGCTGCAGGTCACAGGACACAGACACTTTAGTGCTAGCTGTGACTGTGAGAATTAAACTATGTGCTGGCTTTCATTCAGAATTTTATCCTTATTCAGCAAAACTGACTAGATTTTGTCTGTACAGCTCTGTGTCTATATACCTGAACTAGGGAAGGAATCACTAGAATATTAAATAAATCCATTTGGGGCACCAACCACCCCTGCTTATTGAGGACTAACTTTCCTTCAGCTATTGCAGGGTGGAAAGCCTTTATATGTTATGTTGCAGTCTATAATGCTGTAATTTTACCTAATTTCTGAAATAAGATTATACCTTTATCTTTTTTATTTTTTTGTTACAGATACAGTAGTATGAAAATAATTTCTGAGCCTTGACTGCTTGTACACACACTTTATGTTCACCTCCTGAAATAGTCATGTAGCTCCCAGAGAGGCAGTGAACACCAGGATGCTTTTCAGGATCCCTGTAGGAAATGCTGAAACAACGTAATTTTAAATTGAAAAAAAATTATAAAACTATGGATTTAATGTCTTGTTTAATAACAAGACGGGTCCAGTAATCTTGCAGGATTTTAGAGGCAGACATCTCCAAAGATACTGTGTTCCAAATAGCAGGTCAGAAACTGATCCTCTGAGGAAATCCAATGTAGAAATTTCACTGCATGTCAATATCTAATTTAATTTTGGAGTTGTCTACCATTTTTCTGCACCTAAAAAATCTTCAATAAAAGTGGAGCACTAGCTAGTATTTTATGTAACTGTTCTAAAGTATTTCTAGATTTCTATATCTGATGATAAAGACATGCTTTTAATGTGAACAGAGTGAGTCAGAAATCAAATATTAATCACAATTTCTTCAGCTTATTTAGTTTACTAATTTAACATGAATTTGGGTCAACCAGGTTCACTGTTTCTCTTTAATGGCTACTTAGAAATTTAATAGATTTGATCTAGAAATGGGATGAAAAAATTAATCAAAAGAGATGAGCAGAAATCACAAAGAAATGCTGGTTCTTCTTTTAAAAGTAGTGTCCTGGCCACAGCTGTGGACTTGCTTGCAGGAACTGAAGCGCTGAATCAGCCTGAAAATCTAATTTCCTAAAACACAGATAAGTAACCCGCAGTCGTTTTTTGGCCTTAAAATCTGACAATAAATCAGTTAGACAGGTCTTTTGCAAATGTGGAACAATTTGGTAAGAAAAGGGGAGGTAGGAGAAGAAAAGAAGAGAGAAAACTGGTTGCAAAACCACAAATACTGATGAGAGGACATGGGGCACTTGGTACTGTTTTCATGATCCGGTTCCTGCCACAGTTTTTCTTGATGAATTTGGAAACTTTTGTGGGTCTGTTCGTCTCTTCTGGAAACAGTGATAAAAGACCTACCTTAAAGGAGTGGCACGTGGATGAACCAGATCAAAGCAGGACAGGAATTCCCTTTGTTTGCAGGTCCTCTTGGCAGTGTTGGTGACTAAACTGTGTCTGTGGCTTTCTGATCTGACTAAACTTGTCTGTGGCCAAGACAGTGGCATTGTGTTTGTTGCATTAAACACTTCCTCATTGTGGAAGGGAGATACCTCACCTGCATCTGCAACTGCAAATAGGAACCTTGTCCCACAGATTTAAGGTTTGACACCATAAACTGCTGAGCACAATCCAGCAATTGCTCCTTATTTCAGCACATGTTGATGTTGGTTATGTTGACCTTTTAAAGGTGGCCTCCTACCACTATGCAGTCCCAAGATGTGTCTGTAAGGACCAGAGGGTGATGTCAGTAGGTGTGTGCCTGCACCTCTGCATTTCCACTTCCCTTACTCCTGGGAAAGATCAGAAAGAGGAGGGCAGCCAGCTGCAGCAAAAGCTGCTCTCTCCCTGCAGCAGGACACCAGGCTTCTCTCAGTTTTCAGAGTGGAGGCAGCCAAAGGCAGACAACTAAATCTTCCTTCTTTTCTCCCAGCCTACCAGAAGAGTGTATGGTAAATGCCCAGCTGATGTGTTAGGGTGCCTCCTGAATTCACTTCACAGTGCTTCTGTTCAAAATGCAGCAAATCATCAAATCCCAGTCTGCCTGCAGACCACACAGTGAATTAAGAATGCTCCTCATGTAATACTGACTTGATCTCATCTTACACATACCCCAAAGCAATAGCAAGGGGAAAATGCTGTGAAGCATTTTTTCCTTTGTTAGTGCCCTCAGGGCTCAATCTGAACTTTGTAAGAGACAAAAAAGAATAGCTGGGGAAAATGGTGAATTTCTGCACGCCATAAGGACTAGAGGAGCTTACGCTGTCATCTGCTTCTGTTGTGTGTGGGTGTGCAGATGTGACAGTGAGCAGGGCTTTTTTAGCCATACTCAAGTCAATCGTGACCCATATTGCATCTCTTTAAACATCCACCCTCCACTTTTCTCTCACCTTTGTTCCAGGAGGCAAAAAGATACCATCTCTGTTGAAGTTTTTTTGTTTTTTTAAATGCACTTCTTAAGTTGCTAATAAATTGTTCTTTGGATTTTTTTCCTTGTCAGATTCATTTATTTTATGTATTTTTCATTACTTGAACCTGTTCTTTGCAGAATTGTATCTCCCCAGTCAAGCTAAATAGGGAGTGAAGCCTTTGAGGTAGGGATTATATTCCTTCTTGCATTTAGGTGCAAATGGCTGGAGTTCTCAGAAAAGCGCTACTATAAACCACATCAATTAAAATAATCCTTGGGAATAGCTGCAGTGTGATATCTCACATGGAAACTCTAGGAAAGAAATGGTAGGCTGCTTTCAGAAAATTATTCCATATCAAAAATCTGTATTATTTGGTAGTAGAGAGCACTACAAACCCAAATTAAAGTTTGTGCAAATTGTCATCTGTCTGTATGAGAGAATTTCAAGACTTAAACCACAAGGGGCAGGATTACATCTCCTCATTCAGTCTTAGTGTTTATTTGAAACCTGAAAATTTGGTTTCTCAAATTTTCTATTTTATATAGAATTTTGTATGTCACAGAAAAAAAAATAGGAAGAAGGAAGGAGATAAACATTACTCTAAAGCTGAAAATTTAGTTGATACTGTGCCATCTACCATAAGAAATAGCATAAAAATATTTACATGTGGTAAAAAAACTTTACTACACTTGCAAAGATTTACTTATGTGATGAACTTATTTTGTTCTGAGCCATTTTACCGAACTCACAATATATCAAAAGGTCTGTGCTATCCATATAGGAAGAGGGCCTTAATTGCAACATACATTTACAGGAGTTGGGATATTTTTACTGCTTGTACTCTCTGTGCCCATCTATAAAACATGTAATAATCTTATAATAAGTTTTGTGGTTTAAGCCCAGCTGGCAAGTAACTACCACTCAGCTGCTCGCTCACTCCTCCTCCCACTGGAATAGGGAGAGGAATCAGAGAAAAAAAGTAAAATTCGTGTGTTAAGAGCAGTTTAATAGTTGAAATAAAATATAATAATAATAATATTGATAATAACAGTAACAATAATAATAGTAATGAGGAGAGTGAGACATAAAACTCCAGAGAAACAAGAGATCTGTGACACAATTTCTTACAGACTGATGCCCAACCTGTCCCAGTGCAGTGACCAGCACCTCCAAACCAACTCACCCCAGTTGTTGTGAAAGCCAGGGCTGTGCTTTGCGTATGTGAGCAATATTTATTCAAGAAAATTGTATCTGAGAAGAAAAAGTCTCTATTATATCGGAAAATACTTCCTAAATATTTAATCACTATCATGATAGCTAGTCCATCTGTCACACGTGAAGGAGTTGCAGGCAGTGGGCGCTGCTTGTTCCTTACAGGTCCTCATGGGAGGCTCCCAGTCTTCAAGGCACCTCTGGGTGCTGCCTCTTGTAGATGGAGCTGGACGAGATCAGAGGAGCATCACCTAGAGGTACAACAGGGGTGAAACTGCCCATGTCTGCTGCCTGGTTCAGCAGATCCCAGATCACATCATCGACACAGCTTTCAGTGGGAGTGAGTGGAGATAATAATAATAATTTATAATAAAATCCTTTTTTTTTTTTAAGTTTCGATTTTATGCTCTAGATGTCCAGACATCACTGCTGAAAATGATGCAGACTCAGATATTTTAAAATTTCATTTCAATGACTTCCCATTTCAGCTCTGAGACAAGGTGACCTGAAGTACTTCAGGACAGGTTGCAGGACACAGCCTTAACCCAGCAAACTCGTTTTCCTCCACTCTGGTGATGCAAACAAGGCACTGGGTGTACATCTCTTTGATAGACTGATGGTTAGCTGACATGTTGTCCACATCCTCACACCAGGAGAGAGTACAGTAGTCCCAGAAAGGTCAGTGCAGTGATGTGCTCCAGTCTGGTGATCCTTCTCTGGCTGAAGATGCCCTCAGCCCACATGGTGCTTCCAGTTCCAGTTTGATCTCTGTTGATCCTAGGCTTGGGAAAGGCACAAAATTGGCTGAGAGCTTGGTATACCCAGGGTGACATGGTCACAATGGTGTTGCATGTCCTAAGTTTTTCTTTTGGGCTTGCAGGTGATTTTCCAGAATTTCAGTGTGAGTTTCAGAAGTCTGTGGGAGGAGCTGAATGGAAAGTAATGGAGAGGACAAGAGCATTGATGAAAAACTGAAAATGTGCAGAACTGAAATTAATATATACCCAAGGGCCATCTGATATGCAGGCTTGAAAGAAATACATTCACACTATGATGAACAAGCCCACCCTCAATTAATCAAGTGTAAGAAAGAGGCATACGCGAGGTATTAAACATCAAGTACAGGGGCAGACCAGAAAGATTACAATGTGAAGTTCAAAAAGTAATAAAAATTATAAGAAAAGCAAAGGAAAAGCAATGAAAATTAAAATAGAGAATGAAAAAAAAAATTCACAGGAGGTTGTGAAAAATGATGACTTTTTTCAAGTACACAAGGAAAAAGAGGCTTGTGAAAGAGACAGAAGGGCCTTTAAGATATAGCAGAGAAAAATTATTGAAATTCAGGTATTGCTTAAAATATTCCATGCACTTCTTGCTCTTGTGCTCTGAAAAGAAGGTAATGGTGGCAGACACAGGTGTCAGAAACAAGCATAAATTTCCCTAGGGAGAAGAAAGAAACACTAAAGGAAAGCAGAATCATGCCAGAACAGGTTATTAAGAAATTAGAATGTCTGAAGATTTGAAAAATAACTTGTTCAGATGGGAAGCAGTCTGTTTTCAATAGAAAACACCAAGAAAGGTAGGATAACCCCAGCCAGGCATATTTAAGACCCTGTTTGTAGGAAAATACATGGCTAAGGAGAGAGCTGATAGGCTACAGATGTCAGGCTTCTGTGGATCCCAAGGGTTCTGTGGACTTCATGGGAGGGCTCTGGTGGCATAGTGCTTATGACCTTTCTGTGGATTGCATCAAAAGTGTTCACATAAAACAAAAAAAAAAACAAACAAACAAAAAAAAAAAAAAAAACCAAAAAACCCCAAAACAAAACAAACAAACAAACAAAAAAACCCAAAACATAAAACCAAAACCAAAACAAAAAAAATGGCATATGATGTAGGAGTTAGCTTCTTAAAAACAGTATTTCTGTTCTGGGGATTATGGACTCTATAACAAACTGGACTTCAATTATTTGGCAGCATCCTTAGTCCTGCAGCCTTCTGGTGAAGCAGCCTGCAGTTCAGTAGCAGATTTGTTTAAATTAAATTTATATAAAAGTTTACTCAACTAAGTACCTAAATGGATAAAACAATTACTATTATTTATTTTGATACTGAAGTCAATTTAATTGATGCTGTTTTCCTGACGTTCACTCCCTGCTTGGTTCAGCGCTGTAACGACAATGCAGAACTGCATTGTAGGAGTTGCTATGGGTAAGCTGAAGTCTTTGGCACTTGGGTAGGGGACAGTTGGAGCTTTTGGCACCTGGGAAGGCATGGGAAGCAGCTTGGGATTGTGGAGTAAATGCGTTGGCTGGATGCTTCTGCTAAAATGATCATCAGTGGAATCATTAATAATGTTGGAATTTAAATTGTCAATTTTTGTTTCAGCATTAACACACCAGTGAAGGGAATGGGGCTGTCCACACCTCTCAAAGATACAGTTTACAGCTATCTGCCATGTCAGATAACTATTGGTTTATGGTCCATTAAAGTGTTCAGGGTTATCTTCACAAGCGTGGTGCTCGGCAAGATAATGTGGAAGTTTTACTTCAGAAACGCAGTTGTGCAGCAAGGGAAAGATGCTTTGGCATTTTCCACAGTACCAATATCACAGGCTACAGGAAATTCAGCTGGTACTTCGCAAATATGTCCAGGGAAGATCTGGAAAATTGCATGTCTATGGATTTGATTGATTGTAGCAGTTGGAAGAGAAAAGGGTCTTTAATCAGGGTCTAAAGGAAGGAAAAAGACTAAGAGAGTTGTGATATTACAGCAGATACTGCCTTGTAGGTGCACAGAAGAGATCACCTACTGGAATTTTTAAGAGGAGTTATGAAAGACCGGCACAGGAAAAGCCTGGATACAACTCAGGTGAACCTCAAGAAACCTTTTTGATCTGGTATCACACAAAAGATGGCTTCTCAGGTTAGTAGGCAGGTTTGGATGTGAGGTACATCAGTGGATAAAGAGCTGGTGTGGATATCAAAGAAAGCATTTGGAAATGGATGGAATCTAGGTCGAAGGGGAGAGGGGATAGAGCGAAATGAAACCAGAATAGGTGGATTAGGTAGCATAAGAAAGGGGGATGGGGGGAGGTAGAGGAAATGACCAGCACTGATGTACTAATCTGTAAGGAAAAAAAGAGTCAGGATGTTACAGGGACGTTACAAGCCTTTAAAAACGTTGCATGAAGAAATTTCTTGGGAAATTCAAATGCCATGATAGCCTCTTCTTCCTCCAGACCATTTCCCCTCCCTGGTGTTATCAAGGAGGGACTGAGAAACACTGCTGGGGAAGGAGCAAAGTTGGAGAGGGCTCAAAACAGGCAGGAAGTGATAAGACATAGTTCTCCACAGTGGAGAAAACCAGAGCATCAGCTGGACTGCTGGTAATTGCAAGACAGTGGTTTGGATGGTTGTGGTAAAGATACCATGTCAGAGATATAGGAAAGATCTTTGTGTGTCTAAAACCTCCCTTTGAAAATTTCATATGTATTTCCTTTGGCTTTCCTCATTGTTTAAATTAGTTTAATATGTGCTTCAGGTCAGCCTTTAAAGACAGAAGTGGTAATTCTATGACAAAAAAAAAAAAGAGAATTTCAATATTTATCCTTTTTATTTCAATACTGTCACATAGGGTATACTTTTTTTTTTTTTTGCTTGATTACTGTTCAGAATTAAAAATCAAGCTACTTGAACTAATATGAGGAGAAATAAACTGAAGTTTCTGGTTTTGCTGGCAATTGCAAGCAACATGTATCTAGGTTGTCTACATCTTTGGGTCCCAGGAATTCTTTCTCAGGGAGTGCCATCCCCTTAGCAGAGCATCACCCATCACCTCTGCATGCTGACAACCCCGGCTATCTTCTTCAAGACGGGCACATAAGAATGCTAAGATAAGGTCCCCATGTTTTCAGAAGTAGGACAGTGAAGTAATCTGATCCGTGACAGATTCAGTGTCAAATGTTCTGAGCCTGGACAAGTTCATTATGTGTCTTGGAGCTCTGTGAGTGCTGGAAGAATGACTCACTTCAATTAAGATTGCACACAGAGCGTTTGGAAGTTTGAGCCTAAAAAAGGTCTCATATGTTGCTTTGTGGTGATTGTTCCCTTGGTTTGTGAGATGATTTCTCAGCTTGTGCAAGCTGGTTGAACCTTGTTGAGTTTAGTGAAATTTTACTGCAACCAGAGACCTGGTGTATGTTCTTCCTGTTCCCTGTAAGAAGATGTTTTTGGTTTAAAATGTAACAAAGCAGCCCTGTGACAATAGTGGCCGTGTACTCATCCTAGTGAAAACTGTGTGCCAAATTGTAGGAGGACTACTTAAGTCTCATGTGGCTGAATCTGTTGGTGTGTCAACATCCAGAGCAGCCGTGGAAGAATGAGCAGGTCTGTCTTGAGCCTCCAAGTCAGCACAGATCCCAGGAAAGGTCTGAGCTGTGGAAATCATGTTGCTGCTGAGGCTTTTACTAGCAGAGAGGTGGCAGATTGGTTTTCAAGTCTCGGGATGGCACGGCAGAGTTGGCAATTGGGAAAATCGTCTTTGAATCTGTAAACAGAAGAGAATCTTATATGGAAGGTGCACAAAGAGAAAAAGAATTATCCAGAATGCCTCATTATCTACACTACTGTTTTTCAGAAGGCTAGATGCACTGTATTAAGCAAGAGCTAATAAATCTATTTTAGCATCCTAATATTGTTCAGATACCAGTTGCTATTCCTAACATTGCTGAGTAATATTTTGACTTCACTCCAGGACTAACAAATAGTTGCTTTACAATTCTGATATGCTGTATCTTGAAATCTGTTATGACTGTCGCTGCTGGCCAGGTAGGGAAGGAAGGTGGTGTATGTTCATTAACTTGTGTGCTAACAGTTCTTACATCTCACACACCTCAGAGGCTGCTGTGAGAAGGTGAAGTAGGTTTGATGGGGGGGGGAAGGGACCAAGCACACATCTTTCCCATTCCTGCTGGAGTGGAGCACCCCAAGCTCACCCTAAGGAAGTTACAGTCGTTCCCCAAGACAGCTCAAAGGTTTGATTAGCTCAGAGCTGCAGGAGTACCTGGGATTTTCAGTTCTTAGTCCAAGCACCCTCAAAAAATAGGAAGTATTATTATAGGTCAGATGAGATAATAATTTATTTCAAAATAAGACATTTACAAAATACCTCCCCCATTTGAGACTCTTTGTATTAATGAATACTTTTGGTTGACACAAAACAGCATTTCTCAGTGAACAAATTGTTAACTGAAAAATTCTGTCCACTCCAAAATTTCCTGAATCTCTTGTAAAATATTATTAATAGAATAAATAATTTTGTGCTTCTTAAGACCTGTAAACCCATTCAGGATACTACCAGTAAAGTCTTAAGTACTCCCATGTCATTATAAAGGCTAAAGAAATATATTTTGGTACTGGGGATAAGTATTAGAGGGATACTGAGAAGCTGCTGGTCTGTTTAACATCTGTCTTACAAATAAGCTTCATATGCTCTCTTTCTAAATTCTTCTCATTTAATTTGCAAAAATAATCAAGAAGGAACATTTGCTGTCTTTGGACCAAATCTTGAGGCCTTATTCAGGCAAATGCCGACTGAATAATTAGTGATCTTTCCAGCAGAAGGAATATCCGACTGACTGTGGAGTATACAGAACAGCTTGACATGGTTTAGGCTATAACTTCATCACCCGTTGCTCTGAACACAAGGGGATTTGCCTGGGTGAAAAAAAACCACTCAAAATTAACTTACAGTTTGGCTTATTGCCTTTTAATAGGATCCTTGCAAAGTAGTAATTGAAGAAGTGGTATCTTCCAGGGATGATTATGCAATGCCATAATATAATGAGATTTTTCACTAAAAAAATATTAAATGTGAACATGGCCACTGCATGTTCCCCATGTTATTATTCAGGTCCCAAACATCCTTTACTGGTGGGGCAGAGGCTTCTGTCCTGTTTTCCTGTTGGATGAGGATAAATGCCAAACTGTGAATGTTCTCTCAGACTCTCTTTGGCCTCGCACCTCTGGAGCTGCCAGATGGTGATTTCAGAGGGAGCAAGACCCCAGTTAATGCAGCTGTCCCTAATCTTCAGCCTTGTATCACCTCCCTCATTCCCAGCTCCCCTCTGAGTTTTTGCTTTTCGCTTGTTCTGGTTGCTTGTGTCCTGGACAACACCAAGCTCCAGGGAGCAGCGCTCTAGAAATTAAACAGGATGAAATTCCTCTTACCTCTGAGCTACCCATGAGTCTGTGTCTTTCTTGTCTCTTGTGTTTTCTTTGGTTTATACTCTGGACTGTGTTTGGAGGATGTGCTTGTCCCAGGCTGTAGCAGACAGGCTGATTCATGAAACCTCAACACAAAAGAATCCCAATGCTCTAAATCCACTAAATGAATAAGACAAAAGGGTAAGCAAAGAAAATACATTAGGAAGTAGAGAAGAATGGACACTGCTTGCACATTTTGCCTGCTAACTTGTAATAACACAGAGAAAGAAACTATGAAAAGAAATTAAACTCTTTTTCTTACTTGTACTCTTTTAATTATGCTGTCTCTTGTGTAGCTATTGTCCTTACAAATGCTTTTACTGATGTTCAAGAAATGTCCCTGAGTTCCCCCTAGCTTTTGTATTTTCACCTTAGCTCCTTTTTGTTTCTTTGCACTCTTCCCTTTGTTTTTCCTCTCCACCTACCTTTTATTTTCTCCTTTTCACTCTTCTACTATGGTTCAACCAATACCAGGAAACCAAACTTTTTTTCCTAAGAATCAGAGCACACTCTGATCACTGCCACATATGGATATCTTCCTTTCAGGAGGTTTGCTTGTCCAGGTGAACATCTGTTCCTTAGTATTCTTATGAATAAAGAGCAATAATTCTGACAGAGTGAGCTTAAGATGACAGCTTAACTACCTTCATGCAAGAACTTAATTGTTCTTTTTTATCTGACTCCCCTTCCTGGATTTGCACACACAGACACACACACACACATACACACACACACATACACACATGCACACTCACTTTCTTATCTTAGCTATTAGATTGAGTTTCAATCTGGAAAATAAATCTGCCTCTCTCTGTTCTGATTCAAATGAAATCTTTGTTCAATTGTACAGCTTTTTTTTGTCATTGTTGTTGTTATTGTTGCATGTTTATTTATTAGGTAAAGAGGTTTGATGTGAAAGAGATTTGGAGTGACCCCCGTGTCCTCTCTCAGGTGAACTCTGTGTTTCCTGGCTGCACAGCCCCTCTCCAGCCCTCCCAACATGCTCTCCATATTGAGAGAGCTCCTTGGCAGTGTTGGAGGGAACCCCCTCCCCATGCCCCTCTGATTGCTGCCTGCAGGTTTCCTACAGCAGTCCCCGCTGGTTTGACTCTGTTGCCTTTGCTTGGCAAAGTCATTTGGGCAGTGATTCTGAACAGGTCGTGGAGGGAGCTGACAAAGGATATTAGAGAGGAAATACCTGGGTTTTATCTGTGCGCCTCCTTCAAGGCAGAGTGGAGCCTCACCTCCCTCACTAAAATCTGGGAAGCCCATCCACAGAAGGTACTGGATTTGCACTTTGTTGCAGTCAGAGTGAGCGGAACAGGGTGTGTAATAAAGAATAAGAAGTGGGCATATGAAAAACATAGTAGACTTCTGATATTATGGCTACTGCTGCCCAGTGGTCCCCATGTAGCATAAACCTGAGTAAGCAGCACATCCCTGGCCCTTTAGCAAAACCAGGATTAGTCCAGGCAAGGCCCTGCTGGTCATTTTGCAGGGACTTTGCAGTAACAACCACAAATGGCATGGATTCATCCCGCTGCTGGGAAAGAGGACATGGCATGGGAGCCTCCTGCCTCATGGCTGCTTGTTTCTGGCTTGGCCTGTGCGTGGGGCATGAGGCACTAGTGCCTGCCACTCTGCCTTTCCCTACCTGGAAAAAAGGCTCTCCTCCCTCAGTAAGCCTAAGTCGTGCCTGTGCCTTGCTTCACTTAATGTACAAGACCTGTGAACCTGTTTAAACTAGTCGGGGAAGGGAGTTATTTTTAATTCAGGAAAAGGGTGTGCACAAATAAAATGCAGTTAAAAGCTGCCGACACGGGAGTGCCCTTTTCTTTTGAAGACCAGGACTGGAAATGGGAAGAGCAGACAAGGAAAGGCAAGAGAGCACAAGAAACGGAGCAGGATGCCAAGTGAACAGGACGGGAGAGTTGACAAGTTGTCACTTTCGCTTGCGTCGGCCGAGGAGGAAGCGCGCGGCCACCGCCGCCCTGCTCGGCACACTTGATGTATCTCAAGGCATGACAATATGGCTCTGTTTGTTCTGCTCTGGGGGGAGGGGGACAGTTTATTTTCTTAAGACTATTAAGTCCTTCTAAGTACCACTATCAACATTCTATGATTGAAAGTGACAAACAGAAGCAACCCTATTTAAAAACTGCCACTTTGAATTAGTGGAAGTATCAGCTTAAGTTTTACAATATTTTACTGCTCCAGTTTTGCACTCTTTTACATAAGGACAGCCAAATAAATATCCCGGTGACTTGTCTTTGCCAGAATTCCTCCTCATGCTCCCGCCCCATTAGCTGCTGCCTTATGAACGCTGCGCTAAACAGAAAGTGACAGCAGCTGACAACCCAGCCAGGGCCAAATTATCAAACCTCTGAAGTTGCGCCCGCGTGGCTGTGCACAGGCTCAGGCTTTCACATGCAAAGCAGGTAACTGCGTACAAACAGGTGCTCACACGTGCGAAGACGTCCTGGACAGACCCTGCTTCCCAAGCCAGGCACTGTTGAAAGCTGTATCTCAGAGAGTTTGGTACCTGCAGGTCCCTGGCCTTAGAAGAACGGATTTTTGACATGGTGAGGCATTGTCCATAAAGAAAGAAACGCTTTTTTCACAGTTTAGCTTTAAACTGTGAATGTAGTTCTTTAGTTCTGAATATAGACTACCCAAAGAGTCAACAGGGATAAAAAGAGCCTTCCAAGCAGTGCTGTAAACATGTGAGTACTGGTGCCAGCCCAACTGAGCCACTCTGAGTTGCTCATGGGAGTCCATGATCTGTAGTTACTTGATCTAACTGTTTAAATTTGCAGTGCCCAAAAGCTTCTTCCCCACCTCAGTCCCACCACTGGCATAGTTGCAACTCCAGCTCACCCAAGTCCTGGTGGATGCAAGACATCAGCCTCTGGCACACAAGATGTGAGATTCATTGTTCTGTGCAAATGCGGTGTGATAAAAAGCTTCAGTTTCCACCTCAGATCTCGCTTTGCCTTCAGTGATGTCTGGGAATCACATTACAAACTTCTTCCTTATCCTGTTTAACAGGAAATATCCATTTCTCATAATTTGTGTGTTCTCCTTCCGTCAGGAGCTGCTTCTCTTTCCACCGTGCAGAAGGCTTTCCAGGCAGGCTGGCAGGAGGATTGAACCTCAGGCTTTGCTGGGCTCCATGTCTGTGGGGAAGGAGATGATGTGGGGGGGTCACAGGGAGCTGAAATACTTCTTGTGGAGCCATCATCTACTGCAGCAGACCAAGGTGCAGAGTGAATCTGAAGTCTGCGCATAGAAACCTTCCCTGTTGTTTGAAGGGAGTAAGGCATTTTGGCTTTCAAAATAAAGCTGCTTTTGAAATCTTTGATCTTCCTTTTCTATTCTTTGTTTTTCATAAGGAAAGACATAGACAAAATAGTGCAGACAAAGCAGGTTATTTGTAAGCCAGCTTGAGTACCCATTAAATCTTAAAGGCTGTATTATTCTGACTTTCAATACCAATGCACAAATAGCTATTCTTTTTTTCTCATGATCTTCCATATGGCCAGATGAACAGGCTGACTGCATGGTGAGCAGCAAAAAGAACAGCTGACATATAGTTTGCAACCACGCTGCAACATCTGGGCAGAATTTGGTCAACTGCATGCCTGCTAGTAGTTTTTATGTTCAGGTAGAGAGATTCCTTTTTATGAAATCGTGTAAAGAGGCAGAGAAAATATTAATATCAACTTTGAAGTGTACAATGAGTGGTGTGTTATAACAGCAAAACAGCCCAGCCTGGGTGCTACAGTACACAAAATGTTGAACTGGGAGGTACGAAATGAGTCTTATCTCTGTCTCTTTTAGTACCTTCTTGTGGGATCTTAAATAAATCATTTACTCCTGCTTTTTAGCCTCTCTTTCCCCTCCTCCCCTGACTCCTCTCTCTGCTCTCTCCTTTATTTTTTTGCCTTGCTGGTTTTTGCCTTGCTAGTTTGTACACTCCTCCATGAGCAGCTGATTGTCATCATTCACAGTTATGGCCCACACCCACAATTATGGCCCAAAAAGGCATTTATGTCTCACTGCTCAAAGCCTATAGTTTTCTCTTTTCTGCTCACCACTGCAGATGGCATAAAAAAGGTACCTTAGTCTGTTACTTGTGGAGATCAAGCAAAGCAATAGTTACAGGTCACACGTAGCACTTCTGGTGGGACTGCTGCAGGAATATGGGACCACAGAGAGAGGAAAAGAAATACATGGATGAGGCATAGCTGGGGTCGTACATGAGTGCTAATACAGATAAAAGGCAGTCCACTGAGCAACCTCTCTCCTTCCACCCTGATGAAGAAAAAAACCCGTGGCAAACGTGACAGACAGTGCTCACTTTCTGTCTTAATGCTGCCGGTGCAGTAGCATTTCAGCAGCAGCAATTACAGCTTGCAGTGTACCCCGTGTTAACCTGGGAAGGTGAACTTGCTATTTCCCTTCTCTTTTATTAAGTATGAGGAGGGCAACTGGTGCATGGAGCTGTTTCTGGGAGTCTCTTCCAAGGCTGGCTCTCCCCTGGCTGGATGAGGGAATGTCCCAGAGCGCCACAGATGCCTGCGAGGTGCAGTTTCACAGCCCCAGCTGAATCAGCGTTCAGCTATGCTGGTTTGCACATGGAGGAAGGCTCCATATGGTGTGTGAATGGCATCCCAGCACAGCCCCTCCCACCCAGGTGTAGAGCCCGAAGCCAGGAGGTGATGGTGGGGAGGGGGGTGGTCTGCAGGGGAGGGGAACATGCCA
The DNA here is from genome assembly GCF_963662255.1 of Cinclus cinclus. Classification (NCBI taxonomy): domain Eukaryota; kingdom Metazoa; phylum Chordata; class Aves; order Passeriformes; family Cinclidae; genus Cinclus; species Cinclus cinclus. Next base: position 90,962,522 of record NC_085048.1, read on the forward strand.
GGGGGACAGCACTATCCTGTCTGTGCTCCCTGGGCCAGGATCCACAGATCCTGGCTCCCCTCTGCCTCTTCTAGCTCTTGGCCCAATGTTTTGTCCTCATTTTGCTTGTTCTGTAGCAACAGTTTCTTAGCAAACACCATTCTCAGAGTGGTGCTGATATTAATTGATGAGGCTGGTGCTCAGAGTTGTCTTGGCATGGTAAGGCACTATCTAAGTAGAAAAATAAACAGCCACGTTCACTCCAGTTCCTTTCAGAAAATGGAAAAATAAATCATTGCCTTCCAGATGGAAATGCACAAAATCATCAGCAGGAAAATATCTTAAAGCTCCTAAGAAAGCTTTGAGAAGGGAGGATGAACAGCCCTATTTTTCTGGGGATTTTATTTCCATTAAACAAAGAACTACTGCTTTTCTGATGTTGTGCTTTGAACAGAGGAGTTCAGGGCTTCAGATAGGACATAACATTTTAGGAGTTTAATATACTTGCAGAAAGAAAATCCCTATCTGCTGAGGAAAAATGATGATTTGTCTTGCAAATGGTTGTTTTTTCTTTGAAAATGCAGCAGTGGGAGATTTTGTCTCAAATTTAAATGTCTCCTTCATTCGTTATTACAGACCTGACATAAAATAACTTGCTTTTAACAAGTCTCTTGCCACTGGCTCAGGCTGTATGAGGGACACTGTTCTTAGGGTAATGGAAGGGACAGTTACATAGGGTTCAGCTTTAACAACAATAAAAGTAATATTTGAGATCAAAAGTTTCTTGAGGAGACATCTACTAGACAGCATTATTGCTAATATTTAACAATGTCATTTTTCTTGAAGTATAGGCACTCCTCCAAATTAATTTTATGAGTTTAAAAAAATACGTTATTTCCTTAAATATAGCCTAGATGAACTATTTTTCTAGTGTATGGCATTAAATATAAGCAATGCATTTTAGAATTAGAACATAAATGATCAATAAAAAAGAGAAAACCATAACCTGAAATGCAAAGATTTAAGCTTGCTTTGAGACTTGTTACATTCATTTTTCCCTTTCATGTCTGAAGTGAAAATGAATTGTTTTAAAAGACCTTGAGGACCCGATACAGTAAGCTTTGAAATCATGGGCTGCATATTCATTTTAAAGAAACTCAGTAGCAGTTTTATAGGGGTCTTCAAAGCAGAGTTTATAAATATTTCATGCTTTAGTTTTCTATGGCATTTCTCTAAATAATAATGTAGAAGACCCTTCACTCTTCCTTTTTGTTTGAAGGATGTAATTTCTTTAGTTTCAAATGTTGTCCCCTAAGAAAGATGCCATTAATGTTTTCATGAAGCTTTTCCCTGATAATTTAAAGTTCTCTGGTGACTGAAATAAGGCTCCATCTCTGAAAAGTGAGCCATTATTTGTTCAGACTCAGAGGAAGCACCTGATTCAAATTTTGAGAGAAAACAGGACACAACTCAAGGCTAGCACAAGTGGTTGGTCTTCATCATTTTTCAGAATAGTCTTCTAGTGAGGAAAACTGGTGTGACTCTCAGGATTGGCTATTTACTCCCTATGGATGTTCCTGTGTGTGTACATGTGAAGAAGTGCTAGGCTGAGAAGTGGAAATTGAGACAAGAGAGTCAATACATTGTTAGAAATCAAGTTATTTCAGATTGTGAGATTGGCTTATCAGCAAAGACCTGTGCAGCTGCATTTAAGTGTATAAGGTGTGCAAGAATTACAGAGTCTTTCTGAACAGTTCTCTCTGAAGGCAAGGTGCGAGGCAATTAACAGGTATCTCCCTTTTACTGCTCTTTCAGAGGCATCAGCATCAAGGTAAAGTACAAAGTAGTAGGTGTTGTACATGTCCTGATAAAAGTTCAGCATAATTTTGTGATGCAAAATGAAAGAAATTGTTAGAATAAATGTTATGGAAATTGCCCTTTGTTACATTATTTGACTATAATTAAAAGAGAAGCCAAGTGCTGATAGTTTAGAGGAGAAAATATTTTCATACTTATCTAATCTGTGGTTTAAAGTAGGGACAGACAAACTCATTTTGCCTTGTTTCAAACCCACTTGAACACTATTCAGCAAAGCACTTATGGTCATATTTTCAAAGCTTGAGATCTTTTCTTTCCCCCACAATGGTATCACTGCTGATATTCCTTCAGTGAGAAAGTTCACATGATTTTATAAATGAATTTCAGGAGCATTTGAGTCTAAAAGCTCTATGAAAGTCTGAATTATAACTGTCTGGCTGTCTCCTTTCATCCCTCAGCCTGTCCTTTCCTCTCCTTAAAGCAATTGGCATACAGGTTGTTAGCGAGTTGTCTATCCAGCACAAAAAGTGGATGGAGTGAGAAGAATAGAGGCTGCTCCTGGGTATCCCATTGGGTGCCTGTCTAGCCATTTTTTTCAGGCAATGTGCTCAGCTTGGGTTTCTTAGTACCTTTTTTTTTTTGCTTCAAGATGAAGTTAAGATTGGTTGGATGTCTGAGTAGGTTCAGGGTTTTAGTATAGAGTGGGAAAGACAAAACACCCCCAAAGGCTTTCCCTATTGAGCTGAAAAGGAACTTCAGCATGCAAACCTGCTTTGTTTTAACTGACTTTATTAGACCAAGTGCAGTGGCAATACACTAAAAGTAAAAATGACCTCAAATATACAAAGGTACTATTTGTACCAGCAGTTTTGTATACATGAACTGGGGATCAGAGTGCGTTTTGGCTGCAAAGCAGAGGCAAGAGATGTGATAAGGGACAGTATCTACCTATTATTATGAGGTGGAAGACAGGATTAATAGAGTCAAAATATAAGTTTTTCTATATCACTTGTCAACTTTCAAGAGTTAGTATACACCATTTTTATTTTTGACTCCTCTTTAGGCATATATACCAACACAGAGTGCAGGTGGAAAGGGAAAAAAAGAGCAAAAATAACTCTCTCCAGCACTTTTGGGGATGATCTAAGGCTGTTCTGTCCCATTTCATACTTGCAAATTGCTTTAGAACTGCTACTGGTATAAATACACTACAGTTATACCATGAGCTGACAGACAAAAGCAAGCCCTGCTTTCTAGTCATTTGTCCTTCTTAGCTCAAACAAGACAGAAAATTAGAGTGAAAGAAGGCCAATCAGAAGACAAAGATGTGAAAAACTGTTGCATGACCGCACAGTGAGAGCAGATGGCTGCATGAACTGTCTCTCTATACACATGAGCACATGGATAATGAAATAAGATCCACACTCATCATCTCCCTGCAACGTCCACTGTGTCACACGGACCACGTATTAAAGATCAAATAGACTCCTTTTGTCAGAATGATGATTAACACACAGGCTTTGCTCAGTCTTCTTCCTCCTACACATAGCTTTGGAAATCTATCATGATTTGTCCAAAAATGAATTGTCTGTTGATGACCTATGTTAGCTGTAAGTCAGGAGTGCTAAAGGGGTTGGCGCATACAGTTTTCTGTGGGATGAGTTCTGTGCAATCTCTGTCATCCAAACCAACACTTGAGACATTTTGGCTGTTTTCTCATACCTTCTGTTACGACTTTATGTCTGTTCCTACTGCACTGTTTTCCCTGGAGTCTAAGGCAGCTGTAGCTACTTCTACCACACTTTGATTTCATCCTCTGTTCACATTCTTTCACTCACATAAAAACAACCACTTCATATCCAATCCAAAGTAAAATAGAAATTAAGTACTAAAACTAAGAAGTATTTTGGCATTCTAGGTTCTGGGAAATTGCTTTACAACCTCTTGTTCTTGGCTGAGACAGAACTGAGACAAGAAATGGGAAACAATGATGGGACTATGAAGGATTTAATGAACTGTTTAGCCAATACTCAATTCTCACAAACATTTCCTCATCCCACAGTATTTTTCTGCCCTATTTCTTGAGTTTGTACTGCTACCGTGTATCATTCCCTGGAGCACAGTGGTTCTTGCAGGCCTGGTTTCACATTACAAACCAGTGAGTCTTTCCATCCCTGTACCTTTAAAGTACAACCAGCAGTGCTGGCCATCTCCAAGATCAGATGGCCAGTGGCTGAAGTTGCAAGGTGTTTTCTTCATCCAGGAACTTCAGACTGCCACTTTTAGAAGTTTCAGTGTCAGAAGTCTTTTGAGCAAAGCATTGGGCTGTAAGAGTGAGGTACAAGTTACTGACTTTGCTGTACGTGAATAGCCTTACAATTCTGAGTGTACACCTCAGCTCTTATCAGTATGTGTTGTGTTGAAATTAAATACGAGGAGATATTCCCTAAATTTAATGTCTGCTTTATCTAATCCAAGTCCCTAATTAGGACTCCGATATGACCAGGGAATTTTAAAGTCATGTTCCTTTATTCCTCCAGCCAAGTGAATATCAGTGTGTTCCATGTGTAGTGAAACAGCTTTAACAGAGTATCCCCAGCATCCCAGCCTGCTTTATGGACCACTGGTCAGCACAAAGCTGAGTAAATGAAAATGTATAAGTTCAAGTCACTGCAAGCAGATGGAAGATATGAAGTCCCATCTTTCACACACTAAATGGACTCCTCTACTTAGGTGTTTATCTCCCCTCATGACTCTAGATATTGGAGTGCAACAAATCCTTGAGTCCCTACAATCTTCAGAACTGAAGTGGATTTTTCCCTTTTTAAAAAAATCATTGTTATGCAATCTGTGTCCTCCCACACTTTCTTTCTGGATAATCAGAACAGGAATCACATCACATACTTTCTCCTTTCTGAGAAGGTATTGCCTGGAGCAAACCCAAAATCCTCTGATTGAGGGGAAAACAGGTTAACAGGAAAAGTGGATGCAAAATGGTGGAATGAAAGTTTTTAGCTTAATATAGCATTCCCTCCAGGGTTTATGGAGAATAGCTGTTTGAGATCTCTGGTACCAACATGAGTTTCATGGTTCGTTCTTTACAGGTGGAAATGAAGTATGAATCTACAATATACTCTACAATGGAGTATTCCAATAATGCAGAAATAAGTGTGTAAATACCTTTATTTAATTATATATATGTATATATGTTACATGTATGTTACATACACGCACACACAAAGTCAGTAGCTGAGCTAAGGTTGCTGCACTTCATATTCCTCCACAGCAAAACAGAAAAAGCAATTAGATTGTTTAGCAATCTATTCCACCCATCAGCTCTTCCCTTCCATCACCTACGGCCCACGTATTTCTCTCTTTTCCCTGAGCCCTCCATCCTATCAGTGTTCATCAGTTACAGGTGCACTTCTGGGTCAGTGTTTCTGCCAGGAGGTTATTTCCATTAATCACAAGGAGCTCAGCTCCATGTCCAGCTTAGAAGGGAAAGTGAGGTAGAGGAGCAACTGGGAATGATGAAAGGTAAGCTTTTGTGTAGCGTGCAGGAAAGCATAAGCATATGGGAAGATAGAGGAAGAGCTGAGGAGCTGTAATGCTGCTATTGATTCTTAGTGGGGAGCACTCCAGTTAATCCCATGCACGGGATGATGAACTTGTAGGAGCATAAGGGTGGAAGCAGTAGACTGGGAGACCCCAGCATCTTGCAGCATCCCTAAGACATCAGAAGACATGCTTGAAGACATTAAGATCCTTGCTCCAATATGACAGAAAGTTAGGACAGTCCCTGGAGAGGCTCACTGGGAAGCAAGAGCAGTGCAGAGATAGTCTGGACCTGCTAGGCAGAAGGTCCTCTTTCACTCGGCGGTGGCTGGGCTTAAGCCAAGCAAGTATTCAGGGCAAGAGAGCTTGACCAGTTTCCGGCACGCTCAGCCTTTGAGGAAGGGAGTGAATTGTAACTACAAAAAGAATCAGTTCCCAAATCTCTTGTTGCTTGTTTTTACTTGGCTGGGGAGTTGTGAAAGAGGCCTTGGCGCAACTTGTTACAGCACATCTCCCCGTGGTTTTCCATGTTTGCCCATTGCTGCAGCACATATCTGAGCCTGGAGACAAAGGTACAAGGGTTCCCTTCCCCACAGACACGTTTTACTTCAACAGGTATTTAAGCACAGGGGAGGAATTAATTTGCTTAATCCCAGTCTTGTTCTGCCGTTTTGGACACCCGTGTTTATTCAAGACATTTCCTTGGAGCCAGCTGGCATGATAACAAGAGACCAAACCCTTCTGGAGAAGCAGTGGCCACCAGCTGGAATACCTTGCAATATCTCCTGTGGCATGTGCTGCCTACATTAGGCAAATTAATTAGGCACCTGCAGTTCATCCCAGCAGAAAATCCAATATAGGCCTGTGAAGAAGTGTAGAAAGTTTTCTCTAATTGGTCAGAACTCTTTTAAGACTCTTGCTTGTTTTGACTGAGGCAATTCAACAGATCCAAGCTTGAAAGATTAGGTGTGGACATGGGTGATGTTTCTGTGAGTGCTGTACATCATGACTTTGCATAAAGTTCTTGCTTAAAACTTCTTTAATGATCTTGGATGTGACTAGTTTTTGATATCCTCTCTTCTCTTTTTTTTTGGTTGTTCCATTTGTATTTTGTTGCAAGAGTTCCCTTACTGCTTGAGTACACCGTCTGCAAATAAGGACAACCTTTGTCAGTCAAGTTATATGAATGCATTCCTCAGACTTACTGAAGGAACTAAAATTAAATCAGATTTTCCTCAGGTAGAAACTTTGTAGAAAGAGTCTTCAATATGAGAACAGAAATTCAGAAACAAGTTTTACTGAAAGAAACTAGATGGGGAGGAAATAATTGTAATTTGTTTAAATTCAGTCTTAAACAAAGCCAGCTATCTGACTGTTCTAAGAAGTAAGTGGGAAATTTCAGCTTCCTGTTGGATGTGTGGCACTGTCTTTAGTGGCATCCACAACATGGGAAGAAGGGACAGCTCTAGCAAAGTGTGGCAGAATTTGTCCTAGGCTAGTTAAAACTTCCACATGGCCTCATCCAAAACCACAGTCTTAAGGAAGCACAAAGTCCCTATCCATTGCCCATGATTCTGTGGTGAACAAGCTCAGAAAAATGATTTTCTTGAAAACAATCTTTGACTTTTCCTGTTACTTTTCAGCCAGAGCAGTTCCCTGACCCAGCTCAAGATGCCTCCTGTGCCTGCCAGCAGAGGCAGTTGTAGAAGCACCAAGACAAGCAGCTGAAATCAGGCTGCCTGAAATTGGCCACCAGAACTGCCAAAAACGCATGAGTAGGTGACAAGGGGGAAACGGGCAAAATGCACGTGTAAGAGAGGCCTTGTAGGTCAAGAGAAAACCGCATTTTACAGAAATGTTAGTCCAGCACCTTTTGCTAAAATATTCACTAAAAATATGTGTTTGTCATGTTGGAATGTGCTAATGGCTGCAATCAAGTTGTCTGTCATCTACAGGCAGTTTCTGACCTCATTAAGGCAAATGGGTTTCCAGCCACATATCACTGGTGTTACATGGAGGAAGTTTTTTTTCTATGAAGAGAGATAGAGACAGTGAAAGACTTCACCTAAGGAATTAGGCTTCAGGGGAAGCCAATCAACTTGAATTCATGCAGGCCAAAGCATTTTTCTTCTCAAATGTGGGGATCAGGGTGCTGAGCAAATGGTGGGAGGTAAGAGAAGCAAGGTGAAGTGGTCTTGGAAGAAATCCAAGAGAAGTTTTGCCAAAGCCCTTGTTTAGAGACAGGCTTGAATTCTTAAATGAGGAAGTTCCTTTTCCTCACAATTTCTCAGAGAAACAAGAATTTCTGGGTATAACTGGTAAATAAATTGGATTACATAAAAAGAAACATCTTCCTCATAAGCTAAGTGTTTTTTTCCTAATTTCTGTAGATTAATTAGCAATACCACAGGTACTAGTTAAGGCCAAGATTGAAAAAAAAGTAAGACAAGTCAGAGATGTGCAAAACAAGGGCTTTGAGTATTACAATTACGGTTGGATGCCCCTTCTTTCCATTATACAACATCAAAAATGTCTTACCATAATGATGGAATTTGACAAAGATGAACTGATCATAAGTTTTAATCACTTTTAGCATTTCGAGAAAAAAAAAAACTCAGACAAGATACCAAAGGTTTATAGAACAATCAACCCCTGATCATACGTAGTAAACATCTACCGAGAATGTCGCAGTGATTTTCTGCAGAGGGATACAATGTTCATATTTGCAGCAGGTAGGCTGACACAGAAGAACTTTGCAACAATTACAAACAGGCCCATGATGTTTGATGTGACATGTATTGGCTCTGTAGGTTTTAATCTGATGTCATCAGCTGTAGGGAAATCACAAGACTGTGTGATTTAGTGGAAATGAAAGAAGATGAATCGCATTTTCAAAGTTTTTGTTTGTTTGTTTGTTTGTTTTGTTTTTTTGTTTTGAAAACATAGACATAATGTGCCATGCAAGGACAGAAGTCACTGTCATCCTGGGGTCTGACTGATTTCAGCAGGACTATGTGCATAAAACAGAGGACTTCACTGCACCCTTTAAGAGAAATAGATCCAATAAACTAGAAAGCCTGGATGCTATTTTCAGCCAGCCTGATTTCTCTGTTGAACAATCTGAGGTTGAGTTAGTGGCACAAGTACAGTTTGGACCTAAGCTTAGCTATTAGAAGTGGTCCAAAAAAACCCCAACCCTGTAAACCATAGAAGAATAATAGCTCCTTCTGGCTTTACTTATATTCTGGAAAGACTGACCTCACAATGACTTGGTATTAGTGTTACTAGTGTTGTTTTTGTTGTTTCTCACCCCACTGTGGCTACCAGCATGAGGCATGGCCACTGAACTGACCCTGTACAAACACAGGACAAGAGCCCATGGTCCAAGGGTGAGAGAATGGACCACAGGTGGAGTAGATTTGGGGACGGTGTCAATAGACAGTGGATCCATATTTGTCAGAGAGAGAAAGGAGAGTGCACAGCTCTGTTTCTGTACCCCACCCTGCACTGCACTGCATGCTAGAAGGGAAAAGAAGCTCTGTAATTCATTGCAGCACCTTCTCTAGGAGCTGTAGTGCTTGGATGGGCAGCACTCATAAATGCAGCTTCTCAAGAATCAGGGATGCTGCATGTTATTTTTGAGTTCTTTTTTCTTCTTCACTGTTTCATGAAATAATGTGCAATTTGTCTATTACTGTCTGTGACTGAATTGCAGTCATACTCTCTTTGCCCCGGTTTCAGAAACAAAAAGCTAAAAATACTCTTTTTTTTTTTCTTTTTTTTTTCTTTTTTTTTTCTTTTTTTTTTTCTTTTTTTTTTTTCTTTTTTTCCCAGCTGCCGTGTGTTTTGAACATGGGTTCTGGCAAAGGCAGAACAATACCCTGTGTGTGCACATACATACGTATGTACACATGCAGCCAATTGCTGTGGCACTAAGAAACTGGAGAGTGGAATTAGTAAGACAGGTTGATGTGCTGGGGAAGATCAATGAATATGAGAGGTTCACTGATGACAGATGGCTGGTTTCATACTCTGAAGGAGTGACAGAGGAGGAGGAGAACCAGCTGTGAGCAAGTTGCAGAATGAGTGCATTGGAAGCACAGCCTTGTGCTGGAGAAGCAGCCCTGTTCCAGCAGAAGCAGGAGGATATAAAGGACAGTGGCTGGGCAACTGAAAAGTGGTAGTAAAGGAGGGGAGAAGTGTAATAAAGAGAAGGGAGCTTGCGCCAGTACCTAGAACATTTCCCAGAGTTTTAATGATTCAGAAGACAAGTCTCACAAAATGATGAAATGGGTATGGGGAAATCTGCAGCACAATTAGATCAGAGAAGTGTTGATGGCAGAGTTGATGTTGCAAACAGTTGTTTAAAACGCCAAATCCTCACACAAATGCACACAACTTAAATGTTTCCAGGAGAAAGGATAGGGAATTTTTAGTTAGTGGGTTATGGCAGATAAAAGAGCTTTAAAACAAGTCTAGCATAATGGATGGTGATTTTTATAAATTATGTAGAGGGAAGACATACAAGTATTTGTAAAAAGAAAGTCTTTTTTTTTTTTACCCTGGCTAGCCTGTGGAAGAAGAAAGCAGCATGATGGTATTTTCCAGTATGAAAGTGGCTCATTTTAGCACAGTAAAATTAATAGATTATATTGATTGGGGGAGAGGGGGGGGGAATCAAGAGAAGGAGAAATGTGAGACTTTGGTATGCTGTAAACAACAAAACAAAGAAAGCAAAATGGCAAAGGAGAGATGGCCTGCATTATTCTACACCCTATGGGAGCAAACAGATTGTCCACTAATAAGGAAATGATCTAGCCATTTTTTTAGATTAGTGGTGTGGGAGGAGAAGAATTTAAAGGAGGGAATGCATGGATCTCTTGGTAATGTATCCGCTGGTTGTTGTTGTAGGAGATAATGAGAATGTAAAGCAAAGGTGGGAGGAGAAAATAGCTTCTATACAAATGCTGTGAGCATATTAATAAGGTCAGCAATTGAAAACATGCATTTCCAAGGCTGAGCGTGATATTCCTGGAATGTGTGAGCTAGAATGGACTGAAAACAGAGTAGGGAGATGCAAAGTTTATTAAGGGGGCAGGCTGTGTTCTTCAATCACAGCAGAGACAGCAGTGTATATCCACGTCCAGAGCAGGAAACGCTACAAATGTTTCGTCTGTCAGAGCAGAGACTGTTTGGACAGAAGCTGGGGAAGGACAATGAATGCAGTCATGCTATTCCTGGATGTTGCTACAGACCCCCAGGGCAAGCAAAGAAAGTAGGTTGGGAAATGTTTATACAGATAAGAGAAGTCTGTAAAACAGCCAGAACATTGATCATGAGGGATTTTAATTACTCGGCTATTGATTGGGACAGCCACGATGCAGAAGTGAAGCAGGGGAATGGTTTTCCAGAAGTAATGCAAGATTGCCATCTCACATGGCCAGCTGAGCAGCCAAGCTTGTGTAGTCTGAGCCTACACAGTCCTAATTCTAGGAAATGTGCCAAGTTCGATCAATTAAGTTGAAGTTGGGGAGTAGTTAGGATCCAGTGACACGGTCTATCACCAGGAAAAAAATGCTCAACAAGAGGCAGCACAAAACATGTAAGACACAGGAAGAAATTCAACCAAGTGAAAGTTGTGCTAATGAAAATTGACTGGAATATTGTAATGTGTTGGAAATATGATAAGGGATATTTCTTGAAAGAGGCTATAAAGCTGGAAGGGAAGGGAATGGGCCAGTAATTGAAATTCATCCTGGTTCAGCCTAGTGAGGGAATACAGCAGCAGAGGCTAATAGTTGCAATGATCCTTGGCTAATGGAGAGTTCAGTGGGGGTCAGGAACACCTGCATATTTTAGAACAGCCCTGACACTGCTCTAAATTATGTGGCTGTCTGACTGTCCCTGGCAGCTACATTAATACCTTTACACCTTGGTACTCAGGGCTTGAGTAACAGGTACTAAAAACTCCTGCATCTCTCCAACAGCCATAAGGCAGGATGGATGATGAGCTCAGATGTAGAAGCCTGTATTGAAGGCATCTATAAGGGGCCAGATGAAGCTTACACTCAGCCTGCGATGTCAGAGCAACAAGCCCCTGATTACATTAGGCAAAGCAGGGACTCAGACTGTCTCCTACCTCCTTCATTACTGCCATATTCACTGGGCTTCTGGCTGTCTGGGCTCTTCCCTTGAAATCTGTTTCAGAACCTATCAATAAAGAGTGTCAGTGTTCATAAAAGGCACTGCTCCAACTAGATCATTCAACTGAATGTTTTCTGGTGAATTCTGGTAAGAAGCCATTTGCTTGAGATTTTGTTCCCTTTGGTCACTCGTTGATCAGTATGAAGGAATATCTAGCAAATCCTAAGACATATGAACAAAAAATATGAAATATTCCATTGTTTTCTGAGCAAGTATTGCCAAGAGTGTCCCATGGTTTTTGAAAATGAACCAGTGGCTGATGGTGTATGTTGGTCTATGCAGATAAAACCACACTCACCTTAGTGATTCATAATCTATCAATCAAGTCAAAGGCTATTTCCAAAATTCACAAGAAATAACAGAATAAGAGAATCAGAAAATACAGCATGGAAAGTTTCATCACGCATAAGCCATACTGACTTGAGCAGCTGCCCTTTTCTGTGAGTACTGAAAGACATATCAGAGTATAATGTTGTCAGAGGAGTTATATTTAGGGTACTCCCTCATGCTTTGGAATACATGTTTAGCTCTCATCAGCCTTCAGCAGCATGTGTGGCTACGAAGATTAGCATCTGGAACTTTGGTGTGAATATTTTGCAAATAGCCTTTGTTCTGATGTATTTGGCACCCTAGTTCTAGCACACCAACAGAATCCAGTGGCTGAATACCAGGGGACAACTCAGCCTGTGCATTTCCATGTGTCCCTATCTCTGCCTGCGTGCTGAATTTTACCTACTCTTTCCACTTACATGAAGAGGTGGGGAGGTAGGAAAAGACCAGCAATGAGGAGATATAAGGCAGAGACCAGAATACAAAGTTAAAAAAAAGACTGTAAAGCCTAGAAATAATTTATTGTAAGAGACCAAGGATATTGTACTGAGGCAATACCCACAGACTACAGGGGACTGGCAGGGAGTTTTCATCATGAAACCCATATTTTTATGTCTTTATCATTTATTTTCATTTATTTTGTTCCTGACAAGTTGTTTTCTGTTGAGGAGTATGAGCCCATGGTTAGCTTGACATAAGATTAAAATTTTGATATTAACACTGATAGATTTTTTTAGAAGGAAGCAAAGATGGAGAGATCTCTGATGTAGCTCCAAAAGGGAAGCAAGTGAAGAAAATAACTTTTTCTGCAAGACCAATGATTAATGAACAAATATGTAACAAATAAGTGAGAAGTGCTGCATTTGAGATATAAAGAAATTCTGAGCATGACTGCAAAATGAGACAGTAAACAACGATAAAGCAAGAACTACCAAAAAGTGCAGTAAGATTGCAGAGGTTAACATAAATAATAAGAAAATGTTCAAGTGTGTAAGGAACAGAGGATCAGTAAAGGACATGGTGAACATGATTTATTGACAGCATATGTAGACATAGCCAGAAACATTAACAAATTCACTGCTTCAGTGTGCTCACATAAGAGGGTGATTACAGAAAATAACTTCCTGGGGTTGTGATGCTGGGGGTTGAGGAGGAAGAAAAGTGAATAAGAAATAAAATGGGAGAGCTCCTACGAGCTTGCCCCATGTCAAAACACATTTTCCAAAGAGTACCTTCCTTACAATTAGAGCTGAAGCAAGACATGCCTTTACTGTTAAGCTAAGTGATGCAAATGTGGCAATTTACTATTCAAAACACTTTGGTGGAAGCAAGAAGTGGAAAATGTGGTCAAATAGGGATAAAGTGGTGACAAAGAGGAGACACATTTGTAGGCTAAATTAAATGAGCGTGATGCCTAAGACTGCTCAACCCCAATATCAAACTGCCCAGGAAGTGAAACCAAGAAAGAGGAAAGCTTATGTGGGCTACAGAATAAGGCAAGAAATAAAAGTTTTTTGGTAGAGTACAGGGTACAGAGGGACCAGATTGACTGCATCAGCTGCAGAAACTCAGGTTTGATTTATTTTGTTTGTTTGTTTGTTTGTTTGTTTGAAGTTCTCTAGTGCTTTCCAGTGCTCTCCAACAGTTCTATGACTCTGGACTGATCTTCCTGAGAAAGGCCAGCCAACAGGACCAGGTGATGACCTCCTGGTCAACCCCATACTACCTCCTGTGGACTTCATTTTGGTTCTTTCTGCTTCACATTGTTGAAATACTACAGCAAAACACTGGAGAGAGTGGGGAGAGGTTTGTGTGTGGGCACAGAAGTAGGACATGCTGCCATCCTCCCACCTGCCTGAGGACATGTTCCACTTGGGTGTGAAGGGATGACACAGCAGGCTTCAAACATGATGGTGATCTCAGGGATAACAATTATTGTATACTAAAGCACAGGAATTACTCAGAGCAGTGAAAGCCAGTGCCAGGTCTCTCCAAGCATGCGTTTCCCTGAGGATGGCAAAGGAAGGCTTGAGGAAACAGGCAAAGGCCAGAACAAAGGAGAGACAAGACAAAATGCTCGAGAGCATCAGAAGCATAATGATCATTGTGCTTTCACCTTCTGATTCAGGAGAAGGGGTCACATCAAAATTGCAATCTTATTTATGAGGCTGAAGTTTTGACTTATTGCTAAATCTGTTCTTTTCATTACTGGTTCATGCCACCTGTTTTCCTTTCTCCCACACAGGTTATTTCCTGACTGGCTTGTTGACTGTCTGCTTTCTGGGGGCAAAGGATGTCTCCTTTGTCACTCAGCCCTTAGTGTCACATGGGCCCTGATCCATAACTGAAGTTTTTAGATGCCACCGTCACCTAAGTATTGATCACAAAAGAAGCATTTAAACCTGAGCGTCTGCCTTGCACCTGCATGACTGCAGCATAGGCAGAAGTCTTCCAAAATACAGTCCCTACCAGACAGCAGGTGTGTCATGTGGTTGTGGGGTGAGCGATGGGAGTGTGTGAGGGCAACGATGGCAAGGAAGGTGGCAGGGCACACCAGGAAACAGGACTCAACTGGCCTCACTGGCACCAGTCCAGCATTTGTTTGCGGAAAGATTTGGGGCGAGAGGAGTTTTAAGAAATAATCTGAAGTCCAAGGGTTCTTCTTATGCAAACCCTCAGCAGCTGGCAGCATGGAGGAAATGACTAACGTTGTGTTTGTTGTTTCTCATGCGGCACTTGCGTGTGCAGAACCTGTGGGAGGGAGAGAGGGGGATTTTCTCAAACCGTGTCTGCAAACAGACCCTGCTGATTGCTTTGCTTTCACTGCCAGCAGCCCAGAGGGGAAAAAAAGGCTCGTCCTGGTCAGCTTTACTTCACGTGGCAAGAGACATGCATTTCCCCAGGGAAATGGCCAAGGCAGTAACTGGAGGGAGGAATCTAGAGTAAGATGTGTGATGACTAATGCTCCAGGTGCTCAGCATCTTCCTTGCAGAATTAATAAAGAGTTACAAAATTCTTTGGGTTCAGAATTGTGCCTCACCTGCTGCAGTCATCACCAGTCACACAGTGCTGAAATTATGCCAAGTTAAAACTCTCCCTAACTTAACTTTGAGCTCCTCTGTAGAGTTGGAGCAATCAATGCCAATGTTGATATTTTACCTCCGAAGGGTCTGTGTAGGAGGTTACCACCTCTAATCCCGCAGGGAGAGGAGACAAAGAAATGAGGGCGATGGAAGGAGATTCCTCTCGTGCTTCCTGGGCAGCAGTGTTGTCCTCAACAGAGGCACATAAACACTTTATATTGACTTTCAAGGGCCTGCAACATGGCTCAGTAGACTACCTGTAGCTGCACATTTCTTAGGTGAGCAGAGAGGGGTACAGCTGGGCAGCCTGGGAACTGACCAAATGCAATGATAAGAAATGAACACTGGAGGGTATATTTGTGGATTTTTTTTTTTTGGGGGGGGAGGCAGGGTTGGTTTTGTTTTTGTTTGTTTAGGGGGTTTTTTGGTGTGTTTTTTTTTCTTTTTTTTCTTTTTTGGTTGGTTTAGAGTTTGTCTTTCTTGTGTTTTTTGGCTTTTTTTTTTTTGTTTGTCTTTCTTAATAAAAAGAAAAAAACAATGCAAACCCCTCATCCTATTCAAGTCAAAACTGAACACAAGGTAAAGGGGAAATTTTGATAAATACATCAGGGTCCCTATGGCAACATATTGGTTTTACTAAGTCAGTCCTTGCTGCGAGCTGATGTCCACTCAAGCAGAGTCCTTATGAACAAACACAGAGAAGCTGGAATGCACTCAGACAAGCAGAGGTCAAATGTTTCTGTTGATGGGAATATTTTCTCCTCAGTGCTTGGGGCATTTGGGACAGTTGTTTGCTGTTGTTGCTGCAAATCTGACAGAAGTTCAAAAAACTGAAAGTTGACATTTTATGTCAAAGAAACCACCTGGTCTTGAATGAGGCACCAAAGCAAATCAAACATTTGGTTTGTTTATGCTATTCTTGTCCCCCTTTCTATTCTTACTATATAATTATTTTCAAATAAATGCCTAAGGACTTTTTTGTTGTTGTTTTTAACTCTAAGTTCTTAGAGAATTTTTTTATTTGGAGAAGCATAAGCCCCATTTGTTTAACTGTTCTGTAAAACCTTTAGTTCAAGTATTTTAAAGATATACTGAAGAGTAGTACTATCCTACCTGCTTTCTGAGAGGGCATGGAAGGAAAATGTATTTAGCAAGAACTGGTGGATCATTAAGTGACTTTATCTTTCCTCAACATCTCTCTGTAAATAAGTCAAGGTTTGTTGCAACCTTGTGCAAGTGCTGGCAAAATTTAAAGCCTTAAACAGTGAACTGCTTTGAAGAAAGCTTATCTTCCTAATGGAAACAAATTGTGCCTGTTATTTATATATGTGGTAAAGCTTTATTAAAACATGGGTGGGGGGAGGCTTACTTTCCCTCCATAAGGAGATCGATTATTTAACATCAAACTTAAACCTTGGATTATATTGATAGAATGTGAACCATACACCATAATAAAAACAAATAAACTCATTCTTTATGTACCACCAGCAACGTTTTAGAACACAGATGTGAGCTCAGAATTATCCATTAAGGGAAGTTACGCAGCACCAAGAGTGTAGTAGCTTGGAGGAATGCCTACAGAAGTCAATGGGATAATCTTAGTTGTGCTCCTTGGGTGTTGGATCATACCCTTGCTGTGCCAGATGTGTCTGACACATGTACCACTGTTCTGGAATAAAGTCTGCTGTCATCATGTAGAAATAAATACAGCATAGGCTTCTTGCTGCCCCCATAGGATTTCACAGGTTTTTTGACGTGCAGGATAGCAACTGGGAAAAAAAAAAAAAAACAAAACAAACAATTTTGCTCTCTTTGAATTATTTCGGCTTTTGAAAGTTTTTACTTAACTTAATTTTTTATCTGTTTTAATTCTGTGTTTCTCAGTCAAGAAAGGTTAGCCTTGATAATCACAGCTTTCAGTTACAGATTTGGTTTCCATTTTTGACTCTTACAGAAATGTGCAGATTTGTAGTATTAGGATTGCCACTTCTTCAAGTGAGTAGAAATATCTCTCTTTTTTCCCTTAGAAAAATAGAAACAACACATTTGGATTATGTCTGTAATTAGGTCAGATAACTGGAACATTTTTTATCTCTTGATATATATATATATATATCTATATATATATATATATAGGCACATATCTTCTTTTAGGTTTGAGCTGTTCAGAGATGACATCAATGCTTCAGTTTAAGATCTGCTTCTGGAGTTTTAGGCAGGCTTTTGTGGTGAAAAGGACTTGACCAAAAGTCAGTTTATGTGAGTTCACTCTCAGTAATTCCTGAGCATTAAACTTGTTTTCCATCTTGAAACTGCAAAAAAGTTTTGAAGCTCTTAATGGTGGAAGGAGGTCCAGTGGATTATCTGGTGTGATTGCTAGTGCATCCCCAAGTTGCATCCCAAGCTTTTGAGTTGGATAAGGACTAACGAAGCTGAAGTACTGCCTTGAAAAGTCTCTCTGACACAAGGGTAGCGCTCTCTTGACAATCTCATAACAATATTTTTAACATGTGTATGTTGCCCAAGCCACACCAAGCTAGCCACAAGACCCAGGGTGTCCTCTGCAGGGCAGTTGAGGAGCCAGGAGGTTCAGTGTATATGGTGGGTGCTGCAGAGCTTCTGGCATTGGGAGCCCCAGCCCAGCTGAAAGGGATGGACAGTCATTCCAATTCTGTTTCCAGCTGCCAGCATCTCAGGGAGCCTATTGAATTTGGAAACATATGATGCCAGATGTCAAGAGCTACATTTTGTATTTGGTTTGCCCCAAATTTTGAAAAAAAAAAAAGTTCAGTTTCAAAATTAAGGCAAGAAAATGCACTGGTGCAGCCAAGGAAAAAAAAAATATTTAAAGCGTTGCTTCCTCCCACCAACACTACTGCTTTAAAATGCAGCTTTAAAATGTCACAACAGCTTTAAAATGTCACATTCCCTGGAAATGGTACCTTAGCCTTTGGCCTGTTGTTCATCTCTGGGAAAGGTGGTTGAAGGTGAGGTGTGTTTTGTTTTGAACAGTGACTGCCTTGCCATGTAGAGACCCACACATGCAAAAATTAGTGTTTTGGTATTTATTCTATGCATGGACTGGAGCATCTGAGGACCTTACAGCCTTGCTATATTTATTTCCTTGACAAACACCAACACACCTGGAAAACAAGAAAGCCTTAATTGTATCCTTTCACTGGGTGGAGAGTGCAGGCAGGGAGAGAGGGACAAAAGGGACACACACTTTGACGGTGTAGCTCAAAAGCTTCTCTGGGCACCAGCAGCTGGGCCCCCAGTCATGAAGGAAAGTAGAGCAGGGAGCTGGAACCCATCTCTGAAATTGCATGACCCCAGGCATGGGAGTGTTTTGCCTTCCTTTTAACTTCGCTTCCAGACTGATACATGAGAACAGAGAGAACATTGTTACTAGATGCAACATGAAGTAACAAACAAAAGCCTGTCTCTCAAAATGTTGAAAAATAAGTTTGGCCAGAAGTACTTTGTTGACCTTACTGAAATAACTCCTTCTCTGACCCAGATACAGCATGTGTAATCCACTTTGTAATGTCGCTACAATGCTCATCAAGATTTCTACCTTGATATGACATCTGTAGATCAGGCATTCATTGTTCTGATCAGCAGCGTTCTCATGGTTGTGTTGCTACCTGGGCAGCTGCTGACACCAAAGAGACTTTGGCTGTATAAGATCATTTGAAATTTGCAGCAGCAGAGCATTTAGGATTTGCAGACAAAACCATTAAAGTATGGGCAGGATAGTTTTCTTTCCCTCTAAATATGAAGGAAGAGGACACAGGGATGACACTTTATTTAATTTGGATTAAAAGAATGCTGTGAGGTTTCATTTTTTTGGAGAGGTGAGTTTTGATGTTACCTTAAACTGGCAAAAAAAAATATATGAAAGTTCTGGCTGAAACTGTTTCCTCTGGAGTTTATTTCTAAAATCAAAACGCCTCTCTGATTTGAAGTTCTGAAACCCACTGCTGTGAATAAAAATGTGCAGCCATTTCATTTATTCATTTTGGAAGAATGAAAGAGGCAATGAGTAAAACTGCAGTGGGGTGAGGAAAACCTGCTGATCAGAATGAAGGTTACTTATATTACAATAAACATGTGTTGGTCTTGGCTAATATTGGTTTAAGTCACAGTCTCATTTGAACTCAAAGTGCCTTTTGCTTTGGCTGCTCAAAGGACACAATTGTCATCAAGGAAGTAAAATCTCTTCTGTTCCCCCAGCTGGAAGAAAAGAGATTGAAGGTGGCAGTGGAAGGGACAGGGCACAAGAAAGAAAAGGAAAGGAAGGCAGACGCTCGCACATAACTTCTTACAATGGCTCCAGCATGCCCTTCCATTGGCAGGAATCCTTTTGATCAAATCCTTGCCCTGGGCTGAAAGCGTTTTAATGAGCATACAGACACCGTCTTTTTTTTCTGGGTCTATTTTGTGTTCTTAAGGATAGCTAAGTAAAAGCGTGCACTTAAATGATCATGTCTGTTCTCCTTAAATGTGCTTGAGAGGAAACACATGCTGCCTGAATGTGGAGGCTGAGCAGTGCCAGCCTGAAGGACAGAAGGGAAATAGCAGAGGAGGAAATTAGTTTTCGTCAGCATTTTGTCTGTTTGGGGAAAAGGAGTACACAACCTCCAGGGAGGTGAGGATCTGGGGGTCAGGAGATGTTTTGTGGAGACCCCCATGTCTTACTAAATCTCCACAGCTCTGGTTTCTTTGAGATTCTCATCAAGGCTTCTGTGGTTCACCCAGCTCCTCCTAGGTGCGCCCAGGAAGATTTTGTGTGGTGCCCTGCTGGGTGGTTTCACTCAGATGCTCTGGGACGATGTCCTGCAAAGCTCCTAGTAGGAGTTTGCTCCTTGAACTCAGTCCTAGACCTCTGCAGTTAATTCTCCTGCTGGGGAGGACATGCTTGGTTGGGTCTGCAGTTGTGATCTGTTGGTTCCTGTCTCCCCACTGCATTGAGAGCAGGGAGGGGACTACATGGATGAGCTCCTTTTGGCAGAAGTCTGTGAATAGTGG
Organism: Cinclus cinclus; assembly: GCF_963662255.1. Classification (NCBI taxonomy): domain Eukaryota; kingdom Metazoa; phylum Chordata; class Aves; order Passeriformes; family Cinclidae; genus Cinclus; species Cinclus cinclus. The sequence continues at coordinate 90,982,522 of NC_085048.1, forward strand.
GTTTGTGGAGCTGAAGAAAACTTTTCTCACCTGGGCTGCCAACATGGATCTTCCAATGAGCTATAAAATACATTAAACATAAAATAAAAAATAATTTAAAATAGGATTATGCTAGACAAAAGGCAAATGCAGTTTAATTTGTCACATCTCATTATTCTGAGGCATTTGTGGGAAAAGACAACCTTTGTCGGTATGTCACAGGATGCTAACACTTACTGCAAAGCAGTAGAAGGACCTGTTGGGCTTAGGAAAAAAAAATCACCAACTTCCAATTTTCCTGTTAGGCTTCAAAGATGCAGGTGCAAGAAGTGGGGGCCAAGACCTCTGTGCAGAAGAAGCAGAGCCTTCCTCAAAATAACATGGAGAGGGTTGAAAGAAAGTTTTGCATTAGCAGTAGCTGCCAAAATGTAAACCTTTTAAAAGTATTTTTGATGTGCAGCACAGGAGGTGCACCTACTGGGATTTGCATCCAAACAAGAGCCCTGCAGATTGTTTGAAATCCTGGTGACAAAGGCATGAAATTTATGATTCGTGGCTGTTGTTCCTCAACTGTGAATTGCCAAAACAAAGCTTCCAAAAAGGTAACTTTTATTTGTGACTGGTGCATTTGTAAACAGGACAGTGTCAACACTGAAGCTCTGTCTGGTTTAGCTCAGGATCCCAAATTCTGCTCAGGTAGAGCTGTTGCCTGGAGCTGGTTGCCCCAACTGTGCAAGCAATGCCCTTTCAATAAGGGGAGTGTTATCCCTGCATGACTTAGGTGTGGCTAATGGGTATGTCTGAAGTGACTATATACTTTTAGCAGTGTGATGCTGGATAAACAGTGGGAATTCATGTTATGAGCCCACAACTCACCTAATTAGATAGCTTGCCTCCAACGATGGTATAAATAGCCCTGGAATAAAAGGTAAGACAACAAATATGGATAACTAATTTTAAAAATCCCTTATTTATAATATTTATGTATTTATATAAGTTTTTGTAACTAGCGGAAATTCACCTCATGTCATCATTATTCCCATTGCTGTTTTTTAACCATCTCCTTGGTTATTTTTCCCAATAACATCCTCCAACAGAGTCTGTTCTACAAGTTAAATATATGAAATGCAAAGTATTTATGCTTCCAGTTTTAATTTTACTGCATTAGTCTATTTAGGAGTCTCAGATTTATCCCATGTAGAATATGGATTAGGTCACTTGCTTCTGCTCATTTTCATGTGAACTAACCTGCAGTACTGAAGGAAGAAGGCCTTTCAAGAAGGTCAATCAAGCCACTTTGGTTTCCATTCTTGGTAATGATTCTTTCTGCTGCCCCTATTTCAGTGAGGTCACCAGATCTGTGACACCAACTAAGAAATATATATTTTGGGTTCATTGGTTGGTTGGCTTTTTCTTTAATAAAACAATATTTTTAGAGTAATTCTTTCACTTAACACACCTTTACAATTAAAAATATATTCAATCTGGTAAGATTGAATTTTAAATATTTAATTCTTTTAAAGGTGTGTTCATTTTTTCTGTTAGTTTTACCCTTCTAAATTTGGGGTGATTTTCTTTATACAAAAATAATGCTAACAACTGATATTCTACACACGCACATGCATACAAACATATATTTTTATAGCTCTATCTTTATATAAGTTTATATGTATATATATATATTTGTATAGATGCACTGTCACACCTGAACTTGCTCTGCTTATTTCTGCTTATTTTACTCAGCTTTTCAAACAACCCTTCCTTCATGCTTCCATCCTACAAGCTATATTGGCACAGGGCAATTTAGAAAACAATTAATTCATTAACTAATCTCAAGGATACCTGAACAAAATTCCAAAACTGACAGAAACAAAAACTTTGTGGGCTTCATCTGTGAGAATGAACATGCAGGGAATTCAGATAGCATACAAGTGCCTCAGAAAAATGTTTATGTGGAAAATTGTCCATGCATTTTATTACTTGTTCACAAAAAATCTCAGTGCACAACTTAGCTAAATTACCGGCAAAGTTAAATTAGGCATGCACACTTAGAATTGGAAACACCCCTTCTGCCTGCCACACAGAGGCCATGAGTTCATGGAGAATGGGAGCACAGAAATACTTGATCTTCAGTCTGTAAGAAGATGGGCTGCAGAGACATCCACAAAACAAATTCTTAGAAGAAAAAAACAGACTTAAACAAGGATGTTGAAAAAATTACAACAGGATATATTTCTGCTATGGCATTTTTATATGAATCACACCACCAAAGTATCAATTCTCTTACCAGAAAAATGCAATATTCACTACTGACAGTGTTTCAGTGTCTCATTTGTATATATCAGCATTTTGAAAATATCCTACAATTTAATATATGGAATATTTCAGTTTTAAAAGTGGTACTCTAACACTGGTAGATTGATGATTTTTTTTTTGTTTGTTTGTTTATTTCCTGGTAGTTTCTTTTCTTTCAGGCAGGACTTTATATGCACAAACATATATATGTATATATGTATATGTATATAATATATATATATATATGCCAGTCTGTTTCATGCAAAATTTATCAGTATTGTGTATTCACAAACTAATTGAACTAATCAGGTTGCTGGAGTACGTCCCTAGCCAGAATACACCTCAGCTGTGCCAGGGTGCAGATAGAGGGAAAACTGCACCTTCAAAGAGCAAAAGGTCCAGCACATCAGGGGTTTGGATGCTGCAGAGACCAGGCTTGTGCTACAGCACTAAGCATGCTTCTCAGGAGAAATCTGGGACATTCCTTGGAATGATGGCCACTTTTTCTGATATTGAGGTGGAATCATAAGATGTTTTTATTCCAGGCAGGGCTATGTGACTAACATTCTTATGAATATATATGTTTTCATGTGAAGAAATGGTATTTAAAGTGGTAAGAGAGTGGAGGGGCAGAGAGTGGAGGAAAAATGTGTTTCTTTTATTTCTCTGTTTTCCTGTCTTTAGGCAGCTGGCTGGGAGCCAGGCTTGCAAAGGTATTTGGGTACTGGAAGATGCAATCAGAGTCTCATGGACCTCCCAGACTTTTCTGTAACAAGAATGATATATGGTCAGAACAGAGGCTGCAGACACTAACGGAGGATTTTGAAAGATCTAGCAAAGGAGCTCTGTGAACCATTAATGATGATTTTCAACAAATCTTGGTGCCCTGGGGAGGTTCCAGAAGGCTGGAAGAAAGCTTATATAGAGCCAACATTTATAAAGGTTAAACGGGATGACTTGAGTAATTACAGGCCTGTCAACCTGACATCGATCCCAGGCAAAATACTGGAACAGCTGATTTGAGACTTGATTAATAAGGAATTAAAGGAAGGTAATATAATTAATGCCTTTCAACATGGGTTTATGGAAAATAGATCTTGTCAAACTGGCTTGATATAATTTTTATGAGATTACAAGCTTGGTTGAGAAAGGTAATGGCACTGATGTAATGTACTTAGATATCTGTAAGGCATTTGACTTGGTACCACCTGACATTTTGGTTAATAAAGGAGACTGTTACAAAATCATTGCAGCAAACATCAAATGCACTAAAAAATAGCTAACTGGTACATCTCAGTATGTAACTGTAAATGGGCAATATTCACTGAGCAAGCATGTCACCACTGGAATCCTGCAGAGAATGGTTGTGGATTTGAAGTTATTTTACATTTCTAAACATGTCCTGAAAAAAAAAAAAGCAATCCCTATAGACTGTATCAATTATATACAGACCACTACATTTACAGACCACACAAACACTAGGAGAATAGACATTATTATAACAAATATGTGGCTGATAAGATAGATATTTTGGACAAAATGTAATGATTTTTGTCTAGAAACAGAAAAAGTTGGCCTTACAGGACTTTACTGTAGTAGGTGTGACTTTTGAAATTACTTTGAACTCATTACAGGTTGATAATCAGGAAAAAACCTTTCAGTGCAGTATAGTACCTAAAAGGGTTATAATTGAATGTTCAGAAGGGAATAGCAGGTCTGAGCAGGGTGGGTTTATATTACCATTGGCATTTCTACTGTGAATCCATCTCAAGAGGGATGTTGATAAGCTGAGGATCTTGGAGAACACCCCCAAGTGCATGTAAGGAACTGCAAGAGGTGAATTATCATGAAGAGCTCAATGAATTAATTTTCCTTCAGAAGACAGAAGACTAATGAAGTGAGGTGATCCCAGTCCAGAATGATGGGATTTATTCTGCCCCAACTTTCTGCATGCGGATGATGAGAATAGGGTTTAAACTTTCAGCTTTGTCCTCTTATTCAGTCAGAGCAGAAGTTATATATCTCCAGTGGGCAACTAATCCTGTACTGGGATAGCTGCAGTGGATTGCCCTCAGGTAGCACCTGTTTCTCACAATTGGTTACAGAAGGATCCCCAAACACTGGGTAAGACAAGATGCTTAATTTCTGCATGGTTAATGTTGAGTGAGTTAATCCCACACTAATTGCATCCATGGGGAATCAATTTTGAAAATGAAGCCTCTTCAGGCTGTAAAATAGCAGGCTCTGAAGGCTTGAAGTTTTATAGGGACAAATTCAGATTAAAAATCAGGTGGACATTTTTCTGCAGGAACATAATTAACCTTTAGAACAAATTGCCAAAGGTTGTGGCACTTTCTACACCAGTGGAAATTTTAAAATTAAGATGGAATGTTTTTCTGAAAGATTTGCTCTACTTAAAATGCACACATCTGGGGAAGTTAAGTGGCCTGCATGGTACAAGAGGTCAGAGGAGAGCATTGCTTTTGTTCTTTCTGGACTAATGATACGTGCTTCTACATCTTGTAGTGTTAGTACACCTTCAAAAAAATCTTTCCTTAAGTCTGTCTCCATTCTTAAATTTCCTTCCTGTTAGCAGTAATTAGAATTCCTTACCTAGGAGAACAAAGTCATTAAGGACTTCAGGGTGTGTAAATATCCTGGAAAAAAAAGGATGGCTAAAACTTTAGGTTATGCTGAAGAAACATAGGTTATTAGAAGGAGCTTGAGTAACGTGCACTGCACAAGTGTTAATTGTGTGTCAGTCTTGTTGGATGTGGGTGCTGACTGGCTACCAAATCTATTGCCAGCTTCCATGTAATTAGGGCACAAGTGTCTTGAAAAAGACATACAGTGTTTTCAAAAATATCCCACAAAATGCCCCACAGTTTCCTTTCTGCAATAGACACTGGAGCAAGGCCAGATCCACCCTGCTCTTGGCCTCCACACCCTGATGGTTCATGGTTCAGACTAGCAAGGTCGCACTGTTGATGTGGGGTTAAGTGAACAGGAAAGCCATTAAAATTTATGTGATTTTGTCAATGTGCTGTATTTTCCCTGTCTCAATTCTATGATTGTCTGCATTAAAAAAACCAAAAAAAAACAAAAAACCAAAAAAAACCAAACCAAAAAAAAAAACCCAAAAAACAAAAAACCCAACAAAAAAAACCCCAAAAAACAGTAAGTAGAAAAGAAAGGGGAAAAAAAGCCAAGGAGAGAAACAGGGAAGGATTAGAGCAGTTCAGAGAAAATTTTTGTCAGTTTAACTTTGGCTTGACCATTTGGGTTAAAGTCTAGATCCCCATCACCAAAAGACGATGTGCTGGTGGAGATAGTATACTTCAGAAGCATTCAAAGAATGCAAAGAATTGATCAATGTCTAGATATGGTCACAATGTTTCCATATATATTTATTTGGGTGACCAATTGTTTTTTTATGCCTAATGAATATTATCCATTCTGGAATTTTTCATATTTTGTCTTTGTATATGTACGAAAACACAAGAGAAAGTTTTTAATTTTAAACTGATCATTATCAGGAGCTTGTGTTTTAAAAGCCACCATATTGGCTACTAGAGATTGGACTTCAGATACCTTAATGTCTTATTCTTTTAGGTGGGCCAGGTTTGTGCCTACCTTTCCCAAGATGCACTGTGATGTGCTGAGATCAAAACATCCATTCTCTATCATATGAATATAACATACTCCTATAAATAAAAGGTGTTCTGAAGTTTGTCAGTGGGACTAGTGAATCATGGAACCAAAGGATGTCCAGACTCTCAGAGTGGCTAGGAAACACATGAGCTACAAGTGCATGAAGTACCAGGATTTTTTAAAATCAAAATTCATAACCTTTGGATGAACATTTGGGAAAAAAATTTAAAATATGAACACTGAGGGAAAATGAGAAGCTTTGGAAGCTACAGGGACATTCAGGTACATAAGTAAGAAGGAACACATGAAAAATAGGTATAGGTAAGATAAACTGAAAGCAGACCGAGTAAGTGACATGAGGTTGCGTGATTCTTAAACAAAAATATTTGAGGCTGAACCAATTTTAGCTAGTGTGTGCCTTAAATCCATGAATCCTCTGATCCTTAGGAGTGTGCCCTGATGTGACGGCAGGATTTTATTGTCTCCCTTTTTTACATGCTTTGCAACACTCTTAACAAATTCTAAACATGTTGGGAAGTGAAAAATCTTGGGCTGTACGATCAAATCTCCTCCAGACACCTTCAGAATGACGTCTTCAGTGTGTGTGCTGGGCTCTTCTTTCCTTTACATTAGAGCGGAGGACACTTTGACCCTTGGCTGGAAATGCTGAATACTTAGAGGGGTAAGGAGTTTACAGTGAGCCCAGGTGGATCTGCCATTGTGGTTGAGCATCTTCTAAAAGGAAGATCAGCCATATTTCACCAGGGTGTTTCTCCACCTGAAATGCAAGGAAATTACACCTTGGTGACTATAACTTCTCCTGCCCCTGTCACTTAGCAAGCAGTTGGTCAAATGCTACCTGGAAAATTCAAAACAAACCAAACCCAAGAGTCAGGCCTTGCTTCCCAACTTTCACTTTCCATGATGATTTTCTGCCTGAATACATATAAAAGGAAGTAAATGGGAATTCAAATTCTGTGACAACTCATTATGGTTTTTTCTGCTTCAGTAACCTTATTGATTAGAGAAAAGACTGATTGAACGTATGCTTCATATTTTTTCTCCCAACACTTTCAATAAATCCCCTTTATGTGCCACAAAAAAATAAATAAATAAGTAAAGTGTGTCTTCCTGACAGCTGGCTGTAGAGTAAACTTAGAGCACCTGCTTTCTTCCCTTTTGTTCATTTTTTACTGCTAAATGAATAACACTTAACACTAAATAAAGAAGGAGGGTGACCATGACTACTGAAAAAGATTCAAAGGCAGCCTGCACGTTGCTTGTAAAGAACTGATTGCAAACATGTAGTGTATGGCAGATAACAATATTCCTGCACAATAATCTAGCAGTAATTCACACTGTGGTTTAAGTGCCAGATCCCCATGAAAGACACTGAATAATCTAAGGCAACTCTAGTCTGTCAGGTGCCACGTGTTTCTCTGGCAAATTTAACCAATAATGCATTTAAAGGTGTTGGTAGGACAAGCAGTGTCCTTGAAAGCTGGCAGGAGGGGACACAAGCAACTCTACCTTATTTTGGCCTCATCTGTAGGAAGGTTTAGGGAAAAAAAAGCCCAACATCCTTGAGGTCTTGATTATTTTGTTTGTAAATAACCATCTGCTTCTTTCTGATGAAGAGCCAGCATAGTAAGGTACGACCCCAGGGAAAGCTGTGATTGATACTCCGCCACCTCTGTTAGCAGGGGTGCCACACAAAAGATAGCGGTAAGCCCACCAGTGGCCCATGATGAAAAAGAATACACTTTCTTTAAAAATGTAAATGATCCGATATTATAAAGGGATGCAGGTGGCGTAGGGGAAAAGCCCAGCCATCAAACACCTCATTTCTGTCATACCTACCTACCCTCCCTCTCCCACTCGTTTGTCAGTCCAGCTGCTGATCTTCGCTCCGGGGAGAGAGGCTGTGCCGGCGGGGCGAGCCGGGCGGGCACGGCATCACCCCGGTTGTGCCGTCTGCCCCAAGTCACGTCTTTGTCACCACTCACACTGACTCAGAGTGTGACCTTGGGCAGGTCCCCTAAGCTCTTTGTGCGTCACTTTATCTACTGGTGAACTAGATCTAATACTTTTACTGGGGATTATGGCAATTAAATGCTGTTTGTAAAGCACGACGAGATCCTCCATGCTCCAGAAATGAATATTCCAGCTATGCAGATCTATCACAGTGCACCAGTGAGATTTGCTGCTAACTTCCTGCGCTGTGTTCCCTGTTTCCAAGGACTTTGAGGACCTGTCCTGGCAAGTGGGAGTGCTAAAGAGATCAAGAGATTTCACTGAACAAAATGGTTAGGTATGCTGTTGTACTGTCACTTGTGGCAGCCCTTGTGTATTCTGTGTTTAAAAATAAATAAATTCAGCTGCTTATAAGTGTTTCTGTGTAGTCAACATTTGAAAAATCAGCTGCTGATAAGTTTTTCTGGCTATTCAGTGTTTGCATCCTTCCCTGCGACCCAGTACTCACACCAGTAAAGAGTGAATTTTGCCAGGCAGAAGCTGTTGGGGAAACTGTTCAATGAATTTAAGAAAAAAAAAATTAAAAAGGGAGTGGGAGGAAACAGGTTATAGAACCCTCTGGTGTCTGGTGGATTTTTGCACTTAGGTATTTCAGCCTAATATGCTTTTAGTGGAAAGGTTCCAAAATGTACAACCAGGAAAAAAAAAAAGGGGGGGGGGGATTTCCCGGGCAAAATAACTAGAGGTAAATTCAGTGTTTTTCCACTCCAGTGAACACAACCTTTGCTTTTATTCTGGTGCAAACAGCTGCAGGTGCCTCAAGTCAGCCAGTTCTATCTATCTGCAATGTCATCCATGTTTACTTGCAGCACTGGACTTTCGATTCTGTCAGGGTGCCAATCCAACGGGCCGCCAGGCACTGCAGCTGACAGTCAAATCTGTAATGCTGAATCCTTCTTCTGGAAAAAAGGGCTAAAGAGGTTAATACACTCAAGTAAGGATAAACACACCAGCTGTTATAGTTTCTAATAGTTAATGTCATTATCAAATAAAATAACTCCTAAGAAATAAAAAAAATATGCAGCCTCCAAATCACTCATCTTTGTTAGGATTAATAAATTATCCAAAAAACCTACACTATAAAATAATAATAGAGGGCCTACACTTAAATTAATATTTGCTCTTCTGCTCTGCTGATGCTGCTCTGTGCTGATACAATTACCTTTTGGTGTTTCATCAATACTAATGTCATGGGCCACACAGTATCTATAGGATGGATCATTGGAATATAGAAATCAGGGATGGATTACTGGAATAAGGAAAAATACTATTTAACTCTTATTTAAAAAAAATTCAAGGTGCCTGTAGAAATATTTTCTCGGATTTACTGAATGTTATCATTCAAAGATTTCATGACTCTTGGTCTTTTACAAAAAACTCCTCAGGATCGTAAGAATAGTGAGTCTTGCAAGAATGAGAGTGCTTTTGTGTGTGTTTGTGTGTGAAATTTCAAAGGGTGCCCCCCCAACACATTACTGGGGCTGAATATTTTTAAGAGTCGGGAAGTGAATCTGTGTTTTCCTGCTGTCACTACAGTTTCAGCTTCTAGTGCTTTTTTTGTCAGTGTGAAATACACAGGAGCTAACTTGAATGCATTCAGGAAGGTTGAAAAATTTTCTCACAACCACACAATGGAAGAGGCTTCACAGCCTGCAAAACAGCCTGCAGTGGGCTCAGCTTCTAGTTTATGATCTATGTTACAGCAAGACACACTCACTGCCTTGTACTCAGTCTATGTAATTGCAATTGGTCTGTGACCAATTCCATAAATATCCTTGAATTTTAGGATTTATTAGCCAGCCCTTTCAAATTACATCAGACTGAACTTGCCAATGAATTTCTGCTTTCTTTTGGTTTTAAAAGATTCTTCTGTTTGTTGTATGGGGAGTTTGGGGGTCTAGCTTTGTAGGTAAAGGCAGTGCTGCTGCTTGACCTGGGATCGCTGTTTCCACCAGACACTTCGAGGCACAGGAGACATTTACCCTATTTCTGTGACTTATCCAAATCAATATTAGGTGTGACTAGTGGTGTTCCTTTGCTGACCACACCGGTGTATTTATTTCCTGCATTGTACTTCTTACTGAAAAGCAAAACAGAAGTTTTTTTTCCCCACCAGTTTAGTACCAAGTGTAAGGTCGAGCTGCGTAAATCATAGAAATACCATCTAATGAGAAAACAGTAATTTTGGAATTGTCCCTCTCCCTTCACCGCCCCCACTACCAGGCCCCCCCTTAAACTGTGATATTTAAAATTTTGCTTTTAGCTTTTATTTTTCCCTAGTAAATGCTCTCCAGGAAAGAAAAAAAAGTAAAATTAAAAAAAATATATAAATCTCTTCTAGGGGAAGCAAACTGGAATTTCTTGGGGCTTGCCAGCTGCCTGGCAAAAAGGGAGAGTGGCAGGAGCCTCATCGTCAGGCTGCTGCAGGCTGGCCACCCCATGCCTGCCTCTCCTCCTCCTCCTCCTCCTTCTCCTCGCCTTCCCCCTAGCCTGGCTGCTGGGGAGGCAGCTGGGCTGCAGGGCCGGCAGAGCGCCAGGGCACTCAACCTCCCCTCCTCCCTCTTCCAGACCTGCTGCATCTCCCCAGCTGCCTGCCTGGAAGACTATTGTCAATTTTGCTCTCTCCCTGCAGACGACAACAAAATCGACAGGAGCCTTCCAGCCAAGCAGCCACGGAGCCATCAGTTTGATTTTTCCTAATAGCAAATCAGAAATTTCTGGCAAAATTGAAATTTTCCCATAAAAGAAATCCCGATTTTGTAAAAGGCATATTTTTTCCCCCAGAAAGTCATTCCAACAGAACATCCCAGCTGCCGTAGTTCAAGCGACCTTTGAATTAAAGTCTATAGAAAAAAACTGCTCGTGTGTTGGGCTGTAAAATAAGGGTAGGTGAACAGTCAAATACAAATAGGAACTGCCTGGGAACTAATGCACAGGGTCCCATCACCTAGGGATCAGGCCCAGGATATTTACCTGACCTTAAAGGAGCTATGAGGGGTGGTATCTTTCCTATAAAGTACTAGAGATGGTAATTAAGACTTACATAGAGAGCTTATGTCTCCTCTGAATAATTTACACAGGCCTGAACTCTCGTGAGAATAATTCCCAGCTCGCAATTATGACCAAACTGGTTCACAAAAGTATTCCAGCTCTTGTGGCCTCGTTGGAACAGAAACCTTTCCAGCAGCAGCATATCAGACACTGTGAGAGAGAGATGGGGGAAAAAAAAGAATTTTTCACTCAGAGCTGTGCTACCATATCACCTTTGCCATGGTTTCATCTGCCTGCTGTTGGGAGCAATTCTCTTGGTGGTAAACAGGCCAGCAGTCCTGCCTGTGGCATCCATATCTATGGATTTTTGCACAGAGTTGCCCCAGTGCCAGTGGTGTTGGGGAGTCTCAGTGCATGACCTGAGCGCATCTTTCACAGTGGTGTGAGATGAGAAGCTGCAGGCAGCCAGGACCTATTGTCCTGTGTAGGTTTCTCTCTGTGACGTCTTCAAGTCTGTGCTGAAGACATTGCCTTTCCTTCCAGCTGCAGGACTGCAGGTTGGACTAGAAAATGCCTCCACTTCTGTGGTTTACCCCTAGCAGGGATGCCAAATGGCAGGCCCAGGTTTCCAGAGGAGTGTGGACAATCTCTGTTGTTAGTATCTGAGTGGGGCTGTAAAAAACCTTTCCCTGGGATGTGACGCTCCCTTTTCCCCAGCGCTCTCTCAGCAGCAGTGAGGAGCAGGCAGCACAGTCTGTGCTCGGGAAAACCTCCCTCTGGAGGCACCTGGAGCTTCAGCTGAACGGGGGCTGCAAGGGGGGCAGGTGTAGCTGCCTTTGTGCTCCTGAGCTGTGCCAGGCCTTTTGCAGCTCTCTGCCACGGGTGACTTTCTGCCTGATGGGAACAGCTTTCACAGAACAGCACAGGAGCCTTTCACATGCTCTGGAAATATTCTGCAAGTAAAGCAGCGTTAAGTAATCAAAACGCAGTACAAAAGAACTTCTATCAGATGTTTGGATGTAAATAAAAATGGTCAAATGCAAAGCAAATCCAGGGAGATGTGGTGAAGTGAAGCCCCCCTGTGTGGTTCCTGGTGGGCAGAGTGCCTTGCCATGGGATTGCAGGATCCACATCCCATAGGGACTGCACATTGCCCCTCCTATGATATCGATTATACTCCACCAGAGATGCCTGCAATACAGAGGCACAGCGGGGTGAGTTAAAGGGTGGAGTGGCAGCTTTCTTTCTGAATATGCCAGCCGTCACAGATATAAACCAACCCCTTTATTTGCATGTAAATATTTGCAATTAATTCTTGATAGTTTTGTTTTCGAGTGTTCATTAAAACTCCTCTCCCCTATATTTTATTCATATAGATCAGTCTTTGGCCAACATCTTTCATAAAGTGCTGAAATTTGCCCTTGAGGCATCAGATGGAGTAGTCAGATTGTCAAATAAGTCTCCTAATTGAAGTTAACACTGGCACAATATTTGTCTTTTGAAAATAAACATTGCCAGCAAAGTTGCAGGTCCACCACTCCGTGTGTGCTGTGGCAGTGTGGGAAAGCCATGGAGTATAGTGCAGAAAAGGGGGAGTTTGATATGAGAGATAGCTCTGAAATGGGTATGTTAGCATATTGTTTCAGTGAAATACCAAACATGCTGCATTTATTAAAACAAATCCAGCAAAAGCTGCTTTTTGTGTTGAAGCTTCTTGTGTGCAGCAGGTACAAGGAATAAATAAATATTCTCTTTAAGCAATGCATTTGCATTTTTATATCTTAAAGGGTCAGAAGCAGACATGGGAAATCAATAGTTCTCCTTGTGCTGTGTGAAATTAATCAGTAACTTTGCAGACACTCTGTGTTTAAGAAAACAAACTGTAAGAACATCACATGGCTTTTAAAGACGTCCTCATGTGATGTTCCCAGCGGGTTTGAGGCTGTAAAAGACTGAGTATTTTCCAGTGCAATGCTTACAAGAAAACTGGAACCAGAACATGAGACAAGGCATCGTTTGATGATGCCCACTTCAAGATGAATTTGGGAGTGTTACTGCCTTTGTAAGAAGCCTGATAATGTATTGTGCTGGTTAACTCTCTCTGAGGGAAAAGTCACAGACCTGGGTTCTGCCTCTCACCTTAAGTGCTGATTTACCTCTCCACTGCAAATCTGACAGCTGGCTTTAGCATAGTCCTCAAAATGACTGTTCTCCCAAAGAACATATTTGGCTTGAGTGGAAGTGGGGTGCATGTTTCAGGGCGTGCTGGGACTTCTGTGGCAGTGCCAGTGACCAGATAGAACCACTTCATTTACCAGGTAATATGCAAAAATAACAGAATATGGGTCCTAATGAAGCCTCTAAAGCCTGGGTTTCTCTTTTTCCTATTCACATAGTTCACAGTAAAAAAATGCTGTTTTGTTTGCTGTTTTCCATAATTTGGAATAAGAATCTTCTGTGAATGGTTCTTCATAAATGCAGAACCCGTGCTCCATAATATCTGGTTATGTACATCACCTGATCCTGTCTCTGCTCCCTAGCTATTTGTATGTAACAAATCCAGAAGTGATAGAGGGGTGTGTAGCATTTACTATTCAGGTTCATATCACTGGCAGGTTTCAGAATTCATGGTCAGTTATAATTCAAATACCTGGACTGAAAATTCAACTTCATCAACAGCAAGAGGGCTTTTAAATAAACTGAGCCATTAGCAGTCAGTGATCATACAGCTGACTCCTACCTGAAGTTTCTGTCCTGCCTGAGAAGCTCCTTGGGCACTCTGCATCTCCACTTCTAGGAAATCCCATTCCTAACCAAGCAATTCCTAAGAGTGAAGTGAAACAACTTTGTTTAAAATGACTGTGTACAACGGCTGTAGCACTGGTGGTGGTAGGGTGTCCTTGATGCCCCTCCTGCTGCCCAGTGAGTGCAGCTGCTCCATGCTGCATGCCCTGCTGCCTTCAAACCAGCCCAGTGCAGGGCTGCCCCAAAGATGTTGATAAACCTTCATCAAGCGGGGCCAGAAAGAGCTACGGAGTGGAACTGCTGCAAGGGGAGCAGAAAGACAATGTAAAATTGTGTGTGTCCCTCGGCCTCCCCAGCCAAAAGCTCTTGAGAGCTGAGTGCTCTTACACACGCTACAGTAAGGACAGAGCACTCGCAGTGAGGTTGAGTCGCTCTGAGCCACGGGAATCCAGCCTGGGAGCTTCAGTTTAAAGCACTAATACCCTAACGGGTCTCCCACTGATCAAACAAAGCCTGCTGATTTTGAGATGAGCAGAATGAGGCTTTTGTATCAATGTGATACAACACAGGAATTGCTTGATGGGAAGTGAAGACTCGCTGGTAGCACAAGAGTAATTGCTGATCCTACTTCCATTACCTTTATTGGGAGCAGACCCAAAATATTTAAGTGGAGATTGACATATCACAGATATATAATCTAAAGTATCTCAGGATTTATATTGTGGTATCAGCCCTGAGACGGACAGATGAAATATTACTGCTACTGCATTTAATTTATAATCTTCATCTGACTCGACCTGTACCTACCTACTTATAAGAACCCTGTTACTAAAGCAGCTGAATGGCTGCCAATTATTTAGAAATATAAATAAAATAGCAGAGATTGTTTTGTTCTCTGCCTCCCACCTTCTCATGTAGTTTGCAAGATTTCCTGTAAGGTTTGCCCTTGGTTTATTTAAGGTCTAGAGCCTAAGTGGATGGCACTGGGAATCTCCATGTTTGTTTTAAACCTTTCGAGAAGAACAGGTCTTCCAAAAAGAAATGAACATTCATTTCTGAATATGTTGAGATCAATGACTATCAGAAAGCATAAAAGCAAATAATGAAGTCTAGCTCCAGGAGCTGTGAGAATTTCATTGCACAAGCTCACAAACTTTCCCTGCTGGTTCACAGTTCATATTGTTCCTGTCAAAAGTCATGGGAGGTCATGTTGGTGGAAGGAGATGTGATATCTCAGGAAGCAAAGTCCAATACCCTGAATGGCTTTGACTATCAAGACAAAAGCACTGGACAAACCAAAGGAATTTGTGCCTCTGAGTAAATGGATTGATATGTTTAGAAGTTTCCAGAGCTCATGGCTTCATTCCTAGACATGATAAACAGCCATGGCAAGGCTTCAAAGTCAAACAGCGCACCGACGTCCAACCTGTGTCTCGTAAGGGTGGCTGCATGCTTTTGGCTGGCCAGTCACAGTCAGAAAATTGATTGCCAAGGCCTGAGTAAAGATGTACACTTACCCTCGTTGTATCAACAACCCTCCTGCCCACAGCAGGAAGCACTGCAGCTCCTAGAGCTTCAGAGAGGTGCTCTCAGAGAATGTGCTGGTGGCTGGGGTTGGATTGAGACATGCAGGACCCAAGCTGCCTCCTCTCTGGGATATATATTCAGCCTAGTTCTCACCATGTTCAATTGTCGCCACATGGCAATCAGGGGCTCCATTTTGGGAGGGTTTGATATGGAGCAGCGGTTGCTTTGAGAGTGGTCCAAAAGAGGGAACACAAGATATTTCAAGATGTTTCCTTCATATCAGGACAGGACTGTAATTTCTCTTTTCTATTTCTGGCTGTTGCTTGAGGTCATGAATCTCCACCAATGGATAAAAAGATAGCCCTGGACACTTTTCATAATTGTTTCTGGATATATCCTTCCTCAATCTTATTCTGCACAAAACTTCTTGAATAGCTCATTTAAGGAGAAAACACTTGAAAAGAATATTAGCAAACTCTTTCAGTGGGGTAAAGCCATCCACATGGAAAATTCAAGTTTTCAAGAGAGCCATTAAGTGTGATTAAACCTTTAAAAAGGGAGGACAATGAATGCAGCCTTGTATTTAGCAATTTCATATCTTTAATTGTACAAAGATTTTCTTTAAAAGCACAAGGCTGAAAGGAAGCTGAATGTTACAGTATTTACTGAAGGAAAGCAACGAGAGAAGGCCTGATCAGTAGCTAATGGAGTGAAGCCCAGAAATAATGACAAAAAAGCGGTAAAGACCGCTCTCCAACACAACATATATAAAAGAGGAAGCCATAAAAAGGCAACAATTCTTGACTTAGCTTTGAGTTTCACAATGACAGTGATTACAGATAGCAAGTGGAAGAGCATATAAGCCATGATGAAATCTGGTTGGCTGTGCAATTGAGATTCAAGTGAAAGAAAGCAACAGGGACATTGAATTTCTGCAGCACAAATTTTGGATGGGGTATGAGAAATGGAAAGAAAGGAAGAAAGAGCAAGGCCATCAAAAAGTTCAGCAGAAAATGAATATATTCTCGTCCATTCCATCTAATAATAAACACGGTAGGGGCCAGATCCTCAGCTGAACTGAACTGGTGATGCCAGTGCTTGAGCTAGTTTGCTGTTCCTGCAGATGTGGCTGTCACACACATATCCCAGAACACTGTAGCCTGTGCCACCTTGCAGCAGCTTCACAAGCAGAAAAACTTTGACTGTCACAAACTTAAATAAAAATTTAAATTAAAAGGGGTGGAAATAAAAATTTAAAAGGGGGAGGTGGGCAAAATCAAGCTGATTAAAGCATACAGTAGTTATATTTATAGTACATTTAATGCTTAGTGTTACTTTCAGTAGAAAATATTTTGATACATTAATGACACATGCTAATTGCCAACTTTATTTTTCTTGACCAATATTAAAAAGCAGTGTTAACATCTGATCTGCAAGCACATGTGCATGTCTTTCTTCATGTATGTAATACTGAGATTATATATGCATGTACTTCTTTGTGAAAGACTTAAGTTGTCTCAGTTACAGCTTTAATTGCACTAGTTAGTGAGCATTCAGTGTTTTTCTTAAAGCTTTCCCTCTGCATATCTGTGAACACCTTGAAAGTGCAACTTTTATTCACTTGTATATTTAGGAAGGTTTTTTATACTTGTGATTCTACAGAAATTAAAAAATATAACAAAAAAACAAACCTTAAAGAGTCCAGAAGACAGGTGAATCCCAAAAATACTGAAATTGCAAGCAGATGACTAGCAGGAGGAAAGCCCCAGTCCAGTGCTGGTGGTCCTGGGCAGCAGGAATATCACAGAACACAACACAAACCCAGCAAATTCACAGGGAAAAGGCTGACTGAGGTTTGATGCTGTCACTTAGAAAAGGTTGAGCAGAACCATATCAGCTCTCTGAGGAGTTTGCCTGCACATGTTTCATGCACTTACACAGACTAACAAGAGCTGTAAGCTTGTTATTAAGTCATGGCTACTTGCATGAGCAGTGACACGAGGATTCAGGGAGGAATGGAGGGATAATGTACAGGTGGCAGCACACACTGGCAGGCAGAAGGATGATGAAAATAGATATGATTTCAAAAACTGTAAAAGCTAGTGAGAGTGTGGGACAAATGCACGAGAATCTTAAATGGAAGCAGTGGCTTGCTGATGGTGGCCATAAGGGAATACATCTGATAGGGGTGATCAAAATAAAGAATCAGCTGGAAATGCTGTTCCAGAGCAGCCAGAGCTGTCTGCAAATGTAGTCTCTCATTCACAGAATCAGTTCAGCTGGAAAAAGAAAACACACCAATTCTGAATCTGAAAACTGTCTTGTGATCCTGATAGCTTGTGGGTAGATCTGTTGGCTTCATATGTTACTTCCCTCTCTGCAAAATATACCTCATATATGCATACCTCATGAGAGCATCAGGGCTGTAGCAATAGCGTTAATCCTTTTTGCACTAGTGAAGCACTGGAACACATGTACCCCACAGACCAGCCTGGGTTATCCTAGTGAACATACACTTCTTAGCTCCTTTTTTTTACTTTTATGTTGTAATAGATTAACAGAGATAGTCCTGGGGAAATTGTTTTCTTTAATTTTTTGGTCCTGGTATTGCATTAGAGCAGGCACCTGAAGCTGGAGGCTCCTTGCTTTTGGAAACAGCTCTGCCACTGAGACATATTTATATAGTGGGCATAGTGATCAGAAGAGTTCATCATGGCAAGGACCCTCCAGGTTTGGCTATTAATTTTTTGAACAGTTATGTTTTTAATTACAAAGATGGTTCAGTCTGGCATTGAGGACTCCTGGTAGACCTGAAAACAACAGTCAAATTTGGGACATAATTGTTGTTAGAGGCACTGATATTTCCTGTAGTCCCACCAACTCTAGAAAATTTAATTTAATTTAAATTAATTTAATGCTGGAGACATCATTACAAACCTGTTGCCTGAAAAATGAAGAAGAGAGCAATGCCTGCAATTTAGACTTTGCATTCTGCCATCATTGAAGATGTATGAAAATCACTGGATCAAAAAGGGGTTTTGAGTGGGAAAGGTGAATGAAAACACTCCCTATACGCAACATACACAGAGGTTTTGCTAATAAAGAAGCAGCGCAAATACAGAGTTCCATTGTCTAAAATAAAAAACAAACTAAATTTCTTTGTGCCATAGTCCTTTGCCTGTAATAACAGGCACTTAAGCAAGATGACATTGTGTGATTATAACAAAAAATACATCTTTATATAAACAAAATTATTAATTGATTTGTATAGGCTATATTCCTGACACTCCCTGGACAGTGGTATTTTTTTCCGATGAAACCCTTAGGCAGCTACTCTTTATGGATAAGGCAGGAGCCTCTGGATGCCCAGTGGTTCCTGCATTAGTGAAGTTGCTGGGAATATGGTCTGTTTGCATCGACTAACTGGTGGTGATTAAATCCATTATTTCCAAGGGGTACAATGGCAACCAGAAACATTACACTCAAAATACTGAAGAATGCAAATTCATTAGCTCATGACCTCCAAGGAAATGGTATGTGGCACTGCTGTTCCAAGTTTTGAAACTGGTTTGCAAGGTACTTGTGTCGACTTGCTCATAGAAAATGACTCCTGTCACTTGTTTTGTTTTGACCTCTGAGGAGAATGAATGACTCACATACATGTTCTTTAAAAATGTGTCCGCATCAAGAGCAGGAGACCTTGGAGTGAACAGGTTGGGGAGGCCTAGCAGAAATGAGCTATTGTGGGTGGAGAGTGGAATAAAAGCTTGGTCACACTGGGGAATAGCAAACAAAGCAGCAAAGCTGTTGGAGAGATTTTTTTGGTTCTCAGAGGGTCAAGAATTGTTAAACAAGGGTGTTTTTGAAAGCATACCACTAGGCCTTTGCTAGCCACTCACCATCTGTGGTTCATCAAATCTTATCCTTGTGCTGGCCAGGGCTATCTGACACCTTCAGAGAAGCTGCATTTGCTTAAAGTAAGCCTGAATTTGGCTCAGCACTACAAGGAAGAGAGATGTGCTACTGGGAAAACACAATGAGAATCACACACCAGAAACCAAGGACTGCAAGGATAAAAAATTATCCTAAATGGATGAGCCCAGCAAGATCACAGATGATAGCTGTGCCCTGTTTCCCCCTCTGCACTGCCCCACAGGGTGAGTGATACATTTTGGTGATCATGACCGAAACTTTGGTCAAGCTGACATTTGCCTCATCTTTTAACTGCTGTTTTTCTCCTCATTAGCTTACTGTGATGAAATGGTAAAGCAGTCTTTACATCTTGACTGGGCATTTCTTATGTTGACAAGCTGCTAAATAAATTTGACCTTTAGTGGGTTTTATTAGGGTCACTGAAGCCCTCAGTTTCCTAGCTTTGCTCTGTAAGGCTTGTTTTTGCCTTTGTTTTGCTCTCCCTCTCATATGCACAAACATATACATATGTCCATGTGCACCTGCTTCTATATTTGCTTTCATGTGATTCCTTTTTCCTGGAACCTTTTCCCAAACAAGTTCTAAATGCTGTTTTAAAATTATTACTGTTGTTGTGTCCCTGTTAGCTAGGAGCTCAAAAATATTCAACAAGAATATTGCCTTTTAGAAAAATACAACCAAAATTTGAGCTTTCTTTTTCATTGGTGATTTGTAGTCTCTGATTTCTCATTGACCCCTGGTTCAAAGTGTGTGTTGGGCTGCCTATGGAACATTCTGGGATTACCAAAATGGCAATGCAGGAAGTCACTGTGGCAGGTGGACATCTGGTACAGCTCATGCTGCTGGGCAGATTCAGGGGGCCAGAAAGAAATTCCATCAGCACATTTTCTGTGAGCAAGTGACGGAAAGTGAGTGCAAAAGAAAAGGATGTGAGCTAGACCAAATTGAAAGTGTTTAAAAATCCCAATGAAAGTTTAGAGAAGTGTTACTGAACTAAGTGAGTCACACTTTCTTAAACTGCCTGCTGGAGTGCCTGCCAGCTGTGGGGATGGTTGGAAATGCCTCTAGAGGAATGCAGAAATGAGTGTGTCTGTAATGATACAGGGATCTAAAGATATGCACCCAATCCTATGAAATCCTCTGTTAGAGTATTTCTAAACTGCAGATAACACAAGCTACATGAGCAATCTGCAGGAATGAGGCTCCTTCATCAGGAGTAACCCAGTCCCACGTTCAGGAAAACCACCACCATGCATGGCTGGTTTCAGGGGTATGCTGTTTTCCTGCAGCTGAAAAGCACACCTGGTCAGTGTGGTTTTGACTTGGGAAGGTATTACTAGAAAGCTGTTTTTAATAGGGGAAACAAACTTCTGAAAAACTATTGCCATCATGGTACTGAAATGTTCTAATTCTCATGAGAATTTTCATGGTTTTTTTAATTGTTTTATTTCTGCACCGAAAAGGATGAGAATATTGGGAAAAGTAATGATTTTGCAAATCAGAAATTAGTAGTAATGCTGACCTTACAAAAGGAGACTATTTCCCCCATCTTTAAACTTCTTTCCTCACCTCACTGAAGCTGACTGCATGCAAAAAGAATTTTGTTGGACTCAGACTCTTGACTCTGTGATATCAGCTCAGTCTGTTGCTCAGCCTGGTGCACTAAACTTGAATGGAAAGATGCTGGAAATCCCATAAAAAGATCCATACTTTCAAGCACAATAGCAATTTTTTTTTTCCTCACAAATTTAATGTTACTTCCAGGTACAAAGGGTGTCTGTGTTCACTTTGCTTAACAACAGGAATCCTTCATTTGTGTTTCACCCAGTTTTACTTTGTTTTTTAAGGATAAATATGGGGTTTCTACCACATTTGTGAGAACCTTATTCCCACCAGAGTTCTGCCAAAGTGGTCCAAGTGTGGCCACCAACTGACTTGTCATTTCTGTGACTGTGTTGTGTGACCAGTGGGGCTCATCAGTGGTGCCTGTGAGAGCTGGTGGGGAGAGCAATGCCGGAGCAAGAAATAATTGCCAAGGTGTTTTCAAGAGAAATATCAGGGGCAGGCAGGACTTGACATGAGAATGGATGAGAAAGTCAGGGTAGGGACCATCTGTGGCATTCAGACAGGACCTTTTTGTCACCATTGGATTTGGAGGTGTTTTTTACCCCTTTATGGATGCATAATGCAGTGTGTGGATGGATGGTAGTGAATGTAAGTGCCTTGAAAACAAAATAAGCAAGTACTTGGCCAAGGCACTGTGGGTGCAATTGCTTATCCAATCGAATGGAGATAGGTTTCACAAGGCCTCCTGTTGTCCTAAAGCATCTTATTCTCTTTGTTAAAAGGCCTTTAAAAGCACAAAATACTTTTATTAAAAATGCTTTTCAGGGCTATATGATGCTAAAAGCACTTTCTATAGCTTGCATTGCTATTTAGGAGAGCATGTTATTTCTTTTTAATTTGCTCACTCATTCCTGAATAACTTTTCATAGGACTCCAGACACTGCAGTGTGACAGCTAAACCAAGGAGCATCGGATGCGATGGAATTGCTCTACAAGCAACCTTGCCAAAGGCCCTTTTGCTGCACAAAGCTGGCTCTATCTTTGTATATTGAGGGAGCTAAATCAATGTTAAATGCTTGGCTCTTTTCACAGGACAATGACCAGGACCTAAGCTGCGTCCTTCCTTTTTGATTGACACTTGAAACGTTGAGTTGGAATCAGCCAGAGGCACTGCTACAAGCTTGAAGCCTCTGCTGGGGATAACAACTGGTGACATCTGCAGAAAGGCCGACAAAAGGCAGTTGAAAGCCGTGTTTGTTGCTTTCCCCTCTCAGATCTCCTCTCTTTCATGGAGCTCCTTACTTGCTTTAATATTATGATTCAGCACCTGGCTCTTTTGAACCTTGCTTTAAACTTCAAAAGGCGAGGTGGTATTAACAAACATGAAACGAAAAAGTGGCAGTAGTTTGATTTACTGTTGTCGTCTTATCAAGGGGGTTTTTTGTCACCAGCTGCCACTTTCTGTCATCTTTGGAACCATTATCATTTCTCTAAAATCTAAAAGACTCCACTTAATAACAGCTTTGAATACAGGCAGGATCAGTAACCTATACAGTTCTGGGATGACAGAACCGTCAAATGAAAAGAAAGATGTTGCCAAAAATAAAAAATTCTTAAGGAAAAAAACCAATAAAACAAATAAAAGCTGTAGTACTTCTAAGTGACCTTGATTTCAGAATTAAATAAATCAAGCACAATTCCATTGTTCTTTTTGGGTTCATTCTGCACTTTCCTTGCAACATTTCTTTCTTGTTCTCAGGACTAAGCAAAAACAAAGCCAAGGCTTCCAGAACAACTGCTCAGTGCACAACGAGCACTTGGTATCACATGAGCCCCATAAGCTCCTCACTTGTAAAAGTGCCGGTGATAATTGCCAGTCTCATTTCACTGCTGTCCTGGTGCAGCAGCTCCCATTCAGGCTGGGATGGAGTGTCAAAGACTGCCTCGCTAGGGAAGGCTCACTGGTCAAAAATCTACTTAACTCTCACTTTCACAGCACCTTTCCATGTTTCCCTGCCATCTTTCCCAACAGGGCTGTACTGTCCTTTGGCTGCCAGGGCAGAACCTGAAATGTCTCTGTGTCTTGTCAGGCATTTTGTCCATCAAAGATTTCCAGGTTCAGTTAAAGGTAATCAAAGTAAACAAGTTTCTGATCACAAACCTCCTGCACTTTCTTACTTGTCACTCTACTGTTCTCTGCAGAAAACATCCTTATCCCTTTTGTTGGTTGTTGTATGATGCTATCCAAAATGAACCTACTTGGAAGGAGAAATTTCTCTTGGTGTCTTCTAAACTCCTAAATCATTTGATGGACTTCTCAGACAAGTGCCTTGCGACTTTTATCTCATAGATCCAAACCTGCATTTCTGCTCCTATGTATTTTGGTAATTATTTCCATCTATGCAAAAAGAGTGAAATCACCAAAGGATACTATCTTCTGTCCCCAGTGAAGTGTTCTCCCTCCCACAGCCTACACAAGCAACAGAAGGCAACAGGGAAATGGCTGCTCCAAAACAGCAGTATCTCAGTATCTCAGCAGTATCTCAGTATCTCAGCAGCTGATCTTCCTCTGCTGCCCATTGACCCCTTTCCAGACCCTTTTCATCAGAGGGATCTGGAATGGTTTAATTTCAGCACCTCTTGGTAAAATGGAGATGAAAACAACAAAGTGAATATCCTCTGGAATGTGAAAATGCTGATGTTCTGACTGATTGAAAACCAGAATTGCCAGAATCCAAAGTTGATTATGGTTATTTTTCGCTGTTGTTTTTTTTTTTGGATTGGGATATGACAAAACTCACACAAAAGTGAGACAGGGGTTGCTAAAAATACCTATTATCTTCTGACAGAAGGCTCACTGTGTAATCACACTGAGGTTTTCTCACGGAGCATGTCCGCATTGGAAATTTTAGTCATTTTAACAACTGTTAATTACCACACACTAACTAGCACAAGTGTGTGTGGGGGGTGATGTTGTATATTTATTTGTTCCAGACTTGGAACATATTAGAATGTAGGCTTTATTCCAGTTTACTGTCCTATGAATGAATGTGTTACCCAATTACAAATGAAAGATATCACAAGAACAAATAAGTAAGGATCTTTTCCCAGGATGTTTTTTGATGAGGAAACCCAGAATATGTTTACAACATTGGGTCCAGTAGAAATCTGTTCTTCAGCCTTTTAAAATTGCCTGTGAAATACACAAACAGAAGAAAAGTGCCTGTGTAGGGTGGAAGAATAATGGAGAGATGGCTTTTTATTTTACCCACGAGAGAAAGAAGTTCTAAGATAAAAAATAGGAAATGCTTGGGAAAGTATTGGTGCAATTGGATAGATGCTCCTGAGACAATTAGGATGAATGCAGGAGAAGAGCTGATGAGCATATTATACATGTACATACATATATGAATATGTGCAGTTTTTTTTTGTGTAATTCAACCACCATATTGTCAACAATATACATGTTCAATATATTTATAATTACAGCAACATATATATATATATATATATTGAACATACAGGAACTGAATTTTGGCTTTATCATTTATTTGGCAGATTTCGGGAAATGAGAAAACTGAGATCAGACTTAACCCACTGACAGCATAATCCAAGATAAATATCTGACAGGTTAAGGAAACTCACAGCATCTGAAGAAGTTGAAGATGCAATCCCCAAAGCTACTGCATACCTTTACAGTCTCCAAAACCTGTCTGTACAAATTCCCCGAAAGAGAAAATGTACAACATTGAAATAGTTTCACAGTCTCTGTCAGGGACAGTGATGGGAGAAAAAGCCAAAAAGGGGAACTGGAGAATTACATGGTGTCCGTGATTCAAAATAAAAGCTACTGGTGTTGGAAGAATACCTTCATAAGGAGCATTTCTCTGTGTGGAAAGAAATGCCAAAGGGAAAGGGAATAGAAATGTTCCTGTAGCCTACATCTATTTCTAAATTAAAAACAAAGTCCAAAAAACAACAAACAGAAGCACTGCAAGGATGTAGTCAGATTCAGCAACTCTGATGCAATTTTGCAAGTAGCTTAATCAACCTGCAGCCACTCCCAGGCAAATAGAATGAGAAAAAATGTAATAAACACATGTCTATATGAATCAGCTTTCTACATAGTCTGATCCATAATTGTTTTCAGAAAAAAACTGTGAATGGAGATTGCTTCTTCTGAAAGAATATGGTTGTGGATCTGTTTCAAGCTGATGGCAAAATATAAGGCATTTTAGAAACAAATAACTATAATGAGTATCCTATAACACTGATAGGATTTGTAGTAAATGCAATATGGAACAAGATAAATAACTGAGTTTAAATATATATCCAGAGTAATGAATTCTTTAGAGGGAAGTCATGGACACAAACCTGTCAGAGTTTCTTTGAAAAAACCTCAGTGACAGTCAGACAGAAAACATGAATGTAAAAAATCATTGAAAAATAGAAATGAGATTAATTCCAGCAACATCCTGTGCTGAGAGCAGCTTTTCTCACTCCCCCTCCTTCTCTGGAATATAACAATAAAAAAAAAAATCAATTGCACAAGTGCAGGAACAGAGAAGCATGAGAAAATACAACCAGAAAAGAGAGAAAATAATGCAGACTCTATGTCTTGAAAAATAAGTAGGCTTAGAAAATCCTAAAAAAATGCAGAGAAGGTGACTAGAGGATAATTACGATTATTTGTTATTTTCTAGAACACAAGAACAAAGCCTGATGAAATGAGTATGCAGCAGAATCAAAAGAAATTACTTTTACATGTGCTGATTTATTAAATTTTACAACTTATTCCCAAGTGATGTTGTAGAAGGACAGGGTACAATGGGTTCAAAAAGCCACTACACAGGAAGATCGCTAAAGTAAAGACTCTTTTTTTCCTAAACAGTTATCTTTGAACAGTTAATTTTCCTAATATAAATATACCTTTAAAATTTATGAGTGTTAATTTGCTAAACTGCACTACTTTTATCATCTGTGATCTCTCCTGTGTCTATATTTCACACAGCAATTGCCCTTCCCCTTTGTCAAAGTTTTCTTACAGAAGTTTAGCTTTCATCTGTATGTATGAGGATTAACTTAAGCCATCCTTTGAAAAATGGACTTGTATTTAGCTTTAATTGGGAGCATGGGTGATTTCAGACTGTCCAGATTTCAGTAGATGGAGGACATAAGTAGCACGTTTTAAAGTTCTTCTGACACCAGTTAAGTGTTTGCAGGGTTAAGTAAGAAGAATCCATGCAGAATAACAGCAATAAAAATGCTGATGTGTTTATTTTTTCAACAGCTCACAGGCAGTTATGTGGTGGACACTTTTCCTTCTGCGTACATGAACACCTTAAGGAAGCCCTGACAAACATTGCTACTGCACTCAGTTTCCAGGCTGCTGCAGACACGGTTGGGCTAGATCAAATGAAGGGTTTAGATACCAGCAAGGCAGGAGTTTTAAAAGCAGCTCATGGCAGTGCACAGAGAGGTCACTGCTCCAGGAAAATGCCCTGAAACTCCTGCTCACTGTTAATAAAAGTATGAAGCTGATGTTTGTCTGAACTTTAGTGCCACGTCCGCGGTTTAATATCTTTCTTTACTTCAAAACTCAGCCCCTCAGTTCCCTCCTAGAAGTAGGCACCTTCATAGTTTCATGACAAACATCTGGCCAAGAAATGTAAGACTTGTCTTCAGTGGTTTTCCAACTTTGCCAAAGTCAGTTCTCATCTTTATTCTGGGAACAGGCATGGGCACTTCTTTATAAGCTAATGTCAACTCACCAACATCCCCCCTGTGGAAAATGTGTCACTGTGAAGAGGTGAAAGCAAGGTTTGCACATGAAAGGACAGAGTCAAATAGCACCATCAAAACCACACATCACTTTCTCATTTCTGGGCACTGCACAGGAGTAGTGACATTGGAAACTAATGGGTGGGTGGTTTGTTAGCAGGAGCTGTTCTGCACTCCTGGTCAGCATTAGTGCTGGCCAAATCAAGTTATCTTTTGTTTTTATTTGTATCCGCTATGAGCAGCTAATCTCACACCAAGGTGAGCTCCACAGTGTGCTGAAATCATGTGTTTCATCTGGAAAACTCTCTCATGCACGTGCTTATTCCTCCAGCTATAAATATCCCAAAGCAAAACCTCCGAAATGGCACCCTCCTCTGGCTCAGCCGCACCCACAGCCAACACACTTATCTGGCAATCACAGCCGCTCCAACACAGCTGAAAACTGCAGGAAACTTCATAGCAAAACAAATTGGACTGTGACGAATGCCTGTAAAGCTCCACAGATCCCAGTTCCTGTCACTCGACTGTAGCATATCAAATGTCAAGGACCAGCAGCTACACCCAGCCTGCACACCTTCCCTCAGCCAGGCAGGAGCCATGTACCTTGCCCTGTTCTTGCCTCCATCACAGCAATGAAAGCTGCCCTCAGACAGGACTGACAATTTCATTTGCATCATGTATGTTCTGTGGAGGTAATCCTCTGCACGTGGATGCTTCCAGCAGGCACGTGATTTCCGCAGAGAGTGCCACGAAGCAACAGAGTGCATGCAGGACTTGTCTTTGTCTGCTGTAAAAAGGTGAAGCACATTTCCATTCAGAAATTTGTACATACTTCCATCAACATTTCTCGGTTCTGAGTTCTCTTATTCTGATACCCTTCAGAAGAGATGGAAGGCTCAAAGTCACCTTGAAATTTCTTTTGTGCAATGCTTGAGAGCCAAAAGAAGAAAGCACACACTGTAAGGAATATGAAGCAAGACCATGCCAAGCCTCATGACGCACCTCTTGCTCTTGTATAAATACTCACAAATAGTTTTATGCATTTAGAAAAACCTTAATCCAAAGAAAGTTCCTAGAGATTTCAAGTTTTACCTTCCATTGTAGCATCAAGATGATGGTAGTCATTAGGAAATGGAGCTTCTCCAGAAGGTACAGAGACCTTTTTACAAGTAGGAGCACAGCTTGTTAAGCATATTGTCTTCAGAACAGATCAGGAATACACTTTTTTTCCCCACATTTCCATGGGATTGCATTCACACATGTTAGCACCAGTCCACCTGAAGCACTGAGAAGCACTGGCAGATGGTGATGGCCTATCATCGTACTCACTTGCCCCCAGATCCAAAACTTGCAAAAGAGAGCTCCAGGTCTGGCCCAGCAGACCTGAGGTACCCTGATGCATCAGTTCCTGGTGTACCCATGTGCTTTTAGTGGCACCTGAAAGCAGAAGCAAGAAGAGGTTTGCAGGAAAGTGGTCAAAGCAGAACTTGTTCCTCCTCCTGCAGCTCCCACTCCAGTTCCTGTGCCTGGCAGAAGGTGTAAAGCATGGTCTGCACTCCCTTGTGAGATGGTGTGACCATGGAGCTGCCTGACTTTGCCTCTGCTTGAAGTATTGTTTTCAGCAATGCCCCAAACATATTCAGTTCACTGTCAAGCTAAGAAGTGATTGCTTTGTCTATTTCAAATGGTTTTCTTTTGAACTTTTTACTTTCACAAATTTCAAGGAAAATTAACACCAACTGGGAGTCTACCTTAGCTACTGACAGTAGTGTTTCCAAAACTTGGAAACTCCACACAGACTACTGACCACCCAGTAGGTCAGGGCTGAGGCAGAGAGGTTTTACATTGTGGGAAAGCTGAATGAAGCTGCTTTTTCTTGTGGTTTCATTCTGCAGCTGGGAAGAAGACTTTTGGTCTTCAAGATTTGTCAGCTGAGAATTATTCACTAAGAGTAGAATTTCCTCCAAAGGAAAATAAACAGCAGACATTTCAAGTGGCTTCAGCAATGCAAGACATAAAAAAAAGTGAGAAAAATCTACAGGCATTTCTCACCACCCTTGTGTTTAAAGCATTCCAATTCCTTCTTAAAATTTTATTTGTTGAAAGAAAAACATTGTTTCAAGATAATGAAATTTATGTCCTAGCGAAGAAAAGGAGCCAGCCGTGTGACCTCCTGACATTTCCTAACCAAAATCCTTGCAAGTTATATGGAGACATACCATATCACAAACCCCAAGCTTTTGCCAGTAACACTGTCTGGCTGGAGCCAACTTTGACACCACCAGAAAAAAATGATGCTCGTTTTAGAACCCTTTTTGCCTAAAGCCTTTCAAATCTGAGGAATTTGCTGAGCCCCGGCAAAGGTTTTCAAACTGAAAGATACTAAATTTAGGCACGACTTCATAGTCATGGATGACCTGGAGAGCTGAAGAGGCACTTTCTGTGTTTCTTCCTGTAAACAGCAGCTGAGTAGCATGAAGCCATGGAGCAGTGAGGAGCACCTCTCTTTCCCTCTGGTGAAATGTCTCAGATAAGTGGAAGAGGTCAATTTAATAACCTAGATTGCCCTCAACTGTTAAGTCAGATTAAAATGCAAACCCCTCCAATGCTAGAATTTAGGGCACTTGATATTCCTGGCCAGGCCTTTTCCAAAGGTGGGGGCCATCTGCACATCCCAGGCCCCATCCAGGTTTGCAATCCCAGCGCCTCAGTGTGGAGATGTTCAGTTTTGGTGGCTCATTCCCCCCATTTAATTTCAAAAGAAGTAAAATAAAATGATCTTTTTTGCTTTCTATTTGGCCTAATAAGATCTCCATATTTTTAAATTACCATCTCTTTGCATGTGTTCTCTGTAGAGCTGCCAGTCAACGTCAAATGAGGTGTATAAATCAAAACTCTGGTTATGTTCTGATAGCATTATATAGACTGGCAGAAAAACACAGGTGAACAAGTGTCACATCTACATGAGATTTTTTTTCTCCCTTTTTAAATTGAGACATCTGTCTAATCTCAGTACTTCCCAGTAAATGAATATAGGCACCTCAGAAGCTTATCTAAGCTTGATGTTAAAGAAAAACATTTCTATGGGCACATTTCTACCTGTCAGCACTTACTGTAGAGATCTCTCTCTATATATATTAACGTGAGTGACATCAGAATAATTAAAATTATTGTTAATGTTAACACTGCTTTAGCACTCATTTTACCCTATTTTGAAAGGGAGACTTTCCATGAACCCAAATGCAAGTGGGTATTGGATCATTTTTCAAAAACTTTGTGGAAACCAGGGAAGGACAAAGTCAGAGAGAAGGAAAGTCAGCAATGCACGTCGCAGGGGATTATGGATGTATACATCTATCTATATGCTGGACCGATAAGCCTTCTCTGAGCTGTATTTGCAAGGCAGTCATTTAATGTTGAACAAAAGTACAGCTGAGACTTTCTTTTCCCCTCATCTAGCCACATCTGCACTCGAGTGAAACGCCTTACGTGTAAACCAAGCCCACTCAAAGACACCTCAACCTTGACATTTTGTTTTCTTTTGCAAAACTCTGTTTCTTTACAGCACCACTTGCCTGACATGCTCCCATGTGAAGCAGAGTTATCAGAATAATAATTAACAGGCTCTCATTAATTTAGGATCAAGCAATACCCCCTAATGAAGCAGGGACTGGCCAATGTGATCCCTTAAAGTGAGGCGTATGCTTTTCTTACACCTCGTGGCATCTAATCTGCCGTAACCATTAGGCACCGAGCTGACCGTAAAGGCCCGTGTAACATTGAGTCAAGGACAGTTAATGGATGCCGGAGCACAAACAAGAGTGCTCCAAGCATGTCAGTCAAGACTAACCTGAGGCAAAAACATCAAAATGCAGGTTGGAGTTTTGACATTCCTGCAGGCTCTGTACGCCTCGCCAGTGAATTTTTAAAGTCAATATCCCCCTCCTGCTCGCAAACACTTTCTATCTGATGAGTAGCAGTAATGTGGATCTGATTGAACTTTGACTAAAGTATTACTTAAAAGGCAGCTTTGAATGCATATGCGTGTGTGTGTGTGTTGTTTTTTTTTTTAATAAATGTCTGTGATAACAATAAAGACAGTTTACACAGATTATCACAGGCTGTGTCTTTAGACTTCAAGGTTATATGATTAGGAAATTAGAAAAGAGATGAGATTAGAAAAACCACAGAACATTTTGAAAAAGAAAGCTTTTTACAAATTATCTGTGTACTGAATTTGCACAGAATCTGATAGATAAATCTTCTCATATTTGGAAATGGATAAATGCTACAATGTAAATAGAAGGAACCGGCTTGGGAGCACACGTCTGGCAAAAGTTCAAAAAGCATATTAAGTATTCTAATTTGTTTAAAGCTTACTTATAAAAAAATGCATATTGTGATATAAAATGCAATGATTTCTGCATGGAAATGTAATGAGCAATAATAATTGCTCTGGATGAGCATAGCACACAGTGTTAGAAAGTGCAGTCCCTTTGCTTTCAGATTTCACATTAAACCTTTATTTTCTCTTTCCCCTTTGCACAGTGGAGTGAAATCATTAAGGCAAATGGACACAAAATTTAAGCCAAGACCATTCCTAGTATTGGGCACTACACAGGAGCACATAGGGTGCCATAAAATTGGGGTGGTGGCAGCAATAAGCACACTTCCTATTACTGGAAAAGGAGGTGTGCTTTAAAGGGGAAATTGTATTAGTTGAGGTGGCACATTATTATTTAGAAGTCCTGACCAAAATTTCCAAGCAAGCTATAAAACTTGATTAATTTAGGAAGCCAACATTTTCATGCATTCTTTGAAGAGCTTCTGATACTGCAGTTATGGTGAACATTCTGATGGAGGTCATTTTGCTATTAGAGCACATCAGTGGGTGAGCCATTTGATGTGTTTTTCATTTGTCTTGTGACCTTTCACTTGGCACTGTCCTGTTGTTTCTTTGGTTGTAACTTTTTCAACCTTTTAATTTTTTCCTGAACTTGAGATCATGTGTTTTCCAGGGACACAGCAGTACAAATATTTTGCATTAACTGCACACACCTTGAGTATTTTTTTTTTCCTTTAGCATTGCTGTGTCCTATTAAATTGTTGTATTCCAGCCTGGGGATGGCTGCATTCATCAGTGGAGAAACTCTTACCTCAAAAGTACAGAGCTTGTTAAGAGCTCAGATTTCTCAGGGTCTTTTGGGAATGAACTGTGCGATACAAATAAATGGGTAAAATAAATCCCCAAATATTTTCTTTTACATAAAAAAAATATATAGAGAGACTCTTTAGCTAAACCCTTATGTACTGCAATTTCTTCTCTGTGCTCTGATTTTCTTTTTTGTTTGTTTGTTTTAATGTTTTATTTCAACCTCTTTACACCAAACTTTAATCTGATCCCTGTCCCAGAGCAAAATGCACATTTTTTGCCTTTTTTTTTTATAAAGGACTCTGTGATAACAATAAAGACATTTTTGTTTTAACAAAAATGTTGTAAAATTTTATGATAAGAATAAAGGGCATTTTCACAGATAATCACAGCCCATTAGGTTTCCACTGAAGTGCTTTTCCTGACCAAAGTCCTGTAGTACAATGAAGGAATAGAAATCAAATTTTCAAATCCCAACAGCAGTTTTCTATAACATCATCTTTTTCTCTCTTGTATGTGACTTAGCATAGTCTAATGATCTCATGATAATGTCATGGCAACTCTGTGGAGCAGAGACCATATTAAGATGTCATTCTGATGGCAAAATGATGGCAATTCAAGCCTGCAGAGACTTTATGACAAGCAATGGCAAAACAAACTCAATACAAGTCTATACAGAGCACATTATCATGTCAAGAGAACAGTATAATCTAATAGATCTTTTCTGCCTCTAACTTCTGTGAAAGCAGTGTTGATACCTGCCTAAGAGAAGAGCAGCATTGAGCCAGCAGCAAAATGAAATCAGTATCTGCTCTTACCTCCTCTCCCAAGTATTGCTTGTGAGCCGCAACACTGCCTGAGCATATTAAACTGCACTGAGCCTTTTTATCTAAGATTTGTTCACAATGAATATCTTTGTCTTTCATCACCTAATTAAAAGAGAAAAGAAAGCACCACAAACATGCAATGACTGTGAAGTGTGCAGTAGGGAAATACAATCCTAGCCTTAAGCATGTTTTGCCATTTCTCTGGGGTAATGCCAGTCTCCAAGATGCCAGCTGGTCCAGCAAGGAGCCTTCGAGCCCTTGCTCCAAGCCCAAGGTGGGTAGGAGGTCGGGGCATCCCCCTTGGCTCCATTCATGATGCCAGGGAAGGACAGCATCCTCCCACGCTCCTGTTTCACAGACACCCAGATGATGCAAGGGGACTGGGATGGCAGCAGTCCCAGCATGAGCAGGTCCCCAGACTGTGACTGTGACTGTGACGAGGGGACAGTGTCACCTGGGAGCATTGGTGACCTGACTACACAGCTCTGCTATGGCCAGAGGAGACGCCAGCTTGAATCCCTGCCGTATGATCCAATTCAGCACAAGACTCAGCCATATGGGTCACTATGATCTGATTAAATTAAGGATGCTAGAGAAGCCTTAAACCTGAATTTCCTATTTTAATTTGAATGTTACTTTTTTATGCTTAGTTAATAGTCATAATCATGTAGAGTGTGCTAGTCCATTACCACTATGTTAATGGCCAGCTAATACTCAGAAGCCCTTGGCATTGCCTTGGGGCTTGAATTCCCAGATGGTCATTAACTACCTAATAAAAGACCACCACATCATCCATAATTACTTAACATCTTGTACTTGAAAACATATTAAACAAAGTGAGCTTTTAAATATTTAGAACTAAATTACATTAAATAAATGTTATACTTGGTAAATAAATTCAGAGGTGGGGATGTACTATATGGAATTAAAATCTTGCTGCTGCTTCCTCATGACTCAATTGGTTCAGCATGCAAAATGAAAACATTCAGCCCATTTGCAGAGGGTCACTGTGATTCATTTCTAGCTAATGCTGCTCTTTGATACTGAGGGATGTGTGACAGCAAGGTGCTGCTTTTGCTTTTCATACTGGGTACAATAATTAAAGTTATAAGGAAAATCTCTTTGCATGTGCTGGTATCTGTTCAGCTTGAGCATTAAAATGGCAAAGTTTGTGCTGAGTTTCCAAGGATGTTTCTTGTTTTATGGGGCAACAGTGAGCTGTTGATACTGTCCTTTACACCTTTTTTGCCTACAATCAGCAGCTGTAATGACTGGTTTTGTTTGTGTTAATTCCTACTTCTGGTTTTAATGGTTAAATTATAAGTATTTTTTGATCAGGCAAGAGATGTATTTACTAAAGAGCCAGATCTAGAGACACATAACAAGTGTGAGTCTTCAATCAGTGAAACCAATAGGATCAGACATATGCCTCAACACTGCTTATTTCCCCAAGTATTAGCAAGAAGCAGATCTGCACACCAGAAGCTGGGCTGAGGTGAAGGACTCATTTGGTGCTGGCCTGGAGATAGACTGTGAGCTCAGTGGGATTTGGATCCAGGACCTTGGAGTGAAAGGCTCTGTGTTGCCCCACCTCTCCCTGAGCCATGGGGTTCCCCTCTGAGCACGCTCATTTGTTAATTTTCTTTTGAAGTTAATGGCAGGGTGTGCCTCCCTGTCTGTATTTTTATTGGCTTCATATTTCCCCATTTAATATTTTGAGGTCTCCGAGAGAGAAACACAGGTAGATTTGCTATTGCAGAAGCTTCTTTTCCAGCTTGGTGTGACATTTTACACAGATCCTTGGCCTTGGATCCTCTATGGGGGAAAAAATTCGGAGTTTGGGGAATATCAGGCTTCTGCGTGTGTGTTAGGGATATAGCTCTCCCAGGAGTGTAATCAGTTATCCCATGTTTTCTGATACAAGCTAAGAGGAGTTCAGCAGGTGCAGAAAGTGAGATTTTTACAGTTCTTGAAGGAGATGGGCACTCCATGTCATTTGCTCTGCCAGTGCTGGGTAGAGCTTTCCCCTTCAGTGTGCCAGTCCCTTACAGCATGCCAGGGAGCTTACAGAGACAGCACATCAGGGATGAATGTCCTGGAGCCACGTACTCTACTGCATGATCCAGACCTCAGAGGGCTCTTTCTTTCTGCTTAAATGTGAACAAACTCAGTGGTCAATTCACAAAAGCATGCTCTGATTTCCAATGCAACTCACTCAGCAGGTCCCAGGAAAACTGCTGGACTCCTGGCACCTCCCAGAACACGTTTCTTCCTCCAGGTGTCCAGATAAGCATTTATATTCCAACTTCAGCCACCAAATGATAGATTTCTGGGGACACTGACTTCTCAAAGACAGTTAAGTGTTGAACCTGCTGGGGAGTTTTTTGAAAAACACATTCATTTCTCTCCTATAGCAGCAGTGTTGAAATAACTCCAGGAATCTGCTAATTCATTTTAAAGCTATAGACTTGTGCTTTTCCGCAGGGAAGAGAATAACTTTACCAGTCAAAACACGTGACTCCAAGAGAAATAGAAATCTTTATAGTTGCTACATCCATATGACTTACCACTGAAGGGAAACATACTTTTGTCATCCAGAACGATACCTCCAGTCAAGAGTATTCTTCTGTCAATCTGCTGTCCAATATGCCTATTGAAAGAATACCTCTAACAAAAATCAAAGAGAAAAACATTTTACAATTTATTTCCACCAAGCATACTTTTTCATGCACTCCGAGAATTGCATTGGACTGAAACATGTTGTTAATTTCCTGAAGTAAAGAAAATATTTAGGAGAAAGGACACAAGGACTTTGGCCTGTTATGTACACTAATTGTCTTGGCTTTCCCTTATTTTTTCAATGAGTCTTTCTCATGTGAATGCATAACCAAAAATTCTTCAAGGAAGAAAGGAGGGAAGACAGAGGGCATTCAAGAACAAAAGGTACACTAGAAGCAATTCCAAAGTAATTTCCAAGCTATAGAAAGAACCATATGCAGAGCCCAAGCATCAGGGCTGTTTATGCTGATGCTTCTCATGAGATTGCTCCACCAAGAAACTTTCCCTTTTCCCAGTAAACTTTAGGGTATGAATTCAGGTTTCCCCAGACTTGTCCATGTTTCTGCCCAGGTGTACACTGTATTTTGCTGCTTATTTTCCTTGCCTTGGAGCATGTCTCTGATGCTGCTAATCTGCTGCTTAGAAAGGATGGATCCTGTTACTTAGAGGATACAGATTGTGGATAGGACCATATGGAATAGCGCCCAAACAGAGATGATTTTATTCGTTTAGGTACAGAAGATTTTAATTTTTTTAGGTATGGAGAACAGATATCCAGTTTCAGAAGACTGTTTCTATTTGCAATTGTTCCTCAAGCCATTGCTGCAGATTTTGCAGCCTTGTTCTTAGCTGTGGAGATCCCTGAACAAGTCAATTGCCCACCATCAGCACTCATCTTTCTCCTTTAGCAGACTGTAAGTATCAGAAAATCTCACTTATTGTGCTAGACTTTAACTTCACAAATTGAGATGACTTGTCACTTGATTCCCCAAATGGCACTTCTGGGTATGAATAATACTATGCTGTATTTATTACAGCTATTCTAAAAGGGCTCTTCGTTGCCCCCAGTGAAGTGCTGGAAGCAGAGAACATCTACGGCATTTTTTCATGTCTCAAAAAAGTCTTGGCTATTTCCAGGTTTTGATCACTATCATTTTAACTTTGGACTTTTATTAAAAGTGTTTTGAGTTTGACACAATTGTAGTGGCAGATAGAGTGGGTAGATAAATGTACCTTCTGAATAGGCTTAATACCGAAAATGGCTAAAAGGAATGGCAAGGTATTTCACCTATGAAAATTTCCCATCCAGAAGATTTGCCACTTACTGCTGATAATCCTTTTAGCCTCAAAGGGTCAAAAGGTGAAAATGATTGAGGTACCTTTTGCTATGAA
This sequence comes from Cinclus cinclus, assembly GCF_963662255.1. NCBI lineage: Eukaryota > Metazoa > Chordata > Aves > Passeriformes > Cinclidae > Cinclus > Cinclus cinclus. Next base: position 91,018,954 of record NC_085048.1, read on the forward strand.
TATTTCACGAGCTGCATATCCCTTTTTCACTGAGATCTATGTGCTGACTGAGGGCTTCTTCAGGATGAGTCCTTAGTTGACTGATGAATACAAAACACCTCTTGAACAAAAGGCATTCAAGATTAGTGGAAGACAAGACAGCCTACTTTGGTTTCTGTGAGCAGTACCTGGAGTATCAATGGAGATAAAACACTGAGTGACAGGTAACTGAAATACAGAATAACACCATATATTGTTCTCCTATTGATTGGGGAAATAATGAGAAAGTTAGCAAGTCACAGTAATGTCACAGACAGTGATGAACTTTGGAGAACTCAAGGACCAAAAAGTAACATGAAACAAGGAGCAAAATGAAGATAATATTTGGTTACAGTACAGTTCTCAAATTGTAGTGAAACACATCCCTTCGCCTTTGAGTATGCTCGGTTTTTAAAGCGAAGACAATGGGAAGAAATTGCTGGCTGAAACCATATAGCTATTTTATTTTACTCCAGCCAGTAATGTGAACTTCTTGGAAGACATCTTCTTTCACCACGCTATTGCGGCTGGGAACATTTAGAGGCTATGGACCAAAATTATCCTCTCTATGCATAACCTTTCTAGTGTCATATCCTGCAAGGTACTGTGGTAATTGAAGACATTCAGCAGCAAGAATTGAGTATTGTTTCGTCTCAGCATTGATATGAAAAAGCCAATCCCTTTGAAGAGGCTTCTCATTCAAAAGAGAAGCAGCACCTTAGCAAAACATGTCTAGAGAAAGTTATTCTTTCTTTCACACATCGGCAACATTTGGAAAGCTTTTAGCTCATTTATCTCTGTAACTCAGAAGACTCTGCCCCTGCCAGGTGGTCCCCAGCTCAGCCCCAGACGTGGTAGTTTCCAACTTCTCCCATGGCACAGGGCAAGGATCCTGTGTGCCAGCACCCACTGCCTTTCCTGTATGCTGAGTCAAATCTAGGCCAATGAAAAATACCACAGTGGCAATGAAAAAACCCTCTGCACCAGCTGGGACTTTTTACTTAGATAATATTATAAGTATATAAATAGGGCTGTTTTTCCATCACTTGAACAGAACATAGCCTATGTCAGTCACAAATCCTTTTCCATTTAAAACAAGGGAAAAAAACACATTAATGAAATTCCTTTCCTTAAAACGAGGCATCCTAATTTTAAATAAAGATAGAATTGAATTGTGCTTCTCACTACTTTTCAAATCCTTTCTTCTTATTGTTCTCAGGAGCTTGTCTTTTTCCTAGCTGAGAGTTCTTCTAAAAATATCCTTAAGGGTTATATTTTTAGGTGTAATCTTTAAGAGTCAGGAAGAACCATGTCACCCTAATGCAGGACACATTTCAACAGCTTCATCATCACAAACACAAACATTTCAGATGGATTTAAGACACACAGGGATGCAGCATCTACTTTCAATGGGATTTCAGCACCCACTTTTTCAGTCTTCCACAAAAACTGTAGCTCTCAAGCTATGAAGCATTGTGAACCAGAGTTTAGGTAAGAAAAGGTCAGGGGAAGGTGCAGGATGTGTTTGCCTAGATCCTCCCCAGCTCTCCCCAATGTCCCCAGTGAGAGTCTGCCTGATCCCTGCAGCTTACAGGTGTTTTCAGGCCCCTCAGTTTAGAGAAAACTTCACCTCTGAAGAGGTTCAGGTCAAGACTTTGATATCCATTTCTTGGTTTGCTTCTCTGATAAAAAGAAATCAAATTATTTGTTATGTTTGCATTATGCTGGAACATAGAAATGTCATGGTAGCTGGTCTGGTAACACAGCATTAATTTAGGCATTCAGACTGCAGTGCTCTTCGCTCTGAAAATGCAATAAACATGTGGCAATTAAGCTTCATTAGGTCTACTCAGCTATCTGGTTGCATTTGTGAGACTGTTTCCACAAATTCCAGGCTGAAGCATGGGCTGGATGAGACAGCAGAGGGTGTGAAATGGGGCATTTGTTCTTTTTCCAGGATCAGGATGCATTTGCTATTCCAAGCAAAGAGCTGGAAGAGCAGCCCTCAGACCTTTTCTGCAGATGGGCACTGCAGGTGCACGAGCCTTATAATCAAGGTAATAAATACATGCTCCCAAGATTGCCCTTTGCATGCAGTTTAGGCAGCTCATTCACTAGTGATTGCCCCCAGACTCCTGGTCACTCTCATGTTCCACAAAAGCTGGAATTTCTCCCCTAAACATGTTAAGAAACACCTTCTCATGCCTTATCTTCAGCATGCTTCACCTTCCACGCTATGACCAACAATGCTATTAAATCACAATTCCTGTAATGCAGGCAAGATACCCAATTCCTGCAAGATGCCCAATTCCTACAGGATACTCTCTTTCCAGCAGACAGTCATGAGGGAATACAGGAGGGAATTTGCAGCTTATCAGTTCTCCCTTGAGTAGGGCCCAGCCAGAGTCTGCAGTTGTAGCAGAGATGAAAAATCTGAGGATGGCCACAAGACACAGCCCTTTGCTGCTTACGAGGAGCACAAAAGCAAAGGTCATTTTGCTTGGGTCTTACCACAGGTCTCACACTGTAAACTGCCTTTCAAAGGGAAGAATTGTCTTGCCTCCAATGGGAAGTCTATTCAGCCATCAATTTGTTAATTAAAAGGTTAAATTAATGACAGATAATCCCCCCTAAAATAATGTCCTTGCGTTCAGGTTCAGGTTTGCTGGCTACAAAATATTTGCTACTCATTTTCTGCCCCACTATTAATGGATAAGAGAAAAGAAGGGGAATCTGTTACTTAGCGTAGGATATGCATCTCATGCCATCAGATTATATCAGGTTCATCAAGTCATGCTTATATAACTTGATTTTAATTTATGGGTTTTATTGTTGGCAGGTTTCTGAGATTATGATTTGATTGAACGTCTGTTGAATGTCTGTAAAATATCTGTTAGTTTGTAAATGGACTCTAATGGATTATGCTGCTTGAATCTTTTCTTACAGAGCTGTTCACCTTTTCATGGTATAGTAGACAAGTCACATTTTCCTTTAACTGCATACAGCATCAACTGTAATAACTATATGTCAGAGGCTGTAGTGTTGAAGATACAATCTGCTTAAAATCACTGTACACATATCCAAGGAGAAATACTTAGTGTCCAGGAGAGCTCCAGCAGAACAACTCATCCTGTCTGTAGTTTTATAAATGCCTCAAATTTTCTACTTTATGACTTATATTATTTATCACAGGACGTTTCTTTGACACCAAAACTTCTAAAAGATCTTTTAAGATTATGGGGCGATGTACCTGTTGGTTTTATCAAGATGGACTGCCTAGAAAAAAAGGTGGCACTAGAAAACCACCTTGGCTTCCACTTACCTGGGGTGGTTACTGGAAGCCAGACCCTGTTGTAAACCAGATAGAAGAGCTCCAAGAGTCCCTGAAAGCTGAAGGTGCCCTGCTTGCTCTCATACAACCCTGGAAGAGCTGCTCCAAGGCAACCCAAGTTTCATGCTTTGTGCTATTTGTTTCTGTTACTGCCAGTCTTTCAGGTTGTTCACTCAGCTACCATGAACATTCCTTTTTCTTTTTTTTTTTTTTCAGCAGAAATAGAGAGATGAGTGTGATAAAAACAGCAGATAAAACAGCTCTTTCACCACTGCAGGAAAATCATTGGGTGAGCACTAAGGGAGGTTATTTAACACAAGAAAACAGTCACACAAATAAGGAAATTTAAAAGATGTAGTATCACAGTTATTAAGATAGACACTTTTTAAGGCTTTGACAGAGAGAAAAACACAGTGGGAGGTCAAACACTCAAATTATTTTTATTCTGTTGGTCTTTCTCTGATACACACAGAATAACTACAAAATAGCAATGGGTCTGAAATTTCTTTAACACAACTACAATATTTCTTCAGCCAAACTACACAGGTTATGATCACCAGTTCAACGGAATATTGCACAGCTTGTGTTTACAGCCTGTGGATTGTTCTTGGGTCCTACTGGACATTTATGAATCTGTGAATCCTGGGCTGTGGTCCTGAGGCTTGACATGCCACGGGGACCATCAGCTTCTTGCTGGACCAGAAAAGACTCTGACCCCACAGAAAAAAATTTCTAAGGGCATCAGTTCCCTCAGCTCTCTTTGCTGCAGAAAGTTAGGAAAAGGCTGGAGGGAAAGGCTCTGTTTGGCCTTGAGGTGGAAAAGTTACATGTCCTGGAGGAAAGTACCAGATGTCAGGGAGGTTCAGAAGAGAGGCAGCTACTCAGAAAGCAACCCAAGATGGTTCATGGTTATGCTACTAACTTGATGCACATAAATTCCTATTGAAAAGGAGCTTAGCTCCAGCCCTCCATTTTGTGGTGCTTTCAAGCCTGTGTGACCTGGGTGTGTTTCACATCACACCTTGCAGCAGACACTGCACACAAACACAGTGATCAATCTGCATCCTCATCTCATCCTCATTGTGACATCATTTAGCATTTTCTGGCCCAACAGGACTCGTTTTTCCTGGATGTGTTGGTGCTTTGAGAGGCTACCTAGAACAGAGGCTGGGCAGTGTTAAAGGAATAAAATAAGTATTTATTAAAAGGCCTGCAAAGGACACACCTTGGGCAGCGCAAGAGCCTGGCCGTGGCTCTACCCAAGATGCACCATGGGTCACACATTTTCACACTTTTATAAGTTTTGGTTCATTTACATATTGGGATTAATTGTCCAGTTACAGGTTAAGGTTATGAAGTTCCATCCTCTCAGTTTGCTCTCCTCAGTTCACTGTTGTTTACACTTTTTGGGCCTGAAGCTGCAAGGGTGTCCTTGTTCTTGGGTTGGAAAATCATTGCTTTAACAAAACTATGAAGAGAACTTGCAAACATTTTGTATCAAGTTCAGAGTTATATACTAGTGCAGTACAGAATCTGGAAAATACGAAAGCTAAAACTTAAGGCATCAGTGTGATATGGAGACCCAGCAATATGGACTGAATTGGCATGACAGGTCTCAAATTCTGCCTATAGGCAAGATGTGGTGCAGAGCAAATAATTGGCAAGGAATTGACAATTTGCATGGAAGGCACTTTGTTGAACAAGAAGATGAGCAGGACACTGCAGTATCACCAGCTGAGCTGGAAGAAGACCCCTCAGTTTAAATGTGGGCTTTAGGGGAAGCCAGGACCTCTTTCCAGCTGAGGAGACCTTTTGCCATCTCATCTTGAGCACTGCTTGCTCCTCAATGAACAGTGGACCGTCCCAGGATGATTTGCCATGACTCAGGGCAGAGCAGTGACACCATCAAGCTGCACAATGGCTCCCCATATGTTTTTGTGTTTGCCCTGACTTCTCAATGCCACACCAGATGCCAGTGGGCCAGAGATTGCACCTGGGGCTCAGCACAGTGTGGGGTCATCATCTGCATGGCCCTTTTCCTTCTGCCACCCTTCTATACTAGCATCAGGAAGCTGGAAAGCAGCAGAGAGATCCCTGTGCTGGCTGGCAGGAGGTGGCTGTTGTGTGACTCTGGGCAGGTGGTGAGAAGAGGGCATCACCTTGGACTGCCTAGAGGAGAAGGTAAAGGGAAGAGCAACAAAATGCAGAATTTAAGCAAAACTGAGATCCTCGCTGCAAAGCTTTCCCTATCCCCAGAGCCTCCTCAGCACACAATGGCCAGCAAAGGCCACAGCAACAGCCAGTAAATTTCACATGGGCTGAACTGAAAAGCATCATTCTGTGTCCAGTTCCTCAAGTTTTATCCATTATAAGTGGCACAAACCAAGCAACTTTGTCACTTACAATTTTACAAGCAATTTTCCTCCATTATTTTTGACCAAGAGTTTCTATTGCTGTTTATAACACTGCCCATTTATGGATGAACAAAACCAAAAATTTAGAAAAAATAGCTGGCACCTCTTTTTGCTGTCTATGACTGGCCTGTAGCAGGGGCCTCCTATCTTTCTCCAGGAGAAGTTGTGCTGGGCAGGGTTGGGGGTCTGAAAGGAAGCAGCAGAGTCCCAGAGCCCCAGGCAAACACTGAAACCCCTGTCCAAGAGGAATTATTGTTTATACTGCTGGACAGTTCTCTTCTGTGAAACAACTGGAAATGATTTACCCCACAAATGTCTGGCTGTTGGCTGGGTAAGTAGCCAGCAAACACAAGAGGAATCAGACCATGCCAGACTCAGCTAGCTGTACACGATCCATGGCTGATCCATCTGCAGCATATGATATTCGCTGGTTTCTCTGCTCCAGACTGGTTGGGAGAGAGGTACTTGAAGAAACGGGAAGCTGTGTCTCCACAGCTGAGTGGTTTCCTAGCTTTGTGTCAGCATGGAGTGCCTTCTGGCTGCTCAAATGCTCCTAAACCAGGGCCCCACCACATTTATACCACTGTAACTTAATACATTTATTTATTGGGTTAGAAGCTTTGTAGAAAAAAATCAGCTTTTGCCCACTGCTATATACAATAATCTAAAATTACATGTCTTGGACAGCCTCCTGAGCAGTGCCTCGGTGTAAGTAAAGAGACGTGTCCTGCTTCTTGACCATCCTCCCTCCCTCATGGGGGCTTGTGGGTATACACATCAAACTGTGGGTGCAGAAGGGCATCCCGAGAGCTTGTTCTGCCTTAATGAATGTTTTTTTCTGAAGAAAGTAAATATCTGTCTCTGCCTAGAGGCCTGGATAGGGTGCATTTTGTCACCTGAAACTCAGTCTAGGAGGTACCACCCCACTTAGCGATGCTCTAGGAGCAAAGTAGATCATTCTGATAAGACAGATCTCAGTGGAAATGAACTGTCCTGCCATAAAGCTACTGTAACTCAGGGGGCTATCTATAGTTTAGGCTTAAGCATACTCCACGCTGGTTATGTGCTGCTCAAACTTGAAAGGTGTTGGGATTAGAGCTCTGCTGTACATCCACATCAGAAGGTGAGGATCATTAGAGTAACGCTCTCCTATACAACAGTGATGCAGGTCAAGGTGATCAAGGCTTTTACCCATTCTCTGAAAACCATATAGGTCAAAGTCGTTCTATAAAATTTATCAGCTTTGATTCCCTTTTCTTCTTATATGTTCTATAGGTGGGGGTTTCTAGGTTTTCCAATTTTTAATTTTTTTTCCCACTACAGATACAAGTACTTTTTCATTCTTTTCCTGAGCTTCCCTTGATGTAAAATGAGACTAATGATCCTGATTTGCTTGGAGACCTACTGAAGAAAATACTTTTTCAGAGTGAGGGAGTATAGCAGGGCTGTTTTACTGCAGGTTCCAGCAGAGAACATCTTGGCAACATTTTCTGCTGCCACTATCTGTAGCCATGAGGGAAGTCTTGTTGTCTCTCACAGGATCTGGCCACACAGCTCCCACTCAGGAAGACTCTCCTTGGACTTCATCATGACTGCTGACGTGTCAAGAAAACACGAGATTGGAGTTTCTGTCTGGGAGGTGTGCCCCGGGCCTCATCTCTGATGATCTGCTCTCAGGTGCTATGGTCTGAAATTCAACCTGGAGAAATCAGAGCAACCGAAAGCTGCTCTGTGACTGTCCTCATGCTGATATTGTACCATTTTGGAATCTTTGATGTCTTTGGAGTCAGTCATGACTCAGGCTGGTGAATGTAGATCCAGGCCCACAGTTTGATCACGCCATCTTCCTTCTCTGTATTTTTTGCTGTGCTCATTACACAGAGCGAAATCAATTAATTCTAACAGAGGAGTAGGTTCCTGGCCTGTCTATAAGCCACTGGGTACATAATTGTTCTGTTGCTTACATTAACATCTTAGCACACGATTAGCACTCCGTGATTCCGGAGCTCCTCTGGCTGCTCCGTTCCCTGCACGGGACGCTCTGCCGTGGGATCTCCCCTCGCAGCCCACCAGTGCTGTGTACATTTAAAGGCCTCCCACGGCCCAAGCCTTCACATGGACTCAGAGACTTAAAAACATGCCTTTCCTTTGATTAGGCATCTTTTAACCAAATAGGATTAAAGAGAGAGATACCACCACAGAGGGCAATATAATATGGGTACCTCACTGAAGTAGTGGGGAAGGAGGGATGACAACAACTCGATGAGAAATTCACCCACTATTTTTTTAAAGGGCTTAAAAAAATGTAGAAAAAAAAATGTCTCCTTCTAAGATTATATTTGAACTGTTGAAAACACACATATTTAAATTTCAAGTTTGAAAAGCCTATAATCCCCAAAACCAAAATCTTTGAGGCACTGGAAATCAAAGAAAAGTTAGTTATGGCTTGCAAGCTTTTTGTCTGCAGAAACAAAGAATTCATGGTCAACAAACAAGCAGCTCAGAATCCCCCCCTTTTTAACAAAGAAAAGTCTTTTCTTATGACTATTCTTGCTGGATTAGGAAACTTAAAAAAAAATCAAACAGGCAACAAATAATTTTACCATTACCAGGTAATATGTGCTAATTGCTCAGTTTATATACTCTGAATGACATACCATTAGAGACTGTGTATGCATTGTAACTAGAGCATTAATAAATTTAAAATGTGCCTATTAGGATGACAGCTTTGGAGGTGCAAAGGAATAACAGTTATCACTTGGCAGAAGCAGATCTCACCCCATCTGCCGAGACTTTGCATACATTTTCAGCTTCCTGAGCAATGATTAGGGCTGTCAGAACCTCTTTAACCTTCTAACTGCTGGTCCCAACTGGCCTTAATTAGAGACTAATGAATTCAGAAGATGCAGGCCGTGAGGAAAACTGCCTTGACAGTTTGTGTACAAATTAAGCACCAATTACTTCATGCATCTTTTGCATTGCTGATACAAGTCTCTGTTATTATTTTTGAATATGGTCATTTTAGCATAAACCGAGAACTTTGCTAATGTATTTTGTCATTTTTATGGCTCATCATAAAAAAAAGAAAAAAAAAAAGAATACCAGGAGGGTCATGAATATGTGAAATAAACTACTGTAGATGATAAAAAGAAATTCATTTTCCTCTAGGGAATATCTTCCAACATTTTTCCCCCTAATATAATATTATTATTATTATGATTAGTCACATAATGATTGCAATTTAAGAAACAGGCGTAACATGGTCCTCTGAATATTTTTATTAGGAGTATAGCTGCTGTTATTAGCACAAGGAGGAATACAAAGATACAGGTAAGAGTCTTTCAGTTCTGGGATCTCAGAAAAACTTCCACACCCACACATGTTAGCAGAAGGTTGCTGACAGAGTTACAATAAGAAACAGGAGCACAGGGAGCCCTAGCTGTATAGTGAAGTAGTTCTAGGAGTTTAAATCACCACAGTTTCTCCCTCTTATCCACATCTAGAAGATGTGAGAGGTTCAACGCATTATTTTTTTTAAATTACCCCTAAGCCCAGTGAAGTAGCACACCTGCCATTATGACCTGACAAGGCAGGGGAATGTTTATCATATTGTCCCATAAATGTTGCTTAGAGAAAGTCTGAAAAACTCCTAACCCTGCTGCTCCTGAATTAATGTGAGTTTACTGAAAAGACTACGGGGCAGTGCATAATGTGTGTGAGACAGGCAACCCTCCAAGCAGACACACAGCCATTCCTTCACTGGCCGGTTTCCTCTTTCAATTTGGACTGCTACAGCTTTTAATTTCTCCTAATTCCCATCATGTTCCCCATTGCATTTAGTGAAATTCATCACTGCTGTGCAAACCAAGGGTACTTCTAACCCCTCCATAAAACTCTCTTGGCTCTGCTACTGCAGAAATTGAGGTCAGATCAGCTTCCTCCCTGAGCATCTCCTGTCCCTGCTTTCCCTGTTGCTGGAAGGAGGGATCCTCCCCAGAGGCTCTGCGGGAGGAAAGCCAAAGAGAAGCAGAGGGATGGAAGAATTAACAGCACATAGTGAAATTTTGCCGCTCACATACCAGGTTAGACTGTGGGATATTTGCTTTGTAATCTGTGGCTGTACAGAACTGAAGAAGAGCACCAGCACACAAACTTCTTCAAATGCAGAGATGCTCTATGTGAAGGAAAGAGGGACAGCTCTATCCCCTTGATAAAACTTCTCCCCAGGGGAGATGGAGACCATTAAAGCAAACTTGAAAACACAAGGCCATACTCTCAATAGTAAGCCACAGAGCCAGCACCTGTGGGTCTTGAACTTCAGTTAAATAAAGCCCCAATCAATATTGCTCATGAAGTTTTGCCTTTGTCCACACACACCCATGGACACCATCTTGATCCAATCTCAATACCAAGTATGAGCTTCCTCCACACAACTTACATTTCATCAGCAATAATTTTAAATTTCTCTAATAGAAATGACTTAATGATCTCACGTGACCTTTCCTTCACTGTCCCTATCATTAAGGGTTGTTTTCTGCTGATAATCCAATGAATTCCTGATTGCATTTTTACCAGTACAACATGATTACCACATGTAAACCCAGCATACTTTCACATGTATGACAGTCCTTTATTTTCTTTTTTAAATGTATCCTTTTATGAGCTGCCATTGAACTCAAAGCCCTTAGTATTTTTTTTTTAAATCTGTTTTCATCATTCAGTCTTCAATCTGGCTTCTGCCCTAGAGAACCAGGTCTATGCTCCAGCTTTGGAGCTTGCAAGGTTGTGATTCCCTACACCAAGACACACCATGATAGTGAGGTTTTTCATTGAAAACCATGCTGAGATGATGAGCTGACGCCTACAAGTTTCTGAGATATGTCTAGTGTTTTGGCTTGCATTTGTCCCTAACCTGATATAGATTTTTCATAAACTGCTTTTGTTACATTAATTGTCTTTCTGTTTCCATTGTGGTTTCCCTTGGTTTCTGCCAGTTCTGGTTACCCTTTCCCAGTGTTTAATAACAACATCTCCTTCAGTAACACCCATGGAATGAATGCAGATCTGACAGTCTCATCTGGGTTACCACTGTGTTGAGTATGTCTCCCTTCTGGTTATCACAGCTCCTAAACCTCGGGATAGAGAGGGAACTTGGAAAAAAAAAGAGGAAAGGGGGCACAGCCCTTTTGTCTGAGCCTGAGCCCTGACAGGTGTAAAGATGTGGTGGCTTTGACATAAATCCTGCAGAGGGGAGTTTGGCACAGAAGATGGAAGTGTGCTGATAAAAAGGTGAAGAACACACACGTGCACATGCACACTCGTGTGTGTGCACCCATCTGTTGTGTTTGTGTCTACATGTGTTTGTGCAGGCATCCCACCCTCTAGCAGCTGGTCTGTAATGACACCACAGGACTTTGCCACTGTCTGGGCCAGAGCTGCTTGCAGCAGGGCTCTTCAGCTAGCCTGTGTTTGGAAAGCATAAAACCACTGAGGCAGTATCCCCTCTTCCCAAGGAGGTGTAGGATTTTTTTGGGGCAGCATTTCAAGCTGTGGGTTCTGGTGCATGGCCCTGTCACACTGTGAGTTTTTGGTCTCCTGTAACGTCTCACTCTCCCTTTGGAAATTATTTTGTGATCACAACACTCCCACCTGAGGAACTCCATCCTTAGGTCTTCTCTTCACTGTCACCATGCTGCTGCACCTTTCTGTGACAGTTGCACTAAGCACACACTGGCCTCTGAGGTACCCAGCCTAATCAGAACACCTTTCCCTAAAATTTAGGAAAGGTGTCCAAAGTCCAGACTTTTCATTTATTTTTACTGAGTAAAGGTGTTGGCTTTTTCAGGTGAATATATGGGTTTCAGTTCTGCTTTCAAGCTTTTCTCCTTTACCTGGTTAGTTGATTCAGTTAATCTACCCCACTAGAGAAGCTGGAAAGAAAAAGAAAAGGGGGGGGGGGGGGGTGGTTAGAGACAGGGAGGGAAGAAGAATTAAATTAACAGCAAATTCAAAATCATGGAATAGTTAGCAGTCGCCTCATAGAAAACATTTATATTTAACTACTGTACATGGAACCAAAGCATCCCCTGCAAAAACAAGCACTCTAGGTATAAAAATTTAAAACCACATTGATAACCCATCTGGCATCCTCCTAATTATGAATCTCTTAGTGGAGTAATATTCCCTTTAGAAGCAAAACAGTAAATACAACAAGGGAAACATGATTATGCATTTCTTTTTGCTCTGTCTTTCAAGACAAGCGTTCATTCACATGTGTACCCAAAATCTTTCTCAACTGGAATTTATTGAAGTAAAGACATAACACAATGCCTGCTAATTAAATATTTAAGAAGAAAAAAATACCCTGTTCTCCATCAGGAGGCTATATTAATAGGTGCTTCATAATACGGAGTGTGTTTGAACCCCAGCTGTTTTGCCCAATAAATACAGAATAATAGAAGGCTCAGCTTCACCCTTCATCTTTATGTGCCAGTCTAACCAGTTCAGCTTCATAAAATCCAGTCATCTTGTAGAAATGAAGCAAAGGGCTTGATTGTCTGGCGACAATCTATTTGCCTGTTGTGGGAATGTTATCTCTGAGGAGGTGCTGCCCATACATGACTTCTCTCAACACACACCAGCTCCCTTCCCTGTCTAAAAAGGCATCAGGAAAGGCAGGCAGTGACTTTTGGGGCTATCTGGCTGAGGATAGACTTGTTTTTATCATGTGCTATGGATAGCAATGGCTTGAATAGCTGCTTCCTTTAAAGTCATTATGTCTTTACAAAGAGTCAGACCATTTTATTTGTTTTTAAACAGATTCACTCCAAGAGAAGCTCTGGAAAGAACTCACAGAATGGGGACATCTCCTTTAGGAAGTCCTTCAGGTTTGGCACTGCTTTTGAAACATGAGTTTCTCAGAAAACTTTTACGTAATGGAACATCATAGACACTGAACAGAGAAACCACAGAGGAAACTCTCAGTGTCAGCTAGGGATTCAATTGTTCAGCCGGTGGCACTGGGGAAGGGACAATATGCAACACCCTTGGAAAGTCTGACCTGTAGCAGAGCTTCAAGGCCTCAGATTAGTGATACTCAGGTACATTACTCATCATCCCTTTGATTATGGTTCCTCCTCCACAATAATCAATGTTTTCCCAAGACTTTTGTAGAGCCCCAAGTCAGCTGAAGTCACTGCCTGCAGCAGGTACCAGTAACCTACAGCACTGTGCCAGGCTGCAGCTTAGCAGCAGCCCAGCATCTCCCCATTCCACAAACCCAGAGCTCTCCCTGACCCTGCACACAGGGAGATCTCCAAACCTGATAGCTCAACAGACTGAGCTGCTCAATATCGATTGCCAGCTTTAAGAAATCTTTTCAGTTCAGTCGTAGGCTTATCTGCTTTGGTTGTCACATGGTCGGGGATGATGCCATCAATACAGATTATGAATCTGTCTCAGCACCCCTATAAATCTGCAAGTTTCCCAGTTTCAGCCATCCTGAAGCACCTCAGTGAGTCCTGCCAGGTAGCAAGAGAGGTTGTGTGTGCTCCACATCGAGCTGTGTTGGCTGTACAAAGGGTGGGAAATGAAAAATCTAAGAGAGGCTTAACAACACTCTTACTCCAACATCTGCTCCCAGTAAGGGCATCTAGGGACCTGCTGCACAGGTTTTTTTTTTCCTTAAAGATGATCACCGTGAATGTTGCAACAAATAATAATGTAAAACATTTTGACAGCCAAGTAAGCCATGAAACATTAAATCTCCAAGGCCCATATGCTCCCCTCTGCTAACGCAAGCGGAGAGGAGCAAAAACCCTGTGGAAGCTGCCAGGGAGAAGCAGTTGAGCCACATCACAAGTGTCCCACTCCCCTCCATGCTATCTGCAACCTTCCTGCCCCAGGGATGGGGACAGGGAGGAATGGAAGGGGCAGAGGAGGGCCTTGCTGCTCTCTCAGCACTATCATCATTCACTTGGAGGGGTTTTCTTGTGCTTGCAGCTTTGATATCCAGCAGCCCTGCTGTAGCTTTTGGGAGCCCAGGTAAGGCTGACTGCAGGGAGCATGGCATGGCCAGGGGTGAAGTGAATGCAAATCTTGTACTGCAGGGTACAATATCTTTATGAGTGCTCGGAGGCCTGTGGGATTCTCCTGCTGCTCTTATGGCCTTAGCTGTCTTTGTTGTGAGAAGCTTTGTCACACAAAATTGTAACTTCAGGGAAATTCCATGGGTCTTTTGGCTCTTAAGAGTTCCCAACCCTTTCCCAGCCCCAAAAATCGCACTGGGTTGAAGAAAGTTTTCTTCATTGACAAGAGTAACCCTAAACCCTAATGAAAGGGATCAGTTTGGGGAATGACTTATGTCCCAATTGACTCCCGAAATGACTTTTGACTGCTCAAATGGGAGGCAAGCACAATTATACAGAGCAATAAGGCTTACCAGAACCTCCATGGTGCCCTCAGAGCAATGCATTTGTTGTCACACCCCAGCTCAACAGCCCCCATACCTGTTTGTAACTACTCACAAGGATGAACAAGCTTTTGCAGCCTCATCAAGGATCCTCAGCTCTCCAGCTACCATGTGCCCACAGACATGACCAGGAAACCCACCAGGTTTGTCCCTTGGCCCAAGGAGTGTCTCTCTGTCACAGCAACTTCTAAAGCTATATCCAAGTGAATAGTATTAATTGTATTAATTAATTAATAATTAACTGGTAGTAATGGGGCTCCTGGACAGACAGCGTTTCAGAATTAGATATTTGTGATTCAGTTGGCAGTACTGAAGTCCTGGTAAAGAGGCAGTTTGAAAGGCTGCAGGTTTGTAAGGTTGTTTGGCAGTGTTAAGTTGGTGCTCTTTGGATTTGGATATCTACTCTCAGGAGAGAAGCAGCAATGCCTGGCATGCACACAGACACAGAAAGCTTTTCTGGGGCTTCCAAAGGAGAGCCAGAGGCATCTGGGGCTTCCAAAGGAGAGCCAGAGGCACCTGGGGCTTCACGTGCCTGATATTTGGCAATAGGTGAACGTGCTCTCACATCAGATGCTAAATATGTGGTGCCTCTCAGTTTCAGTGAATCGTTATGACTGGAGAAATCAAAGGTCTCACAGGGAAGAGATGCACTGGAACATCAGACAAGGAAAACTTGGTGTGGGTGTTTTTTAAAGATAAAATGAATAGAATTATCTTCATTAATTCAATAACCACAGAAATATTTACAGTGCAATTACATCCATTCTTTTTCTGTTCAAATATTATTTTAAGGGCTTTTTGGCATCGAAGAGCCTCTTCCTTTGAAAATCCTGACCCAGTGTCAGGACAAGAACAGACCTAAGTCTCTTAATCTAATGGCTGTTAGCGGGGGTGACTACTTTAGCAATGCTCGGCTGAAAAATGAACTTTGCAATAAATGACCTTCAGAGAAGAAGACTATTCATGTTAATTAGTAGCTCTTTTCAAACAGGACTTATATATGCATTAGTCTATGTCATTTCAAACAATGCCATCATTGTAGTAAACATCAAGAAAAGGCTCAAGTACAGTTATGAAAATTTTAGAAAACTCTAGTTAGTTTTTTTCTCCTAAGATTATGAGTTACAATTACTGATGTGTTGCACAATAGGATCTCTCCTAATGGCTTTTAGCTTTTGCCACTGCCAACTTTTAGATTTAAAATCCATACAATTATGGACAATTTATAGGCGTTATGAGGCTCTCTCGCCCCGTTTTTTGCACTGATTCTTACTGACTCAAAGCAGCTTTGAACCTGGCAAATCAAATGCATTTTACTTAAAACATAACATTCATTCTTACAGAGCCCACTTTATTCTTATTAGTACTTATTACTTATTATGCATATTTAATTTAAGAATGCATGTTCTCCATTAAAAAATCAGAATATTTTGATGTACTAGAAAGTGATTATTTTGGTTAGTTCCCCTTGATTAACCACTCAAATGTGGATGCATTCTTTCTAAAGCACATACAAGAATAGAAAAATGGCAAAGGAGGCTACCAAAAGGAAAAACATGAACAGAATAAATGGATGCGGAAAATAAGAGGCATTATTTTTACACAGCTAATGTCAAAATGAATCTTAAAAGATAGTTACAGAATATAAAAAAATTAGCTCTTTGTGGAGAAGATAAACTTAGTACAACAAATCTGATTCAGAAATGTTATTTGGAGTTACAATAGGTAGAAGGAAATGTGCAAGTAAATTGCATAATTCTGACTCTACATTAATTTTGGGCTACATTTATTAATTAATTTTTTTAAAGTGCATTTTATGAGCCTCTTCCTCACTGCTGATCATTCAAACCCAAACACAAAGTTAATTTTAAAAGCTAACCTGTCAGGCACTGTGCACAGTGGCTTCACAATCAAAAAAAATACATTCCTAAGTAATTAGGGAATTAACGATAAATGTGTTGTGGAATAGCATTTTAGCAAGATGTTTAATAAATAAAGTAATCTGTGCTGCAAAACAATTAGCTAACAAAGGGAAAATTAATAAATATTTATAAGACCAATGGATATGGTTTGTTTAGAGCCTTGCAAGATTCAGAAAAGGCAAACAATTAGTCGAGCAAACTGCAAGATTGGGCTCATTCTAAATATCTGGCAAACAGGAGTGTTCAGTATTCACAGCTTGGAGGGGCTGCCATACACCATGTCTGCTCTCTGGCCTGAGCTGGGCAT
This sequence comes from Cinclus cinclus, assembly GCF_963662255.1. Taxonomy (NCBI): domain Eukaryota; kingdom Metazoa; phylum Chordata; class Aves; order Passeriformes; family Cinclidae; genus Cinclus; species Cinclus cinclus. The sequence goes on from NC_085048.1 coordinate 91,035,416, forward strand.
GTGAGCAGCTCTCAGAGGTGGGATGATGGACACATCTCTTGCCCCTGGCTTGGCCAAGCAGATCCCTACTCAGCACTCTGGTTTTTGGGAGTCATCTTCAGCAGGGACCAAACTTCCTTCACATGTTGTGTAGGGAGCCCAGCTGCTTACATTTATTTCATGAATTCCGTGAGCTAAATAGCTTCCTGAGTCCTCTTCTCTCTGAGGGAACCTCCAAAGTGGCCCTTTCTGGCCACTGCATGCATCTTTCACCCTCTCAGATCTTGATTTTGTAACACTGAGCACAGGGACTGCAACCGTTTACATGTAGACACTTCTTTTAAGCAAGGGGGGCACACAGACTTTTTTGGTTTAAATCTTTTGCCATTTCAAAGAGACAAAATGTAAAACCTGAGGCACCCTTGAGTTGGTCTTCCCTGCGTGGTTTCTGTGTGTACTTATGGAGTCATTGTATCTCTTCTTTAAAGAAATGAAAAAGAAGAATGGACCAGATATGGGATTCATTTTTTTGATATTCAATTTGTGCAGAATTCAAAGAAATCGTTCCTTTATTTGCCAGTTCTAGGAAAACATCTTCAGTTCATTTTGTTCTGCTCAAAGACTTGTAGAAATAGGTCTGGAAAGGTACTTCACGAGCTCATCTTGTCCATCTTCCTGCCTCAAGGCTGACTCATGCCCAGTGCTATCCAGCAGCATGATAAATTCAATTATAGCAATAACTTTTTGTTTTTTTCCCAAAAATACTACCATAGAAACTAAAAGGTTTAGAAATAAGGCAGAAACATCATGATTCTACCATAGTATTTAGCACTGCTGTTCTTTGGGCATCCATATAGCTGCTCCCCTGTCCCTGGGCACATCCAGGAGCAAGCTGTGAGCATACCTACCCTGAGCCCTGCATTTTTACCTGCCTTCAAATAGGGCAGCTCAGGTACCAAAACAACACCACTGCATCTGCTGACTGGCTGCTCCAAGGACACTCAGGCCTCCTCCAAAACCTGCCCCACTACCCTGGGACCTCAGTGTGATGGTATCATGTGCTCCTGATGAGACATGTTGAAAGTTGTCCAGCACAAGGCATTTTCAAAAGGCTGTCCTCCAGAGTAGAAATTCAGTCCTACATAAGCTCTTCCAAGTTGTGTCCCAGAAAAAAAAAAATATAAATCACTGATGGCCATCTGACTCCACAGGTTTAGGGGTCACTGAAGCACAACATAGCATGCCATAAGGAGAGCGGGTGTGCCAGAGAAGGTAAAGTTGTGTCTGGTTCCAAATAAAAAGTGTATATCAGAGGCAGGACACCAAGGATGCTGCAGGGTCTGTACCTGGTCATGGACCCCCACTCTACCCCTATATATCTGTATTATTTGCTAGCTCACAGAACACATGGAGAATTAACTCCTAACTCCTAACTTTGGTTGAACAGCTCAACCAAACCTATGTTTTCCAACCATTTTGTAGATGTAATTTTCAATCCTGCTTCTTCCATCCCATCTCCTTTCCCTCCTCCTGCCCCTTCTTCTGCATCCCCTCACCATTCTGTCCCCACACACACTCTGCCTGACCTACTGCTTGGTCTCCACACAGTGGGCATTCAGAGCTTTATTTGTTGGGATTGGGAAGCACAGGGTGAGAAGAGACACCTGAACCATGACCTAGATACTAAACCTATGTCTCCCAGTCTCAACCCACCAAGATCCACAGGCCAATTCTGCAGTGCTGCTACAGTTCTGCTGCTTCTCGCCTTGTCCTGGTGGGAACTGTGGGGAACCACATGTGTTGGAAGCAGAGGCACTGTCCTGACTTGGAAAAGAGCAGCCTGTGACCAGGAGTACTGGGAGGAAAACATGCAGGCAGTTTAATCCTTCTCACATCCCTGTTCCTCCTACCCCCAGCTCATGATTCTGCAGCACTGCTGTTTACAGGGAAGGGCTGCAGCCCAGGCATGCCTCCCCTTCACCCAGTTAGCTCTTTTCAGCACAGGTCACTCATAAACCTCGCCCTGCTCCTTAGGAACATTTACGCTATGTCAGTGTCCCAAATAAAGCAGCACTTCATTTCAGGCTCAGGCACTGGCAAGCAATCCTGGGCAGCATTTGGCTGTTAGTGCTTTGCCTGGCATGGCAGCGCTCCGGGCCAGCTAGCGTAACTCCCAAAATAACCTGCTGGGCAGCAGCCAGGCAAGGAATGAGGAAGAAATGCTGACTCCGTAGTAAAGAATGTGGTACTTGTATTCAGCCTAATCCAGCACTGGCACCACCACACACAGCCCAGAGCATGGCAGCCTGGAAATGGAAATGGAAGCAGGGAGGAGGAGCAGCATGAGGGGTACCTAGAGACCCAGGGAGCAAGGACATAGAGCTGGAGACATGTTGGGAGTGATAATAGCCTTGCCTGCAAGAAGGATGTTGGTTCCTCATGGCAATTAAGAGCCTAAAGAGAGAACAAGAAAAGCATAGGAGATAGCAAAAGGAAGATTGTGGTCCAGCAGCACAGAATAACAGGAACCAGGCTCCCTGTGGTGATGCATCAGACCTACTCACTCACTTAACTGTGTCTTTGTTCTTCTGCACTAAGGGTTAGATGAGTTTAGAGAATGCAATCATTTCTACAATGAACCCCCATGCTGGGTGACTGCTGTTTTGCCCTCTTCACATTTCCAAGTCTCAGGCTAAGCTGTAATAGTTACTTGCCATCATTTTGGATGTTCCCTCTCTCCCCCCTGTATGACACAGTTGGAAAGAGACCCGAAAGCTGTCCCTGACTCTGCTGGCCTGCCCAGGGAGCAGTGGTGCCTCACAGTTAGGACATGCTGCTAGCTCAAATTCAGGAATTGCTTAGGCAGAGAGCAGCAAAAGAGCTTCACCCTAGCACTGCTCAATGGCAGGTCAAGGCAACTACCCTGTGCGAAAAAAATTTAATCATGAACACAAGTCATGTTGCTACACCTCAGTGTGAGAGGATAGACCCCTGTCTGGATTATTTCCAAATTAGAGACAATCATTTTTGCTGGCTTTGGTGCTATAGTTGTGGACATGAACACTGCAGACTGAAGTTCAAATGGACTTCTCTATCCCTATTCTGAAAGCACCAAAGACAGACAGAAGTGAGGTCTTTTGTGGGATGGTGGGGATAGAGGAGGCTACAGATGACAGCCAATGTCTGGTATTTATCCAATAAATAAAGGGCTCTTATACATTTTTTTAATTAGAATATAGATGTCTACCAACTCAAGCAAACTCTACTCAAATTCTACTAGCTCATTTGGAAATCTGAATTGTGCATTTTGTCACATACTTCCTATGGCCAGGATTTAACTCATAGGGAAATGCTTCAGACTGTGAGCAGTAGTGCTGGAGACAACCTCTGAAGCTAGGAGGAGGCAGGTGGTGCTCGATGGGATACCAGGATGGCACCAAAGTAACTCCTGCCTGTCATTCTCACAAAGTACGTGAGGAGTGGGGACTTGCTCCTCTCATCTCGACCCAAGTGACAGTATCTTTGTGTACCACTGGGCCAGGCTTAGGTCTGGCAACTCAGTCCGAGGACAAACTAAACGGGACTCTTCCTCCTCTTATTCCAAAAGAGCTAAATCAGCACTTAGTTCAAACATGCACATCTGTGTAAATCCCTTCTCTCTCACACCTCACTTCTCACGCTGGGTGCACTATCCACTGGAGGAAAGGTGACATAGTTTTTATTTTTTCATTTTTCTTAGTAGTATTTCAAAGTCCTGCCCAGTGCCTAAGAGACTACAATTTCTGATGCTCCATTGGATACAATGTGTTTTATAGTTACCATTTTAAAACAGAACATATTTACCTTCTATTTCTAGAAGGCAGCAAGATAATAAAAATACCCTTCAATAATCTCTGGCTTCTCCTAGAAAACTGATTATGTTTGTGATGAACTGAAGCATCATATTAGGTATGAAGCAAAGTAAAAGCAGATGGTCCATACTCAGAGTGCAAACTGTTGTCTTGCAATAACATTGAGTAAGAATACAAGAATTTCTCAACTACATTTCTATGATTCATAGAAGACCTGAGTGAGGTATTTGCTATTAAAATGCCTCTTTGGAAAAAATAATGTTTTCTAGTATTTATAAAATACATTTAGCTTCGGCAGTTGACATGAAACAAAACTATCTTACCAAATGCTGACTGTTTAGCATGCAAATTAGCTGGTTTACTAGAATTGAATTTATATGCGAAACTTTATACAAAAATCCTCTTGTTTCTCTAACCCACTAATAAGATCAGAAGAACAACACAAAACATAGATTAAGTCTGTCTTTCAGATATAGACTCAATCTTGTTGGCATAGGGTTCAATAATATTCCTTGTAACAGAGTCAAAAGTCACACAAAAAATTGAGAGTGCTTTTTATGGAGTGCCAGGGCTCTTCATGATTTCTCAGGGTACCATTTACCTTCAGACTTTTAAATAATTCTGTGTAAACCTGTGTTTTTATTGCACCAATAATTTACATGGAAAGGTGAGCCCTTGCCTAACATAAATTCCTGTGGAAGCTATATATAATTTCTATTACAAGCATGCTTCTGCACTGTACTTTGCTTATACTTAGCAATAGAGGTATTTGTGAATCAAGGATTTCTTTAATGTTTTTATATTCAGTAAAAGAATGCACAGGGGTCAAAGCAGGATTGATTTGAAGGAGTTAGATTTTAAAATCCCTTTAAAAATCAGGACAAAGGATACCACACTATTAAAATAAAATGCTTAAAAATGAAAAGTATTATGCATGCTACACAGTAGAAGATCAGATTTTTATTAATGCAAGTTTTAAATGCTGATTAATCCTCTTGAGAATCAGTTTCCCAAAGCTTTGGCCTGCATTCAAGTCTTTTTCAAAGGGGCACATCACTTCCATTATTCTGAATATTAATTGAACAACATTATAACTAAGGATACAAAGCAAGATTTAAAACATGATTACAGCTGTCATTGCTTACATCTAAATAAGTCGTTGGAAATTGAAGCTCAGGGGGAGAAAATATAGTAATAAATTAAAAAAAAAAAAAAAAAGCAAGCCCCAGCCATAAACCTCTCTTTTGTGAGGATGGTGAAGCTGCTACCTCCCTCCCGCAGCCCCCCCGGGCCCGTGCAGGATGGATGTTCCACGAGCCACGCGGTGACGGCTCCGCTGGCGGCTCGCGCTTCATGCGCTCCCACCGCCTCCCCCACAGCTTGCAAACCCTGGCTGTGTTTTGTCCTGCAAAATAATAAACGTCCCAGAAAAACACCCTCGCTTTCAGGTGCTAACAGGAAGAGGGATGGTAATTGCTCGCAAGACTGAGCTGCCCCTATCCTTGTTAACTTCCAGAATGGGTTTGTTTGTTTGCTTGGCAAAAACCATTTTGTGATCCAGGTTCAGCGCAGGCCTCTACACAAGCATTCATGTGCTTAACACTAAGCACATGCTTAAGTGCATTCCTGAACTGGGCCAAAAGGTACCTCCTTTGACATTTTTGTCCATAGCTGCTGTTCTTGGAAAGGCGCCTTATTTGGTGAAAACTAATGTGGGGCTACAGTAGCCATCTAATTCTGATTAGACAAATGGCATTATGGAAGAAGTATTAAAAATTTATAGTCCTATTTACTAAGTTTATTTGTTGGCCATAAAAAGCTGCATCTTACATAACATAAAAAGCATCCAGTCCTAATGATGAAAAAGATATAAAAAGATAATGGTGCAATCATAACATGTCTCTGAGAGTTTGTACATCTCAGTTGCAGTTTGGCACATAGCATAATTGTGTTGTGCCAAACTGGCACCAAACCACAATATGTTAGTGAAAAGGGCCTCCAGTTTAAGAGGAAAATCTAGAAGTGTTAACTATACACTGTCTAATTATACAACCTTACTGTCCCAGAATGTGATTTCTGAAACCGTTTCTGACATATGGGAAGAGGGTAGAACAGCTGGTCATTAAGGTTTTCTCAAGACTATTTAGTAACACACTTGAATGTAATTAAAGTGCTACATTAAATACTGCACTTGTGTACAATGTATTTTTAATCTTTATGGCATGCTGTAAAAGTAAATAAATGCAAAGTGTTAACATTTCTCCCCTTCATCTCCTAAATTGTTAAGATATAATGACAGTCCCAATTCATGCTGTGTGCAGTACCTGAAGAACCCTCTGGTGCTCTGTGAGCATCCTGTGCTGCAGGTAGGAATCAAAACCAAGCTGAATTGTGCAAGACAGATATAAGTTTATTTGGTTTCATCAGCCTTAGTGGAGCCATGCTGACTAATCTGGACACATTTCAACAGGCAATGTTGCAATGATCCTTTTATTGGAAGGTTTCCTTTGGAACCAGCCAAGGGGATGTAAAGCAACTTTGACCCGTGCTGGATCTAACGTAAGAAGCAAAAGTTTGGATACAAAATGTACAAACATCTTTGCAAAAACCGTTAGTCCTAGGTGTCCCAGTGGCGCTTCTGCCCTGAAATAGTCAGAAGTGAACTCCATACAGATGCAGATTAGAGTTAGGTTAAATTGCAGAACTGCGTTTACACTCAGTAATCCTTATTGTGATAGAAGCATGTAGAAAATTGGGACAGTTAAATACCATGTGGGATCAGGGCCCAGTTATTTATTCTTTCCCTTCCTTTATTGTCTGTGGCAGCATATGACCTGTATTTCCATTTCTACAGACAACAATCGGGGGCTTATAGAAACCTTAGGCCACCAAAAAGGAACTTATTGAGTCAGTGAGAATCTGTGGGACAATTCATATTCTGAAAAATTGCCTTGAGATTGGTGCCAGTACTCCATTAATGATAGCCTGGAGATTCTGTGGTCCTAAAACCACAGGGATGTTGTACCATTGTGAATAAGGCATATTTTTTGATGCACAAATGGGTAAAAAAGAAAAAAAGTTTTAACATACTTTGTTTAGCGCAGTGTTTCTCTGCATTAGACTTTTGCTTTCGGATATTGGTGTTTGTTTTACATTCTCTAATAACTCTTTCGCTTTGAAAAGAGAGGCCAGAAATTTATTAAAAAGTTGAAACTTTTCTTGACTTCCCATAAATTCCAGTAAATGTATGTTTTAATTGACTCTTTACTAAATATTATTAGAGCTGTTGTCAGTTTCTTCAGTTCCTTTGAATAATTTTTTCCCGTGAATTCAGTACTTTTTAAAAAATATTTTGTTCTGCACTATGGTGCTTTCCTTTCAGCATGAAGGATAGTTTTACTCAGCATTTTCCAACACCAAATCCAAAAGGGTGGGCAGAGAAGAAGCTTGTAAGAAGAAGACAGGTTTAACAAAGCACTCGGGCCATAGCTTCCAAGGCAATGAACTGGCAGTGTTCAGGAAATGAAAACCATGGAGATGAAAACATGGAGCTGGCTGTACCATGGTCACATGAGCTGTTGGGTGACAATGATGAGTTCTGGCTGTGTATGCACATGTGGTGAATTCAAGCTTTGGGTCACTTTTCAGAGGTAGGCACAAGTTTTCATTTTCTCTGAAGTGTGATGTTGGGGTTGATTTGTGAATGGTTTCTCTTTGCAAATGAGTAAAGGACAATGACATGCCGTGTTATATGTTTTGCTGGGCATTTTCTAAACCAATCAGAATCCTTCTGTTCAAATAAATGACACTTTTTCTCTCTGTTAATGGGGCATCTGCAGCATTTTTTTTCTAAAAAGGAGCAGTGGCGCAAGCAGCTGATCATCCAACCTTCCTGACACTCTGTTCATGGATGGATTTTGCATCACGTTACACCTTGCATCTGGTATGTGCTATCAAAACCAAGAAAGGCCAACCAATATAGAGAAACCCATGAAGGCAGGAGACACAATTTTCCTATGAGAAGTTAATTCATTTTCACAAGAGATGAGAATAACTATAGATCTCACCACATTCAGTGTTAATTGCAAAACTCATCTCTCTGACTTAACTTTGCCTCATTAATTTCTTCACACACAGTTGCCAGGTACGACCACATCTAAGAGCAAACACATGCACAAACAAAAACATGCTAATCAAGCTACTTTTCTTGCAGGCTAAAAAGAAGAAAAGAGAAAATAAAAGAAAAAAAGCTAAATTAAAGAAACATTAAAGACACTGGCATATTTTGGAAGTGATACTGTGCTGGTAGAGGTTAAATAAATGCTACAAGAAGCAAATATAACTTCTTAAAAATAAAACATCTGCCAGACATATTCACATCACTTCTTCGGAAGAGTAAATTCCGTCAGGGTTAACCTCAAACTGGTCACTTTTTGTTTTCTTCACTTAGAGGCCAATAGTAAGAAATAAGGCAGACATCACTTCTTTCAAACCATACCAGACAACCTTAAATCCTTTCCTAAAGCTCTCAAAGAGACACATAGATACCATTGATCTGGAAAGCACATGGGTATTGCCAGAAAGAGTTCGTTTCCCTTCAAATCAAATAATTTTTGTCCCAAAGAGGGTTGCAGGTCGTGAACTGGTTATGCAAGGAAGCTGTGGGGAGAAATTTTGTTCCTGGTGTTCCTGAGCGTAAAGAGAACTGAAAGTCTCTGCAAGAGGAGAACATTTCCTGGGTGATTCACTTGAGTCAATCCCCCCCGAACCACAGGAAATATTGTGTGGAGCCACATGAGAAGATGCAAATTGGTGGTGACCAGAGTGCATGCACACAACTTACTCATTTAAGAAAATGAAACTGTTCTTTTTGTTGATTTAACCCCGTATAGTCATATCACGGGTACTGAAATGTCCAAATGTTATCGATAATATCATTACAGAGCAGTTTGTGTTCATAACTGAGGCAGCTTCACTAATTTGTCTGAAAAATATCTTCATCTGCTGTGCACAGACTTGAGCACTCCACAGTCAAACCTCCGGCTTGATTCCACTCAGCTGAACTCAAAATTAGATCTGAGGAAAAAAACCATCTCTAAGGCAATTAACCTCGATCCAGGCATTTCTGGTGAATGGACATTAATTGTCCTTCCCCAGGATGTGTGGAACCCACCGGTGCAGTATTTTATTGTCTGGACTTGACCAAGAGGACTGAGTGGAAAGCAAAGACCTGGTACCAGCCTACATCTGCCTCTCACTGCCTAGTTGGCCCAGCCTGCCCTTCCCCTCATGCCCCAGGCTGGCAGTGATGTCAGCCACTTTCTGAAGGGCTTTTTTTTGTGGGGTTTTAGCCTTAAAATTAACCATAGCAGTGATTAGTATTAGGTTCTTACTCTAGGTTTAATGTTTCTTTTGTTGACCTGAACCACTTGTTGAATGACAAGCACCAACTTGAATAACCCTACAGTCACCTCAATTAGCTTGCTTATTTTTATTTTGTCTGGCAGAAAGGACTCCATATCAAAGAATTTGTCTTCTACCACTGTGTCTTCCCCTGCCACCAAAGAAATAACAGGTTTTGTTTCTTTGGTTTAATTTATCACACTCCATTTCCCTTTCTAGTCGTAATTTCTAATTATTTCAGTCTACTGATTCAGATATTAAATTGAGTCAAGACAAATACATATAATCTATTGATTTAAATAATATCCACTCATCAACTCTGCAGATTCCACGTGAGAACTTCTCCCCTTGGAAAAAAAAATGCAACGCTCCTACTACTGTGAGTGGCAAAGAGAATATGCAGCTCAGTCTGTGAATCTTCTCACAAGTATTGCCTTGGGCAGCAGTCTGGCACAGCCTGGCTTTTGTATCCACTATGCTGTAATAAATGTAGCTGAATAAACTGAATACCCAGAATTTACCTATAGCTTCTGCATTTACTGCCCAGGGCTAGAAAGGAATGTATACCTGAGACTGTGAAAACTAAACCAAAGATTAATTTTACCCAGATGAAAACTGTCTTTGACACCAATGGATGCATATGAAAACCACTCACCTAGATGGAGAAGATTTTTGTGTTTCTGTGGGAAGGCTCCTTTTAAATTATTTTTTCTAAATTTATTTTTGCAGTAGTGCAACATTGAAGGAAGAACTGTCAGAATGCGGTAAATAAGGTAAAATAAATTTAATGAGGATTGAGAAGAAAAGAAGCATTCAGCAATTTTCACCTCTAATGATGAGACCACTGGAGCACACCACAACTCAGGAGTGAGACACCAATACCTCCAGACCCTGCCCTGCTAACGTTGCCTGACAGAGTGTCTGCCAGAGAGCTGGGACAACTGCTTGAGAAAAAAAAATGCTCAATGAGAATTAAAAAAAAAAAATAAAACTAAAAGAAACTGTGATGCACAAATTCTGAGAAACCACAACCCTAATAATTCTCCCTTCAGGAACCTAAAAGTTTTAAAAATTGTAATCTCTTTACCTTTGATTAACAGCCAAATATTTTTTGAGGAAGTTGGGTTTCTTTTGCTTTGTTTTGTTTTGTTTTGTTTTTTTTTTAATCAAAAAAGAGAAAGCTTTTGTGGCAAATGTGGACTTTTAACCAAGGATTTCCTCAATTTCTTAAAAAACCTCAGACCTAAGTTTCTGAGAAATTAAAGATTTTTTTTTCTCCCTCTTCAGATAAAAAAAATTTCCTGACCACTTCCAACCACTGCTGTAGGAAAATAATGCAAAATTGGAAGCAAGGTTCAGGTGACAGCTCACAGCCAGCAGCTGTGTGTCCAGAGGAACATCCATGGCCCGTAGGGTGAAGTGCTGCCTGGGACTATTTACACCTGATCAGTCACAAGATAAGATAACACAGCCTGTGCTGGACAAAGTCTTGAGGTTACGTTCCTGCCCTGCTTTCCACAGTTTGTCATTAACCAGCTTTTGCAAGATGTTTGTTAAGTACCTTCATCCTGTCTCCAGCTCAGCACTGTCTCTCTCCCTTAATAACCAGGCTAAATCAGCAGGAATAATTAGGGAATCAGACACTACTTAGTGTCAGTACAGGCAGCCAAATAACTTCTCTATCTCTTCCTATTCCATAAGGTCACTCTCCCTTCTTGTGCAGCTCAGACTCTTCCTTAGAGAAAAGCACAATATGTTAACTCATATTGATAAGATTTTTAGATCGGGTGATTCCTGTATTTTGCAATTGCTTCCAGGCAACACAACATACAAAATGTATTTTCTTTCTCCTCTTTCTAGCAAATTGTCACTCCTCCAGCACATACTGGCTCATTTTTCCTGAAGACCCAAGGGAATTGAACACCCATGCCAATTCTACGTGATGTAAGTAGCTAGCCCCCTAAGGATCTCTTGAAAAGGCAAGCACTAAGATTGTTTTCTGAATACTTCCTTAGCTAAAATTACCACAATTCAGGCTTGGGAATTCTCTAGAGACAGATGTACTGTCATGCTTGGATAGCAAAATAGAGATATCACACTTCACAGGAAATTTTTTTTAAAAAAAGGAGTATTCAAAGTTTATCCCTGCCAAATAATTTTAAAAGCTGATTTTTTGCATCAAAGTGTTTCCTAGAAAGATGCAATAACGTGGCAAGAAGAACCCTGTGATGTGTTTGTACCCACAGAATGAGATTCTCACTCAAAGTCTTAGGTTCTTGTAACAACACGCGCACTAGACTTGAAGTACACATCTCTTAATATACTCTATTACCTCATTGTCATTTACTTGTTGGTAATGAATGCGTGTGTTAACAGAACAGCATGCTGATGCATTTTTTCTGCCATTGTATGTAACATATTTTCTAATTCTTCTGCTCTATTCAGCATTTGACCCTAACGATAGGGGATTATGGTATTAACTCTCAACACAGCACACATTCTTTACAGACTTTCACTAAATACTGTAAGCCTGCTGCAGAGCGGAATAAAAGTGAAAGCATACCGTCTGGTCTTAAGCTGTGCACACAGAGGGTCGTGATCCAATTGGAAGGGAAGTAGAATTTTAAAAAGAAAGAGGTTTGACAAAATTTTAATCCTTGTCATTTTCATTTCTCTTACCCTGTGGATTTGGGTGATTTTATTTACACTGTCAGCTTGAGCCTAGGGATTGAAAATCAGGCTTTTATGGAGATTATTAAAAGTACATACAGTACACTAAAGGCTGGACCACTGCTATATGCTACTAAAAATATGAATGTGGATGCTCTATATTATACATTTGAGGAAATAAGTGCCATCCTCCCTCCAAGGCTGGACTTAGCAGTTAGGCTCATTGTCATTATGCCGAAATGCATGTTTTAACAAGGGTATTTATGGGTAGTTTCAGAGTGCTGAAGTTCCACAAGAATTGAGAGGTGGTGCCTTCAGGTGCCTTTTAAAGGAACGAGGTGGCAGCATTTTAAGAGCAGCTGTGGAAGGTGTCCCTGTTGAAGGTGTACCTGGACACTGGAGAGCTGTTGCTCTCTCCACTCTGCAGCCAGGGAAGGGCAGCCTGACATCTAGCCCAGCCTAAGAGAAACAAATATCTCACCACAGCTGACTTGCTGCTGAAAGTCTTCTGCTGAGGTTGGTCCTGGTCCCACCCTGTTGGAGAGCTCCTAAGCCAATGTCCAGGCAGGTAGGAAATGGTCTGGGCCAGAGCTGCAGCATGGATATACAAGGCTGTGCTTCAAGGCAAGCTGAAGCCCCGTGACTGCCCACTGTGAGGGTGCATCATCTTCCAGTTTTCCCAAGGAGCATCCGTGGTTAGACCTCTGTGCACAGCTCCACATGCTGGGGCTAGGTAAGGGTGACAGCAGGAGGAAATGAGCCATGCCACCTTCCCAGCAGCCCTGACTATTCTCTCATGCAGTGTAGGCACAGATAATGTGTTGTAGGAGCTGCTTCCATGCCCTTGGAGATTTTTGGCCCCTTGAGCAGAGCACGTCTTACTCCCCTCATTCCGAATGCATGATTTTGATGTAGCAGCTAATATAGAGCTCCAAATAGGCATGGAAATGCAAGTAAATGCAATGAGGTTTTGGGGCCAGGCTACAGTAATCCATGAATCCAAAAGTGGCTAGATTTCTGTTTCCCCCTGCCCTGTGGAAGTGCACACTGGGTTTGACACAGGAGAAATGCAACAACACTTGGTAACCATGTGAGGATTTCACTGGGTCAGGGACACAACCCCAAGTCCTGCAAAAATGTCACACACACACACCCCTCCACTCCTAAGTCATGGACAGTCATGTTAAAATTGCAGGATTGAAGCCATAGTCACTCATATTTCACAGAGACCTTGTTAATAAGGTTAAAACAATCCTGTTTGGACTCTGGGAAATGGGAAGATAGCTTTTCCAGGATTTTTCTGCTCAGGGAATCAAATATGTTGTTTTTCCATCCAAGGAAACTGTTTGCTTGAAATCAAGATACGTGACTCTCCCTTTCCTTACAGCTCTGTAACCTTGGCTATCTGAGGCATGTAAAATAGGGGTTTATTGTGCTAAGGAATGAAATGGGCAGAGGCGCTTGCACAAGTTGGCCATCTCACAATTGAAAAGGGACTTAAGCTGGCTCCACCTAACCAGAGTGCCAGCAGCACAGCATTTGTGAGATGTGCTGCTTTCATACCTCCCTCAGCCAATTTTCAGCACTCTTAGGGTGCCTCCTGATAACAGGGCCAGAATCAAAGCCCACAGAGGACAATGGGGATCTGTCCTTCAATGTAAGTGGCAGGTGGATCAGGCCCGTTCGGAAAATTTTTGGCTGCTGCTGTGAGTGGTTTTCAGTGTGCCAGGGTCCCACTAAGACATCCAAATTGGCATCTCATAAAAATCAAATTGGCATCTCATAAAAATCCAGGCTCAAAATGACAGCCTTAGTTTGGAAGTCTGACTGGGGCCTCATTCTGCAGAGGTGTTCAATGCCCTCAGCTCCCACTGAATTCACTGGGAGCTGAGCAGGCTCAGCACTTCTCAGGATTGCTTGTGCTCTGCAGGATTGGACTTATTGTCCTTAATACTATCTCATTCTGGTTATTCCCTATTGCCCAAGGATAATCCCAGGGCATTATTCCCATTATGCCACTTGCCATTCCCATTATAGTCTTTAACAATGTTTTAAACCTATCTTTCATTTTTAATTTCCTTAGCAAAATATCTGTATTTTAGTAGTATGCATTTATGTGGTCTTCAAAAAAAATGTGGTTTTATTATACATATGGCATTATCATGTAGCTTCACTGTTTTATGAGTCTGGTGGCTGAAAACAACTCTGAATACAAGGGAAATCCATATGTCTAAATATTTTTAGCATGAGCACTGTTACCTGTTGCCAGCCATAACAGTATAATTAAGCAGCATGAATTAAAACAATGCACCACAGGAATTCTTGCTGCTTACCTGTCTGTTTCATGCATGGGAGGTATTTTTTTACTATCTTTAGTCTGGAAAGGAAGGAAGAAGGCATCACAACCATTTTATGTCTTTTGCATGTGCAAGTTAGAAAGCAGAGTAACAGGATCTTGCAGGTCACTGTAGTTTCGATTCATCTTTCTCCTTGATTAATTGCTAAGTTGCTGCCCAAAGGTGGCTTCAAAATAATTCATCAGCAAGACATCTCCAGCAGCTCTGTGGTGCTTTCTTGTGTCAGAGCCACCTGGTGCAGCACGTGGCTCTTCACATGAGAGTTGTGTCAGAAAAAGAAGCACTGTCCCCGCTCCTGCCTACCCATTTCCCAAATCCCCACTTTGTCCCCTTTTAAAGCTTGGTCTCCTTAGGTGGTCAGGAGTTGTGAGTCCTCCACCAAGCATTGCTTTAGGGCCAATGGTGTTTTACTCTTGAACCCTAAGCCAGCAGTGCTGTCTACTTACATCAGCCTCGGAAATGTTCCCCTGAAATGCAGCTGCTTCCCTTCCTCCCTGGCCCAGTTCAGGTCAGGATATTTCCAGTCTATAGCAGCCAGATTTTGGAAAACCCAGACACCTGGCCCGGAGGAGGGCCAAGCCTAATGTGAGGCAGTATAGAGGCAGTGCTCTAGCCTGTCTTCCAGCCTATTTTCTGTCTTCTGCCTCCAGTTGTGCACGCTGCCCACAGGCCCCTACATCCAACTTGAGGTCATGGAGAACTCCAGGGCATGAGGAGCTCCTGTATGACCAGGCTGCTTTTTTTCAGCAATGTATTCTTTGTCACTGGCCAGTTTGACACATCATGCAAGCCAAAACTTTTCAGGCTGAATTAAAATGGACATTTTGAAGCTCTTAAAAAAAAAAAAAAGAAAGAAAGACAGAGTAAGGAATGTAGGAAATAAGGATGGAAGGGGTCAGTTGGGCCAGCAAGTGCAGACTTTCACAGATGATTAGCCTGGAGAGTCCACAGGCATCCTGCCCAATGTGTCCCCACACACACTGGCCCAGGGAGTAAAAAACTTTACACTTCATCATAAGGCAGCTGCAAATTTAATGAGCCCCAGGAAGCAAAAAGGCAAGATGCAATGCATTGTCAATAGCCCAAATCCTTCTAATAGAAGGGAAATGTTAGGTGAAACCTCCTGCAAATCCTAAGAAATTAAGACAGGCAAAGACAATCCCCTCTTCTGCAACAGTTCCTGACACTCTGATCACCAGGAAAATTCCTTCCTTACCTCAAATCTGCTGATCACTTTAAACTTGAGCTTATGAGTGAGACACATGCAGAGATTAGGGGCTCTAGCCTACCTCCTGCTCTTTCATGGTACAGAGGTGAAAAAGAGACCAGCCTAGAAGTCTAGCAATGCACAAACGAAAAGTAAAAGTGACCCTTCCTGACCTCCGCAGGCAGCAAACAAAAGTCCTGAAGCATGTGATTAATAGAATAAAGCAATGGTGCAAATAAACAACCAAGTCTCTTTTCAAACTCAGCTGCTGACACCTAAACATCAGATACTGACTGATCCACATCACAAGCCTCGTTTTCTGTCCCTAAGAATTCTGTGGTACAATTGTTTTCATTAATGTACCCAACTATAGCCTAAAACAATGAATTTCTCTGTCCTCAGTACCAGAATATAATTTCTTTGATGGGTGGATGGTAAGGTCTCTCTAAAATTCCAGTTTGAATGTATTAATAATCAGCTTGCATCCACTTGATCCCATGCCAGAATTATTCTTTTTGTCTCTGAAGTTTACCTCCCAAATTTCTTTGTGAAAACTCCTTTCCATCCTAGTTTTGCTACATTAAGCAATTAAATTTCAGCATTTCCTCATAAAATAAAACAAAGGTTTAGTACAGATTATCCTGAAAGGTTTTGACAATTTAACATTGTCTTATAATTATTTTTTGGTCCGTTATGAAATAAACACATTAGTTGGAAGCATATACTGTTTTCTAATGGTTTTAAAATGTATTTTCCTCTCATAGCCACAAAAAAGACAGACTGAAAGCTTAAGACTTGATATTACTTTGCCCAGTTCCAAATAGAACCCATATCATACTGAACAGGAATGGAATCAAAGAGAAAAAGACAACAAAACCTTGGAAAATAAGTAAAAAATTTGACTGTGGATGCACTGGTAAATTTGAGTTTCAGAGTTCTGAATGAAGTATGTAGAAGATTACAGGAAAATTGAAGGAGGAATTTTTTTAACAATTTGGAGTATTTCTAAACCTCACATAAATGTCATCCATTTCAATCTTCTTAGCCCTGTTTTTAAGTTCATGTTCTTTGAGTGTTTTTCCATTTTCATTTCAGAATTCAGAGGCCCCAGCTGCTGTAACAAATGGAGTTGATTCAGATTTTAAGGGATGCAACTGCTCATATTTTCTTGGGTTTTAAGCTCATATTCTCTGACCCTTCCTTCTTCTTTCCATCTTGGATCAGTCTAGGGTCTACATTCTCATAACCTACACTTCTTTCTATAGTAATTTCTTTGGATAAAATCACTTACAGAGTTTCCCTGTGCTTTTGCTTTTATTCAGGATCATCTTACTAGTAACAAGGAAGCCATCCTACTGCTCTTCCCTGTTCCCTGCTCCTTCCATCTGGTCACCACACGGCTTTTACATCTCCAAGTACTGCAACTTGAAGAATGGACTAAAACAAAATAATGACTCCATTACATGACATATCTCCTGCTCGTAAATTTCAAAGCCAGATGAGACCATTATCACCTGCTCTGATCTCCAGCACAACACAGGACTTCCTGAGAGAGATTCCTCACTTTAGGATAGGAAACAGCAGCCCTGACTCATAGCTCTGGCCCAATGTAATGATGGCTGTCTCCCAAGAAATAAAAAGAGCAATCCTGTTTCATGTACTGTTGCATGAGACTTCTGATTGCTTGCTGCAGAAAACAAATGGGTATAAATTTTAGTGTAAGAAAATTCCAAACATATTCTCATTATTCTCATTGCTCTTAAAAGTTTGTTTCATACCAACATTAAAAAAAAAAAAAAAGCATGATGGAGGAAATTATTATTGTTACTACTATTACCCAAATTGCATGCTTAAAACAGCACATTTTGTCTTCAACTCTCAAATTTGATAACAAGAACATATATATTTTATCTCAACCTCATAAAATCATAGCACTGATATTTGTCCTCTCACAACAGCACAGCACTGGATGTTTCCTTGGAGGGGAGAAGTGACTGGTGTGTTGTTGAAAGGGTCACATTCAGGGTGCAGTAAAGCATGCAGTAGAAGGTTACACATAACTCCTACTTCATCACTTCTCCCAGCAACTGCCTTTGGGAATTCTTCCACCAGCCTCAAATGGACAATATCAGTGGTAACAATTACCACCTACTGTGCACAGAAAACTGCAGCCTGGTGTAAGCTGCTTCTCAGAAACTTCTCATTCAAGTGCCAGCCTGATGTCTTGGCTTTCTCTACAGTGTTTTTTTACCACTGTGTGGGCAGAGAACATGTTTTTCCCAGACCAAGTCCTTTTCTCTTGCCTGCTTCCTGGTTCCTGAGGAGCTGCTCTGCCCCTGTGTGCCTGAGCAGGAACATCCCTGTGTTTGTGTGTGCAGTGCAGCCAGGGGAAGGAGCAGCTGGATCCACCAGCAGCCGTGCAGGCGTGCAAATCGAGCGAGTGTTTGGTCTGGAGGCCATTCCCAGCCCTGTCCTCCCAGCAGCAGTTGGCTTGCTCCTGGTGGAGAGAGAGCATATGCTGTGCTCCACACACCCTGTCCTGTGATTTCACTGCCCCAGTTCACTCTGCCTATCGTAGCAAGTGCAGGTCCTCAAATTGGCATTTCTTACCTCTTCGTTGTTGTATAGGGGTCCACAAAAAATGTTCAGAAAAAGTGACTATCTTTATTGCTTTAAATCTCTGTCAAAGACCATATAATGTATTAGCCAGAAGAGGGAAGAGGTCTGAGCTAGCCAAAGGATAAAATAGTGAAGGAGTCATCCTAGAGAAATATAAGGCACTCTCCAGGTGTTCATGGGGAAACAGTGTCTGCAGAAAAGGGGAGAGCCTCGTAACAAAGGGCCTGGGAACATGTAAATGAACAGCCCTGTGAGGTTTCAGACAATATCCACAAGTCCATCCAGTACCTGCACACACTGAGATTATAAATCTTGCCTCGGCACAATGTAAAGTACTGCTGAAAATAAATTGACAGTGAGGGGACTAACTTTTGCCTTTGGGACTAACATGGCCACCCAGAAAATTATTGGCCAAAGACCTTGCTTTCACTGCTTCAGACAAACTGACAGTCCTGTGACGTACAGGTGAAGAGCACCTGTCTATCCCTGGGAAGCACTACTATTCTTCAGGAACCTTGTTTCAGCATTAATTAATTATTTCTGAACACCAGGGCATGCAGGGTGGTTCCCACCCAACTGGACTAAAGCCCCTGCAGCCACCCTGTCATGAGGAGCTGTGCTCCTCCCAGTGCATGGACTGGATGAGGCTGGGATTTCGGGTCCATATTCCTATTTCCTTTCCTAGCAAGCCCAGCAGAAACAACCCCAGTAGACTTTGTTGCCCTCCCTCTCTGGAGAGGGGGTATCCTGACCTGGAAACGTGCTCACCATCAGTGGTAATCTTTCTTTCTACCTAAGCTGGGTTTTCAGGATAAGTGTCCTGAGTCAGCCCCAGTCAACCACAGGCTCTATCTCCCTTCCATGTGTGGATGTGCTTAACCTGAGATTCTTTTGCAGATCTCCTTGTTCAGGGCCAGTCTCTGCTCTGCAAGTTGGCATGGTGGCAGAATACCAAGTAGGAGGTTTTGGCTTGTGTGTAGAATTTGGAGAGCGGTTTTGTAGTAAGTTGCTATACTTTTTGGCTTGCAAGCCCTGGGAGCATATGGCCCATTGCTTGCAAAATGCTGATATTTTAAAATTGGGGGAGGAATAGAGCATGGCACATTTATTTTACTTCTTCAGTGCCACTATTTTTGCCAAAACATTCCCTGCCATACCATCCTGGATCATGCTGTTCTATCCATCCTTAAAGTAAAACCTCTACTAACAAAAAAGTTGATGCTGTAAGATAGACCCTAACAGGACTTAGAAAAACAATCTTCTTTTAGTCAATGTCCAATATGAAATGCTGTCCATTCATTGCTAGAGTGAATGAGCAGACAATACAGCACTACTTCTACTCATGCTAGAGCTCTTTGCAGCTGGCCTTGCTCATACTTTCAGCAAACATCTTTTCCAAGCAATCAAAACTTTATAGACTGTTATTTCCTTCCTCTTGACTTCCCAAGAGCTAACACCAGCACACTTGAGATGCTGCAGCTTATCTTTTCCACCTTGAACTAGTGTTTGACCTGAAGAGAGGGATGCCAGAAAAGAAATAGAGTTCCTAAGTACAGACAGAAGAACAGTGCTAATCCAAGTGGAGCTCAGCTAAACCACTGCAGTAGCTGTCAAACTACATCTGATTTTTTTTTTTATGTCTTCCCCAAGCCAATTAATAATGTGGAAAAAGTTTTGGAAAAAGTTAGTTGACCATTAGATAAAGGTGATCTGCAAAATATTAATTTACTTCAATTAAAAAAATTTGGTAAGGTCCCTCGTAAAATGGTGTTAAGGGAAATACATAATCACAGGGCTATGTATGAAGTCTTTGTTAAGGGTCATAATAAAGAGCTTCCTCTGAGAACAGAAAGAGGTTAATTGCAGGGTACCATTATTGTCTCTGTTGGGTCCAATTTTATTGACTATCCATCTGAATGGCTTGAAGAAGATAATGTAGAAGGCTTAGGGATACTTGGGTGTTACCATCATAATTTTCTGGACCTGACTCCACAAACTGGCTGTGTGTAAAATTTACTTGCATAACCCCGTCAGTGCTTGCAGGGATTGACTTTGATTAATAACAATTATGAGGGGCTGTGAAGAATTCCAGTTGTGTTTCTTGTTTACTGGGAAATGCGATGGCAAGTTAGCCGAGTTGAGAATTACTTGAACAGTGCCTGCTATCCAAACTCTCTAAATCTTTTCATAAACACAGTTGCTCACCTGTGGGGTCTTTCAGGAAGAGAAAATGAGGATTCACAGAAGGTAAATGGTGATGGGCCCAGTTCCACCTACCTTAATTACTTCAAACAACGGTTAAACGTACAAAGATCTGTTTGTTTCAGTGGATTATGTGCAAGAATGAAAGAGTCATCACTTAATGTGTGTCACCTCACAGACCAGAAATTAAAAGCTAAGAAATAAGGTGAGTGTACTGAAAAATCAAACATGGAAAACCAGAGCATGCTGTAATGACATTGTATACACATTTTAAAATGATTCCTTCCTCTATTTTTCTCTTTATTTTCATTCCCTGAAATACAGAGAATTTCAGTTGAGATACATTCTATTTTGGAAATGCCCAGAAAAAACGGTTCAATGATCAGAGATAATAATGGCTCATGATGTCACATCTTTGTGGAATAATCTGCCTGTCATAGTGGCAGAAGACTTATTCTTAGAGAAGAGATAGCAAGAACTTGACTGAGGAATTCAACATGATGGACAGGGAAAACCATTCAGTGAACAGTTAGCATATGCCATATCCTGCAGGAATGCAGCCCTTCTATTATCTGATGGCTCTTGCTGATGCAGAAATCAAAGATGTCTTGGACTATCAGGAGGAAAAAAAAAAAAAGAGAAATATGTTTTGTCATTAAGAAAATGAGGATGGGTATATTTCCATAACCTGATTTGTAGGGGATCTACACCTAATACATTCGGGGATGAGCTCAGGGTGTCAGAACAGATGGATCTTCCTGCCCATGCCACTAGCTCCTGGGGTGGCCTTCCACAGGTCTCTGCAGCACTCCCCAGCCTCCCCTGTGTCTTCCAAACACACTCACCAAGCTCTTATGACACCTAATTCATTATTTTACAGTAGTGGCTCCCTTACCCAGCCTGGGGATTCCTGACTGAAAAGTACCAGGAGAGTTCAAACTATTGTGTTACTTTCAAGTGTAAAATCCTAATGACTTCAGCAGCTTTTCACTGCTCACTGGGCAGCCAGTGAGTGGCTGGAATTGACAGTTCTGGCTGCCTTATACCACTCACGTATCCATGGAAATGAACGACAGATCTGCAGAAACAACAAGAAAGTTTTTAAAATACAACTTTTCTCCATAGCAGAGAAAAATAATCACATTAGAAGACATAAATTTCAACAGAAGGAATTCAAAGCACTTTCCACAATTTGCTTATTTTCCATGCAACTCCTGTGAGCAAAGCAAAGGGCTGGGAGGGGACGTCGCAGCCCCATTGTGACACTCAGCCAGGCCAGGGACAGAGGGAACCAGCAGCTGCTCGGTAGCAGGGAGCTGCAGTAGGAGACAAGAAGTGCAGATAATGATGTCCAGTTGAAACCAGCTCCTCAATGGAATTATCTGGTGTGGAATTTGGCCTGGGCAGTTTGCTTCACACCCCCACTCTTTGCAAAATCCTTGCTGCTGAGGTTTTTTTGCCCATCTATTCTCTAACATCAGGAAAGAAAATCGAGTTTTAAACCAGCAGAAGCTGCAGTGGCACAATTGAGTAGCTCTGGCCATATAGTCAAGTGTTCACTTTCAAACTCCAGGGCTGAAAGACCTTAATTTATTTTTGCCTACATAGGTATAGTGCTTGTGGAGCAGACGAGAATGAAGAACCTTCAAAACATAAGCCATTGAAATTATCCCTGGTATTAGGTTCTACAAACCCTTCATCCACCACCCCTTCATGTACTACAGTGCACCAACAGTGGAAATGAGAGAATAATTGAGTTTCCATGCTCTCCACCCCCTTCCCCAGTGCCACACTTCCTAGAAGCCCTTCACAGCGCACGAGTGTACAAAAGATACCATCTTGTGTGCATCTTGTAGCATAATTGAATCAAGGTTGTTTAGCACTAATAAGGTCTCTCTGGAGCCCAGATGTTAGATTTATGCAGTGATATACAGGGGAAGGGCAGCCCAGCAGCAGACTCTCAGCCACTGCCTTGGCCAGCACACAGGGAGCCCAGGGGTGCTGCAGGTGCAGCTGCTACTGACCCAGGAGCTACAAGTGATCAAACAGCTTCCCTTCATTATTGTATCTCATCCACCAACACCCTTCCCTCAGCCCTGTCTCTCTGTATACAGCACCAGACCCTTTCATGACTTCTTTTGTAGCTTTCCTTTACTAGTGCTGCCTCATGTTCAGTTTCTATCACCCTCCTGGTATTCTTCTCCTGCCTGAAAAATGCTAACCCCTCAGTTTCATTAATTTACTCATCTGTGTGGTCACAAGCAATAAAGATGAGACCCAAAGGTCATCATACCTTCAATCCAATCAATTAATTTAACCCTCTGTAGGAGGATTTTAATTTTTTCCTGCATGTGCACTCTTGACCACTTTTTTACTTGTGCAATGCAAAATAGACATTTTATTCATAGAAGAGATTGGAAGTCTGCATCTAAGCTAAAGGACCCAGAATATTCCTTCAGGTCGTGGTGCAATCCCAGGCTGCACACTGGTCTCTACAGAAAAGGAGTGCTCAGTTGGTCTGGACTCCTTGATTCAGAGAGGGAGTGTGACCCTGCATCCTGCCATGGCCTGGACCCACGAGCTTAGACACAACTCCCTCTGAGCAGAAGAAAGAACAGGGGTATAAGAGGAGGCTTTAAGCATGTACTGCAGTAACAATTAAAGGTGGTAGGCACCTGATTTTGACAAGCAAATCCTCTAGAGTTCCAAACTTCCCTTCTTTGTAGCCTTTGATCCCGTTCCTGTGATGCTGGTGGATCACATTGATGTCTCAGTGAGGCTACCTGCATGGATGAAAACGTGTCTCAGAGCGTATTTGCCAAAGCAGAGCCTACTTAGTAAAAGACTGGGAGTCCTTGTGTTGAAAAGCTGTTACTCTTTATGTAAGCAGGAGTGAGAAGCTCCCAGTGGTCACCTTCAGCTTCTCAACAGAATACCTCTGTTGCAACAGTGCTTGGCTCCTTTTCTCATTTATCTTTGCATCTTGGAGACGACTGTCATAACACATTTTGCCTGCTGGATGACCAATGTGACAAAAGAAAAAACAAAACCAGTTTGCTACATCAGTTCTAACTAGAACTACACGTGTGACTGCTCACTACTGGAAAATCTGAAACTCAGATAAAAATCACTAGGCTTTTTTTAACGCCTGAAATGAGCCATGTTGTAAAGGAAACCTGCAATAATGAGATAATACAAATTAAAAATAAATAGTTCCCATGTTTTCAAGCAAGCAAACAGCATGAAAGCACTGCTGAAACAGGTATTTAAGTCCTATTATTTGAAGGTTTATATTTTCTTGTGCCTGACCAGTGGTTTATTTGAAGGAATAAAAGATTTCTTGTAATATTAAATGTTGATATACTATATTTAGATCCAGAGATTTTGAATATTATAAAATTACAGGATATAAATTCTTACATAAAATGTAATTTAGTGTTGATTACTATTTCCCAATGCATTTGCTGAGCAGCCACAAAAGATCATCAGTTTCTACTGTATATCAAGAGAAACAAGGCTCAAGCTTAAAGAAGGAATTTTTAAGTGCTGATGTCCAATACTAGTTAATATTATCAAGAATAAGGGAATCAGAGAGATAACTGTTTCTAAGGTTAAAAATCACCCTAGATATACCAGACAATGAGAGGAAAAGTGACTTACTAACATTTGTTCTTGATGGTGTCTTCCTTTTCCTCCTCCAGCTGAAGCTTGGGACAGCTGTTTGTCTTCAAATGCTAGAGTACAAGGACGCAAAAAAGGTCACAGGAAAACCTCTCCTGTGCAAACTAGAAATAGGACTGTCCTTTTCCAGTTAAAATATGTTTATGTGAATGTCAGTCTTATGAAGGAGACAGGGCTAACTGAAGTGGAAACAGGAGTCTTCTCCTCAGGCATAGATTAGGTGGCAGCTTCTTGCCAAGGTGACACTGGTGCTGCCTGGGATGAAGCATCTATTTATTCTGTGCCAGTGCCCTTGTCCATTCAACCTCTTCCCTCTCCTCTCCCACATAGTATGGAGATGTCTCCTTTGGTAACTATTTCCCATCATCTGCCACTTGCCTGATCTACTTGTTCATATGTAGCACATTCAGAGAATTGCTAGGGCTGGAAGGCACCTCTTGAGATCACCTGGACACATCTGCTACAAGCATGCTCAGCTGGAGCAGGTTGCCCAGGAATATGTCCAGTTGGGTGTTGAATTAGTCCACAGCCAGACAATCCAAAACTTTCTTGGGCAACGTGTGCTGATGTTTCAAAACCCTCACAACAAACAAGGGAGGTTATTTTATGATGGAATGGTATTTCCTGCATTTCTGTGTGTGCCTGTTGCTTTTTCTTCTGTCACTGGACAGCACTGAGAAGTGTCTGTCTCCATTTCTCTATTCCTCACCATCAGGGATTTATATGCATCAATATGATCCCCCTCTAACTTCTCCAGGCTGAGCAATTCCAGCTCTCTCAGCCTTTCCTCTATATGTGAGAGATTTCAGTTCTTTAATCATCTTCTTGTTCATTAGACTTGTTCCAGTATGTTCATTTCTCCCTTTTACTGGAGACCCCAGAACTGGAGCCTTTATTTTTACTTTTCACCTGTCACTAAATGCAACTCTGGCTTTGGCTTTCCTAAGCCCAACTCCATTTTTGTCTCTGTATTCCTCACAGGTTACCCTACCTCTCCCTGCTTCTACATCTTTCATTCTTCTTTTCCATGTTGGAGTTTTACCAGGAGTTCATACTTACAGACCTTGCACCACCTTTGATTTCCTGCATGTCAGGATAGATAATTTTTTTAACAGGACCTTTAAATTGGCTCTTCTGGACCCTTTTTTTCACCAGAGCTGTAGCCCACAGGATTTTTTGAAGCAAGTCTCTGAACAGGCCAAATTGTGCTTTCTTGAAGTCCAGGGTTTTAATTCTGCTTTTTGCTGTTGTTCTTTGGATCCTGAACTCTACCATCTTACAGTCACTACAGACAAGAATGCTCCAGCTGTCACCTACCTGACGTGTTCTTCCTTGGTTTTAGGTCTGAGGTCTAGCAGAGTGCCTCCCCTCGTCGGCTCCTCAAACACATGTGTTTGGAAGTTGGCACCAGTACCTCAGGAACCTCCTGGATTGGTTGTACCTGCTGTGCTGCCCCTCCAGCAGACACCAGTGTGGTCAAGTCTCCCATAAGGACTAGAGCCTGCAATCATAAAGCTTCTCACAGCTTTCTGAAGAACGCTTCATCTACTTCTTGGTCATGCAGTCTATAGCATCACAATGTTGTCCATACTGGTTTGCCTGCTTATCTTATCACATAAAGCTGTCCCTTTAGCCTATGTCACTGAAAACGAGGTCTATTCTGCCTATCCAGTGCCCTTCCTTTTCCTGTGCTTCCCTTCCCACTCCTACTGGGACCATATTTTTGCTATTGTTATGACTTCAGTTTTCCCTAGAAAGAGAAAGGAACTTCTGACCAAAAGTTTCATTTCCCCATCACTGATCATGCTACTTTTTTTCCATGTTCCTTCGTCACTTCCCCTCATGTTATACATCAGGATTAACCTCTGGGTGCTTACGTTTACAGCTCTCCTTTGCTTGTGTCTCCAACCATCTCTTTGTAGCAATCCTCCTTTCTGTCTTGGCCACACACTAGACTTGCTGCCCAGTTCCTGCCTTTATGTCCACAAGCATCTGTTTCTGGTTTCTTTCCCAGTGTTCTTTAGACTCCAGCACAACCTTCCAAGTTGGCCGTTCACTACTGCAGATTCAAATGGTTCCTTAAAACACACTTTTTCAGAAAAAGTCTTTTCTGAAATGAGCTCGCCTCCCATCCTCCTGCCACTAACCTGCTGCCATGAGTCCTACCCTTATCACATTCCTTATCACAGACCAAATCCAGTAAACACTACTTTCTGAAATATTAAATATATACCATTTCCTTAGCAGGTAACGCAGACTTCATGTAGAGCTCTCCTTCGCCCCTGACCTCACCCACATTTGTTTTATAACAGCTTATACCGCTTCAACAGCAGTGGAGTTATTTCTGGTTTGCACATTGTGACTTGTGATCAAAACCAGGCGTATTGCCTATCTCTAGATACAAAAAGAAATGGCCCACTGAAACATTGCACAGTACCTTATTCTTAAACTTCTACCTTCAAAGCATGCAATTCACTCGCAAATTATTAAAACCAGGCTATGGCAGCTTCCTGAAGGACCAAGAAGGACAATTAGGTTGGTCCTTAGAACTCCAAGAGTGATTAGTGGCAGCCATCAGCACACTGTAACTGCTTGTTGAGCTAGTGATTCAGACAGCAATAAGGACTTTTAAGCAGCCAGCAAAAGCACTCAGATTCTTCTACAGGAGAAGTTTATTACAGAGCTCAGCATCTGTGTCTTGCAGCTGCCAAGTGTCCTCCATGTGTTGTTACAGCTGCTGATTCTGCTGTTAAGGAAGGGGGAGCAGAAGGATGAAAAGAGGCAGCGTCAGGAATGTTCAGTTGCTGTAAAACACTGCCAAGCAGATATTCACGTTATCTGTATGCAGAAACTAAGCCATCCAAACATGTGAGCTCACAGCTCTCTGCCGGCTGGTCTCACACTACAGAGAAATCATGTGACAAAGCCACTAGACACTTTTCAAACTACTCCAAATACAGGATCTGCTGAAACCCTGAAGTAGCATGCCCAGCTATATCAGTTTTGTGACGTGACATGCTGTGACTTGTGAGGACAGACAAGAAAAGAAGCAAGAGGCTTTGGGGAGAACCAAACCAAGGGGAAGCAAACTCCTCGCTTCACCACCAAGACAGCACTCCTCATTGTCAGTCTACTGCCTTACTTTTAGTTCATTTTGCACTACAACTCCATGTAATTCTACACAAATAATTCTGAAGTATACTATGATACAGGAGCTCAGCCTCTACCTGGTGCACTAAGCACATGGCTGAATTCCTAGAGGCCAAAACTAGATCTTTTATATCTCAGTGGCAGTGGGCACAAGCTCCTCTCAGAAATACCACACTGCCCTCCAGTAGTGGATGGTCAACTAATCACTGGTAATCTTGGAAGGCGAAAGACCACCAACATGGCCTTGGAGCAGGATATTGTGCTAGCCCTGGAGCAGACACACTTCCACTGCTAGGATTTGGACAGTTTTCTTCAGTCTGTGCCAAACTTGTATTGATCCATGGTACCATCCACCACAGGTAGGACCACAGGATGATTCAAGCTGGGGAGGACATCAGGAGGGCATTTATTCCAAACCTTTTGTTCACATTTAACTGTTCTCAAATGAACTTTTTCCTGTGTTCCCAGGTATAAGCAAATAGCATTGATTTCACCCAGCACACAGCAAGCTCACCAGGTATTTCTTGTCCTACTGGGAGGTAAGATAATTTATTTGTGCGTGGGCCAGGTCTTTTTGCTGGGACCAGTAGACACTGAGCACAGCTTTGTTAGAGAGCACTAAGAAGATGCTGAGAGATTGATCATCTGAGAGAAACTGAGAGATGTGTTAGCAGCCCTGGTGTGCCCTGGGGATCTTGTGGAGCCTTAGGCGTCCATCAACTCCAGCTTGAAGCAGCACATCGGGGAGGAGGACAAATAATTTTTAACAGAAGATATGAAACTGAGATCAGTATTAAGTCCATTACACTTTTCATAGGAGTAAAGAAATTAGTGTATTTGAGTAACTTGAGTAATTTGAGTAGATGTTGTTTGTCCAAGGGTTATTTAAAATAAAAGAGGAGGCATAAAGATATTTTAATGGCTGTGGGTAAACCTGAGCTACGTGGTTGCATACATGTGCTTGGCCTCAAGAAAAGGTGAAGGACACTGTGACAATACTTTTTTTTTAAGTATTTACGCAAGAAGAAGCTTCCAATTTGTCTCTATAGCTGGTCTCTGAAGCAAAGGAATTTGTATATTGCATCAGGCAGTATTGTATTAGGAAATGTTTTTAACAGTGTTTAGTGATTGAAAGTAAGATACAATAGCTTTATGACAAAGAAGCTTATGATGGAGGTCCTTTGTAATAGCTTTTATATTACTGTAAATCATGATGCTTATGGTTTACTTTTTATTAATTCAAATGAAGTGCAAATCAAATGACAGCTGACAGCCTATCAACAGGTTAGCTTAAACAGCTGAATATTATTTTACTTCATATATATTTCAGCTTTTAACAGGATTTTTAATTTTAAATAGTTTTGCGGTTTTTATCCATGTAATATGGCTGGAAGGCTGCAAGATGAGAGCAATATTTAATTCACGCTTGTAAGATGTGGGTATTTGGAACCCATTAGAAATTGACTTTTTGTTCTCCCTTTTAATTTTTATTCTTTCATCAGAGATGCCAAGACTAATGCTGTCATGACAGATGGAGAGAGCTCATAGAGACATTGTACAAAAATTACTGGAGCAACGTGTCATTACCATGTAGTACCTTCAAAATGTCAAAACAAAAGTAAAATTCATTGTGGAACAGGGATCTTCCTTCAGGGATAAGGCTTCCTTTAGGGATAATTCCACTCCTAGGTGCTGGACAGAATCATACCAGTCTCATTTGCTCCACAGGAAACAGCAATATACATATGCTACACGCTTGCTCAAAATCACACAGTCACTCACTGAAAGAGAGCCTGCTTCTGCTTGTCACCTATGTAATTCTGGGTGTCATTGACCCTCTTCAATTATTCTGGAGTGTTCCAACTCTTTTGTGTTTAATTTGGTAATACAGTTGATCAAATAATGCTAGTTATGTCAGCCTCATAACAGTTTTTACTATAAATATTCTGCTATTCACTTCAAAAGCAGCGTGGCCACCAGGTTGAGGAAGGTGATTCTCCTCCTCTAGTCTGCTCTCATGACACTTTACCTGGAGTGCTGCATCCAGTTCTGGCATCTCCAGCATGGGAAGGACATGGACCTGCTGGATTGAGTCCACAGGAGTACCACAACAAAGATCAGAGGGCTGGAGCACCTCTGCTATGAAGACAGGCTGACAGAACTGGGGCTGTTCTGCCTGGAGAAGCGGAAGCTTTGGGGACACCTTATCACACCTTCCAGTAACTAAAGGGGGCTACAAGAGATCTGGAGAGGGACTTTTCATGTGTAGTGATAGGACAAGGGGGGATGACCCCTTAAGGTGAAGAAGGGGAGGTTTGGATTAGATATTAGGAAGAAATTATTTACTACGAGGGTGGTGAGGCACTGGAACAGGTTGCCCAGAGAAGATGTGGACTCTCCATCCCTGGACGTGTTCAAGGCCAGGCTGGATGGAGCTCTGAGCAACCTGGTCTAGTGGAAGATGTCCCTGCCCATGGCAGGAGAGTTGGAACTAAATGATCTTTAAGGTCCCTTCAAACCCAAACCATTATATGATTCTGCATTAAATTGTACGCTGTCAGTGGTGTGACCAATGCTAATTTCTTCAAAAGCCATAGAGACATAGCAAAACTTTTCAATGTGCAGGAAAGTTCGTGATTAATCTGAGTAGAAGAAATTAGGTACTCTTTAAAAAGTGTGTAGGTCAACAATTTTGGCTAGAGCAGTTGGCCATCACAGCAGAGTCCTGTAATGGCTCAGCATAAAAACACAGGGAAAAATCATGCAAACTGCGTTAAAATGCTACACTTGGTTTCAAAGTAAAGCATCAGAAGTGACACCATTTAAAAGATTATATAGCTCCACTCACAAGTCAGAAGGTTACATTTTTTATTCAACCTTCATGTTTTTGTCCATGGAATTCTGTAATGGTTTTGCTGTCAGTGGGATTAAAAGGTGTCTCTATGAGAAAGGACTGTTTTGTTATGTGCAGCTCTCCAGCTATACAGAACTTTGTTAGCTGTGAGTAATCCACTAGAAAATGAATTTCCAGTAGCTACTGAAATGTTTGAAAATGTACTCCAGAGCCAGATTCAAAACCACTGAGATTCATACCCAGAATACAGGTAGAAGCAGTGCAAGGTGGCACACATTGTCTGCCTGACCCTAAAGGTTTGTCCCTGGCTCTTGGGAAGGTCAAGCTCCTTGTCTACTTAGGCTTGATCCAGAGCCACTGAAACTGATGGCAGAACTCACTAACTCCCAAAAGTTGGATCAGAAAAAAAGACCCTCTGCCTTTTTGCTGCAATTGTGTGAGGGAATGCAAACAGTGATACTGTATGGCATCAGTAGTGGTGCTTTCCACAATAAACTGGATGGAAACCACAAGCCTATTTCACACTGCCCATCCTTCAGATGCAAGTAGCTATCAGTTGCTACCACTGCTAGTTTAGAGCTAAACAACTTAGGATTCTATTACTATTCAAGTGCCTTCCACCTCCCACTCCTTGGGTGAAAAACAGAATACCTGATTCCTTTAAAAATATCAAAGTATTCAAGAAATTCAGCCATTTCTGAAGTTTCAAAGCCTCCACATCCAAACGTCAAGACTCCACTGTTGGTTAGGTAATGTGCAACATGCAAAATCCTTATCTGTCAAAAGTGACATGTGGAAGAAGGAAAAGCAAAACCAGGCAAAAAAGTAGATCACCATGAAAGACACACAGCCCAAAAATCCTTCTTCCATATTTGCAGCTACTGAGGAAAAAAAAAGTGAGACAATTACAACTTTGCCATGAAAATTGTAGAAGTAAATAAACACTAGAGTCATCAGGTCCTTCAAAAACAATTTGGAAGGACCAGAGACTTTTCTCCATGTGACCTGGTACATAGGAGCCAAAATTTGTACCAAAGAGATTTACTGCCCATTTCTTCTCCCCATAGACTTTCATCAAGGCAATGACAAGTCCAGAAGAACAATAGTGCATCAGAATGTTTCAGTGGCTGTGGAATAAATTCAGAGTGATGTAATCAGCAGGAGACTAAGGAGGGACTACAAAGGTAACACTTAAACTTAAAGGCTCAATCTTTCATGGTGCTGAACATTTTCTGAGAGCTGCAGCGTTTTGGTTCCTAATGAAAATATACAGTGCTAATGAGAATGAGGCCATAAGTTCTCCTGGTGTGGTGGTCACTCAAGGTGAAACAGAAAACACATCTGCTCCCTGCTTGTTAAGAAACTCTGCATTCTTTACTTCAGACACTCGAGAAGCTGTTCAGAGATAAGTAAGCTCCGGACTCTGCCGGCTGTTGAAAGGCACACACATACCCTTGCATATCTTTATCATATTATTTGGGCATGGGAGAAAATGACCCCTCTTTGGAAATCTATTCAGCTGTCAGATCACCCCCTTTATCTGGTTTCATACCATTAGCTGAGAAGACAAGGATCCCCCTATCAACCCAATTTGGTGTTAACTGATTCAGCTTTCATCAGATTTTTTTCTGAACTCAGAAGAAACCCAAAATCCAGATCTTTGGGGGCTTTTCAAATGAGGTCCAAAACATCTCACTTGGCAAAACACTTTGTGTAGGGAGGTATTCAAATGTGCAGAAATGTCCCCGTAAGTGAAATGATACCATGAAGTAAAATGGTGGGTGCAAAATGAGTGGCCTGGGCTGTGCACATAAGGCAGCACAATTACAACTCTCTGTTCTGGATTTAAAAACCTGCCTTGCAGTGCTAACAGGATTCTTTGGTGAGGACAATAAAAAGATCTGTAAGTATATTCATTTGTATTTTTCTGAGCCCTCAAAGTACTAATAGCCAGAGGAAGAGCTAGCTGGATAAACAGTATAATTTTCTTTTGCTGAATTTGGTTCATAAATTAACAATTGCTGCCTGGAACACAGCTAAGGAATTGTTGCAGATTTGATACTTATTGCAGTTGCAGGTTTAAAGATATTCTTCTTCCAGCAGGGGCCCTGGAGATTTGTGCAGTAACACATTACTAACCATGAGTAAGGATGCAAGGATCTGGACTTAAGATAACAGAAGTGATGAAGTGTGAAAGGCTTCTGCTTCATTTTGACATGGTGATACAAGGGATAGGCAGATTTTGGGACAGACCATCTTTATCTGTCTGGCAGTCTAGGGATTTAAGCTGTGTCTATCACTCTGGCATTTCTGTGTGCTCAGACAGCATCTGCAGGATTACAAATTATTCTCCAAGTAAAGTGGTCAGGGATGGTTGTCCCAAGAGGGACCTCCAGAAGAGCTTCATTTCATTTACAGAGGAGGTGCTTGTGGGGAAGCAGAGAAAAGGGTGTTAGGGAAAAGTGCAATCTGATGTAGAAGTTAGTGCAGACTCTCCACTTGGACAGCCTTAAAAGGAATTGCACTCATTACCCCCTGGACCCTCAAATGGAGCCATCCTGCCTGAGCAGCTAAAAATGGTTCCCTACAGAGAATCCTATTTAAAGAGATTTCCCTGAATCCATAGGAGATCTTACATCACCTCATGCATGCAAAGAAGGTCTGTACCCCCCCTCTTCCAAGACATACGCAGTCTCTCAGGCTGCCCCATGTACTTGGAGCCAGGGAGACTTGGCCCCTCACTGCCAAAACCCCAACCAAACCACAAGGAAAAGATTCCCTTATGTCCTTCACAAAACAAATGCATCCCAGGCATGTTGGAATCTCCTGGTCGGTGTCAGCACACACTTCAGCCATGCTGCTAGTGTGAAATCTTGATTTTACACCAGAAGAAAGAAATTTTACCATGCAGTTTTTTAGCATCAGGTTAAGGTTTGAACCTCCTTACCTTGACAGAATCTTTGTAATATCCAATTTTTATGGGTACCTGAAGAGTCCTTCTGGAATGCTAATGTTCTCTGGTTCTTTAGGTGTATATTGCAAGCATCACAAACATATTTTTATTGGTATTTGATGGCTGTTTCATTTGCCAAGTACTCATATCAGATTTATAGAAGGCTATTTCTGAGTGATATAAACGTGGGAAATCCCTTTTGTTGAGATATGGCATTAATCATTAGTGCCTAGATCTCTGTGCCCTTAGACCAACAAGATATACTGCTTCACTGTCTACAGCCAGCTCCTAAAAATACACTATCTCCCAACTGATTTTATGCTTCAGAATAGATGGGATAACCTGATTCTTTAACAATCTACTGTCACTTCATCGTTCTCGCTTCCTTTCCCCCCCATAGTGTCTATACCTTTGCAAGTTTAAGACAATATGTGGGAAGAGTGGCATGGGAACTCCCTTGTCCTGAGTGTCCATACAACTCACAGCAGTGGCCACAGGGATGCCAGTACAGGTCAGGATCAAATGAAGGCATTGCTTAGCATTTATGTGAATGTATTCCCAGATTAGGAGCAACCAGCACTCTCAGTAATCTCCATTAGTGACAGCCAGGTCTGTCTCCTGCTATTCACAATCATACACCACAAAAAGAAGGGTGGCACACAGCCTCCACATGAAAATCCTGATTCTTTATGTAGTCATGACCTGGATTCCATGGAAAAAAAGGGGTTTAATCAGCAGGGAGGATACAGGTACACCACCAGAGTATCCTAGTAGTGGATGTTAGCCTCTCCTTATGGCAAAGACTTCACCAACAAGCCCCTCCAACAAGTCTTGGAGGTACACTCAACATCTGCTGCAAAGGAGGCACGAGATAAGATATGATATGATACTATACAATACGATGTGATATGATACATCGTATTGTATCGAATCATATTGAATCATATCTTCTCAATCATACTTTATAGGACTATGATATAATCTCTCAAGTGTATTTTTATTTTGTCTTATATTTGCATGCTGATTAGCAGCCTGTTCTGCTTTTCCCATGTATGTTAATCTCCATGGACACTCAGTGAATGAGAGGTTTTATTATTGAGTCACCGACTCTTTTCTTTACATATCTACGAAAGTAGATCTATTGGGATCCAGCTGGACCTCCCTCAGTCTGTCTCTGGTCTCTCTAACTCATCCTCCCTTTAACTCTTGTTCTGCTGCAGATCTAGAGCCACAAATTTGTCTACCAAACACCTGGTAGGGGTCATCCCAGGTCCACCATTAGTCAGAGTAAGTTACAAGAGTTGACTAATTAGGTGCCACTAAATCACCCAGAAATCTGTCCCCATACTGCTGCACCTATAATTGTTCACAAATATTTTCCAAAGATTGTCCCATTAAGTCTTCACAGACTTGAATCTGCTGCTTGGGAAAAATCTGACTGGATAAGGCCTGCCATGATGACTTGGAAGTGACAGGGCTGCCACATCCTGCATCCGAGCTCTGCAGTGTACTATGCCATTGACCTGCACACATACAGCAAGTCTGACACATCCCAGAGACATGGGCTCTTGGAACAAGTCATCTCAGTACCACTTGTGCAAAGATTTTGATGTCTACAGCAACGTTCTTTCCTGTGTGATTTCCAGGTTAATCGCACAAAACTTCTAGGCAGTACATTACACTTAAAAGTAGTGCTCTGTCACTAAAATTTTTAGGCAAGGAAGGTCATGTCTGATCATCTTTCCAATGAAAAATTCTCTATTTAATTATCCCACTGGTGAAAAACATCAGAAAAGCAAGTGTAATTAAATCTCTTCTGCTTCACACTGTTGGGTACCTGGCCCCCTGCAGCACAGTGGGAATTGGACTGGTTTCTGCAAGAGATCTGACCACTGAACACAGAGGTTTGGAGAGCCTTGGTCCTAGCACTGAGAGTAGCTCTCTCCAGACCAGTCCAGCGTTAATCCCACCAGTAAGTAGGCCAATTTGTGCCAAATATGGCTTTTCCTTTCCTGTGTCAAGACCACCCACCAGCATAGGGCACTGAATAGCAGCTATGACAGGAAGATTTTAACCTCAGCTAATGGCAACCAGAAGGTGACAGACTCATTTTCTTATTACCAGTCTTCTTAGGACTGAACAGGCAATTATTTTCTTGAGACTGCTTCTGTGTACTAAATTACATGGACTGTCTCCAAAGAGCAGTGACAACTCAGTAAGCTGGGTGTAAACTGGGTTACCTCTCTCACCAACCCACAAACTGCTCTCAGTAACCCTGCAGCGGTGTTGACAGACTCCAGAAATAGCCATGAACAGTGTTTTCTTACTAGAAGTCAGGTCTGGGTCATATCACTGGGGGAGGTGGCTTAAAAATGACAGGGGGAGCTGTTCTGAGGGGTCTCATCCCTCTCTACACACAGTCCCCAAAGGTGATACTGAATCATGCCCCGCATGCAGCCCCTTGTAAACCTGAGGGATCCCTTTTGAAGCTGGAACTGGGGGTGCCTGGCACCTTTTGTGCTTCCTGCTTCTCTAATATTTTTCCTCAAGTTCCTTCACTACTAAATGAATGGCAGGACTTCCTCAATATTTTCTTTTTCCTAACACTTCCTTACAGTTTTCATTTCATTTTAATGCAAGGGCACCAATCCTAGTTTATGTCATAATAGACGGACAACAATAGTGCAGTTTAACTAAAATAACATGCTAAACAGTGCTACATGTTGACGGAGTCATGATGGATAAAATGTGGAGTGTTTTGGTGGTTTATATCTTCAAAGAAGAGCTGGCAATTGTACAACGTGACAAATGTATTTAAGAATCTATGCCATTCAAATG
This sequence comes from Cinclus cinclus, assembly GCF_963662255.1. Taxonomy (NCBI): domain Eukaryota; kingdom Metazoa; phylum Chordata; class Aves; order Passeriformes; family Cinclidae; genus Cinclus; species Cinclus cinclus. The sequence goes on from NC_085048.1 coordinate 91,071,180, forward strand.
ATACTACCACATGTCTGTTTGGGATTTTTCCCATCTAAATGTGGGAATATGGGCACAGATTCACTTGCATACTGTGTTCTTCTAACATAAAGTGTCGGCATCTCTGAGGGTGTGTCGGTGGCACCCGATGTCACCAGACACACACTGAAAAGGAGACAGCCGAAATAAGTGTACATTATGCGTGCCAGGCAGTCTTCATTTGTTTATTTCATGCAAAAAGGAGGGGAGCATGCTCAAAATATTCTCACTGGAAATTTGTATCAGCATGAGAAAGAGAAAAACGTATCATTTGCATTTCAAGGCATCGCAAGTCCCCATCCTAGCTGAAGTCATAAGCATTTATGGTACAAAGAGAACAGCTCCTGATGTGAGTGACAACGATGTAAAAAAACCCCACTAATTCACGTCATCTTGACTGAATTATTCTGCATTTACACCAGTTTCATTAAGATGGAAGCTGGCTCATGGTCTTTACACATATACATTTTGTGTCTTTTTCTCCTATTGTTTCACACTATAAGCCAATTCTTTTGTTTATTTTTTTTTTATTTGTGCAACGTATTCATATTCTCAGAGTCCATCTGCTAAAAGTATCCTATTTAAAAGAAGATGGCATCATTAGCTACCCTCTCTCACTATAAAGAAAGGAGCAGTTCCCATATTTTTACCCAGTTCAGTGGCTCAGTGGATGCACTAATCTTGCTGAACACTTCAGTTTAGATGGTATATCAATGAGGCATTCAAACAGAGCAGTTTATACACAAAAATTCTGTCTGCTTTGTAAAAGATTATCCTTTTATAAACACTCTGCGGAAAACATAAAAGCAAATAGGGGACAGCACATAGGACAGGAAAGATGTTAGAAGGGAGATTAATACTGAATGGGTCGAAATGAATGGTGCTTACCAAAACGAGGTCCAGATACTTTGGCTGCAATGAAACATAAATAATGGGAATGACACATCGTTTATTCGGGATAATGAGTTGATCCGAAGTAGGGGCCTAGAACAAGAGATTAAAGATTAAATATCCATCTCCTGATGAATATCAGTAGCAAACTTTAACCTTTTCCTTCCAAAAGCACAATTTCTTTGAACAACCATGTCAGTGCAACACAGTGAAGAAATGGGCTATAGCAAACTTAAATAACATTATTATCCTTATCTGGAAAGAAAACACTGTTTCATATTTTAAGACACAGTATCGTATTTTTATTTCCAGCCTTGTAACTCTTTCGGAATAATTATATGAGAACACAAAGATTTTGCTTGATGCTTTGTATTAGTAAAATCTGGCTTTAGCATTTATTGCTTACATTTAGTTCTCTGCAATAATTGAAGAAAGAACATGCCCATCCTGAACATTCACTTGGGTGGAGAGATAATGACAAAAAGCAGCCTGCTGGAAAAGCACAGCATACCACATGCCGAATTAGAGTCTTGAATGCAAGGAGGACTTGGAAGATGTCACAAGCTTTGGATCAGGAAGGGCTGGAAGTGTAGCGAAGGGGGAAAGGCACAGACAACTGGGGACAGCAGGCTGACTGTACTGCAGTGCTGGCAACCTGTCCAAGCTGGTCAATTAGTGGTACTTCTAGCTCAAGATGCTGTACTGCAACTGAGGCAGAAGACATAGGACAAGCGGGAATCTGGATAGCTGTGGCTTGCCCAGAACTTGGAACAGAGCAGCTGCTGGATGCATGCAGCCAGCCAAGCCCCGCATTGTGGTTTTGTTGCTGATGGCTGCCTCCTGCAAGAGGGATAAAACTGGGGACAGAGGGAGGAGGGAGGAGGGGGCAAGACTTTCAAATGACATTTAGAAAACAGCCAAGCTAGAATGCAGGAACGAGTTCAGCATGCTCTCACCTGCTTCGTGGAAAGGGGTTTACTCCACGAGCGAATGGAGTTTGTAGTTTCATTCCCCTCTCTAGGGAACGTGCTGTCCCAGTGCCAAACCAGCATGCATGTACAGCTGGCAGTTTCTCTGCAGAAGAAGCCTCATACTGGAAGCTGTGGAAAAGTATCCATTTTTTCTTGGTAAATATTTGCATGCAAAGCCAGATATCCCCATAGGTTTTTGTGAGGCTCTGCAAACTAGTTAGAGGGAAGGATTTTTGGATTTGTGCTGGGCAGTACGCATGCACAGATACATTGTTCCAATGAGGACATGGTCCTGGAGGGTGAGCTCACTGAAATGGTTTCTTGAAGGACACTGAATACCTTTCAGACAGCAAGACTCACATTTGCAAAATTTACATTTTGGCACCAGAACAAAAATATTGCCATTTCACCTTGTCCCTTTACACCATGAATTCAGATAGGACTTGATGTGTTTCCCTCTCCTCTTGGGTAAGAGATGTGAGTCCTGTCAGGCACCTTTCCTCATAGGTTGCCCTATAACAGCATCACTCCTCTGTCTTCATCCTAAAACCTCCTGAAGACCTCATGAAAACCTCCTGAAACCTCCTGCTGCTGTATCACAATTAATATACAGAGAATAGGACCACAAGGTCAAATGAATGCAAGTGAAGGAAGAGCACTTGGGGTGCTGGGCTGGTCGAGGGGACAGAGCTGACAAATCAATAGTAAGGGTGTGAACAGAAGACATATGGCTGGTTATCATCACGGTCAGCCAGGACCAGGCTCTGCAGGGCTTGGCTTGCCTAGGCAGTCCATGCTGGAGAGTGGGTTGGGTTTTCCATCGCTGCTTGCCATGGCAAAAGGAAGGGGAGGTCTGTCTCAGTGCCAAAGCAGCAGCCTCTCCTCTGGGGAACCAAAGCACTGCTCTCCAGGGACAGGGACAACTGTACTTGGCTCAGCTGCTCTGCCTGTTCTCAGCACCCTGCACTGATTTCCAGGCAGACAGGCTTTTATCCTTGAGATATGAGCAGCGACTTTCCTTTTATTCAGAAAAAAAGCATCCATTTTCGAGCATTATCACAAGCACAGATAATAAATATTACAAACAGTAGAGCTGTGAGACGATGCCAGAGCCCTGCTGCTGACTGATGCCTGACCCCTGCAAAGCCTGCATCACCATGTCACATCACAGTGCTTGCTGTGCAAAGGGGACCATCCTGCCCAGGGGCACACAGTGTTGCAGGAGGGGTAGGACCCCTGCTGCCACATGTGCTCCTCCTCTCAGGGGGCCAAGGGGCTCCTCACATGGCAAAAGACACTCCCTGTGAGGTCTGAAGGGCATATTTGAAGGATCTAGCAAGGAAAGTTGTAGACACGCACACAACAATCCATGTATGTTGTAGGGCTGATAGTATGGTCCCAAAGGATCCCATTGTGGTGCAAGGATCCTGACAGCTTTCATTGACCTTTCTGGGGAGGAAACTGTTGATGCTGGGCCTCCCTGACTCACTTCACCTCACTTCACCTCATGTCACCTCACCATTAAGGAAGAGGAGCAGCTCCCAGATGTTTCCAGCTCATGGCAATGGGCTCTTGTACTTAGGAAGTATTTGTAACTTGATTTAAAATTAGCTTTTAGTAATTGAAAGATGGTGATGAGAGCAGTATAAGACTGAGAACCAGCTATTTCAGGAGTATTTGTCCAAATTCAGTGGGTCGAAATGAGTTTTCCAGGGCTGCTTTCAATATGTAACTGGAAGCTCAACTTGTTAGCTGAAATCCCAAGAGTTTTCATTCATGGAGAGCTCTCCGCTTGGACATGTGATTATGCACAGGAGTGAGGCTTTTGGGTTGTAAAATTAGATGGAAAATGTCCACTCTGGGAGAGAAAGCGCAAGTTTCTTGTGGAACTCCACTGAGAGGAACCAAAACTCAGGTGTTCACAGCTTGACTTTCGCAAGGGAACTATATTTTAAAGCGTCTGTGAATGAATCTGTGCAAACAGACATGACTTTTCTTAGCAAACTGCCCCAGCACCATATGCACTGTGCAGTTTGTAGGCTAGGACAGTGACAGGTCATGGTGCCACCCAAGTGCTCCCCTACAGCCACTCCTATAGAATACCTCAAGTACAGCACCCTTTGCCCTGGGTTTGCTGCATAAAAGAAAACAGCTCATACCAACAGCTGAGGTGAATCTCACAAAAAAACACTTGTCTCTCCTCTTTGATTACTTGAATCTTCCCTGTACAATATTTTATTAGGAGCCTGTCATTAATGGTGCAGATATTGATATAGAGCCTGTGTTTTTACAGGTGTGAATGGTTTGCAAGGTTCTCACATATTCTAATTCAAATCATTATGTCATTTTTGACAGTGCAAGCCTTTAAGGAAACAAAAGTGTTTTTACAGCACCAGTGAGTTTAATAGATCTTCATTATCCATTTAGCATCCAGAGAACTTGAATTGGGCATAACTACCAGAAATTTTATTGTCTTAAATCATAGGATGGGAAACTTAGAGTCTGTCAGACACCTTTGGACACTGAACATTTGGACATTGAATCCAAGTGTCACCCAAGCAGTCATGGAATATGGGGACATTTCAACTTCTCTCCGGTTATAGATCTGAAATCTGGATTTAGGTCCAGTAACTAGCAGCAGTAGTCAGAAATGCACCAACAAACCTTACCCACACCACTCTAAGATGGAAATGGCCTGTCTGTACCTGGTCCAGTACAGGAAGCAGGGCTGAAGAGCACCTTGTGACAGCCGGATCCTGGAGCACCTAGCAAGGTCCTGAGGGATGCTGGAGTGTTAGGCAGCCTTCACATTTCCCTTCACATCAAAGGAGCCTCCAGAGGCCCTGCTGATGGTCATGAGGGGCTTCAATACCAATGTAAAGCTGCTTGAGCTGGGTTAGCAATGTGCTCACATATGGTCTTGGATTGTACCTTTCCACAAAACAGCTGTACCTCTCAAATAAATACATACTGGGCAAAGCTCAGAAATGCATCTTTCTAGAGATTATTTCCATCTGCGCATCACAAAGGATATATTGATTTAGCTGCGCTCCTGAGATCAGAGTGGAAACACTCTATAGTCGGGAAGCAGACACATATGCTGCTTATCAAAGCTGTACATACGGTACAAAAAAGATACCAGTGTGGAGAGCAACCAGCTATATTTGCACCAGTTCACAACCTGTCCTGTAATTCTTTAAAACAAAGGAAAAGGAAGTGCTGAATGCTACTGTTCCTGAGCCACACAAATGGCATATGAAGAGCACACCAATCCCAGCTGAGCTCATGGACATGAGGAATCTAAGGAGTTGACAATTGCTATAGCTGTCAAAAATTGCTCCCAAAGCCTGTATTATTTGTATTTCTTAGGGCTGCAGAGAAATGCAGTAATTGACACAATGGGAAAGAATATCCCAGATGAGCTGCAAGTAGATGAGCACTACAGCAAGGCTGTATTCTCTGCAAAACCCTTTCACCATCAACAAGGAGGATAAGTTACATATTCCTTAAAATTCATGGCATCTGTGTTTGTAGATGGTGATACAAGCCCAAAAATTGCAGAGCAAGAGAGTTATCTAGATCATGAAGTGCTTCTGTATGCTGGCAATGTACATACCTAAAACTGGTGCAGGAAAGTGTCAGTGAAATGGTCATCTGTGGTGGCAGTGAGGACACTGTGGTCTCCTACAGCACTAATCCTTCATGGTGTCTCTGGGATAATAGAGAACAGGGAAAGTTACTAAAGGAAAACCATATAACCATTTGGGTTGGAAGAGACCTTTAAGATCACCAAGACTGACTGTAAACCCAGCATGGCCAAGTCCACCACTAAACCATGTCCCTAAGTGAATTCACTAGATGTGTGTTGCAGTGCACAGCTATGTCTTTTAAATATCTCCAGGGTTGCTCACCCAACCACTTCTCTGTGTTGTCTGTTCCAATGTTTGACAACTCTTTCCATGAAGTATTTTTTCCTAATATCCAATCTGAACCTCTCCTGGCTCAGCTTGAGGGTATTTCCTCTTGTTCTGACCTTTGTTACTTAGGAAAAGAGACTGACTCCCCCCTTGCTGCAATCTTCTTTCAGTTAGTTGTAAATATACAAATAAGCATATATAAGATGATCCTTGCACTTATTTCAGGTACCTTCTACCTTCTTGTAGTTTTGAAGTTTAGCATAAATCAGGCCACAGAAATGTCTCTGGATGTGGGAGTAAAGTATTATTAAGTTCCTCTCGTCCCTTACCACCAGCCACTTTTGTACCTCTCCTGTAGCTCAAGCTCCCACAGCACTGAGTCAGCAGGACACATCCCATCAGCAATCCTCAGTCACTTCTGTGCAAAATCATTGGGCTGAGTTTTAAATGTTTGCTGAACAGTTCAGACCAAATTATCTTTGCTGCAGAGACCATGTACTAAAGTAATCAAACAATGTGATATGGCTGTTTTATGTGTATCCACATTTTTTTTTTTCCTTAGACAAAATGATCGGAGGAATTAAACCCCTCCCTTATGAGTACAGGCTGAAAGAATTGGAATTGTTCAGCCCGGAAAAGAGAACATTCCAGGACGACATGGTTGCAGTCTTTCAGCACTTTCAGAGAGACAAGAATGAAATTGGCAGAGATTTTAGTAGGGCCAGTAACAATAGAGCAAGAGGCAGGTAAAGGTTTTAAACTGAAGGAAGTAAGTTTCAGGCTGCAGATAAAGGAAGGACTTACTTACAGTGAGGGTGGCAAAATACTGGCAAAGGTTGCACAGAGAGGTGGTGGATGCCCCATCCCTGGAAGCTCAGTTGTGTGGGACTATGGGTAACCTGGCCTAGCTGAACATTCCGTGCTCAGTGCAGAGGGGTTGGACTACGTGACCTTTCAAGGGCCCCTCCAACCCAAACTATTTTATGATTCTGTAACAAACAAGCCTTATATTGGTATTATTTGGACACTCACAGGAAGATGAAGGCCAAGAATCATTGGTTCTGACAAAAAAAAAAGAAAAATGCTGAAGTGACCTGAGTACCAAGACAGAACAATCATCAAACTCCTTTCATGTCTCCTCTACCAGTCTAATACCCTGTGTAAGTAAGAGAAGCTTAAAAAAGAAATCTTTGATGGCTTCAAAAGACAGTACCCTTGAAGAAAATGATTGATTACCTGACAATGTTCAGGTGAAGAAAGAAACAGTCCTTCTAAAACACTTGGCCATCTTCAACAGTCAGACTGAGACCACTGGAGATTCCAGGATGGCTGGAATGAGGCACAGCATAGTGCCTGCTCAGCGGGAAGAGATGACTGGATGCTTGACCTCAAGACTTCCATCTGACCCAGGTACAGATGGAACTAACCTGGGAGAAAGGGGTCAGTGAATCCCAAAACCACCAAAGTTTCCTCATCACAGAGTTTGCTTTCTCTACAACTTTGCCGGCAAAAGAGACCTCCTCCTGAGCAAGAGATGCAGAATCAGGCACAAAAAATGGCATAGCTGCTTCTCCCTGGAAAATTCCACCCAACATCTGTGCAGCAGCTGGATTTCCCAAGACTATTATCTCATTTCACTGATCTGAATGAATTTGCTCTCAGAACAGCTGCAGATCTGTATATATCACTCATGGCTTGACTCACTATGTTTTACCTGAATGAAATATTAATTAGCTACACTGTCTTTTCTCCTCCCACCACTAAATGATAATTAATTATAATTCATGATGAAAAAGAAAGTGGCACATGAATAGTTACTTTGGCCCAAAACATGAATCAGTTCTAAAAATCCAAACAAACCTTAGTCAATTCAGAGTTTGAAACACTACTGGGGAATAAGTTCAACTTCAGTCTCATGCTTTTCATTATAGTAGTCTTAAATATTTTTTTTTCTATAGATTCATTCATAGAGATGCACCACCAACATATTGTCCAAACATGGGGTCTCTAATTCATTTTGGACAGTTTCTTAATACAAGGAAGGTCCCACAAGAGAAAGTACAGCTATGGTGTTTGGCATGAAGTAAAGACACCAGGCAGACTCTTAAGTTTGCAGGTTTTGGTCCAGAGTCACTTAAAGCAGCCTTCCCATCTCTCCATCATTGCAACTCAGTGGTTATAAATACTTTTGCTACAAAACACTTAAGCTTCCCACTGAAATGGACATATGTGCTGACAAGCTCTCAGCAAAAAGGATGTTTTATGTGAAGGTTTAGAAACATGAAGAACACACTTAAAACATGTATTTCCAAAACACAATTTATGGGGTAGATGTACTCCTCAGGGTGTATTTATCTCACAGGCTTAATGGCCACAACTAGTTTTAGACTGAAATGTCACATGCTTTTTCTCCTTTTCTTTTCTTTTCTTTTCTTTTCTTTTCTTTTCTTTTCTTTTCTTTTCTTTTCTTTTCTTTTCTTTTCTTTTCTTTTCTTTTCTTTTCTTTTCTTTTCTTTTCTTTTCTTTTCTTTTCTTTTTTTTTCTTATCTTTTCTTTTCTTATCTTCTCTTTTCTTCTCTTCCTCTTCTCTTCCTCTTCTCTTCCTCTTATCTTTTTTTTTTTTTTTAATAACTGACTACTGTTTACAACACACTCTACAAACAAACTGGTCTGCTCAGCTCTGCATTTTCTAATGGCGGCAGCCTTTCTTCTTTCTCCCTATAACAAAAATGCTTTGAAGTCCTATGCTGTTAGTTACAAGTATCCTGATATTTCCCTAGCAAGGATGTAATAGGAGCCAAAACAAGCCTCCAGGTGCCAATATTGCACCTGACAAATTAGGCACACGACTGGAAAAGGATGGGCCCATCCTTCTGCTTAATGTTCATTTCCTCTCATTTCCACGTTAACAGGAAGTAGTTGGAATGGAAAAAAAGACTTTCCTTAAAGACCTGAACTATCAAAAGCCTGGGGCTGTTTCTCCTTGCAAACAAAAACTTGGAAGCCAGCTACGTCCTATGATTTGGAGCTCATTTACAGTGACTTATTTAACCCCTACTGACGGCACGATGAACAGGATGTTATGATTTATTTAACACTTAAAGCGGGTGTGAGAACAAGGTGGATGGTGCCCTTAGATGTAGTCTTTTCATAATTTATTGCTCCAAGTGCTTAATTTTTCCTCAGGGAAGCCTTTGATAGCTGGCTGCTGCAGTGTGGTTAAGTGAGTGTATTAAACTGTAAAGCAAAAATATTAAAATACTAAAAATAATAACCGTAACCAAAGTTACTATTTTGCATAACAAGAACTTTCACACATTGCTCAGCTGAAACTCTGAAGTGATAGCCCCACACGAACTGAATTGACTTGAGGATATTTAATGGAACAGCACAAAGAGTGTTGAATTTACCTTCTGAGGACTTGAGCTGCACAAACACAAAGCAAACTCACTCTTGCAAAACGCTGCACAGTTCCTGGAAGGCCACAGGAGAACCATAACAAAGTCAGCTAAAAAAAATAAAACTACTGACATCTCCTACGCTGGTACCACAGGGGACTCTGACCAAGAACAGAGTCACAAAAAATGTTATGTTTGACTTGCTTTAATGTTGAACTGCTGCTTAATAATGTTGTAGCGTTCCTCAGAGGGTTTATCTTAAAGCACCTTCTTTTGAATGGTCCACAAGATTTATCTGGAATACAGAACCATCATTTAAAAAACATTTTCATGTCAAAGGTACTCAGTGAAATAGTGTACAGGTCTTCTTCTCTCTGGAGATCAGTGTTCGGCTCTGCTTCATGTCATTACATTGAAGGCACTTGGTGACTTTAGCAAGCATGATCTGTAGGAACGCTTGCACCTGTGGATAAAAGACTTCAACTTTGAATGTTAAATACCTATTTTGTTTTTTTTTCCCTCTTGAGCATGCATGTGTGTGAGCAAGTTGCATTTTTTTATAGACAGGCAGGTAATTCATTTCACTTTTAGGAGATGAAGTAACAATTTTAACAAATTACATTTGTCTCTTTAATCTTATATTTCCATGCACACTGAGTTAAATGTTGTAAAACTATCAATTCTGTCAAAACCTAACAGAAAGAAAACAAGAAACCCTGCAATCTTGATGTCCAAACTGACTGGTGATTAACAGGAATTAAATGTGCAGGAATTCCAAATCTTTTCTGATCGGAGATGTCTAGATGACTTTTGTTTTTCCATAATTGTATGAGGTTCCTACATAGTATTTAAGAATCAATTATATTGCAATTGATGTAATTAACTCTAATAATCCAGTAAAAGTCAGTAGGAGGGCTATTCAAGTCAATAGAAAAGAGAGACTATATTATGAAGGTGTTATTAACCTATACAGATTTTACTAGACATTTCCTTTTCTTACATAATAAATATACAGTGATGAGGAAGCCTGTCATTATAATTTAATGGGAACAATGGTTCATCACTTCCTTTCCTGTACAAGCCTTAACTAATTCTACATACAGTGTATAAGTAAAATGAAGTTAAATGAATCTCATAAATTAGCTATTAATCATCCATCAATCATCTGTTGCTCCATGATTAAAATCTGTGTTGCATTCAGAGCTGGGAAAGGTATTTGGGGAGTGGCAGGAGCTGCATGTACATCTTCCAATTAATTTATTCATGCACTTCCATTTTGCATTGCCAAGGGTACTTACTGAACCAGTCCTGAAGTCAGAGAAAGTCTCCTGAGGAAAGTTTCAGCCCTTCCCAGAATAAAGTAAAACTCTCATTTCCATATTTATAGGCATTGCTCTGGCTTTAAGCATTGTTGCATATGAGAACCTCATTCACGCTTCTCAATCCAGTCAGACAGCTCTTTTTGGGAAAAGAAAGCAACACTATGAAGTCAGGGAAAGTGAGGCAGTGGTCTGCTATATGCCTTGCAAAGTGATGAAGAGAATTCCTCTACCCAAGATCCTAATCTCCTGTCTTATGCTCTAAGTCTTTTGCACTGCTCAATGAGGCAAAAGTGAGTGCTGCCTGAATATGGCTATTAAAATCCAGCTTTTTAGGAATTTCTGTCTTCACCTTCATCAAGCTGGGAATAAGCCTTATTACATATGGAAGACTGCATTGATCTCATTAGCAGAACTGCTTGTCTTGGCAGTAGACAAAGATCAGTTGTCTGTGCTACTGTTATTCAATATATTAGTTGCCTTCTGAGAGACTGGCTACAGGTGATCCTCTTATTTTGCATCTTGGCAGCCTCAGTCTGGGCAGGTCTTCATGGCACCCTGCATCTCTCTCACAAAGACGATGCTGGACCCAAGCACACAGGGACTTGGTGATACACAGTGACCACTTTCTTACATAGACCTGAGCTGATCAGAAGAAGACCAGGAGAAGGCAAGGGCAATATTTTAGCTATTCTGGAGCAATTTAAAATCAGAATAAATATTTAATTACCTGGATCCTCTGTGCAGTGTCATTGAATGTATGCAAAAAAATGAGGCTGAGGAGTGGAGTTCGGTTTGTCTGCTGTCAAATATTTTTTCGAAAATCTTGGGAGGAGGGCATAATTTTTGAAAGCTCTTCTTATACAGACCCCCCTCCATCTTTGTTCACATGTTATCACCACTTTGGGTTAGACGTAGTACGTGTTCTCAACTAAAGAAAGAGGGAGCTGTGATGTTGCAATAAATACAACACAGAGGAGTCCACTAATGCTTTGTAACTACAGTGCTGATTTTTTTTTTTAAATCACAGCAGTAGGGCAAGTGCTCTACAGATATCAATAGTTGCACCAGAGCTGACCTATGTTGCACAGAATGAATGAGCTTTGACTATAGGAACACAGATAGGCAACCCTGCTGACTCCTGCTGAATAAACCTATTGTAAAGCTGGCAAACAGCATCCTTCCAGGGCTCTTGGACTTGTGGCTTCATCTAGTCTGGGACTCCTCAGTGTTTTATTCTTTAAAACAGCATCACACTTTCCCATACTGCTAAACACAGAAGACATTTCTGATGTTCACATTGCAAGCTCCACTTGCTGTGTGCTTGATTTGGTGGTGTTTGACAAAGCCTTTGCTTTAATTCAGGAGCCAGTTCTGTGATAACAAGGACATAGATGGAAAACCAGTGCTCCATGAGGCATTAAACCTCTTTTTTTCTTGTTGTGGGCCAAAGCAAAATGCCAACAGGTGTCATACAGCCCCACACACCAATAATTAGTTCACCACAGCAGGTGTATTTGACCACAAAAGCTGTTCTTTGAAAATAACATCTTTTCTTTTGGGAGAATTGTAATGCCTAGGCATGGAAAGCACAGTTGCAATGAAGTTTAAGCAGAATGACACGTCCTCTGCTGCAGACACCACCCAGGAGCTGAGCTGGGCTACCCTACACCTTGCCAGCACTACCTGAGAAGCACAGGGATGCTTTTTAGGTGTCTTTGGAGCTGCAGTGCCATGCAAACGAGCTGTGCCAAAAATGATGGACTGAGAACTGTTAAAGTACAGCAATTCAGCAGTCAAAACTTCCTTTATTTAAATCCCCAAACACCACTTAGTTATGTAATAATCTCAGTTCTTTCATGCTCCACGAGCTTGCCTTAAATTGTCTGGAGCAGCTCCTCAGCCACAGATAGTCCCAGCTCACAGAAGGCAGTGGCACTGGGACGGTTCCCACCAGCTGCCGCTCTGCCTCGACTGCAATTGCATTTCACACACAAAAGATGACAATAATCTATCAAAAAAAAAAAAAGAAAAAAAGAAAAATAACCCACCCTCCCCCTCAGTTTGAATTGTCATCTGCAAGAAAAGATTCCAGTGTTTCAGCTTCCATGGAAAATCAATACTGTCTTATCTTTATTTTATTACTTAAAAAAAAAAAAATCTTGCGATGACAGTATTAGGTAGCACTGTGAAAAACAACTAAATATAGCAGTGGATCATAGTGGGTGTGAATGGAAAACAAAGGAGTCAGGAGCCGAGCTCCTGCTGCTGTTACGTCACTCTAGCACCCATAATTATGTTATTATGTACACTGCCCACTTCAACTATATCTGGACACCACTTATCATGATAAAAATCTGATTACTAATGTGACATATAATATTGGTTTCTTTGATGAGCATTAATTTCTGTCTTCCATATTCTTTTCCAAACAAACAGGATATTTGTTTTACACACCCCCACCCCCCACTTCTACAGAGTTTGGAAGAGTGAACATACAGGAAAACTTTAGAAAAGGTGATTTAAAATCTCATCGCTGGACTCATTTTATCTTGGTATGAAAACATATCAAGCCACTTCTAAGGTTCTGCTATGTATAAAGTCTCATAAATTCTCCTCACAAACACTTAACTTTTATAAATACTATTAGCTCCATGCAGAAATTCATCTGGATTTAAGGCATGCCCAGCTATAGAACCTTTTTGTGCTGAGCACCACAGCTTTCAAATTTTAAATGCCCTTGTGTGAGGGGTGGGTTGTGCATGGCTCAGGCTCAGGATCCACATGGATCCCATGGGCTTTGTGCTGGAAGAGGATGTCCAGTGTGTCCACAAGGATGACCAGTGGGGTGGCCATCCCTGCTTCCCAGCACTGGGTAGGATCCCTCAGGTGTTTTTCACACCCTCTTTCATTGTCCCAAAAAGCAGTACTGCAAATTTCAACAACAGGACCAATATTTGGACAAAATGTGGTGTTGTAAAGGCCTTGGGAGCTCTTTCTCCTTTTGTAGCATCTAGAAAATGAGAGGGAGAAAAATCAAAACTGGCAGAAAAAAAAAAAAACCAGCAACCTTCAAGATGGAAGAATATTTTTTTTCCTTTAGCTAAATGAATATTGAAAAAATGTATCTCTTATTATGTCTTCAGCCCCTGAGGTTATCCTATCTGGTTTGTTTCACAATTCAGCAGGAAAAGCCCTCAAGATATTTCTAAGATAACTGTTAAATGTCTGACTTTCATCTACAATAGAGGAAATCTGTACTGCCAACAGCTTGTTCTCAGAATTCCACCTTAAAACAGTTTTAGTACCACCAGACCAGAAGGGTTTGATGCCAAAGAGCTGTTCTGTCCTATTGAAAGCAGAGAATGGCTTCCTCTGCAATATGTACAAAGAGCAAGGAAATTTACTCAATTAATGTGAAACACAAAATGGCATCTGCCATCTGGAGATGCACACAAAAGCCACGGGCAGTCAAACACTTCTTAAGACTTTGGCATGTAAAATTAACATATTTTAAGACTTAAAAGGACATGTAAACTCTGAGCTTGCAAGGATTTCATGATTCTCACAGCAAAATAAAACACACAAAATAATATTTCCAGTGTAATGTCCCAGAAATATCAGTTCTAACCACCTACAAAAATTTGCCTGTGATATCAAGGCTAGCATTTCTATACTGTTAGGTGGGAATTGAGTGATTGTTCATTTAAATATGCATTTTTAAATGATGGACAGATATATGTTTTCACTAAACTTTAGAACCACACTAAAGTCTGGTATTTTACTTGGACCTATGTAAAAGTCTTGTTTCTTCTTATGTGTGATGCTGGGCAAACACTGTTTTTATTTTTCATTGGAAAAACAGAGGGATGCTGACTAGTCAAGTTTAGTGCACATTCAAAGTGTATCAAAGGGGGTCCCTTTTCTCCAAGCCTTTTTAAGTATTCTCTTCTTGAATAAAATTAAGAAAGTTCAGATCCAGTGTCTGTTCCCTTTTGTGTATTAAAAAACCCATACTGCTTTAAAAAAAACATGACATATGGCATCTAAGTGGTCACCACCATAAATTATTCAACTTCTGCTCACTCCACAAACGTAAATCTAACAAAATACAAAACCTGAGGCCTCTCTGGCAAACTCATGGTTGCATGTCCTTGGCGGTGTCTTCAGCACACGTTTGGCCACACAGATCTAGTCACTGCATCCAAAATTTTCACCCAGACACCCACTGTGATATACAAATTCATGTGCCTTTCACTCTACCTGCAGCATTCACTCTCACACTCCCCAGGATCACCCGAATGGACACTCCTGACAATTTAGGGTACAGCCCTTTCCTCCTACCTGTTAGGCACACACAGCACTGCCACTAGCCTTGCTTTCTTCAATATTTTGCTGAAGGAGAGTGACAAAAAAAAGGGGAGAGGGGAGAAATCAAATCCATTCCTGCTTAAGACTGTGTGGTTCAGCAGCAGCAGTTTCCCATGCAGTGTTGCTCAGGATGAACGTGTCATGCAAAAACTACCTGAATTTAGGCACCTCCAACTACACAGTATTTTCCCTTTCTTTCTGTGAATACTTTTTCTTTTTTTTTTCTTTTTTTTTCTTTTTATCTTTCTTTTTTTTTTTAAGGCATCAAAGTGACCATTTCAGAATACACCAGAAAGTTGGTTCACAGCCAAGGACACCAAACTTGCAAGTACCTACTCATGTGAGCTGTGATAAGGTAGCAAGTGCAATACAATGGGATGATACGCAGAGCATGTATTCTGATGTTGAGGGAAAGGGTGACAATTATCTTAGCAGACCTGGAGTGCTAATGAAGAAGTGTCAGCTGAAAAATATTCTTAAACAGTGACCCTGTTACTTACTTTTCCAATTTCCTGGTGGTTTTTTTATATTGGCAATGATATGCTGTCTAAGAATTAGTTTTACTGATTAGTTTTTTAATCAAAACACTCTTAGAAGTAACATAGCAAAAAAAAAAAAAAAAAAGGAAAGCGTAAGATAAAAACGTCATCATTCCAGTAGCAACATCCACATGGCCCATACATTTTATGCTACATTCTCATAAAAAAAAGTACCTCAAACTGATGAAACTGTACACTCAGCCAGAAAAAGAGGACTGAGAATGGACTAAAGCATTATTTATCAGTTTGTTGATTTGTCCTTGCGTTTTTGAGTGTGTGTGTGTGAGAGGACAAACAGAGACAGAGAGGGAAGAAAATGACTCATGCCTGACAATGTTACCATGAAAATGGTCATAGCTGTGGGCTTCCCTGGGGGAATTTGTAATACCACAGCAAAAACCCAGCTAGCCTGCAATTACAGTGCCGGCAGCGAGTCCCTCCAGCACGAGTCATAATGTCTGGCTACAGCTGGTGGGAGCACTCTGGCTGTGTTCCCCCACCAGGAGATCCTGGGCTCTGGGGACCAGGTGGCTGGTGTGGGGTAAAGCTGCTGGGACAGCCCCACACCTCCAGGCAGGCAGAGATCTCCCAAAATCTCTTTTCCACAAAAAGAAGGGTGCTTTAATGCACAGCTCCCCTCTTACCACACTCAGGCACATTCGGTGTAGGATCCCCAGCCATTCCCTCCTATGGCAGAATCCCATCCTGCAAAAGAAAAACGCCCAGTGCCACTGATGTGAAGAGCTATGTGTTAAAAATAAAAACATGGTCCTCAGCAAAAGCGAGCAGGGTTCCCAGGAGAGGAGCGTGAACCCGTGCCAGTGACAGACTGGAAGTGCAACATGACGGAGATGCTGCTGTAACCGGACAGTTGAGGGATGAGTTGGGGTTTCCAGGCATGTCACAGAGATGACATTCCGCAGCTCCGGGGACTGGGGCCGCTGAACCTGCTGCTGGCCAATCCTTGGAGTGTCACTTACATGAGCTCCAAAGTAATCTTCTGGCCCACCCTTCAGGAAAAAGATAAGATGTCATGATCAGCTAATAGGAAGTGACAAGAAGAGATAAAATGGATGGGGAGGGAGGGAAGGTTTTGGATTGAAAAGGCATTATTCTTTCCTCTAATGCCAACCCTGCTAACAATAGGGCTGAGTTAATTAACGGGCTATTTGAGCACTTTCATCCATTTTTGCATATAGCATGAATTTTTCTACAGATACATATAACACAATTAACCTATAGCTCTTCAAACAATCAGACATGGCAATCCTTTCAAACTGGTGGGGAAAACATTGTACTTTTACAGAAAAAAGGGATTTAATTAGGGAAAAGATTGAGAAGAGTCTTTGTTCCTCTACTCTTCCAGCCATTGCCTTCCATCTGGCATGGGAACTTATTACCAAGACATCTGAGCATCTTCCATGAAAAAAAACGACAAGCAAACACACAAAAACCCCAAGTTTCTGGCTTTCCTCCCTCTTTAGAGTAGAAAATCCTATCTGTCAAGCTTAGTTCACTTGCAATTAAGAAATCTGCTTCACTCCCTAACAAAATGTTAGTGCGTCACTTGACAAAGTCCCATTGAGCACAGAGAGAGAGGTTTAGGCTGGAAAACGCTTGTAAAGTTTCTCCCCAAGCGCTGCTCCAGCGGCACCTCCAGCTGGGGGGGCTGAGTGCTACCCCCTGCAACCCCCCGGCTGCACACGCACAAAGCCCCTGGTACTCAGTCAGCTCCGCAAACTTCAACAGAAACCTAATCAGAAGTGCCAGGCTTTTAAGATCATAGCCCCGCCGTGATGTTAATCAGTTCGGTGGGGGAAGAAGCGTCTCTGGTGGGTACAAAGCCGAGGACAAGGGGTTGCGATCCCTGCGCGGCTGCCGTACGAATGACAAATAACAGCAGCGAGCTGCTGCCTTCGACGGAGAGCCGAGCGCCCACCGTGGGCACAGAAAGGCTCCCTTTATGCTGCGAAAAATCCGCGGCTTAACCAAGCCACAATATGTTTTGAAGCTCTTGCCAAAAAAGTGCAAAAACCTGTAGTCAGTGTAGCTAGGCATTTGATAACGAGCGTGGTTTCTTCTGCTCGACATATTTTCCTGATGTATTTGTTTGTAAAGGTAGAGATAAGTATAGTAACACAATCTGTTCCTTAATATCATAGGCAGAGAAAAATCACTAGTCACTAGCTACAACAGTTTACAATCTCTGTGAGACAGCTGAAAGTATATGTTTATCCTTTTATTCTAAATATCTCAAATGGAGCCTGATCCTGAAAACCCTTCTTCCTCCCAGTGATGCTTGTCTGTAATAATAATACTAATGAAAAGCAACTGCTGATGTAAGGAAAGAAAAGAAGGTGAGGCTCAGATTCCCTACCCAATGCTCGTAATGGTTATTTTCACTGAAGATAAGAAAGCAGACTTGGATGTGCCATATCACAGGAACAAGCCATTCTGCCTGGTCCACAGTTTTGACAGTTATCTATGGAAAATGCAAACTTAAAAAAACTCTTAAGAATAATTATTAGAATTCATAGCCAAAATAATATACATCAGCCTTGATTAGTTCCATGAAAAAAGCAGCCTTAAATTGGTAGTTTAAAAACAGGAAAATTAGTGGTATGATTAAGAATGAATGGCTAATAAAAATAATTTTGCTAAAACAGATTAAGGTTCAGATCAAGGTCACAAAAGAAGCTGATTGAGGAAAACTGTCATTTTTGCTGGGACTCAGTAGCTGTTTTAGCAATGCTGTTTCCTCTGAATCACAGTTTTGTAATGAGAAATTACACTGTTGGGGTTAATAAAGATTTGCTTGTCACGTTAGTTACCCCAAACCTTAATTTAAAACATTGTGCTCAAAGAAAAAGAAAAATTCCTCGTGTGCAAGTAGACAAAAGGCAATATAACTAAGATAAGTAACTTCTAGAAAAATGCAAGGTGAATTTACGCCATAGTTTCAGTTCTCATGTTTATTGTAAATTCTCTTCAGAAAAACCTGCGAGTGGCCCAAAGTCCTGTCTCTTTGCTTCTTCCAAAATAAACAACTTCTGCTCACAGCACCCCATCCCCTCATTAGCAGAGCCTATCTAGGGAAGTGCTCCTTAACAGGGTCTGAGATTTGCCTTTCTCCCAGCTTCCCCACTTCTTGGCTCTGAACAACCTCCCAGGAGGGTTTGTCTCTGCCCCCCTTGTGTCCTGAGCTGTGCAAAGGCCTTGGATCCATAGGTATGGTCTGAAATTCGGTTTTCCCAAGGAAAAGATTTACAGGGAGATTTCAGCCAGGCAAAGCCTGTCTTCCTGTATGCAGGCGCCAGTGATCCTGTGCTGCAAACTGGATAGTGCTTAGAAGACATGGGCACAGCTAACCTCAGGAATTTCAGACCAGGACTAACTTTTGCATGCAATTCTTTTCAGAAAACAACCCTATTTCCTTGTCATCCCACTTGCAAGGAGTTGGGGTGACTGCTGACAGTGCCAAGGAGCTGATGTGTGAGCGCTACCCTGCCTCGGTTTCACCTGGTCTGGATGGTGCCTAAGAGATGGAGGGAGACACCACAAACATTCCAGGGGTTCTCCTGTACCTTGTGCTCCCAGTCCCAGGAGATCTCAGTGTTACCAAGCTGCATGGCAGCAGTGCAGCTGGCTGCCCTCCAGGGCAGGTTCCTTTGGTGTATGCAATTCCACACACGTGTGTGGATACAGGCTCTGCAGGGATAACCAGCTGGGCAGCAATGAGAATTTTAGCATCAGGGAAAATGTTCAGCAACATCCTTTGCTCCATGGGTGCAACACTCTAGTGAAATAATTCCACACGTCTCTAAGTTGGCAGTTCCAAGGGGTTGGGATTTTTACTCTTTGGGGCTTTTTTTCCCTCCTGGTCTGGTACTTTGCACAATAGGAGCTGGCAGGTCTGGCCCATGATGGGAGATGTCACAGTGCTCCTGAGCATGGGGCTGCTGCTCGGTGGCATAAGTTATTGTTGTCATTGTCACTACCACCAGGCCTGGTCGGGGTCAGCAAGCCAACGTGAGAGCTCTTGTATAACCCCGCAATAAAAAGACAGTCCTTGTCCCAGAGCACACTCGGGCTGGTTTTCTGACAAGCTGTAACAGGTTCTGCAGCAGCACCTTTTCTGTTGCTATATAAAGAACTTCTGTCTTGCAGAGCCTAAACCCATTGCTGAAAGATTGAAAGGAAAACGAACTAATAGGACAAAGGGGCTGTGTACAGGGGTTTTTTAACGTATGTTTGTTTTGATCTTAGTTGCAAGTAATTCACATGGAGTCAAGTGCATGGACGCACAGAAGAAAATCAGTAGTCAGTTTTAGAAAGGACAACTGCTTCAGACCAAACTGAATGCAAAAAATCAGAATCATCCAGATAAGACTACTGTGCCAGAAATCACATTTTTATTAGTACATAAAACACGTGTCACTTGACAATGAGTATCTGCAGCATGGAGTGAAATAACCCTCCAGCAGTGAAGTCAATATTTAAATCAATATCTCTGGTAAGGAAAATATCTTACTCATTGATATAGATTGGATTTTTTTTTCCTTATGAACCTCTCAGGAGGTAAACAGCGTATTTCTGTTGTAAAAGCAACTAAACAGTATTGCCAAACAGGTCTAATCTTTCCTAGAATTCAATAGCATGGTCCTCTGAAATTATTAATGTTGTTATAAATGCCATTTGACCTTTATGTCAGGGATATATTCGCTTTTCATAAAAAGCACCTACATTATTTTGGGCCTGCTGTGCTGCATGTAAACACAGTAACTTCGGTGGGAGCTTAGGGCACTGTGGGATGATTTTTTACATTATGTAGGTACCTAATGATTCAGCTACTCAAGGCTAAAATCCATAAAAGATGTTAGTGCCTTTACGTTAATTGCTGCAACAACCTCCATCCACTCCAGCAAAGCTGTGCAGCATTTCAGAAAGGCTCAAACCACAAACAGGCTCAGAGCATCATCATATGGGCAAAGGGACTCCCAGGCTCTCCTCCCCGGGTCTGTGCTGTGCTTTGCATTGCAGAGCCATTAGAGATGGTAAAGTATTCAGTCCTGGAAGCAGTGTGTTGCTCCTTCTTAGTTTCCTGTTTTAATTACCTTTTTCACAAAGTCAGGCTTGTTTCTTCTCCTTTTTACCCTGTGATTCTTTGGTGCCTTTCTTCCACTGGGGGGCGGGTGCAGGGGGGAAACAACAACCAAACAAACAAAAAAACATTTAAAAAAACCAACAAAAACAAAATAAACAAACCAAAAGAAACAGCAAAGGAGGGGTAGGAGTGATCCCATCCCACAGCCTGGTGGAAGCACACTATTTTAGAAAGAGAGCAGTGACTTTGCACATCTTTGGAAAGAGGCAAGTGTTAAGTGCCGATTTCCCACCTCTAGGGGAGACACCCAAAGATGGGAACTGACACCACCATGAGGACGCCTCGCAAAGGAAGAAGGGCTGGAGCCCGTAGGTGTGGGGAAAACCCGTGCTCCCTCCTGAACCATTCCTGGGTGTCCCGGGTACCCAGGACACTGCGGGATGGCTCTGGCAGGCACACAAACAGCAGCCCGGCACCTGGGCAGCTCGTCTGCTGATGCGGATGGTCCACAATGATAGTTTGGGATATGGACACCTACACTCTGCTTTAGGCTCCTAAAACCATTGCCTTGTTCAGGACCTTACAAAACCACCCAGGCACCTGGGTTCTATTAAAATTAATAGTCTAGCACTTGCAAATGTTTTGAAAGGCTATTAGATGCCTCTCTGCCTGTGAAAAAGTTGTCCTTCAATGCCTTGCCAGACTGAGTCCTTAGAGGCGACAGATTGGATGCATTCTTCAGATAATGGGAATAACTATTGGAAAGGATTCTTTAAAAGGTTTCTAGAAGCTGTTGCTATATAATATAAAAGCCAAATTAATTCAGATCACACAAAAGAAAAAAAATCAAAATTCTTTCCCCCAGGTTATAATCCCTCCACAGAAATATCTTCCTCTTTCTTAAATACCTCCACCAATCAATAGAATGTAACTCTATAAAACTAAATTACATTTCCAGCTTTGATTATTCAACAGGATAGGGTAGAGTTTTAAACCATCAAATGTGCTTCCTTTTCTCCTGCGTGATGATTTTAAACTTCTTAAGACTTTTAATGCAAGTACCAGGACAGGGCAGCACAAAGTATGTTTTAAACGTGCTCATAAAATCTCCACATGGAGGTTGCTGAAAGGGTTCAGATCTTTGAGCCTCGGTAGGGTGGTGCTGGCTAAGAGCTGTGCCTCTCTGGCAGCTCTTCCGTCCAGTATGATTGATAGAAAGAAAGCTGCATTCGTTTTTATGGGATTAGTTTTTGTATGAGACAACAGAGTGTGTCCCCCAAGGTCTTCACTCAAAAAAGAACAACCTGGAAATCTTCCCAAATTTTGTTTTTAAACTTCTGTCCAGCATTGCTTTTGCCCCCACTGCAGGTAAAGCTTACTTTGGTCAAAAGAGAAGGAAAGCTATTCAGTGAGGTAAGGAGTGACTGATTTAACCAAACCCATACTGAGAATAAACCCTATCAGAGGAACGAATCAGAGCTGAAGCTAAAACCAGCCTCCACCTCGCAGCCTTTCCTGTAATACACTATGAATCAGAACTTGCATCTGCCAGAGTTTGCACTGGAGCTCTCAACAGACTCGGCTATTACACCTCCTGGAGGTGCAACTGCGTGTGACACCAGGAGAATTTGATGCTGACTGAGAGCAAAGGGTTTTCTGACTCAGGAGAGGCAGATTCTGCCTTGGCAGGGTTGATGTGACAAGTGGTCACTGCTCCCAGAGTCTGCTGTTCGCTGTGAATTAAGAATCAAGGAAATTCCCATCCCAGCAGCGTTGACCCAGCAGCGTGCACAAACATGGGGTTGAAGAACAGCTGATGTGAACTGGGATGGCTCTGCTGGCTCTGAAGGGCATCTGACTTTCACTTTTAACTTCTGATTGGAGAATTAAGAGGAAGAGGGGGATGTTATACCCATGGCACTACTAATTCAGAGAAGGATGAAAAGGAACTGCCAAAATGTCTGCTATCAGAGAAACACCAATAGTACTTCTATTGCCACAGAAAGATTATTCCAGGAATCTGAGAGAGAAGCATATGAATGGAGCTTTATAATGTTTCTGGAAATGCATGGCATCATGGCAAGTCTTGCTGGACCCAGGTACCCAGGGCCACATGAGGCTGGAAGAAAAAGGAAGTTACAGCTGGGTAGCAGCTGCTTGGGTGAGAATTTCCTCATGGCATAAAGCAGTTGGAAGGGTTTTCCCTTTCAACCTCCGCACCAACTCAGTGGAAAGAGCAGGTGTGTTAAGACCAAGGCCCTGTGTGAAAGAAACACATCACAGTGCTTTACATTGGAGGCAGCCTATGTAACTCTGATTCATCCTTTCTAAGGGACCTGCAGCATGTTAGGAGGGCTCCACACCATTTCTGTAAATTCAGACCTACATCCTCATTTACATCAGGGTGCTCCTTAAAGGCTGATAGCCAGATGAATCAGTGATAGCTCTCTGATTTAGCACTGACCAGCAATGTTGAGCCTGGGAGGGCACAAACAGTTAATCTTAAAAGCAGCCTGGCAGGAATGGGGTTTGAGAACCAATTCAGCAAATTTATACAGTGGTATTCAAACTGAGCAAGACATTAGCTGATACTCAGTGGGCAAACTTAATGGCCAACATCACTCCATCAGCCTTTTCCCATGAAAAACCTGCACCCTAGGTGCTACCAAGTGCTAATTTGTTAAGAAAGCCTTAATTGAGTGACAGTTAATTATTGACAGATTTGAACTACTTTATCTCTCAATCAAAACCTGGCTCTGGACCAGGCAGCAAGCAATTTACAGCCACAAAGGTAAATCTGGCCATGTGCAAGCTTATGCTGAACCCTTACAGTTCTCCGTCCTCAACCCTAAATTTCATCTAAATTTTCTCTCTGAAGGAGCCGATGATCCCCTAGTGATCACTAGCCCACGTCAAGGTGGTTACCCTGCTTAACCCCACTTGGCACAGAGTGGGAATTACCAAAGGGACATCCATCTGGAGCTGCCTGAGATAAGAGGTGTCCAGTGTTAATAAACAGGCTTCCTCTACACCTCAGCAGGGCCTTCCTTTTCTAAACAGCCTTCCTTTAATGTTGTAAAATGTTTTTTTCCATTTACTCAACAATCATGCCTTTGCCGGTGGGGGAGGGCCTAGGGAAAGAGTGGAGGGTGGGAGAAAAGAGAAGAAGAGAAGAGAAGAGAAGAGAAGAGAAGAGAAGAGAAGAGAAGAGAAGAGAAGAGAAGAGAAGAGAAGAGAAGAGAAGAGAAGAGAAGAGAAGAGAAGAGAAGAGAAGAGAAGAGAAGAGAAGAGAAGAGAAGAGAAGAGAAGAGAAGAGAAGAGAGAAAAGGAAAGAAAAGAAAAGAAAAGAAAAGAAAAGAAAAGAAAAGAAAAGAAAAGAAAAGAAAAGAAAAGAAAAGAAAAGAAAAAGAAATAAAGAAAAAATTATTTAAAAAGGAAAAAGAGAAAGAGTACAAAAGAAAATGAAAGAGTGGAAGAAGGAGAGAAATTGAAGGAATATTAATATTTTACAAAAGTAGTAACCACAGCAGTATCACAGTCATTCACTGCAATATGTCTAAACATTCATAAATGTTTTATGCATCCTAAAATGCCATGTACAAGGGATATGGCATCCCACTGAGGTTAATGAATGAATGAGTTGCCCTTGAAGGTTAATTTGCACAAACAAAAGGTCAAGGGACATCTTCAAAACAAAATATTGATTAAAGCAAGTTAAATGTTTTGACTTGAAGGAGACATGAAGGATTAAAAAGCAAAATAAAGCAGTATGGATAAGAAAGGAACAGGAAAGAAAAAAACATCACCCCCAGACACAAAGGAAATGGTAGAAAACATATCTGAATCAGCTAGTCATCTGCTAACAAGCTGTAAAGATTTCCAATGACAAGTTGTCACATTAGTTTAGTGAAACTGAAGCAGCACTTATCCCTTTTCCTGTGCTTAATCTCTCAGCGAGCTGCACAAAAACATGCTACCATGTTTAATAGGATTAGTTTAGTTCACTTTCTCCTCTCTGGAGGTTGTGACTTTTTTTTTCCTTTTAATTATTTTATTTTTTAGCAGTTCTATTTCCTCTAATACCGGGTTCTTGAATTGAATTCAAGACTCTGCTGAATCACCTAGGTTGTATTCATTCTCCAAGTTAAAGGCATTTTCCTCCAAAGGTTTCCCTTTTTAAAATGAGGACCCAGGCAAAGGAAAGCAAGGAAAGGCTCTAAATTCAGCAATTACACACATCAGGCACATGGTTCTCTTTCTCACAGACACTGATGATTCTTTGTTGATATCAGTATAGTTATTTTTAATTCACATCAGCAGAAGAGCAGAATCAGGCCTTTGTGGTTGTGGGGTGTTCTTTCTATGCCCAAGAATACTTGGACCTTTCCCACCCGTGAAAAAAAAAAGAAGAGAAAAGAAAAAAGAAAAGAAAAAAGAAAAGAAAAAAGAAAACTTGATATGTATTTGTAGCCCTGTTCCCTCATTTAGTTGGAACAGACACAGCAAGGAAAATGATCAAAGAAAAGGCAGTTTCAACAATATACCCCTGTCACTTCCAATTTTGTTGTCAGACTCCAAAGGAGCAGAGGAATCACCCATGGTCATGAGCACACTGCAGAAGTTTTACCAAGTTTCTTGCATCTGCTTCCCCCCCCCCACCCCCCCCCCCCAAAGAAAAAAAAATGGAATGCAAGAACATAAAGTCATCAACTTGCAGCAAAACATTTCAGAGGCACCAAAATTTGGAGGATTTTTTTTTTTAACACAGAACTGACAACCCTCATATCTGGAGGACAAGTAATATTTTGAATTGAAGTTTGTGACACACCAAACACTAAGGAGAGCAGAAGAGAACCCACAAATCTGAGCACACCCAGGCTTTACATCCAAACTTTGTGAACATTGATTACTTTTCGTTTGGATCCAAAACACCCATAACTTAGGAAACAAACAGTGTAACTGCCTCATAATCTAGAAATGGACAAGAAGAGGACTAGTGTCAAGCTTATTGCCTATTAATTACTAGGAAAAAGACCCAGGATTTTTGCAGGAGTTTCCAGACAGGCTGGAATCTATGACAGGTCACTAGCAGGGACCACGGTTGCAGGTGTTCAGGGGGCTGGGGCCGGCGATGTATAGAAACAGCCACACAACCACAGATATCAGCCAGAGGCTGCCCTGCCACTGCACAAGTCACCAGGCCCCAGAGAAGGCACCAGGGGTGGATTTGCTCGCTATAGATCCTGAACATGAGTTGCTGGCATGGACCCCTTCTGAGGGATTAAATTCTTGAGGGGGAAAAAGGTTTTCCTCCAACTCTAAAATTTGGGTGGTGGGTGGGGGATTACTTTTAATGCTGAGCTTTGTATCATCAGCTTGCATTCCTTAAGAGGCTGGCTGCCTATCCTCCAGGATTAAAAGGACCTGAAGCACTCAGTGCCCGAGATGGTGGGAGGGTGGGAAGCGTGAATTTCATTCCAGTTGCGCTTACTGGTGTGGCAGATTATAAGGGCCCCTGTGCTTAAACTTGGAAAAGTTGCAAGACACGGGGCCGAGGAAGGTAACCTGCAAGAAGCTATGGAAAGAAGGCAGCAGGGCCGGAGGATATGTGGAAGCCTGCGCACAAGCCAGGGGCCAGACTGGCTGCCACTGCTCTGCCATGTGACCCTGGGGACATCGCTTCACTCCCAGAGCCTCAGTTTCTCTTTCGGGTAAACTAACAGTGGTTGAAGTTAAGGTGAGCCCCGGTGGTGAGAAGCACGGTGTCAGAGGCAGCTATTTACTTATTAGCATTTGCACGGTTCTGCTTCTTCTTTACGAGTATCTCGGTGTCCTTTAAAACAAAACAAAAACAAAAACAAACAAAAAAAATCAAACAAAACAAAAGGGAAAAGAAAGAAAAAAAGGAATAAAATAATAAAAGAGAAAAGAGTCCAAGCGAGACATTCCCCTGCCAAATTTAGCCTATCTCCCCCTGCGTCCAGACACACTTCTTCACCCTTGTCTCGCAGCCTCTGCAGCACTCAGCTACACCGGGAGGCTGAGCCCTGGCCAGCCGAGCCCCGAAAGAGCCCACGGGGACACGGCCCGGTCCGGCCGTGCTGCCCCTCCGCGCCCGCGGAGCGCAGCGCAGCCCCGGCCGCTCCCGTCGGGCCGCCCCAGCCCCCTCGCTCCCCGGCGGCGGAGCTCCCGGCGCCCCAGTTTCGAAAGGTGTCACGTTAAAATCATTCTCGGCAAAGCCGAGAGATTCGGCACGAAGTCCAGGCACTTCCGCGGGCCTGGAGGGCGCCACGGGCACCGGGCACCCATGCGGGGCCGCCCAGCGCTCGGACTGCGGGAGCAAAACGACAGCAGCGCAGCGTCCCGGGATGCGCCCCGTTACATTCGGGGATTCACAGCGCGGGGCTGGCAGCGCCGGCCCAGGGTAAGGGCTCTGACGGCGGCAGGGCACAGCAGGGCTTTTGCGAGGGTTCCCGGCGAGGAGCGGCTCTCTCAGTGCCGCGGGGCCGGGCAGCAGAGCGCTCCGAGCGGGACCCGCCTGCCGCCTCCGAGCCCCGACGGGCCGGGCGGCGCCGCCGCCAAAGGTTTCCCCTCGCGCGGGCACCTGGCTCTAGGGCGAGGGCGGCCGGCCGCATCTCCTCGCAATCCCGACACCGGCAGGGACGTGTAATTTTTTTTAACTCGGAGTAGCTCCCCTGCGACAGCTCCGGCAGTCCCTTCAGCCGGTCCCGAGCGATCTCTTAGCGATCGGTCGCGGGTGGCTTGTGGCGTTACTCACTCACCCGCGTTAGTGACCCGCTCCCCGCCGCGGAGGCAGAGCGGAGCCGCCCCCGGCCCGAGGCGGCGGCAAGCCGGGCCCCGGCGGCAGGCACAGAGGGGCCGGCCCGGGACACACACGTTTCGCCCCCGCGAGCAGGGCAGGGCAGGGCTGGCCCCGGAGGGCGGGTTTGTTGCCCGGGCCGGCTCCCAAACTTTTGGCACGGAGGGCAGCCCTCTCAGCGCAGCTTGCTGTCCGCGCTCAGGTGTGGGGCTCTAGTGAGGGGGACCTTCACAATGGAAGCGGGACTAGAGGAGCAGCTGCCCGTAGCCGAGCGAGCAGGGGGCGAGACGCGGCCCGGCCCCTCGCCGCTGGCACGGAGCGGCAGCGCAAGTTTTGGCGCGCCTGCCCTGGCTGTCCTCGCCCCATCGGGGCTCTCCCCTCCACTCGGGACTCCCTCTCCCGCCGCCCCGAGGGGCGGGCGCGGGCGGACCGGCCCGGCGAGGCAGCGCCGTCCTTACCTGTCGCCGAGCGCCCTGCAGCGCTCCGCTGCCGCCCGGCTCTCCGCAGGACGTTATTCCCTCTCCCTGGTGCATCCCCCGCTGTCCTCAAGCCCGAGGCTGTTTCCCCTCGTTCAGCCTCTCCTCCCCGCTGGCAGCGGCAGGGCAAATCTCCGCAGCGGCCGGGGCAGGGGTGCGGGTGCTCCCTGTCCCGCGCCGCAGAAAGCCGCGGTCAGCTGGGACAGAGAGCGCCCGACAGGTTTCGGTCCGGATCGCACTCCGGATCGCAGCCCAGAGCTGCCGATATCCACTTTTGTGTGTTTTTTTATCTCCCAGTTTTTTTTTTTGGTTGTTTTTTTTTTTTTTTACCCCCAAGCTTTCCACCAGAGCCGGCCAGGAGCGGGATGGTATAGGGTTAAGCTGACATAAACTTGGGTCGTGCTGCGCATGGGGTCAGGGCCACCACCACGGAAGACGCGTGTCTCAGTACCACCGGTTGTTCCACGCGCCGCAACCTGATGCTCGATTTCGTGTTTATTTCCTGCCTCCCACGTGGAAAATACCCGCGCGGCTCCTGCTGACAGCCCCGCGACGGCGGCGGAGCCGCTGCCGCTGAACTGCGGCGAGGAACGCGGTGCCGCGGGCTCGGCGGCAGCGGGCCCGTTTCTCCTAAAGTTTGTGACTCCCGTGGGGCGGCAGAGCCCACAAAGGCGGGTTTGCTCCACCGCCCGATGCTTTACGCGTGAAAGAGGCGCACCCTGGGGCCCCGACACTGCTCTGCCGAAGCCTCCTCGCGTGGAAAACTTTACCGCACGGGGCACCTCAGAGCAGCCCCCGCCCACGCGGGCGTGAGTCTCCTCAAGTTTGTCACCCATCCCTCTCCACGCGGGGCGGCTGTTGTCCCCCCCTTGCCGGTGCGCGGCAGAGGTGAGCGGGGCGCCCCGTCGGGCCGCTTCTGCCGGCGCTCCCGCCCCGCGTGCGTCCGTCCGTCCGTCCGTCCCCGCCGCAGGTGCGCGGCCGCCGCCACCTTCCCGCGGGGGCGGGGCGGGGCGACCCGAACCCCCCCGCGCTCCCCTCTCCTCTCTCCCCGCTCCTGCCAAGTTCTCCCCGTCCCCCCCGTCCGTCCCAAGGAGCCTCCCGATTGGGCGCCGGGCCGGGCCCACGTCACTCCGAGTGTGACGTCTAGTCTTCCTGTTTCCTTCAGCTGTGTCTTAAAGTAAATCTTGTGGCGGTGCGGAGCGCTGCTCGGCTCGGCCAGCCCAGCCCAGCCCAGCCCAGCCCTGCCCCGCTCCGCTCCCGCCGCCCCCGCTCCGCTCCTCTCCGCTCCGCTCGTGGCCCGCAGCCCCGCGGCCGCTGCCCGCCCGCACTCCCGCCCGCGCTCGCCCTCCCCGGCGCGATTATCATATTCATCAGCGGCGGGGCTGCCGGCTACGCGCGCGTGTCCGCGTGTGCGTGTGTGCGTGTGCGGGGCGCGGGTGGTGTGTGTGTGTGTGTGTGTGCGCGCGTGTGTGTGTGTGTGTGTGTGTGTGTGTGTGCATGTGCGTGTGCGTGTCGCCCTTTCTCTGTCGTTCCACCGGCAAAAAAAAAAAAGCGAGGCTCAGTTTCGTCGCCTTTGCTCCGAGTAAGTACCCGCTCCCCCTCCGCGCCCCCTCCGTCCCTCCCCGCTTTCTCGGCCTTTTCAGGTCTTTCGGGTTTTAATTTTTTTTATTATTATTATTGTTTTTTTACCCCTAAATTCGCACTTGCTCGGGCTGCTCTAAATGGTCCGGGGGGAGGGGGCGGTGATGAAATCCCCAGCAAAATATTGATCACCGTTATCAAACCTGTGCTTCTTTTTCCAGGGGGCAAAATTGCAGTGACTTTATTAGCTGAGTAGTTTTAATTCCCCGGTAGATAAAGCGGTAAGGATTTGTGAGCGGTAAGGAGCCCGATGGAGCGCTCACCGTAGCCTGCCCAGGGCTGAAGAGTAAGTGACCTGCTCGTTGTTAGGTGATCCTCCCCCCATTCCCCTTCGCTCTCTCGCTGCCACCTTTTGTGGACCGCTCTTTATTTTATTCCGTGGGTTGGAGGGCAGTTTTGCGGGGACGGAAAAGGCAGGGAGTATTTGTCTTCTTCTTGTTGTTCCGAGCTTCTTTCTCCCATCGTCCCCGCCGAAGTTCCCCATCCCCGCTTTAAACTCCTGCTCCGCTCCTCCGAGCCTCCTCTTTGTCCTGTTTATTATAGCTGCCTTGCTTTTTGTCTCTTCCAATTTGCCTGTCATTTGCATGTCGCTACTTCTCCTTTTTAACCCAAGCCGGGAAGGACAGGGACTTTTTATTCTTACTCTTCCTTCCCTTGCAATTACTTTTTTCATTTCCAAGCGTGGGACGAGCTGCGAATCGTGGAAATGTATAGAAAATGGGATTTGAGTGGTAGGTAGCGAGCACATGAGAAGAGATCAAATGCAAGTCGCGGGATAAGAGCCTTGATCTGGGAAAAGATTAGGATTATTGGTACTTTCTGTTTGTTTGGTTGTTGTTTGTTGATTTTTTTTTCCTGCGGGGGGGGGGGGAATTTAATTCTTTCTTAGCAGTTGATGGACATCTTTCTTGGCTTTTTCGATTTTCCGTTTAGCGGCTGAGTGACCCGGCTCACTTTGCCATGTGTTTGCACGGAGTTAAAGCGCAGGAGGGAGCGGTGTTGGGGGGCGTGGGGCCTGCGCGGAGGGGGCGCGCAGGGCAGCGCTGGGGAGGCGCGGCCCGGGCTGGGGGGGCGCCGAGATCGGGGGGCCCGAGAGGAGCGGGCGGCTCGACGGGATCCCGGGGCACGGCTCCCCGGCACCGGGCACTCCGCGGGGGCGGAGCGGGGCCACCCCGGGGCCCGCGGCTCTTTGCAGAGAGAGAGAAAGTTGAGCGGAGCCCCCGCGGTCGCTGCGAGGCGTCTGGTGGGGCAGGGCAGGGCAGGGCAGGGCAGGGCAGGACCGCGGGGCCGGGGCAGGTGCGGGGCGCTGGCGGGGCAGGTGCGCGCCGGGCGGGGCGGCTGCGGAGCGGGACGCGGGGGGGTCCCGGCCAACGCCGCCGCCTCCCTGTGCCGGGAGAGCCGGGGCGGTGGGGCCAGCAGCGGGAAGCGACGCGGGATCAGTGTCCGCGGGCCGTGCGGGGGCGCGGGAGGCGCGACCGAGGCGGGATGGAGCTCCCCGAAGGGCCAGCGTCGCGTTCGTGCGGTTGCGCCCCGGCCGCGGAAGAGAAGGTACGCGGGATATTAACTTAATGTCTTTGACAAAGTAGGAGATTTCAGTCAGGGCTGACAAGGGACACGGCTGCAGACTGGAGGTGCCCTTGAATGTCGGGCAAAAGTTGCCAGGACGAGCTTTGGAAAGCCGCTAGTTTCCCACAGGTCCCGAGTGCTCAGCAGACCCCGTGGTATTTCTGGCTGTAGGGCGAGTGTCACCCCAAAGCCATCATCCGGGTCTGGGGACGGGTGGGGAGCACGTGGAACACATCCACGCATCTGTGGCCATAGCTTGGTGGCAGAAGGTGCTGTGTTGTTCAGCACAGGGTACAGAAACACGTTTGTGTCACCGCGAGGTGTAAAAGCTCAGATTATTTGTCACTTCCATCGCCTGTAGAGGTTTGGCAATATGCAGGATGGATTATATGGAGGCAGTTTCCGTAGCCGTAGATTTGCATGCGGTACAATATCTTTTATGTCTTCTCGCAGTTTTTCTCTGAGTTGCCGTCAATCACATAAAGTTTACAACCACTGCAGCCCATTTTGCATTTATTTTATGTGCTTTTTGTCCAGACCTTACCTTTAGCAGCGATATCACATGCTGTGAAACCTTTACTAATACTCAAGGGTAGACAGACTATCAACATTTCAGGAATTGAACTGTGATAAAAAGTACAATGTATATACTTTTCACTGACAGCTCCCTATTGAATTATTCTGTAGAGTATGCTGCATTTGCTGAATGGCATTCTATGTATATACAGTTAACTTCCCTGCCAGCTGAACTCTGAGGCCTCTCAGTTTATATAACTTATCTCTTTTATGATTGCTTGATAAATTGAGATGTTCATAAGAACGGACACATTTTCAAACTAAAAAGTTTAATTTGATTCAGGGCAGAATTGTAAATACTGCAATTTGTAGTCTCTAAATAGTGATTTATTCTGACTCAAAGTGCAGCCTAACTGCTAAATTAAATAATTTCAGAATTGTGATGTAATGACATTGTGTAGCATGGAAAAAACAGTATATTGGAAAACTTGGGCTGAATTTATAGTAGGAATTTTGAGAACCTTTAAGTATTGTCTCTACACAGAGGCCATGTGAGTTATTTTCTTCATCATCAGTGAAATAACAAGGACCAAACCGGCTTGAGAGGAGGAAAATATTTTCAGTTTTCTACTTTGAGCAGCTTGATTTCTTTTTCTCATTCAAAAGATGTGTTTCCTCAAGCAGTGCCGAGCATGGCTGCATGATGGAGGGCCCTGAATCCCCCCAATTTAAAGGCCTGAACTAATGAGATACCGAATCCCTCCTGTTACTGAGCTCTGTAGTTGATGGGAATTGTGGATGTTTGGCATTCATAGGAATTGCTGAATACCTTGCTCTATTGGGCCCTGGGTATCACCAGGTTCATAAAACAGGGGGTGCTTTTTTCTTTAAGGCTAAAGAGCAAGCAGCAAAATTTTGAAGTAAATTGGGCACTGATTTTTTGATGCTGCTTCTTCTTATGGAGAAATCCTAATAAAGTAGTTTTTTACTGCCCAAACAATTCCTCATCCTTTCTGCCTTGTTTCAAATTCCTTGATAGACATCTCGGCTAAGGGAGTTGGATAACCTTTTCTCTCAAGAAAACTTGTTTTAGAACTGTAAAAAAAGGCAGTACTTTCTCCCAAGAAAACTTGTGTCAGAGCTGTACAAAAAAGTAGCACTCTCTCATTAGTGGCTGATGTGATTTTAGCACTGAACAGATATGGTGAACAGATGTCATCTGTTCTTCGAATTTTAGTTGTGGTTTTGTGCATGAAATGCTGTTGACGAGAATCATTTTCATCCTGATTCTGGCAAAGCCATACCCTGTGTAGTGCGTTAGAGTGAAAGATCTAAATATTTCTATTAGCAGAAGCATGTTAAATTTCTTGTGTGGTATTGGCATAATGGGCTGACATGAAGCAGGCAGACGCTGGACCAACGAAAGTAGTCGGCTTGTGAAAAGATGGGAACCATTTCAGCTGTATAAACTGATATCTCCTTGAATTCATCCAAGCTTATCCATCAAGTTTAGGACTTTTCTGCTGTGTATTTAATGGCTGTTTAGGTTAGGCTAGGGTCCTTGAAAGGGGCTGATGAGGGCGAGTTTGAATTCTCATCTCCTTTGCATCCTGTAGGTGTTTGAATTAATCTAGGAGAATATGATCAGGCATCTTTCTAGATCAAGATGAGTTAACAAAATTGATTACAAAAATTGATTTATTCATAGTGAGTATGGTTAAGTACCTGACATCGTACTAATTTTGACAGACCATTCTGCCCAAAGGTTTGGTAACAGTAACTCTTGGAGACTTAGAAATTAATCTGTTTCCATTTTAAATGTCAATGCATATCAAATGGATATGAAATAAACCCATGTCTGTAGCTGCTGTGCTGTTAAGATGTTATTCATAGCTACATTGTAATCATATCCCCTCAAACAAAAGATTTGAAAGTAAATTTGTAAATAAAATACTACTGCTGTGTTTATGGATGGACGTAGAAAGTGCTGAGGCCCTTGGTAGGATTTTTAATTCCATCGGCATGGAAAATGTTTGGTTTCTGAGGAAGCCACGTTGTGCAAGTTGAGGCTTGAGATGTGGCTGGCAATTTAACATAAACTACACTTGGCATGCAAGGAGTATCAAAAGCGATGTGTAAACCACATTTAACCTTCACAAATTTAAGACTCTGTAATTCAGAAAGAAATAGTGCTTCTGGAGATTTCTATGTAGATCTTGACAACCAAAGCCTATCTTGCCAGCTCTGTTTTTCTGGAGATCTGTATAGAGACTTGAGATGTATAAAATACAGTTTTGAGACAATGTGAAGCCAAAGTACTGTGTAAAGGACATAAACTTCCTAATTATTTCTCCCCCTCCCCAAGATTTCCTTATTTATTCAGTTCTAATCTAATCAGTCTTGAATTCTGCCTGTTGTGGCTGGGATTTTGCATCCCGCTCTACATGCCATTCCACTCCCCTTGAGGTGCAAATTGGTTTTGGTCCTCCGAGAATGAAATATTAACTGGCCATTCAATACCCGTTCTGTTTTGTCAGGCTAAAGTAGAACTATTTCTCATATTTAAGCCGAAAGGCACGTAAGCCTTAAAGCTGGCAGCCTGAAGGCTCAGGATAACACCAGGGCAAATGGGAGATGTTGCTTAATACCCAGGTTAAGTGTACGATAACTCCGATGCTTTCAGCTTCTATCGAGGGAAGGAGGGGACATCACTCTGGAGCACCTCCTGCCACATGTTTGTGGTGGCAGAAATGGGCTGTGGAGCAGTGGTTGGTGCGGACGCTTGGGGAGGGAAATGGACACTGGGGAGGAAGGATGCATGGCAATGACCTTCCAACCTGGCACAGGACAGCCTATTTCCTGAGCTGCTGACTCAAGGGTACAGCAAGCCCTCCCCATGTGTGTCCTTGGTTGGGATTGGGAAAGAGAGAGGGAAACAGTGGTCAGGCACCTCGAATTTTCTGGGAAATGTGCAAAACTTGTAACCTGACATGAGGTTTTTGGTGTGAGTCTGGGAATGTATTGCTGGCTCTCAATCAAGCATAGCTTGACTACAGAAAAGGAAGGAAAAGCGTGAAGGTTTTTGGCGGGTTGGTGGGTTTCGTTTGTGGTTTGTTTTCTTTTTCTGTTTGCAAATACTATCTTTATGGTGGATGCCTTCAGAATATCTTAGGTGAAATAAGCAGGAGCTCTTTCAGTTGTCTTTCGATTAGTTTAGATCACTTTCAAGTGAGCATCACTGGACTGAAAGGTCAAACTCGGCCCTGGCTTATTCTGTGCCAGTGTCACCT